>NW_027130404.1:0-1498517 GCF_026122565.2 Emydura macquarii macquarii
CACTAGCCCAGCCTCAGCTCCAGCCCCAGCTCCACCCCAGATCCAGCCCAGCCGCAGCCAAGCCCCAGCCCAGACTCAGCCCAGGTCCAGCATTGCTCCACCTCCAGCCCAGCTCCAGCCCCAGATCCAGCCCAGGTGCAGCCTACCCCAGCTCCAGCCCAGCTCCAGCCCAAGCTCCAGACCAGCCCACCTCCAGCCCAGCCCCAGCACTGCCCAGCCCAGCTCCAGCCAAACTACAGCCCAGCTCCAGCCCAGCTCCAGCACAGAACAGCTCCAGCCAAGCTCCAGCCAAACTCCGTCCCTGCTCCGGCCCAGCTCCAGACCCAGCTCCAGCCCAGTCCAAACTCCAGTCTAGCGCCATCTCCAGACTATCTGCAGCCCAGCTCCAACCCAGCCAAATCCCAGCCCATCGCCAGCCCAGCCCCAGCCTAGCTCCAGCTCCAGCCAAGCACCAGCCGCAGCTTCAGCCATGCACCAGCCCCAGCTCCACCCCAGCTCCAGCCCCGCTCCAGCCCAGCCCCAGGCCATCTCTAGCCCAGACCCAGCCCTATCTCCATCCCCGCTCGAGCACAGCCCAAGCCCCGCCCCAGCCCATCCCCAGCCCTGCTCCAGCCCCAGCCCTAGCGCAGCCACAGCTCCAGCCCATCTCTCGCCCAGCCCCAGACCTATCTCCAGCCCAGCTCCAGCCCAGACGAATATCCACTACAGCCCAGCCCAGCCCCACCACCAGCCCAGCTCCAGGCCAGCCCCAGCCTAGCCCAGCTCCAGCCCAGCTTCTACCCAGCCAAGCTCCAACCCAGCCACAACCGAAGCCCAGCCCCAGCTCAAGCCCAGGTCCATCCCAGCACAGCTCCAGCCCAGCTCCAGACCAGCCCCAGCCCCGCTACAACCCAGTCCCTGCTCCAGCCCAGCTCCAGCCCAGCCCAATCCCCGCTACAGCCCAGCCCAGTCCCAGCCCCAGCCCAGCTCGAGCCCAGCCCAGCTCCAGCCCCAGCCGCGCTCGAGCCCTGCTCCTGCCCAGCCCCAGCACAACCCCGCTCCAGCCCTGCTCCCGCCCAGCTCCATCCCAGCTCCAGTCCAGCACAGCCAAGCCCCAGGCCCAGCTCCAAACCCGCTCCAGCCTAGCTCCAGCCCCGGCCAACCCCAGCAGAGCGGAACTCTAGCCCAGCCCCAGCACCTCTCCCGCCCAGCCCAACTCCATCCCCGGTAAATCTCCGCTACAGCCCAGCCCCAACAACAATCCCAGATCCAGCCCTGCTCCACCCAAGCCACAGCCCAGCCCCAGCCCTATTTCCAGCCCCGCTCCAGCACAGCCCAGCACCAGCCCCGTTCCAGCCCAACCCAGACCCAGTCAATCCCCAGCCCCGCTCCAGCCCAAGCCCCGCACCAGCCCCGTTCCAGCTCAACCCAGACCCAGCCCAACCACAGCACAGACCAGCTCCAGCCCAGCCCTAGCCCGGCTCCAGCCCAGCCAAGCTCAGCCCAACTCCAGCCGAGCCCAGCTCCAGCTCCAGCTCCAGCTCCAGCTCCAGCTCCAGTCCCTCTCAAGCCCCGCTCTGGCCCAGCCCCAGCCCAACCCCTCGCCAGCCCAACTCAAGCCCCAGCCCATCCCCATTCCATCCCCAGCCTCGCTCCAGCCCAGCCCTGCTCCTACCCAGCTCCAGCCCAGCCCAGCTCCAGTCCAGCTCATCCCAGCTCAGCCCAGCTCAGCTCCAGCCCAGCCCCAGTCCCGCTCCAGCCCAATCCCTGCTCCAGCCCAGCCCCAGCCCTGCTACAACCCAGCCCTAGATCCAGCCCCGCTCCAGCCCAGCCCAGGTAGAGCCCAGCTCAAGCCCAACACAGCCACAGCCCAGCCCCAGCCCAGGCCCAGCGCCAGCCCAGCTCCAGCCCAACCCCAGCACAGAACAGCTCCGGCCCAGCTCAGCTCCAGCCCAGCTCCAACCCAGCCCAGCTCCAGTTCAGCCCAGCGCCAGCCCAGCTCCAGCCGAGCCCCAGGTCAAGCCCAGCTCCAGCCCTTCTCCATCCCAGCTCCAGCCAAACCCAAGCAAAGCCCATCTCCAGCCCAGCTCAGCCACAGCCCCAGCCCAAGTGCAGCCCCAGCTCAAGCCCAGCTCCATCCAAGCCCAGCTCCAGCCCAGCCCAAGCCCAGCTCCAGCCCTGCTCCACTCAACTCCAGCCCAACCAGGCCCCAGCCCTAGCCAAACCCCAGCACAGGACAGCTCGAGCCCCAGCTCCAGCACCTCTCCAGCCCATCCCCAGCGCAACTCCAGCCCAGCCCAGCTCAAGCACAGCTCCAGCACAGCCCCAGCCCCGCACCGGCCCCGTTCCAGCCCAACCCATCCCCAGTCCATCCCCAGCCCCGCTCCAGCCCAGCCCCGCTCCAGCCCAGACCAGCTCCAGACCAGCTCCAGACCAGCCCCCAGCCCCGCTACAACCCAGTGCCGTTTCCAGCCCAGCTCCAGACCAGCCCAATCCCCGCTACAGCCCAGCCCAGTCCCAGCCCCAGCCGAGCTCCAGCCCAGCCCCAGGCCAGCCCCAGCCTAGCCCGGCTCCAGCCCAGCTCCAGCCCAGCCCAGCTCCAGCCCTAGCCGCGCTCGAGCCCTGCTCCGGCCCAGCCCCAGCACAACCCCTCTCCAGCCCTGCTCCCTCCCAGCTCCATCCCAGCTCCAGTCCAGCACAGCTCAGCCCCAGCGCCAGACCAGCTCCAGCCCAGCCCTGCTCCTGCCCTGCTCCAGTCCAGCCCCAGTCCCGATCCAGCCCAGCATCCACCACACCACAGCACAGCCCAGCTCCAGCCCGGCCCCAGCCTAGGTACAGCCCCTCTACATCCCCGCTCCAGCCCAGCCCCAACGACAGTCCCAGCCCCAGCCGCACACCAGCCCAGCCTACCTAGATCCAAGCGCAAGCCCAGCACAGCCACAGCCCACCTACAGCCCAGCCCCAGCTCCAGCCCAGCTCCAGTTCAAGCCCAGCTCCAGCTCCAGCCCAGCTCCAGCCCAGCCCTAGTTCCAGCTCCCGCCCCAGCTCCAGCCTAGCCCAGCTCCAGTCCAGCTCAGCCCCAAACCAGTCCCAGCCCAGCCCAGCTCGAGCCCCAGTTCCAGCCCAGCTCCAACCCCAGCTCCAGCCCATCCAAAGCCCAGCACAGCGCCAGCCCCAGCTCCAGCCCCATCCCTGCTCCAGTTCCAGCCGAGCCCTGCCACAGCCCGAGCTCCAGCTACGCTCCATCCCCGCTCCAGCACAGCCATGCTAGAGCCCAGCTCCAGCCCAGCCAAGCTAGCGCCCAGTTCCAACCCAGCCCAGCTCCAGCCCAGCACAGCCACAGCACCTCTCCAGGCAATCCCCAGCGCAACTCCAGCCCAGCCCCGCTCAAGCACAGCTCCAGCACAGCCCCAGCCCCGCACCGGCCTCGTTCCAGCCCAACCCATCCCCAGTCAATCCCCAGCCCCGCTCCAGCCCAGCCCAGCTCCAGCCCAGCCGAGCTCCAGACCAGCTCCAGAGCTCCAGCCCCAGCCCCGCTACAACCCAGTGCTGTCTCCAGCCCAGCTCCAGCCCAGCCCAATCCCCGCTACAGCCCAGCCCAGTCCCAGCCCCAGCCGAGCTCCAGCCCAGCCCCAGGCCAGCCCCAGCACAGAACAGCTCCGGCCCAGCTCAGCTCCAGCCCAGCTCCAACCCAGCCCAGCTCCAGTTCAGCCCAGCGCCAGCCCAGCTCCAGCCGAGCCCCAGGTCAAGCCCAGCTCCAGCCCTTCTCCATCCCAGCTCCAGCCAAACCCAAGCAAAGCCCATCTCCAGCCCAGCTCAGCCGAGCCCAGCCACAGCCCAAGCCCAAGTGCAGCCCCAGCTCAAGCCCAGCTCCATCCAAGCCCAGCCCAAGCCCAGCTCCAGCCCTGCTCCACTCAACTCCAGCCCAACCAGGCCCCAGCCCTAGCCAAACCCCAGCACAGGACAGCTCGAGCCCCAGCTCCAGCACCTCTCCAGCCCATCCCCAGCGCAACTGCCCAGCCCAGCCCAAGCACAGCTCCAGCACAGCCCCAGCCCCGCACCGGCCCCGTTCCAGCCCAACCCATCCCCAGTCCATCCCCAGCCCCGCTCCAGCCCAGCCCCGCTCCAGCCCAGACCAGCTCCAGCCCCGCTACAACCCAGTGCCGTCTCCAGCCCAGCTCCAGCCCAGCCCAATCCCCGCTACAGCCCAGCCCAGTCCCAGCCCCAGCCGAGCTCCAGCCCAGCCCCAGGCCAGCCCCAGCCTAGCCCGGCTCCAGCCCAGCTCCAGCCCAGCCCAGCTCCAGCCCTAGCCGCGCTCGAGCCCTGCTCCGGCCCAGCCCCAGCACAACCCCTCTCCAGCCCTGCTCCCTCCCAGCTCCATCCCAGCTCCAGTCCAGCACAGCTCAGCCCCAGCTCCAGACCCGCTCCAGGCTAGCTCCAGCCCCGGCCAACCCCAGCAGAGCGGAACTCTAGCCCAGCCCCAGCACCGTTCCCGCCCAGCCCAGCTCCAACCCTGCTCCAGCCGAGCCCTAGCCCATCCCGAGCCCTGCTCAAGCTCAGCGCCAGACCAGCTCCAGCCCTACCCTGCTCCAGACCAGTTCCAGCCCCGCCCCAGCCCAGACCCAGCTCCAATCCCCGTTCCCCCCAGCCCAGCTCCAACCCTGCTCCAGCCGAGCCCTAGCCCATCCCGAGCCCTGCTCCAGCTCAGCGCCAGACCAGCTCCAGCCCAGCCCTGCTCCTGCCCTGCTCCAGTCCAGCCCCAGTCCCGATCCAGCCCAGCCCAGCATCCACCACACCACAGCACAGCCCAGCTCCAGCCCAGCCCCAGCCTAGGTACAGCCCCGCTACATCCCCGCTCCAGCCCAGCCCCAACGACAGTCCCAGCCCCAGCCGCACACCAGCCCAGCCTACCTAGATCCAAGCGCAAGCCCAGCACAGCCACAGCCCAGCTCCAGCTCCAGCCCCGCTCCATCCCAGCCCCAGCCCAGCCCAGCTCCAGACCCAGCTCCAGCCCCATCCCAGCCCCTCCTAGCCCCATCCCAGCCCCTGACAAGCACCAGACCAACTCAGGCAAGCCGAGCTCCAGCCCAGCTCCAACCCAGCTCCTGCCCATCCAAGCTGCAGCCCAGCACAGCCCAGCTCAAACCCAGTCCCAGCCCAGCCCTAGCCCAGCCCAGCTCCAGGCCCAGATCCAGCCCAGCTGCAGCCTAGCCCCAGCTCCATCCCAGCTCCAGCCCAACTCCAGCACTAGCCCAGCCTCAGCTCCAGCCCCAGCTCCACCCCAGATCCAGCCCAGCCGCAGCCAAGCCCCAGCCCAGACTCAGCCCAGGTCCAGCATTGCTCCACCTCCAGCCCAGCTCCAGCCCCAGATCCAGCCCAGGTGCAGCCTACCCCAGCTCCAGCCCAGCTCCAGCCCAAGCTCCAGACCAGCCCACCTCCAGCCCAGCCCCAGCACTGCCCAGCCCAGCTCCAGCCAAACTACAGCCCAGCTCCAGCCCAGCTCCAGCACAGAACAGCTCCAGCCAAGCTCCAGCCAAACTCCGTCCCTGCTCCGGCCCAGCTCCAGACCCAGCTCCAGCCCAGTCCAAACTCCAGTCTAGCGCCATCTCCAGACTATCTGCAGCCCAGCTCCAACCCAGCCAAATCCCAGCCCATCGCCAGCCCAGCCCCAGCCTAGCTCCAGCTCCAGCCAAGCACCAGCCGCAGCTTCAGCCATGCACCAGCCCCAGCTCCACCCCAGCTCCAGCCCCGCTCCAGCCCAGCCCCAGGCCATCTCTAGCCCAGACCCAGCCCTATCTCCATCCCCGCTCGAGCACAGCCCAAGCCCCGCCCCAGCCCATCCCCAGCCCTGCTCCAGCCCCAGCCCTAGCGCAGCCACAGCTCCAGCCCATCTCTCGCCCAGCCCCAGACCTATCTCCAGCCCAGCTCCAGCCCAGACGAATATCCACTACAGCCCAGCCCAGCCCCACCACCAGCCCAGCTCCAGGCCAGCCCCAGCCTAGCCCAGCTCCAGCCCAGCTTCTACCCAGCCAAGCTCCAACCCAGCCACAACCGAAGCCCAGCCCCAGCTCAAGCCCAGGTCCATCCCAGCACAGCTCCAGCCCAGCTCCAGACCAGCCCCAGCCCCGCTACAACCCAGTCCCTGCTCCAGCCCAGCTCCAGCCCAGCCCAATCCCCGCTACAGCCCAGCCCAGTCCCAGCCCCAGCCCAGCTCGAGCCCAGCCCAGCTCCAGCCCCAGCCGCGCTCGAGCCCTGCTCCTGCCCAGCCCCAGCACAACCCCGCTCCAGCCCTGCTCCCGCCCAGCTCCATCCCAGCTCCAGTCCAGCACAGCCAAGCCCCAGGCCCAGCTCCAAACCCGCTCCAGCCTAGCTCCAGCCCCGGCCAACCCCAGCAGAGCGGAACTCTAGCCCAGCCCCAGCACCTCTCCCGCCCAGCCCAACTCCATCCCCGGTAAATCTCCGCTACAGCCCAGCCCCAACAACAATCCCAGATCCAGCCCTGCTCCACCCAAGCCACAGCCCAGCCCCAGCCCTATTTCCAGCCCCGCTCCAGCACAGCCCAGCACCAGCCCCGTTCCAGCCCAACCCAGACCCAGTCAATCCCCAGCCCCGCTCCAGCCCAAGCCCCGCACCAGCCCCGTTCCAGCTCAACCCAGACCCAGCCCAACCACAGCACAGACCAGCTCCAGCCCAGCCCTAGCCCGGCTCCAGCCCAGCCAAGCTCAGCCCAACTCCAGCCGAGCCCAGCTCCAGCTCCAGCTCCAGCTCCAGCTCCAGCTCCAGTCCCTCTCAAGCCCCGCTCTGGCCCAGCCCCAGCCCAACCCCTCGCCAGCCCAACTCAAGCCCCAGCCCATCCCCATTCCATCCCCAGCCTCGCTCCAGCCCAGCCCTGCTCCTACCCAGCTCCAGCCCAGCCCAGCTCCAGTCCAGCTCATCCCAGCTCAGCCCAGCTCAGCTCCAGCCCAGCCCCAGTCCCGCTCCAGCCCAATCCCTGCTCCAGCCCAGCCCCAGCCCTGCTACAACCCAGCCCTAGATCCAGCCCCGCTCCAGCCCAGCCCAGGTAGAGCCCAGCTCAAGCCCAACACAGCCACAGCCCAGCCCCAGCCCAGGCCCAGCGCCAGCCCAGCTCCAGCCCAACCCCAGCACAGAACAGCTCCGGCCCAGCTCAGCTCCAGCCCAGCTCCAACCCAGCCCAGCTCCAGTTCAGCCCAGCGCCAGCCCAGCTCCAGCCGAGCCCCAGGTCAAGCCCAGCTCCAGCCCTTCTCCATCCCAGCTCCAGCCAAACCCAAGCAAAGCCCATCTCCAGCCCAGCTCAGCCACAGCCCCAGCCCAAGTGCAGCCCCAGCTCAAGCCCAGCTCCATCCAAGCCCAGCTCCAGCCCAGCCCAAGCCCAGCTCCAGCCCTGCTCCACTCAACTCCAGCCCAACCAGGCCCCAGCCCTAGCCAAACCCCAGCACAGGACAGCTCGAGCCCCAGCTCCAGCACCTCTCCAGCCCATCCCCAGCGCAACTCCAGCCCAGCCCAGCTCAAGCACAGCTCCAGCACAGCCCCAGCCCCGCACCGGCCCCGTTCCAGCCCAACCCATCCCCAGTCCATCCCCAGCCCCGCTCCAGCCCAGCCCCGCTCCAGCCCAGACCAGCTCCAGACCAGCTCCAGACCAGCCCCCAGCCCCGCTACAACCCAGTGCCGTTTCCAGCCCAGCTCCAGACCAGCCCAATCCCCGCTACAGCCCAGCCCAGTCCCAGCCCCAGCCGAGCTCCAGCCCAGCCCCAGGCCAGCCCCAGCCTAGCCCGGCTCCAGCCCAGCTCCAGCCCAGCCCAGCTCCAGCCCTAGCCGCGCTCGAGCCCTGCTCCGGCCCAGCCCCAGCACAACCCCTCTCCAGCCCTGCTCCCTCCCAGCTCCATCCCAGCTCCAGTCCAGCACAGCTCAGCCCCAGCGCCAGACCAGCTCCAGCCCAGCCCTGCTCCTGCCCTGCTCCAGTCCAGCCCCAGTCCCGATCCAGCCCAGCATCCACCACACCACAGCACAGCCCAGCTCCAGCCCGGCCCCAGCCTAGGTACAGCCCCTCTACATCCCCGCTCCAGCCCAGCCCCAACGACAGTCCCAGCCCCAGCCGCACACCAGCCCAGCCTACCTAGATCCAAGCGCAAGCCCAGCACAGCCACAGCCCACCTACAGCCCAGCCCCAGCTCCAGCCCAGCTCCAGTTCAAGCCCAGCTCCAGCTCCAGCCCAGCTCCAGCCCAGCCCTAGTTCCAGCTCCCGCCCCAGCTCCAGCCTAGCCCAGCTCCAGTCCAGCTCAGCCCCAAACCAGTCCCAGCCCAGCCCAGCTCGAGCCCCAGTTCCAGCCCAGCTCCAACCCCAGCTCCAGCCCATCCAAAGCCCAGCACAGCGCCAGCCCCAGCTCCAGCCCCATCCCTGCTCCAGTTCCAGCCGAGCCCTGCCACAGCCCGAGCTCCAGCTACGCTCCATCCCCGCTCCAGCACAGCCATGCTAGAGCCCAGCTCCAGCCCAGCCAAGCTAGCGCCCAGTTCCAACCCAGCCCAGCTCCAGCCCAGCACAGCCACAGCACCTCTCCAGGCAATCCCCAGCGCAACTCCAGCCCAGCCCCGCTCAAGCACAGCTCCAGCACAGCCCCAGCCCCGCACCGGCCTCGTTCCAGCCCAACCCATCCCCAGTCAATCCCCAGCCCCGCTCCAGCCCAGCCCAGCTCCAGCCCAGCCGAGCTCCAGACCAGCTCCAGACCAGCCCCAGCCCCGCTACAACCCAGTGCTGTCTCCAGCCCAGCTCCAGCCCAGCCCAATCCCCGCTACAGCCCAGCCCAGTCCCAGCCCCAGCCGAGCTCCAGCCCAGCCCCAGGCCAGCCCCAGCACAGAACAGCTCCGGCCCAGCTCAGCTCCAGCCCAGCTCCAACCCAGCCCAGCTCCAGTTCAGCCCAGCGCCAGCCCAGCTCCAGCCGAGCCCCAGGTCAAGCCCAGCTCCAGCCCTTCTCCATCCCAGCTCCAGCCAAACCAAGCAAAGCCCATCTCCAGCCCAGCTCAGCCGAGCCCAGCCACAGCCCAAGCCCAAGTGCAGCCCCAGCTCAAGCCCAGCTCCATCCAAGCCCAGCCCAAGCCCAGCTCCAGCCCTGCTCCACTCAACTCCAGCCCAACCAGGCCCCAGCCCTAGCCAAACCCCAGCACAGGACAGCTCGAGCCCCAGCTCCAGCACCTCTCCAGCCCATCCCCAGCGCAACTCCAGCCCAGCCCAGCTCAAGCACAGCTCCAGCACAGCCCCAGCCCCGCACCGGCCCCGTTCCAGCCCAACCCATCCCCAGTCCATCCCCAGCCCCGCTCCAGCCCAGCCCCGCTCCAGCCCAGACCAGCTCCAGCCCCGCTACAACCCAGTGCCGTCTCCAGCCCAGCTCCAGCCCAGCCCAATCCCCGCTACAGCCCAGCCCAGTCCCAGCCCCAGCCGAGCTCCAGCCCAGCCCCAGGCCAGCCCCAGCCTAGCCCGGCTCCAGCCCAGCTCCAGCCCAGCCCAGCTCCAGCCCTAGCCGCGCTCGAGCCCTGCTCCGGCCCAGCCCCAGCACAACCCCTCTCCAGCCCTGCTCCCTCCCAGCTCCATCCCAGCTCCAGTCCAGCACAGCTCAGCCCCAGCTCCAGACCCGCTCCAGGCTAGCTCCAGCCCCGGCCAACCCCAGCAGAGCGGAACTCTAGCCCAGCCCCAGCACCGTTCCCGCCCAGCCCAGCTCCAACCCTGCTCCAGCCGAGCCCTAGCCCATCCCGAGCCCTGCTCCAGCTCAGCGCCAGACCAGCTCCAGCCCTACCCTGCTCCAGACCAGTTCCAGCCCCGCCCCAGCCCAGACCCAGCTCCAATCCCCGTTCCCCCCAGCCCAGCTCCAACCCTGCTCCAGCCGAGCCCTAGCCCATCCCGAGCCCTGCTCCAGCTCAGCGCCAGACCAGCTCCAGCCCAGCCCTGCTCCTGCCCTGCTCCAGTCCAGCCCCAGTCCCGATCCAGCCCAGCCCAGCATCCACCACACCACAGCACAGCCCAGCTCCAGCCCAGCCCCAGCCTAGGTACAGCCCCGCTACATCCCCGCTCCAGCCCAGCCCCAACGACAGTCCCAGCCCCAGCCGCACACCAGCCCAGCCTACCTAGATCCAAGCGCAAGCCCAGCACAGCCACAGCCCAGCTCCAGCTCCAGCCCCGCTCCATCCCAGCCCCAGCCCAGCCCAGCTCCAGACCCAGCTCCAGCCCCATCCCAGCCCCTCCTAGCCCCATCCCAGCCCCTGACAAGCACCAGACCAACTCAGGCAAGCCGAGCTCCAGCCCAGCTCCAACCCAGCTCCTGCCCATCCAAGCTGCAGCCCAGCACAGCCCAGCTCAAACCCAGTCCCAGCCCAGCCCTAGCCCAGCCCAGCTCCAGGCCCAGATCCAGCCCAGCTGCAGCCTAGCCCCAGCTCCATCCCAGCTCCAGCCCAACTCCAGCACTAGCCCAGCCTCAGCTCCAGCCCCAGCTCCACCCCAGATCCAGCCCAGCCGCAGCCAAGCCCCAGCCCAGACTCAGCCCAGGTCCAGCATTGCTCCACCTCCAGCCCAGCTCCAGCCCCAGATCCAGCCCAGGTGCAGCCTACCCCAGCTCCAGCCCAGCCCCAGCACTGCCCAGCCCCGTTCCAGCCCAACCCAGACCCAGTCAATCCCCAGCCCCGCTCCAGCCCAAGCCCCGCACCAGCCCCGTTCCAGCTCAACCCAGACCCAGCCCAACCACAGCACAGACCAGCTCCAGCCCAGCCCTAGCCCGGCTCCAGCCCAGCCAAGCTCAGCCCAACTCCAGCCGAGCCCAGCTCCAGCTCCAGCTCCAGCTCCAGCTCCAGTCCCTCTCAAGCCCCGCTCTGGCCCAGCCCCAGCCCAACCCCTCGCCAGCCCAACTCAAGCCCCAGCCCATCCCCATTCCATCCCCAGCCTCGCTCCAGCCCAGCCCTGCTCCTACCCAGCTCCAGCCCAGCCCAGCTCCAGTCCAGCTCATCCCAGCTCAGCCCAGCTCAGCTCCAGCCCAGCCCCAGTCCCGCTCCAGCCCAATCCCTGCTCCAGCCCAGCCCCAGCCCTGCTACAACCCAGCCCTAGATCCAGCCCCGCTCCAGCCCAGCCCAGGTAGAGCCCAGCTCAAGCCCAACACAGCCACAGCCCAGCCCCAGCCCAGGCCCAGCGCCAGCCCAGCTCCAGCCCAACCCCAGCACAGAACAGCTCCGGCCCAGCTCAGCTCCAGCCCAGCTCCAACCCAGCCCAGCTCCAGTTCAGCCCAGCGCCAGCCCAGCTCCAGCCGAGCCCCAGGTCAAGCCCAGCTCCAGCCCTTCGCCATCCCAGCTCCAGCCAAACCCAAGCAAAGCCCATCTCCAGCCCAGCTCAGCCACAGCCCCAGCCCAAGTGCAGCCCCAGCTCAAGCCCAGCTCCATCCAAGCCCAGCTCCAGCCCAGCCCAAGCCCAGCTCCAGCCCTGCTCCACTCAACTCCAGCCCAACCAGGCCCCAGCCCTAGCCAAACCCCAGCACAGGACAGCTCGAGCCCCAGCTCCAGCACCTCTCCAGCCCATCCCCAGCGCAACTCCAGCCCAGCCCAGCTCAAGCACAGCTCCAGCACAGCCCCAGCCCCGCACCGGCCCCGTTCCAGCCCAACCCATCCCCAGTCCATCCCCAGCCCCGCTCCAGCCCAGCCCCGCTCCAGCCCAGACCAGCTCCAGACCAGCTCCAGACCAGCCCCCAGCCCCGCTACAACCCAGTGCCGTTTCCAGCCCAGCTCCAGACCAGCCCAATCCCCGCTACAGCCCAGCCCAGTCCCAGCCCCAGCCGAGCTCCAGCCCAGCCCCAGGCCAGCCCCAGCCTAGCCCGGCTCCAGCCCAGCTCCAGCCCAGCCCAGCTCCAGCCCTAGCCGCGCTCGAGCCCTGCTCCGGCCCAGCCCCAGCACAACCCCTCTCCAGCCCTGCTCCCTCCCAGCTCCATCCCAGCTCCAGTCCAGCACAGCTCAGCCCCAGCGCCAGACCAGCTCCAGCCCAGCCCTGCTCCTGCCCTGCTCCAGTCCAGCCCCAGTCCCGATCCAGCCCAGCATCCACCACACCACAGCACAGCCCAGCTCCAGCCCGGCCCCAGCCTAGGTACAGCCCCTCTACATCCCCGCTCCAGCCCAGCCCCAACGACAGTCCCAGCCCCAGCCGCACACCAGCCCAGCCTACCTAGATCCAAGCGCAAGCCCAGCACAGCCACAGCCCACCTACAGCCCAGCCCCAGCTCCAGCCCAGCTCCAGTTCAAGCCCAGCTCCAGCTCCAGCCCAGCTCCAGCCCAGCCCTAGTTCCAGCTCCCGCCCCAGCTCCAGCCTAGCCCAGCTCCAGTCCAGCTCAGCCCCAAACCAGTCCCAGCCCAGCCCAGCTCGAGCCCCAGTTCCAGCCCAGCTCCAACCCCAGCTCCAGCCCATCCAAAGCCCAGCACAGCGCCAGCCCCAGCTCCAGCCCCATCCCTGCTCCAGTTCCAGCCGAGCCCTGCCACAGCCCGAGCTCCAGCTACGCTCCATCCCCGCTCCAGCACAGCCATGCTAGAGCCCAGCTCCAGCCCAGCCAAGCTAGCGCCCAGTTCCAACCCAGCCCAGCTCCAGCCCAGCACAGCCACAGCACCTCTCCAGGCAATCCCCAGCGCAACTCCAGCCCAGCCCCGCTCAAGCACAGCTCCAGCACAGCCCCAGCCCCGCACCGGCCTCGTTCCAGCCCAACCCATCCCCAGTCAATCCCCAGCCCCGCTCCAGCCCAGCCCAGCTCCAGCCCAGCCGAGCTCCAGACCAGCTCCAGACCAGCCCCAGCCCCGCTACAACCCAGTGCTGTCTCCAGCCCAGCTCCAGCCCAGCCCAATCCCCGCTACAGCCCAGCCCAGTCCCAGCCCCAGCCGAGCTCCAGCCCAGCCCCAGGCCAGCCCCAGCACAGAACAGCTCCGGCCCAGCTCAGCTCCAGCCCAGCTCCAACCCAGCCCAGCTCCAGTTCAGCCCAGCGCCAGCCCAGCTCCAGCCGAGCCCCAGGTCAAGCCCAGCTCCAGCCCTTCTCCATCCCAGCTCCAGCCAAACCCAAGCAAAGCCCATCTCCAGCCCAGCTCAGCCGAGCCCAGCCACAGCCCAAGCCCAAGTGCAGCCCCAGCTCAAGCCCAGCTCCATCCAAGCCCAGCCCAAGCCCAGCTCCAGCCCTGCTCCACTCAACTCCAGCCCAACCAGGCCCCAGCCCTAGCCAAACCCCAGCACAGGACAGCTCGAGCCCCAGCTCCAGCACCTCTCCAGCCCATCCCCAGCGCAACTCCAGCCCAGCCCAGCTCAAGCACAGCTCCAGCACAGCCCCAGCCCCGCACCGGCCCCGTTCCAGCCCAACCCATCCCCAGTCCATCCCCAGCCCCGCTCCAGCCCAGCCCCGCTCCAGCCCAGACCAGCTCCAGCCCCGCTACAACCCAGTGCCGTCTCCAGCCCAGCTCCAGCCCAGCCCAATCCCCGCTACAGCCCAGCCCAGTCCCAGCCCCAGCCGAGCTCCAGCCCAGCCCCAGGCCAGCCCCAGCCTAGCCCGGCTCCAGCCCAGCTCCAGCCCAGCCCAGCTCCAGCCCTAGCCGCGCTCGAGCCCTGCTCCGGCCCAGCCCCAGCACAACCCCTCTCCAGCCCTGCTCCCTCCCAGCTCCATCCCAGCTCCAGTCCAGCACAGCTCAGCCCCAGCTCCAGACCCGCTCCAGGCTAGCTCCAGCCCCGGCCAACCCCAGCAGAGCGGAACTCTAGCCCAGCCCCAGCACCGTTCCCGCCCAGCCCAGCTCCAACCCTGCTCCAGCCGAGCCCTAGCCCATCCCGAGCCCTGCTCAAGCTCAGCGCCAGACCAGCTCCAGCCCTACCCTGCTCCAGACCAGTTCCAGCCCCGCCCCAGCCCAGACCCAGCTCCAATCCCCGTTCCCCCCCAGCCCAGCTCCAACCCTGCTCCAGCCGAGCCCTAGCCCATCCCGAGCCCTGCTCCAGCTCAGCGCCAGACCAGCTCCAGCCCAGCCCTGCTCCTGCCCTGCTCCAGTCCAGCCCCAGTCCCGATCCAGCCCAGCCCAGCATCCACCACACCACAGCACAGCCCAGCTCCAGCCCAGCCCCAGCCTAGGTACAGCCCCGCTACATCCCCGCTCCAGCCCAGCCCCAACGACAGTCCCAGCCCCAGCCGCACACCAGCCCAGCCTACCTAGATCCAAGCGCAAGCCCAGCACAGCCACAGCCCAGCTCCAGCTCCAGCCCCGCTCCATCCCAGCCCCAGCCCAGCCCAGCTCCAGACCCAGCTCCAGCCCCATCCCAGCCCCTCCTAGCCCCATCCCAGCCCCTGACAAGCACCAGACCAACTCAGGCAAGCCGAGCTCCAGCCCAGCTCCAACCCAGCTCCTGCCCATCCAAGCTGCAGCCCAGCACAGCCCAGCTCAAACCCAGTCCCAGCCCAGCCCTAGCCCAGCCCAGCTCCAGGCCCAGATCCAGCCCAGCTGCAGCCTAGCCCCAGCTCCATCCCAGCTCCAGCCCAACTCCAGCACTAGCCCAGCCTCAGCTCCAGCCCCAGCTCCACCCCAGATCCAGCCCAGCCGCAGCCAAGCCCCAGCCCAGACTCAGCCCAGGTCCAGCATTGCTCCACCTCCAGCCCAGCTCCAGCCCCAGATCCAGCCCAGGTGCAGCCTACCCCAGCTCCAGCCCAGCTCCAGCCCAAGCTCCAGACCAGCCCACCTCCAGCCCAGCCCCAGCACTGCCCAGCCCAGCTCCAGCCAAACTACAGCCCAGCTCCAGCCCAGCTCCAGCACAGAACAGCTCCAGCCAAGCTCCAGCCAAACTCCGTCCCTGCTCCGGCCCAGCTCCAGACCCAGCTCCAGCCCAGTCCAAACTCCAGTCTAGCGCCATCTCCAGACTATCTGCAGCCCAGCTCCAACCCAGCCAAATCCCAGCCCATCGCCAGCCCAGCCCCAGCCTAGCTCCAGCTCCAGCCAAGCACCAGCCGCAGCTTCAGCCATGCACCAGCCCCAGCTCCACCCCAGCTCCAGCCCCGCTCCAGCCCAGCCCCAGGCCATCTCTAGCCCAGACCCAGCCCTATCTCCATCCCCGCTCGAGCACAGCCCAAGCCCCGCCCCAGCCCATCCCCAGCCCTGCTCCAGCCCCAGCCCTAGCGCAGCCACAGCTCCAGCCCATCTCTCGCCCAGCCCCAGACCTATCTCCAGCCCAGCTCCAGCCCAGACGAATATCCACTACAGCCCAGCCCAGCCCCACCACCAGCCCAGCTCCAGGCCAGCCCCAGCCTAGCCCAGCTCCAGCCCAGCTTCTACCCAGCCAAGCTCCAACCCAGCCACAACCGAAGCCCAGCCCCAGCTCAAGCCCAGGTCCATCCCAGCACAGCTCCAGCCCAGCTCCAGACCAGCCCCAGCCCCGCTACAACCCAGTCCCTGCTCCAGCCCAGCTCCAGCCCAGCCCAATCCCCGCTACAGCCCAGCCCAGTCCCAGCCCCAGCCCAGCTCGAGCCCAGCCCAGCTCCAGCCCCAGCCGCGCTCGAGCCCTGCTCCTGCCCAGCCCCAGCACAACCCCGCTCCAGCCCTGCTCCCGCCCAGCTCCATCCCAGCTCCAGTCCAGCACAGCCAAGCCCCAGGCCCAGCTCCAAACCCGCTCCAGCCTAGCTCCAGCCCCGGCCAACCCCAGCAGAGCGGAACTCTAGCCCGGCCCCAGCACCTCTCCCGCCCAGCCCAACTCCATCCCCGGTAAATCTCCGCTACAGCCCAGCCCCAACAACAATCCCAGATCCAGCCCTGCTCCACCCAAGCCACAGCCCAGCCCCAGCCCTATTTCCAGCCCCGCTCCAGCACAGCCCAGCACCAGCCCCGTTCCAGCCCAACCCAGACCCAGTCAATCCCCAGCCCCGCTCCAGCCCAAGCCCCGCACCAGCCCCGTTCCAGCTCAACCCAGACCCAGCCCAACCACAGCACAGACCAGCTCCAGCCCAGCCCTAGCCCGGCTCCAGCCCAGCCAAGCTCAGCCCAACTCCAGCCGAGCCCAGCTCCAGCTCCAGCTCCAGCTCCAGCTCCAGCTCCAGTCCCTCTCAAGCCCCGCTCTGGCCCAGCCCCAGCCCAACCCCTCGCCAGCCCAACTCAAGCCCCAGCCCATCCCCATTCCATCCCCAGCCTCGCTCCAGCCCAGCCCTGCTCCTACCCAGCTCCAGCCCAGCCCAGCTCCAGTCCAGCTCATCCCAGCTCAGCCCAGCTCAGCTCCAGCCCAGCCCCAGTCCCGCTCCAGCCCAATCCCTGCTCCAGCCCAGCCCCAGCCCTGCTACAACCCAGCCCTAGATCCAGCCCCGCTCCAGCCCAGCCCAGGTAGAGCCCAGCTCAAGCCCAACACAGCCACAGCCCAGCCCCAGCCCAGGCCCAGCGCCAGCCCAGCTCCAGCCCAACCCCAGCACAGAACAGCTCCGGCCCAGCTCAGCTCCAGCCCAGCTCCAACCCAGCCCAGCTCCAGTTCAGCCCAGCGCCAGCCCAGCTCCAGCCGAGCCCCAGGTCAAGCCCAGCTCCAGCCCTTCTCCATCCCAGCTCCAGCCAAACCCAAGCAAAGCCCATCTCCAGCCCAGCTCAGCCACAGCCCCAGCCCAAGTGCAGCCCCAGCTCAAGCCCAGCTCCATCCAAGCCCAGCTCCAGCCCAGCCCAAGCCCAGCTCCAGCCCTGCTCCACTCAACTCCAGCCCAACCAGGCCCCAGCCCTAGCCAAACCCCAGCACAGGACAGCTCGAGCCCCAGCTCCAGCACCTCTCCAGCCCATCCCCAGCGCAACTCCAGCCCAGCCCAGCTCAAGCACAGCTCCAGCACAGCCCCAGCCCCGCACCGGCCCCGTTCCAGCCCAACCCATCCCCAGTCCATCCCCAGCCCCGCTCCAGCCCAGCCCCGCTCCAGCCCAGACCAGCTCCAGCCCCGCTACAACCCAGTGCCGTCTCCAGCCCAGCTCCAGCCCAGCCCAATCCCCGCTACAGCCCAGCCCAGTCCCAGCCCCAGCCGAGCTCCAGCCCAGCCCCAGGCCAGCCCCAGCCTAGCCCGGCTCCAGCCCAGCTCCAGCCCAGCCCAGCTCCAGCCCTAGCCGCGCCGAGCCCTGCTCAAGCTCAGCGCCAGCACAACCCCTCTCCAGCCCTGCTCCCTCCCAGCTCCATCCCAGCTCCAGTCCAGCACAGCTCAGCCCCAGCTCCAGACCCGCTCCAGGCTAGCTCCAGCCCCGGCCAACCCCAGCAGAGCGGAACTCTAGCCCAGCCCCAGCACCGTTCCCGCCCAGCCCAGCTCCAACCCTGCTCCAGCCGAGCCCTAGCCCATCCCGAGCCCTGCTCAAGCTCAGCGCCAGACCAGCTCCAGCCCTACCCTGCTCCAGACCAGTTCCAGCCCCGCCCCAGCCCAGACCCAGCTCCAATCCCCGTTCCCCCCCAGCCCAGCTCCAACCCTGCTCCAGCCGAGCCCTAGCCCATCCCGAGCCCTGCTCCAGCTCAGCGCCAGACCAGCTCCAGCCCAGCCCTGCTCCTGCCCTGCTCCAGTCCAGCCCCAGTCCCGATCCAGCCCAGCCCAGCATCCACCACACCACAGCACAGCCCAGCTCCAGCCCAGCCCCAGCCTAGGTACAGCCCCGCTACATCCCCGCTCCAGCCCAGCCCCAACGACAGTCCCAGCCCCAGCCGCACACCAGCCCAGCCTACCTAGATCCAAGCGCAAGCCCAGCACAGCCACAGCCCAGCTCCAGCTCCAGCCCCGCTCCATCCCAGCCCCAGCCCAGCCCAGCTCCAGACCCAGCTCCAGCCCCATCCCAGCCCCTCCTAGCCCCATCCCAGCCCCTGACAAGCACCAGACCAACTCAGGCAAGCCGAGCTCCAGCCCAGCTCCAACCCAGCTCCTGCCCATCCAAGCTGCAGCCCAGCACAGCCCAGCTCAAACCCAGTCCCAGCCCAGCCCTAGCCCAGCCCAGCTCCAGGCCCAGATCCAGCCCAGCTGCAGCCTAGCCCCAGCTCCATCCCAGCTCCAGCCCAACTCCAGCACTAGCCCAGCCTCAGCTCCAGCCCCAGCTCCACCCCAGATCCAGCCCAGCCGCAGCCAAGCCCCAGCCCAGACTCAGCCCAGGTCCAGCATTGCTCCACCTCCAGCCCAGCTCCAGCCCCAGATCCAGCCCAGGTGCAGCCTACCCCAGCTCCAGCCCAGCTCCAGCCCAAGCTCCAGACCAGCCCACCTCCAGCCCAGCCCCAGCACTGCCCAGCCCAGCTCCAGCCAAACTACAGCCCAGCTCCAGCCCAGCTCCAGCACAGAACAGCTCCAGCCAAGCTCCAGCCAAACTCCGTCCCTGCTCCGGCCCAGCTCCAGACCCAGCTCCAGCCCAGTCCAAACTCCAGTCTAGCGCCATCTCCAGACTATCTGCAGCCCAGCTCCAACCCAGCCAAATCCCAGCCCATCGCCAGCCCAGCCCCAGCCTAGCTCCAGCTCCAGCCAAGCACCAGCCGCAGCTTCAGCCATGCACCAGCCCCAGCTCCACCCCAGCTCCAGCCCCGCTCCAGCCCAGCCCCAGGCCATCTCTAGCCCAGACCCAGCCCTATCTCCATCCCCGCTCGAGCACAGCCCAAGCCCCGCCCCAGCCCATCCCCAGCCCTGCTCCAGCCCCAGCCCTAGCGCAGCCACAGCTCCAGCCCATCTCTCGCCCAGCCCCAGACCTATCTCCAGCCCAGCTCCAGCCCAGACGAATATCCACTACAGCCCAGCCCAGCCCCACCACCAGCCCAGCTCCAGGCCAGCCCCAGCCTAGCCCAGCTCCAGCCCAGCTTCTACCCAGCCAAGCTCCAACCCAGCCACAACCGAAGCCCAGCCCCAGCTCAAGCCCAGGTCCATCCCAGCACAGCTCCAGCCCAGCTCCAGACCAGCCCCAGCCCCGCTACAACCCAGTCCCTGCTCCAGCCCAGCTCCAGCCCAGCCCAATCCCCGCTACAGCCCAGCCCAGTCCCAGCCCCAGCCCAGCTCGAGCCCAGCCCAGCTCCAGCCCCAGCCGCGCTCGAGCCCTGCTCCTGCCCAGCCCCAGCACAACCCCGCTCCAGCCCTGCTCCCGCCCAGCTCCATCCCAGCTCCAGTCCAGCACAGCCCAGCCCCAGGCCCAGCTCCAAACCCGCTCCAGCCTAGCTCCAGCCCCGGCCAACCCCAGCAGAGCGGAACTCTAGCCCAGCCCCAGCACCTCTCCCGCCCAGCCCAGCTCCATCCCCGGTAAATCTCCGCTACAGCCCAGCCCCAACAACAATCCCAGATCCAGCCCTGCTCCACCCAAGCCACAGCCCAGCCCCAGCCCTATTTCCAGCCCCGCTCCAGCACAGCCCAGCACCAGCCCCGTTCCAGCCCAACCCAGACCCAGTCAATCCCCAGCCCCGCTCCAGCCCAAGCCCCGCACCAGCCCCGTTCCAGCCCAACCCAGACCCAGCCCAACCAGAACACAGACCAGCTCCAGCCCAGCCCTAGCCCGGCTCCAGCCCAGCCAAGCTCAGCCCAGCTCCAGCTCCAGCTCCAGCTCCAGCTCCAGCTCCAGCTCCAGCTCCAGCTCCAGCTCCAGTCCCTCTCAAGCCCCGCTCTGGCCCAGCCCCAGCCCAACCCCACGCCAGCCCAACTCAACCCCCAGCCCATCCCCATTCCATCCCCAGCCCCGCTCCAGCCCAGCCCTGGTCCTACCCAGCTCCAGCCCAGCCCAGCTCCAGTCCAGCTCAGCCCAGCTCAGCCCAGCTCAGCTCCAGCCCAGCCCCAGTCCCGCTCCAGCCCAATCCCTGCTCCAGCCCAGCCCCAGCCCTGCTACAACCCAGCCCTAGATCCAGCCCCGCTCCAGCCCAGCCCAGGTAGAGCCCAGCTCAAGCCCAACAGAGCCACAGCCCAGCCCCAGCCCAGGCCCAGCCCCAGCCTAGCTCCAGCTCCAGCCAAGCACCAGCCGCAGCTTCAGCCATGCACCAGCCCCAGTTCCACCCCAGCTCCAGCCTAGCCCCTGCTCCAGCCCAGCTCCACCCCAGCTCCATCTGTGCCCATTTCTAGCTCCAGCCTAGCCCCAGCCCAGCCCAGCCCCAGCCACAGCGCCAGCCTAGCTCCAGCTCCAGCCAAGCACCAGCCGCAGATTCAGCCTTGCACCAGCCCTAGCTCCACCCCAGCTCCAGCTTAGCCGCAGCCCAGCCCCAGCCCATCCGCAGCCCAGCCCAGACCGAGGCACAGCTCCTGTCCAGCTCCAGCCCAACCCAGCTCCAGCTCTAGCCCAGCTCCTGCCAAAGCTCAGCCCAGCTCCAGCCCAACACCAGCCCAGCACCAGCCTTAGCTCCAGCCCCACCACCAGAACAGACCCAGCCCAGCTCCAGCCCAGTTCAGCCCAGCCCCAAATCCAGACCAGCCCCAGCCCAGCCCCAGCCCAGCCTTAGCTCCAACCCAGCTCCAACCGAGCTCCTGCTCAATCCAGTACCAAATCAGATCCAGCCCATCCCCAGCCCTGCCCAGCCCGAGGCACAGCTCCAGCCCAGCTCCAGCCTACCCCAGCCCAGCTCCAGCCCCAGATCCAGCCAAGCCCCAGCCAAGCCCCTGCTCCAGCCCAGCTCCAGCCGAGCCCTAGTCCCAGCTCCTCCCCAGCTCCAGCCCAGTCCAGCTCCAACCCAGCAGAACCCCAGCCCTAGCTACGCTCCATCCCCGCTCCAGCACAGACAAGCTAGAGCCCAGCTCCAGCTCAACCAAGCTAGAGCCCATTTCCGGCCTAGCTCCAGCTCCAGATCCAGCCCACGCTCCAGTCCAGCTCCAGCCCAGCCCAGCAGAACCCCAGCCCCATCTACGCTCCATCCCCGCTCCAGCACAGCCAAGCTAGAGCCCAGCTCCAGCCCAGCCCCAGGCCAGCCCAGCTCCACACCCAGCCCATCCTAGCCCCTTCCCAGCACCTGACAAGCACCAGACCAGCTCAGGCAAGCCGAGCTCCAGCCCAGCTCCAACCCAGCTCCTGCCCATCCAAGCTGCAGCCCAGCACAGCCCAGCTCAATCCCAGCTACAGACCAGCCCAGACCCAGCACAGCCCATCGCAGCTCCAGCTCCAGCCCAGCCACAGCTCCAGGCCCAGCTCCAGCCCCAGCTCCAGCCAAACCCTCCAGCCCAAGCTCCAGTCCAGCTCCAGCCCAGCCCAGCCCCAGCAGAACCCCAGCCCCAGCTACACTCCATCCCAGCCCAGCTAGAGCCCAGCACAAGCCCAGCTCAAGCCCAGCCAAGCCACAGCCCAGCCCAGCTCCAGTCTAGCTCTAGCTCAGCCCTATCCCCACTCAAGCCCCAGCCTCAGCTTCAGCCCCAGTACATCCCCAGCCCCGCTGAAGCCACGCTTCCAACCCAGCCCAGCCTCAACCTAACCACAGCACAGACCAGCTCCAGCCCAGCCCCAGCCCAGCCCAGCCACAGCCCAGCTACATCCCCGCTCCAGCCCAACCCCAACGACAGTCCCAGCTCCAGCCCTGTTCTAGCCCTAGGTACAGCCCAGCCCCAGCTCCAGCCCCGCACCAGCCCAGCCCGGTTAGAGCCCAGCTCCAGCCCAGCCCCAGCCCAGCCCAGCCCCAGCCCAGCTCCAGCCCCGCTCCAGGCCAGCCCCAGCCCAAGCTCCAGCCCAGCTCCAGCCCTGCTCCATCCCATCTCCAGCCAAACCCCCCAGCACAGCCCAGCTGAGCCCAGCCCCAGCTCCAGCCCAGCTCCAGCCCTGCTCCAGCCAGCTCCAGCCCAACCAGTCCCCAGCCCTAGCCAAACGCCACCATAGGCCAGCTCCAGCCCCAGCTCCAGCACCGCTCCAGACCATCCCCAGCGCAGCTCCAGCCCAGCCAAGATCCAGAACCTGAGCTGAGCTGGGCTGGAACTGGGTTGTGCTGGGTTTGGCTAGGGCTGGGGCTGGGCTGGGCTGGAGCTGGGCTGGGGCTGGGCTGGAGCGGGGCTGGAGCTGGGGCTGGGCTGGGCTGAAGTGGGCTGGAGCTGGGCTGTGCTGAGGTTTGGCTGGAGCTGGGCTGGGCTGGGCTGGAGCTGCGCTGGGGTTGGGCTGGAGCGGGGCTTGGGCTGGGGTTGGGGCTGTGGCTGGGCTGGAGGAGGGCTGTAACTGGGGCTGGAGCTGGGGCTTGGATTGGGTCAGGAGCAAGGCTAGAGCAGGGCTGGGGCTGGAGCAGGGTTAAAGCTGGACTGGAGCTGGGGCTGTGCTTGGGCTGGGGATTGAGCAGGGCTGGTGATGTGCTGCAGCAGGGCTGGAGCTGGGCTGGGCTGGAGCGGGGCTGGAGCTGGAGCGGGGCTGGCGCTAGGGCTGGAGCTGGGGCTGGGGCTGGGGCTGCGGCTGCGGCTGGAGCTGGGCTCGGCTGGAGCTGGGCTGGAGCTGGGCTAGGCTTGAGCGGGGCTAGGGCTGGGCTGAGCAAGGCTGGGTTGGAGCTGGGCTGGAACTGGGATAGGCTGGAACGGGGCTGGGGATCGGCTGGGGCTGGGTTGGAATTGGAGCTGTGCTGGAGTGGGGCTGGAGCGGTATACTGGGGCACAGAAGCTCCCAGAGGCAGCAGGGCCCTTCCGGAGGCAGGAGGGTCCGCTGGGGGCTCAGGGGAACAGCCGGAGCCTGCAGGGGCCTCCCAGAGGCCGGATGGGCATCCCAGACGCCGCAGGGAACTCCCGAAGCATGCAGGGGCCTCCCAGAGGCCGGAGGCGCCGCCTAAACACTGCAGGGACATCCTGGATCCTGCAGGAACCTCCTGGAGGCCAGGGGGCACTCTGGGAGAGCGGTGCGGCCTCGTGGGTGACGGAGGGCCCTCCTGGAAGCCCCAGGAGACTGCCGGGAGCCGCAGGGTCCTCCCGGAGGCCGGAGAGGCCTCTTGGACGCTGTAGGGACATTCTGGAGTCCGCAGGTTCCTCTCAGGTTCCTCTCCTGGAGGCTGCAGGGGTCTCCCGGGTGCCAAAGGTACCTCCCAGAGGCCAGAGGGCACTCCATGATATTCGAGTGGATTCCCAGAGGACCGAGTGCTCTCCCGGAGGCAGCAGGTGCCTGCTGGGGGCAGCAGGGGACTCCTGGAGACCGCAGGGGCTTTCTGGAAGCCAGAGGGGCCTCCTGGATGCCCCAGGTTGCTTCCACAGACCGCAGGGACCTCCCGGATGCCATGGGGTGCACTGGGAAAACGGAGAGGCCTTCCGGAAGACGGAGGGCCCTGCCAGAGTCAGGAGGGTCTGCCGGGGGCCCAGGGGTACACCCGGAGCCTGCAGGGGCCTCCCAGAGGCTGGAGGGGCCTCCTGGACAAAGCAGGGGCCTTCCAGTGCCAGCAGGGACCTCCTGGAGGCCAGGGGCCGCTCCAAGAGAGCGGAGCGGCCTCCTGGAGGACAGAGGAACCTCCCGGAGGCAGCAGGGGCCTTCCTGTGTCTGGAGGGACATCCCGGATGCTGCAGGATCCTCTCAGAGACCCCATGCACTTCCTGGAGGTCAGGGGGCGCTCTGGGAAAAAAGAGAGGCCTCCCGGAGGACGGTGGGCCCTCCAGGAAGCCAGGGGTGCTACTGAAGAACTGATGGCCCAACAGGAGGCTGCAGGGGCTTGCTGGGTCTGCAGGGGACTCCAGGAAACCGCAGGGGCCTCCTGGAAGCCGGAAGAGTCTACTGGACGCCGCAGGTGCGTTAAGAGCCCGCAGGGGCCTCTCGGAGGCCAGGAGGCAGTCCAGGACAATGGCTTGCCCTCCAAGAGGCTGCAGGGGCCTGCCGAAAGCCGCAGGGTACTCTCGGAGTATGCAGGGTCCTCCCAGAGCCTGGAGGGGCCTCTTGAACACTGCAAGGACATCCTGGAGTCTGCAGGGACCTCCTGGAGGCCAGGCGGCACTCCGGGAGAGCGGCGCGGCCTTGTGGGCGACAGAGGGCCCTCCTGGAAGCCCCAGGGGACTGCCAGGGGCCGCAGTGGTCTCCTGGACCCCACAGAGGCCTCCCAGAGGATGGAGTGGCGTCTCGGATGCTGAAGGGTCCTCTCAGAGACCGCAGGGACCTCCCCGAAGCCAGGGGCCGCTCCAGGAGAAAGGAGCAGCCTCCTGGAGGATGGAGGGACCTTTCGGAAGCCGCAGGGGCCTGCCGGGGGCTGCAAGGTACTCAGAGCCCGTAGGGGCCTCCCGGAGGGCGGAGGGGCCTCCTCGATGCCACAGGGTCCTCTCAGAGTCTGCAGGGACTTCCCAGAGGCCAGCGGGCACTCCGGGAGAATGGATGCCCCTCCCGGAGGCTGCAGGGGTCTCCCGGGCCAAAGGTACCTCCCAGAGGCCAGCGGGCACTCCATGATATTCGAGTGGATTCCCAGAGGACCGAGTGCTCTCCTGGAGGCAGCAGGTGCCTGCTGGGGGAAGCAGGGGACTCTTGGAGACCGCAGGGGCTTTCTGGAAGCCAGAGGGGCCTCCTGGATGCCCCAGGTTGCTTCCACAGACCGCAGGGGTGCACTGGGAAAATGGAGAGGCCTTCCAGAAGATGGAGGCCCCTGCCAGAGGCAGGAGGGTCTGCCGGGGGCCCAGAGGTGCACCCGGAGCCTGCAGGGGCCTCCCAGAGGCCGGAGGGGCCTCCTGGACAACGCAGGGGCCATTCAGTGCCAGCAGGGACCTCCTGGAGGCCAGGGGCCGCTCCAAGAGAGCGGAGCGGCCTCCTGGAGGACAGAGCAACCTCCTGGAGGCCGCAGGGGCCTTCCTGAGTCTGGAGGGGCATCCCGGATGCCGCAGGGTCCTCTCAGAGACCCCCATACACTTCCCAGAGGTCAGGGGGCACTCTGGGAAAACAGAGAGGCCACCCGGAGGACTGTGGGCCCTCCGGGAAGCCAAGGGGTGCTACTGAAGAACTGATGGCCCAACAGGAGGCTGCAGGGGCTTGCTGGGTCTGCAGGGGACTCCCGGAGACCGCAGGGGCCTCCCGGAAGCCGGAAGAGTCTACTGGATGCCGCAGGTGCGTTAAGAGCCCACAGGGGCCTCTCGGAGGCCAGAGTGCAGTCCGAGAGAATGGATGCCCCTCCTGGAGGCTGCAGGGGTCTCCTGAGCGCCAAAGGGACCTCCTTGAGGCCAGAGGGCACTCCAGGAGATTCGAATGGCCTCCCAGAGACCCGATCGCTCTCCTGGAGGCAGCAGGTGCCTGCCGGGGGCAGCAGGGGACTCCTGGAGCCCGCAGGGGTCTTCTGGAAGCTGGAGGGGCCTCCTGGATGCCCCAGGGGACTTCCAGAGACCGCAGACACCTCCCGGAGACAAGGGGGCGGTCTAGGAGAACTGAGAGGCCTCCCGGAGTATGGAGGGCCCTCCCGGAAGCCGCAGGGGCTTGCCTGGGGCTGTAGGGTATTCCTGGTGGCTGAGGGGCACTCTGGGACAAGGGATTGCCCTCCAAGAGGCTGCAGGGGCCTGCTGGAAGCCGCAGGGTACTCTCGGAGCATGCAGGGGCCTCCCAGAGCCCGGAGGGGCCTCCTGAACACTGCAAGGACATCCTGGAGCCTGCAGGGACCTACTGGAGGCCAGGGGGCACTCCGGGAGAGTGGCGCGGCCTTGTGGGCGACAGAGGGCCCTCCTGGAAGTCCCAGGTGACTGCCGGGGGCCGCAGTGGTCTCCTGGAACCCACAGGGGCCTCCCAGAGGATGGAGTGGCGTCTCGGATGCTGAAGGGTCCTCTCAGAGACCACAGGGACCTCCCCGAAGCCAGGGGCCGCGCCAGGAGAACGGAGTGGCCTTCCGGAGGACAGATGGCCCACCCGGAGGGGCCTCTTGGATGCTGTAGGGATATTCTGGAGACCGCAGGGTCCTCTCAGAGGCCAGGGGGTGCTCCAGGAGAAAGGAGCTGTTTCCTGGAGGACGGAGGGAGACTCTGGAGGCTGCAGGTGCCTGCCGTGGGCCGCAAGACACTCCCAGAGCCCAGAGGGACCTCCCGGAGGGCGGAGGGGCCTTCTCGACGCCGCAGGGTTCTCTCAAAGTCCGCAGGGACTTCCTAGAGGCCAGAGGGCGCTCCGGGAGAATGGATGCCCCTCCCGGAGGCTGCAGAGGTCTCCCGGGCGTCAAAGGGACCTCCCGGACGCCAGAGGGCACTCCAGGAGATTCAAGTGGCCTCCCAGAGGCCCGAGCGCTCTCCCGGAGTCAGAAGGTGCCTGCCGAGGGCAGCAGGGGACACCTGGAGCCCTCTGGGGCCTTCCAGAAGCCAGAGGGGCCTCCTGGATGCCCCAGGGGACTTCCAGAGACCGCAGGGACGTCCCAGAGACAAGGGGGTGCTCTAGGAGAATGGAGCGGTCTCACGGAGAATGGAGGGCCCTCTCAGAATTCACAGGGACTTCCCGGACGCCAGGGGGCGCACTAGGAAAACAGAGCTGAGATAGCTCAGTAAGCTGCTGAAAGAGCCCATCAGAGACAGGTGGAATTGGCCAAACTCAAACTCCAGAGCCAGAAAGAGCAGAAACAATGTCCTTCTGGAAACACAGCTCTTAACTACGATTGGGAGAAAGACTTCCCAATTTATAACGGATTTGATGTGTTTAATTCTGATGTGGTAAATGTATATGACCAGGTTAATGTCACCCAGCCCCAGAGGGAGTATAAATGTAAGTCTCCCAGTAAGCAATGGGAAAATGTGTGAGGGGGGGGTGCATGACTGTGAGCAGTTGTCTATGTCTAGCCAAGAATGCAGTGACAAGGAAGAGAGTGTCTCTAGCCTTGGGATTGTGGAGAAGAGCAGCTTGTATGTTCAGAATAGCAGTTTATCTGCTGGGGGGGAAATAATCCCCAGAGTACTGTCTGTGGGGGAGGCAGAAAGTACTGTTCAGTTTATGCTGGTGGAGTATTTGGCAGTTGGACCAGAGGTGGGTCTGGATTCAACTAAGACCCAGGAAGGAAGTGTTCCTAAACCTGTGTCTGTTGGGGATAATGTCTTGCCCCTGGGGGAAGTTATCCCGGTCCCCAAAAGTTTGTCTGGGAACAGCCATGTGGGCTGGGACAAAGGGGAAGAAACCTCAAATTGTTTGAGTGTTACAAGTAGCAGTTTAGCTGCTGGGGGGGGAGCAATCCCCAGAGTACTGTCTGTGGAGGAGGCAGAAAGTACTGTTCAGCTTATGCTGGTGCAGGATTTATCAGCTGGTATACCAGAAGTGGTTCTGGATCCAACTGAGACCCAGGAAGGAAGTGGTCCTAAACCTGTGTCTATTGGGGGCAGTAGCTTGCCCTTGGGGGAAGCTGCCCCGGTCTCCAAAAGTTTGTCTGAGAACAGCCATGTGGGCTGGGACAAAGGGGGAAAATTCCAGATTGTTTGGATGTTAAGAAAGGCAGGTTACCTGCTGAGAAAGAGTTCATTTCCCAGCTTCTGTCTAAAGAGCAGATGGGGTGGGCCTCTCAGTTCATGCGAAATGAGGGGGTGCCAGTGGTATCAGATTTGGTCCTGGACTTATCTGAAACCCAGAAAGAGTGTATTTGGGCTCAGGGAAATGTTTCTTTAGAGCAGCCTCTAGCTGAAGAGGGAAGGGATATTTCTGTGGGAAATGGATTGTTGCCTAAAACTGCTCCTGAAGCAATAAAACCTCCTGATGGCTTTTGCAAGCAGTTTTCTGCAACCGAAGGATGTGAAAGCGAATTGATCAAGTCAACTCAGATTGAGTCATGGTCTGTAGCAAGCAACAGTTTAGACGTTGGGAAAAGTGGTTCAGTTTCTAACTGCCAAAGTTTTCCAATTGTGGTTGGATTCACCGACTCAGTTCTGGAAAGGTCCCGTGTGGATACCTTGGGAAAGGTCCCAGATGGGGTGAAGAGATTTAGAAAGCTTCAACAGCCTGTAACCAAATGGCTGTGCTTGATCATTATAGTGGGGAGAAAATGAGGTTGGAACTTGAATGTCTCCGGGCTGTTAGCTCTGTAAGTGAGCAGATAGTGCCTAAGTTTCAGAGGAAAGACTGGGCACCTAACGCTACCCAGCAGAACAACTGTGCTGGTGATCTCTAGGGAGAACAGAGGGTGGTAGACAAACTCTCGCCTCTGAAGACTTTCGGTATATCTTGCAGTCTCTTAGTGGACTCAGGTACATCTGATGCTATGTGGGGTCAGAGATTGGCAATGAAGGAACATCAGAACCCTGTTTGTGAGATGCTAGTGAAAATGGTGGATGTCTCTTTAAAACCTAGTCCAGACTTAAAAGGGATAGCAGTTAAGCATCTGGAAACTAGTAAGCTAGCTAGTGTATGTGTTGATGCAGATGACATGCCGGATGGGGGGAAAAGATCCACCCATGGCTGTAAGCAGGGAGAATTCCTCTTGGGTGTGGCCAGCTGAGAGTGGGTTGGGCATGCCTGGAACGGCTCTGACTTGGAGTCACATACAGAGTGAGTTTGTTAGGGCTCAATGAAAAAATGTTTCTTTGGAGGGGGCCAGAGTGGGGGCCCAAAACCTAGCCTCAGCAGGAGGGTGATGTAAAGGTAATAGAGCAACCAGTGGGGAAGTGTGTGTCACTAGTGTACTGACTAAACCCTTACAACTGTTTGTAAAAAATTGAATAACATTGTTACCTCCATGATGAACCTTACAAGGAAGAAGCCGTTTTAGCTAAACATGATTTTGCTAATGATCTGTGTGCCATTGTTAAGTCTTGTAGTTAATTTGTTGTTCGTGTAAGAATTGTAAAAATGTACCATGTGCCTGATATTGTGTAAAACCCTTGAAACGTGTTAAAACGTGAAGAGGGAAAGTTCCTATGATGCATTCAGTTGTGTCTAGGGACACCCCTTTCTGCATCAGTTTTGCGTGGGGGGGTGTCATGCTGTCTGGATAAGGGGGGCCCTGAGGTGTATTCAGGAGCTCTGATTACTCCTTTCTACACCAGTCTCGCGTTGGGGGTGTCATGAGGGCTGGCTTGAGTGGGGGGCATTTAGTATATTGGGTGACATCAGTATGGCAGAATCATAATAATCCATGTGGGATATGCCATGTCAGGTACTGTTAGGAAGGTTATAATGTGCTAAGTAAGATAATAATACGTATGTTCATGTGTGATATTTGACATGGAAGTTATAGATGTATTTGAGATATCTGTATTTCAAATTGTGCTGCCTGGGCAACACCCCAGATAGGAAGGCTGCAGAACAATGGCCCGCATAATGGCCCATTAAGGCATTCCCAGGTGCAAGGGGCCCTGAGGGAGCGGCCAGCATCACCACTGAGTCACCAGAACCTGCTGACTTGACTCTGGACTCCATTGCAGGCAGCCTACCTGATGAAGCATCAGGACTGTCCCATGTGACTATGGACCCCAGGCACACCGGAGGAGTCACCAGGATTGGCCCATGTGACTATGGACTCCATTTTGGGGCTTGTGACTGCCCACAGGCCGCATGGCCGGAGGAGCGGGTTTATAAGATCAATCCACAGGATCCATCTTTGTCGTTGTTCCTGTCCAGTCTGCAGACACACACCTATCTCTGGACCAATTCATCTTGCAACTGAACCGAAGGACCTAGACCCATCCAGATGCTGGATGTGAACCAGAGAGAACTACACAAGCCTGCAAATCCACATTTCTTTCAGAAACCTGAAGTATATGGACTTTTAATCATTTGTATATCTGTGATTTACTTTAATCCTTTAACATTTCTCTCATGGTTTATTCCTTTCTTTTTATAATAAACCTTTAGTTTAGTTACTAAAGGATTGGCTGTGTTGGAAAAATATTCCAAATGAGGTTCGTTTACCCTGCACCAGATAAAAAAGAGATCTAAGCAGGTATTTGGGCAGTCTCCAAGTTTTATTTCTGCAGAGGTCGGACACTTCCCAGCAAGTGGTCAGTGTGCGACCCTGAAGGCATGCTCTCTTGCATATTTATACAAACACAAACAAAGAAATTACATATGCATAAATTCTTAATGCTTATGGGTACGCTCAAATTATTATTATTATTGCTATTAACATTACACTTTCTACCTCTTCTAACTATAAACATATGCATAACATAAAAGATAAGGGCAGAAGATTTCAACTTATCTATCACCATTGTCTAATCTATTTCTCAAGACTGAAGAGAAAGCAAAAACTACTTATAGCTGACTCCTCATTTCTCCTGTTAATCTTTCTCTCTGACCTTGGCAGAGATAAGTACCATAGACATATTGGAGAGGAGTGGGTGGGTGATTTCAACAGAAAGCAGAACACTAAAAAAACAACAAAATGGAGTAACTGTGGTCAAGCAAACAATTATTTTCTTTCAGCTGCTAGCGTGATATTATAGGTACAGTCCAAACTTATATTGATCTGGTACTGTGGCTGACCCCTTGGGGTCAGAGGGAACCTTTTAGCAAAGAGCAGAGAGTTTAAGTAACTGGTCTCTTTGCTGGACCTAGTGCTGATTTGGGAGCCTGGAGCTGAAATGCAGTGAAGGGGGCTGTGGGCATTTGTGGACTGGCTTCGTGATATCCAGCGTGGGGTAATCAGAAGCAGTACGTGGCTGGTTGGGAAGCCGGGCTTCAGTGTCACCCACCAGCGTGGGGAGCATCTGCTCTCCTTTTACAGCCTGCCCTGACCTTGGCATTATCAGTTGGCAACCCTAGGCACGGGTCGTATCACAGGAGCGTCCTACCGTAGGCCGGAGCGGTCTCCCAGAGACCAGAGCGGCCTCTCGGAGGCAGGAGGGGCCTCCCAGAGGCTGGAGGGGCCTGCTGGAGGCCCAATCGATCTCCTCCAGGCTGGAGGGGCCTCCCAGGAGCCAGAGAGGCCTCTCGGGGACAGGAGTGGCCTCCCCGAGGCTGGAAGGGCCTTGTGGGGGCTGGATCGGCCTCCCGGGGGCTGGACTGGCCTCCCGGAGTACGGAGTGGCATACCCGAGGCCGGAGCGGCCTCACGGGGACTGGAGCGGCCTCTTGGACGCCGGAGGGGCCTTCCTGGGGCCGGAGCAGCCCCCCGGAAGCAGGAGAGGCGTCCCACAGGCCGGAGGGGCCTCACCGAGGCATGAGTTGCCTCCCGGAATATGGAGCAGCCTCCCGGAGACCAGACCTGCCTCCCGGAGGCCAGAGAGACCTACTTGAGTCCGGAGCGCCCTCCCGGAGGCCGGAGGGGCCTTCTGGAAGCCGGAGCTATGAGACGGAGCTATGAGAATGAGCCGAAGGCTGGAAAACCTGCCTATGAGCGTGAGACTGAAGGTGCTCGGTCTGCTTAGTTTATCCCAGAGGAGGTTCACAGATGACGTGATCCCAGTTTGGCAGCACCTCCCTGGGCAGGTGTGACAATCTGATGAGGTTCCCAGAACTGAGAGTTACTGTGCTACGCCTCTTGGCCTCAACAGTGGGCGTTTTGCTGCTGCTAAACTATTGTCGTGGAAAAGAATTACACTGCTGCATGGTTCTATGGAGGAAGGTATGGATAGGCAGACCCATTTGTGGGGTTACATGTAATACAGCCCCTAATATCCAATCTTTTTTTTTTTTTTTTCCCCCAGACCACTGACTTATAACCCAGGGTAACCCAAAGGATCCTGTGGCCAATTTTGGTAAGGTGCTTACCTTCCAAACTTTACCTTCATAGATTGCTGGTGGGCAATTCTTGCAAATACCTATAATCATGACTTTGTGCCCATTCTGTTTGGCAGTGCAGCTGGTTTTGCAAATTAGGATGTACAGGCACTCTAGTAAAACAGTCAAATTCATTTTAAGCAGTACAGGTTTCACAGAAGAATAAAAGGTATACTTCACCTTTAACTGGTTAGATATAAGTTTACAGAGCATTAGGGCTGAAAAGAAAAGCCTGTCATACTCAGTTTGCCTAGAGTTAGATGGCTGTTGGGTTTTGCCCTTTAAAAGTAGGCAGCCACAGTATGAGGAATGGCTATAGTTTAAAAAGAGCATCAGAGGGCTGCTCCTTTAAAGCTGCTGTAGTTACAGAGCGAAAGCAAGGGGAGACAGCGTACAATAGATAGCAGCTGCAGGAAAACATGACAAATTAGTAGCCAGATTAGGGATGACAGAAAAACTGCAGCATAAACTGCTTGCAGATCTTGCACAAATTAGAACTTGAGGTACCTGTGCCAACAGTTCCTTTTGCAATTAGGAAGTGTGAGCTTTGGCGCTTCTCTGATCAGAATTTGTAACAAGGCTACTAGTGAATTTAGGCACTTGAAATTTAAAATCACATTGTCTAATTGGTACAAAACTACAAAAGCATCTAATTTCAGGATCCCTTTTCCTACCAAATTCATTGATTTACAGTGCTTCCTGATTTCTTTTTGCTTAATGCAGTGCCTTCAATACTAAACACAACCATAACAGTAACAAGACAGAATATAAAACATAATACAACACAACACAACAATGTTAGTAATCAAGACAAAACATAAAACACAAAACACCACCCTTGTTGCAACACTAGATCCATGGTTTTGTTTTTTCTAGCTGTTTTACTGGTACCAGTTTTTTCTTTATAGTCCTGAAAGATAAAAGAACACTTTTTCTACCCCTTGGGGGGGCGGCGAATTATTGCTTAGAATACACATTTGTACACAAAGTACATTTCCTTTTATGCATTTGGAGGCAGTTAAGTTCCAATGGAAATTTTTTTTCCCCCCCCAGTTAATGATTTAAACTAAATCACCCATATTTGACTAATTTCAGTTAGGTTTATTTACAGACCATTTCTGTAGGAGAAGGGCCCATTTTCCTTCAGAATGGCTGCAACGAAACCAAGAATTTATTTTTTTATAACAATTTTACAACTTTTAACTGTTTCATTTTCTCCAGCTTCTATAGGGTTACTTTTTTACTCTTTTTCCACTTTTGCTTATAATTGTTGGCAGCAGGCTTATCTTGTTTTACACACATATTTATTTCCAAAACATCAAGTTTGGGTCTTTGGGCTTTGTATCTGGGAGATTCTTAATAAGCCCCTTATTTCCTCTGTACTGAGAGGAGTATACTTATGAACATGCTGAGCTGTTTTCAATTTTAAATTGGTGTATTTCTCCTATTGCATGATAGCAGTACTGTGATCTTCAATTTATGGTTCAGCTTTGCCTTTTTTTAGCTTTTTCTTGTCTGACAAGACCACCGCATCAAACTCTTTCTTACAGATACTGTCCATCCTTTTACCATAGGTTTCTGAACCTTTGCATGTTTTTTTCTCCTTTAGAAATTTAATGATCCTTTCCTCTCGTTGAGGACATCATTGAAGCACCCTGGGGCAATTCTTAAGACATTGTCACCCAGCTTCCCAAACTCATTCAAGTGCAACAACCCTGGCAGTGCAGCCGCCTGGTGCTGCAAGAATACTTTGTTAATTGCACAGTGGATTTCTAATGTGCTTTTGATCTGGGACAGTTACTAAGCCTGGTTTTAAGTTTTTTAGTAGGCAGGCAGGCTTCTGCATTGTTGAAATTTACAAGTAGGGGATTCAACAGGCAAGCACTCTAGCTTATGCTGCTGAAACTGCCAAATAGGGATTTCAACAGCCCCCCACACAGACTTCTTGCTCTGTTGAAACTGACAAAGTTTCCTTGGGTGCGCACCCCTGGTATTCACAACAACAATGGCATGCTTACTGTTCTCCCCTTGCATTTTTAATATCACCCAAAGAGCAAATATCACAAGATCTTTTTCTAGGGGATGAGGCAACAAGCCACCCTTATTGAGAATACAGAAACTAGCATCAATAGGAAAAGTATTAATACTGTAACATTAATATAGTTCTTTACTTAGGGAAACAGTCTTAACAATGTAATACTTAAGAAAACAGTCTGAACACAATAATTACAGAGACACAGGTACCTTCATTCACACTCACACATGCTAACAGGCATACACAGACAGAGACAGAGACAAACATTTACAGGGGTCTTATAGATGTTAGACCCGAACCTCCTTCCATTGCTGTTTTAATTTTTTTACTGGGAGGCTTTGAGATTTCAAGTAGGTGATCTTTTTGAAGCTTCAATATACTAATTAAAAATGCATTTTATAACTGGGATACCCTGGATCCATGAGATTCTAGCGCTTTCCTTAAATGCATTATTTTATTTAAATCAATGTTTCTACATTGGGGAATTGTGAGGTTCCCTTTGGGGGACCTGACAATTACTTAGATTGTTCTGTTCCCCTTACCCACACACACTCACACGCATACACAGGAATGGCTTATTGAGGGATCCACACCGCTTCAATTCAGCCCGCAATGCAGCTGGGGTGAAATGAACCCGATGATGGAACGCTTATTTAGCAGGAGGGGTTAGGAAAGGAGACAAGACACAGAAGGGGTCTTCCAAAGTCACAGGAGTCCATTTGGACAACGGATCTAAGGAAGCTCATGAATTGAAGGGGAAAAGGATAGCCTCTTCGGCTGCAAAACACTCCGCCTGTCCGTTGGGTCACTAGGTTCAGGCAAGCCCCCCTTGCAATTGACTCACACCGGTTAGTGCCAACAAGGCTTGCAGTGGAATCAGGGCGGCTAGAACTTGCCTTAGTCCAAGACCTGGTCAATGGCTCATTTAGCTAAGCACAATCATTTGGGTCATATCCACACATTACTTTCCCACCCTCTGATGTTTCCTGGGTGTAATGCTTAAACTTGTTGGGGTGAGGATTTTAGTCCTTAACCCTGCGGTAAAATTTGCTGAGGTGGGGGGGCCAGCCCACTGCTTGCAAAGAAAAAGAAAAAACTAAACCTGCCAAGGTAAAGATTTCCATCTTCAACTTGCAGTAAAAAAATCCCTAAATCTGCAGAAAAAAAATCCTTAAATCTGCCGAGGTGTGAATTTGATCCACAGCCCGCATTCAATACTGCCGAGGTGTGAATTTGATTCACAGCCCACAGTAAGCCTGTTGGGGAGCGTCCTCAACCCACAATACTGTCGAGGTAAGGACCTAACGTCCCTAGCCCACAGTAAAACTGTCGAGGTGAAGACCTAATGTCTCCAGCCCACAGTACAACTTGCCAAGGTGTGAATTTGATCCACAGCCCGCAGTTAGCTCTGCCAAGGTGGGAATTTGATTCGCATCCTGCAAAGCCCTGGCGCGCCTTCCAGTGACAGACAAGACAGACAGACACAGACAATTTAAAGCTCACCTCGATCCTTAACAAAGTTCGGATCTCGCTTGGCTGTTCTCAAATAGGAAGCCTATGGACAGCCCTCCTTCAAGACCCCAAATAGAGATTTAAAAGGTCTCTTACCTTTGAGTGGCGCCGAGGGGTTGAAGGGAGCGATCCACGGTCCTTCCTTGGCGAGGCTAGCGCTTGGATATCCGAGTCACGGCACCAAATTGTCGTGGAAAAGAATTACACTGCTACATTTTAGAGTTGGATCGGGTGCAGCTTTAATTGTGACACACACAATCACATAACCATAGCTATGGGGAATACTATAGCCATAGGGAAAACCCAGGTGGCTATAGGGAAGTCAAGCAGCATGTCTGGATGCTGGGCAAATGTACTTCAACTGGCTAACAGATACAAAAGACTTAAATAGGGGTTGCTTAGGTTTGTTTACATGTTGATCGTATAGTGGAATTCATTAACAGTTTATACTTAACAGAAAAGACAATCATAATGCACAGTGGGGCACACCAGACGCCCTCACAGGAATGCCCAATGAGTCACTTGAGTATACAATGTAGTTTTCAGGGACCCTGGTTAACTCCTGAAGATGGGTGGTGACACAATACTTGTTCAAATGCTACTTTGTATGGAGTAAGTTTCTATGGGGCCAGTAAGACACGGGGGGGCAGGTACTGGTACTTATCAAAACAGGTGAAGTCTGTTCAGACTTCAATAAGGCTTAAGGCTCATAACAGAGACTTGCCTCTCGGGTGTGGTGCAGAGACCTCTTGTGGGGTTTTAACATCTTTATCCTAATTTCAGTTGAGGCATTCTGTTAATGGCTTAACCTGGGCCTTCTGTTTCAGTTTCAGGCTACAACTTCAGGGCAGGCCTTCTATGACCAGTTTCAGACCAGGCATTCTAGTAATCAATTTTATGATTAATTCTTTGATTCCACACTATGTTAGCTCCCTGACACACCAGTGTATCTGCCCTCCCAGTCCAAACTCGGGCTCTGCCAGTCCAAACCTTGCCAATGCCTAGGGTTTGGATGTGCCTTGCTCTTTAGATTAAAGTTTGGCATATAAACGCTGATTTGTGTGTGTTTTATGCTGAGATGATATGTGTGTTTCTCATTAATGTGATTGCTGCAGCTTTTTCAATTCAATAAATTGACTGGTAAAATACACACACACATACACAGAGCTCTGGGTCCTCTCTGTAAGTCTTGTCCACTACAAGTCGCTCCTAGCTGGGCAGCTGATTCCTCACCTTTGCATCTTTGTCACTCGGAGAAGTGTCAGCAGAAGCTGGCCTGCTGCGGTCCTGACCCCCCGAGCTGACGTACTTCCCGTGGGGAGCTTGTATCTGGGCCTGTGGAAGACAACAATGTCCCCTTCCTCCACAAAGGTACCTGCCCTGGTCCTTGCTACTAGTGCTGAGCTGTGCATGATGGACAGCTGGGGAGACCTTCACAGGCTCTGCCCACAGCCTAGGCTGCGCCCACTGATGAGCCCCAAAAGAGGCCCTGTAGATGGTGCAGATCGTGCCTTCTTGTGCACTTCGATCAGCAGTGAAACAGTGAACGTTGATGTGCCATTGTTAGGCTTCTGTGTTAACAGCCGCCCAAATTGCAGTTCACCCGTCGGAGGGCAGGATCTCAGGCTGTCTGCAGGCTCAGGCAGATTGCATAGGCTAAGCATCGGTCACACATTGATGAGTATCTGTGCCAGGGCAGCAGATGTGATTCTTGTGTTAGAGGACAGCTGTGATTTCAGAGCACGGGATGGCAGTGCCCAGAGGAAAGTGCCAACTTGCCAGTGTGGAAGAACCCAAACCCAGGAGTCCTTACTTACAAGTTCATTGCTCAGCGGATAGTCCTGAATTAGCCAAACAACAAATTTAACAAAGTCAAAGTTTATTATTTACGTAAAGAAGGTGGTCCCTTCTAAAGTAAGGAACAACGCTTGCTTCCAAAAAACTGACCGTATTTATAGGGTGGTATAAACAAGTTTTTACACATCACAGTTTCCATGGTCATACATACTAAAAAGTATTATCTAGGAATTTTCTAACTGAATACTTGCAACTTTCCTTATCTAAGTTACAAGGTCTTTCTCTGCATTCCATCTCTACTAGCGTCTAGACTTCTTAACTATTTCATTACTTCAAAACATTCTAAGATTAAATAACTGCTAAAAGAACATTTTCTATCTCAGGCTTTTACAGCCATTTCTAAAATCAGTTCTCAGCAAAAAACAGAGATCCCATCTTGTTTTCCCTTCACACCAGGCTGGCGCAGTCTGGCCCTTTGTGGGTAGCTGATGTGAAGGAGAGACCAAGGGCTGGGTGAAATTTGCCCTTAGGAGGAATGGGAGATTGGGTGCGGGAGGGCAGGAGAGGAATCCTTCATTTTAAAAATGTGTCAGAAATTTTATGTCTGAAAAGTCACATCTCACTCCAGGCAATGACCTGACGCTTTCCAATCCCAACACCACAGCCCTCACCACCCCATCACTCCTTGCAGCTCAGCCCATCTGCTGAGCCCAACACTGACCTGGCTTTGGGTGGGACCCACTGGGGAGAAGTGCGGGGCGAGTGCCAGGTATTGCTGTGGACCTGCCTGATGCATGGCTGTATGTGAATACCGACAGGATGGCTTAGTGGCCAGATCAAGGGCCTGGGACCCAGGAAACCTGGGTCCTATTCCCAGCACTGCCACTGACTTGCTGGATGACTTGCCATCCCTGCACCTCAGTTTCCCCATGTGTAAAATGGAAATAATGCTACCAACCTCCTTTTTAAAATGCTTTGCAATCCAGTGCGAAAAGAGGTAGGTGGTGGTATTATTAACGTGGGCTCTGGGCTCCTTGGAGGCAAAAGGCTTTATAGACACATTGTTGCTATCGGGGAAGCACCTGTCTCCTGAATGTAAGGTCAGGTTGTGCCCTGGTGCCTGGCTCCATCTGCTGAGGCCGTGTGTGGGTTTAGAATGTATCACTTGTCGTCCTCTAGTGGTGGGTCTGCAGGAGGCTAACAGCCTGTTACCGCTGACAGCTAATGGATCGACTACTAGACGCTGCACTTCCAGGACTGGCGGGCACCTCATCACCACGCCTTTCCCATGGGTCTGGCACATGATGGAGGAAAAGGAGAACCTGCATCCCCCAACTGTCTAGAACCTCTGCAAGAGCCTGGCTGCCTACCTGTGGCTGTTGTCGTGGAAAAGAATCACACTGCTACATTTTAGAGTTGGATCGGGTGCAGCTTTAATTGTGACACACACAATCACATAACCATAGCTATGGGGAATACTATAGCCATAGGGAAAACCCAGGTGGCTATAGGGAAGTCAAGCAGCATGTCTGGATGCTGGGCAAATGTACTTCAACTGGCTAACAGATACAAAAGACTTATATAGGGGTTGCTTAGGTTCATTTACATGTTGATCGTATAGTGGGATTGGATTAACAGTTTATACTTAACAAGGTAGACAATCACAATGCATAGTGGGCACACCAGACGCCCTCCCAGAGACGCCCAATGAGTCACTTGAGTATACAATGGTGTGAGTCTCTGTGGGGCCGGTAAGACAAAGGGACAAGTACTGGTACTTATCAAACAGGTGAAGTCTGTTCACAGACTTCAATAAGATTTAAGGCTCAACAGAGAACTTGCTTCTCGGGTGTGGTTCAGAGACCTCTTGTGGGATTTTAACATCTTTATCCTAATTTCAGTTGAGGCATTCTGTTAATGGTTTAGCCTGGGCCTTCTATTTCAGTTTCAGGCTACAACTTCAGGCCAGGCCTTTCATGACCAGTTTCAGGCCAAGCATTCTATTAATAAATGTAATGCTTATTTCTTTGATTCCACACTGTGAATATCCAAAGCATCTCCCAACAAGGGAACCAGCCCCTCCCTGGGCCTCACAGGATCTTTCTCCCCTCCTGGTACTAGTTCAGTGGGGCCAATGGCCAAAACACCCTAGGGACTGTTGCAACGCAGTACCTGATATGTCCACCTCTCGCCCCCACCTACCCACCTGGTGCATCACGACCTGACCTTATTAGGCCATTAGCTCACTCCTGCTGAAACTGACCTTATTAGGCAATTTCCTCGCTCCTCCTGAAACTGACCAGGTGACTGGGAGCAGCTGGCTACCTGACCAGTAGCACAGCCTCCCTAACGGTCGGCTCACCTCCCAGCCAAAGGTTTGCCCTGATTCAAATGTCTCCCCTCCAATCAGGAGTAACCTTGACCACCTGAAGTGATTAGTTTAAAGCCAGGGCATGCCCCAGGCTCCAGAGAGAACTCACCATCTGCTAGACACACCAGCTGCCCTGTTTTTTCCCTCTCCCACTCCGGACTCCGAGCCTGAATGTGTAAGCCTGCTCTGTGTTGCTACTTAGCTTCAGGGGTGATGTTGCAACTTTCCCTCCTGGGACTGGTAAGATCCTAACCTTCTTTCTCTTTCAGTTTCTGTTTTAAATCTGCTCTGAAAGCAGAAGCTGCCCCCCCCACTGCTAACCTTCTCCCTCTTTCAGTTTCTGTTTTAAATCTGCTCTGAAAGCAGAAGCTGCCCCCCCCATTGCTAACTCTCTTTCCCTTTCAGTTTCTGTTTTAAACCTACTCTGAAAGCAGAAGCCACCCCTCTCTCTCATTGCTAACCCTCTCTCTCATTTAGTTTCTGTTTTAAACCCCATTTGCCCCTTTGCAGTTGACTGCCCGTGTGACTCCCCACCCCCCCCTTTCTGTGCCTTGTAATTAACTCATTGTCTGTGAAATCTCTATGTGAGAGCATTCCCTCCTGTAGTTACCTGCTTCTGCCTCTGTGCTTTTCAGTTGTCTGTGTAACACCTTTCTGTTTCCTACAAGCAACTAGTCCTGTAGTTAATTGCTTCTACCTCTGTGCTTTTCAGTTAAGTCTGTGTAACACCTTTCTGTTTCCTACAAGCAACTAGTTGTCTATGTAGCATAGTGGTAAGTGTCCCTGTCTACCATGTGGAAGACCAGGGTATGATTCCTGGTCAAGGAACCACTGTCTGGTTAATATTAGTTTAGGTCTTTGTAGTTAGTTGCCTGTTTAATACTTTCTTATATCAGTTTGTTTTGTGCTTAATTGTTTTTATGTCCTTTTATAACTAGTTAAACCTATATTACTCCTGTGTTTATAATTAAACTCATTTATTTCCAATCGATTCATTATTGACTCTGGGGGATCTTTTACCTGTCGGAACAGGGACCAGGCAAGGCTTGTGACTTAGGGGGCCCAGGCTGTGGCAGCCCCATAGTGGTTGGGGGAGCTGTTACGATGCTGCTGTCCCAAGAGGAGGATGTGCTGAGAGTCTGTCAAGGCCAGGGTCGGGAGGCTGCAGCGAGGCTGAGGCTGGCTCAGGACTGAAACCTCTCGTTTTAGCCCCTTGAGGTCTTCGAAGAGGCTGATGTCCATGGGCTGGGCCTTCCTGGGCTTTCACACGCCCTCTGGATCTCCAACCAACTGCTGACTGGGCTCTGTGGCTCAAGCCACCACTGGGGCCTGGACAACCTCCTCCCAGCAGGTGGCCCGGATCCCAGCTGCCACGCCCCCCTGGGCCAAGGCTCAGAGGCATGAATAACGGGTGAATTGAGGCTGTGCCAGGGGCAGGACACCAGGGGTTGTGGGGGGGGGGGGGTCCTGGCCTGTGCTCTCCACAGCAGTCTGTAGCACAGCCTCCAGGTGCTGGCCCACCAGGGTTTGCTCCTGTTTACCTGGCCCATCCACACCTGGCACTGGGCCACCAGCCTTGCCCAGGGGCATCTCCACAGAAAATCTCGTAACGAAGAGCTGCCCCATCAGTGTTGCTGCCCAGTCCCATAGCGCTCCTTTATGCCGGGCAGCTCCAGGTGCTGTGGGGCTGGGGCGCTGTGGCTGGCATGGCTGTTCCCTCCACTCCGGCCCCCTCCTGCCAGTCTCCAGCCCTCCAGGTGGGGCTGCCCCAGCTCCCTTGCCTCTTCCTTTAACTCAGGGCTGCTGGGTGGATGCTGTGGTATGACCCGTGCCCAGGGTAGCCAACTGATAATGCCAAGGTCAGGGCAGGCTGCAAAAGGAGAGCAGATTCTCCCCACGCTGGTGGGTGACACTAAAGCCCGGCTTCCCAACCAGCCACGAACTGCTTCTGATTACCCCACGCTGGATATCACGAAGCCAGTCCACAAATGCCCACAACCCCCTTCACTGCATTTCAGCTCCAGGCTCCCAAATCAGCACCAGGTCCAGCAAAGAGACCAGTTACTTAAACTCTCTGCTCTTTGCTAAAAAGGTTCCCTCTGACCCCAAGGGGTCAGCCACAGCACCAGATCAATATAAGTTTGGATCTTACCTAAAATACCACGCTAGCAGCCAATCCTTTAGTAACTAAACTAAAGGTTTATTGTACAAAGAAAGAAATAAACCATGAGAGAAATATTAAAGGGTTAAAGTGAATCACAGATATACAAATGATTAAAAGTCCATATACTTCAGGTTTCTGGAAGAATTGTGGAGTCGCAGGCTTGTATAGTCCCTCTGGTTCACATCCAGTGCTTGGATGGGTCTAAGTCCTTCGGTTCAGTTGCAAGATGAATAGATCCAGAGGTAGGTGTGTGTCTGCAGCTGGATGGGAGCAAAGACAAAATGGTTTCTCTGGCTTGATCTTATATACGCTCTGTCTTTTGGCCATGTGGCCTGTGAGCTTTGCTGGAGCTAAAATGGAGTCCAGAGTCACATGGGCCAATCCTGGTGATTCTTCAGGTGTGCCTGGGGTCCAGTCACGTAAGCAGGTTCTGGTGACTCATTGGTGATGCTGGCTTCTTTCTCTGGGCCCCTCGCACCTGGGAAGGCCTTAATGGGCCATTACGCTGGCCATTGTTCTGCAGCCATCCTATCTGGGGTGTTGCCCAGGCAGCACAATTGAAACACAGATATCTCAAATACATCTATAACTTCCCTTTCACATATTACACATGGACGTAAGTAATATTCTCTTACTTAGCATATCATAACCTTCCTAACCACACCTGACATGACATATCCCACATGGATTATGATGATTCTGCCATGCTGATGTCACACAATATAACAGCTCCCCCCCCCAAACCAGCCCGCATGACAGATGCAGCGCCCCTTGGCTTCTCTCCACTCCTCTGTCTGGCTTGAGAAGCAGCACGGTCTGGTGGGCAGAGCACTGGACTGCAGCCCTTGGGTCTCTTCCTCACTCTGCCACTGAGCTCAGGCAAGACCCTTTCCCTCCCTGGGCCTCCCTTTCCTTTCCTACCTGTTGTCTAGTGAGTATGAGTTCTTTATAGCAGAGACTGTGTGTTTCACGTTGTGTGTGTCCAGCATCTTGTGCAACGGGGCTTCTTAGTGCCAATCTAATAGACCGCAATCATACCCTCTGAGCTCTCCAAGCCCATCCCAATGGCTCGGGGGAGCCGGAGGGGAAAGGTAGGTTATGATTAAATGGGAGATGAAATGATTCACTGCGTTTTAATTTTTCATGTGCTAGAAATTAGTTTATTTTTCACTGCTCAGTAGCTTCCAAACAACCAAGAGCTAAGCCACAAAGGTGCTGGGTTAAAAGCAAATTGCACTCAAATTAAAAAATCCTTTGTGGGACTCTACAAACTACCCAAAGGCTCCTTCCCAGACACCTGCTGTCTGAGGATCAAAACATTTTGCCCCTCCTTTAGTGAGAAAGCATGACGTGAATGTATTGTAAGGGCGCGGTGAAAGGGGCTAGGTCTAAAAGCTGTCAGAGCCAGACCCTTTGCCTGGAAAGGTAGAGCTACATTTCAGCGTTTGGGGACACCGGGCTTCCATTTGTGTGGTGTGGTTAAGAGCAACAAATTTCCAGGGGATTCCAGAAATTTTAGTTGCAGATTGAAGGGTGGGGGCTGGGAAGGAGGAGGGATGATTTCACTTCGGAATTGATAACTGCCCAGATTTTAAAAATGAGAACTGACATTTCCAAAGCTGCCCAGGGAGTTGTAGGGCCGCTGGCCACTGATTTCGGCAGAGGATTGGATCCAAACCCCTTCTGGATCCTTTGAAATCTTCAGCCAGGATGGGTGTCAAACACGGCAGCGCTGATTTGCCTGCATAGGGCAGCAGCTAGATTCTAGGCCCTGGCATTTGCCAGAGGGAGCAGCTGGTAGAGGCAGGTGATGCCCAGCCGCCATTGGAAATCTGAGTCCTGGGGGAAGGGCAGCAGAGCCCAGGTTAGTCGGGAGCGTAACCCCCAACTATCACATCCCTGCTCTCCAGGCCCCAGGAGGGCAGCAGGTAGGCAAGAAGCACGAGACTGCCCCCTGCTGCAGGGCAGAGGGGCTGGGTGAGCAGGCAGAAGCCGTGGGCAGGGTTAGCCCAGGGCACAGGGGCTGCTCGGTGGCTGCAGGGACTCAGGCTTTTAATCTGGGCATTTGCTGGCCCTGTAGAGACTGGTGCCAGGCCCACGCTGTGGTGCCCCTTCAGGGCGTAGCTGCAGCTCAGGGAGCCCCTGCATCAGGCCCTGCTGCTGGCGGCATTGCTGGGGACTCTGTCTGCAGGACACAGCAGCCCCATGTTTATCTCACCCTGGCCTCTCTCTGCTGCTCAGGAGATGTGACCGGGGCTTGAATAAACCACCCCCACCCCATCTACAGACACTCTCGATTAGCCACGTCAATGTCACGTCCCCCCATGTAGCATTTGGTCATTGCATTCCCCCCACACCACTGCATTTGCTTAGCCAAGGGCCCTCCCCCTGTCCCACCACCCTTTCCTGACCCCGTGTCCCAGCCTGGTGCCAGGCGGAGGGGGAAGCTTGACAGGGATGGAGCCCAGAGGGATGGTGGTAAGGCCAGCTGTATTTAGACCACAGCCCCGGGTGGAAGGTCAGCAGGAGAGAGCAGCTGTGGACAAGAGTCCTGCACAAAGGATTCCCAGCTCCCTGTGGGGCCTAGCTGGAGGAATCTGTATAGAAGGGGCCCACCTACTGGAGAAAATGCCTGGGGAGCTGAATCCCAGCGACTTATGGTGCCAGCCTTGGCATGAGCCCCAGGGGATGCTGAGAGCCATTGAGTCAAACTGCAAATCCTGTATTTAATGGAAACCACTTCAATCCAAGGGGTGCAGCACCTGTGATGGGCCCCATTGGGCTCCAGCCTGGGCCCACATAGATCTGCCATCCTCACCTATCAGAAGCTAGAGGCAGAGAGCAGCATGAGACCCCCACAGGCACATCAGCCACACCTTCCCCTCCTCATCACACTCCGCAGCTCCCGCAGGGTCATTGCTGAACTTGGCCAGGTTTGAACCTGGGCCCATGGCAGCCAGAAGCGCAACCATCTGTCACAGAGCTAAAGATGCACTGAGGAAACTTTAGCAGAGCTTTTGATACAGTCTCCCACAGTATTCTTATCAGCAAGTTAAAGAAGCCCGGGTTGAATGAATGGACTATAAAATGGATAGAAAACTGGCTAGATCATCGGGCTCAACGGGTAGCGATCAATGGCTCCATGTCTAGCTGGCAGCCGGTAACAAGCGGAGTGCCCGAGAGGTTGCTGGGGCCGATTTTGTTCAACATCTTCATTAATGATCTGGAGGATGGATGGATTGCACACTCAGCACATTTGCAGATGACACTAAGCTGGGGGGAGTGGTAGATACCCTGGAAGGTAGGGATAGGATACAGAGTGACCTAGACAAATTAGAGAATTGGGCCAAAAGAAATCTAATGAGGTTCAACAAGGACAAGTGCAGAGTCCTGCACTTAGGATGGAAGAATCCCATGCACAGCTACAGACTGGGGACCAACAAGCTAGGTAGCAGTTCTGCAGAATAGGACCTGGGGGTTACAGTGGACAAGAAATTGGATATGAGTCAGCAATGTGCCCTGGTTGCCAAGAAGGCTAATGGCATATTGGGCTGCATTAGTAGGAGCACTGCCAGCAGATCGTGGGAAGTAATTATTCCCCTCTATTTGGCAGTGGTGAGGCCGTATTTGGAGTATTGTGTCCAGTTTTGGGCATCCCACTACAGGAAGGATGTGGACAAACTGAAGAGTCCAGAGGAGGGCAACAAAAATGATCAGGGGGCTGGAGCACAAGACTTATGAGGAGAGGCTGAGGGAACTAAGCTTGTTTAGTCTGCAGAAGAGAAGAATGAGGGGGATTTGATAGCAGCCTTTAACTACCTGAAAGGGGGTTCCAGGGAGGATGGGGCTAGGCTGTTCTCAGTGGTGGCAGATGACAGAACTAGGAGCAATGGTCTCAAGCTGCAGTGCGGGAGGTCTAGGTTGGATATTAGGAAAAGTTTTCTCACTACGAGAGTGGTGAAGCACTGGAATGGGTTACCTAGGGAGGTGGTGGAATCTCCATCCTTAGAGGTTTTTAAGGCCCAGCTTGACAAAGCCCTGGCTCGGATGATTTAGTTGGGGTTGGTCCTGCTGTGAGCAGGGGGTTGGACTAGATGACCTCCTGAGGTCCCTTCCAACTCTTATCTTCTATTATTCTATGAAACAGATTGTAACAGGATGCAAACTCACTGTTCAGCCATTAGGCGACACTGCGTGTAACACCTCTTACTGAAGCAGCCCTGGGCACCATCTGGACACAGCTGGCAGTTGAGCGAGAGCTGTAGCCAGCTCAGATCTGGGGCAGGAGAACAACGCATGGACCTTCTGCCAAGCAGGAAAGTTCCAGATGAGTTTCCAGCCCCCAACGTCACAATCTCAAAAGGTTTCATGGAGCAAAATACCTGGCCAGTTTTTCGTTCAGGGGCATCAGCCTGGCCCCCGTCAAATGCATCAATCAAGTCAGCACGGGGCTGTGTCACATATGAGCAGGGTATCGGCTGAGTGTGTGGCACAATCCAGGGGCTCCCTTTGGCCCTCCATCACCACCACAAGCTCCATCACTGCCCCCTTCCCATCTCCCCACTCTTCAGGGACTTCCTCAGTCTGCTCAGTTTGCTCCTGCCAGGGACTCTGTGCCCCCCATCCCCCTCCAAGGTAGGCAGGGTTGGCAGAACTGGCATGGGCTGAGGGTGCAAATGCAACTCTGCACCCCCATGTCTTCTATCTGCTGCCCTCAATGTCTCATGGTGGTGAGAGCAGGACTCAGAGGAGGGGCTGGAGTAGCCACCCCTGGGAAACAAGTTTGCAGCCCAGCCTGGTCCCGTCTTCCAGACGCCGCGGGTCCTGTCGGGGGGAGGGGCAGTAGCACATGTGGCAGCTGCTGGGGCGGGATGGTCAATGGGACAGGGCCCCAGCATTTGGGCGGGGGAGGGGCATACAACATGATAGCTGCTCAGGAACTGCCTGAGGAACAGCAAGAGCAACTCCTGGGTTGGCCCTTCCCAGCCTGGACCTGGTTCACACCGCACCAAGTCTCAGTACCTCCCCTGGCTCCCTCTCATCCCCCCTGTTCACCGGGCACTTCCACCCTCCCACGGAAAGGGTTCTGTATACCATCAGTTTCCCCCTCCCACACAGCTAGGGCTCTGGGTTCAACCCTCCCCAATTCCCTCTTTTTGGCCAAAAATATTAAACATAAAAGTCGATTCTGTTCTGTGGATGATTCCCCACCCCCCAGCGAGTGTGGTCTCTGCTGCCCCCCTGTGACTGCTTGGGGGCAGTGGCTCCAAATCAGCCCGAGCTGTGGGCGGGACCCGGCCCAACTCTAACCTGCTCATTTGTAGCCAATGTCATGCCAGCATTTGCTGTTGCTGTCGCTGTGGAAGTTCTGGGTGCCCTTGATCCTCGGGATGGAGCCCGTTGTCCCAGCAACGGGAAGGTCAGAATCTCTGCCCCTGAACAAAGGCTCATGTGCACAATCAGCCTGTGGAACTCGCTGCCACTGGATGTCACTGAGGCCAAGTGCAGGCTCCAGCAAAGGATCAGAGGTTTCTGTGGAGAATGACAATAGCCAGCGTTACAATGGGTGGGACTGGATGGGCTCCTGCCCCAGAGCTTCGGGCAGCCGCTTGCTGATGGTAACAAAGAGGAAATTCTCCTGCGGTCAGATTATTCTACCATGGGTAACTAGGGGTGTCTCACGTCTCCCTCTGGAGCATCTGGCACTAGCCACTACTGGAGACACTGGGGCAGACGGGTCCTGCTCTGACCCAGGGGTGATTTCTAGGCTGCAGGGACATTTCCAGCAGGCCTTGGTGGGAGCTGGGGACAAACTAGTGTTGTTACTGCTCCCCCCCACTCCGCTGCCCCTGCTCCCTCCCCTCTGCTCTCCCGGCCCCCTAACCTCAGCTCGCTGCCCCTCTGGATGCTGGAACGGTCTGGCTCTTGGTTGCCCATGGGGCAGTTTGGCTGGAGCTAGGCTGGCTGGGACATGGCCTAGGCGGGAGGTGTGCAACTCTCTGGGATCGGCTCCACGTGGGCAGGACCAGGGGCCTCCTCCCTTGTGCCGATGAACACTAGGGTTCTGAGGATGATGCAGCCCTGACATGGAGGGACGGGCTGGACAGGAGCCGACAGGCATCTCTGGCTCTGCAGGGACACATCCAGGCCAGGAGATGGCATTAATTTCCCACTCCTGAGTTTCTGCCCCCTCGGTTCTCAGCTCCATCAGAGATTCCCAAGCCCCATCCCCTCCCCCAGCCCCGGGGGATCCAAACTCACTGAGTGCCATGGGGCAGAGCGCTGAGAGCCACGCGACCAGCTTCAGCATCTTCCTCCTCCTCTTGCTTGGCCCTGTGGGGACACGCACCCATCACAGCCGGCTTGCCACACCTGGGAGAGGGCACTGCCAGGCTGGAGCCAAACACCCCTTAGAGCCCTTGCGCAGCAGAACTTCCTGCACTCAGGCTGCCCTGGGTTCCAAGCCCAAGGGCAGCATCCCAGCCCTGCCCAGATCCCTGTTCGCGCAGAGCTCCCTGGTCCCCAGGGCAGCCCCTTGAGCAGCAGGCTCGGCAGTGGCCCTGGCTGTACTGACAGCACCTGCCCAGCAGGGGGCTGCGGGAAGAGCCATGCTGTGGGGGCAGAGCTGGTCAATGGAGACCAGAGCCCAGTGGGAGTGCAGAGGGGGCTGGCATCTGCCCACCGGGAATCCTGCGGAGCCGGGAGGAGAGTGAGCAGAATGGGCATCTTCTCCAGCATGGTCTGGTCTGAGGTGGGCGGCCCCGTGGGGCTGGGCTCTTTGGGCATTGGGGAGCTGTGGGAAAAACAGAAAAGGGCGTCAGAGACAGAGAGAGATGCCACCCCCGCCAACAGGAGATGTGAATCCTGGAGGGGGACGGGACTATGGGGTGGAAGTTGTGTCTGTGGCGGAAGGGATGGTGGTCTGTATGGGGGTTTGTGGGGCATGGGAATTTGGGGGACTGTGTTTGTGGGATGAGCAGAGGGTCTGAGTGTGTGTAGGATTTGGGGAGGGCTTTGAGGGTGGCAGAATCCCTGGTGGGGTAGGGGGTTCCCTATGAGGGATAGAGAAGAGATCCTGGCTGGGGGGAATGGCAGACGGGGTGTTTGTGGGAGGAGGTGCTGTGGCTGAGTGGGTCTGGAAGAGGGGAGTCTATGAAGCTGGAAGAGGGGTTCCCAAGTGAGGCAGGGTGTCCCTGGTTGGGGGGCTCTATAGAGTGAAGGGGGGGTCCCATGGGGGACTAGGGATCCTTGCTGGGGGATCCCATGGGGTCTCTGGGGTGGAGGGTGGGTACAGTGGGAGCTTAGGGGAACATATGCAGGTAGAAGGGGATCCTGTGCGAGGCTGGAGAATCTATGGGGTGAGGGGCAGTCCCATTGGAGAGTTGGGAGTTCTGTAGGGTCCAAGGGAGTCCCATGGGGGGTTGGGCGGTCTATGGGGTGGAGGGGTCCCATAGGGTTCTGGGTGGGCCCATGGGGAGGAAGCGGGGGTCCCGTGGGGGGCTGGGTGGTCTATGGAGTGGAAGGGTCCCGTGGGGGGCTGGGTGAACCCATGGAAAGGAAGTGGGAGTCCCGGGGGGGAGGGGAGGGGCTGGGTGGGTCTACGGGGTGGAAGGCAGCATCCTCGGAGATTCTAGAACCCGCCGTGCGTCGCGGCCGCCACGTGTTGGGGCGGGGCCTAGGGGGCGGGGTTTAGCGAGTGGGCGGGGGTCGCAGACAATCCCTGCTGGGCTGTGCCGCGCCCACTAGCCAGACGCACAGCTGCTGTGTAGCAAGGGTTGGGGAAGTGCTAGTCTGGCTTTTTTCTGCTGGGGAGGCCAGGATCGGGCCCCCCAGGGTATGAGGAGAAGGATCGGGGCCCTTGGGAATGGGTTGGGCCCTTATCTCACAGCATTGGGGATCCAGGGTGGAGGGGGGTAATTGCACCCCAGCCCCCTCTGCAAACGGGCGCCCCCCCCCGGGAATCTCACCCAGAACCCCCCTCCCCACTCACACACCCACAGCCTGGGGTCTCTGGGGTATCGCAGAGGGAGGGGACGCCAGGCTGTCTGGGGAGAGGTGCCACGGACTTGGGGTGACCTGTGGTTGGGCTCTGGAGGGAGTGGATCTGGGAACCGGGGTGGGGAGAATGGTTCGAGCGGATCTGGGGTGTCAGGATAGAGCAGGGTTCGAGAAGCGTTGGGGGTGGGTCTCTCCAGGAAGAATGAGGGGCAGCAGGAAGGTCAGGATCGCGGGGACGGAGCTAAATTCTTAGTAAACCCAGGATTTGGGGGGGGGGGGGGGGCAGATTATCCCAACCCCGCCATCCATCCATCCAGAGCCTCCACAAACTAAATGGGACAATATTTCACTGTGGATAAGAGCCCCATCACACCGCCTAATAAGCCCCCTGCCCCGCTCCTTGCAGCACAGCAACCCCACTGGGGCATCAGGGTCAGACCCCATGACTCGAGTTCCGAGGGGCTACAGCCATACAAATGGTTAATGATACAAATGCATTCATTTCAAATATTTACAAATAACTCCCTTTGGCAGGGGGATTTATCTGAAAACATTCCTGCCCTGGAGCCTGTTTACACTGAAATCAGCAGGAGTGTGGCTCTGATAATGTAGGCACTATTGCCCCCTGTAGCATGGAAGTAGATATGTTTTAGTATGTGTCATGTTCCCTATAGTGCTCAGAATGATGGGGATTCTCCCTAAGTCCCAGGCACTAGTAGCTGGATTCTTTCCCAGATCTTGCTATGAAATTCCCAGGCAGATCCCTCCCGTCACACCCCACAGTCCCCTGCCAGTTTTCCCACATACATTGAAGAATGAGGGAGAAGGAGGTTTAGATTCCCTGGCATATCTCTATCCCTTGGGCTCTGTGCTGGGGCTGGCAGCAATGGGGCTGGTTAATGCCTGTGGGGTGGGTGATGGGGGTGCCTGCCCTACTAGGAATGGGGCAGAGAACCTAAAAATTAATTGAACACAGCTATTCAGATGAAAACAACCTGGGGCTGAATTGCAGCCTGTGCTCCTGAAAGGGAAAGGCACCATGTCTTGCCCCTCTGAGCCAGCCAGCCAGCCCCCCTACCCTTGGGCCAGATGAGATCTGGCGCCCCGTAGAGGGGAAAGCCTCATATCCCATTTCCAGCTCCCCGAAACACCTAAGTTACCGTACAGCTTTGCCCAAGCCAGGGTACCACTAGGACAGCAGTATTCAAAGTTTTTGAGTTAAAATTTTGGGTTGCGCCTCCCCCAAAATACACAAAAATAGACACATGTAAAAGTATGCTTGAAAGCCTACTCATAAACCTAACAGAGATCTTAATACAGCTTTAATTAAATTACCTACACCTATAAGTCGCTGCTCACCCCTCGAATGTTCCTCCATGCCACCTGGGAGCATGCGGCACAGTTTGAAAACCTCTACACTAGGAGACATGCCGTCATTAGGGATCTCAGGGGATGTCTCCTCCTGGTGTTGGGAATGAGCGGTGAGATGTGCAACTCCTAGTACCGTCTACTCCTTCCTCAGGAGGATGAGGCTGGTCTCTCGGATAGAAGTGCTTGCTGGAATATCATTAAAATGCCTCGCTGTTCACAGTTACAGAGAGACTGAAACAGCAACTGCTATTTATAAAGATTAAAAAAAAAATATTATAGGCACAGGGGCAGATCTTTATCTGATGTACACTGGCGTGACTCTGTTGACTTTGATGCCACTGTGCTGATTTATACCAGGTGAGGATCTGACTCATTTAGTAAATATCTAGCTGTAAAGGCAAAGTTCTCAGTTATATTGGTGTAAATCCAGAGTAACTCCACTGATTTCTATGGAGTTACTCCAGGTTGACACCAACATCAGAACAGAATTGGGCTCTAAAGGTACTATTATAGCTGCTCACTGGAGTTTTCTTAAGAGCAAAGTATCGAAAGAAAAAGGCTTTTTAGAAGAGATCAGGAAAGAGAAGACATGCTTACAGATGAAAGGGTCTTATTTCAAGAAGGTTATGTTAGAAATGAAGTTCAGCTGCCAAGTTAATAATGCCATGCTTTATGACCAGGCAAAGCTTCCATTTCTATTAGCCTTGTCCCACAGTAATCGTAAATGCCAAAGTATTGGCATGGAAGTTCCTTTTATTCTGTCCTCACTTGTGTAGCTAAGAACTTTAATTATTAAAAGTTAAATAATTTTTAAAATGTAATTTGCTTTTCAGTATTTATATTTCTTTTTCTGCTTTTACTTTAGCTTGGAGAATTAAGACCGATCACGGTGCTTTCATGTTTGTTTTCATAATTAATATTTTATTTCCATTTAAATTCGTATGAGTAATTCCTCCAGTGTGTAGTCCCATTGAGCTCAGTGTTACTTCTCACATGAGTGAAGTATTTGCAGGACTCGGACCATTTATTTTGTGCTCAGTGAATATTGAAAAGTTCAGTAGAATGGAACTTGCCTCCAAAAATAAAAAAGTAATATCTGTATGATACTTATTTTAGGTTCTGTGAAAGAAAGGACTACTTAAATATATGGAGACATTTACGTCTCGGACTCCCATTTAAAGCAGATTCCATCAAATAAAACCAGCAGCAGCATGGTGAGTTCACATTAAATGACACTTAAATTGAATTGGACATTCAACTGGCTTTGCTTAAAAAATATATTGATGTGAACCCCAATAAAAAATTCCTTTGCCCTTTTCCTTATGTAAAAATCCCCTGCTGTTTGTCCTTGTGAGTAGTTTTGAGTTTAATATATTAGGTACGTATTATATAAAACAATAACAAAGTTATTGTGCAGGGCCACTGAACACTTATTTGAAAAGCCATTTGTTTGACTTTTCAAAATAATTTATTTGAAAAGTATCACAAATTTCATCATGTAAATTATTCTAATAATGTGTAAAATGTAACTAGATGTGATTGAGAACAGCTCTCACTAACGGTTGCTAAAACCATCCTGTTTTTCTTATCCTTTTGTAGAATGAGAATGCTTGTGATGACATGTGCAACAGTGTCTGATTTAGTGACTTGGGCACACATTCATGGAACTATATGCAGTGAAATCCCAGGCTTGGACATGGTACAGAATATGGGACATCCCTCCGGGGACAATTCTGTTTTGTGGGTATGTGAATCTGGACATGCATGTCACTGGCACTGTGAGGCATTACACTTCAGAATCAGAGAAGAAAAACGAAGCTGCAGAATGGAAAAAGAGGTCCAGAAGCTATGATTCCTGGTGAATGGAACATAATTTAAGTGAAAAGAGATCTAGGGTAGCCTCACCTTTTGAGAAGAAGAAAGGTGACTCCCTTAACATGGGATTGTGTAGCAGATCCCCCGAGGTAATGCAGAGGAAAGAGGATATAAAATTAGGGCCTGCAAAATATGCTCTGAGGGTTGAGGCAGAAGCACCCCCAGAGCCGGTGGAGGAGACAGCCAGGGAGGGGAGGGTTGCAGACAATGGCGGGGCCGTGGCAGGGAGGGTGACCCGCACCCCAGGAGGCATTGCCTTCCGGGTGGGGCCCTTGCCCTTTTTTGTGCCCTGGCCCTTCCTGCCAGTCGAGGAAGCTCGGGCAGCAGCGGTGGAGGTCCCCCCTGTGGCTGCCGCTGCCGGTGTCCCGGTGGGGGTGGTGGTGGCAGCAGGAGCAGCAGTCAGGGCGGTAGCTGGAGGGATAAGGGGGGAGCAGGCTGGGGGGAAGGGACAGGGGCCACCAAAGGGGCCACTTGATCCATTGGAGGGGGATGGGTGGGAGTAGGCACCTCCTGTGTCTTTGTAGGGGGTTGTCTGGCCCTCCCTGTCAGTCTGGGAGGGAGGCCACACTCGCTCACTACCCTGCTTCGGCAGGGGTAGTCCCAGCTCGGGGCTGGGGAACAGTCCCCGAGCTTTAACTAGTTCAAAGTTCCCCGGCGGGGAAGCCAACAGTTCAAAGTTCCCCGGGCGGGGCAGCACACAGTCTAAAGGCCACCGGGGTGGTCAGGGAAGGGGTAGGGGGACGCAGACCCACCCGACTCCACTGCGTCCCAGCCCAGGTCCCTAGGTGTGGCTGAGGGGTATGCCACGGGGTCCGCAGGGTATGCCACGGGGTCAGTGGGGTCCCAACCACAACACGCTAAGTCACCATCCGGCTTCCCGGTCCCCGGACCGTGTGGCCCCTCCCCTGGGCTCCTTCCTTCCCCCTGTCGCTCAGGTACCTGGGGTCCTGGTGTCCAGTCACCCTCGTCGGTGTAGATTCCCTGGGGCAGGTTGTAGAACCTTTCAATCTTGTCCGGGGCCGTCAGCGCGGGGCAGTTCCTCCAGATCTGGCCCAATCAGGGCCCACAACTTGCTGTCGTCCTCTTGCCCTTCCAGGGGCAGCTCCTCCAGGTCTGGTCCCCATAGGACCACCTCCTCCACGTCTGCGTCGGGCAACTCCTCCAGATCCTCGCCCCTCAGGATCTCCGGGTCCGACGGGGCGGGTGGATCCGGGGTTACTGCTGGGCCCCAGGCTTCGCGCTGCTCCTTCACCTGCACCCGGACGCCGGCCCTGGTCAGCTTCCCTGGGTACCTGGTCTCAGTCGGCTCACCTGGGTACCAGGCCGCAGGCAGCCCTGGAGGACCAGGAGAGACGTCCTTCCCCTCTGGGATTTGGGTGCTAGCCTTTCTTTTGTACTTCCTGTCCCGCCCCCTCGCTTCCAGGCTGGCAGACAGGCAGTCTCTGACTCCACCCCCACAGGCCCGGTCTGGTGTTCCCTGTCAGTCTGGGACAGAGGCCACACCCCCTCACTACAGTCTTACATAGGACACTGCTATTAATACACCCCAGAATTATATTAACCTTTTTCACAACTGCATCACATTGTTAACTCTCATTGAATCTGTGATTCATTATAGCCCTGAGATTCTTTTCAGCAGTACCACAATATAGACAGTTATTCCACATTTTGTAGTTGTGCATTTAATTTTTCTTCCTAAGTGTAGTATGTTGCACTTGTCTTTATTGAATTTCATCTTGTTGGTTTCAGACCAAGTCTCCGGTTTGTCAAGGTTGTTTGGAATTCTAATCCTGTCCTCCAAAGTGCTTGCAACCCCTCCCAGCTTGGTGTCACCCACAAATTTTATAAACATACTCTCCACTCCATTCTACAAGTCATTATTGAAAATAATGGATGCAGGACTGACCCCTATGGGCTCTCACTTAGATGCATCTTCCCAGTTTGTCAACAAACCATTCGTAACTATTCTTTGAGTATGATCTTTCAACTGGTTTTAGACCCCTTTATAGTAATTTAATCTAGACCACATTTCCTTGGTTATGAGAATGTCATATGGGAAGGTGTCAAAAAGCCTTACTAAAATCAAGATATGTCATGTCTACAGCTTCTCCCCTATCTACAAGGCCAGCAACCTTGTAAAAGAAGGAAATTCAGTTGATTTGGCATGATTTGTTCTTGACAAATCCATGTTACCCTATTATCGTCTAGGTGCTTACAAGATGATTGTTTAATAATTTGTTCCAGTGTCTTTCCAAGTATCAAAATTAGGTTGATTGGGGTATAATTCCCCGGGTCTTCTTTGTTTTCCTTTTTAAAGATGCATCCTATGTTTACCCTTCTCCAGTTATCTGGGATCCATTACTCATTCTCCAAAGATAATTGCTAATGATTCCAAGATTGCTTGATCCAAGATAGTTCCTTAAATACTCTAAGATGAATTTCATTGGGCCCTATTGACTCAAATACATCTAATTTATCTAAATACTTTTAACCTTTTATTTCCCTATTTTGGTTTGTGTTCCTTTCCCCTTCTTGTTAATATTAATTGTGTTAAGTAGCTGGTCACCATTTACTTTTTTAGTGAGGCCTGAAGCAAATTAGGCATTAAATACCTCTGTCTTCTTGATGTCATCTGTTATTAGCTCTCCTTTCCTTCTAAGTAGAGGACCTACACTTCCTTCATCTTTCTCTTGACCATGATGTGTTTATAGACCCTCTTTTTATTGCCTTTTATGTCTGATTTTGTCCCTACATTTGTATGTTACTCTTTTGTACTCATTCTTAGCAATTCATTTCCACTTTTTGTAGCATTCCTTTTTCTTTTTTCAGGTCACTAACTCTTACTATTCTTCCTATCTTTCCTATGCATCAGGATAGTTTGCTGTTATGACTTTAATATTGTCTCTTTAAGAAACTGCCACCTCTCCTGAACTCTTTTTTCCCTTACCTTTTCTTCCCGTGGGATCTTACCTACCAGTTGTCTGAGTTTCTTAATATTACTGCATGTATCTCCATTTCTTATGCTGTGTTGGAAAGAGACATTGGTTGTACTCTCTTATCTTATTAGCAAAATTTCATGACAATCCCATTTTGAAAAATCACCATGAAAAAGCCTACATGAACTAGTGAATATAGAAAAAAAACCCACAAAAGGCCAAATTTCTTCTGTATTGGCCCAATACGCAGATTATATCAAATAAATAGGTAGCTAGAATAGATTACAGTTATGGTATATTCTACCTGCTCCAAAATGTTATGGTAAAAATATAAGAAAATAAATTATATAAAGGTATGGGCCACATGTACCTCTATTCATTAAATACTGATTATTGGACTTACTGTTCAAGAGGTTACTACGTGGCTTGTTTTGAAAAAACAGACAAGATCTGTAAATGTCCAGTGAGGGCCTGATCCAACTGCCATTGACATCAGCAGGAGTTGGATTAATATTTCTTGGAGATGAACTATATTATCAGAGTCACAATCTTTACAGTTACAGACACAAATTCCAGGAGTTAAGTACATGTAAGGGCTGGAGGATCTTGCGGGTTTGATTTTTTTGTGTGGGAGGCTATTTGGTTTTGTTTGGTTGTATAATTTTAAAAAATGTGATTCAATATACAATACATGGAGAAATACTACAACAACAAACACCTTTTGTGGTGGTTAAAAACAAATCACCATTTGAAAATCAGTGCAGAAAGAATATTTATTTTCATTTACAAAAAGTAAAACGTTTTCACAGCCCTTAACAATACCATATATCAAAACAGTTATTGGTATATAATACAAATATGTCCTAATGGGGCTTTTTCTATTTAATATTGGCAAGACTGGAAATGCAGAGTTGGCCTGTGTTTAAATCAAGACCAATCAATCAGTAACTTGGTGCATGTTGAGAAAGGAAAACAGTTGCCATATCCAACATAATTCTTCTCAGATCAGATTTCTCTTTCTAGGCTTGATATTTAAACCCTTTTAAAGATTCTCTTGGCTTCAACTCCTTCGTATATGTAAGTCTGAAAGAGATTAATGAAGAGGAAAAGGCTGTTATCATTGACCATTTCCACTGAGATTTATTTTACAGATCCCATTGAGAGAGTATTTTTTATCTATCACAGGTTTACAACCTAAGGGCTCAATCGAGCTATCACTACATCAGTAACCCTCAATCATGTGAGTAGTTCCATCAAAATCAGAGAAAGATTACAGCTCTGGACTATGGACTTTTAAAATCTTCAGACCCAGACCTGCCCTCCCTTACTTTGACCTAGTCTATACTAAAAAGTTAAGTCAGTCTGGCTACATTGCTCAGGAGTGTGAAAGATCCACACTTCTGCTGTAGACAGTTGTAAGTTGACATAAGAATTCTTCCATTAACTTAGCTACCGCCACTCAGAGAGGTGGATTATCTACGCTGACTGGAGAACCCCTGGGGAAGTGTCTTAAATGAAGTGCTGCAGTGGTACCATTTCAGCACTGCAGCTGTGCTGCTGTAGCGTTTCAAGTGTGGACAAGACCTTAATTCAACCTTCAAGTTTAAGGCTGGATCCTCAAGGGAGGATGGAAGTCTTATGATTAAGACACTGGACTAGATCTCAAGATATCAGAGTTCAGTTTGCAGCTCTGCCATAGATATCCTGTATGATTTGGGATAAGTAATTTAATATAACTGTGCCTCAACTCCCCATCTCTAAAATATGGGGATACTACTACCCTTCTACCTCACAGGAGCATTAACTGTTGTGAGGAATTCAGATCCTACAGTGAGAAGGGCCTTATTAGACAAAACTGTTCAGGGTTTCAGGACCTTTGGTCAGAAGGAGCATGGACTCAGCAATGGGCTCCTTTAGACATAGCTCCAGCTGCACTGACATAATTGAAATGAATGCAGGTGGGTAGGAAAATATAAAGATTAGAGTAGGTCAAAAAAGTTCAAAATTTGCAATTCAATGTTTTTTTAATTTCAAAATTTTAATTCGGAACAAAAATAGGATAAAAAAAAGTTAATGAATATACTTCCCATTTCCGTGCAGCTTTAACAGAGGGCTCAGTTCTTTATAGTTTGATGCTGTGCATAAAGGAAAAAAATGGACTGATCACTTATTAGCTCACCTGAATCAATTCATCTCCTATGATTTCTCTGCATGCTTGGAGCTCTTTCCCATTATCTTTCCGGTTGAATTTTCCCACAAGCTTGTTTCCTTCCATGTCCCAAGTACCCTACAATGTAAAAATAAAAAGTCCAAGGCATTCATGACAAAGTTGACCCTATATGTGTATTTTCTGGCTGTTAAAAGATTGCCAAAGAAAAAAAGGGTAAAGAAACTGAATATCAGTTCTTTGCCTCCATTGCCCTCTTGTTAAATTTCCAGACAAACACCTGCATGCTTTCTTCCATGCTTGCCAATGTGCTTGTGGTTTGCCTCCCATACACTTCCATGAAGCTACCTCATTATCAAAGCTGTTTTGCCATGAGGCATACATAAAACTTGACAACAGTTAAACTGTTGGTGTGCTCACACCACTGCCTATTGTGCTGACCAATATTGTCTCATTGTTTCCTTGTATTCCTCCACTTATTTGTATCCATCTGTTGTCTCTTGTATTATAGTAAGATTGTAAGCCCTTTGGGATGGGGAACATATTTTTGTTCTGTGTTTGTACAGCCTCTAGCATGATGGGGCCCTGGTCCATGACTAAGGTTCCTAGCTGCTACAATAATACAAATAATAAATAAATAAATAAATAAATACAATATTTATTAGGTTGATACAATTCTTCTTTCCACAAAGCTCAGGGCCCATACACATCATTAAATGAATACAATTTGCCTCTTTCTCTGACATAGAAAGAATAGCCTCTCACAAATAACCAATTCCTATTCATTCTCTATCACCCCCTGCTACTGACTGACTCTCCCTACTTCTCAGACAAATGTCAGAGAGACAGTGGTGTTTCTCACAGAGTCAAAAGACCCATGCTTCACCAGACCAGCTCAGGCAGTTAATTGTAGAATTATGGGCCCTGTAAGAAGGCCCTGCCTACAACCCTATCATGTTTAAAGCTAGGTGATGAAATCTTGGCTCAAATGGAGTCAATGACAAAACTCTACTTGACCTCAGTGGTGCCAGCATTTCACCTAGGGCCTTTCTGCTCAAGCCCGCTAGCTGATTTCAGCTGCTATGATGATTTGTGTGGCAGGAGATTGTCTCTCATGCAGCCAGTCCCAAGCCACACTGAATTTCTTAGAGTAACATCAACACTTTGAAATTGCTCACAGAAGTAAACAGGAAGCCAGTGCAACTACTAAAGAGCAGATGTAATATGTTCCTGTTAGCTCACGCCATGTTGGCTCAAACCGCATTGTTCATAGTGTGGGATTCGATCTTTATATAGAGCAAGTGAATAAATGTTTCCTTGCTCAGTCTTTTTAGGCATTAGGCCAAATTCTGCTCTCTGCTACATGGGTTCACATTCTCTAGACAGAGTCAAATTTAAAATAAAATATCCCATGATAACTTTGTTAAATATAGGTTTATCACATGGAAGTGGATTTCTTACACTTAGTTCAGTCCCATCAGCCAGGCTGTATTCAAAATTGACTCCAAGCATGAATACTATTTCTATGGTGCGGAAAGAACTTGCTTCCTTGATAGTGAATTTGTTTCCTTCCTGCTGAATAGTGATCTTCAGGTTGTCATGGGCTCCTAGCTTTCTCTTCACTACGTTAATACCTAGAAAAACAATTGGACATCAACAACTTAAATTACAGCATCAGATTTGTATCTTTTCCAATGACCTTTTTGGGCAAGTGAATTTAATAAATTATGGGCCTTATTGAAGCTTTCTGGTCCAGGTGCTTCACCTTCACCTTGTGTAGCCATTTTCACTTGTGCAAAGTTGGTGCACAACACTGCCAAAGAGACTGCTCATGTTTCACACCACTTCGCAGAGGTTTTAAATAACTACCCAAGTGCAAGGCAGTGGGGCATCAGTCCCTTTGTTCCACTGGTCATGTATGCAGAACTTTTTTTCTTTTTCTGTTTTAGTTCCAGGTTCCTAATCTTTCAGTCTTGTGCCTTGTGTTTGTGTGTGCACTTTGACTTGGCTGTAAGTGCCAAACTCATTGCAGGCATAAGTGAGTTTGACTTCAGTGGGATTTGTGTCTCCTTTGTTTTCCAGAGCTCTTAAACTCATCAGAAATTAATTAAAAATCACAAAACATAAGTGATTATAGTCTTCCCTGTGTCTAAAACTGTAAATGAAAATTCCTATTCACCCTTCCAGACATTGAAGCCCATCAGGCATAACACTCTCAAAAGCAGCTTCTAAGCTGGAGTGCCCAGTTTTAGGCATCTAAATTACAGCTCTTTACCACTCGATACGTTACCTGTAGAATTTTACATTTCAATGAATATTTCTGCAGTAATCTGCCTTGCTCTCGTTCTGAACCTTATGAAAAAGTCCTATAGAATTTAATAGGGATGGAACCAAATTCAGTCTATAGGAAATAAACGGTCTTGCCCACATGCTCAGGATCTAACTGATCACCATAGTTGGGGTCAGGAAGGAATTTTCCCCCAGGGCAGAGTGGCTGAGACCCTGGGGATTTTTCGCCTTCCTTTCGCCCGGGTCACTTGCAGGTTTAAACTAGTGCAAATGGTGAATTCTTTGTAACTTGAAGTTTTTAAACTGTGATTTGAGGACTTCAGTAACTCAGCCAGAGGTTCTATTTCAGGAGTGGGTGAAGTTCTGTGTCCTACAATGTGCAGGAGGTCAGACTAGATAATCACGATGGTCCCTTCTGACCTTAAAGTCTATGAGTTTGAGATTCTCTAGAAATTAGTCTAAAACCTGTAGATTTTAAAAGAGAATGATCTTTCTATGTATTTTTAAACCAACTTATAAAATGTAATAGAAAATCAAATCCTTACTATAGAATTAAACAGAAAGGCTATCATTTTTTAAAATTCTGTAAGATCTTTCCATAATGAGAGAAAATTTCAGTGAAGTGGGAAAAATTTTCTGTTATGCCAGTGTAAATCAGGAGTCGTTCCACTGGCATTAATAAAGTTACTCCAGAGGTCAGAATCTGCCCCAGTGACTTGATGCTGTCTCTTTCTACAGAGGAAAAAAAAAAGAGTATTCCAAAAGAAAATACCAGGCAGTCAGCAAGTGGGCAGGTGAGCAGAAAGGCAGCATCAGACAACCAGCAAGTGGAAAGGGTAGCTGAAAGACAGTTAACAGGAGGAGGAGGGCAGCACCAGGAATAAATGATTGCTCTTAGACAATAATGAGGCACTGGAAAAGTAAAGCTTACCCATCTGCTCCATGAACTTTTCATAGTTTTCACTTCTGTCTACTTTCCAGTTGCCGTCAAATGCCATTTTTCTGACTGAAGGGGGAATTTGCTTGAGGCAGCTGCTAGTCAACCTGAGATGTAGCTCAGCTTTGCAAAGGGAATTTATGATCTGGCTTATCTTCACAGGATGATGTGGCTGGCTAAAGCTCAGATTATCATGTGACTTCTTCAAGGTCAAGTTATTGGATGTTCAAGTGACCTGTCTTTTCTCCCCCTCTCGTCAAACCCTTCCTCCCCCAAACTATGAAATGCTTGAATAAACTGTTTCAAGGATATAATAATTAGTATGTTCACTTTACATATGACATTACAATGGTGGTGATAATTGGCAAGGCAAGGATTGAAGGCAAATTGAAGGCAAGAATCTGACAGTGTCTTTTGAAAATATATTATTGAGATTGTCTGTCCCTTCAATGTATGACAGCTTATGCTTCCAAGAGTGTCTTTCTGTTACTGAATAAAATAAATCAAACATTTACCTAACCAGTCAAACGCAAACATTCACTCAGCCTTGCAATACAGGTTGTGATAGAAGACTATTCTTCTAAGGAAGAGTTTTGGAGAGCTATTTATTGAGTGCATGGTAATTACTTACTCCTTAATAGTTTCCTGTGCTGTGCTTGTGAACATTGCCATGACCTTCCTTGGTTGTGTCCCCTGCTGTACCGTCTAGTCTTAAATTCTGAGCAATATCTACAAGTTTAGCAGCCACATCTCACATTTATACTAATCTGTTTTGGAAGGAAGTTAGCCAGGGAAGAGACGATTAATGCCATCCTCAATAATATCAGCTGCTGACCTCCCAGAGATGCTGTGTGTATGGCTAAGCCTGTAGACATGGACAGAATGCTGTAGTTGCTCCGAACACATAACTCCAATTGACTTCAGTGAAAATTCTGTGCATGGTACCAAATCCTGCTTGCCTTACGAATGTGCTTGCTACTTGAATTTAAAAGGGCTGCATGTGTGAGAAAGGCAAGGAGAATTTGACCTTTGAGTCGCTAAAGAAGCAGTCCTGTTATCCCTGCATCATCATCTCATTGCTAAAAGTGCAGTTGGTGATGCAGTGAAGAGCATAAGACAGTGGAGGCTCTGCTGGCTTTGTTTGTTATCTTGGGTACCTATTCAAATTTCAATGCATAGTTTGATATTTCTTTATGAGATACATGGCCTGAACCCAACTTGTATGCCTGGAAAGTGTTAGAAAAGAGGAAAGCAAGAGACCATTCTTGAATGAACTTGTAGAGACTAGTAAGAAAAGCAGTCTACTATTATATCAGCATTCATGCACAGACCTAGTATTCAAGTGAATAACTGACTGTTCTCACATAATAAGCTTAGGCAGGGGATGCGTCTCAACTCCCACCAGATAGTCCTAGTGTTTCTCTCCAAAACCAGTAATTCCCAGGCCCCAAATGTCAGAAGACTAGAAGAACCGCATGATTACAGGTTCAGTCTGGGGCAGCCGCTGTTTAACTCATGGCATTTTTTTTTATTTTGTTTTTTTTTATAGCTGCCCTTTTGGATACCTCACTATGTACATATAGAGAGTAGCAATAAAATATCTACTTCACTATGGATTTACACGGTGTATGGCAGAAAATATGTTCAATAGATTATGACAAGTTTACCAGCTGCCCTGGACTGATCAATATATTCTCTCTCTCTCTTTCTGATCCAAGAACTTCAGTTATCTTATCTGTAAATAGGTGAATGATAGTTGCTTTCATTACAGTGGGAATATGAGGCTCTGGTTATTAAGGGTTGTGAATAGCACAGAAATATTAACGTGAATCAGTGGAAGAGCTGGATTTCATAGCCATAATAGCCTTATGGTTGTAGCTCAGTACACATTCCTCTTGATTACAAGTTATTTTGCAGGAAAGACATTTTCTCTCTCTCTCATTCACACATACAAATGTGTGAGATCTATCAAATGTGTGAGTGCCATGCATGACACTTGGCAGATCTGTTGAATGCCTGTGGGGAACACTGGTCCTGAGCAAGCTAGGGAGAATCCAAGGGGCATGCAACATTTTGGGTCAAAGTTAGTCCACTGCTCATGTGAATAGTGCCAGCTGGCTGAATGTTAGCTCTAGGATTGGCTAGACTGGACTTTGGCTGCTGTGCTGCATGATTGATTGGTCCCTACACACAGAATTATGACAGTGCCAGATGTCAGTGTAATAGAGTTCCTCTACCTTTGCAGATTGCAATGCAAAAAGCAAGTTTTTATTAAAAGTGTAACTTCAAAATCAATTAAGATAACTTTTTGGACTGTAACACCAGAAAATGTAGAATGGCTTTTCACTCCAGCCAGTTTCTGTATTTATTCAGCTAACATACCAGAGCAGCAAAACAGAGTAGCACAACTAACATCTCCCTTCTACCCTAAAAAATAAAATGTGAAACACTCTCTGAGGAAAAGAAATATAAAGTATGGAGCAAAATTGCATAGTCCTATATATAAGGGGCGAGGGGTTGGTGGAGGGCATTTAAGAACAACATTTAAGTCTCTGTAGTAATTTCTAAATGCAGGTTAACATTACATAGTACTTATGTAAAAGTTCAAAAATACATTTGCAAAAAGTAACCTTTGCGCCCCCCCCCCCCCCAAAAAAAAAAAAAAAAAACAACAACAACCCCCAAACAAACAATTTTTGGGGGTAGAAAAATAAAAGATAATTTTGATGGTTAAAAATTGGACATCAAATATCATTTCCGGTACTGAGCAAAATGCATAGTGTTTGCATTAAGAGCAAGATTAAGCCAATCCTTCTCGCTTTGAGGAAGGTGCTTCATGCAACCGTGGAAATGAATTGTGACTTGGAGAGTGACAATTCCTTCCCTGTCTTTCCCATTTGCTCTAGGGAGGGAAAGTGGGGGAGGAAGTAATCTACTGGGCCTTAGTAGATGCAAATCACTTCCCCCTTGTCAGCTCTGTTGTGCAGCCTAGAGCCGTGGCATGAGAGGCTTACTATTTGCTGTGGCTACAAGGTGTAATCAAGCCCTTGGTGATGCATTATTCTTCTTTTGCAATCAGGTATCCTAATTATCTTTTTTATTATACTGGGATTTTCCTTTGACCTCTGAAGTTATCATTCTCTCTGTATATTATATACTATAGCTTAAGTTTATATATGCTTCGTGTCTGGTTATAGTTCATAACTGTTTATCATTGGTTAATAAATTAACTGTATTTTCTTCAGAGTCTTTGCAGCGGTGAGTTTATTGCCACTGGCCTAATGCAACTTCTGAATAATGTATTTTTTCTATTTAATCCAGTAAAATAGAAAGCCTGTGCAATGTTTCTTTTGCAACCTCAAATGTAAGTCCAATACAATAATATCTAGCATTCATAGCACTTTACAACTTTAGAAAATTAGCTTCCTATGCTTCTCTATTGTTAGCAACTATCACTATTGAAAATGTTCATTGGAAAGAGACCTTTTAGTTTACATGATTTGGAAGCATATGAAGTTCAGCAAATATGCATAATATTAGCATTTCTTGGGAGCATTCTGGGAGAGGCTTCTTGGTTATGCCCTGCTTTGTTTGTGAAAAGCAGCCCACTGATTTCAGTGTCTCAGCCTCCCAGGGAAGTGAACTGTGAGGCTAAAACAAAAAAAGTTTGTTTTGCCTTTTACTGCTCCTTTGTGCTGGATAAAGATGACCTCTTACATGTTTAAAAAGGTTTAATTATACGTATTTTGTTACGTCAGAGGTATCTGTCAGGTTCTCACTTTTCCTTTTCTTGCTGGTATCATTGGAGGACCTAAATATTGATGTCAGATGAGGCTGTAACTTGAGCTACATGTAATAGTATTTCTCTTTGGCAAGAGCCTGCTTACTGAGCACTTGCCAGAGTTTCTCAAGGGCTACTCCACTGAATTTGCTTCAAACCCCTTTCAAAACTTCTTTCCCAAGTAGCCACTGGAAAAAAATTTATTTCAGGAAATACTGATAAGGATCATGACATTGTTCTGTTTTTGCTTAAATACATTTTGACTGCCCTGTCTCATTTGAATCCACCTACTATGTTAATCACTGCTCATTCTGAAAAGTATTACCTTACATTATTCCTACTGACAAAAGGAATCAGCATAGTGGTGGACCAGGAAGGGTCTCTCCATCCAGCTTATTCCCACAATTCTTCTGAACATTTAAAGAAAATGTCTTCTGTGGTCTGAGGGCTTGCAGGAGCTAATTAAAAGGAGTTGTGGATTCACCAAAACTTCTTTGCTCCCCAGATAGACTCTTCCACCCAACAGCTCTCACTCCTGGGTAAATCATCCTCCCACACACACATCCCACAACTGGGCTGTTGTCTTTCTTTCATTCATGGGTCCATGGTCTTTCTCCCAGGTCAGGCTGACTAGCCAGCAGAAGCCCACTTTGCCACATGGGCAACTATCATCTATATTCTGTACTTTCCATTACAATTTGTTGCTTTGGCTCTACCTCGTTTCTCCATGCTGACCTTTCTTACTATGGGATCTGAATCCTAAGGATCCTGCTTTAATCTGTCTCTGAAGGTCTGGCAGATAAATGAGAAGATCTGCCATAGGATCTGTATTGTGATGTTCTGTGGTGTCTGTACACTGGTTTAGTCTGAGTGATGGCACTCCATACTTCCTCAGAAGATGGGGGGTCGGCAAGAGGTTCTATTACTGGATGCTGAGGAATGGACTCAATAGTTGCAGCTGAGACTTCAGATTTGTGGTTCAATAGAGTCTTGAAATGCTCCTTCCAATATTGCTTGAGGGGCACATTATATTTAAAAAGGGTGGAGCTGTCCTGGGATCGCAAAGGGGTTATGCCGTTTCAACTTGGCTCATAGACAGCTTTCATTGCTTCAAAAACACTTCTCATGTTATGTTGATCAGTGAAATTCTGGCTCTCCCCATGGCCTTTGCTTGTCACCACTGATTCTTGGTGCCACACAGCCTCCTTTGAACTACATCTTTAAGCTGCTGAAAACTCTCTTTTTTGCTGGTTAAAGGGTCCATTTTGCCAAGTGCAAAATATGCTTCTCTTCTGATGAATAAGTGCTAGGATTTCCTTGTTGTTCTCATCAAACCAACCTTGATGGCGATGAGAGGATCAGCACATGCCTGAAGGCGCCAGGCCCAGAGGGCATTCCTGTGGAGGTCTTCAAAGCTGGTGGAATGGCACTCATGCAAAAATTTCATCAACTTCTGGTAGAATTTGGGTTAATGAGGAAATTCCCCCGGCCTAAAGAATGCTAACATTATGACCATTTTTAAGAAAGGGGACAAGTCCATGTGTGGGAATTACTGAGGTATTGCTCTCCTCTCCATTGCCAGGAAGATTCTTGATCATATCCTTTCGAACTGTCTCCTCCCTCTTGCTGAAGATGTCCTTCCAGAATCCCAATGTGGTGTCAGACTGTCTTGGGGCATCACCAACATGATTTTTGTTACACGACAGGTCCAAGAGAAGTGTAGAGAACAACACAGCCATTGTTTCTGGCATTAGTTGACCTAGCTAAGGCCTTTGATTCCATCATTTGGGAAGTGTTAAGGAAGTTGCTGTCTAGGTTTGATTGTTCATTGAAGTTCATTTGTGTTCTCAGGCTACTTTAATGGAATGACCGCCACCGCCCTCTGTAATGGGTTAGAGACAGACCTGTTCACCATCCATACTAGTGTTAAGCAGGGCTGTGTTTGCCCCAATCCTTTTCTCCATCTATTTTGCCGTAATCTTCATTCTTATTCATGACTGCATTTCCTCTGGAATGGAGATTGAGTATCTCATGGATGGCTAGCTTTACAATCTGCGTTCTCTTTATTCTAAAAGTAAAGTCTGAACTGTTATTACTGACCTTCAGTGTGTTGACAACTGTGCTATCCTTGCACGCACCAAGGCTGACTTCCAATCCACCCTAGATCTTTTCTCAGGCACCTATCTTAGCCTAGGACTCTCCCTCACCATTGGGAAGACTAAGGTGCTTGTGACAGGGTGCTGGGGGGGTGAACCCCCTTGTCAGCCCCCTGCCATGCTAGCTGGGTTGGGATGATTGCCTGAGGGAAGGCAGCTGGGTAGAGGAGTAGATTGAGCAGCTTCCCAGGGTAGTAATTAGCTCACGAGTGGCAGCTGTCCGAGAAACCCTAGAAGGCTTATAAGCCAGGCCAGAGGGTTTGGGAAGGGAGAGAGAGGAAAGGAGTCAAGAGAGGGACAGAGGGATCGCCTCTCTCCCTGGCTCTGAGCAGCCCTTGCGAGGACTGACCCAGGTAGGGCACTGTATGGTGGTGGGTACTCCAGATGCACGCTATAAGTAAACCACAGATGACTGCAAGGCTGTGGGTCCTTACCTCCTTTTTGGTCCAAGAGGGAAAAGGATGAGGAAGGCGGTAGCACCAGACTTGTTACAGTGCTCCACCATCTTGCCCCAGCACAAGTTGTCCCCCTAGTTGCCCTGCAAAACGTTGAGCATTTCCCTTACCTTGGTAGCCACCTCTCCCAGACTGCCAATCTTGATGTGGAGATTGAACATAGGATTCGTTGTGCCAGCGCATCCTCTGGAAAGTTTCTCCGTTGTGTCTTTATTGACAGAGATCTGGGGATGGAAACCAAGATCCTGATCTGCAATGCAGTAGTCATCCCCACACTTCTTTATGGGTGCAATACATGGTGACATATCAAAACCATCTTAAGTGTCTGGAGTGGTATCAACAGCGCTGCCTTAGGAAGATTCTCTGTATCAGATGGGAGGACAGTTGCACCAGTGCCAGCATTCTCTCTTCAGCTAACGTCACCAGTGTTGAGGCATAGATTATGAAATATCAACATTGCTGGGCTGGTCATTGAGTGCGGCTAGCTGATTCTCATCTTCTGAAGCAAGTCCTCTTTTCTAAACTTTGTCATGGTAAGAGGATCCATGGGGGACAGACAAAACGCTACAAGGACACCTTGAAAGTATATCTTAAGAAGGGAGGCATTGATCCCACAAATTGGAAGAAGCTAACTGGCAATAGACTGCAATGGTGACACGTCATACACCAAGCCTCAGCCCATTTGCAAGAGAATTCCTTTGCTCAAGAGGTTGAGAAATGTCAGAGGAGGAAGGAAAGTGTACAGCATCCTGGCCAGCAGTTGGGCTATCTCCAAGCAACCACCTGTCACATATGTGGAAACATCTGTAGAGCATGACTTGGACCCCTCAGTCATCTTAAGTCTTATCAATGACTTTCCCCCTGGCAGACGTCATCCTCAGATCGAGGGATAGCAGATGACGACATTGCTAAAGGCCATACATAGACAATCGCTCTTGCTCTGAGAACTAGTGGTATTTTAGAGATAGATAGAACATACTGTACTTTTCCACCCCCACAGTTTGCCTGTGCAGTTCAAGAATATTCATACAGTAAAATTGGATCTTGATTTTTCTCACAGGTAAAAATTATACCAGCTTTATGCATCTTAAAATATTTTCTACTATGGCACTTATAAAAGCTGTGTTTGGTCTAATTATGTCTGTGGTCATTTTTTTCCCATGGCTGAAATGCTGCATGTCCCTTTTTTGTCATCTAAGAGTTTGCCTGTGCAATTTTTGACACCACAGTTTTTGAATGAGAAACCATCAGTTTATGAAATTATGTTTATGAAAATCTGTCCCTTGGCATTGCTCATTACGTACCATTGTGTAGCATGGAGTCCTAAATGGTTGAATTTGAGGCTTTTGGGTGAGGTTTCTTCTCCAATGGCTTACGCTCCGATCTGTATCAATTTTAACATGCAGAAAATAGACTACACAACATTTTAACTTTGAAGTTTGATCTGTATTTCCAGGTACTGACCTCTAATTAAGATGTGTGGAAGGAAATTATTAACTAGCACAGTCATCTAATCATGCCATCACTGATAATCAAGAATGTATTACATAAAGCTGTACTATGGAAATTGAACAACATTCCAAAGATCAGGGGAATATGCATGTGTTTGCAAGGGCTAACCTTCTGTTAGCATGTGACATCTTTCTCCATCTTGTCAATCCTGTTATTTGTCACAGTAGCAGAACCTAAGCTACACAGAGAAAGTTAAGGGTGTCAGATCAAGGTGTGCAATGCCACTTTTCCAGCGAGTTCACTTAAGAACCTATGATTATTAGAGCCACTTGGATAAACTGATCCCTGTCCATGGCTTGTGGTTAAACACGAGGTTCTTTCTACTGCTAAACTGGCTGATTCTTCTGGATGTTATTATTTTAGGTAGACTTTCAAGGGGAGTTAGACACCTAAGTCATTTTAGTTCATTTAGCACTTGCCAGCCCCATTGTTATGTTTCTTGCCCTTGGATGTATATTGTAGGGCATGCAAGCGTATTGTAACACAAAAACAGCTTAGCTTGGCAGGACTAGGCTCTGAAATCCAGAGTAGGCTTTATGAGCAATGCTAAGGCCTTCTGAGGGCTAGATTTGGCCTTATCCTTTGGAAAAACCCTAGAAGATAAAAGGAACTATCTCCGGGGCCTAAAAATATCCTTGGGATGAAAATAGCATAGAATTTGCTTAGATTAATAAAAAATTTTGCTTAGACCAGCTGCACGGATGCTTAGACCAGCTGTAAAGATAACTTTATCTATAAACAACTAACCGCAGCTTTTGGATAAAAGTCCCGAAGGCCTCTAGCTAATAGCCAATAGATTAACAGAAACCAAGTGTTAAGGTCCAATCCTTAAGTGGCTTGAGATATACGTAATCAGTAGCCGGCAGACTTATTGCTAGAGTTAGGGAGAAGAGGGGTATATAGGGACCCCCAGGCACCGCTCTGCTTGCAGCTCTCCGTGGATCCATCGAGGTACTAGCGGATGCCCCGTGTGGATCAGCTCCCTGGTTGCAACTCGCTTATAGGGCGAAGAATGGGCCTCCTCGCCCTCGAGCTGGTAAGCGCCTTCTTTCCCGCTTGAGTAGATTGGGGTGTACTCGTAATACCCCTCAGTCTGTAGCCTTAGCACCCATGGGCCCTCAGGTACTGATTGCTTAGTATTGCTGCTGCTCAGATAACACTAACTATTGTGGCTAAATAAATCCTTGGGTATTCCTTTGTCCAGTTGTTCCTTCCCGCCACCGAGATCCCAAAATAAGACCCATCCGCCTCTGCGGAGCACATATATATATATATATATACCTCCTATCTGTGATTTCCATTTCATGCATCTGATGAAGTGGGTTGCAGCCCATGAAAGCTTATGCTCGCAGAAATTGGTAAGTCTTTAAGGTGCTCTAATTGTTTTTGCTAAGTCATTTAGGTGCTTTTGGAAAATCCCAGTTTTAATTTCTAGCTAGGTATTTATACTGCATCTCTCATTTCTATGTGATATTTGACTATTCTGACCTAGATAACCCACTCCCTTGCTATCCATGTTTTGTCTGTAAGGCTCTGAATTACTTCTTGTCCACCCATCATCTTATTCCATGAATCTAAATTTCCTAAGATGTGTGCTCTAAGAACACCTGTAGATTTAAGAGATGTACACAGAAGTTGGTTCACCGTGAACACAGTGAGAATAAGTTCTGAAATCAAAACCCTTTGACCCACCAGAACATCCAGAAACTGTCACTACTTTAGTCAACACTTCGGAAGGAGAAGGCTGGCTGGTCAAAACAAGGGAAATTCCCCCAAAAATGAATTTTGAAAAAAAATTTAAAATGCTTCATTTCCAAAAGTTTAAAGTGAAATTCTGAAAAATTTAGAATTTTCAAAAGCTTAAAAACCTGGGACTCCTGGCTGAGCCAGGAGCCAATGTTCCCAAATTCAGCAGACTTAATTCAGCAAAAAAATTCAAGGCTGCACATTACTAGTTTATAGATAAAAGGAGGAATATCCATCCAGGACCCATAATAACCTTTTGATGTTGCACCTACAGTCTAAGATTTCATGGGAGCACTTTACGGATAGCAAGCTAATGACTAGATTAAGCCATGTGGAACATAGATTTTTAAGGAAAGTACCTTGTCTTCTTTCCATATCTGTTAGGAATACACTAGACTTATCTGTTTATTTTTAAAAAACAGACTAAACTGAACACCCTGCCATCCTTCCCTCTGTTCTCCCCATCGGCAGCACACTTTCATAAAGACTGTGGAATTCGGCACTAACTGGACCAGGCCGGAGCAAACTTGCATTGCAAGAACTAGGAGCAATCATCTGTTGATAAGAGGGATATGAATGATGGATGAATGTACAAGTCTTTTGCACTGATAATGTATGACACATTTTCTCCTTGTTGTATGAGGATGTCCACAGTTTTTAGGCTGTGGCCCTATAACTCTATAGACTGATTCTGTAAATTGTCTTCTAAATTGCTGTTATTCCTGCATATGGCTTATAATAGTACTCTTCAGAGGGGAAAAGTCATGTTTTTCTTTGGTTATAGTTTCAAATTAGACAGCAAATGTGAAAGCTTTTACTTTTCAACTTCCATTGACAGCACCAGTGCTAACAAGTTATATCTGGTTTCCTAAATTTTATATACATATATATATATATATATATATATATATATATATATATATATTCTGCTTTCATAGGATTCTTCTTTCCACAGTCACTTCAAAATTACCTGTTTCAAATTTGGTTTAAGAAGCATAACCCAGGTGAGTAGAGATAATGACAACATTCTTCTAGTGATCATCTACTGAACCTGATGTGATTTATCCCCTCCAACACTGTATGAGAGCTAGAAAGGAATGACCGAGAGAGGCTGGTTAGAGCAACTGACAGTGGTATCACAGAGCTCGACTCCCATTTTCTTTGCTAGCTCTCCATCACCTGCCTCAGCAGGGCTTGGATCCTTCCCTGCTGTTTATCAGTCCCCTTCTTCAGGGGCAGCGACTCTTGGGTCCAGGAGGATGTAAGTGCCCTCTGCAAAAAAGGCTTCTGCATATTGCAGCTCAATTGTCTCTTTCGCCTTTCTTTTTTTCCTGTTATGTGCTTCCACACTCCCGTTGTATCAGGGTGACCAGTTTATGCGGTCCTTCACAGTCTACCACAATCTCTTGCATTCCCTTTTTATCAGGGGTCATCAGTCTTTCACCCTTCTTTTATATCAAGGTAATCGCATGCCTGCATTCTTCACCACATTGTGACGGGGTCTCCACTCACTGCAAGGATGACCCCCTCCTCCTGGCCGTTCTGGGGATTATTTTTGTGAGGTCAATGCCCCTTCCCACAATTGCACACCTCGGCCCTCCGGCCAGGTCACTGAGCATGTTTCCCCTTTCTGGGGTATCAAGGTCCCCTCTTAAGAATGGGCTCAGGCACTCTTCCCATTCACAGCTCAGCTGGTGCCACTTCCTCAGAAGCTGGCAGGTGAACACAGGCCTGCCCTCTCTCAGGATCCTCTAGTCAGCAGCCAAAGTCTGTTCTCTCTCAGACCTTACTGCCTTTCCCTGAGCCCTTTCCTTATCTTCTGACAGCCCCCAGTTTGCTAGCCTCACAACTCCCTCTACCCATGGAGTAACTGCAGTCTAGTTTCCAGCAGCCCCCTTCTGCTTCCAGTTCATGGGCTTTATCCAGGCCCTTCCTCTTCCTCCAAGTGCAGCCTAGGCAGTCAGTTGGCCCACCATTCTTCTTCTTCATCCCTTATATGCCAAGTTATGTTTGTGTGTAGCTCTCTCTGGAGTGTGCCAACACTGCTCTTGAATGGGTAAGTGTATTGTGGTGTGCTCAATCTTTTTTGTCGCACAGATTTTGGTGGGGAAAAAACACCCCTCCTCCCCCGAGTGACATAAGTTACACCGACAGAAGCGTCAGTGTGCATAGCGCTGTGTCGGCAGGAGAGCAGCGGATATCAGTGGACATCCACGGCTTTGCAGGGCTCTAACCATGTGTATTTACAGTGTTACACACCAGGGAGTAAGGTAGGTGCTAAGAAAGACAATCATGCTTACCTATCAGTCACTGAAAATCCATAATGCTCAGCAATGTTAGGGGCTATAATATGTTTAGAACCAAGTTTTCCTCAGGTTTGTGTGTGCACATATAGGTAAAGTTGCTTAATTTGTGTGTGTGAACTGAGATGTTATAGGCATAGAATGGTACTTTCAAAAAAACTCAGTGTTGGTTTAACTGTACTCCCATTGAAATCAATGGTAAAATGTTTATTGAAGTCAGTGGGAACAGAGTTAAGGCAACACTGATGGCTTTTGAATATCCCATCCATCATGTTAATTAAGTTTTGTTAAATGATTACTAGAGGGAGGTAATGAGTTTAATGGCTGATTCAAACTATGTCAGAAAATGGTTAATGTGTAGCACTAAATCGTTATAAAGATTATTAAAGCATGTAGAGATTGTAACAAACTGATGTGTGTAAACCACTGGACTCTACTGGATGGAACCAGAACTGCTCAACTGGAGAGTCATATTGGTAATATTTAAAGGGGCTTATCCTTTAAGTGGCAGAGGCTCAGGCTCACAGGGCTGAAGACACTCGGCTCTGGGACCCACCCCCATAGGGTCCCAGAGCCCAAGCGTCTACACCTCAGTTAAACAGTCCCATAGCCTGAGCCCCATGAGCCCAAGTCAGCTGACATGGGCCAGCTGTGGGTGTTTAGTTGCAGTGTAGACATACCATAAGTGGCTGTGCACTTGTTAGAATATAGTTTGCTATGATTTGCCTGATTGCATTATTTTAAAGTGCACATGCAAAGGGGGTTAACTTGAGAAAACTGACAATAGCGTGTCATGTTGTGTGCAGCTCCAAATCAGAGAGAGACTCCAAAAATTTGGCACTTAATGACTATTTGAAAGTGACTACTTCTTGTAAGGGGTGTGCATGCATACTCACCTGTTTTGCCTAGAGCTGCAAAAATCCCAAAGCCAGAAATGTTGCTGCTCAAAACTTAACAAGACAAAGAATAAAAAGTGCTGAGAAGCCTGTTGACCTGAATGAGCACCCAGACTCAGCAGTTTGCACAAGATGTAATTTTTAAGATTATGCTGTCAAATCCAAGTGTGTTCACCCTTTTTAAAAAAACTCACTAAGTTAGACTCTTCTTTTATATGACTTGCCCATAGGGGAATAATTTTATTCACACAGCACCTTTTACAGCAGCTATATTTGCCAAGCCTTCTTTTTTAAAAAGTCAGACAGCTTGTGATAGGTCCTGGTACGTGTAACTGGAGTGCTCTCTAGTGGGAAATAACAGCCAGGTTTCTTCTCTTTTTTTTTTCCAGCGGAGGGGAGAGGGAGAAGGAGGAAACACTGTGCCTCTGGTTTTCACTTATGTCAAACCTCATGTCCAGGGAATTTCCTGATACTAAGGCAAAAATTCTCTAATGCTGCAAAGCAGGATCTCCAGAATCAACAGAGGTTTATAAACAGATATAATTAATTTTACAACAATGTCTAAACTATTAGAGGCAATTTCTTGGATCAGGACAATGACATTACTTTGAAAATTTACCCACAGTAAAATTAATGACCAAAGAGCAAAACATAGTTGACATCTTCCTTTTTTATTTTACAAAGCATGAAAAACAGTACAAAGAAGAGAATGAGGAAATAAGTAGCTGAATATCAGTTTGATCATAGAAAATTACCTACTGTATATTCTTTCTTTTATCAACTATACAATAACTAGGACAAAAAATTCTGTTTAACTTAAGAGTGTTATGCTGAGTAACTGTGTAGGGGGGGAAATTGAAGAGACAAGAACAAGTCAACCCGCAAGAGACTTTAATGCTACTTAAAAGCTGAACATAATATACACAGTAATGCCATTAACCTAGTACAAAAATACTGTGCCCAGAAACTATATATATTTGTTAAAATATTTGAAAAGGTAGAATACAAATAGACACACTTAGTGGCAAGTGACAGTTCATTATGATTCCTTTTATTAAACTATAATAGAAATTTATTTTAAAACTATTTACAGTGCTTTTCACACTACATTCTTTAGCAGACACGTGCACGTGTCTAGCGTGTTTATACACAGAGGGATCAAATTCTAACTTCACCTGTGTGGTACCATTCAAGTCAGTGGAGGCCAGCTGAATACACTATAGGCTGTGCAGGTGTCACTGAGGGCAAGAATTTGGAATGGTCCAGGCTTTTCCTAGGTATAGGTAAGAAAACAGGTAAATTAATCAGATCCTACATCATAGAATGGACGAGCTGATGGTGTGGCAGTTAGCAGAAGCCAGCTACTGGTTAGAAAGCTTAATTAATATACATTTACAGGCAGTGCTTAGATACGAATTTCTCCATTGAAACTGACCTCTGTGGAAAAACAAGCCTTTCCATGCAATTTTCATTAAACTAGCAATGCTGAACGCAGAAATAGCCTGATGTCACAATTTGCTGTATCTAGCAAAATGTCACTAATACCCAGACCTGACTCAGATGATGCCTCTCATTTCTATGAGTGTCCAAACAAAAAGGCTGAGGCCCATCTTCTATTTACAGCAATACAGGTGCCTGGAGCGTTCTAATGATGGTGAGTGTTACAGACCAGGGGACTCTAGAAATAGCAGAGTGCCTATGGAATGTAGACTGCACATGATTAGTGATGTATGGGACTATTCTACAAAGGCTAAACTACCAATTAAAGCTAATGAAAACTCTACCCACAGGATCAGGTCTTTTAAGAGATACTTCCTTACAGCTTCATAATTTATTATTAATCATTTGCATGAATCAGCACTCCCTCCTTTTTAATCCTGATTCATAATTGCAATGAGATCAAACCAAAACACTAGTTCAGTGCCCCATAAACTTTTCAGATCTAGATTTTACCTACCTGACTTTAGATTTCTCTATCTGTAATGGACTGAACCAGAATGCTGGGACCAAATGCCCGTGAAGCTGAAGAATCTTAGATCTGAATTAGATTCCACACCTGAACATGGCATCTCAGAGCCATCCCCAAATGAAAAATATTGGGTTGGATTTTCAAAATCTCACTTTTGCATGCACTTGGGTTGCATGTGCACTAGGCAAAAATAGGCTTCTGACAAAGCGAATTCATTGTTGTAAAGAGAGAGACAGATCTGCCACTATTGAATGTTTCAGAGAGAGAGAGAACTCCCTGTCAATAACCTGTCAGCACTCCCATCTGAAAGCAGCATGTGGTGACCCACTTAGCTTCAGATTGCTGGGAGACATTAGAAACTGAGTGGTTGATGAGATGGTATTGATTTATAATCAACAGTACAAATAAATAATTATTAAGAATCTATCATGTAATTTTCCTTGATTGCTTTACTGGATGTGAAATAATAGGAAGCCTATTTGTTCTACAATTAATATTAAAAAGATGGTAACTTGCTGAATAGACAGGTTTCATTATTCCTCCTTAATATCCTCCCTCTTTTTCAAAGAGAATAGCAGGACCACTCACTCTTTTGGCGAATGTTAATATGTGATAAGAATTTTTTTTTAAATGGGGAAGCAAAGAAGAAACAAAGGTCTGTATTTAGGGACTAAATTTTGCCCTGGAATGTGAGAGCATGTTTTCCATTGACTTCAACGGGAGTATGTGTGCACATCTGAGGGCAAAACCTGGCCTCACTTTAGCACTAGTCTTTCTTATCTTGATTCAAAGCAATATAAGGAATACAGTGGGCCTAATCCTGCTCCCAAAGATGTCAATGTCAAAATTCCTGACAGCTTCAGTGGGAGCAGGATTGGGCTCACAGAGGGTTAAATTCTATCCCATTTACATTGTCTATATTTCCCATTGACTTCATTGGGTGCACCAGGTGTAAATCAGGGCAGAATTTGGCACACAACTCCTGATGAAAATAATGATAGCTGTGTGGTTAAATACACTAAATGGCTTTGAAAATTTCCATCTGCAAATATAATGTATTTCAGGCAGAGAACCATTACATTTCTTATATGGTCACCTATGTTACCAAAGAAAAACATGTTATCTGCACACAAACCAAGCATGCAAGAGCTTTGAAACAAAAACTGTGACCTTGACTTGGCTTTCCGGCAGACTGAAACACAATATAAATGCCCTGATTATTCTCTGAATTTGCCTAAAATACATAAAATATGTGTTTAAGGTCCTAAACCAATAGTTTTAATGAGTTTGTATGTGGTCTTTTAAATATGTAAATACAGGTATGTGTATGTTAGGACAACATTTTGATGGCAGACTTATGTAGAATAGAATTCTACATTTTTTCCAACATCTGCTTTCCTCTATAGGGAGAGATTTTGTGGGGATGTATGCGTAACTTAAATATATGCAAATGCTATATCACTGTGTATATTTATCAGTGGAAATAAAAAATTATGGCTGTGTGTTATTTACATGTTTGTTATATCAGAGACATGGCTCCAGCATTCCTTTGCATGATTTAAAAAACATAAGTCATGAAAAAGCTATGCTGTACACATACACAGTATAGCAGATAAGATACATAATAGTTGGACTCTTAATGATAATGCTGTATCACTAGCAGTAGTATCACTATCGCTGATTTGTTGTCATCCCCAATTAAGTTTGCTGTCAACCACATTAACAAGAATAAATCTATAAATATTTTATCCACACATTATATATAAAATAATTGGCTTAGATAAGAAAATATTTTACTTCAGTAACTGCAGTATGCAAATTCCTATAATTAAAAGGAAAATACAGGAATAGTGCACATCCTGAGATAATCTTAGCTATTTATTTAAAGAGTAATGACAAATTTAAGAGTGATGACTGTTTATGCCTATACACACACACACACATATTATGTATGCATTGACACACAGAGTACTGCGTATAATAATACACCCAGAATTCTTCATTATTAAATTATATATCAGACGTATGAAACTTGAGTGACAAAAAATATATATATATATTTTTTCCGCAGGAAAATGTTTTCAAATTTGCCTGCAATAATAATGTACTGATATTCACAAGGGATCTTAAAATAAATCAGTTGCTACTGGGGTGCTACTGGGGTGGTTGAAATGCTGGGGTTGAAATGCTGGAGTGGTTGCTACTGGGATGGTTGAAATGCTGCAGAAAACAAAAAGAACAGCCTTCTCTAAATTTTCTTATTTCTAGAATCAAACTGAACATTTTATAAGATATTCTGAAGCATTTACTTAACATTTCCTCTGTCATTTTTCATTTTTGAGTGGCCTCTGTCTCTTTTGATTCCTTCTAGGATCTGAAGCAGGAGGGATGATAAACAGAGGCTGTTTTCACAGTATTTCCAGATGAACTGTAAGCAGATGGTACTGGAAATCTCATGGGGGGGAAAAAGATTTCTTGCAAGGTTTCCAACTAAAATTGCATGGACTTACATGGTTCAGGCAAACTGAATGCACACTCTTGACATATATGAGGTTTGCCCAGCACTACCACTGGTATGTAACAAAAATATTGTTATAGATATGAAAATTATCATTGTGGGTTCTACACAGTCAATTGCATTTTCATTACTGAGAAGTCTTATGAGCCCCGTCTCATTTTTAATCTTCTGATCATGGCTACACATGGCAATTGAAATTGTGCTTCCTTTATTCTAGCATTTTGGGATTTGACTTGTTCATATGCTTTCTTGAATTCAGGCCCAGTGGCCTATTAAAAAAAATTTATTAGGCATTTCCTCTGTTTAAAAAGTTTCCCCCATATCTGCTGCAAGTCCACTGGCTTTCAGTTTCCCCTGTCCGACTGCTTGTTATGTCTTATATAAAAAATGTAAATCCCTGCAGTATTCTCACGTGTTTTCACTTTCAGTCTTCCTTTCACTTATTGCTTTAAGACTTCATCTGGTTAAAAACTGTTCCTAGTAGAATGAGCGCTGAAAATTATTTTTTTAAAATAAAAACATTCTATTTTCCAAAGTTAACATATAAAACCATCTGCAATCTGAAGCAAGCTTTCAAAGTGGTCATGGTCATTTCTTAGTGCTACTGATCTAGTGAATCAGACTCACTAACAATCTCCAGAAACATCCTCTTTTCTGAATCACATTCTTGATATAGCCTCTTTTTTCATCACATGCTTTCACAATCACATTCTCCTGTGCTTTTCCTTCTCTTGTGTCAGTTTGTTGATTATGATGACTTTAAACTCATCTTCAGTATGCAGATATTACCAGCCACACAGTAGTGATCCTGTTTATCTCAGTTTACTTCTCTGTTTCTCCCAGCCTTGTATCTGACGAGTTCTTCCAGACAGCCTGTTAGCTACATTGCTGAGTTGTGGTATATTTTTATCCTGCTGAGCAGCTTTCACCATCTCTGTGTAATTTCTTGGCACTTCCACTGCAAATCTCACGTAGGTCCCTGATTGTCTAGTAATTCACAGTATTTTTTAAAAAATTTCTCCAAAAAGTATGACCGATTTTGCTGAAACATTTTTGTAAAAACAAAAGGCATTGGTATAGTATATTATGTGCTTTGTCAATGGGGGCTCAGTCCTGCATTCCCATATAGATGAAACTCTCATTGATTGATTTCAATGAGAGTTTTGTCTGCATAACAGCTGTTGGATTAGGCCTTTAGAAGGAATTTCAATCTCCAAGCTCCTTTTAGCCTCTAGGCTTCTTGCAAGAGAAAAAAAACAACATTGCTTATTACTTACAGTTACATAACAAAAAATAAGAGGACGAAAAGTGCCATATATGGTAATCTTTAAGGTACTTGCCACTCATGAAACACTAAACAACTATGTACATCTGTAAAGTAAAAGGCTTTTTAAAGCAAAGGCAGTCCAACAACTGCACTTGTACCTCTCTGTAGAACTGAGCAGAGTAAACTAACTCTGCATTACTATTTTTCTTCCTCACCTAAATGAAATATAAGGAATATACAATCATTATACATTATTCACATAAAAATGGTCATGCTATGGTTTTAATTGTGGTGGAGAGGGATACATATATATTTGTTTTTAAATACAATAGTGGCAAAGTATACATCAAATCCCTACAGTGTATAGCAAAATAGTATCCCCAGATTACTGTATCTTCTGTGTAAACTCGAACTTGTATTTTCTAAAACAGTTTCTCAGTTCCGCTTGGGCTGATTGCTTTCTCCATTAATCAGATTCTTCTCCTGTTGCTCAGCTAAGGATTGCCATTTCTGCCTATTCTTTCTACAGCCATCCAGTAAAGGGTAGCAGCCTTCTGATACATGTGTCAGGGCCTGTAAGAAATAAAAGAAATCAGACTGGTAATGTATAATAAAAACCACAGTTTTCCTGCACCTTAAGCTGTGCCTGTGACATACTGTACCCCATGTACACCCTTATGGTGTGATTTGTGTATTATACATGTTCCCCCTTACAGTGTAACTCTGTATTGTCTGATGTAAAGTATGTCATGTAAGGTGTTTTTGAAATGCTTGTGATATACTGAACATTATTGTTATGGTAGCATGTTTCCTATATGAAACTCTGCTACGTCATATCCCAAATGTATGTCTCACAGGGCTTGAATAGATGCAGACAAACACAAAGCTGAAGGTACACACCCTGCAGAGGCATGCATACAGGAACAATGGACTGGCCTAAGCACCTTTGAGCACTTTGGCTCAAGTGGGAAAAATCACACTCATTGCCGGACATGGACAAACACCTGACCCCAGGGCATGTCAAGGAAACTTATTAAAAGAAAGAGACATCTTTGTCCCTGGAATCTATCTCCCAAGCAACATCAAGGACTAGCACCTACCCACGGGGGGTGGGGTGGGATGTGTGTGTCCTGGCTGCAAGAGGTATTGCAGCCAGCTGTGGGTAAACTATCTTCACAGACTGAGAATCTACTGAAATATTAGACTTAGTTTAGGATGCAAGTTATCTTTTAGTTAATTGTGACCAACTCCTTAACGCATTATTAATCTCTTGATTTATATTACTCTGATTTATATCCACTTAATCTTGCTGTAGTCAATACATTTATTTATTTGTTTTATCTAAAACAGTGCATGTGGATTGAGTGTCTGCAGAGACCTCACTTAGAGTGACAGAGCTGGTGCATATCAATGTATTTGATAAATCAATAGACAAATGTAAATGTGCTCGCAGGATGCAGAGTACAGCACTGAACCCTGCAAGATGGCAGCTCTCAGGATTGCATCTGGGACTGGGGGTGTTTGCTGGGAGTCTATCCCATGAATCGCTGTCCAGAAGTGCTCCTTCACTAGGTCAGGAACCAATTACTCACAGGAGGCAGGGCGTGGGCTGACCCAGGAGTGGGTGGTTCACATAGCAAAAGCAGGGTAAATCGGGGCTCAAGTGAGAGGAATTGGGGTGACACCAGTCCAGATTGTAGGAGGGGGGGGGAATGTCACAGTGCCCATTGGAGGCAGTAGAATATGTTTGAAACATAGGGCTTGTTCATACTAGAAAGTGGAGCTGTGTTGGAAAACTGATTTAAAGCAAGGCTCCCTGTCACTCCAAATCCAGGATAAATTCAGTTATTTGACCTATGCAGACTGTGCTAATTTGGCCATCTTCATTGCTGATGTAACTGCTGATTCAGCAGAGTTATCCAAGGGACATTTGGCACCAATATATTCAGCACCTGATTAAGAAAGGTCTAGAGAAGAGCTGTGTTTAATAGCCATTCTCAATTACTTTTGACCAGGCAATAGTAAGTTACTGTATTAGGAGGACAGGGATTAATAAAAGTGAAGCAGAGAACAAGTTTTGGAAAGAGAATTGGACTCCGATGTTTGGGTACAGAATAGAACGGATAGATACTAGGACAGGTCAAGAAATTTCCACTGAAACAAAATTTTGATTAAAAAATGCAATGTAAAATCCATTAACATTTTTGTGATTTTTTTTCTTCATAGAATCATAGAAGATTAGGGTTGGAAGGGACCTCAGGAGGTCATCTAGTCCAACCCCTTACACAAAGCAGGACCAATCACAACTAAATCATCCCAGACAAGGCTCTGTCAAGCCAGGCCTTAAAAATCTCTAAGGACGAAGATTTTACCACCGCCCTAGGTAACCCATTCCAGTGCTTCACCACTCTCCTAATGAAAAAGTTTTTCCTAATATTCAACCTAGACCTTCTTCCTCATTCCCAATCACATGTGAGTCCTTTACTTCTATTATCTTCTGGAATCCAGTGGGACTGCTCACATGAGTAAGGGTCCTGTGGTTGATTGGGCCCACTATCTGTTAGACATATTACTGACTACACAAAGCACAAGGGGTGGAATCTGAAGTTAACACGTATGTGATTAAATCAGTCAGGATTTCATTCACGGAATTTCTCATTCAGAAAAGAAAAGATGGTGATGCCTGATTCTCCCTTTGCTTATGATAGCTTTACACTAATATAACTCCACTGGGCTATATCCTGGTGTAAATCAGTATATTTCCATTGACATTAATGGAACTGACCTATTATCTTCAATGGAATAATTCTTGATTTACATCACTGAGCTAAGAAAATCAGGCCCATTAGGTACAATTCACTAGAATTATGCCATTTTATTTTGTTTGTGTACATTTAAATGGTTTAAAAATGCTAAAACAGTTTGATCAAATGTCAGCATTGAAGTCACTGAAATGAGTGAAACACTTTCGCTGTTCTTTATAGATTTTAAGGTCTGAAAGGACCATTATGATCATCTAGTCTGACATTCAGCATAACACAGGCCATAGAATTTTACCCAGCGATTCCTGCATCAAGCCCACCCACTTGGATTTGATTGATTTTTGGTAAAAAAGGTAAACCAGACTTTCAGTGCTGCCCTGTGCACACACCTCCTGTAGCATGTGTGACAAACTCCTGGGGACAGGATGAAAGCTAATGAAAGAGCCAATTAGTGGGCAGGCTAAAGTTACAGCTGAGCTTATTATTCACTCTTAGTATTGGAACACTGGAGAGTGAGCAGGTTCCTTGTTCATTTTCCAAGTGACGTTTATATGAAATGATTTATTGTTTCATTACGTGTTGTTCATTTAAGGAAGCAGATGGAGTCACCACCCTGCTCCAAACAGAGTAAATCTACTCCAAACTTAGCTCTTTCATGGGCCTTGCCTGTATTGTTAACCTGAATGACAACAACAAAATATATGTCCCAGCCTAAGCTTTCTCCAGAGCTGGGCTGTTCCATGCATTTACCAGTAGGATCCTAGAGCTCTAGTTTTCTCTGCTCCACATAGGTACACCAAACACTCTTTTAACTTGGGTGAAGCTAACAGGACCCACCTGCCAGGATGAATCAGCAGAAATAACTCTTCACATGTATGGTCCTGCATTCCTATATGGGATCCTAGAAGCTGCCATCCTGCTACAGAGTTTCAGTTCCTACTGTATGAGGTTTAGGGGCTCAGTTGTGCATTTCAGGCACAGCCTTGCACTGGGCACAGCATGGATCTGCACTGCTCCAAGGGAAACTCTAGGTGCCATTGTGTCTCATGCAGATACGACGTCTCCCAAAGGCCTTGCGAAGTGCAACATCCCCATAGAGGGTGGAGTGCACTTCTCTTATAACCTGATCAGTGCAGGGGAGGTGGTTGTGTACATCATTTGGGTAGCTACTGCCACTAGCCAGGAGCAGACCTTGTTCCCTGGTGTGCTCAACAAATGCAATTTTGTTATGAAGCATGGGCACAAAAAGGAAGTTCCTTGCGCTCTCCATTCCCTTGAACATCCACATAGGGGCTGGGCACAATCTAGCGCAATATATTTTGATAACTAGTTGACATGAGACCCAGAGTTCCTCTGGGAGTTTCAGATTGGGAGACTTTCCTAAAACTCTTTTGTTGGGCGTTGGGTTTCCTTCCCCCTTTGGAAAAGGCCACATGTTCAGTCCCATAGACCTGTGGACCCCTATATCTGTATGCATCATAATGTGTCTGCAGAAGTAAAAGATGGTTACTTACTTCTCATAGCTGTTCTTCGAGATGTGTTGCTCATGTCCATTCCATTCTAGGTGTGTGCATGCTCACATGCATGTTAGCCAGAATTTTTTTTAGCTTAGGAGTATCCATAGCTCTTGCGCCCTCTGGAGCCCTGTGCTTATGCTGCGGCATATGAGGTGCTGCTGGCTCTGCGTCCCCTCAGTTCCTTCTTGCCATCAACTCCTATAGTGGGGACGGAGGGCGGGTCATGGAATGGACATGAGCAACACATCTGGAAGAACACCAGTTACAAGAGGTAAGTAACTGTTTTTTCTTTGAGTGCTTGCTCATGTCGATTTTCATTCTAGGTGAGTTACCAGCAGTACCTTTTGAAGCGGGCTCGAAGTTCACGGATGTGCTGTCTGTAGCAATGCCCTCCTGAAGTTGGCATCATCCTGAGCCTGCTGGACAATGGTGTAATGGGACATAAAATTATGGACCGAGGCCTAGGCAGCAGCTCTACAAATGTGCTATACCGGGACCTGTGCCAGAAAAGCAGCTGACGAGGCTTGAGCTCTGGTGGAATGGGCTGTGATGTTCTACAACGAAGGTAAGTTCACTTGCTCATAGCAGAGCCTGATGTAGGGAGAAATCCATGAGGAGATCCTCTGAGAGGAGGCAGGTAATCCCCTTATCGTTTCCACCACTGCAATGAAGAGTTGTGTGGTTCTACAAAAGCGTTTGGTCATTTCAGTGTAGAAGGCTAGCACCCACCTAACATCAAGGATATGCCATGTATGCTACTCGCTGGAATTACACGGTTTAGGATAGAATACCAGCAGGAATATGTCCTGGTTGTTGTGAAATTGGGATACTATTTTGGGCAGGAAAACTGGATGAGGCCACAGCTGTACCTTATCCATATAGAAAATCATGTATGGCAGTCCTGAGATGAGTGCTCTTATCTCAGAGACCCTACGTGCTGACGTAATAGCCACCAGGAGAGCCACTTTCCAAGAAAGGAGCGAGAAGGAGAGGTTGCTAGGGGTTCCAAGGGGGGCCCTGTTAGCTTTGACAAAATTAAGTTCAGGCCCCATGGAGGTAATGGGGGTAAAGTCTTCCCAGTCCTTTGTGGAATCTGGTCATCATATGATGGGAAAACACCGACTTCTCTTGGATCGGCAGGTGAAAAGCTGAAATGGCTGCGAGGTGAACCCTTATTGATGAGATTGCTAGGCCCTGACCCTTGAGACACAATAACTAGTCAGAATAGATTGTATTGAAGCCAGCAGAGACAGGATATTCCGATCTGCTGCTCTTTCATTTGGCTAACTAGGACGTTCTGATAGAGGATTTTCTGCTGCCCATCAGAACCTGCTGGACTGGGATGAGCACATCCCTCATCTGTATTTAACGATTCAGCCTCCATGCTGTCAGATGGAGGGATACTAAATCCAGGTGTAGGTGCAGGCTGTTGTTCTGCAACAAAAGGTCTTGTCAATGGGGCAGTTGAGCATTCCAGCACCGTGCTGCACCAATGTTGCCTTGGCCAAGTGGGAGCTATTAAGATCACTTCTGTCTTGTCCATGTTGATTTTCACCAGGACTCTGTGGATTAGAGGTGTTGGTGGGAAGGCGTATATAAGGCTCCCTGACCATGATAGCATTGGACAGCGCCCCTTTGTTGGCCCCGTGAATCGAGCAGAATAGGTTGGGTGCATTTCTTCTTCAGCCTGGTATCAGAGGTCCACTTGGGAAGTTCCCCAACTCTGGAAGATCATATCTGCCACCTGAGGATGGAGCAACCACTCGTGGCGAAGTAAGATGGATCGGCTGAGCTGGCCCCAGGCAGGTGGGACGCTATGATGTGGAAGTTGCTCTGAATGGAGAGGTCTCACAGAAACATAGCGTTCTGACAGAAGTTCAATGAATGCTAGTGAATGGAAATCACGGTGGTATTGTCTGTTAGAACCTGGACCACTCACCCCTCCATGTAGGGGAGGAATACCTGGCAGACTAGGCGTATCATCTTGAGCTCCCTGACATTTATATGAGGATTGCGGTCTGCCGGAGACCAAGTTCTCTGCGTGCAGAGGTTGCCATTGAGGTAAGCACCCCATCCCAAGTTCGGGGCATCGGATACCTGGGTAACCGAGGGTGTGAGGCCTTTGAAGGGCACGCCCTGCATCACTGACTGAGGGTTGGCCCACCAGCTCAAGGAGACCACTACATGCAGGGGCACTGTAACCAAGTTGTACCTGCTCAGGGAGTACACCAAGCCCAGACATGACTGTAACGGTCTGAGCTTTAGGCGGGCATGCCATATCACATATGTGCACGCTGCCATGTGACCTATCAGCTGCAGGCAAGTGTGGGCTGTTGTGAGGGGAAAGGTACGAATGCTGCCGATGGGGCTGGACGTGGTCTGGAAACAAGACTCCGGCAGGAAGGCTCAGGCTTGAGTAGAGTTAAGAACCACTCCTATGAACCAGTAAGAGCATCTACTTCTGCTCATTTATCAACAGGCCCAGTTGATGACAGGTGGACCTTATGGAGACCTATGTTGTGGCATACCTGTGACTGGGACTTCCCTCTGATCAGCCAGTTGTCCAGGTAGGAATAAATGTGTACCCCCTGACATCTTAGGTGTATGACTACCACCGCCAGGCATTTCATATATATCCTTGGGGCGGAAGAAAGACCAAAAGGTAGTACTATGAACTGGTAATGGGCATGGCCCACCACAAATCTGCAGAGTCTTCTGTGGCTGGGAAAGATCGAGACATGGAAGTACGCATCCTTTAGGTCAAGGGTGGCATACCAGTATCTGGGATCCAGTGAGGGAATGATAGAAGCTAGAGAGACCATGCAGACATTCAGTCTCTTGAGATGTTGAGACGTCTTGTTGAGACGCCGTAGGTCTAGGATAGGTTGGAGACCTCTTTTGCTTGGGGATAAGGAAGTAGCAGGAATAAAAACCTTTCCCTCACTTGTCTGGAGGAACTTCCTGCATGGTTCCAACTCTCAGAATGTTTTCCACCTTCTTCCACCTTTTTCCACCTTCTTCAATGGGCAAGAGGGGTGTTGGGGTGGAGGCGAGGAAAACTGAAGGGTATAGTCCTCTGAGATGACCTTGAGGCCCCATCAGTCTGATATACTATGGGCCCACATTGGGAAGAAGGGGGAAAGGTGGTTCAGGAAAGAACTGAATCGATCCTGTTCAGGGACTGGAGTGTCGTCCTTGGGTACCCTCAAAATGGCTGCAGTTGGCCACTGGGGTGTCGTGAGGTCCACAGCTGAGATGAAGCAGAGGTTAAAGCAGGGCATTGGCGTTTGAAACCCCTGTCTCTGTCCCTTCTCCTGTAGGAGGAGGAGCAAGGGGCTTGAAACCTTGGCTGCTGCTGCAGGCGGAACTGCTTCCTCGAGGCCTGTGGTTTGTAAAAGCCCAATGAGCGCAGGATGGCTCTTGAATCTTTCAAGCCATGATGCCTAGCATCCGTCTGGTCTGAGAAGAGTGCATAGCCATCAAAGGGGAGATGCACTGGTGCCCTTCTTGGGACAATCCGGATGATTGCAGCCACGAACAACAGCGCATGGACACATCTGAGGCCATAGATCTTGCCACTGAATCAGCTGCATCCAATGTTGCCTGCAGTGCCACTCTAGCCATTGTCTTGCCCTCCTTCCAGATAGTGGTAAAGTCCTGGGAATTTTCCTGTGGCAACACCTCAGTGAACCTGGATAGCGAGCTCCAGAGATTAAAAGTGTACCTTCTCAGCAGTGCTTGCTGGTTGGCAATTCGAAACTGGAGGCTTGCTGTAGAATAAATTTTTCGGCTGAACAAGTCGAGTTTCTGAGAGTTTTTGTTCTCAGGAATATAGCTCAGCTGGCCCTGCCTGTCTCTCATTGGCCGCTGCCACAACCAGTGACCCCGGTGGAGGGTGTACTCAAATCCCTTAGGTGGGACATAATACTTCTTTTCAGCTCTCTTAGATGTCAGTGGCAGCGAAGATGGTGTCTGCCTAGGGCCATAACCACCTTGAGCACTCTCTTGTGTATGGGCAGAGTGACCTGGGCTGGTGCCACAGCTGCCAGTACATCAGAGGGGTATCTGAAGTGTCCTTGAGCTCCTCCGCTTCCAGTTGTAAGCCATCATCTTCAGGAGCTCCTCGTGAGCCCTGAAGTTGTCTAATGGGGCTGAGGGCTCTGCGCTGGTGACTGCTTCATCCGGGAATGAGGAAAAAGATTGCAGAACTGGTGGGGGTAGAACTTCCTCCTGTGTCTGGACCGATGTGGGCAGTCAGGGCTAAGTGCTGAGGTTGGATGCCAAGTCCTGAGCCTCCTCCTGTGCTGCTGGTACCACAGAAACTTTTCCCAAGGAGTGGAACGATTAGGGGCTTGGTGCCATGGGGAATGCCCGTGGGCTCCAATAAGGGCATTGTACTGGCTACTGCCCCGGGGCCATCCAGTGGAAGGAGGGGCTGTCCCCACCTCTTATGCCCCCTGTCACTGATGGTGACTGGCTCTGGGGTAGTCCTCTTTGGAATCCAAAGAGTAGGACTCCTGCAGTGACCACAAGGGGGCTGTAGGTGCCTCCCTGCTGCCGTGCGGCACTGGGGAGCAGCATCGCAGGGAGGGAGACCAATGTCTTGAACCTCTGGAATGGTGGCACCCTGTTGGGTGCTGGTGCGGTGCTGGAGATCAAAACGCTGTGGATTGGTGCCAGGATCCCCTAGACCAGTGCTGCGGCGAATATGAATGGCATTCAGATCGGGTTGAGCGTCTCGATGAAGGAGACCGCAATCATAATTTAGGCTACTGGCATCCTGATGGTGGAGACCTCCTCTGTACCGGTGAACACAGGTCTGACGATACTCACCGGTGTGCGTGTCGTGGGGGAGCCATCGCTAGCTTCTCCTTCCACAGTGATGCCAAAAGGAGCCTCGGGATTGGCAGCAACAGTAGCACCTGTGGCCTGAAATTCTCTGGGGTCGATGGAATGTTTAAAGAGGTGTCCCCTTACATCTGCTGGGGTTGCGGGTGGTTCCCTTAAGGGAAATGGTGCCGTGGGTGGAGACCCCTGATTATGGTGTCTCAGCTCAAGTCGCTGGCCTGACAAAGGTCCTGCACCCAGAGCCCCCTTCTCCGATCTCTTTGGCACCAGGGAACAGCTTCTCTCTCTGTGCTGTTTCTTCTGACTCCTCTTTGGAGACAGAGAAGAGGAGCGGCGCTGAGAAGAGCTCGGTGCCAGCGGGGTACTCTGTACTGAGGCTGATGTGCTTGGTGCCGAGTCGGCACGGGAGGGTTCAGAGGCTGGTCTCAGCGCTGCCTCCCTAAGCAGGGCTTTCCGCCAGATCTCCCTGTCCTTTCTCATCCAGCATCTGAAGCCCTTACAGATTTTGCACTTGTCCTTTCTGTGCTCTTCCCCCAGACACTTCAGGCAGCTGTCGTGGGGGTCGCTGAGCCGGAGGACTTGGTGCAAGTCACACAGGGCTTGAACCCTGGGGAATGGGGCATGCCCCACTGTGGCATAAAGTCTTAAGCAGGACACTAACTACTAATTATACTACCAAAACTTAAAACTGCTAAAGGCTAACTGAATACTTGCGACAGCAAGAGAGATACAGGTTCCAGCAACCGTCACGGGCAGAAGGAAGGATCTGAGGGGGAGGGAGCAGGGCCAATGGCACCTTATATACCATGGCATAAGCATGGGTCTCCAGAGGTGGCCCTACAGATACTGCTAAGGGAAAAAAATTCCAGCTACTGTGCACATGGGCACGCACATACCTAGAATGGAATCGACATGAGCAAGCACACGAAGAACAGATCTTCTGCAGGTGCTGTAGTGCACAAGCACTCAGTCCCCTACAGCTGTAAGCCTTCCCCTGGAAGGAGCTATCTGGGGCTCTCCAATAACAACTGCCACAGTATCCCCTGATGTTGGGTTTCCAAAGCACAAAATGGGAAGTTGCACACATGATTGCTGACCCTGTCTTCAGAAACTTGATCATTTGTCCTGTGGATTTCAGATGCATTAGAGAGCATCCAGCCCCCCAGAATGCTGATGTGCATTCATGTAGAATGGCTTTGAAGTGGGCATTGAGGATGAGGGATGAATGGATGGAGTCATCTTGCTCCCACTGACAGATTTTTGGGTTTAGGCTCCTATTTGCTCCCCAAGTTTCCAATCTCAATAAATGCATCCAGAAAACATGATACAACCTGAGAAGGTTTTCATCTAGTCTCAAAGATAGGAAATTAAATTTTAGTACATAACCTAATCTTTGAAATGTGCAGTTTGTAGCTAGGATGTAAAACATTTCAATGGGTTCTGTCATGTTGCGTGTAATCTGAAACTTGGTGATATCCAAGTTAACATAATAATGGTTTGTACTTGTGCACCATTTCTCACCCAATGATTTCAAAGCACTTTACAATCCTTAATTAAGCCTCACAACACTCCTACTGTGAGGTAGATGGGCACTCTCCATTTATAGACAAGTATACTGTGGCACAGAGAGGCTGTCCCAAAAGCACATGGCAACTTGGTGGCAGAGCCAGGAGTAGAACCCAGGGATCCAACTCCTAATCCCTAGGTCCAACCACGAGACCACAATGCCTTTCCACCTGGTTTTGTAATGATTACAACAAACCATTTCAATCAAATAAGTAAGCAACCTAATGATAAATATTGAAATAGTCTTTTGACCTGATTGACTAATGAACCAATAACAAGCAAGCATTTCTCATATGTCATTCAACCGCTGAACAACAGCACACTTGATTCTAACGTCAGCCTCTGCATTTGTTGCAGGGGCCAGTGCTCAGTTCTGGTTTAGATAATTGTACAATCCATAAATAGAGTCCCCTCTTAAACAGAGTACCTCATAAAGCTGTAAACAAATGGCATCTATGAATCCAACCTGCATGCTAGGAATTTTATTTTTCTTCTCTCTGTTCATTAGATCCTGAAAACAAAAAGAAATACACAATTTTCATGATAAACACACACGGTGAGTCAGCTCTCTATTAAAATAAAATAAGTTTAAAAAATATCCACGAGCGGTCGGAAACTATGTAGTAACACCTTAGGGAAGCACAGAAGGGTAGCAGGCGCAATATGTTGTCAAATAAATAACTTGCTGCATGAACAACTTCTGGAGTCTTTTTCCTGGAGTGGCAGAGTGCAGAGCAGGGGTGGAGGTTTCAAGCCCACTTTAAGAGGGTGAGATGAAGTGTGCACTGCTCTTTAAGAATTCCCTTCCTTAGAAGCTTAGCAGCACTCCCTTGGAAGAACTCATGCTCTTTGCACTATTGTCTGGAAGGTAAATGGTCAGTTGCAGATGTTTGGGAACCATAAAAGGAAAATAGCCATCAGCTAGCAGAATGATTGGGAAGAAAGTTGTTCCATACTCATTCCACCAAAAATAACTTTTAAAAAAGGGAAGTCCTGTTGGCAGTAATCATTTTGAAAGTGGTGTCACCACACCGCTACTTACTGTTGGTTCTATGTTGAGTTCCTTTCTCTCTTTATCCCCTTGGTCAAAAAATTCTGTAGCTACAAGTTCAGCTATCTGTAAGAAATGTCACACACTGTTCGTTAGTTTTAAAGACCTGGATTTACACTTTCTCCCTAGGGTCAAAACAGAAAGTGCTATTGCTGGGTGTCTGCTCTGAATGAAAAAGGAATAAAGGATCTTGCAAAGAATTCTGCAGTCATATGTCTGTGTGAAGTCCCAACTGGTTTAAATGAGCCTAAATGCAAAATCTCAATAGAGTTGAGCCCGCTAAGCTTTCTCAGCCAAATAGCACAATGTCAAGTGAAACATTTTCAGGAGTAAACAAACGAGGACTGAATATGTTTTAACTATTTAGTACCAAGATTTCATTACACAAGCAGATATAACAAACAATTAGCATTTGTTGCACATCAGTTCTGAAACAACGAGCTTATTACATATATATACATTTCAGCTATCTAACTCCACTGACCTGTGTGGAGTTGCATGGGTTAGAAATCAGAGCCAAATCAGACCCAGTGTGTCCTAGACGCTCTTAAGATATTGTAATCTTTGCACTTGTACAGACCCTATTCCAAAATTTGTTCTATATAAGTTAGTAGGTTCAACTCACAACAATCCTGTGACGTAAGGATTAATTTATTGATGGGTAAAGTGAAGTGCAAAAATGGCAAGAGTCAAATCTTTAAAATAGAGGTTACACCTAAGATTTTCAAACGCATCTAGTGATTTTGGGCACTTTAATCTGTGGGTATCCAGCTTGAGAGATACCTGATCTTTGGCTTTCAGCAAGTGATGAATGCCCACTCTTTGAAAATCACCTCAGGGCCGCGGCGGGATTCTATGGGGGGGGGGGGGCCAGTGCCCACCGCCGAAACCCTGCCGCCGTTTGCCCCTTTTCGGCGGCGGGGGACTTCGGCGGCGGGCACTGCCCCCCGCCCCCCACGGAACTCCGCTGCCGCTGTGAAACCGCGCCGCTGCCGAATTCTCCCCCGCCGCTGAATTCTCCCCCACCGCCAGGGCCACCATCAGGCCCTTGACATAAAAATGGTTCCCCATCCCTGCTGTAAAGTGTGTTAAATTGGAAATGCAAAAAAATGAGAGACTCCAAATCAATAGTCACTTTTGAAAATCTTGACATACAGATCTAGGCACAAAAATGCTCTTGCATTTATATGTGTGTTTACCACAACAGTACAAACAAATTGGAAAAAAACATCAAGCCAGCCATTCACAATCAAAATGATGATAAATACATATGTACATGAAAGTCTTCTACCTTCTGAGGATTTCTCCCTAAGGCTGTGCTTTCCACCAATGCCTTTGCAAAGTGGAAGGCTAGGCTTAGGAAACAGAAGCTATTTAAAGAATAGCAAACCCTTAGAAAGTCTTAAATTAAGCGTATACCCGTTGTTGAACTGGCCATGGCTTTGTTATTGCTGACAAATCACAAGCAGTCATCAGCATTGCTCTGTAAAAACAAAGAAAATTAATGATTTATTGTAACATGAAACTCATGCAGCCATTCAGTCTAGAAGCTAATAAATATGATATCCAATATAAAACCAAATCAAAGCCAGGGTAACTGATGAAATTACAGTAAAATGATAAAAATATCCTTTAATGGGGGACTAGATGACTGAGGAATAGTAATGAGCTACTGTGCCTTTCACTTGTGTCATCTGACCTGAATAAATCTGGATCAGATCAGTTTAGATCATTACCACTGGAAAGGCCCATGTGAACTGAGCAGGTTTCAGTCTGTTTACTAATGGGCAGGCGCCACATTACAAAAATGACTGTTATAGCACCTCTGCTGGATGTTTCAGGAGGAAGGCTGAGACTGAATGAGCTATGGATATGCCCTAGTCTGCCCATAGAGGCAGTACCTTGGAAAAGGTAACAGCACGCTAGTGAGGCAACCTGGGAATCTTACAGTGCTGCTGGTGTGTTCTTCTCTGTCCTTAGTGTCTCTGTCCTTCAATCTCTTTTCTTTTATGGGAAATGAATTTGCTTCAAAACAAGCAACCCTCCCTGAATCTTTCAGCTATAGATTACAACAGTTCAGTGCTTTAAGACAATGCACCTACAGCAAAAAACAACACAGCATTCTGTCAGTAGTCCTACACTTTAGGAATAATAGAAATGCTAGTGTACAGATGCCACATTATAAAAATCACTGTCATCACTAACAATAACTAGCAGTTGTTGACTGTTTCAGGAGGAAGGCTACAAGAAGTCATTCATGAGAGTTCATCAGACAACTCCTGAAACTCTTAACAATATTCAGATTCAGGCATTCATTCAGTGACCTATTTGACTTGTGTCAGCTTGTACAAGCCTAGATTCAACAGACTTATGTTGGCTCTACTGAAAGTAATCGCAGCTTGGAGTGGAAAACCTGATACTTGATAGTACAGTTTGGTTTTGAAACATCTGCCATTTACTTACAAAAATAGCTCCTTCTGCAGAGGATCTTCCCAGTTAAATTGCTTCTTTCTTAGAAGTTCAAAAAACTCTCCCCTTCTCCTTAAAACCAGTAAAAACAAGAGGAAGATTCACAATCAGTCTGACAATTCCAAACACCTGACAGCAGCTGTTCAGCCAAATGTATCTCTAACTTACTTAAAGTACAGTGCTAAGTCTGTGGCAAGGATGGCTTGTTTTATCATTTTCAGTGTGGCCTTGTATTCTTCAATGGAAAGGTTGCTGAGAATCTGGTTTCCCTTTCCACAAAAAACAAAAAAAAACCCAAAAAAACAGTGTTAAGAATAAAACTTGGAACATATCACCAATTTATTACATTCCCGTCTAGATTCTGAATCACTTGAGTTCTTTTCTTGTAACTGATGTCTTCTTCCTACTCTGCTTTCTCTTACATCCCCCCTATGTGCCTGATAAAAACATACTACAGTATTCTTGACTAATGGCCAAAAGTGCTGTAGCAACACTACAGTAAATGACTGTACATTAGAATACTATAGTATTTTTTATGAGGGTCTATACAAAAGACAGAGCAGTCAGGAAGCAAAGACCCTTTCAAGTCTTTATTTCATCCCAAAGAGTTCATTTGCCACAAGCCACAATCTGGAGCTTCTTCTTTTTCCTCCAGTAGAGAGAGTGTAACAGACAAATAATTTTGCTTAGGAATTTGGGGGCTTAATCTAACATACTGTAAATAACCACATAAGACTCATTCCATTACAAAACAGCATGAAAAATAAATCATTGCACAAAAAGATATGTAAGATCCACAAAACCAAAGTATACTGGGGACGATGGGAAGAGATCACGTCTATATGTTTCCTAGCTTTTGTTCTGGCCCATCTGTAGCCAACATTTATTATTTTTCAGAACTGTTGTGTGCATGTGTAAGCAGGGATATACCTTAAAAGGCAAGCAGTACTGCCAGTTCAAACACAAGGGTTCATTAGAGGTCACAAGAGTGCCAACAAAGCTTCTTTTTTTCTTTGGTCCAAGGAAGCATGTACTCAGAATGAGAATAGCAAGGCTTCCCTTATCAGGAAATATTTGGAAGGGTTTGGTGCCTCTCAGAAGTGGGGCTATGATTTCAAAATGCTGTATTTGCCTTTTTGACCCAAAAAGGAATAAAGATCATTTAAGAATGTATAATTCTGGAATCTATCCAGAAACTAAAAATAAAAGTGAAATAGACTAGGACTTCCTTCAGTGCACACACAGAAGCAAGGCATTTACCGGACTATTCAGGATCATCAGGCACTGATCAAAATGGTGATGCTCCATGATTGAGTGGCAATACAGCTGAGCCAGTGGGTGTTCACTTCTGAGGAGTAAAAACATCACAGGGAGAAACCAACTTAAAGGCACCAATCACCCAGCAGCAGTATCCAACACAACTTATTCTCCTGCCCTCACCACTTCATTCCCTGTTGGTTCTCTTTTCCCCATCTTCCATGTGACTGGTCAAACAGAATAAATGCATTTAGAGAGATGGCTAGGGGAGCACAAATGCAGAAACAATGTAATTACTTTTTCAATACGCTGGCAGCTTTAAAGTTCTGGTTTTGATTTAAACTGGTATCTGTAGAGGCCACTAACACACAAGCAATGAGAAAATAATACAAGATTATTTAAGTGACAAGAGTCTAAGAGTGAAAAAGAAAAGGCAATGAGACAGGAAACTTCAAAAGAGAATTTTTTTATACACTTGCATTTACCTGTCAGGTAACTTCTTGAATAAGCTCTCTAGGGAGGCTGTTTTTCTGCAGCTACTGAGCTTGCAAGTAGCAAATGGCAACAGTGGCTTAATCCAAAGCCCACTAAAGTAAATGGAAAAGCTACTATTGACTACAGTAGGCTTTGGATCAGAGTCAATACCTACTTTGCTATTTTACTGACCCCACACCAATCATCTCTCTCATTCTGTTCCAAAATAAATTCTTTGATTTATAATGAACAAGCCACTGAGCTATCATTATTTCTCCTGTGATCAACAAAAAATCCAAGGAAAAATGGAGTGTGAGTTGTACAGCCCTCATTGTATCATTGATAGAACAAAAAGCATGAAATGAACTGTATGGATGCAAAGTTTAATCCTATTTCGTAATATAAAATATTGAGCTTATTGTGCTTACTAGTTTTGGATAAAATAGGGAAACTGCTTCTCTGATAGGGAAAATAGGGAAACTGCTTCTACATTTTCTTCCTCTGCCCCATTGCATAATGGGGTTCTTTGCTTCTATTACTGAACCTTGCAATCTCCTATTTTTAATCATTTGAACCTCCGCCTCCACATCACTGCCCACATCCCTTCAGCTAAGGCCTAGTCGGGATTTCCTCTGAAGCCTGTTTCATTGCAGACCCTGTATCAGGCACTGTAGTCACCTATAACCTGATCCTGCAAATCCTTACTCGTGAGTAATCCTTACTTAAACATACAGTTCCATGGGGCTACTTGCATGAGGAAAATTTACTCACATGATTAACTGGAACTGCAAGATTGTGCCCTCCTAGGAGACCAATGCAAAGGATTACGGGGCAAAGAGTGTGCGTGAGAGAGAGAGAGAGAGAGAGAGAGAGAGAGAGTGTATGTGTGTGTGAAAGAGACAGAGAGAGAGAGAGAATCCTTGGATGGGTGCCAATACATCTAGGGCAATTTTGCCTCCACCGAAGTCACTGGCAAAATTCCCATTGACTTCAGTGGGGCCAGGATTTCATCCTGAGCAGAAATGCACATATATATTTAAGGGAAGAAACAAGTTACATTCCCAACTACTGTACCAAATTGGGGCTAAGAGTGTTGCCTCCTCAGCATTCACAGACCCTGCTATTCTAGGAAGAAAGACACCAGTGGTGGGAATAAACTCAAGTTCCTAGCATGACCCATGCATGCATGGCATTTCTGTCAGGCCCACAAGCCAGGCCAAAGGACACAACTTCTTTATGAATACAATTATTTGATTATACAACTTTCTCTCATTGCCTTGCCTTCTTTACACACTAGTTTGAAAAAAACTGTGTATCTGCCAAGAGATTCTATAACCGAGTCCATTTCCTGTAATATGTGCTAGGAGGACAATTCCCTCATTTTTTTAAAAACCCTATTGCTCAAGAAAAGAACCTTGTGCCAAGTATTACTCCCCCTCTCCCAAGTGAAAGAAAGGATTAATCTCTGGTAAACTTTTTTACTTTTTACTTGGTTTCTACTAGCCTGAGGGATTTAAAAACAAAATCCCTGGAACTGTTGATAATGAAAAAATGTTATTAAGTTGTAATCAACTCTGTGGCATGTGTGAATGTTGGGTTTCACTGTCTATAACTTTTTCCCAGGACATTTTTGAAGAGCAGATGACGCATATCCAGATGTTTTCCAGGAAATTTATTTTAAAATAAATTAAGGAAAAACATAGCTAACTGGTTCCAATTACTGTTGGTCTGTGCGTTACTGGATTTCCCCCATTTGTAGGACAAATGACTGCATTTTAGGGTGGGTTTTTTTTGGTCTCATATATCACACCTGGATCAATTCTGAGCCCCAGTATTTGAGACCCAATAGGCAGGAATTTACTTAGTTTTTACTTATTTTTCTATATTTTCTCCCATTATTCCCAGTCTTCCCTCCCTCACACACACCTTTCCTCCTCTATGGGCTATCTTGACAGCACTTTACTTTAGTCTTGTGGGGCACAGTAAGTCACTTCCTCCAAAGTCAGCTTCAGCACTACTCTCCAACTCTGTCAGAAAGAGATGCTGAGAAATGCATATTATCTCTCTTCCCCAAATCTGGTCAGAATCAGACACTGCTGGGATATCTCAGTAATTCTTTTATAACTATATTTTCTATTCAAACTATTTATTTAATCAAAGCAGTAAGTAAAGGTCTCATCTATCTCCCATTCAACACAATGACAAAACATCCTCTGACTTCGGTGGTGCTGAATCCAGCCCTAAATATTTAGACATCAGTGGATTAAATTTTCAAAAGCACCTAAATCACATTTGAGCATAAGTCTCATTGATTTTCAAGGCCATGTCTACATTACGGGGACTACTGTGGCATAGCAATAGTGCCGGACCTATTCCACAGCCTACCCTATAGCATAGATGAAGATGATAAAAGGGGGTTTTCTATCACTGAGTGAAAGTAGCTACGTGGACTGCATCTACACCAGGGGTTAGGGTCAGTGTAGCTACAGTGCTCAAGGGTGTAGAGTGCTTTAAGATGGTTTGTGTAAGGATGGTTTCTAATTTAGAATACACTGTCAACAATATTTTATCTGTGAAGTTTCAGCTTTTGAATTCTTTACAAAATGTGTCCTTTTAGGGCCAGTTTTTGAAAGGGCTCCCAAACTGCATCTGCAAATGTGCACAAATATGTGCAAACTCAAAATATTTGAGCACATTTTAGATGACCCATTAAAAACGTGGGCTCCACTGAAGTCAATGGAAATCGTATCTTTGACTTCAGTGGGGCCAGGATTGCATCCATGGCCTTTAAAGGAGATTGGTAAAGGGAGTCTTTAATATAAAGGACATCAGTTCAAATTCAACCCAAGGTTTCGTAATACATTGTGACAGCAGATGCATTATGAAGACTGACGGCTTTTCTCTGAAGCACCAAGCACGGACATGATACTGGAATAGAATGACCATTGTCCATTTTGGTAGGGCAGTTCCTATGTTTGTATGAGGTGTTTCAAGGATGTGGTGAAGTAAATATTCTTTTGAATGTCAAAAATATTGAGAAACTGGAACCATGTACTACAGCAGAGACTTGTTAACTGCACATAACTCGCACATACAATCGTCTCTTTGAGGGGGGTAAATGGGATTTTAGTGGTGAATGGGCCTTGTTCTGGCCAAGTGCAAATGGTTGAACTGCACCCAAAGTTTTTATTTGGGGTCAGTGTATGATATTTGTGTGTGCATGGTTTGGCAATGCATTATCATTATCTGCAAAGGTGATTTGCAATTGGACTGATGTTTCTGTAATTACAATTCTAATCTTTAATTTATATTGATTGAATTGTCACTGACAGTTCCAAAATGATTTAAAGCTGATGGGCAAATTGATAAGAATATGAATTAAGGATCAATAGTTCCATATTGGTACCAAAATCAACACCACACAGTAGTATGGAATTAGAACGCATTTAACGTTATGAGATGAGACTTTCACTTCTTAATAAGTTTTAACATTCTATGCTGAGTTCATTCATTTGAACTTGTTACAGACTATTAAATGACCAGATTTATTTTACTTTCTGTAATTTTTTATTTAGCTTTACATTCTGTTTTGATTAATTAAACATACATTTTAAAGAAGTTTTAAATCTGTATTTTAGCTTAAGCAACCTGGCATTCAAAGAATTCATGAGAAACATGGATAGCTGATCAGTTAAAATTACTTAGTCACGGTGTGTTTATCCTAATGTTCTCAGATTTATTGATTTGCAAAGCTCATTAATTCACAAAGGTTCTCCCTGTCATTAGTGCACCATAGCAAGGTTCTACTCTGTCTAATTTTCTGGGTTTTTAAAATTAATTTCAGTGAAATTTAAAAAAAAATCTGTGCTCTTCCTTCCCCTCCCAACAGACTTGCTTACCTCTGTATATAAGAGTTATTCACCCCTCTGTGATCCAAATCATGGCTCAGTGCTGCTATCAGCAAAGCAAGTATCTCTAAGTCAGTCAGCTTCTTCTGTATGTAACAGGAAATAACAAGATGTCTGTTAGCTTTGCAATAGGGATTTGATACTAAATGCATTATGTCTCTTTTTTTGTCAACACATACCTTCTAAAACTTTATATGGTTTTAGTCATAATAGGACAATTAGTTTTCTCAAATGAATTAGACTTTTAAAGAATAGTTTGGTGTATTAAAAATAATGGGCTAGATTCTCATCTGCTGTAAAGCATAACAACAATACCTAGCTCTTATATAGTGCCCTTTACCTGTAGATCCCAAAATACTTTACAAAGGAGATCACTATCATTATCCCCACTTTTTTAATAGATGGAGAAACTGAGGCACGGAGAGGGGAAGTGATTTCCCAAGGTCACCCAGCAAACCAGGGACCATTCTGGGAACTGAACCCTTGTCTCCTGAGAGCCTTATCCACCAGACAACACTGCCTCAATGGAGCTATACCACTTTATATTAGCTTATATATATATATTTCAGTCAAAACCCCATCAGTTAATTATCTTTGGAGTGATCAGACGACAGAGCCAGATCAAATGTTTCATTGATCACTGGGCCAATAAAGGGATGGTAGTTTAAGGATCACAGAAAGCAAAATCAAACACACTCTGGTTCATTTTTAATGTACATGTTTCCATAACCCAGAACAGGGTTATCTGCCAGGAAGCAGGGGAAGGGGAGAGGTCACAGCTACTCGTCCCTGGCCATTTCATAATTCCAACACAGTTTAATACCATTTGATAGAAAGTTTATTTAAATCTGGCCAGTGAGAAACAGAAGCTAGGAAAAACTAAAGAACCACAGTATCTTCTGAATATGAGAAGAATAACACTGCACAACAATAAGGAACTGAAAATTTGGATCTCACTCCATTCCAACTGATGGCTATATGGCTAACTGTCATATATACTATTTGAAGAGTCATATTCATTCATATTCAGAGGGGCTGTTCCTACTTCTACAGGTGATGAACTCGATCTCTAGTGTGGATAGCAAACAAGTCTGGAAATAGCTGGCTTTGTGACTCTCTTAGGCAGATCTGTGTACCAGTGCTTGCTCTTCCTCCCCATTTTGGAACCAGAGAATACTGAGAGTATTCAAGACCACTTCTGATTCCAGGGCCCATGCCATTTCTTCTGGTTCTTGTTAATCAGGCTGGAATGTGTATAGCAATGAAGCGATTATAGACTAAGCAATGGGAGCTAAGAAGGTTCCAAAAACACTTGGCCCCAAGCTATTAAGATCATGAGAGATCTCCTGTCTGTGGAAGCTAAGCACAAAGTGAAAATGACGCATTCACTTTTTGCTGAACATGGAGGAATCCTATCTACGAAGAGCTTTGCCTCTACTCATTATTAGTGTTAGCTTTGGCTCTAAATAGAGACACTTATTTGTCCCAACAGAAGTTGTTGTAAAATGACACAAACCAGTTAATAACAAAGGTTCCTGAATTTTAAAAAGGTCATATTTGGTATTTGTGAAGAAAAACATTGTAGTAAGTTGACTCTTTTCTTCTGCACTTTCCTGACCAGTGATTGATATAAGCATAAAACTCAAAACATGCAATTAGTTAACTTAAAAATAAAGGACATGATCCTGTAGATGTCCAGGTTGTGCGAATCTATAGGATTTAATTCACAATAACTTTATATATTGCAGCAATAAATATAACTACACAAACTTCTATGTCAGATGGTGGAGAAAATAACTGGGGTCAGCCATTTTAGACTTGATTCTGACTAACGGAGGAATTGGCTGTGAATCTGAAAGTTTCTGAAGCAATTTAAGTGTAAGTGATCATGAAATTAGAGATTTCATGTTTCTAAGGAAAGGAAGGAGTGAGAGGAGGAGAATAATACCATATACTTCAAAAAAGCAGACTTTAGCAAATTCAGAGAACTGGAAGTAAGGTCCCATGGGAAGAAAATGTAAGGGAAAAAGGAGTTCAGGACAACTGGTCGTTTCTGAAAGAGACAATATTAAAGCCATAACAGCAAACTATCCCAATGCAAAGGAAAGATAGGAAGAATAGTAAGAGATCAATATGGCTCCGTAAGGAACTCTTCAGTGACCTGAAAATCAGAAAGGAATCCTACATGGAAACACGGACAAATTGCTATGGATGAGTTCAAAAGCACGAGTAAGTAGGGCAAAGGCAAAAAATGTGTTACAACTAGAAAAAGAGATAAAAGACAATAAGAAGAGGTTCTATAAATATATTAGGATTAAGAGAAAGATGAAGTAAAGTGTAGGTCCTCTACTTAGCAGGAAAGGAGTGCTAATAACAGATAACATCAAGAAGGCTAGGGTATTTAATGCCTATTTTGCTTCAGTTTTCACTAAAAAAGTAAATTATGATCAGCTACTTAACACAATATTAACAAGAAGGGGGAAGGAACACAAACCAAAATAGGGAAAGAACAGATTAAAAAATATTTAGATAAATTAAATATGTTCAAATCATCAGGGCCTGAAGAAATTCACCCTAGGATTCTTAAGGAACTAGCTGAAGCAATCTTGGAATGTTAGTGATTATCTTTGAGAATTCATGTAGGATGGGTGAGGTCCCAGATGACTGAAGAAGGGCAAACATAGCACATGTTTTTAAAAAAGGAAACAAAGAAGACCAAGGGAATTATAAACCAGTCAGCCTAACTTTGATACCTGGAAAGATACTGCAACAAATTATTAATCAAGCAATTTGTAAGCACCTAGATGATAATAGGGTGATAAGAAATAACAGCATGGATTGTCAAGAATAAATCATGTCAAACCAAACTAATTCCTTTTTTGACAAGATTACTGGCCAAGTAGATGGGGGGAAGATGTAGAAGTGATACATATTGATTTTAGTAAGGCAAAGTCCCACATGACATGCTCATAAGCAAACTAGGGAAATGTGGTTTAGATGAAATTACTATAAATTGGGTCCAAAACTGGTTAAAAAACCGTATTCAAAGAGCGGTTATTAATGGTTTACTGTCAAACTGGGGGATATATCTAGTAGGATCCACAGGGATCTGTCCTGGGTCTGGTACTATTAAATATTTTCATTAATGACTTGGATAATGGAATGGAGATATGCTTATAAAATTTATGGAGGACACCAGAATTAGCATTCAACCCAACCTTGACAAATTGGAGAATTGGTCTGAAATCAACACGATGAAATTCTATAAAGACAAGTGCAAAGTACTTAACTTAGGAAGAAAAATAAATCAAATGCACAACTACAAAATGCGGAATAGTTGGCTATACAGTAGTACTGCTGAAAAGGATCTGGGGGTTAAAGTGGATCACAAATTGAATATGAATCAATAATGTGATACAGCTGAAAAAAGGCTAATATCATTCTAGAATGTATTAACATCAGTATCATATGTAAGACATAGGCGGTAATGTCCCACTCTACTCGGCACTGGTGAAGCCTCAGATGGAATACTGTGCGCAGTTCTGGGCGCCATACTTTAAGAACATGTGGACAAGTTGGAGAGAGTCCAGAAGACAGCAACAAAAATGATAAAAGGTTTAAAAAACCTGACCTATTAGGAAAAGTTAAAAAAAATAGGCATATTTAGTCTTGAGAAAAGAAGATCGCGAGGGGACCTGATAAAAGTCTTCAAATAGGTTAAGGCCTGTTATAAAGAGGATTGTGATCAATTCTCCACTGAAGGTAGGACAAGATGTAATCAGCTTAATCGGCAGGAAGGGAGATTTAGGTTAGATATCAGAAAAAGCTTTCTAACTATAAAGGTAGTTAAATTCTGCAATAAGCTTCCAAGAGAGTTTGTGGAATCCCTGTCACTGGATGTTTTTAAGAACAGGTTAGACAAACGCTTGTCAGGAATGGTCTAGGTATATTTGGTCTTGCCTCATCACAAGGTGCTGGATTAGATAACCTCTCAAGATCCCTTCCAGCCCTACAGGATCCTGACAAAAGGAAGAAAGGAAGAAAGGAGAACAGCAGGATACGGACCATGGACTTCAGGAAAGCGGACTTTGACTCCCTCAGGGAACTGATGGGCAGGATTCCCTGGGAGGCTAATATGAGGGGGAAAGGAATCCAAGAGAGCTGGCTGTATTTTAAAGAGACCTTACTGAGGGCACAAGAGCAGACCATTCCGATGTGCAGAAAGAATAGCAAATATGGTAGGCGTCCAGCGTGGCTTAACAAAGAGGTCTTTGGCGAACTTAAACACAAAAAAGAAGCTTACAAGAAGTGGAAGCTTGGTCAGATGACTAGGGAGGATTATAAAAATACTGCTCGAACATGCAGGAATGAAATCAGGAAGGCCAAAGCACAATTGGAGTTGCAGCTAGCAAGGGATGTGAAGGGGAACAAGAAGGGTTTTACAGGTATGTTGCCAACAAGAGGAAGACTAGGGAAAGTGTGGGCCCCTTAGAGAATGAGGGAGGCAACCTAGTGACAGAGGATGTGGAGAAAGCTGAAGTACTCAATGCCTTTTTTGCCTCTGTCTTCACAGACAAGATCAGCTCCCAGCCTGCTTCACTGGGTTGCACAGAATGGGAAGGAGGCGAACGTCCCGCAGTGCTGAAGGAACAGGTCCAAGACTATTTAGAAGGATTGGACATACACAAGTCCATGGGGCTGGATGCAATGCACCCGAGGGTGCTGAGGGAATTAGCTGAGGTGATTTCAGAGCCATTGGCTATTATCTTTGAAAGCTCGTGGCAACAGGGGGAAGTCCCTGAGGACTGGAAAAAAGCAAATATAGTGTCCATCTTCAAAAAAGGGAGGAAAGAGGATCCAGGGAACTACAGACCGGTCAGCCTCACTTCAATCCCTGGAAAAATCATGGAGCAGGTCCTTAAGAAATCCATTTTAAGGCACCTGGAAGAGAGGAAGGTGACCAGGAACAGTCAACATGGATTCACCAAGGGAAAGTCATGCCTGACCAACCTGATTGCTTTCTATGATGAGGTGACTGGCTCTGTGGATGTAGGGAAGATGATGGATGTGATATACCTTGACTTTAGCAAAGCTTTTGATACTGTCTCTCACAGTATTCTTATCAGCAAGTTAAAGAAGTATGGGTTGGATGAATGGACTATAAAATGGATAGAGAACTGGCTAGAGCATAGGGCTCAACGAGTAGTGATCAATGGCTCCATGTCTAGCTGGCAACCGGTCACAAGCGGAGTGTCCCAGAGGTCAGTCCTGGGGCCGGTTTTGTTCAACATCTTCATTAATGATCCGGAAGATGGGGTAGATTGCACCCTCAGCAAGTTTGCGGATGACACTAAGCTGGGGGGAGTGGTAGATACCCTGGAAGGTAGGGATAGGATACAGAAGGACCTAAACAAACTGGAGGATTGGGCCAAAAGAAATCTAATGAGGTTCAAGAAAGAAAAGTGCAGAGTCCTCCACTTAGGAAGGAAGAATCCCATGCACAGCTATAGATTGGGGACTGATGAGCTAGGCAGCAGTTCTGCAGAAAAGGACCTGGGGGTAACAGTGGATAAAAAGCTGGATATGAGTCAGCAGTGTGCCCTGGTTGTCAAGAAGGCTAATAGCATATTGGGGTGCATTAGGAGGGGCATTGCCAGCAGGTCGTGGGAAGTGATTATTCCCCTCCATTCGGCATTGGTAAGGCCACATTTAGAGTATTGTGTCCAGTTTTGGGCCCCCCCAATACAAAAAGGATGTAGACAAGTTGGAGAGAGTCCAGCGGAGGGCAACAAAAATGATTAGGGGGCTGGAGCACAGGACTTATGAGCAGAGGCTAAGGAAACTGGGCTTGTTTAGTCTGCAAAAGAGAAGAATGAGGGGGGATTTGATAGCAGCCTTTAACTACCTGAAAGGGGGTTCCAGGGAGAATGGGGCTAGGCTGTTCTCGGTGGTGGCAGATGACAGAACAAGGAGCAATGGTCTCAAGTTGCAGTTGGGGAGGTCTAGGTTGGACATTAGGAAAAAGTTTTTCACTAGGAGGGTGGTGAAGCACTGGAATGGGTTACCTAGGGAGGTGGTGGAATCTCCATCTTTAGAGGTTTTTAAGCTGAGGCTTGACAAAGCCCTGGCTGGGATGATATAGCTGAGGTTAGTCCTGCTTTGAGCAGGGGGTTGGACTAGATGACCTCCTGAGGTCCCTTTCAACTCTAATATTCTATGATTCTATGATTTTTATGATTCTCATGTCAAGTTCTGAAGTTTTCAAAGAAGATGTATTGACTTCAGTGGAGACATTCCAGACTGACACAGGTCTTACTGAAATCAAAATTGAGTCTGTGCAAGTGTTACAGTACTTAGTTAATTAAAAGACTCTTAGGGTGAAAACACTCAAACATACCTGAAGTTTACCCGATTTTAAAGCAGCAAACATACATTGGGCTGTGTTAAAGGCATGTCTCCAATTGTGATATGCAACATTTTTTCGATAATTTTTCTTCACACTTAAAATCCATCTGCAAAGAACCTTTAGTAACAAACAGTATCATTCAGTTCCATGCAAAATACATTATAACTTTATTCTTTTCACACACAAAAAACTTACTGAAAATTTAATGTGGAAAGATTTTCCATTTTACTTGTCTTCAGTAAAATTTAATTTTGACACACTTTTATGTGACAATATGGATAAGGAAAATCTACCTACTTAGTTTCTTAACTTAGCTTTCCCACTTCCAAAACCTACTGTTTGCTGAAAAATTCATAGGCAATTGCAGCTTTGTTTTATTTATTATGGGGACACCTGTATTAAGTAAACCAGTCCAGGATATGAACCAATGGCTAAATTATTATCCCAGGTACACTAGTGTAGACCCAGAATTATGCTGATGTAACTGAGTGAAGAATTTGTTCACAGTATTTACGTGTTCACCAGAACCTGTTTCATTTAAAATTAGAGGGATCTCTGAGGGTTGTTTGGAAAAGTGGATTGAAAAGGAATATGAGCTCTTTCCTCATACCAGATTGGATCAATGCATAAGAAGAGACACATGGACCTTGAAAAGCATGTAATATGATATAAAGGCTTTTAATGCTTATCATATTGTTTGTTGTTATTATTTATGCAGAACCGTGTAAGGTGTTTTAGAGAACAAAAAGAAATGGATTTTTCAGTAGTTTTATGAAAGCGAAAGGTATAAAAGCCAGATCTTCACATGGTGTAAATTGATGTAAATCTGTTGGCCTAAAAAGAGCTCTGCTGATTTATGCCAGTTAAGGATCTCGACATCAGTTTGTTTTTAAGAGAATTTTAGTGCTCCTGCAAAATGTGTCACATGGACAGCAATGGAAAACTAACATAATTCATCTGCAAAAAAGAGCAATGAGCAAAAGGCCAGAGCAAAGTAAGCTGCTACCCTGCCAATATGCTTTAATCTGATTATGGAGGGATCAGGGCTGATGAGAAAAAATGGCTCAATTTTCCATGTCCATTAATGCCTTAGTGTCTCTGTTAAGGGTCCCAACATGGGTGCCAGTTGTAGTGGTGGAATTTTTATGATGCAGACACCTGTACATTAGGAACCGGATTCGGTCCAACTCATTATATGAGATGGTAAGGACTTTCGGTCTCACTTTCAGCCAGCTTCTATCTGAACTGGAAGATATGCTTTAGTTAGGCACAAGTAATTGGGCTCAATGCGGAGGTAACTGGGTGAAGTTCTACAGCCTGTGGTATATACAAGAGGCCAGATTAGATGATCTAGTGGTTCCTTCTAACCTTAAATTCTAATAATCTGAAACTATATCAATCCAGGAACTGATGATCTAGGGTTAGTGGTTCTCAAAGTTTTTGTATTGGTGACCCCTTTCACATAACAAGCCTGTGAATGCAACTCCCTCATCTCCGTGGGTGCCTGCCCCTGGCTCCCATAAGCTCCCCATTCCCCCTTCACCCCTAACCTCTGTGGGCTCCCCACTCCCCCTTCGCTCCTAACCCTTGCAACCCCCTCCTGTGCCCACCTGGGGAAACAGACCTTCATGCACAAAGTGACTGGTATTGCTGCTCACTCCCACCTCAAAAGCTGCTCCTCCACGCATCCTAGAGGGCTTTGGGCGGGGGAGAGTGAGGAGCAATGTCAGGGCTCCCTGCTTTTAGGTCATTTTCCCCACTTGGGCAACGTAAAGGGAGGGTGGAGAACAGCAGCTCCTGATGCTCACCTCACAGCACTGCCCAGGTGGGGAAAGTGACCTGGATGCAGGAAGCCCTGGCGTTGCTTCTTGCCCCCTCACCTCACAGTCTCCTGGGGGGGATTGAGCAGTATCTGTGTATCACCGCTTGCCCCTTTCCCCCATGTTCCTCCATTAAGAGGAAGCATGGAGGCTAACAGTCCCATGCTTGGCTGGGGTTGGGGCTCACAGCTCGTGATCCCTACATAACCACGTCACGACCCCCTAGTTAGAGAACCAATAATCTAGTTGAAAGACTCTGTATCTCACTACCAATCACACCAGCTACCGTCCCCCAAATTAGTCTTTCATCCTAAAATTGGGCGTGGTGGGTGTGTTGAAGAGCATATAAAACACAGACATACACCCATTTTTTAAATAGTTGTCTGATGTTTTCCCTTCACATGTAAATAAGCATTGTGCAGTATCCATACCTCATGTTTCATTTGGAAATTCTGCACCAAGTTAAGATCTGTGAACATTCGAATTGAACACAGTGTTGTCTCCAAATCGGAAAGCTCAAAGTCACTGAAATAGAAGTCGGTTAGCTTGAGAGATTGTGCAGATGGCACAACAGCCGCCTGCGGGAAAATAAAAGAAAACAAACTGAACATTGATAGTTAGAAAGTATGGAATAATCACATCTTTTTGCATCAGGAGAACATCAGTATTCTGCTAAAATTTACAGTGTATTGTACTGTATTGTATTGCATTGTACTGAAAGCTGGTGACGACATTCACTCGATTATCTGTCTCTGTCCTGGTTTGTTCAATGATACTCTTGTCTGGTTCTTAAAATTAATGCAAACTTATCCACAAGCCAAAATTATAAAAAAGGTTACTTGGATCATGTAAGTTACACAGGACAACATCATGCCATTGATCTTTAAGCAGGTTTTAGTTGCAACCTTCTAACATGCTCTATTGAAAATATGCAAATGTTCAGAGGCTTGTGAATTAGGGACAGCAAAAGGCACTTCTGTGACCATAGGATCCTGCCAAATTTCAAGTTCCTGCTCTAAATCCTGGAAGCACTAGACCTAAACAAAGAACAGCTGGAAACTGCTTTAAAATGGATCAAACTATCTATTTTCCCCAACCTCATTCTCAGAAATGGCTGAAACTGTACTGCTGAAATGTTGGGGGAAAAAATCACAGCGAGGTGGACCTTTGGCATGGAAAATTTCAGCTCCACCCAGGACAACCTAACTTTCAAAATTTGGTACTACATTTAGCACTAACTATGTCTCCATGTTTCACATTTTTAGTTTCTTTATACAGCTGTGAAATTCATTAAATAAGCCTCTTTGCAGCATCTTTAGGGCCTTTACATTCAAGATGTTAGAAATAAATAACAAGATGAATGATGCAGAATCTGGCACTATAATCCAAAAGCTTGTACCAGTTCTTTGTAACAAATAAAAAAGGCAGGATTTTCCAAGGCAATTCCCTTTCAGCTGTTTCAGCTATACATCTATTGAAGTGTTTTAAGAATCAGATAAAAATCAAAACAGTGAAAGAAAAAAAGGAGGTCTTTTACTTTTGTAATTATTGAAGTCCAGGCATATTTCTAGTAACACTAGTACTACTTGTAATCATGCTGCTCAGCTCTCTCTGGGTAGAAATGACATCGTTCTTTCACAGCCACATTTGCTTTCTTCTCACTTTTCTGCTGTGTATTACATCCAAAATGTAGAGTTATGAAACTGAGGTTATGGAAACTGGTATTTAAGCTAAAAAAGGATCTTACATTACTATAAACCTCTTTCCCTAATAGTTGTGTCTCTAATTTTGGATTCACCTAGTATCCCATATTTGGGTCTTTGGTAGGTGAAAGGGCCATGCTGCCAATATTCTCCGTAGGAAATAATACAACCACTTGGGAAGCCTAATGGCTACTCAAAAGATAACTCCAAATGCTACAGCTTTTTCACATAGTTTCTCAGTGCAAATAAAATGATTTAGTGAACTAGGACCACTATTTAACTTTGCCTCTCTTGAATTGTCAAGCTCTTCCACTTCTAAAATGTTGATAATAAATACATTACATCATAACATTCATGACACCTCATTCAAAATAGTTAAAGAGGAAAAAAAGTAATTCTGCAATCAGTGTAATTTTCTGATTCTCAGAATGGGAGATTGTGATCTTTTTCCTCAATAAATTAACATCCCCTCCTGTGAGACATTTCAACTGTCTGGAGGCATATAACACAGAGGATATGAGCCTGACTGTCTCCAGGGGTTGGAATTTGCATGATTTTAATAATGCAGAGTGTAGTGGCTTGCTATATCATTACCATCCTTCCAGCTTTGTATCAACTCTCCCCCTAGCTATACCAAGTGAAGCAAACACAAAGTTTTTGCAACCAGACCTTTCATGAGGTAAAAGGATGGATGTACACAGCAGGAGCACAGCACAACATTTTCTCATGCCTGCATTCTGACCTCTTCTATAATTTATCTCTTTCTATTCATTGATCTCCTGCCTTTGATGCCCACATGGGAAGAAGAGCAACAAGCTTCTCCCCAACCGAGTGATGGAAACAATTTTCTAGCTATACATCCAACACTGTAACCTGGTTATTTCTCCTTTCAGTTCCCAGAGACAACAGAGTCCCTTCACCCCCCTTTCATTGCATGAAAGACATTTTAACAATTGTTCCTAGCCTGTACTATTAAACTACACTTTATCTTCTAAATGTAGCATTAACCTCCCAAACTCCCACTTCTTTCATTCAAGATGCTCACTTTTTCCACCTCAGCAAAATGACAAAACGGCACAGGATCAAGAAGGAAAAAAGAGGAACTACCACTACCTTTCTCTGCGTAACTGTAGTGCAGTGAGCTAGCCTATAACTGCTGTTGCTTACTGTATGTGTTTTGATAATTTCTGGAGGCCCCAGGTAGGGACTTCAATCATAGGCAGCTGGTGAAATTATCTTTGAGGGGAGCTGAGTGAAACTGTCAGACCTTGTTCTCCAGTGTGTGTGTACGGGTCGCTCTCTCTATCCTGGCCCAGTGTGGAGGAGAGGCCCCGATGAGTGTGGGACCCAAGGACTTCTTGATGCCAACTGGCAGAGGGCATAGGAGTACTTAAGGGTTACAGAGATCTCCTGGGTCTGGTGTCTACATACTAGTCTGCCAAAGAATGTTCATGTAAGTTCTCTAATGAAAGCCTGTGACACACTGGACATCACAGTGAGATGCTGGTATGGAAAAAATGTGAGGAGGTATGGAGAGATACTAAAAATTATGTTCTGTTTGTTAAGGCAGGTCACCAAAAGGTGATCCATATACTCCTGTCAGGAAGGGGAAGAGATGTTTATACCTCTCTGGCTGGTCATCTGCAATTTGAGTATTGTATGGTCTTCAAGGGATCCCCATTCACAGTCTGAGCAAAATGCTAATCAGCAGATTGTGGGGGCTTCAGGACTAAACAAGACAGCAGGGTCCATTTAGAAGAAAAGCTAATGAACTTTTGGAACCATAGCTAGAGTGTAGATGAACCCCCAGCATTCCTTCAGTCTGTGAGGACAAGTCACCAGCAGGCTTGGTCTCATGAAAGGGGGATCTCAGCCAACCTGGTTGAAAATACTGGGGAAAGGAGTTGGGGTAAGCCATCCTGTAAGAATTAAGTTTAGGCTCTAGCATGTTATGATTTTGTTTTACAGATAACCATTTGTTTCCAATATTCTTCTTTCCATCACTTGAATTTCTATTCTTTGATAATAAACTTATTCTTGTTTTCACTATAAAATATCTAAGTGCTGTGTGTTAAGGGGAGTGATGAGTTGGACTTAAAACTGATAAGCTGGGGTGTACTTTAGCAATGAAATTTATGAGTCCTGTGCGTGCTCAGTGGAACAGGGGCACTCAGAAGGTTTCAAGGGCTGGTGTGTGTCTATTGTTTGCCTGCAGAGGAACAGCAGAGACCATAGGGCTGAGAAGGGAGTACTTGTGCTGCCTGTGGCCGGGGTTGTCAGAAAGCTGACCCCTGGGAGGTATAGGTAAGGCTCTTTCACACTAAGATGCCACACGCTCCTGGATACCCTTGAGAAATGTTACAAGGGGGTGTTGGAGAGTGAACCCACCATGCACTCATCCCGGCAGGGGCAGTTCCTGCAGAGCTGGGCCTGGCTCCCCACTCCAGCCCATTGACTCTTGCTGTGGTGGGCTTGTAACCATCTGCCCACCCAAAGCAGACAAGGTGAGGGAGTGCAGAGGAGGGAGGAGAATGGTCACCAGACCCAAAGTCACCCCAAAGTGAAAATGGGATGCTGATGCCAGGGCTAACGGGGTGAGGAGCGCTGCAGAGAGTTGCTGGAGGAGCCATAAGGGACTGGAGCAATTGTTGGATGGAAGAGGGGGTTGGTGCAGCCAGGAGGTGGGGACATTTAAAGTGATATCTAGGGGAAATGGACTTGGATGTTGGGGGGCAGCAGAAGTTCCCTGGAGGGGAGTAAGGGGTGGTAGAACGACAGGGGGCAGGAGTGAAAGGGGTGGTTGGGGGGAGGGAAGTGGTTTGGGGATTGGGAAGTAGGAGAGGTTTTAAGCAGGGGTTTTATTGGGGGTTTGGGGTGAACAGTGGTGGGGGAGGGTATGTGGGGCTTTGGAGGGAGGGTTTGGGCAGGGTGATATTTCTGGGGCAGTTGTTTGGGAGGATTGTGTGAAAGGATGGGTTTATTTGGAGAGACGAGGGGTGATGGGATGGGTGAGCACTGTGGCAGGAGAATGTGGTTTTGTGGAGTCTGGGTTTATTTGGGGATGGGGCAACAGGGGGCTGTATGGGTTTAGGCAGGAGTTGGGGGCTTGGTCAGGTATTGGGGATTATTTGGAGGGGCTGTGGGAGGGGTTAGGGTCTGGGATCACAGGGAGCTCTGTGGCAGTGCTAGTAGCCACAGCTGGCCATGGCTGCATCTGGCTTCCCTCCTTCACAGCCCCTTTTCCCTCCATCTCTGTTCCTTCTGTCCCACCCACTCCTTTCTTCCTCACTGTCACCAGCCCCAGCTCTGCTGGAAGGAAAGGAACAGACTCATCACCACCACGATAGGAATGGAGCCTAGCTAGCTGGGCACTTGATGTACTTGGGAAGGACTCTGCCTACAGCTTGGGCCCTGTAGACCTACCTCACCGCTTACTACTGGGCTCCAATGACTTTCCTCGCTTCTCCTGCTGCTGGGCAACCAGGCAGTGGCAAAGTGGCTCACATTTGGGGGTTGAGTCCCCTCTAGCCCTAGCTACCTGCCGCCTATGACTCCAATGTGCTAACAGCTCAGCACATGAAGATGGGTGCAAAAATGCATGTCTTCCAGTGACTATTTACACATGGCTTCAGGGAAGTAACCCTGTTCAGGACAGCACTCAAGCATGGGCTTAAGTACAATCATAAAATAGAACAGACTTATGCCCATGCCTTCCCAGATCAGGATCTTAAACAGATTAAAAGTAGAAACAGAGCTGTTCTTCCTTGCCCTAGACAGAAATACACATTCCTAAGGCAAAGTATAAGTTCAGATTTCGGAACAAACATTTACCCTGTATTTAAGTTAAAACTGGGCCCAGGAACATTGACTTCCAACCAACTTAAAATGACCCACTTGATTTTGAGAGTTGTTTGACTTACAGTGCCCCAAAAGCAACTGCCAACTCCATCAATATACAGAATCACCAGATGGCTTCAGAAAAATATGATAAACATGATGACAGTTCAGTTTTTTTGCCATTTCAAAGTGTTTTATTTAGTTGCTAAAAATGTAATTGAACTAAGAAAAAATGCGTTCATGAGTGTACATCAGAAATGGTGTTTGGGGACTACAGATTTTTAAAGGTGGTTTTTTTTTTTTTTTTAAAGAAAGAGCAAGGTCTTACCCCAGTTTTAAGAATAAAGCTTCTGTTGATGCATCATATAATGGACTGTAATACTACACCTCTAACTATTTGAAAATTACTGGCATGGTATTTGGAGGTCTACAATCATTTTAGATGAAAACATCCACCTGGCAATTGTCCTAGGTGTCAGTTTTCCTTTTTAAATGCACTGCAGCAATTTGTATGGTCAGTGTATTACCTCGCTCATCTGCAACCTCTTCCATGGCTTCCATCCTCTCTCAGAGGTCTCAGAAGGGAGTTTGGGACGACCATTCTTCTAAACCTAGGATTTTCTCATGTGGCGTGTCATAGAGCTCTTATCTTGTGCCCCCCTCTTGTTAAATGTGTATATGCAGCCATTGGAAGAATTTGTTATGAGTCTTGGGGTACAATGTTTTCAGTATGCTGGTGACACCCAGCTCTTTATCTGAACTTCATCTCACACATAAGGCTGCCAAATGCCTTACCCGATGTTTGGTAGGGATACAAACCTAGATGAGGACTAGCTGATTGAAGCTGACCTTAAATCATTTTAGACAGACTCGTATCTGCTGGGTTCAGTATGCCTCCAGATAGTATTACAATAGAAGTGGTGTTGATGAGATGGGATAAGCAACTGAAGGCATGGCAAGGATCATATCTGGTCCTTTAATTGAGAGTGTGAGCCCACCATTTGTGACTCCAGTTAAAGATCTGGGGCATTATTGGATCCCAGCTGCTGTTAGATGAAAGCAGTGACTGGGAGAGCTTCTTTGACCTTGCCAGGAGACTGAGACCATTTCTTCTGGTTGTGAACCTTGCTACCAGGATTTGTGCCATTGCCTCCTTGAGATTAGACTACTGCAATGTGCTTGACATGGGGCTACATCCTAAATCAACTCAGAAACTGATACTAGTGCAGGAGGTGGCAGCCTCTTTGGCAAATGGGCTTTCCTGCTGTGAGCTCTGTGATTTTCAGTGGATGCTCATAGGGCACCCAACCCTGGAGGCTTCAGCTCAGGTGGCGAGTTTGAATCTCTGCTGGAGCCACAACATCCAGCCTGCTATTTTTAGCATGCTAGCTCGAGTGTGAGTCTGTCTACCCAGGCTGAGAGGCTCACTCCCAGCTGCAGTGCAGAAACATACCCTTGAAGCCTCACGTCTTGCCAATGACCTACAGTTCACAGTGTGAAATACTGAAATTCAAAAAATAAACTGGAAAAATTGAGAAATTTTTCACGAAACACATTTCTCCATTTTTCAACCAGCTTTAGAACTAGTCAGAATGTTTTGAACTTTCATGACATTTCAAACTTTGAAGGAAAAAAATTCCAATAATTTCTCCCCTTTTTTGGAGCGATGCCAGCTTTTATCTATAAAGATCTAAGGCATTTGGGATCACCTTAGGTGAGAAACCACACCTCTCAGTGTGAGGCTGCCAGAGCTACAGTCAGTAGCAGAGGCACTCAAACTGGAATCCCCTATACCTGGCCAACTTTAAAAAAGAGGAAGCTGCTGGCAGGGCCTTTTCTATCAGGAACCCGGCACTCTGGAGTCAACACCCACCCTTGCTCACAATAGCACAAACATGCTGGCTTTCAGTGCATACTGCAGATTCAATCTCTTTTCCAGGCTTTTGGAGAGTGAAGGTGAATGCTCTGTAGACTGGTGTCTGTGGTTGGTGTGTCTTATATTTTTCCATTTGTGGTTTTGGGGAGGCTGTAGTTATTTTTGTTTGTACTGGTTTGATTGTGTTTTTAACTTATGACAGAGGCACCAGAGCTTTGGTATATAAAAACAGAACAGAAAACTCTCTCTCTCTCTCTTTTGTACAAATCATCATAAACAAGCAAACATTGGCATGCTCCATGGTGCTCATCACATTATGAATTATGACTAGCAGAAAGTCTATTGATTTTGCTGGGGTTCTTCTCTCTTAAAAAAATAATAGTTCCTCCAAGAAGATGTTAAATGCAATAAAAAGAGTGATTATTTAGAATATTATTCAAATCCCAAATGATGAAATACAAAACAGAATACACGTTTTCTTTTTGACATCATCTACCACTATTGTGTGCAGTTTCATTCTTTTATTCACTTAAAGAAGGCTCACTGGAAATAAAGATCTGTTTCACAAAGTAGCAAGACTGACAGAGGTCTATTACTGCCTGCAATAGGAAAGTCGAGCAGGCTAGCAACCAGGGTACTACAATTTCTACAGAGGGGAAACAGTTCATTACTGGTCTCTCAATTCTGAGACAGCCACCAGATGGTTGGGAGGAAACTAGCCATGGGCAGCTTCCGCAGAAGGCCTATGCTATAGCACAGCTTGTTATGCCACCTAATAGGTGTTATTATTTTACATTCTCTAGTGCACACGAGACTAACAGCATAAGTGCCAAGTTCAAGGAAAGTGGAAAAAATCAGCTCCAGTTGAAGTCAATGGGAGCTGTGAGCCTCAGACGGAAGGCCAAATTTGTCCCTGACATTGTTTTAATAAAAAAATCTAGGAAGCATTTCTGAATTTAGCAAACTTGGCTTTTGTTTTAAAATTCTTGACTTCAATTACTACCATTGACCTCAAACTTATTCTTGGTGTCAGAGAGGGGAGCCAGCATTGGAGTGAATCCAAACAAAAGTTTGACATGTGTAGGAGTTAGGTAAACCAAGCCATAACCAAGGCATTGGCAGAGTTGGGAGCAAAATATAGAACAGAGAAAAAGTTAGCTGAGAAGCAAACAGGAGAGTGCAGCATGGGAGCTGTTGAGATAACAGAATCCCTTGACACTAAAGGTTCCAAGAAGTGAAGAGACACTCCAAAGTATGAAACATAATTTGCCATAACAGTAATAATACTTTACACTTCCATAGCACTTTCCATCTGAGGCTCTCAAAGCACTTTGCAGTCATTGATGAACTATTAAGAATGGCAAATGAAGGATCAAAATCAGTCTGGTGTAGGACATACACAACTGATGAAAGAACATAAGGGACACTCATGTTGAAATATAAGCTGCTCTCTGATATGGAGGAAAGATGGAGGGGCTTGAATGGCAGATGAAGTCATTGAAAAGAAAGTCACAAAGAAAGAAACTGGAAAGAGACAAAAGGCATCTTCAGGAAAAAATAAGATAATTTGAGAGGGGAGGCTTAAAAGCTGTAAGAAGAAAAGATAATGCACAAAAGAGCTATTTTAACCGTTGTGCCTGCTGTCAGTATTCTGTCCTCAGACTAAGAACCCAACAGAGATCAGCAGTCCAATCAGTGATCAAAAGGCAAGCCCTGAATGGAAGCCACTAGAAAGAAGAGGCATGTTATCCTGATTGATGTCTCTGTTGGGGAAAAGTGGCCCAAGAAAGTGTAGTCAACAAAGAAAACACAATCATTGCCTTCTAGGGACTAGGACAGTAGGTATCAAAGACAGGAGTACTCTACCAGACACAGAAGAGACAGGAAAGGAAAAGAGATAGAGGGATGGCCTTAGATAAATTTGAAGTAATTCTAATGATAACGAGCTTCAATTGTATAATGAAGAATGTGGTGGTTGAGTTCTTCAGGAAAGGACAAACAGCAGGCATCAGCAAGAGGTCCCAGGACTGGAGGAGAGTGAGAATGAAACATGCCTTCAACTGTTAGATACAGTTACTCATGGGGTAGTGGATGTTAACTATGGAAGTACACAATGAGCAAAGTAGAGGAATACAGTAGTTGTATTATTTTAGGTAGAGCTGATAGAAAAACAACATTTCTGTCCTGTGGAAATTCTGATATTTCAACATTTGTTTTCATCCCAAAGCAGATAAAAACTTGAACTATAAAAAGCATTTTGTCGAATGAAAAGTTATCAAAAATTTTGATCCAGAAATATCAAAAAATTTCATTTTGGGTTGATGTTACATTCTAAATCTGCCTGAGCTGTTATGGTGCCTCATGGAAGCGGTAGTTTCAGACCCCAATGCCCCCCATTCTCTGTATAGGTCTAGCTACCTTGCTAGACTACATTTCGCATGATGCACTGCAGTCTTTCCATGTCCCATGATGTACCGCTGAAGCTCGGCAACAGATTTATTTTCATTGTAACTTAGGCTCCTAAGTAACACAGGCACTTCTGAAAATGTTACCCTGCATGTTTAGGAATCATGTACTCATAAAGGACTGTCCTTCATTGCTCCATATATTAACAAAGCATTTTATAAAAAATTAAATAGAAAATTCAATTACCGCTGTTACCTGCAGCTCCCTTGTTTCCTCCTCAGTGGCTGAAGCGTGATATGAGAGGACCTGTGGGATAAGGAATGAATAAATCTAAGTACAAATAAAAGCATACAATGTAAAAACAACGGAATCATTTTTTTTAAATGAGAAAAGGGTTCAGACTATGCCTCCAATGCTGCAATGACTTTAATGGAGCTCTGCATGAGCACAGGGATGCACTCATACACAATGCACTGCAGAATCAGGAATGATAATGCAATTTATCAGTCTCCTGCATCATAGCAGCTTCTTGAGATAGCCAGGCCAAGAAAATCTATATAGTTTCTATAAATGAGCAAAGAGCTTCGATTAAAAAAAACAAACAAAAAAGCCCCACCAAAAACCTCTCTCTAGGGAAAGCTTTCATACCCCATTTCAAAGACAAATAGAGCTCACAGCACAGCTATAATTATGAGATGACATTGTTCCCATAATAAGTCCTTTCAGGGATTTATAACTCAGACATAAAAGAAAATTCTGTCCTGGGTAAAACTTGCAAGAGGAGGTTTCAGTCCAGAAGAAAATATTTTTTGTTTTAAATTAACAAAATAAACCCATATATTATTTTTTAGTTGTGTGAACAAAAGAGAGGAAACTGTTACTGTGTTGGGTTCCTTTAATCATATGTGCAATTAAGAGACCAGCTCTGGCTTTTTAAAAAAGACATTTTTTACAACCTATACAGAATTTTATTTTTTAATTGATAAACCACAGAGTCACTGATGTGAGATGTAAATAAATGGCCCAAACTTATTTTTAAAAAGCACTGAAATTACTTGGCAGTACAGTAATCATCTGCCCTACTTAAAGTGACTATTGGTTTACATGAGAGTTGTAATGTCCTTTAGAGAGGCTATTGGGTGCATAATCCACATTTTAGAAATTTTGCAAACACTCTTATTTATATATTGGACAGATCCAAAGTCTACAAAATTTAACTTTTAGGCTTATAGTTATCTTCCAAGTAATTCAGCATCTCCTGTTAAAACCTCCTGCAACACCGCGGTCATTAAACCTAACAATAAACAATTCAAAGGCTAGGACCAGATGACGTTCATGCTTGATATAGTTTGATGAAGTTCAAGGAAGTTGCAGAAAGCATACAATAATCCTGCTGTTACTGCATATACTGATTCATCTAGAGGACTGAGCCAAAATCATCACAGAAAACCTCAGACAAGAGGACACCCTTAGTTCCCCAAACCACTTCCTCTCTCTATGCAATTGGACAAACCAACTACGTTGATCACTGTATCCAGTATGCAGCATGGTGTTTAGGGAAGGCAGCATTCATGTCTACCACTGAATCCCATGAGTGCAGTTAAAATTCAACAACAAATAAAATACCAAACAGGCAAATATGGAAACAAGCAGCAAATAGGTATAGCTCCTGTTAACTCAGTGGGCCAAATTCTGCTCACTTTACAGATATGAGTAGTTTTAGATCCTGAGTAGGGAAAGTGGAATTTGGCCTAAAACTAGATTATTACTGAACCAAATAAGAATTACCTAGATTTTGCGCTCACCTCTAATGTCACCATCTGCTTGGCCATGGCTCTCTCCACAGCTTCGTACATCTGTGTATTCTGGATCCCCAACCCACAAAAGATGACAAAGGCTTCCAGAAACTGTTCGTCATTTCTGTTGAAAGCCTTGATTTTGCCCAAGTTTTCTTCCATCTTATTTACAAGCTGACAAACCCCTATGTCAAGTCACAAGAATGAAAAGAAGTAATATAGCAATTGCTAAAATACCACACTGTTATATGAAACAAAACAGAACAAGATATTAGCTCAAATCCTTATTAGTCTATAAAACAAATACTCACTGCATTTTTTAAAGGAAATACATACAGGACACAAATTAGAATGCTATAAAAGGACTTTAGTAGAATTATTTCGATACACCAAAGAATAAATACTACATTACTATGTGGATGTAAAAGTATTTACTAAGAGCTACAAAAGCAGATATATAGCTCTGTATAGCCTCCATTATCTTGCAAAATTCTACAGCGCAGTTTTCTTCTTGACTTATTATTAATAGTACTTTAGATTGACTTAATCCCTAAAGACAATTTGTCCTTCAGAGGCTAATTAGATTTTTGTAACCACGCCAAAAGAACAGTTTTAAATGTCAGGATAGTGGTACATAAAGTTTGCACTTCCTTATTTGAAACAGTACCGGAAAGTTAAAAAAATAAACTAAACTGAAAATACTTCAAGTGCAGGCACAAAGTTCAAGTGTACTTGCTATGATTCTATGGAGATGTGGTCTCGCCAGTAAAGGACCTGATCAAAGCCCATTTAAATCACTGGAAAGCCCCCTGTTGACTTCAGTTGGGTTTGGATCAAGCCCTAAATGCAGATGGCTTATTATTAAAAAATAAACAGCTATAGATGTTATCGCCAGGTTCTACTGACTTAGTTTGGTAACAGAGACACAGAACTTTCTGTGTATATGCTGCTAACGTTTTTGACCATAAGGGCAAACACTTGCCTGATCTAATGTAAATAATTATGCCAGTGTAAAGTTACAGATGCACAATTAAAAATGATAATGAGTTAGGAAATGCAGAAATTATGGTTGAAGACAGTTTTGCCATATTGCATATTCAGTGCTATTTATGCCACAGATTGAATGGTATAAACAATAATATATTTAACCAGTAAAACAGGAATACAAAACACTATTTTGGGTGACACCCAACACTGCTGTTGGCACTGTAACTTGCGTATTTTCTTGCTTCTGGAATTACACCACTGTAAATGGGAGCAGAATTTAAATCACTGACTTTTTGTTACTTATAATGTGCAGCTTTAGGGTCAGATCCTCAACAATGTCAGAGCTGCTCTCAGCTTCTGAAAAGGAGAGGTGGGTGGGAGGTGGGAATCATAATGGAAACTATTTTGCAATTATATCCATAGCGGGTGTAATCAGAACCTATTTTAAGGCCTTGTATACACTATGGAATGTTTACAGAAAATTCCTGTCATTGCTAGCAATCTACACTTCCAGTCTAAAATTACTCAATTTAGATTAAGGAAAAATAACAAGAAATATTGAAGTCTTGATGTGCAAGAATAATGCATTTTTGCCTTCTCTGTAACAACTTCTCTGTAGCAACTCTGAGAACAAAACGATCACTGCACTTACATACAGAAAGAGTTATTTGAAATGTAAAGGTTCTGTATGCAGAACAGTTTCCAGCCTACATATATCACAGTAACAGTGTCCCTTTTTTACCAAAGTACGCCCTGTTTTGGGAAGTTCTCCCAGGGCTAGATCCTGCTCTCAAATCAGTAGGAATGTTGCAATTGAATTGTAAGCTCTTTGGAGTGAAATCTTTTAGTGATGTATGATGCCTACCACAATGGTTCCCTGATTGGGACCCCTTGGCACTACAGCAATATAGATAATCCACAACAACAAATAAGAACTCATTGGGAAATGGCTTGGTTTCTCTCTGTGGAAGAGGAACTGATCTATCATAAGACTCTTTTGAGGGTGTGGGACAATCTCATAGATCTCACGTTCAACTCTCTGTCTAGTGCTGTTTATGACATTATAATAATGCCCATAGCAACTGTGATTTGATGAATAGGGGATTATGACTTCCAGAAGTGAATAAGACAGAGAATCAGATGAATTCTGAAAACATAGACTTTGTTTTCATGTAAATGACTCTATTAATAAAAACAGGGGGAGAGAATTACAGCAAATATACTGCTAAAGCACTGTCTAAACAGAATGTTTTTCAAAAGTTTTCCATGAGGCACCAGTGGGTCCATACACATCAGAATTAAAGAAGCCCAAATTCTTTTGGGGGCATTCTTATAAAACCACAGAAGGTTTCTATAATGCCCTCAGCACATATTCAAAGGGTATGCAAGCCCAAAAGGAGACCAAACAGAAAGACTTTCTCGCTTTGTTGCAGATGGAGAAAGCTGCTCTCCCAGAAACATGTACTGTTCCTGCCAGAGATATTTAGCTTAAAAATAAAAAATACCATAATGCTACATATGTAGCCTGCCTGAGGCTTTTAATCATGAATTTGAACAGAAAACAACAATAAAAAATCCTGTATAAGATCAGAGTGAAAAGTCTGTCCTAGAGCAACAAGCACAGGGAAAAATCCCTAGTTAAGCCCAAATCATTTCAATCTTCAACTCAGCCTTCTGTGTTTCAATAGAGTATTCAGAACAAGAGATCATCCAGCACACTACAAGTCCCATAAAAACAGCTGGTATAAAATGTGAATCCTGAGAACTAGACAAATTAAAGGTAATTCCTCTCTGAGGACCTTCTGTTTCCATCAGTTGCATGGAGCTGGCGGCTAAGAACAATGTCTCCATGAACTGAGGCCCAGAAATACATATGGAGGTAGGAGCATTGACTATGAAGTATTCCCCCATTTCCCAAATGTAGTCACTGGAAGCCCCTTTCTGCAAAACAATGCACACTGGGGACTCTAGGATTTGATGGTGTGCAAGGCTAAGAGATGGGGAAGCTGGATGGCAACTGCTGTCAGAAACCAACTCGCTACATGCTTCCCTCAGCAACTGTCCCCATTATATAGTCTTGTATAACATCCTGCTACTGGGAAAGGTACATATATATATGGTTCCTACCCCTGCAAATCTACAGACCAGGGGTAACATTTTCAAAAGCTCCAAAGTACCTTAAGGTACACCTACACTTCAAGCTGGAGGTGGAATTTCCAGTTGGGTTAGTGTACATGCACTCGAATTAGCATGCCAAAAACAGAAGTGTAGCTGTGGTGATGAAGATGGTAAACCAGGCTCAATGTCCTGAGTATGTTCCCATCCAGGACTCTATATGCTTTCTCGGGTAGCTAGTGCATCCTGCTACAGCAACACTGTTATTTTTAGCACCCTAATTAAATTAAAGCTAACGTGTGTTTGTCTACCTAAGCTGGAAATTACACCTCTAGCTTGAAGTGCAGACACATTGTATGAACCAAAGTCCCACTTTCAAAAGTGACTTACATCTAGGAACCAAAATCCCATTTGAGAGTCAATGGGATTTAAGCTCCCAAGTGACTCTCTAAGTCTCTTTTGAAAATGTTATCCTAAGGGACCAATGACAGCATTGCACTGTGATGTTACAGAGACAGCAGAATCCAAGAAAGAGAAGGGAGAAGCAGACACTATGGCCTGGTCTATACTAGAAAGTTTTGTCGATGCAAGTTACAGTGATGACCAAAAAGCGCTGTAATTAAAACACTTGTATCTGTCCACACAGCACTCATTGTGTCACCGAAGCATGTCCACACTTAGTGCTCTGGCATCAACAGTGAGAAATATGCACTGTGGGCAGCTAACCCACTGTGCAACTCACCACCTTGTGCCGCTAGGGGTTGTGGAAAGGCGGAGAAGGTTGCAGTGCATCAAGGGTGCAGGCTCAACATCCCATGATGCAGTGATTTCTGTGCCGTCATTCCATGAGTTTCTGACTACGTTTCATGGCATTTTTCATTGGCTCCAGTTTCCTAAGCGCCCGCCATCTCTATTTGAAAGGATGGATCCTGCACCACTCTCCACCATTGTTGTCAGTATTCTGAACTGGTCATGCAGTGTATCATAAGCTCCCAATTAGAATTGGAATCCGAGGCGCCTGACCTGCAGTGTGCCATGCAACAACCATTGGATTTCTGTGCATTCACAGAGCATCTGCACACGGTGCACCGCTGCTCTAAAGCACATGAAACAAGCATTAGGTGGTGGGATCACATTGTTATGCAGGTCTGGGATGACGAGCAGTGGCTGCAGAACTTTCAAATATGCAAAGCCACCTTCATGGAACTCTGTGAGGAGCTTGCACCTGCCCTGCGGCGCAAGGACACCAGAATGAGAGCTGCCATCCTGGTGGAGAAGCGTGTGGTGATTGCCATGTGGAAGCTGGCAACTACAGACTGGTCCCAATCGGTCACTAATCAGTTTGGAGTTGGGAAGTCTATCACTGGAGCTGTGTTATCACAAGTGTGTAGGGCCATTAATTGCATTCTGCTACAAAGGACTGAGAGTCTTGGAAATGTGTGTGAAATAGGTGGTGGCTTCACAGTGACGGGATTCCCTAACTGTGGCAGGGTGATAGATGACATGCATATCCCAATTTTGGCCCTGGATGATCTTGCGATGGAGTATATCAGTAGAAAGGGGTACTTCTCTATGGTACTGCAGGCACTTGTGGATCACCATGGGTATTTCACGGACATCAACGTGGGTTGGTCAGAGAAGGTGCATGATGCACACATCTCCAGGAATACTGGCCTATACAGAAAGCTGCAAGCAGGGACTGTCTTTCCAGACCAAAAGAGTCCAATGGGGGATGTTGAAATGCCTATAGTGATCCTGAGAGACCCAGCCTACCCCTTACCGCCATGGCTCATGAAGCCTCATATAGGCAACTTGGATAGCAGCAAGGAGCACTTCAGTAACAGGTTTAGCAGGTGCCGAATGACTGTTGAATGTGCATTTGGCAAATTAAAAGCTCACTGGCGATGCCTTTATGGCCATTTAGACCTAAATGAGGAAAATATGCCCATGCTTATGGCCTCCTGCTGTGTGTGCTCCATAATATTTATGAAGGTAAAGGTGAAAAAGTTTCCCCCTGGGTGTAACGCAGAGGTGGATCACCTTGCAGCTGAGTATGAACAACCAGATGTCAGGGCTATTAGGGGGCACAACAGGGGACCATTCAAATCAGGGGGGCCTTGAGGAACTATTTTCACAATGAGCACCAATAAGGTGCCTTTGTAAACAGCACTGTGCCATGCTATGACTGCTATCCAGCTTGCACGTGTATCAATGTGAGCTGCAATCACCATGTGAAAAAGATAAATAATTGTTTATTCTTCACCAGGTATGTCTTTATTAAACAACAATTATTTGCAACACACAAAAAGCTGGGCTAGAGAGGAAAAAGCAGTGAAGGACAATGTGAGCTGTGACAGCAGGGTGTAAGTCTAGCTATCGTTCTGGAAGCTGTCTGAAGGAGTGGAGTGAACAGGGTACTGAGATGGGCTGGGAGTTTGGTAGGAATGTGTGGATGGAGTTTGGGGAGGGCTTGGAAAGCAGTTCTATATTGGCTGCGGCAGGAGGGGGGGGGGGGGAAAGCATGCATGAATTCAGTCTGCAGCATTATGAGTGACTTATAGCAGCTCCGTTTGCTCCTCCATGGCTTTTATCATGCCATCGTGACCTGCTATCACTCATTCCTGGTTTTCCCTCCTCTCCTGCCTATGAATTTTCTGATTTTCAGACACAATGTGCCTCCATGCCCTTTTTTCTTTTCTTTTTTTCCCCTGCCTCAGAGGACTGGAGGAATTCTTGGAACATTTCCTCTTTGCTTCTCCATGGTCGTTTTCTTATCAGCCACAGGCATTCGACAGGTGTGGAGGGTTTCCCCATCAAGGCCACATCTGTAGAAGTACAATAAACAATGAACAGAAGTACTATTGTGAGTGCAATAACAGCATTGATGCCTTACTGTAAAATACACCTCTTTCTCACTGATTGCACAGCTCGACATTCAATTAGGACATGGTGAGTTGTACCCAAGGGGAGGGGACACTCAAGCTGGAGAAAAGGTTCTGAGTGGTTGTTTGGGGTATTGATGCAGGTAGATAGGGACAAAATTTCAAATTGTGCCACAATTTTCCACAGCAGGGGCCATAGAAGCCAAATATCTCACTCCTGAAAGTAAGCAGAGATGCTATGGTGCATCTCCTCCATGCGAGCAGCTTCGAACCAGGCCTCTTTGCTGCTTGCCTGGGTGCTGCTTTGGTCCCTGCATGAGTGATTGCCAATTGGCATGCGAAAATTTCTTACAATGGGGGAAGAAACAAAGCAGTTCAGACAAGGAATTTCCAGCAGAGGATTGGCAAATACCTCCAGGAAAGTTTCCTAGAAATCTCTCTGGAGGATTCCCGTAAAATCTCGGTGTGCATTAACACACTTCTCTATTGCACTGCCTAGCTGAACAGGGGAATGGGAAGCACATGCAAACACAGCTACACCTCATATAACCAAGAAGCATCAGCTCAAAAATATCACTTACCAGAGCCTCCCTTTCCTGCATGCTAGAGCTGGAGGGCTGGAACTGGTTCAAACCATTCGGGGTCAAGAAGAAGTCCTGGCTCCCCATGTCAATAAATGACCAGGTCCCCCACTCCGCATCATCCATGACTTTTTCATCGGGGTTGAGTCCAGTGTTTGCTGCCTCCAGGCCCACAGAGGTATCCATGTGTCTCTTGGCAGTGGAAGTGGGGTCACTGCTGAGGGTGGCTTCCAGCTCCTGATAGAAGCAGCAGGTGTTTGGCTCTGCACCACAGTGATGGTTTGACTCCCTAGCTTTTTATCTACACTGATGCTTTGTTGCTAAAAGATTGGCGCAAAAAGCTTTATGTCTCTCGTCAAGGTGGTTTTATTTTGTCACAAAATCAGGGGAGTTGGGTCAGCAGGAAGTGATTGCAGTGTGTACACCACCAGTTTTGGCACAAAAAGCTGACTTTGGTCAACAAAACTCTCTAGTGTAGACCAAACCTAAGTGTCAATGCTCTGAGAGTCATATAAGTAATATGCAGGCCACAGGGAAAACTGTGAACATGAGCTGCCCCTATTAATCTTAGTGTAATAACTTATCAAGAAAATAACATGGTGGCAGGAGACAAATGCTCATTTTAAAAAGACTTTCATTTTAACCCCCAAATCAACCTTTCCTGGTTTTAGCTCCTTAATAAAACTAAGAGACATTATGAACATCATGGTGAAATGCAATAAAATAAATAAAAACCGAACTTATTTTTGTTCCTATTTCAATTTTTTTTTTAAAAGAAAACTAACTGCTCACTTGCAGAATGCGTCATTGACCTACAGCAATAATGGAGATGCTTACACTAAATGGGAGAAACAGCAGAAAGAAGTGAGACATAATCTGGAGTTATGTGGATCCCATGAAATGATTATACAATTGTACCCACCAAGCAAAACACATCAACCATCTCACTTTACAATGATTGAAACCATGGACTTCTTAAATAAATATCTCAAATGCATACAGTGACAGATAGTAAGCGTGAAAAATCAGGACTTTTTGGGCAGGAGGAGGGTGAAGAGTTGTTGCGTATATAAAGACAAAGCTCCTAACAGTGGGATGTCTAGTCACCCCATAAATGCATGAAATATAAATCCTGTTGTAGCTTTACATAAGACTGTACATTTGTTATATTCACCCACTTATATACATTCTTCTGTTTTTTGGGGCTGATTCATTGCTTACTCACAGTATATTACATCAGTGCAACTCCAGTGATTTCAATGGAGTTACTCTAGGTTTACACAAGTGTGCGGGTGAGTAGTAGAAGTAGATTCTCTTTACAGCTTTGTTCAGACAACAAACAAGATCTTGTAATAAAACATTTTACAGACTATACCAAAAGACTACATCAATAGTAAATGAAAAAATGTGACAAAGTGTCATTAAATACCTTTGGCCTGTTCCACTAGCTAAAGGATCTAGATGCCGAATTATTAATATCTAACTGCTTGGCAGGCACTTCATGCAGTATGAGTCTGGAGAGTGACTTCTGGCACTACCTATTGACTGGATCATTCGTTAGATGCACTTTCTACCTTTTACTCATTTGATTCACTTTTCTATTTAGACAATTTTCACACTGTAAACATTTTTTTAAAGGTCCTATAGTACAGAGACTTTAATGACTAAGAACACCTAGGGTGCAGTCCTCCTCTAGGCTCTGAGCCTTGTACTCTGGCTGAAAGTTCTGGAGTGATGTAAAGAGACTCCAAATACCCAGATCTGGCCAGGAGAAGATTCTCCTGATGCAGGAACTGAGGAAGAAAAACAGCTCTCGGATAACCCCTTGCAAGCCCTGAAGAAGAAAATATGATGGGGTGGAGCTGTGGCTGGGAACAAGAAGGGCAAGTCAGGGTCAGGCTCACTACATGTATGGCTTCAGCCCATAGGGACACCGTTGTAACTTAGATAGGCCCCCAAGGCAGTTTAAATTATATCAGCACCCACACTGCAGCCCAGGATTGAAAGAGTGTAAAGGTGGTTTAAAACCACCATAGCTTCCCACATCCCTTGGTCTGCGAGTTCTGTGCTGCTCCTCTGTGATGCTGAATGAATAAAATGTGACATGGTATGGTTAAAATATGACCATATGTATTATTGTTGCTACCACTATTACATAATTGCAACAAATCTTATATAAAGTGTATCATGTAACGTATCAATGCAAAAGTTATGATTTGCTGAGTATGATTATTCTGTTTATATGCATGCATCATCTTTGTATCTGAAGTTATAAATATGACTTTTTATCTGGATTTCAAATGTGTTTGCTCCTGTAATAACACTTGTTTGTATCCAGTCTAGTTACTTTGTGAATGAACAATGTCAACTGATAGCCCATCAAAGGATACTTAGTTTTCAGAATGAGCCATAAAAGGAGCTTGACCCCATATGGTGAGCTTTCCTGTGGACACTTCAACCAGTTAATAAGTAATGCCTTCTCCTATGACTCAACAAAGCATGCAAAGACAGGTAACTTGCTCATGTGGCCTGGACTCCATCTTGTTTCTGTGAATTTCCACAAGCTGAAATTATGAGCATGCACCCACATGGCAGAGGGTATTTAAATCCCTAAAACATCTTAATTTTTGTCTTCATTTCCTGCTTCATTTCTCTGGCCTGGATTTCTAACAAAGAAGCTCTAAACAAGGATTGATGACCCCCCAAGCTGTTTGGATAATGTCCAGAGACTTTGCAAAATAAGAACTTTGCAACTCAGTTATCATTTCTACTTTGAACCTAATTTATGAAATTTTATTCTCATCTGTATGATCTTTAAACCAATACTCTTTCTTCTTTTAATAAATGTTGGTTTAGTTAATAAGCATTGGCTTTAAGTATGTATTTGGGTAAGATCTGAACTACTCATTGACCTGGTTGGTAATGTGTAAAGTCCTTTGGGATTAGTAGAACCTTTTATATATATGATGGATAAAGATTTTCAGTAATCCCCATCTTATTTGACTTAGGTGTCTGGGTAAAGGTCAAAGGGCTGGAGCACTTTAAAGGAACTGTATTTTTATCTTCAGAATAATCAGTGAGGTGATCAGAAGCTGTTTGTTGCTGGGCTGATGTATCTTATGGAAGAATAACCACCATTAATGGGGGGTCTGCCTGCCCAATTCTTTGCAGTTTTGTCTTGTTTAAGCTATCTCAGCGTGGTTCCCCTACAGACCAACATCACACCCTCTTTGGGGTGCCATCCAGAATCCCATCATTTATTTCCTCATTTTCAAGTATGCCTTATGCAAAAATCCATACAATGGCTTCCAAGCTATCTAAATCTCAATATGCACTGCCAGCTGTATTTGAACAGGAATGTTAGTCAAGATGAATCCCATGCTGCCCACTAGAGTCTACCTTGACAGATTATAATACATCTTTCTATGTCCACCTTAGAGTTTTTTAAAATATGTTAGTGGCTTTAAAAATGCATCTTTACTTCTAGTTTAGATTAGCACCATGTGAAATAACTACGGAGGAAATCCTGAGGCCCTTGCTTAGTTTTGGCTCAGCCCTTACCCAAGTGAATTCCCACTGAGGTCAATCAGTCCTAACTCCCATTGAGGACAATGGGAATTCTTATGTGTAAGGGACTTTGTAGAAATTCAGGTGTGACCCTTAAGGTTTGAGTCACTCCTGTAATTGAGTTCTACTTCCTGCTCTGGGCGTGGGGGCTTCCTGAGAACCAGTTCCATATCTGTAATCAGGCCAGCCACAGCCCTGATGAGTGTTAGAGCAGCTCTAACATGCTGCTCACTCCTTGTCCCCAAAATGCCACCATGCCAGAAGCGTGGTGGTTCATTGATAGGTGAAGATTTCAACACTAGCACACATACACCTTCTGGGAGTTCCCTTCCAACAGGGGAATTTTCTGTTGAACAGCTGTAATCAGTTTCTGGCCTCTCTGCACCAGCTGAGTGGCACAAAGAAGCTGGATATGATTGTAAATCCCATAGACTGTCATTCCTATTCCTCAATACAACATTGACTTGCTACATTAATTGTGTGTGAGTGTTAAAAAGTCACCATCCACATGAAATCTAGACAAAATATAAAAAAGGTGAAAGTAGTTTCAGGTGCTTCTCCTCCCCCTTAGTCTCCATGCCAGGTGTCTCAGGTTTTTATAATCATATTATCTTTTTTTTTTTTTTTTTTTAAAGAAAGCTTTTCTCTTTCCTCTTGCCATGCAAAAGACCCACACAAACAACAGGGAACTCTGTCCACAGGGGATAGAATTAAAATAATTACCAACAAAGCACTGTCAAGTGCACAAAGGAAGCAAACTGAAAAAGTAGAAAAGTAGAAAAAACCTATAGCAGGTTTAAAAAAAAAAAAAAAAGACAGATAGGAGTATGATGGTGCCCTTAATTAAAAGCATGACAACTATTTCATTGTGTTTAAGAATTTTCTCCTGTGATTTTAGATTTCATGTTGCTGAGATTTTACTTTGGAATATAGAAATGCTTCTGTATAGCAATTATACACAAAGTATCCAAAAAAATCCTACACAGTTACATACCAGTAGTATAATATAAATACATTTTATCTCACATAAAGACAACAGTTAAAGAAAATATCATAACATGCATCTAACGACTGGGCATGCAACGTGCAGGTAGAAATGGAAACAAATCAAAATGGCAATACCTATCACTTTATTCTTCTTCCCATTTTTTATTGGTGTACAAAGCAAACTTTTTATGTGCTGGTTTACGTTTTCTGCATTTTCATTCTGTTAAGGAAATAAAGAATACTGTTAAACTTACAGCAAGATCTATTCATGAGCCCTGCTTGGCAGGTCATACAAGGAAGGCAGATTATAAAACTGTAATTCTTAGGGGTAGGGACTATGTCTTCACTTGTGTTTGTGCAGCATCTAATACAATGGGGACTTGGGAATAATAAATAAATGAGTAATAAGAGTTTCAAGATGAATTTACAGTCATTTGGGTCCACTTTTTCATTTAATGATAATTCCTTTCATTAGAATGAAAATGACTGTATTGCACAGTAGGGACAGATTTTCACCTCAGGGTGGCTGAGGAGAAATTAGTGGGGGTCTAAGATCCCTTCCCACTTCCCCAGTTATGAGGATTCCTAAGGATCTCCCACCTCTGGTATGCCCCCTACTCACCCCTTTCACCAGAGGGAGGAAGTGGATGACATTACAGCTAGAGTGGCTACACCAGCTTTATGCCAATTGAGGATTCCCTCATACTGGGAGAATTCTTAGGAGCCCCTTTAGCATGGGTTTAAGGTTCCTTTGAGCCACTATGGCAGGGCAAAGGGACTTTCACGGGGCCACAGTTATGGCCCAAGGAATGAATAACAATATAACTAGATTAGCATGTGGTAGTTCCTTAAAAGCCATTTCACTGGTATGTTCATTTGAACCTGGATGTGTTCTACCGTCAGCGTACAATAAGCACCTTCAGAAGGACACTGAAGTTGTTTGAAAAAAATACTTTTCAACTCCATAGCAATAAAAGAAAATGGACTTAATTCTGCTCTGTTACACCTAATACTGGAGTCCTAGGGGTATAACTGACAGCAAAGTATAGCCGAATGTCCGATTCCATATAAGGGAAGGAAAAAATATTAGCATGGTAATATTTCAGCTCTGAAGTTTCTTTGATTCTTGGCTGCCTGGGTTAGTTTCTCTTTAGCCTTACAATCATGATCATTGCACAAATAAAGGAACATTTTGCCTAAAGTGTAGGAGAACATATGCTATTCTCTTTGTAGAAAACTTTCAAAGGGATGATGTCATGTCTAATGCTTTACATGACTCCAGGCACTTTACAATTAAGAGCCTCGGTATCTGTGAAATTAACTGGAAGTAAGGAGGAACACTAGCCCCCTGAAGACAGCTAGCTCTTCACAGAGCACAGCTTGGAACACAGTGACCTATACTGTGTTGCTCTTGTCTGCAATATTTTCATTTACACTCATAACAACTATTGTCCCAATTCTCCTCTCCTGTGCACAAACACATCTCTTCAAAGACCTGCTGCTGCACTTTATACACTTTCTCAATAGTCTAGTTACACTGGTCTGAGGATGTCTGTCTGAATACTCAAGGGTAAGCTCAATAATTACAAGTGCAACAACTTGCAACAGGTGCAGAGTGCTGGTGAGAAACAGGCTGATAATGCTCAGGGGGGATTATCAAGAGTCCTACAGCCCAAACTGGGAAGAAGAAAAAAGAAACTGGCATGGAGCCCTGATTTCATGTTTCCTCTCTCATCCCCATATGCCAATTCTCCATCTTTGAACATGAGCAATCAACCAAAGATTTGCTTGCTTTTCTCACAATGACACACATACATTGATTATTTTATATGCCACTGGGGACTGGAGTGTGACCTTGCCTGCTACCCCTTCCAAGGTGTGTTAGCCATGCAAAACGTTTCCATTTGCTTAGCTGACAAGGAAGGCTTTTCCATTAACCTCAGTCAGTGGTGAAAATTATCCTATCAACTCCATGTAGATCTCTGTTTTCTACTCGTTCATTCTTCCCTATTCATACATGTCCTTCCCTTCTGTCCACTGTCATTTTTATCACTTTCATTCCATTTTTTCCTTCCCACTCTCTCTTTTGTCCCTCCCTAATATTTCCTTCTGTTCTTGCTGCTCTTCTGTTTCCTCTCCTGTCTCCTCCACTGATTCCCCAATTGCTTAGTGTTTAAAGCACTAACCTTTTTCGAAGCTGCAACCATCATTTGTTCCAAATGTTCCTTCCCTCCCAACTCTCCAGAAATTGCAGTTGAGAGACACTGAAGGAGGGCTTTCACAAAAGCTAGTTAAGTGGTAGGAGGAGGAACTATGGCCCAAAGTAACGTTCACATCTGGTCTAAACCAAAGCCCATGGAGTCTCTCCATAGACTTGAGTGGACCTTGGATCAGATCACAATGCACAATGCTTACAGAAAATAGATCTATGATCAATTGTTTGGAGAGATGGAGGGAGAGAGAACAGATATGAAAGGAGTATATACTATTTAAATGTCATTGTGCTGAAGAAATAATTATCTAGAATTCCTCTCCAGCAGTACTATTGTTTCCTCTTTATCCATGTATGCACATGTATCTACAAGTAAATACATGTCAACATTTTTCTCAGGCATAATAAATCATTTAGAGCCTAGGGAACAATGCATTTCTGCATGAGCAGAAAATTCAAATTCTGCTGCCAAATCATTAGGCTTGTCCTAAACAAACACCTGTTTGAAATTGCTCCCAAGGTATTTCTTTTATGTATTTTATATTTTCTCCCAAATATTCACCAATTTCTTTGTCTATCTAATCCAGGATATCCATTTTGTGTCGTCCCCTCCTACCCCCACCCCCAATGAGACATTAAATGGGGCTAGTCACGGGCTCTATCCTGCAAAGTGTCGAGCACTCTCAACTCCCATGGTGACAAAACCATGCATCGCTGAAAGCGGAAGCATTGCACAGCTCTCCAGCAGCCCCTACTATCCAGTTACTGGAACCATCTTGTTGCACTTTCTGCCCTGTCTGCTGCTTGACCCCAGAAGGGAGAGAGTATGGTGGAACCCCATCTGCTGACAATAATACACTCCCTTTCCGCTCCTACCCTCTCCCTCATCCGCTATCTAAGAGGTTTCCTACAAATGTATGATAAACAACCCTGCTTTTCGAAAGTGTAACAAGAAGACCTGGAAAAAAGCAAATATAGTGCCCATCTTCAAGAAAGGGAGGAAAGAGGATCCAGGGAACTACAGACTGGTCAGCCACACCTCAATCCCTGGAAAAATCACAGAGCAGGTCCTCAAGGAATCCATTTTAAGGCACTTGGAAGAGAAGAAGGTGATCAGGAAGAGTCAACATGCATTCACCAAGGGAAAGTCATGCCTGACCAACCTGATTGCTTTCTATGAAGAAGTGACTGGCTTTGTGGATGTGGTGCAAGCGGTGGATGTGATATACCTTGACTTTGGCAAAGCTTTGGATACGGTCTCTCACAGTATTCTTATCAGTAAGTTAAAGAAGTATGGGTTGGATGAATGGACTATAAAATGGACAGAGAACTGGCTAGAGCATAGGGCTCAATGAGTAGTGATCAATGGCTCCATGTCTAGCTGGCAGCTGGTCACAAGCGGAGTGCCCCAGGGGTCGGTCCTCGGGCTGGTTTTGTTCAACATCTTCATTAATGATCTGGAGGATGGGGTAAGATTGCACCCTCAGTAAGTTTGCAGATGACACTAAGCTGGGGGGAGTGGTAGATACCCTGGAAGGTAGGGATAGGATACAGAAGGACCTAAACAACCTGGAGGATTGGGCCAAAAGAAATCTGATGAGGTTCAACAAGGACAAGTGCAGAGTCCTGCAGTTAGGACAGAAGAATCCCATGCACAGTTACAGACTGGGGACCAATGAGCTAGGCAGCAGTTCTGCAGAAAAAGACCTGGGGGTAACAGTGGATAAAAAGCTGAATATGAGTCAGCAGTGTGCCCTGGTTGCCAAGAAGCCTAATAGCATATTGGGCTGCATTAATAGGAGCATTGCCAGCAGATCGCGGGAAGTGATTATTACCCTCTTATTCGGCATTGGTGAGGCCACATTTGGAGTATTGTGTACAGTTTTGGGCCCCCCACTACAACAACGATGTGGAGAAGTTGGAGGGAGTCCAGTGGAGGGCAACAAAAATGATTAGGGGGCTGGAGCACAAGACTTATGAGGAGAGGCTGAGGGAACTAGGCTTGTTTAGTCTGCAGAAGAGAAGAATGAGGGGGATTTGATAGCAGCCTTTAACTACCTGAAAGGGGGTTCCAGGGAGGATGGAGCTAGGCTGTTCTCAGTGGTGGCAGATGACAGAACAAGGAGCAATGGTCTCAAGTTGCACTGGGGGAGGGCTAGGCTGGACATTAGGAAAAAGTTTTTCACTAGGAGGGTGGTGAAGTACTGGAGCTGCGGCTTGACAAAGCCCTGGCTGGGATTATTTAGCTGAGGTTAGTCCTGGTTAGTCCTGCTTTGAGCAGGGGGTTAGACTAGATGACCTCCTGAGGTCCCTTCCAACTATATGATTCTATAATTCTATGACCTGGCAGCTTTCCAGCCCCTGTTCTGGGAGTAAAAGGCAGTGACAAGTTTGCTTTTTGCTGACAAGGATGCCAAGGCATTAAAGATGTTGCTTGGCTACTCCACCAGACTGGTCTATTTCGTACCAATTGTCCTTTCCCTCCTAAATCTCCAGCTTCTATCCAAGTGGTCACTGGAACACCCTGCCACAAGCTAGCTCTCCCTGATGCTGCTCTGTGGACTGGGAAGCATGAGGTGTTGAAGAGAAGTGCAGTAGCGCCTTCCCCAGAACAGCAAACAGTTCACATCTGTATCATGCCTAACGTCTACCAGACCAAAAGTGGAAGAAGGAACTTCTGAGTCCACTCCCAACTCGTACAGCAGACTGTGGTGGCAAATCATCACGGTTGGTGTGGAAAGCCTCCACCCTCTCTTCATTCAAACCCTCCTTAGAACATACTTCTTACATACTTCTTCCTCTTCCCCATATATTCTCTAGTAAATAAGTATGGTTATATTTGTTTTTATACTGATTTTCTTTGTGAGGAATCCACCTTCTGGCACTGTATTGTTTGTAAACTCCTTGGAGTAGGGACTGTATCTTCCTCTAAGTTTAAACAGTTCTGAGTGTCAGCAGTCAATAAATACAGCAATGATAATAGTAATAAGGATAGCACACATAAGATTTGGTCATATATGAAAGGTGTTTTAAAAAAAAAAGTCACCTGGGTCTTTTATTACTAGATTCCAAATTTAATTTCAGTTTACTTACTGTCCATGGAAATCTTCTGTCTTTGCAGACATCTGGTATATTAAGAGGCTCCATGGTATTCTTGACGTACTGAGCATACATATAATTTATTTTGTTTGCATCATAGTCCCTGATGGAACAGTAAGGACAGACAGATATTATTCATGGTATTCTTTGTGTGACACAGGGACATGTAATAATGCTAAGCAAATGTAAAATATATTATGTGTAAATCAAAGGGAAAGGTACAATCAATAACCCTCAGCTGAAGCTGAGCTCAATTCCTAAGCACAGATCCACCACCATCTCCAACCCACCATAGAATTGTAGGCTATGCTATAGGATAGAGAGGACTCAAACAGCCCAGTTTTGCATTCCCACATCTCATTTAAATTAAACTAACATAGATGATAATGTCCAGCCATTCCATGCTATATCCATGTCACTACAGAAGACCAAACACTTAACAATATTCTCAGAGTAACACTGTAAGTATTGTCTCTGAGGCGTGTGTTTATTTTGTTTAATTAAATACAATGAAATGCAGGAGATGTGTGGGTGTATTTAGTGTTCCATGCATGCGATTTCTATTAAAATCAATACAAGTTCTCTCTATATATTTGTGGTTCTGCTAAAAACTTGTCTGTTTTAGTTAAATTGGTGCAAACCCCTGTGCAGACATTTTGGTTTAAGCATGGCTTACTGCAGTTTAGTTTAAACCTGTCACTACTTGATTTAAGTTCAACTAAAATAAGCCTGATTTAAACTGAAATATAAGCATCCACACATCAGTTTGCACCAATTTAACTAAATTGGTTAAAAAAACTTATTTAAGATAAACTAGTGCAATTTTCTGATGTAGATAAGCTCTAATGCTGCATTATGTCTTGTGTAACTATCCAGAGGAAATTACACTCCTAAATATTAGGATAGTTAGAGATGTATTAAAAATACTAAACTTCGGAAATAAATGAATCAATGCAGTCTACGTGAATGAAAGATAAAAAAGAATGACAGTTGGATATATGCAGTGTAATGGTAGCCATGTCAGTCCCAGGATATCAGAGAGACAAGGTGTGTGACGTTGATCCAATAAAAAATATTACCTCACCCAGCTGGATAGAAACCTTCAAAAATAATATACGTCTAAAAATCTGACATCTGAAAATCAATAATAGATGAAATTCATTTTTAAACTGAGAGCAGATGGCAACATTTATGAATTTTCTGCTTTTAAGTTAATGTAAAATGTGCTCTTAGAATGAATGAACAATTAATTGCATGGGGATTGCATTATTGACCTAGAACATCTGTTTCCCTCAAATCAAAGCCTAAAGTAACTTTACAAAATCAATCATCTGTTTTCTAATTGCTTAGTGCTTATGTATTTAATTAAGGCACTTTGATATTTATCCTAGCCCTTACACACCCATTCTGGGAGAGTACCCATCTCCTATTGGTATACCTGTTCCCAATAGGCCTCTGTATTTTTCCTTAGACTTGGGAGTAGGATTTGATTATTTTTCAGCTGTAAATGCATATATCCAAAGAATCCATGCACAACACTAGAGACAAGAAAGCCTTCTTTTCTATGTAATAAATTTGGTTACTTGGGGACAAACCCCACACTTTTGAAGACTGGCCTGAAGATCTGGCTTGACTCAGATCACAGATGACGTGAGGAGCATCAGAGTGTGCCTTGTGCAATAATTTATTCTACCTAATGCGTGTCATTGTGCCTTTTATATCCCCTGAAACTGTGGCCTTAGAACAGAGCGTAAGTCTTAAGTTGGCTGCATGGATCACAAGACAGCCCACCATACAGGGAGGCATATAGCTATGCTGCCTCAGGAATATTTCAGGGAAGGAATTCTGACTCAGGAGACCAAAATTCCCTCGCTGCTTCCCCTTGCTCTCAGTCTGAGAGAAGACTTCACTGCTGGCCTATACAAGCAGTAAATTACTTTCAAATGCCTACACCAGCAAGCAGTAGGAAAGTATGACTGGAAGGAGCCAACGCCTGCCCATTCACCACACACCTGCTCTAGGGAAGGGAGTATGCAAGCATTCCATTTTTACTCTTTTGTGCTGGCATGTAGTCCAAGTTCCAATATAGACCTATAATTTTTGCCAGTTTGAGCCACACTCTTTGGGCTGAATTTTCAAATATATGTATGAAAACTGCATATGTGAAACAGTCAGAGCACACAATGCTCAATCTTGACATTGTACTTTGTGCATCCAATAGTTTGTCCTGTGTACGACCTAATCTCATGGTTTTTGTTACCTTAAGTGTTATATAAAGTAACATTTTTGTAGTAAATAGAAAAAGTTAGAAAATGGATGACATTCCATCATTTTCTGTATTTAACTCAGGTTAAATTCAGAATCTATTTAATGTGGGCACATTAATCCAGTTATTGCCTATCTTTTCTTCTTACCCAGATTGAATTATTAAGTGAATGGTGTCCTGAAGTTATTGGAGAAGGGGATTAGAAGTCAGAATGGTGGATTCTATTCCTGATTCTGCCAATCGCTGCCTTGTGCCTCAGTTTCCCTAGCTATAAAATGGAAATAATACTTACCCAGCTTTGTACACTATTTTGAGATCATTTGATTAAAAGTACAGCACTAATTAAATGCAGATGGCTAATACTATGAGCATTGCCTTCTCCTCAACTGAGCAAAGCTCTTCACACTTCTCATCAATGGTTCTCATGGGTAAATTCCAGACCAGAGGTTTGTACCTACCTGAACTGGATTTTTGCTTTTTGTACATCTACACAGGCCTACAGGATAGTCTTTAGGTACAGCTATTCTTAATCTACAAGCTCTTTCTCAACCTGCAAGTTCTTTCTTAGGATGTGACCCTACAAAGATATAAGCATGTATGTATATTTAGGCACCAGAGTAGTCCCTAACTGATTTCAATGCAACTATTCATATGCCTAAAGTCATACACATGCTTAAGTCTTTGCAGGGTCAAGGCCATATTTATAAGCTTGTTGTGGTGGTGATCATGTTATCTTATGTATTTGTATAGTGCCTAGCACAATGGGGTGCGATCTTGATTGAGATTGCTGGGTACTAATGCAGTTTTTTATAAATACTAATAAAATAGTAGTAATAATACAAGTTCAGCCAGTAGGTGCCACTGTTATACAAAGGCATATAATCAGAATTCCAGGCCTAACCAGAACTCCTAGAATACTAAATTATTAAGAACTCACAAAAACTACAGGGGATGGAATGAAACTGTGTTAATATTGTGCTTTTTCTCCCTAATAGTGGAAGTCTATATGAAAATAATTTTGCTTATGTGAAATTTTAGCTGCAGCATTCTAACTTCATTTTCTAGATTATTTTCAGCACCTAAAACCACATCCAAAAATTTCAGGCTTTTCCCTAAGGTTCAGATACCTGTCTTGCTTGAAAGTGTAAGCTAGCAAGACATTCCACTAAGTGGCAGGGTGGCAATAGTTCTGTAACAGCTCTACAGCTGGAGAATGACATGGTGCGTATGCAGGATAGGACAGTAGTCCATAGTGCAGTGTATTTTGGCTCACATACTGCCGCTTACTGCCAATGACCCTTCTGCAAGTCTCTGCAGAGCAGGACAGGGCAAGCAAAGGGTGGCATAGGAAAGCCAGGTATGCTCTTCTAGGTTCCCATCCCTCCTAAACTCATGGAAAGAGGCTGCATTAATGTGTCGTACTTCCCATTCTGGGCTTAGAGCCATATTTAAGGGGCTGACAGGAGCCATGAAAAGTTGGTTGAGATGGGTGGTGTAATTTTCTGAATTGCTTTAATTTCTCTTTCTTTGGAAGAAAATGCTTGTGATGTTAAAACTGTTATCAAAATCTAGAACAATTACATTAAAAATGAAGGATAATAGGCTTTTGGGAAGATAATTAATTGCACAGTGTAAAAGAAAAAGGTATAGAGCACACACATTGTGCATGAATATTAAACTTTGAAAACACTGCATGAAATGAAGAAAATTAAACAAAGTTGCCCTCAGACTCAACTGCGTGACCAACTCCATTGAAGCTAGCGTGAACGGTGCATGCATATCTCAGGGTAAAAGCCTAGCCTACTATAGAAAATAATATACTATCTAATTCTGTTTATTAAAGTTATTTATAATGAAAAGTTATTAAAAGCAAAGTCTCTTCAGTCGTTTCCATTTGCCTGTGATGAACAGAAATTCAGAACAAGTTGTTTTACCTCTTCAGGATATCTGCTGAATCATCTAATTCCTCAAACTCCATGTGAAACACACTAGAAAATGAATCCTACGAATACAAAAAGGATTCTTATTGAATGGAAACTAGTAATCATAATCCTGATTAACAGTAACAATACTAATAAGGAGAAAGTCAGCTGCAATTATTTATACTGAGTCTGCCTTACGGCGAAAAGAGAGAAATATTTCATTGTATTTTACACCAGCACTGCCCCCTCCCCAATAGCAATTCTGGCCCAGAATAGGGAAATTTAGCATCCCTGTGTCACTGAAGTCCCTTGCATCTCCAGGGAACGTTCACTCAAAGTGAGAGCAGGCATGTTTACAAATAGCTCTGGAGCTAAATGTTAGCAAAGTTTCTATTTTAACATTCACCCAGCTCCATACTAAGAGTGTTTGTGATCAACCTCTCTGTCACATCACTTTGCTTGGATGTATAGAGTCCCAGGAGCATCAATGAGCCTTAAATGTAATGATAGATCTCCTTATGGCTTCTAATCACTGTCGTATCTGAGCATTTTGCAAACACCAATGAATTTATCCTCACATTCCTGTGAGGCAGGGAATTATCACTATCCCCATTGTATAAATGAAAAATGGAGGCAAAGAGGAATTGGGCCAGATCCTGGGTTTTGGCTAAACTACACAAAACATAAATCAGAGAGAGAGAGTGTGCGCACGTGGAAATGCGCACACAGGTCATGTTAATCTCTCTCTTACATTCCAGTGATGCTAGTACTGCTCTGCAGAGCAGTTTCTCCTGCACTTTATGTGAGGGATGCTCTAACATATGTTGGGATGCAATGGCCACAAAGGTCCCAAAGTGAAGCTAAAGTCTCATTTAGAGCAGGTTGTATAGGCCACATCACTTTTCCTCCAGCCACTCCACTTTTTCCTGCTAAACCAGCTGCAGAATGAGTGAGTGGTGTAACAGCCCGTGCCAACTCTCTATCAGGGAGAAGTATACTTACCTTGGGGGTAACTGTCCCTGGGATAGTCAGGTGACCCAAGGGACAGATTACACCAACCGGCAGTGCAAAATGGCTGTATCACACCACAGAATCTGACCCAGAGAGGGGTCGTGCCTCGAAAAACTGACATCCAAACTAAACAGATATCATACAAACAGAGGTGAGGAGGCACGAGAATGGGAGAAAAAAATGTTGCAGCGGATCAGTGATGGAAGGCTAGTAAAAGAAGTGTGGACAGAAGGAACCTGCTACTGTGAACAGAAGAGCACACTTGCCCTTTCCATCTTCCCTCTCCTTTACATGGAGGCCTGATTCTCCAGTTCCTTGCACTTGTGTGCAATTTATATTGTTCAAAGAGGGTGTAAAATGTTATCAAATCAGAATGGAGGAGGGAAGTGGAGAATCTGACCCAGAGGGCCTACAAAGAACAAGAGCACTACACCCTTTGAACCAGTGGCTCGCAACCTTTCCAGACTACTCTACCCCTTTCAGGAGTCTGACTTGTCTTACGTATCCCCAAGTTTTACCTCACTTAAAAACTACTTGCTAACAAAATGAGACATAAAAATACAAGTGTCACAGCACACTATTAGTGAAAAATTGCTTACTTTCTCATTTTTACCATATAATTATAAAATAAATCAATTGGAATATAAGTATTGTACTTACATTTCAGTGTATAATAGTTAGAGCAGTATAAACAAGTCATGGTCTATAAGAAATTTTAGTTTGTACTGACTTTGCTAGTGCTTTTTATGTAGCCAGTTGTAAAACTAGGCAAATATCTGGATGTGCTGGAAGACCTCTGCATAGCCCCAGAGGTACATGTACCCCTGGTTGAGAACCCCTGCTTTAAATGAAGTCACACTCGATACTCACAGTACTATCTTCATCCACTATGAAAATGGTGCACCTCTGCACCTGCATGAAGGAGATTATTGTTGCAGCTATCTTCTTCAAAATTACTTCCAAAGATTGTTGCTCTTCAAAAATCAAGCTAGCGAGATCAAGAAGCACCTGGACAAAAAGTGAAACCCTTTGAGAAAATTCTAATAGCTATGAGTTAAACTATAATTATATTTATTACTCTCTCGGATTTTTTTCACCCAGTCTGATAAATTAAAATGTATTCATATAACCAAAGTTAAGTTTTTGCAGGGCAACAGTCTATGTGGGATGTCATTAACGGCATCCATTGTGCACACCTTTGATGAGAGAGACAAAGAATGTAGCTAGCTGCCCAATGTATCCAGCTGGAAAGACAAAATGTTTTTAGGCTCTGACATTTCCATGGGGATAAGGACTTCAGCAAACAAAGAATAAAAATGCAAGATCAACAGCAGTAATTTGGCTTCCTATTAAAACAGTTCCTTCTTTTGTGCATATGGCCCTGAGCAATCTGCTTCTCTCAATATATCAAAATCTCAGGACCTATTTTAAATTTAGGGCAATATTTTATTGTCCTCAGAGAGGGTCAGTATGGTATGTACATGTGTATTTTTAATATTTGTCAGTACTGTGTGTGAATGGATTTAACTTGCACCATAGTGAAAACTACAGTTAAACTTTAAGTGATATAAAAATCATTTCCAAACATACATAGTTGTCATCTGATAAAATTTTAACATATCCTAATGAGTTCCTGCCCCCCTTTGAAACTTCACAAAGATATAATGTCCAATTGTAGCCTGGCAGGCTAAGGGGGCTGCTGCTGGGAGAATTCTCAACCAGCCAGATGCGGCCAGATTATGTTCCCCCTGCACCACTCAGGTGGCACAAAGGGTATGGAATCAGGTCTGAGAATCCAGCCTGACATGTTTATTGATCTGAAAACTAAAAGACAGCTTTGAAATTCTATGCTACTGGAACACTTTGGAACAGTTTCTGCCCATTTGCTTCTACAATCCTTTTTCATGTTGTGTGGATCTAGATACTTTCCTCAGTGATATAAATAACTCAAACATACAGGATGGCTGTAAGATGCACAATTAGAAACAAACAGAAAGAGATCTGCTCTGTTTCCCCACTGTTACTACAGATACAGTAAGCGATTGTTTGTAATGTAAGGGAGTCTAACAGGTTTAATGAACCCACTGATGTATCACTTTGTAAGGATATCTTTGGCAGAAATGCTTGAGCTCTATAAGCCTCACAGTCTGGAATACATTCAGTGAGACACCTTTTGATTTTATTCAGAATCTGGGATACTGATGGGGAAGGAACTTTATTTATGCCCTGCCCTCCATCAGGTGCACAGAGTCCAGGAATAACTCTCTAGATCAGGTAGTAAAGCAGCATGCTCCCAATTAAATTTAAGCATTAGTTAAAACCAAAAATCGAAATCTACTCAATAGTGCTACCAGCCCATTATGCATGACAGCTGATAGTAGGGTTTTAACAGAGATGCACAGGAAGCCTCACAAGGAGACAAATAAATAATTAAAATAAGCAAGGAACATCTACCACATGACAAAAGTCAAAAGCTGTAGATAACAGGCATTAACTATTACCTGTCCATCACAATTCCCACATCCCTGGAATAAACTTGTTGGTCATACCTGGTTACGCCTGTTTTCAAGCAGTGATGTCTCATACAGCTGAGCATTGTGAAGAACAATTCCACAAAATGCCAGATAAGCAGCAAAATCCTGAAAAAAGATAATTAACTCTCAAGAATTAATTAAGAGCATGTCTAAGAGCACCAATGTCTCTTTGTCATATCGCCAGTATCTTGCTAGAGGCAGAGTCCCAAACGAAATGAAGGTATAGACCTAAAATTATTTCACAGCAGATTAGAGTTGACAAATTATTATTTACACCCAAAAAGTTCTTGTCATTTTTCTGTTTCTAAACGTTTTATTTTCACATCCAAAACATCCCCTGGTTGTGCCTGAAGAACTAGGAGGTTTTTGTTATTTTCTCTTTCCAACTTTCAGCTTCAATATAAATATGTTTGTTTATATCTTTTAATAAAAGTCCATCAAATCAACCTGGTTAGGTGTAGTTTTGTGGTCAACCTGTAAATACACAGAAAGAAGAAACAGTACGTGCCTTATTATCTATGCAACTTATTCAGTAATCCCCCAGTTCTGTTTAAGCAGAATACTCCCAATTAAATTTAAGCTTTGGCAAAAACCAAAACAAATCCCTGAAATCTACTCAAAGATACACACACTGCAGGGTGTGTGTTTTGTTTTCACTTTGTGGTAGTAATTGGTATGTTGAAGGTTATTTTTGGCAATCGTGCATAAAATGTTTTCTTTGGTTGGTCTTGATCTCTTGTTGCGTCTCATCAGGAATCTCCCATCTTTTTTGGAAAAAAGTGATTGATCTTTGTGTTTTATCCTGATAAAACTGTATTGGAATAAGAATCAGTTTTGAGGAACCAACTCAACCCACATCAACCAAAATCTCACAATTAAAAACTGAACTCACAAAATGAGCATCTATTCTATAAGGAATTAAATATTTTTAAAAGTGGAAATCAAATCTTGCTTAAATAGCAAAGCCAAGAGCCATTTCTCTGCAGGAAAGGGATGAATTCTGATGTCCTGCAGATGTTCATTATGCATTCCATTGGAACAGGGAAGGAGTAAATTCTTACTTTGTTACTGCCAAGGCTTAAGTCAACTCCTTCAGCCTGACTTCAACCTTTCATGGTGCAACACAGTTTGTATGTGAAGTCTGAGAGCATTTTGAAAGTGGCTGCAATGTGAGAGTTCTGAATTTATGTGCTTTCTGCACTACCGATTATGTCAGACATGACTGTAATTTATCCAATGCTTTATTTTTTCTACAGCTAGTGTACACAGAAATTAAGTTATGTAGTAATTTTAAAAGCTGCTTGCAAAGCTTTAGTTTTAATGTTAAGCAGCTACTGAGTGCCCACTGAGACATTCCTTGAGATAAGATGACTTCATTTATTAGCTGTTAAGCCTACACCCCTTTGTAATACATTCAATAAAGCATGGAAACATTTTGAATCCTAATAGAAGAGAGAAACCAAACTGATCCAGAAATTAAATTGATTCACATTGACATTTCTGCAACATCTCAGAAAGAAAGAATTATAGTTTCATCACACGATTTTTTACTTATTCAAATATTAGTGCCGTTTGGATAACTTCAAGATTTCTAGCTGTCATAAAAGAAAACCACTGATACACACACGTATCCTCCCCTCCTCCCCACCCCCACACATCCCTTATACCTTTTCATCTTGCTCTGTAAATATCCCACCAATTCCAGATTTCTTATTTATAGCTTGAGCCACACCAACAACCTAATGCAATGAAAACAAACAACAATTAGGTAACCATGAGAAGTCTGCCTCTGCACTGTCTGCAATATTTACAGAAGATGACAAGCTCTGATTACAGGTACTTTTATATTCAACATTTGGCTAGTTAGAGAGTTAGATCCATGGTATTCATTTATTTTTACAAATGACTGGCTAGCTCCTTAGTATTGGATGTTGTCAACTAAAAAACAAAATCATACTGCTGTTTGAAGGTTTTTATCTACTATTGTCACTGACACCTAAGATTGCTATAAGAGAAAGAGTGTAGATATTTGTTCCCATATTTTCCAGTTTCTTTCTTTTGTGCACTTGATGACATTTTCCACACACAGTCATTCAGCTTCCCCTGTTGTTTGTACGGGTCCTTCACACAAGAGAATGAGACCTTCTTTTTGTTCTGTGTTTGTACAGCACCTAGCACAATGGGGTCCTGGTCCATGCCTGGGGCTCATCTGCGCTACACCAACACAAATGCTCATTATAAATAATAAAAACATTGTTTTAAAATAAGAAGATGTGATTGCCACAAAAATTAGCCGTAGGATGCAGAGGCAGGTGCAGTACTCAAAAGCTACTTTTTAAAATCACTTTTGAGGCTAGCTAACGATCATGTTGATGTAACTGTTTGAATTGTACTAGACGAGGCCCCAGTTCGACAAGATACTTAAGCACCTGCATACCTTAAGTATGTGAGTAGTCCCAGTGACTTCAGTGTGATTGCTCAGGTGCTTAAAGATAGGCACATGTTGTAGTACCTTGCTGAAGCATGGCCCTAGTCCCTATGGGGCAAATCCTTCCCCTCTTCCTCTGCAGCCATGGAAGGGAATCAATGCAGATCTATTACTAGAAGTTGGGATGTTGGCGGCAAGGAGCCTGTATACGGGGTCTGCACTCCCTGTGCTCAGTGAGGACCCCTTACAGGTCAGCACGCAAGGTGTTTGTTGGGATAAGACAGGGACAGATCTCAGGAAGAGGAGGTGAGTAGATCTGTGATTACACAGAACCAAGCTATTCCCAGGGAGTAGCAACAGCTACAGACACTTTTGCAACCATAAGCCTGTAGTAGAGGCCATGGAGCAACTCTGCTATTTTTGTAAGGTGGAGGATTCTTTCCCTTCAGTTCTGACAGAACTCCCTGCACACAGCCTGCTTCCTGGAGGCGTGGACAGAATCCAGGACTGTGTTATTAGAATCGGAATGTATTTTCTCCCAAATTTGAACACAAATAATTTGTGGATATTTTCTTGTTGCTGATAAACAATGATCAACAGAGATTATAAACATAATAAACATAATATTCTTACCAGATTCACATTTATTCTTCAAACTAAGGAATTTTTTTAAAAGTTAGGCTTTTCCTAAAAAACATATTAACATGTTAACATTGACACCAGAATCCATGCTTGAAACATCTGTAACTTCCTTTAAATCAAAGAGAAGTATGCATTTATTTCCAATTTTTATAAAAGCTTGTTTAACTTCAAGTTACTTTAAATTCCTAACTGAATCTTTTTTGTATCCAAAACACTTCTGGTGAACTTTTGATTTCAAGTTTCTTGACATAACTCTGTATTGTGAGATTAAACTTTACTTCTTAGAATACAGAATATAATCCTCCAGATAAGGTCAATTAAGATCTGAATTTATCATCTTTTGGATACTACTGCAGAAAAGAAATTCAGCCAGAAAAGTAACCTTTTGATGCAGCATGCTGATTTAGATAAAAAGTGCAGAATGAGATTGAAAGAGCAACATGTTTGCTCAAAATATGGTGGAAATTTCCTTGCTAAGTAAGGTTTCAATTCAACAAGCTGCAGAGTGCCTCCTGCGGGTGCTGAATGGTCTCAGTTCTCCCCCTGCGGGCCCTGAGCACCTACTGGGGCATGTTCAGACATACTTTGACTAACAGAATTCTGTAAACAGCACTAAAACTGAAGAAAATTAAATTGATTTCTAAATGCTAATGCATGTTTATCTATTAATACAGGTGGCCTGTGCAGACTGCATGATGTATTTCTCACAGTATGGGTCAATACAGGAACATCCCACTTGTACACACTACCTCAAAGGGAGGGTAAAACACAAGGAACAGTAGTTTAGTTTTGCAGTCACCTGCTCTTTGTGATACTTGTTGGATTAGATCCATAATCCAGCACAGCTCTGCTGTGAGCCTGAGGCTGGCAAGTGTGAAGGGATGACAGTTCCAAGTCCTATGCCAGCGTAATTCTCAGAGAGAAGCTAAACTGGGTTTGTGGCTGCTTTGAACCCAACAGACCTGTGCAAAGCAGACACTGAAGGGGCCAGGATCTGATCTATTATTTCTTATCATGTCCAGGAGTTTGAGAGCCTAATTTTCCAATGTAGCTGCACTTACAGGATAACAAAATCCCATATTTAATCATGCAGATATCTTACACATGCAACTGACATATAAAGGCTCAAATTTCTGTTTCGCCTTGGGGCAGGAACCCCTCTCCCCCTCCCACATACACACATACTGTCAAACAAAGGAAGGGGATTCAAAAGGCTGGGAGAGGGAAAATTCAAAACTGTGCATTCAAAAATTTCGGAGTTAATTCCATTTACCACTAAATCACTTAGCCGTGGTCTACACTTACCTGGCAATTCAGCAGCAGTCAACAGAAATTACACAAGTTACACAGAGTAGCTTGCATAACTCCCATAGACGGCTGTGCTTACCTTCTATGCAGCGTCTTCACTGCACTGCGTCATTTGAGGGGGTGGTTTACCAGCGTCGACTTCTGGATCGATTGAGCGGGTCTTCATTGACCGCTCAATCGATCCAGATAGGTTGATCTGACAGTGGCAACTTTGCCGCCATCAGTGTAGACATACCCTTAATGGATTAGTAGCCAAAGGAAACTCAGATACAACCCCCACCTTCAAGTTTAGCAATTCACTTTGCGTTTTAATCGTCTGGCCCAGTCCCACCATCTATCACCATCCTGGATTTTATAATGGTTCCCCCTCTGGTTTTATTGGCTTCCCTTTACTTGCTCCCCACTCAGTGTATCCTCTGATCATATAAAGCTATTTCTCCACAGCTGCACCAAGCCACATGTGGGTCCTGTAAACCCTCCTAGCATCCAAAAATCCATCTGGCCAGCAACTGGCTAAACAGCTCACACAGGGGAGGGTGGAAAGGAGACCATTGCTGAGTACTGACTCCAGGTCTCTACTGCAGGATGCGATTCTGATGCCAGGGCAGAAATGAAATTGCAGGGTTGCTCAGTCCTCATCTTGTGACCAATTTAAAGCCCTGCCTTTTACACATGGACATGGACATGGACATCCTTGGAAACTGGGGTCTATGACAGAAGCCAACAAAAACAAAGGATTTTAAATACAGACTTTCACTGGACTAAATGTGAGGATAGAAAACATTCGTCCAAGGAAATCATTCACTTGGACAGTATTTATCTGGGCTCCCATTGCAATTATTGCAGCTCTCTGTGTGCTGACAAAGATTGTTCCATCCCACAAACTAGCTTAGCTTCTTCCTGAACCAACAGTTATCATCATGTTTATGAGTTAGTGATCTTTTGCCACATGAATGATGACAGTGTCATAAGTTTAACTTTGAATCCTCTGCACGACCATGATGTGCAGCAACCAGAACCCAGACGAGACTGACCTTGCCTGGCCAACAGGGAAAGGCTACTTGCCTGATCAGGCTTGGTTAGTGTAGCCTTGTATGCTTAGCATATGTATTACATTTGGTAATTGTTAATAAATAGAGGGTAAGGATATTACTGTGTATTGCTCTTTCACTGGTAAAAGGTCCTGCAAACCTGCAGAAGAATACATCCAGAGCCCTATGAACTGGAGTAAGGGTAGGTGCCTTTCACCCGGAGCCCTACGGACTGCAAAAGGGTGGGGGGAGCCTAAACTAACAGGGTTATACATGGAGCCCTAAGGACTGGGAAAAGATGGGATGCCCTAGTGTGTGCGGGTAACACTGAAGGAGCAAAGGCAAACAGGCTGATTTTAGTGGGGTTTCTCCTGATTAGCCCTGTAAGTGAGAAGAGAATGAAGCCCAAAGGTTGTTATAATTAATGATTCTGCCATTTCATTTTTTAAAAGTCCTTTGACTCATATTATATTTACTGCTATTACAAATCATACAAATATAGATCTACAGGTCTTTCCTACATCCTTTTACCCTCCCCATGTTTTACATGCCACTGTAATCAATTACTCAGTCTCTCTCATAGAGCACCTATTAGACAGATAAGATTGGAGTCTCAGTTCTTAGCTGGTGTAAGTTGGCATAGATCCACTGCCTTCAGAGCAGGTATGCCAATAGAAACTAACCCAGAATTGTGATCTAAAAGGGCTGTCAAAAGTAAAATTTGCTCTGGCTTTGGCTACACAAGAAAATGTATAGCTGTAAATTACTACTGATAAAGCTCCACCAGTGACAGCAAATTTAACAAGAGTGGAAGCTGAAAAGCAGGATAGGATCCAGGCACTTTGTCACTGTGTCATCTAATCCTATTCATCAGGGTGACCAGCTAGCAAGTTTGAAAAATCGAGAGGGGGAGTGGGGGGTAGAGGGTAATAGGTGCCTATACAAGAAAAAGTACCAAATTTAGGGACTGTCCCTATAAAATCGGGACATCTGGTCACCCTACTATTCAGAGACATGGTAAAAGCAGCTGCGTCATGTGCCCTATCTTTCCATCATTACTATCTGCAGTGGAGCAGTACTGGTGGCAAATTAGGGTTATGGAATTCACCAGTGTAGAAGGAGCCCATGTTATTTGGCATGAGAATCTGCAAAGTTACATAATAAGAAGCACTGAAATTTATTCAGAACTATGTTTTTAATTCAGTTCAGAATTTTGGGCTCATTTGCAAAAAGTCATGGCCATGCGCCAGAAAAATGGCATTTTTTTTATGATCCTAGCTGAATAAAGTCCAGTGAATGGTTAAAACAATGGTATTTTCTATCCTGCTTTTAAGTACAGACCACATCAAAAGAACTTTGCTGTACACATGTATGAAGAGTTACAACTTTAATGAATAACAGTTAAATGCAACTGTTAAGCCAGTACTTAAGGAGGATAGAAAAACAGTTTGTCTCTTAATGGGAAAGAAGACAATTTACAGTCTCTCACATGAGCCTTCCCAAAATATCAGTGTCACAAATCAGGTCATTGTTTCTCAAGATGGACCACTGCCAGCTCTAGGCTCAAAAAGATCCATTTCAAATAAAGACTTTATTGTAATGTCCATTCCATGAGGCTCAATTCTCCATACAGCAAGACTCCCCTTGATTTTAATGGGGACAGGACTGTGCATATGATTTATACACTATGAACGATGTCTCTTATCCTATGAGCATTCACACTGCTGTACTGAGGTACAGCTTTCCTTAAATACTGCAGCAGCCTCTGAACAGTAAGTCAATTGTTTAGCCCCCTCACATGCTCTTGCAATAACCTACAGGCGCACAGGCTGATGGCTCAGGTTTTTATTCAACCCCTGGCCTTCTTGTATTTTTATTAGCTTTGAACTACAAGGAGCTAAGACAATTTTAATAAGCTCATAAGCAGGCATCTGAAAGATGAGCACTTTTATCCTGAGTAAACACCTTCCTTCTATGAAAGGAAAGCTTGTGGTGCTTAAAGAGCCATGAGGAAACAGTAAAAGGACTGTGTTAGCATATACTAAACAGACCATTGAGTCTCTCTTCATTAGCACTGCAGGTTTCTCTTTCACAGAGAGAAGGATGCATACCAAATGAACTTGCTTGATTTTTAGATCCCTGGAAAGCCCTTCAATAATAGGTGTTTAACAGAAGAAAAAGGAATAATGATGGTAAAAATTCTAAGTGGATGACAAACTTTAGCAATTTTTGGTTCAGTGACACTAAACTTTTAAATATGTTTTAAAGGCATTTGCCATTTCTTCATGTAAGATAGATATTGTGTCCTCATTTACATTCTGTAATGGTCCTCCCTCAGGATTTGGTACAGAAGTGTGGTCTAGTGGTCAAGCAAGGGGGTTGTGGGGTGGGAAGCCCAGGCCCTCCCACTGCACTATGCTCTGACCCAGGGCCTTTTGGGGCTACGAATGGTCTGGCAAGCAACAGAGGCTGCTTAAGGCTGCCCTCCCTGGGCCCCTTCCTCTCATCAACCTCTCCTCTACCCCCCATCAGCTAAGTCCAGGGCTTTCCTCTGTTGGGTTAGTCCAAATTAAATAAAGTAAGAGGGATTAGCACTGTCCAGGGTACACAGGCAGGGAAGAGGGGCAGGTACTTCCTCACTTTGAATATTTCTGGGATGGGTCCTCCCTTCCTTCTGGGAAGGCCTTTTTGGGGCAGCTGTGTCAGAGACCTTCCTGCTGCACTGTGCTGCTGGACTGAAACTGTGGACTGCAGGTCTGCCTTTGCTCTCTTCCAGCTCTGCTACCCAAATGAGTGGTTTTTTCCCTTTCTCCTTTAATTCCTCCATCAGATGAAGCATTGCTGGAGGTGTGGCAGGGTGGGTCTGGCTGAGCCCAAAATAATCTCTTAACCCCTTATTGTCCAGTGTAGAGTTTGTACACCCCATCATATCTTGTACACCCCAAGACTATTTAGAAGGATTGGACATACACAAGTCCATGGGGCCAGATGCAATGCACCCGAGGGTGCTGAGGGAGTTGGCTGAGGTGATTTCAGAGCCTTTGGCTATTATCTTTGAAAGCTCGTGGCAACAGGGGGAGGTCCCTGAGGACTGGAAAAAAGCAAATATAGTGCCCATCTTCAAAAAAGGGAGGAAAGAGGATCCAGGGAACTACAGACCGGTCAGCCTCACCTCAATCCCTGGAAAAATCATGGAGCAGGTCCTTAAGGAATCCATTTTAAGGCACTTGGAAGAGAGGAAGGTGATCAGGAACAGTCAACACGGATTCACCAAGGGAAAGTCATGCCTGACCAACCTGATTGCTTTCTATGATGAGGTGACTGGCTCTGTGGATGTAGGGAAGGCGGTGGATGTGATATACCTTGACTTTAGCAAAGCTTTTGATACTGTCTCGCACAGTATTCTTATCAGCAAGTTAAAGAAGTATGGGTTGGATGAATGGACTATAAAATGGATAGAGAACTGGCTAGAGCATAGGGCTCAACGTGTAGTGATCAATGGCTCCATGTCTAGCTGGCAACCGGTCACAAGTGGAGTTCCCCAGGGGTCTGTCCTGGGGCCGGTTTTGTTCAACATCTTTATTAATGATCTGGAGGATGGGGTAGATTGCACCCTCAGCAAGTTTGCGGACGACACTAAGCTGGGGGGATTGGTAGATACCCTGGAGGGTAGGGATAGGATACAGAGGGACCTAAACAAACTGGAGGATTGGGCCAAAAGAAATCTAATGAGGTTCAACAAGGACAAGTGCAGAGTCCTCCACTTAGGAAGGAAGAATCCCATGCACAGCTATAGACTGGGGACCGACGAGCTGGGCAGCAGCTCTGCAGAAAAGGACCTGGGGGTAACGGTGGATAAAAAGCTGGATATGAGTCAGCAGTGTGCCCTGGTTGTCAAGAAGGCTAATGGAATATTGGGCTGCATTAGGAGGGGCATTGCCAGCAGGTCACGGGAAGTGATTATTCCCCTCTATTCGGCATTGGTGAGGCCGCATTTAGAATACTGTGTCCAGTTTTGGGCCCCCCACTACAAAAAAGATGTGGACAATTTGGAGAGAGTGCAGCGGAGGGCAACCAAAATGATTAGGGGGCTGGAGCACAGGACTTATGAGGAGAGGCTGAGGGAACTGGGCTTGTTTAGTCTGCAAAAGAGAAGAGTGAGGGGGATTTGATAGCAGCTTTTAACTACCTGAAAGGGGGTTCCAGGGAGGATGGGGCTAGGCTGTTCTCGGTGGTGGCAGATGACAGAACAAGGAGCAACGGTCTCAAGTTGCAGGGGGAGGTCTAGGTTGGACATTAGGAAAAAGTTTTTTACTAGGAGGGTGGTGAAGCATTGGAATGGGTTACCTAGGGAGGTGGTGGAATCTCCATCCTTACAGGTTTTTAAGCTGAGGCTTGACAAAGCCCTGGTTGGGATGATATAGCTGAGGTTAATCCTGCTTTGAGCAGGGGGTTGGACTAGATGACCTCCTGAGGTCCCTTCCAACTCTATGATTCTATGATATCCCACCAAACCATATTGATTTCTGAGACAATTTGGCCAGTGAGAAAAAAAAAATCAGATGGATAAGCTACTTAGTCAAACTATAGGAAATGCGCCTACAGCCAGGCAATTAGGAAGAGACCTATAAAACTCAAGATGAACTGTTCCAGTCTCTGTAGTAATTATGTAATTAAGACAAATGTGCTTCACATGACAGCACACAGGTCATGAAGATTATAGGATCTGTATTTTAGAGAGATCTAAGCATACTATAAAACCAAACAAAAACACAAAAAAAAACACGCTCAAAAAAAATTTCTTGCAAGCGATGAAAATAGGCCAGATCTTCTGCTGGTGTAAATTGGGTTAGCACCACTGACTTCAATGGAGCTAGGGTAATTTACAGCTGATGAAAATCTGGCCCCAAAGTGATTGCAACAATGCTGCTGGATATATTGCTAAAAGATCTGCTCTAGGAATTGTTTTGGGAAGTTCTATGACCTGTGTTATACAGGAGGACGGACTAGATGATCAGAATGGTCCCTTCCAGCCTCAGAATCTGTGAACACAAAAATGTGGGAAGCCTGCCTGAATTACAGATATATTGGAAGAGTGGAATCCATAATGCATCTAGAAAAAAATCTACATATTCGGACTCTATAGAATTCCTCTTCTGCTCTCTGTAAGCCCTGAAGGATGCTGCACACACTAACAATCTCACAGACTCAAGCACTTTTTAGCTGTTGAAGACACTGTGTTGGTTTAAACAAGTCAGCAACTAGAAGAAAACATGTTTTATTAAACAATGTCTTGTTGCTTAGGCCCAATACATTACCTGCCTTAATTCTTTAATATACAGGTGGTGTGAATGGTGTTGAAAGCTGAATAGTTTAGCAACAGAAGCCAAGTTAGCTATTTTTCATTTTCCTGTTACTTTCGTGATGTGCTCACAAAAACATCCCAGCTACTTCTTGTACTCCCAAAGCACTGGTAGTGAGGGAGATAGGCTTTTAGAAAGAGCGGTGATGAGGGATAACAGGCAGAAGTGGACATAGAGGGATTTAGCACTGGAAGCTCCGAGACCCAGGGAGGGTTAAGGACTGAAATAACTGGCAATTTATGACAGTCACTCGAGGATTGCCAATGAGCTGCAATACTGGGTGCTGGTCATTCTCTTTTTCAGCCCCAGCACAGCCCTTATGCTCTGGCAGTGAGAGAGGAAAGCACAGGGCTGCATATGCCAACCTTATGCAGCTCCTATAGAAGGGGAATTGTCCCCCAGGCTGTTGCAAACCCTTCACACATCACTAGAGCACAGTGTAGGAGGTAGGGCCGGACAGAGGTGAAGAGAGAGATCAGAGGCTACCTGTTTTGTAGTGGCTATCCTGTTCATGGAAGACAACCGAACCCCACAAACAAATACAACTTCACAAGTGGCAGAAATTCAATTAGGTCCCTCTTCACCAGTTCCAGAAGGGAGACCAAGAAATAAATGGGCAAGAACCACCCTCCAAGCCCATTTCATCTCACCCAAGCATAACAGGCAGTATGGGGAAGCTTCTATTGTTGCTACTTGTTCAGTAGACATAGGGCTTTTGGCTCCCGGATTGTCAGTTATCCCCTTTCATAAGACCTGATTCAATTTATAAAGGAGGTGGCAGGGGGAGGAGAGAGAGAGAATGAATGAGAATTTCTTTAATTGTCTGATATTGCCACTATAGTCACTATTGGTTTGAAATGGACAGCTGACTCATCCCTAGCAGGGACAGTGCTCCACCTCAGGATTCCATGGAACACAGCAGGTATTTCTGCAGTGGTAATAGCTGTGTTATGATTATTATTTTATCTGGATTGCTTCTTGCAGCATTTTTGTACATTCAACTCTCAGGTCTAATTCTGTAAAAACTGCTACAAAGGGAGCTATTGCCCTTTTTCACTATCATTTCCTTTTCATGAACTTTAAAAACTTTCTTTTGCTTCCTGAGAATATTTAATGATTCAATAAAGTCAGCACCAAAAAAGATGATTCACTAAACCAAAGAATGGTAAAACTATCTAATTTAAAAAGAAGGGGCCCAATCCATATGAAATTAGGGCATGTGTGATTTTAGGTTTATTCTGCTTGTTTACCTCTGCAGAGGCTGAGCTTGATTCATGGCCACAAAAGCATGCAGTCCTGCTCAGATATTTATTTACAAAGACTCTAGCTTTTAATTAAGAACACTTTCGTTTCTAATCCTCTTCACCATAATGTGTGTTAGCTAATTGTTGGCATGTCAAGAAGTACAGGTGCTCATTACTGCACTGGGCGGCACAGAATGGGAAGGACGTGAACATCCCGCAGTGCTAAAGGAACAGGTCCAAGACTATTTAGAAAGATTGGACATACACAAGTCCATGGGACTGGATGCAATGCACCCGAGGGTGCTGAGAGAGTTGGCTGATGTGATTTCAGAGCCATTGACTATTATCTTTGAAAGCTCGTGGCAATTGGGGGAGGTCCCTGATGACTGGAATAAAGCAAATATAGTGTCCATCTTCAAAAAAGGGAGGAAAGAGGATCCGGGGAACTACAGACCGGTCAGCCTCACTTCAATCCCTGGAAAAACCATGGAGCAGGTCCTCAAGGAATCCATTTTAAGGCACTTGGAAGAGAGGAAGGTGATCAGAAACAGTCAACACGGATTCACCAAGGGAAAGTCATGCCTGACCAACCTGATTGCTTTCTGTGAAGAAGTAACTGGCTTTGTGGATGTGGGGCAAGCAGTGGACGTGATATACCTTGACTTTAGCAAAGCTTTGGATACAGTCTCTCACAGTATTCTTATCAGCAAGTTAAAGAAATATGGGTTAGATGAATGGACTATAAAATGGATAGAGAACTGGCTAGAGCATAAGGCTCAATGAGTAGTGATCAATGGCTCCATGTCTAGCTGGCAGCCAGTCATAAGTGGAGTGCCCCAGGGGTCAGTCCTGGGGACGGTTTTGTTCATCATCTTCATTAATGATCTGGAAGATGGGGTAGATTGCACCCTCAGCAAGTTTGTGGATGACACTAAGCTGGGGGGATTGGTAGATACCCTGGAAGGTAGGGATAGGATACAGAAGGACCTAAACAAACTGGAGGATTGGGCCAAAAGAAATCTAATGAGGTTCAACAAAGAAAAGTGCAGAGTCCTCCACTTAGGAAGGAAGAATCCCATGCACAGCTATAGATTGGGGACTGATGAGCTAGGCAGCAGTTCTGCAGAAAAGGACCTGGGGGTAACAGTGGATAAAAAGCTGGATATGAGTCAGCAGTGTGCCCTGGTTGCCAAGAAGCCTAATAGCATATTGGGCTGCATTAATAGGAGCATTGCCAGCAGATCACGGGAAGAGATTATTCCCCTCTATTCGGCATTGGTGAGGCCACATTTGGAGTATTGTGTCCAGTTTTGGTCCCCCCACTACAACAACGATGTGGAGAATTTGGAGAGAGTCCAGTGGATGTGGAGAATTTGGAGAGAGTCCAGTGGAGGGCAACAAAAATGATTAGGGGGCTGGAGCACAAGACTTATGAGGAGAGGCTGAGGGAACTAGGCTTGTTTAGTCTGCAGAAGAGAAGAATGAAAGGGGATTTGATAGCAGCCTTTAACTACGTGACAGGGGATTCCAGGGAGGATGGAACTAGGCTGTTCTCAGTGGTGGCAGATGACAGAACAAGGAGCAATGGTCTCAAGTTGCAGTGGGGTAGGTCTAGGTTGGACATTAGGCAAATGTTTTCCACTAAGAGGGTGGTGAAGCACTGGAATGGGTTACCTAGGGAGGTGGTGGAATCTCCATCTTTGGAGGTTTTTAAACTGCGGCTTGACAAAGCCCTGGCTGGGATTATTTAGCTGAGGTTAGTCCTGCTTTGAGCAGGGGGTTAGACTAGATGACCACCGGAGGTCCCTTCCAACTCTATGATTATATGATTAGGCAATGTCAACATCAGGGCATTAAGCATAAGTCAACTATGTTTACATTGTAGGAGGGAGATAAGAACTACCTTCCCAGGCTGATTGTCACTAATGCCCTTGGCTAAGCCTTACAAAATAAAGGTCAGCAAGACACACACAACAAAGCTGTTATAAATACCATAGCGCCTATATTTGTTGTGAAGCACTGCCCAGTGACAGAAGACTAGGAAAAAACAAAAACGAAATTAAAACAAACCAAACAATTTTACTGATCTTTGACAGCATGAAACATCTACCTAGCAGGAAGTTGAATCTCACATACTTCTGCTCAGTGCTTGGGATTCGTGCCTCAGTTAATTCAACTCAAAGCTTCCATATGGGAAAATCCTATATAAATTTATATATAAATTTAATAAGGGTGAAACCAAAATACGATTTTATAGAAATTGCTCTGGACACTGCATAGACGTTAATGAAGAATTATCTCCTTTCTTAACAACTATGAATTTAACTGAGATTTCTATCAGTGCTTGAGAATTCCACAAATTGCAATTCCATAGAAAAAAATTCATTTACTATGCCATTGTACAGGATGTTTCTGTAAGGACTAGATTTATAATGGTCATATACCAGTCTGGAGAATTAGATGGAGAAGTGCTCAGAAGTGGAGATGATGATTTACATCAACTGCTGTAGTCCATTTTCAGATCTATGAATCCAGCCAAAACCAAACTCAATTGCAACCCACTTACTTTAGCATAAAGATGCCAGAAGACAAATCACTGACAGTCCTGTGTTTCTCAGGCATCCATGGGTCATTTTAGATGACCAAAGCTGTAACTCAAGGATGGAAAATAATCTTCTGAGACTCAGTCTATGCAGTCAGTACCGATTAAGGTTCTGAGCTGCCACCATCCCAGGGCTTCTGCTCTCTTGCTTATAAATCACAAACTCTCCAGCTACAAGATATTTGTTTGCCTGTCCATTGCAGTTAGCTTATGAGAAGTGATACTTCGCATCTACAATACATGTGGTGCCTTTGATATCTTCATATAAAAGCACTTCCCAAATATTAATACATTTAAAAACTTATAACACCCCCCTGAAGTTAAATACCCATTTTACAGCTGAGGGTCAAAAAGGAGACGTGACTTGGTCCAACGTCACATATGAAATGTGTGGTTATCCCATACTCCTTTCCTAGGACAGAACACTGAGAATCTGATTCTGCCACCCTTACTCCTGTTGAGTAGTACCTTATTCCCACTGAACTAAATGGGGCTACTTGCAAGAATGATACTACTTAATGATTGCTCAGCATCAGCCCTCAATCTAACAAAGCACTTAAACATATGCTGAACTTCATGCACGTGAGTAGTCTTATTGTCTTCAAAGTTAAGCATGTATTTAAATTATTTGCTGTATCATGGCTGATCTGAAACAGCACATGTACAGAGCTGTGTAACATGTGTAGCTTCTATCCTGCAGTGAAGAATACTTTTGATGTATTGCAGTGCATATCACTGAACTGGTAATAATCAAAGTCTATAGCTACAGTTGTGGCCAACAGATAAATAAATATAAACAAAAACAAGAAATAACTGTGGTAAGTGTATAGTAACAGTTGGCTAAAACCAACTTTTCACTGGTGGTCATTGTACCATTGATTATAAAAATTCAGTAATTTTTAGAGTTTTGTTGCGTGTTTTCTCTTACATTTCATAGTTTATAAAACCAGCCATACTGACTAAGAGGATATCATGTTATGAAGTTATCTATTGTCATTAGAAAATTGACAGAAGAAAAAACCCAGAAGGAACCAAATGGATTTGCATTCACTGTATGACAGTTTTAAACACAGAGTTTGAAATGGATTAACTCATGGCCAGTTTGTTTGTTTTTCCCTTTGTAGAGAAAGAGTCAGGTTTCTCATCTTTCCTCCTTCGTGATGTTTTTTGAAATAGTTATAAACATCAGATAGCATATTCTGGAATGCCAAAGCAAACTATGTGGCAATGTTTGTTGCGTAGGATGGGACAGTCTCCATTTAGTTACCAGAGATTGCGTAGCAGTGGCCTGCAGATATAAGAACTTGCTTCAAACTCCCTCAAGTCCTACTCAAAGCTTGGTCGGCTTGCTTCTCTAATTCTTCATGGGGAAAATAGGAGCTTGTCACAAGCAGAGCTAGCAGTCCCGTTGCTCTGAGCCTGAAGAGTATATACAGCAGTGTTCTCCAATTCTGGGCCTGATGTGCCTAGTTTCTACTGGGTCTGGCGGCTAAAATTAATAAGGTCTGGTCTACACTTACCGGCAAATTCAGCAGCAGTAGATGGGAGATATACAAGCTATGTAGAGTAGCTTGCGTATCTTACGTCGACTTCCTAAAGTCTGCTCTGCATGCCATCTCCTCTATGCTGCGCCAATGGGAAATGCGTTCCCATCAAGGCAGTGTTACTCTTTTTCCAGGGGTGGATTTATTAAGTCAATTTCTGGATCGATCGAGCAGGTCTTCACTTCCACTCAATCGATTCGGATAAATCGATCTGACGGCAGTGAATTTGCCACCATCAGTGTAGACATACCCTAAGTAGTAAAGCAGCTTTATAAAAGTTTACTTTTTGTTATTAATATCTATTTCCATTCTGTGTGTGTGTCTACGAAGTACTGAGGGGGGTCTCGCTCTTGCATATTGGTGCTTTTTGTTGGTAAGACCACTACAGATTCCTTGGTCCTTCTCAATGGGATCTGCTTCTTGAAGAGCTTACTCCTCATCTTGTGTTATTTTTAAGTGGCTCCTTAGCTGAGGTTCCACATGGAAATTCGGACAAATATGAGCCTACTTTTCACCTCTACAGGAAAAATCTTCATTCCCCAACCGGCCCAGAGGTTTGACATTCAACCATGATATTTCTGTAGTTCAAGCACTGACTCTCGCTTTAAAAATAGCAATAATATAAAACAAACAAACAAATGTACCATATCTATTTTCCAGAGGACAAGTTTCAAGGTAGAAAAGACCTACTCTTCTTTCTAAGAATTTGTTTTCAGATGTCTCAGACGCAGAAAAGTCCACTTCTGTGTTACATATGCGGACTGGGACCAGACACATTCTGGACTAAAGCAGCTTCCTTTCTTGAGCTGCGAGATACAATATTATTACGAAGGTTTGGTCTGTTTTTTGTTTTTTTAAGTTGGGGCACAAAGGAACTCGAGTGGTTTCTTTTTTGTGGGGGGAGGGTTTGCTTTTAATAGAAAAAGCAGCTGAAAGCAGATGGTAATTTAGGGGTTGAGATTCACTGAATTAAACCTCATTCCAGAAATGTGTCAGCAGAGCATTACAGTGAGGGTGATGAGAAACTTCTGGTAAGAGACTTTAAAATAACAAAAAAATCCCCAAGAGAAATTCCATAGTTTAAAACCTACAGTTTACAGCATACAGGAGTGAGTAACACATCATCATTCCCCCCACCTTAGCCTTTGCCAATGTTTAATGTCCATTTGTTTTCCAATTTCATAATAAAGAGGCATCTGCTTTACTTCATCTAGTTGCACTTAGAAAGGAAAACCTAGCTAAAAGTTTTTAATCAGGATCTGCAAATAGCCAGTTACAGGTTCATTCAGCCCAATAAGTCAGTGCTGGTGTATATGAGCAGAGAATACTTGTATAGTACTTACTTCCTTCTCATGCATGACCAGAGTAAGGAGCAAGCACTCATGTGTTGTGGCCAGCTGAATTGTGTAATGAATTTATGATTCCAAGTTCTTTGTTTATAGCATTCTTGTATTTTTCCAATGCACATAAAGGAAGAACGTGACCTGGACAAAACATAGACCCTCCATCTTGCATCAATCATACATCCAGCACCAATCTCTCAGTCACATGTCACTGCACGCAGCGTTCCCACTTGCTCACTGGGTGGCTCGTGGCCAGTTGTAGCTGCTGCCAACTAAGACAGGGAGGCACTTTGAAGTGGGAGCAATGTCTGACTGAGAGAACAGTATCATGGGCACGATCGATGTGAGGTGCTGGGTTGTAAATTTGAAACACTTTCCTTACAAGGCCTGGAGCAGTGGAAAAAACACTTTGAAACAGAAGTCAGATATAGGAGAGGCAAGAGAGCAATCCTACATTTAAATCATTGGATCAGCTAGGACCATTAGACCCAAATGAATGAGATAAATCAAGGTAAAATGAAAACTAGAGTTAAGTGGGGGACAGATCAGTGTCTTACACCACAACAGAACCAGGAGAGTGGTAGGGTTAGAAAAAATGGTATCTTCAAATCAGTTTTTGCAATTGTGAACTGTTTAACACACACACTGTGAACTCTGCTGAAGAAGGAAGAATTAGCCGACAGCAAATCCCAGTATGAGGTTGAATCTTGATGCTGGAAGGAATTAAGTTCTCTGTTACTGGCAATACATAAAACACAATGAGCATGATTTTCTGCTCATTTACACTAATTTTACACCAGCATAATTGCGCTGGCTTCATTGGAGTCACTCCTGAATTACAATAGTGCGAGAAGACAACCAGGCTCACTCTACTCAGATGCCTGATGGTGACTTTCCTCAGCATAATGTCACTCCTCACCTAATTTCTCATTTTCCTCTTGATAAGATTTTAACTGTTGCCACCCAATAGAGGTTTAATTTGTCTATGCTTTGAAGTCCATGACAAAACTCCCTTGACTCTAGTTGTAGCAGTATCAGACCTTAAAGGAGTACTGTGGTGAGAAATGACACAGGACTGGAGGGGAAAGCTGTGCAGAGAACCTGAGGACCTGATTCTGATCACATGCATTCTAGTGTAAATCAATTTTGGGTAATATGAATTGTGGGTGCTCAGCTTCTCTAAATTTAGTTTTCTTTTATTTAGTTATCTAAAATGTGGATACAGGTGCCTAACTTCAGGCACATCATTTTGAAAATGTTGCCCTAAATTATGAAAGGGAGCCCCCACTCGATATCTTAAACTTACAAGGTGTTCAGTAGAATGTTATGGTCACCATTTTACAGTGGCAAAGACTAAACAGTGTTGTTTAAAGAGAAGATTTACTTTGGCTTTTCACGCTGCATATAAAACAACATTTGAGGAGTCTTTAATTCAGAAGAGAGGGAAAAGGAGGATCATCTTTCATTCTAAATAAGATAATCACAGGTTTCTGCAGGAAAAAGTCCCTTATTACAATGGAGAGGACAATCTCACCTAATAGGGGACTGTATCATAGCAGATTAGGGTTGGAAGGGACCTTAGGAGACCATCTAGTCCAGCCACCTGCTCAAAGCAGGACCAGTCCCAACTAAATCATCCCAGCCAGGGCTTTGTCAAGCTGCAACTTAAAAACCTCTAAGGATTAAGATTCCATCACCTGCCTATTTAACCCATTCCAGTGCTTCACCACCCTTCTAGTGAAATCGCTTTCCATAATATCCAACCTATACCTCCCCCACCGCAACTTGAGACCATAGCTCCTACTCATCTACTATAAATGAGAATAGCCTAGCTCCATCCTCCCTGGAACCTCCTTTCTGGTATCTGAAGGCTGCTATCAAATCCCCCCTCATTCTTCTCTTCTGCAGACTAAACAAGCCTAGTTCCCTCAGCCTCTCCTCATAAGTCTTGTGCTCCAGCACCTTAATCATTTTTGTTTTCCTCTGCTGGACTCTCTCCAATTTGTCCACATCCCTTCTGTAACAGGGAGCCCAAAATTGGGCACAATACTCCAGATGTGGCCTCACCAATGCTGAATAGAGGGGAATAATCACTTCCTCAATTTGCTGGCAATGCTCCTACTAATGCAGCCCAATATGCCATAAGCCTTCTTGACTCATATCCAGCTTTTTGTCCACTGTAACCCCCAGGTCCTTTTCTGCAGACCTGCTGCCTAGCCTGTCGGTCCCCAGTCTGTAGCAGTGCAACCTGTAACTAGGTCTGTAACTAGGGCACTACTGGCATATATTTTACATGTTTAAAGATAGCTACTGATCATGAATGTACAACAATAGTTTGGAACAACCTTATTTATTTTTACCACTTGTTCCTGCGTTTCTTCCACCCACAAAATGCCTATTGATTTTATTGAACAGAGCTGGAAGTCTTGGGTGTATGAGGAATGCAGAATTTGTTATGTAACTGGAAATAGGAATACTGTTTAAAAATAATGATTGTGCCTAAGCTCTTCTCAACAACTCTGGTTTACACCAGTGAAGTGGAAAAGAAAAAGTTACACTCCCATGGAATGATATGCAGACATGACATTTTAAAAAGGAAACTTTTATACTGTGAGATTTACAGCTGAAAAGTGTTTAAGGCATTAACAAAAGCTACAAATGCTATTGTATAAAGTGATCCAGGAACTGCAGCTTACCTCTTCCCGGTGGTTCTTTATTGGCATACAAAGAATACTCTGCGTCTTGTACCCTGTAATTTGGTCAACTTCTGCATTGAATCGGGGATCCTGATTGGAGGGGGGGGAGAGGGGAAGAGGAAAAAAGTGGAAGTAAGTACTCTCTTACTCAAATAATGTCTTTTTTAATTCCCCAGTTTATAGGACCATTGAGGAATTATAACATTTGGCTTGACTGTTACTCAGTGTTACAAAGTTTCCACTATGAGACAATGACTATGTAAATTTAAGTTATTACTGAGTGAATTTCTAGCAATACTATACAAAATAAACTGCTTATGTGGAATATAAGCACTAGTAGATAAATGCAAAGTGTCAGAAAATGCAGCAAGCTTAGAAAAAGCTATTTGTCCAGACCGGATATTCACACATAACCATTTTTAGTATATCTTTTGTTCTCAGAGGAAATTTCCAAAACACGCCAAAAAGACACGCGGGCATGGCTAAGTAAACTTTATGAATAGGATTAGGATTTCCATTTTGGGATTAAAATGAACAACACCCCATCTAAGGGGGAAGAGGAGGGGAAATCAGAGAATGGGTTTTGATAGAATATACACCAAAAATATCCTTTGCTTTCCTAAAACTCTCCCCCCTGCTTACTGAAAAAAAATCAATCCCATGAGCTTCAGAGAGCAGCTTTAATGCAAGAATAACCATTTTCTAAAAACTGACTGTTGTCTCTACAAGACTTATTCATAATGTACCTAAAAACAGACAGTGGCAATCACAACAAATTCCCATCACCAATTTGTGATTCATCATTCAATGCAATCAGCCCAATAGGGAGCTGGCAAACTTTAAGCATTACAGCATTTGTAAGATAGGAATGGAAAAGATAGAGCATTTGGTCCTAGGCTTCTCTGCCACCACAACTTTGTGGCAGGCTAGTGCTTGTGGAGGAAGGATGGTCTTGAGAGTGAGGCATAGGGCAGGTGGGCCAGAAGAAAAAGTAACACCCTAATAAAATCTGATTTGCACTGTGTAAGCATAACATCCTTATTATTACTGCAAAAAGATGGAAATATTCAAAATGAACACTGGCGATATAACATTTTTGCTATAACCAAATGTTTGAATAATCCAGGCTGGGATCTTCAAAGGAGCATTAGGGATTTAAGCAACCAAATCCCATTGAAACTCAATGAGACTCCTTTGAATCCCAGCCTTAATCCTAATTTTACATTTGATAAAATAATTGTTAGAGTGTAAAACCACTGGTACAGTCTGTTACTACGTACCATGAGTTTAAAAAAATATATTCCCCTTGCATTTACATACAGAGCAATGAAAATTAACACAGACTGTCAAAACATTCCAAGTATAAATTATGGAATGAGATTCATTTTCTTTCCTTTTCATTTTGAGTTCGGTTTTGGTTTTTACTTTTTTAAAATTTCACTAAAATGCAGCAAAATATTCTAAAAGGAAGGTTTTTAATTCACCAATATTTGATTTCAAGTTCAATACAATGACCCCGATCCAGGAAAACACTTAAGTATCTGCCTACCTTTAAACACGTGAATAGTCCCATTGATGTCATGATCTTACAGCGAAACATTTACTTAAATATTTCCTGGATGGGGGCCTATCAGGGTCTTCATGTATGATGACAGTTACAGCAGATTACATCATTTTAGAAGCTTGCCCAACCTATTCTTAAATCATTCACATAATGATTCCTACCACTTCAATTGGGAGACTTTTCTGCAGTCCAATGTATCTTATTATCAGGGTTTTTTTTCCTGATATTCAGCCTAAATTTTCCTTGTTCAGTTTCATCCCATTATGCCCAGTTATGGCCAGCTTTAGAATTCCTACAATTCTTAGAAGTAGATTTTTATATATTGGCCTATATTTTTTTTTTAAATGCAAACAATTATTTGTCCCTATTATTTAGCCCACTTTGACATATAAATACCCAATTTCTTGGTACAATCAAAAACAAATTTCTAAGTGAGCTGAATTACAAATGCAAATAATTGTAGGTGGAAAAATGGAGACCTGGTTAAGGCCAGGATGAAAACTTGACCCTTAATCTCAAAAGTCCATTCCTCAAACATCATAAGTAGCCAAATGTGCATATATTATATATAGAGATAGTTGAGGCCAGATCCTCAGGTAGTGTAAATCAATGTGGCTCCAATGAAGTGCATGTATTACAGTAGCTGAGGATCTGGCCTCTTTATTTACACAAAAGTTCCCTATTTACCTCATATGCATTCTTGATGTTCAAAGGCTGGCCCAAAGCTGCTACATGTCCCACAATCCCCTTGTTCCATTCCAAACGAATGCAGTTGTTTGAAGCTTCTTCCAAGGTGGAACCTTCTGCAACATCAAACAGCCTGCTGACAAGAAACTTCTCATTGGAGCTATCCTCACAGACCAGGAAAAGGGAATAGCGATCAGCAGCTATGAGCTCATGGATGTGCAGGAAAATTTTGTGACAAAGTGCTGTGACATCCAAGTGAGTAGAAATCTCTTTCACTAGTTCTAATAGTCTTGAGCACTGATCCCCGGCATCAGTCCCAATCTTTGGAGATTGCAGAGGCATCTGTTCCTTTCTTCCAGAGCCAGAAAGGAAACTCACGGTTCCAACAGAGTCCTTGACAATGATGGGTCTTAGAGGCCTGTCAAATTCAGAAGCTGATATTTTCCTTGCAGGTGTCCCAGGGTTGGGGGTCTCAGCTTGGGTAGTCTGATGAGCAGGACAAGAGCAATCCTCACTGTGGTGTTTGGTTCCTTCCTTGCAGGCGGGGATGGTATGAACTCTCTCAGCAAACCATGCATTGACCATTTCTCTGTAAAACAGAAGTGAACGGTAATAAATACTAGGAGTTAATCCCCAAGTAATAATAATTATTGAAAGGGATCAGCCCTTTTACGCAATAAGACTTAAAAAAAAAAACATTTAGTAAACACCTGCTTCTCTAACTTGTTGTTCATTTCTAGCCAATACTGTGACTAACTCGAGCACTGATATCTTATGTCTTATTAAAAAAAGAAAATATTTCTGATTAAATAAAATGATACTGAATAAGGCAGAAAACCATTACTTATGACATAGCTTTCGGGGCTTAAAAACTGAAAATTATGACTACGCTAATATCAAATGCTTCATGTCATAGAGTTTAAGGCCATGAGGGATCATCAGGTCATCTGGCCTGATTGCCTGTTTATAACAGGCCACCAACACCATCCAGCACTCCTAAACCAAACACAGCAACTGAAATTAGAGAAAAGCATTACCACCCACAGGAGAGTGGACTATTGTGTGTCACTAGGAGGGACCGAGGTGCACCAATGGCCAAGGCCCCTGCAATGGCAAAGAATTGATTAAATGAGATATATCTAGATAATCCTGGCAAATGACCCATATATCCCCATGCCACAGAGGAAGGCAAAAAACAACCCAGAGTCACTGCCCATCGGACCTGGATAAAATTCCTTTCCAATCCCACATATGGCAATCAGATAGATCCTGAGTATGTGAGAAAGAACGTGCCAGCCAATCAACCACCTTGAGAGAGAGAATGTTCAGTGCCCTCTCAGAGCCCTGGCCCACCCACCCTTCCCGATATCCCATCTCCAGCCGTGGCCGTCCCTGATGCTTCAGAGGAAGGAGACCAAAAACAGAAGACACCCAAAACCAAAACACCCCAAACAAGCCACGTAACCATACCCACCACACACAATACATTGCGAGGGGACAAGAGGAGGGAATCCTTCATTTTGTGCATAACACCTCATTAATCTGAATTGTTAGAAACCTTTATGAAAAATAACCAACAAAACATCATTCTAATTAGAACGAATTGAAAAATAGTGGGGTGGAAAACGTGGGGAAAAATGAAAATTATTATTTTTTCAGTTTTCTGAAAAAAAATTTAAAAATTCAACTCATGAAAATTTTCATGTAAAGAAAAGGCCATTTTTCAGCAAAACGTTTTCAACCAAAAAAGTTTGACCAGCTGTAATTCTGACCAATAAATTTAAATATTTCACGTCCAACTTTGGTTGGATACTCAATATTCCAAAAATTCAGCTTGACCATTTTTTAATCCCAAAATAAGGGAAAATCATGCTGAAGGAAAACAAAAACAAAAAATTAAGGACTAAATTTCCAATCCAGTTCCCATTGAAAGTAATGGCAAAACTCCCTTCAACCTCAATAGTGCCAGATCAGATCCTAACTCCTCAGACTGTTACTCACCTGAATGGTCCTTACTGATCCAAGTGTTGTCACTGAAGCTTGTACAGTTAAATACTCAAAAAAGTCAGATACAGTTTAGGTTTAACATGCCACTTAATTTTGCCCCTTGAGCACATACATTTTGATAGTCTTTAACCGCATACTCACATACACACTTCTCAAATATATAATGAGCTTCTAGTACATGAATGTTCCTTAGTTGCTCACTAAAGTCAGGATCTTGCAAACACTACAAACAGATGTGATTCTATCCATGTGATTAATGCCATTGATCTTAATGGGATGACAGAGTGGGTATTTAAAATTTGGGACACCTGTACCACACATACTGGTATTTCAGTTAGTGTTTCCCCTCCCTCCACCCTCTAAATGTGGAGAAGGACTAAGCTGTTGGCACATTATTCAGTGCCTCTGTTTCTAAAAGAGCTGCTTTTGGAATTCAGTAATAGTGTTACAAAGTCCAATTTGTACAGAACTTTATCCCATACAGATCTTACAGCAATGAATGCCAACATGCCAGATAGTAGTGAGAAACTTCCTTGGAAGCTGAAGATCTGACAGAACAAACAAAATTATGAAAAGAGACTTGGGGTATTGGACTGAGACACACAAGTGAAAACTTGGAATAGATAACATGGAGACCATCCAGAATTACTGAACAAAGGCTCAATCCTGCAAGGGGCCAACCACCCAGGTTGCAGGACTGGTCCTTGAGATAGCTCCTCTTGAATGATTTTTCCACTCTTGTAATGAACAACAAAGAGAGTTACATACAAGAGGATTACCAAGCCAGGTCCATAATATCAAAGAGCAGCTAGTTAAAAAAAATCTTCTTGAGAAAATGTATTTACCTCAAGTTGAGTGCAGTATATCCTTCAGGCAGATGTGGCAATCAGAGTCTGGGACTGCACTTGCTTGCCCGCTGCAAGCTTTGAATTTTAAATGCAGTGACACTTTAGATTTATCATTTTAATGAAAGGGTCATCAGGAAGGCCAGCACGTGGCTGCCCCTTGTCTTTAGTGGATCCCCAAGGTATGCACACTGTAAAATACAGTCACCCGGCCCCCTCACCTATGAAAACATGCATCATCTCTGAAATTAAAGTGATTTTTCTAATCCTGTACCCAAAAAGCATTTATAGAAACTTTCTTGGCTAAAATCTGAAACAGCATTTTGCAATCTCAGCTGATCATCATTTTCCCAAAGTGAACGCTTCATACTGTAGATGACTAGTTCATAGATTAAATTAATATGTGATTTGCAGATCATAATGTATGGGCACCTGGACAGTTGAAGCCCAGTAAAAATGTCTGGTTTGGTAACCTGTGATGGAAAAGTCAGGGGTCATATTTCAAATTTGGGATTTTTTTCTTTACTAAGCATACCACAGAATGAACATACCAAATTTCAAAGGTGCAGCTGACTGAGAGCATAGAAATGAATCCTGTTAGTTGGTCAGTGATCTATTACAAGTTAAGCTAGCTGGAAAACAAGAATTCTGTTCCTCAAAACATTTTGAGGTTTCAAAATATGGTTTTGTTCCACATCAGAATGAAAACAAGACCTTTTTTTTTTTTAATTTTTATTTTTTATTAAATAAAATCGAGAGATACAAGACAGACCAAGATAAATCCAGGGCTATTCTGGGGTGGGACTCTTTCCCACAATATTTCATCCCGGACCTGAGACACCTTTTAGATGGAAAAAGTCTTCTAAAAAGGTATTCAACCAGCTTTAGTTACAAGCATTTGCATACATGAGATATGAATAACTCTGTATACATATATTCCTTATTTAAAGGATGGTTTTGACGGCATTGTAAAATACAAAGCAGTAGGTGGCTGCTAAACATGATTGACAAAGCAAAGCTAAAGGGATTGATTAGTCTCTAAAGTCATTTATATCAAATATACTTCTAAGCCATAGATATTATTGCTTTTATACGATAAGCCATAACCTGAAAAAGCAGCGTATTTGTCTTCCCTTGTGATGGTTTGAAAGAGTCGTGCTGCCTCTTTCCCAGCTCTGGTCTATACTACAGAGTTATGTCAATGTAAGGCAGCTTATATTGACCTCTCTAAGCATCTACACCAAAATGTAGCTCCCACTGATGTAACTTGCTCACTACACCGACTTAACTCCACCTCCACGAGAGGCATAGCACTTAGATTGATGTAGTTAGGTAGATGAAGTGTCAGTGTAGACACTGCATTGCTTACATCGACTGTTGATGCCTTTCAGAAGCCATTCCACAATGCCCCACACAGAGTTAAATTAGTGTAAGCGCTCCAGGTGAGGACACAAACCACCAACACAAGGAGCATAGTGTGAACATGCAAATGTGATTTAAATACTGTGGTAGCAGTATGTCGACGTAAGTTAAGTCGACTTAATTTTGCGGTGTAGACTTACTGCAGTCACATATGACTTGAAGTCCTGAGTGGGACTAAGAACTACACAGATGTGTTAAAAACTGATTCACTGAATGAGGGTAGATTTAAAATGTGGAGGATCTATGTAGTGAATACTTTTCTGGGAAAAAGGAGCTATGTGATAGCAGAAAATACACATCAGTAAGGATTTCAATGTCATATATGAGAGAATAATATATTTTGTCCTCAGGGCTGTGGTTGGTTAAAAGTTACCTAATAGAGCTGCTGGGCCAAATTCTGTTCTTAACCACACCAATGTAACTCCATATAAATAGAATTGAACCAATATAACAAAGTAGAATCTGATAGTCTTTATCTGGGCTCCTAATTAAGTATTTTGGTCCTGCCACTACAAAGACTTACACATGTGCTTAATATTCATGCACTGTGAGATAATCCCATCAAGGTCAATGGGACTAACAGTCCATACAGTTAAGCACAATTGTAAATCTTTTGCAGAATCAGGGCCTTAGACTGCATGCCCTTTTGGGCAGGTACCTTGGATGAAATGCTGGCCCCATTAAATCAATGGGAGTGTTGCCATTGAGTTCAGTGGGGACAGAGTTTCATTCCATGTGTTTTTACTTCCTCTGTGAAATGCCTAGCACACTTTTGGGTGTAATTATTAAATTATTATTATTGTGTACATCAACATCTATTTTAAAGCACCCATGAATATTAAACCAGTCTGATTACTGGAAAAATGATGTCAGATAATAATGACCAATAAATGATTCCATTGCTGTTGTGAAAGAAAGAGAGGGTTGTGGTTAATTATTTTTAAAAATTAAAAGGAAGTACACTCCGAGTTTATTTACTCTATTAATAACTATTCTCAATTATCTGTTTTCATTACAGTGTCATCATAATTTCTCTTTAAACAAGAGTTTTGACTTCACCCAAATGGCCCATGAAATGACAGTTTCATATGAAAAACTACATCAAGAGGAGGAATGATTAATATATTATCATAACTCTGATTTTAAGAAGGACTTCTTTATGGCACTTAAAATGCTGAGCTCTGCTCCCACAGATGACAATAAAATGTGGGAGGGAAGACTTTGTACTACAGTAATACATGAAATCATACTTTGGTAGGGGCGTGTCAGCAAACTTACACTGCAAGCTGTTTCAGGAAGAGACCAAAGAAGAAGCCAACATCTATCTAATCGTTCTCTTCAACAGAGGAGGAAATGGATTTTTTTTTTTTTAAAGAAAAAGAATGATGGAAATGGCCAAAAATATACCCTGAGGAAATAAACAGGTGATTAAATAAATAAATAGTTGTATAAGATGACTCAGAGCTCTCCTGGATTCAGTGTTCCTAGCTCTTGTGATTTTAGCATGAATCTTGTGATAGTTCATGTTTTTCTTTAAGCCTTAGCTCCTGAAGAGAAGTGATTACCTGAAAACCTCAGCTTTCATTAACAAAAATAAGTTTATAGCCCTGCTGGTTGCAAAGAAAAGTTTGAAAATGTGATTTGAGTACACCCTGAAGGCTCAGAAACTAGAAGGCATAAAAAAAACAATTTATTATTTTGTTAAAAACCTCATGATTTTTAATCCAGTCTCAGATTGAGTGGGACCTGACTCGTGATTTTTGAACATTTGGGGTTAGAAATACTGTAAAATCAGATTTTAAAAGCATTTATACAAGCAAAGAACAAGGTGGAAAGCCTTCCTAATCTGCTCATTAGTCAGCCACATGTACTCATATATTTGAACTCAATACATCTGTAAGTCTATGATAAATTTGTACTCACCTACTGAACAGCCACAGTTTATTAGAGGAGGCACACTGACCCTGATTCTCTACTGCTTTGCATCTGTGTGATCATTAAAATGTGATGAAAGGAAGCATAAAATGTTATCATTCTGACTTGGTAGTGTTTCACACCCAATTTGCACAGGTGTAAAGCAGTGGAGAATCAGGTGCAGTGTATTGGTTACAGCAGGGATTTGGTTTTTCAGGGAACAGACCGGTCACTTTGTTTGTTTGTAAAGAGCCATAGCACAAGTTTACTAATGTAATAACCACCACCACCAAACAAAAACCTCTAATCCCAGCTCTAACCCCATGGCCCTGGAGTAATTTAACCTTTCCATTTCGTCTTCTCCATCTGTAAAATAGGGATTTCAAACCTCTCTCATGGGAGTTGTGGGAGGATTTAGAACCTGACTCTGCAAGCCCTTTCTCATGCAAGTATTCACACTGCCTTTGAATAAGGACCGATCCTGATTGGAATGAAAGCTTGAAGTACTAGGCCCTATGTTTGTAAAGCACTTTGAAATTGAAAGAGACTACAAATTATACATTCTGTTAGCTTGATTGTAGAAATGCATAATTAGATAAACATATACCTTCCCCCCTAACTGTCTCTTTGACGGTGGTCTAGTAACCTGCTAACAAGTTAGTGTGTGATTTTTACAAAATTGTGTGGATTAAGGAGAGAAAAATTTGCAACTATAGTTCTCCTAAAATATGTTCTTCTTACACTTTAAAACTGATTAGGCATTTGGAGAATTTAGGCAACAATAAATCTGTTTAAATTAAACTGGAATAAGAACAATTTTTATTCACCTACTCTGAATAACTCTTGTCATAAGGACATTATTCAGCTTCGTTTTCTCACACAGCTGTAAGCAAGTGTGGAAGAACAAATGTTTCATTTTGGATGAAATGCAAAACGTACTCTTTTTAATCTATTTTTAAAAAAATCAGAGGATTGACTTGCCTTGTTTTTGCAGTACCATTTCCCATTTAGCCATGCATGACAAGTAAAACAATTATTTTCTCAGCCTACAATAAGCCATATAAGTAAGGTCCATCAATACCAGACACCTATTGAACTACAAGGGAGATTAATGGAAATAAACGAAAATCACTATTTATGAGACAAATGTGATGAGAAATGGACTGAATTAAGGGTCAATACTTGTATGAATAAGTAGTGTTTTCAAGATGTCTTCAATAGGCATAGGTGTTTGCAGAATTCGGTTCTTAGGAGGAGAAGTTGCAGCAGTGACAGCAGAGATTAGGTTTGTATTAACAAGAGCAAATACTAATACTAGGTGCTACAAGAAGCATGCTTACTATAAACCCTTTAAAAATATGCTCTCACCCCAGCGTAGACCTTTAAATATTGTTTGGCATGCATCTACAGCCACACGCACTCTCTACTGATGGCCTACATCCTTTCCTTCCAGTGAGCCTGAACCATGGCAGCCATAACTGATCCCAGAGTTCACGAAGGGGAATAGTTGACTGTTAAAATAAATAAATAAATAAATAAATAAAAGCAGTCCTTTGCATTTAGTCACATCCACTCCTCCCTCTTGTTATAAAATGTTGAATGTCAGAGTACGGTAAGAATTGAATTTGCCAGATAACATCTTTCAACACAAAACATTTTGAGAGGATTTTGTGGGGAATGAAGGAATTTAGGGGAAATGGGGGTTACTTTTGAAAATGGAGAATAAAATATTAGAGGGAAAAACTGTATCCCTGTATCCTTCTATATATGTATGTTCATTTTTACAGACTATATAACCCAAGCTCTCATTATTTATTATTTGTATTACAGCAGCATCTAGAGGTCTCAGCTGAAATCAGGGCCCCATTCTGTTAGGTGCTGTACAGTAATGAGAGACTGCCCCTGTACCAAATAGCTTAGAAGTTAAATAGACAAGGATAGAAAGTTTCTTGATGTAACTTAGATATGGAAATCATTTCAAGGATCACCATCAACTTGAAATCTAGTTGACTTTTAACAAAATAGTTTAATGTAGTTTCTGGTACTAAACCTGCCCATGTTCCCTGGCCAACAGTTGCATTTTTTATATTTTCATACTTTTAAAAAATGTTTTCCTCACCCCTCTTGCTTTGTGAAAGACAGGAAAAACTATGACTAGATAGGGTAAATAATGAAAATAATATGCAAAGTGCTCACAAATGTATATTAAAAACAACAGAGAAAAGTATTTTGTTCTAATCCATTCAGTGATACTTGTAACAACGACAACAAAAAAGTTTGCTTACTAAGATGGAAGTCTGATCTTAAAGATGATAGCGTCCATTTATATGCCCAACTCAGCAAAGTTCCTATACATATGCTTAACTTTAAACGTGTGAGTAGTGAATTGGACAACTCATGGGCTTCAAATTAAACACACGTTTAAGTGCTTTGCCAAATATGAATGTAATTGAAGAACTCTGGCTCCTGATTCAGATACAGTATTCATGTTAGAGCTGAAATTAATGATTTTTCAGGTTTGGAGAATAATTTACATCTTTCCTGATGCTGGTATTATTTTTAACCCATACATACAGTTTGATTTGTTGGTTGAAATAAGAATACTAAAAAGCGTAAGTCTTCGTGATCATTTATTATCTTTTACAACTAAACTATAGGCCCAACCTTTTTTTTTCCCCAAAAAAATAGCAATCCAGCCCTAGAAGGGACTTTCTATTCACAATACAAAAAAGGCACAGCAAAACTGCAGCAATACAAAGGTCAAGGTTTTAAATAATAATATGGAACCTTTTATTTTTCCTGCTAATGTGTTTTGTTTCTTGTTCCAGACTCGAAATAACTATGGGATCCATTCACTCTCCTATGACGACAAGAGCTTTGCTACTGACTCTAGTGGAAAAGTTTAAATTTTAAAGGTGAAATTTACCCCATGTACTACTTAAGTCCCACTTGCATAGGATTTAAGTGGTACAGAGGCTTTGGGCTGGCTCTCTGTACAGGATAAATTCACCCTTAGCCCATAAACAAAAAAAAAAATCCCATTTATTTAACTAAGTAAACATTTTGTGGCTGGTGCCAGGCCTAATGCGAAATGACAACCATTGAATTACTCACACAGCCATTTGAACAAGATTTCTTTTCTGGCACTATGTAAATGAAGTCTTTTGCACCTAGTGCTCTTTTTTGAACAATTCATATAAATCACAAATTATTCATGTAAATTTATGTGTGTTTCTTGGACAATAAAGAAGAGGGAAACTTACATTGTGTGACTTCGGTAATTATATTTATCTATGACAGCAAAATACCTTCTCTTTAATTTAATGTTCAAAATGAATATACATTGTACAGTATTAGTCTAACTCAGGAAACATATTGTATAAAGTTGGGCTGCATTGTTTGCAGTACTTGAGCTGGATCCTACATTCTCCACACAATTCACCTTTAGACAAACATTCAAAAACATGCAAATACCCTATGAAATATGAACATACAAAAGGAAAACATTCTGAGCACACAGTCTAAATTTCACCCTGTTCAGAGGGCCAACACAATGTCTATGCACCACTTAAGTCAAGTCCCACAGTCAGACTTAAGTGTGATTTAAGTAGTGCATAGCTTTGTGCTAGCCTGCTGCACAGGAGTTGACTTCATTCACCATCAGTAGCTGACATCTGGGCGGATTCTTCAGTAGAAGCCAGTAGCAAAAATTTGTGAACTCCTACACCTGAGAAACATTAGCCCAATGGTACAGATTCTCTGACTATCCATCCCATTTTCCCATCTCCTTCAAATTGAATTTATACTCCCTCCTCCCCCCATTTTATTTACTTGTACCAAAAAGTCAGGGTCTGATCCTCTGGCCCTAATGCAAACAAAACTTCCAGCAAAAACAAAGAGGGAATTGCCTGTACCTGCATTGCAGAAGCGCACTTTCCCCCCACCCCACAACCCCCCCCCCTTTTTTTTTAAACAAAAAAAGGGGGGGGCGGGGGATCTGTCAACCCTGTTTCCTCTGAAGTTATAGGAAGTTTTGAAACTGCATTGATCTTCTGCTTTTTTAAACCCCTTTTTTACAAATAAGTAGGCACAAGTGTAACTTATTTGCATATTTGTGTAACTTGGCTCATATGAGTAACTTTCCACATATGCCTAAGCGTTTGTTGGATAGGGGCCTTGACATTTTGCAATGGTCTTAAGGCATAGTGCATACATTTCTTTGAGGAGAGGAGGTTCCAGATAAGTGCGTAAGGATGTGTGGGCTACTTAGAGGAAAGGAATTTTAAGATCATTAGTTTTACAAGGAAACAAATTTCATGGTTTTTACAGAAAAGAGCCCCATCCTTCACTCTTTTCTCAGGCAAAATTCTGTAAATACCTATAATGAGAACAACGTGCAAATGGGAGAAAATATACTGTGATCAGAATGGTATCATATGACTAACGTCAAGAAGGTTACTCCAGGGATTTATTTGACACATTCCGGTAAAAATGTTCTCTATTCTTAGGATTTATTTTTTTCAGAATGCACTACTAAAGTATTTTTAAATTTGGTCATTCAAAAATACATTTGCCAAACACACATTCAGAATCTGTTTGACAGTCTGAACTTCTGTACACTTTTTATAAAAATGCATAAATTTTCTCTTATACAGAAACAAATTAATCATAGACATACAATAAACAAGATATATAACATAAGCTTAGAAAGCTAAAACACCAAATAGATGGCTCGAGATGAAAGACATTTTCCAATACCTCCCTGAACATGGAGATTGAAGACTTCTGAACTGAGAAACCAACCCCAATGGAATACTTGAAGCTGTCATTCAGAGAAGTAAACTGTGCTTTCCCTTTCACATATCACAGATATATGCAACCTGTGTTATCTCTGAATTCTCAACAGGCTGTCCTTTCTTCTGGAATCCTCAGCAAAGAGCAATAAACTACCATATTACTAAGGAAATGTATTGTTCCTAAAACTCTCCCTTAATTAATCTGTAAATGGTTTCCAGCCATGTCTAATAACCCAAGAAGTATTTATAGTAAAGAGCCTCATTTTCACTAGGACAAATGCAAAACTTAGTTTAATAATTTTCATTTATCATTCATGCCATACTTTTATGAAGCCAGAAAAAAAGAAAAAAAAAACCCTGTATGGACCAATAAAGATGCCCATAGCTGGAGCACCATTTTTCCCTGAACTGATTCAATGGTGCACTGCCTGAGAGAGTGAAAAGAGAAAGAAAAGTCACTTCAGTCTTTTTAAGAGGAACAATAAAGGAAACCAGAAATATTGAACGTAGTATATTGGTTTCTCAAAGAGAGTTTTAAGTGTGCAGTTTGAGGGACAAAAGTGGTATGACAAACCACTTGAATAATAGTTTTATGCAATACAAAAAGCATAACATCAGGAAGATGATACCATTAATGACTCATCCCTAACTATAAAGCAGGTTTGTGGTTACAAGGAATGCAAATTAGTCCAATCAACCATTCAAACTTGTATACCATTCAATATACCATGCCTAACATCTGAAGAATAATTTTGAATATTAATTATGAAAAGGCTACAACAAAGGGGTCATCAAAAGAAACTTCTAGCATAGCATGTGAATGAAAAGAGTTCATTTTAATTTGAAAACTATTTCCTCCACTTTTTGAAAAGCCATTTTACAAATAAAATTCTAAAATTTTGAAAGGGGGGAAAAAAAAGTCACAAAAGAAGCTTAATTTTAATAGGGACATAGGAACTTGCAGAAGTAGCACAACAAACTGACAGATGTACAGTACGAATCACTAAAAATTGTGTGTTTGAGTAAGCCAAAATTAAACAGGCCTAAACAAACAGCCACATTTGTCCCGATGTAGCTTCATTAAGTGTGCGAGGGACAAATTTGAACCATTGTTCTGAACCTTGATCAGAAGTACCATAAAAACTCACATTTAATATTTGTTTATTCATACACTTCCTGTATACCTCTGCTTCCTGGTACAAAACAAAGTAATAAAATACCTGTGAGTACGTGATACCGTAAAACATTATCAAGTGACTAGTTTTTATTCACATGTAGTCAATGGAAATGCCTGTGTGGGTAAAAGCGTCTGATTTGAATAAGTGTTTGCAGGATAAGGCCCCAGGTTGTATACTTTCAAATCAGAATGTAACATATTGCATTACAGAATTCATCCATCCACCTAATCAGTGTGGACTGTGGAACGCAAGTCACTGAGCACCTCCTGAAAAGAATTGAGCAGCCTAGCAGAAGATGGCTCAGCACCTTGCAGGATTAGATCCATAGCCTACAGCCATAACTGATATAAGGTTTAAACTGTTACTATACAATTAACTTTCATAAAAAGGATAACAATGCTCTACCAATTTAGCACATAGGTGGCCCAGTCCTGCAGCCCATACTCATGTGGGCCCAGAATACTGACTGACAAAGCTTCCAACTGCCATTTTAGTAGTTCCCAGTTTATGAATATAACCATGTAGATTAAAAATAATTATCAACTGAAATACATATTTTATTTTAAAATGTTGCTCTCTAGAAAGAGTGTTTTCTCCATAAATCATGCACAGAAATTCATTAATGGCAATGTGATCTATACAAAATAGACAAATATCCCCCGTAATTTAGAAAATACGTATGATATTGTGGCTCTAATTTATAGCATACTTGGGATAGAACCACCTAAACTCATCTTTTTTCCCTATGAGTAAGGGATTACACAAATTAATCCATGACGGGAGAGTAAAATATTTTATAATTGATTTTAATGTCACAAATACTTGCTAAATTAGATCCTAATCCAAGCCCATTGAAATTAATGGAAAGAGTCCCACTGATTTCAGTGGGTTTTGAACCACACTCTCAATGTTTATTCTCACAATTTTTATTCTTAACCTTGCAACAAACAATGGAGCTGAATTCTCTGTTTTTGCTAATTGTATTCATATTTGAAAATATAAAAAAAACTCCTCCACATTCAGCAAAATAAAGTTAATTATACATAGCAATATGAATTCAGACTAAAGCATGATGTGCCTGTGTTTCATGAGTTATCAAATTAACTTAAGGTCCATATAATACTGATTAAACAAACAAAAAAGGTGCAGGACTAGATTAGATTTTAAAAGTACAGTTTATAAATGCTCTCAGAGAAATCCCATTTACCAAACAGAACATGCATAACGTTAAGCAAACAAAACGTGAAAAGTAAACTGAAATCACCTCTGTTCAATGTAATTATTATTATAGCACAAATGATGCCATTTTTTAAAAACAACAAAACATGGAATCAAGTTCAGGGTTTTCTATCATGCCATATTCCAAAATAACTCCACAATATAGAAAGTTATACCTCTTATCAAATATACTGATTGCTTCAAACTCTTAAGGTTTATGAAGCACAATTTGAGGGTATACAAAGAGAACCAGCCAGGCCATCAAATAAATTGTAAACTTGCCTTTTCAACTACAAACTGACATGGACTCCATTATATAGTTTTATAGACGCCTACTTATAAAGTAAGCTCAGGACAAAAAAAAAAAAAGCTATTACATTCAAGTCAAACTGGCAGACAGTTCAGAAAATAATTTGAAGTTTTCATCCCTATTAAAAAAACCCACATGATAATTTCCAAACAAGCATTTGAAGCAGAGTTTTCTGTAAAATGTAGGGGTATTTCAGTTAGTCACAGGTACCTGACTGATTTGTATTTTGTGAACCACTACCTGTTTCAGACCTTTACGAACATATAGCTGTTTCTGACCGTTAAAAAAAAAACAAAAAAACAGCCCTACTCCATGGGGAAAACAAAATCGACACAAGGTTACTATTAATTAGCATTTGTATTTGTTCAGTGCTACTTCCAGTTTCCAAAGGAAGTGTGGCAGGCTGAACAGATAAAATGCTACTTCTCAAAGCTAGTTAAAATGCTACCACCCTATATTTCATCGATAAACTCTCTTTCACTCATATACTAGTATTCTGCAAAATATAAAAGTTAAACACACATACCAACCAATTATCCCCATGAAGATATTAGTTAAATAGCTTTTTAAAAAACTCATTTTTAGGGTTTTGTTTTGTTTTTTTAAGGTAGCACATTTTTTATTGCTGACAGCCTGTCTGATATGAAAGCAGCAGGAGGGGAGGAGAAGGGACCTCGCACAGATGGTCACAGGGAAGCAGGTGACTGACCCCTGAAACCTTCTCCCTAGCTGCAAGTCAATAATTAATGAGGATCTCTCTTCTTACCGCCCCATCCCATGTAGAGAGGAGCAGCAGCAAAACTCGTTCAAAACCCATCCATTCCCGTTAAGTGACTTGGGAGGTAAGTAAACCAGCAGCGATAGCAGATGGTGCAAGCAGCTCAGGAACAGGAATGAATCCTCAGAGATGGTGCGTGCAGTCAAAAAGACCTACTGACAGGATTGACTAACCAGCCCTGCACTCCGACATATCGTTGGAGCTGCAAACCGCCTGCACCCTGCATCCCCGCGGCTTTGTTTATGGTGAAAATATTCAAAATGGAAACCCGACTCCCACTTCTAAAAATAGTTGAATTTACTCCGTTTCAACCAGCAATCCCGCCGCGGAGGTGTCAGTGACAATGAGGAGCAGTTATACCTCGTCTTATCTCCAAAAGGCAACATGGCAAGGCAGAGGGATGTAAGCTCAGATGAGCGCCTCCGATCGCTACATTAAATCTTTGCAAAAATATAAACAAACAAAATCAAAGCCACGCTCCTACAAGAGTTCATAGGAAAACTTCTGAGCGCCAGCGCTGTCCCAGCCGCCCGGCTTCCCTGCGGTGTTCAGCGCAGCACTGCCCCCTGGCGGGGAATATCCCTGCCGTCCTTGCTTAGGACTCCCCAGCCTGCAGCATCCAAGTCTCACTAGGAACTTCTCTCCAGTGCCTGCACCATGCTGAGCTTCTCCGTCAGCCACCCCGCTCCCCCTCCTTCCCCATCACACTGAGTTCGAGGTCCATGTGGAGATACCACCTGGCCTGAAACGACTGAGCACCACTTAGGCCCCCTGACTCCCCACCCCCTCCTTAATTGCCACTGATACCCCCAGGCCCTTCAATCCCTCCCGCTCCCTCTATGCGCACCCTGCAAAACCCTCCAGCCAGCTGCAGATACCCCCACATGTTCGGTCTTTGCGCCCCTCCCCAAAGGTTGCGCCGTGCAACCCCTTTCCTTCACAGAGCACCACTCTCTCTTGCCCCTACTTCCCTCCCCAAATGCAGTAGCACCTCTAGATCCTGTGCCCTCGTTCCCCACTCCCAGCCGCACTCTCCCCACTGGAGAGAGACCCCCGACCATTCTCCTCCCTTGACAGCCCCCGCCCTAGCTCTTGCCCCAAACGCAGCCAGCGCGGAGAACTAGGCTGACGAGCCATCACAACCCGCTTGGCACTTAACCCGGTACTCACCCCCTCCCCTGCCTCGCCTTTCTGTGCACTGCCGCGCTGAGATGTCAAAACCTGCCCCCTCTGCGGACCCTTTGAAATTAGCGAGTGACAGTCCTCCCCCCCACCCCTCAGCCCCAAAAAGATGTTGCCGGGGGTCCCGGCCTTTTGCTGTCTAGTTCTGAAGGGAGGCAGGGAACGTCCCTTTTGGATGCTCCTGCAAAGCGAACTATGTAGGTCAGGGGATCTCAAACTGGGGGGCATGACCCGTGGGGGAGGGTGACGAGCTGTCAGCCCCCATGCATGCTGGTGAGGATGGCATGGCGTGGGGGATCATCACTTTTGTAGGGGTGGGGCTGTCACAGCCTGAAACATTTTCAAAGGGGGTCCCAGCAAAAAAATAAATAAAATAAAGCTGGGAACTCCTGATATAGGTGCATAGAGATACAGCGCGGGGGACGTAGGGCACAGCTCGGGTTTCAGCGTGAGGCCGAGCCATAAACCTCCCGGGGCCCTGCATGACGAGTCCCCCGGGGCCGGGGCCGGGACCGGGACCTGGGCCGCCTGGCCTCGCGGATCGCCGCCAAGCCAGCGCGGCGCGATGGAAAGCGAAGCGCTCGGACCGGCACAGCAAGTCCCGGGGTCAGAGTGGGGAGCGCTCGCCCGTGCCCTGCGGTGGCAGCGGAACAGAGCTGGCTGTGTGTTGGTTTCAGTTCTGCCAGCGGCTGGGCGGGTGAGGAGGAGGGGGTGGAGGGAGGGAGGGAAGGAGGAAGGGAAGGTCTTTTTTAAAAGGGCAGGAGGGAGGCAATCCGAGGGCGCGGATACGGGAGAGCAGGCGCTGCCTTCGCCTCGCCCCCCGCCGCTCTCACCTTGTCGCTTTCCTAACAAAGTAAGAGCGGGTAAAGTCTCCGTGATCGTCCAGCCAGGCTTCCACCGCTTCCTGCTGCGGCACAAGGGTGCCGCTGCGCTCCATGCTCCGGCCCAGCTGGAGCGGGAGCCGGTCCCTGCCCTGGCCCGCCCGGACTGCGGACTGCTGCTCGCTACGCTGTGCCTGTTGTTGTTGTGGATTTCACTTCCCCCCTCCGCCCTCCTTCGGCCTCTTGTCTAATCCGAGACAGGAGCGCTCAGGAGACCCTCCTCCTCTCGTAGCTTGGAGCCGCCACCCAGCCACCTCCCAGTCCCCACCCCCACGCTCTGCCTCTCTCCTGCTCCCAGGTGTTTGCCATGCCCAGCCTGCCGCTAGCCCTGCTCCGACTCCTCAACACATCTCTAGCTCCCCTGCTGTCCTGCAAACCCCGCTCACCTAGGAGCCGCTAGCCCCAAAACCTCCCGCTGCGGCTGCAGACAAGCCCCGGCTCTCGCCGCCTTTGCCGCTTCTCTACCTCCAGGTGCAAGGCAGGGGAGCCAGCTGATTGCCCTGCTTCAAACCAGGGGAAAGGCGCGAGGGACTACCTGGCTTCCCAGAAGGATTCTGCTGGGGGAGGGGGAAACGCCCCGGAGCGAGCCCACGCCGGGCACAACGAATCCCCCCGCAGCCCATGGCAGTGCCAGAAGAGCCCTTGATTAAGTGAAGGAAGGAAAAAATGGGATTTGTTGGTGAGCAGCATGCTGGAACTGGTGCTTGTTTGGAAGGGGAAGCTTGGTGGAGCAGATGTCCCAGTCAGGCCCTAGCAAGAGAAAAAAGTAAATTGGAAAAACATATTGTGCATCCTGAGTGTGCCTACAGGGCCTTGGGGTTTTCCACAGTTTTTTAAAAGGAGTAGCAGGTTTCATCCCCCCGTATAAGAGGTGGCAGATTGAAGTCCCTTTCCAGGATGGCTGTCTGGAACATGGCTGTAGGTGCCTAACCTTAGGTTCCTCGGTCCATACGTGGAGACTGAAACAGCGGTGGCTTGGTTTTCAAAAGTGCCAAGCACTCACAGCTCGTTTTTTCTAACTTTAGGAACCCAGGTTTGAAAATTGTCAGCTAAGTGCCTGTCCCCAGTATGACCCAGATGCAAGAAATCACACCCTTCCAATCCCAGATTATCTATAGAGAGCCTTCATCATACTGAAGGCTAGACTTTTCAACAGGGATAAATGTGATATTTAGGGGCTTTAAATTTGTGACAAAGACTTAAGAATGGGCAGCAACAAATATTGTAGCACAGGAGACTGGAGATGAAGTGCAATTATTAACATGCATAGTTGTCTGTCCTCCATTTCAACATTTGTGATGGCAACATCTCACAGAGCAACAGGTTTCCATAGATAGGGCAAACAAGTTTAAAAGGAATGGCCTACTTTGTAATTAAGTAGTATTGAGAGATGTTCATACCAGGTGGAATTCATCTCACTGCAGAAGACCAGTACAGTATTTTCAGACCCATTTAAACTTGCTGTGGAGGTTGGAGGACTGCAGATAGAGCAGATAATCATGCATGCCGCTGCAGTTCTTGTGTGATGGTTATTGGGACTCCAGTGCTGTTCCAAACAACTTGATGCAGAGTTTGGGAGAGTGGACTGAGGTAGTGGTGACTGGACCTGCTCATAGGCTGGTTTAACCACTATGTAATCTGGGGGAATAGATTCTATTCTCTGTAACCTTCAGGTAATGTGTGCAGAAAACCCAAATGCTTTGAGTTTATGCAGGATTCATGAATTTCACCTATAATTATTTGTTATAATGAAGTGGGGCATCCAGAAAGGGAAACAACATTAACTTCCCTATTTTGTTTTATAATAGTCACAGAAGGCATGTCTACAGAAAAAGGGAACCAAGAAAGTGAGGAGTAAGCCAATATAGTTAAATAGGAAGATGCAACTGGCTATTCAACCTAAAGAGAAATCCTTCAAAATTTGGAAATCTAACCAGGCTAGTGAAGCCAATAAACAGGAGCATAAATTACGGCAGGCAATATGTTGGAGGGAAATTAGAAGGGCCAGAATGGACTGAGCAAATAGCTAATGGTGTAAAATGGACAACAAGTGATACTTTAAGTACACCAGAAGCAGAAAGCCTGGGAAAGAATCAGCAGGGCTGCCGTATTATCAGGGGTTGAAGGAAGCAATCAAGGAAGATAAGGACATTGCCGAAAAGCTAAAAGATAATTTTGCATCAGTCTGCCTGTAAGGAGATACTTACCCCATGCTTGCTATCTTCTGATAATAAAAATGAAGTACTCTCAGACATTCAGATTGGGAGGAAGAAGCACTGAAACAAATTGATAATTTAAAGCAGTAAGTTACCAGGCCCATCTGTCATACCCCAAAGAGTTCTGAAGCTGCTCAGGGATGAGGTTGCTGAATTGCTAACAAAAATATGTAATCTCATTAAAAACAGCCACTAGTCCAGAGGATTGGAAGAAGTCAAATAAAAGGGAGTGTGAAAAAAACATAAAATAATGAATAATATGGAAAAGGCAGGTCAGGAACTTCTGCCTGTCTCATAACTCAAGAACAAGGGGTCAATTAAAAGGTAGCAAATTCAAAACTGATAAATGGGGAAATATTTTTCCACACAACTCACAATTCGACTGTGGAACTCATCACCGGAGGAAATCATTGAGGCTAAGAACTTAATGTGATTCAAAAAAGTGATTAGGCAGTTACAGGGGTAATAAGAATATCTAAAGTTATCATAGTTAAACACTAACACATTTTGGAAAGAATGATGATTCAAGGGTTAAGCCAATCTCTAGCTATTAGATCAGGATGAGATTATCTCATATTTATCCACTGCAAGATTCTTACACTTGCTTCAGAAGAATCTGGCACTGACTACTGCCAGAGACAGGACGCTGGACTAGCTTGACATCAGGTCTGGTCCAGTATGGCAATTCCTATGTTCCTATGATGTCTGCACATATATTTCCAGTCTGTCATCTGATAAGCATGAGCATTCACTTACATTTTCTGTTTAAATATTTTGGATTTATTTCACAAAACAAACTCAAAATACATTAAAGTATTGATATTTTTATCTTCTCTGTATTTTTCCTTCAGTTTTCTTCCTACTGTGCAAATAATGATTTTTTAAAACTTTTTTTCACAAATTTTGCTGATTTTAAAATCTAGGGGAAATTTCCCTCCGAGGGGAAGAGTGTCAGGGCTTCACAGTGACCTATTTTTTCTGGCTAAGTCAAATCCAGGGTGATATTTCAGAATATGTGTAGGATAACATGAATGTGGAGTATTTGTATTAGCTGATTTGCTTTATTTGGGTGGACTATCAAGTTAGTACTACAAAAGAAATATAGTGCCATTGTAAATAATCAGACAACACACAAACACTTACAGAGACTGTCACGGGTCTCCTTAAGATGTTTCACTCTCCAATATGAAATGTTTCTTACAATCTGCCTCTAAATCAAAAGGCTCCTCAGTGTGTTGTGCATGTCAATTGCAACAAATGCTATTCCACATTTTAGATTATTATTAGTAGCAGTAGCACTGATAGTAATAAACATTTATATTATAGTAGCAGCCCACAAAGGTCCCAGTAGAGAATGGGTCCCCATTGTTTGGGCACTATGGAAATTGAGAGCTAAATCATGGCCCAGCTTGCACAGCCATACAGGGGAGCAACAGGGTATAAATTGGAATGATCAGACTACCCATATCATGGGTAGCTGTACCAGGTAGGAGAGCATACGTTGCACCAGGTATATACCTGACAGAGTATATTTTTCCATACACAAAGCAAGGGGAAATCCAGGAGGCAGCTTGTGGTTCCGGCTTGTTGCAAAGCCATGACTTAGCCCATAGATAAGAGACAATATAGCTAGTACAAGAGATTATCTTCCTTAATTTACAGTGGTAAAACATTAGTGGCTGAGAAGAATGCTATCCAAACAGAGACTAGAATACCCTTTCCCACAATAAGTACAAATAGAACTGCTGGTGGGGTAGGGAAGGATATTGTCACTATATATTTTCATGAATATACTATTTGTGCTATCTTGAACATGCTGTTTTCATTTTTAAGGTGACAAGTGGATATAAAAGCCAAACACAACAGAGATGTGAAGGCTAAAAGTGGAAAAAGCCTCCCATAACTCTGGCTTGCAAAGCATACAGGAAAAAACTCTGCATCTCAGCTCACACTCAGGCTTTTCAGTTTGTTCCCAGAGCTCAGATGACCACACTAATATATATGAGCTGTGAGCTTGGAAAGGATTCTTAGTAATGATATATGAATAAGTAAACCCTATTCAAGTTCAAAAGCTACATGTGGCAAAGCAGGATGTTTGTGTATTCTGTCAGGGTATCTGCACTTGTATTCCTCATTCATGGTCCACTCCAGGGGTCCCCAGTCAGGTTCCAGGACTCTGGGCATCACCTGTCTCTGGGCAGGGACCCATGTCCTGCTCCTTTCCAGGGGTTTAAAGGCTGCACTGCCCCTGCCTTATACTGATATTCCCCCAGCAAACCAGTCTAGCTAATGGCCAGTGCCAATGTGTTGCCTTCTCTTCGAGGGCTATGAAGTGTGTATTGCCAGTATTGTATTAACTGTAACTTGTATTACAAGTTACCATGCAGCTCTTTCTAAGGAAGGACATTTATTTGTAAGGTAAAAGTACTACAGAAAAAATATAATAAAAATAATAAACAGATTTAAATGCACACTAAACATATCAGGAGTCACCCACGCATCATTCTAATAGGCCAAAGTCTTTCTGACCTTTCTGCAATGGTTGGGCCCTAGACAGAAGGGTCTGTCCATTTGTTGGATCAGAAAGAAAGTCATGAGTCAGTTCAAGCTTATCTTTTTATATGAAAAGCCCTTTCTTTGTTTCTTAGTCTCTGGAAAATGCAGCCTGAACCAATCTATGCAAACCACCCCAGAGGGTGGAACGTCTCTGGAGTTGTTTACAATCACAGGGGTAATCACCCCATTCTGTGTTAGATCCTAGAAGAATGTGGTAATCCTACTCCATGGAGTCAAACATGATCATACATAAAATATTCATAAATGTAATACTATGGTCCCCAAAGGTATTATGTGGGGTTGCAATATCTGTCACATTCAGTATAACAGCCAGAATGCTTTTCTAGCACAAAGTTATTGTGCAGAAGTGCTAATGCTTGATTTCGGGAGACATAGTACGGCTTCAGAGTGCATTGGGTACTGAAGTGTACTGAATTCTTGCTTTGTATGCTTTGCACATAACACAAAGCAAGGAGACAATTAGAAGATAAGAATATGATTTTACCTCTCTGACATGTATAAATTAGAGAGTGTGATAACTCATCTTTGTCAGTAACAACAAATAGGGAAGTATATAGTTTAGAGACTGATCTATTCATGTGCTATTTTATGCATAAAGGGAGCCTATGTTTATTCATTCTCATTTAAAATAAGTAATTCCTATATATTTCCCCATAAAAGGGAATAAACAATATTTTCTTCTGTGTATTTTAATCTTTTGCTTTAGCTACAGAATTGGCAAGTCATCCAGTGACCTCACTTTCTGAAAATCTGCTTTTCAGAAACTGTTTGCCACCTGAACTATAGCACAGGCAGCAATGAGTGTTTAAAGGATACACTGTCCGCACTGTAAATATGGGAATGACAACCTTAGTTCTTTGTTTGGAGCACCAGTAGGATTCTTTTCCCATTGCAAAATGCTGAAATTTGCCATCTAAAATCCATGTACTGAGATGATCTGTACACTTGTCAACGTCACTACCAAAATGAAGTTCTGCTTCCATGTGCAGTAACACATGCAGTCATTTATCAACGTTCAGACAGTGCTATTCTCTGATTTTGGCACATAAAGACCTGAGTTTCTGTTGGAAAACTCAGCCGCCACTCTTCTTCATCACTCTCCATTACTGATATTGTACTTCACACAAAGCCATATCCTCAACCCTGGCTAAGCGCACTTTGCATTGCTCTCCTGGTGCATTGCAGACTTAAAACTGCTTTAATAGTGCAGGGCAGGGGAATGTATAAAGTCAGGATTATGCCACTCAATCTCCCTACCCATGAAGAGGGGTCATGTGGAGGCACCAGGGGCAAAGCTGGAACACTATGCACTCTCATGTCATGGGTGGTGGAACCCCACAGGATTCTATCTGTGTTGTAAGTCAGAGCAGCTGTATGGCTGCTCTAACTTGGGTAGGGAGCTGGTTCTAAATCTGTTTCCAGCCCCCAGCATCAGTGGAGGAGTAAAAGTGGCTAGTCACCTTTGCTTCCCTTCCCTCACCTGTGTCAAAAATCTATCTGAAAATCCAGCCCAGAATATTTATGCTGACTATTTTTTTCATAGTGTTCCATTTATTTATTTAACTTACAATGGGAAACATGTGCAATGTCAGTACAGCCACACACCTGGAAAATGTTAGAGCAGAACTAAGCCAGATTAAATTGATTCTCTTAAAAATCAGGCAAGAATTAAAAACTCAGGAAAGTTTTTGCATTTTTGAGAATCTGAATTATTTGGGCTTCATTTTTGTGTGTGTTACTTTATTTTTGGTGTGTCAGTCAACTTGCTTGGACACAGACCCACATTCCTTGAATTCTGCAAGGTCTTCTTAAAGGAAGGAATTTTATTCTCCTAAAAAAACATTGTAATGTGTTTCCAGTTCACAGGGCCTGATTCTCATGGGAGACTTCAATCACCCTGACATCTGCTGGAAGAGCAATACAGCAGAGCACAAACAATCCAGGAAGTTTTTGGAGAGTGTCGCAGACAATTTCCTGGTGCAAGTGCTGGAGCAACCAACTAGGGGCCGTGCTTTTCTTGACCTGCTGCTCACAATCAGGGAAGATTTGGTAGGGGAAGTACAAGTGGGTGGCAACCTAGGCAGCAGTGACCATGAGATGGTCGAGTTCAGGATCCTGACAAAAGGAAGAAAGGAGAGCAGCAGGATACGGACCATGGACTTCAGAAAAGCGGACTTTGACTCCCTCAGGGAACTGATGGGCAGGATTCCCTGGGAGGCTAATATGAGGGGGAAAGGAACCCAAGAGAGCTGGCTGTATTTTAAAGAGACCTTATTGAGGGCACAAGAGCAAACCATCCCGATGTGCAGAAAGAATAGCAAATATGGTAGGCGTCCAGCTTGGCTTAACAAAGATGTCCTTGGCGAACTTAAACGCAAAAAAGAAGCTTACAAGAAGTGGAAGCTTGGTCAGATGACCAGGGAGGATTATATAAACACTGCTCGAACGTGCAGGAATGAAATCAGGAAGGCCAAAGCACAATTGGAGTTGCAGCTAGCAAGGGACGTGAAGGGGAACAAGAAGGGTTTCTACAGGCATGTTGCCAACAAGAGGAAGATTAGAGAAAGTGTGGGCCCCTTAGAGAATGAGGGAGGCGACCTAGTGACGGAGGATGTGGAGAAAGCTGAGGTACTCAATGTCTTTTTTGCCTCTGTCTTCACAGACAAGATCAGCTCTCAGACTGCTGCACTGGGTGGCACAGAATGGGAAGGAGGCGAACATCCCACAGTGCTGAAGGAACGGGTCCAAGACTATTTAGAAGGATTGGACATTCACAAGTCCATGGGGCCGGATGCAATGCACCCGAGGGTGCTGAGGGAGTTGGCTGAGGTGATTTCAGAGCCGTTGGCTATTATCTTTGAAAGCTCGTGGGAACAGGGGGAGGTCCCTGACGACTGGAAAAAAAGCAAATATAGTGCCATCTTCAAAAAAGGGAGGAAAGAGGATCCAGGGAACTACAGACCGGTCAGCCTCACCTCAATCCCTGGAAAAATCATGGAGCAGGTCCTTAAGGAATCCATTTTAAGGCACTTGGAGGAGAGGAAAGTGATCAGGAACAGTCAACACGGATTCACTAAGGGAAAGTCATGCCTGACCAACCTGATTGCTTTCTATGATGAGGTGACTGGCTCTGTGGATGTAGGGAAGGCCGTGGATGTGATATACCTTGACTTTAGCAAAGCTTTTGATACTGTTGGATGAATGGATTATAAAATGGATAGAGAACTGGCTAGAGCATAGGGCTCAACGAGTAGTGATCAATGGCTCCATGTCTAGCTGGCAACCGGTCACAAGCGGAGTGCCCCAGGGGTCAGTCCTGGGGCCGGTTTTGTTCAACATCTTTATTAATGATCTGGAGGATGGGGTAGATTGCACCCTCAGCAAGTTTGCGGACGACACTAAGCTGGGGGGAGTGGTAGATACCCTGGAGGGTAGGGATAGGATACAGAGTGACCTAAACAAACTGGAGGATTGGGCCAAAAGAAATCTAATGAGGTTCAACAAGGACAAGTGCAGAGTCCTCCACTTAGGAAGGAAGAATCCCATGCACAGCTATAGACTGGGGACCGACGAGCTGGGCAGCAGCTCTGCAGAAAAGGACCTGGGGGTAACGGTGGATAAAAAGCTGGATATGAGTCAGCAGTGTGCCCTGGTTGTCAAGAAGGCTAATGGCATATTGGGCTGCATTAGGAGGGGCATTGCCAGCAGGTCACGGGAAGTGATTATTCCCCTCTATTCGGCATTGGTGAGGCCGCATTTAGAATATTGTGTCCAGTTTTGGGTCCCCCACTACAAAAAGGATGTGGACAAGTTGGAGAGAGTGCAGCGGAGGGCAACCAAAATGATTAGGGGCTGGAGCACAGGACTTATGAGGAGAGGCTGAGGGAACTGGGCTTGTTTAGTCTGCAAAAGAGAAGAGTGAGGGGGGATTTGATAGCGGCCTTTAACTACCTGAAAGGGGGTTCCAGGGAGGATGGGGCTAGGCTGTTCTCGGTGGTGGCAGATGACCGAACAAGGAGCAACGGTCTCAAGTTGCAGGGCAGGAGGTCTAAGTTGGACATTAGGAAAAAGTTTTTTACTAGGAGGGTGGTGAAGCACTGGAATGGGTTACCTAGAGAGGTGGTGGAATCTCCATCCTTAGAGGTTTTTAAGGTGAGGCTTGACAAAGCCCTGGTTGGGATGATATAGCTGAGGTTAGTCCTGCTTTGAGCAGGGGGTTGGACTAGATGACCTCCTGAGGTCCCTTCCAACTCTAATATTCTATGATTCTATGATTCTATGAAGTTTTTATTTCCAACCCAAATTCAAATCTCTAAAGGAGATGCACCTAGAAACAGATAAAACACTTAAAAGTTAATTTTGAGATGTACTAAGTATTCAGGTTAGTGTACCAGCAATCATGAAGGTAGCTACCTACTCTTGAAACCCCTTATTATGTTTCTTACCCTCACGAGTGCTATGGTAGAGAAGAGACTGGTTTAGAGATTGTGTCATTATTTGTTTCTGTTTATAAAGTCATAAACAGCTGTTTTACGGAATTAAATCAATTTCATTGATAGCTATGGCATTCCTGGACTCACTCCTCAGATGCACTGGAGCAGAGTTTGGCAAAGCTGGGAGTTGAGGGCAAGGGAGATTTTCACCACCTTTTCTGCCATTTTTTGATTCTGGGACTGGTCAGTGATCGGTTTGTTTTGGCTCCCAGCACAACTAAGAGTAACCTAAGGGTTTCTAAACTACCAGAGGGACTGGGATGAAATGGAGTGCAGCAAGCTATGCTGGCTCTACACTAGCCATAGGTTTCCCACACACTGGGAGAATCCCTAGCTGGCTGCTTAAGCAAGCTTTCTAGCCCCTTTCATTGTTGGAGTGATACAAAGGGTGGGGGAGGGGCAGAATCTGACTCCATGCAATTAAAGAGCACATTTTTAATTTTATAACCTCATGAGTCATGAGAATGTCTTGCAAGTTTATTCCTCCAACCCTTTCCTAATAATTACTGGAAATGCTTCCCAAATAAACACAACTTCACAGAGCTGGTACCTCGCTACGCACACTGCTTTCTCCTTTGGGATAACATTGCATATATCTTACAGGAAGCCATGCAAAGTAGTAGCTTCCTCCTGTTTTGATTTGAACACGATACAGTATTTTGCCTCCATCAAAGCAACATCCAACATTTCTCTGACCCTCAGGAAACTAGCAGCTTTTCAAATGGTTTGTAATACACAGATTATCAGCTGGCTCTGCCACAGCTGTTGGGTCATAAGTGACTTACTACACCTGTTCTGGCAATGACCTAATTTGGTATGTTTGTCTTTCATGTAGGTGTCCCTCATCACTGTCCATTCTAAATGATGAGACTATAACCTACATATGCTGTGCTGTAAATTAAGCCTCTACAGCATATGCAGAATTAGAGGGATGAGGCAAATGATCCAGCCACTCCATAGTGTGACACACAGGAATTCTGGCAAGAGAGACTTTATTTCTTGGTCCTAATCTCCTGACATGGGTCAGAGATACAAAAGGTCAATATCCCTGTCAAAAAGCTACAGTCAGTATGCACTGATTCCACCAGTTACTGTTGCAATTTAGATCATTCTGAATATGGAATCAGGATTGCACTGCCCACCTGGGAATAAAAAAAGAGCTCAAATACTGAGTCATTGAAATCAATGGAAAAACTCCCATGGGACTCAATGAGGTAGATTTTCACTCAAGATGTGTGTATGGAGGAACAGGGGACGGACTGCACACTCCTAGTTGCCACCTACCATCCCACACTGGAATCCATACAAGGTATTATCAAACAATTACAACCCATATTTAACGGGGACCCCATCTGGAAATAAATCTTTTCCAAACCCCCTTTTTGGTCATCAAACAACCCCAAATCTCACCAAGGTCATCATCAGAAGCAAGTTCCTCCCAGGCCATGATATACCAACTCAAAGTGACACCAGAGCTTGCCATAACAGATGCAAAACATGCAGACGCATCTCCACAGCTACAATGATCAGTACCCACCCAACACACCTTTCAAGATCCCTCGGTCCTACACATGCATGTCACAACATGTGTACCACCTTATTCAGTGCACTAAATGTCCCAATAACAACTGTGTGGATGAAATGAGACAATCACTATGTGTTTGAATGAACTGATACAGTGTTTTTGTCTTTTATCATTTTTCTGTATCACCCATTGGCAAACACTTTTCACAAAATGATCATGCCAGTCAGTTCTCATCCTCAAAGGAAACTTGCACAACACTTTCAAAAGATGAGCCTGGGACTTAAATTCATAACTTTGTTAGACACTAAAAAATCATGGACTCAATCAAGAAACTGAATTATGGCTCATTACAACAATCTACGACCCACTAACCCTCCTTTGTCCTATGACTGCAGAGATGTTAATTGCTCACTTCACCTTGCATGGTCTTTTACAATATGTGTTCACTCCTTTTACTAAACAAACAGTCTGGTTCACCTTGTATTTAGCTGGAATACAGGGTGTGAAGAATACACATCCCTGAGCAGTATATTTAATCCAACCTAAATCCCCATGTAGACAGCACTAGATTGACAGAAGCATTCTTCCTTCGCCTAACTATTGCCTCTCTGGGAGGTGGATTACCTATACCAACAGGAGAATCCTTCCAATCAGTGTATGTAGTGTCTATGCTGAAGTGCTACAGGAGTGCTGCTGTAGCATTTTAAGTATAGACATATGCTGAGTACCTTACCCAGACCTGGAGAAGAGTAAGCTTGAAATCTTATCTTCCACCAACAATTAAAAATATTGATCCAATTAAAAATATTACCTCACCCATTTATCTCTCTAATATGCCAAACCAACATGGCTACAACAAGGATACGAAGGTTGTTTCACAAGACCTATTTTTCATTTAGCCATTTGGATTGGCATTAATTATACTAACATCCTTTAATTCTTTGCTGATTGCATCCCATCTCGTTCTCCCCATGATTTTGCTGGAGACTGATGTAAGTTTATCAGCTTGAAGTTACCTGGGTCATGCCATTTACCCTTTTTTATATACTGACACATTACTTTTTATCCAGTCCTATGGAACTTCCCCAGTATTTTAAGATTCTCTCAAAGCAATGTTTCTCTGACTTTGAGCTTTCTGTTCCCTTTAATTTTATTGTATTTAGGCTTAGAGCTAATAAAAAGGTAATTAATCCACCCATTGGCACTTTTGGGTTTTGCAACAAACTTCTGCATCTACACTTCGGTGGATTACCTGAGATGTATTTGTGTGGTACCAGGTCAGGCAAGCATTTCAAGGGTGGCCTATCTCTATCTTAAAATGAATTTGAAATCTTCATAATACAATACATGAGATGCCTAAATATTTGTATACATTTATTTTGGTTTCTTCTCCTTTTACCATTTGGAGTGAAGCTGCTACTTAATGATTGCACTGTAAAATATCTGTATAAAGCATATTGCTGTACACTCTCAAACCTGCCTAGAGGATTTGTAGATGTCATCCTACTCAGGGTATTATACTGTAGTCCACCACTGATAACAATAAGTGACACTTAATCATTATCCCAGCTTTTATACATTTATAAATCTAAAATTATATTCTTTGCCTGATAATGTTTATGCATGGTGTACTGTGGGACTCAGAACTGAGACTTGATCTTGTTCAGATTCCTAAGTAATAAACAGTTGAACATTTTCTATAGATATTTCTAGAAGATAGTTTTGAAAGATGAGGTGTTCCCTTGACCAAACCTGCACTGTACTTAAATTTAAAAAAGGTTTCAATTTATTTGGTTAAGCCATTGTCAGTAAAATAACATTCAGGTTTGGTAAGGTCAATAAATAATGTTTCTGTAATGTGGGTCACTGATTCTGGGGAAATAATAATTAATAATAATTATTACAATACTGTGTAAAGGGTCCTGCAATTATGCTGGAAGTTGTACCATGAAATACTTTTTGCTTATGTGGGCACAATATCAACTACTCAAGCATCTTCTTAAGCAAAGTGGAAAAAAACACCTGGAGTTTAAAATTAAACACACGATACACCACACAAGTATGATGCAGTGGAGGTGAAAATTGTTATCAAGTTTTCAGCATGGAGTGACAGACTCAGATAAATAAGTAATATACTAATCTGTGATTCTGAAAGGCCAGTGAAAGCACTTCCAATTTACCTATCCCTTAGCAATGGAAATAAAACAGTAAACAAAGTGAACAGCCAGATTACTTAATCATAACATTATGATGGATAAATTAAGAGAATGACTGGTTTTGAACATTAATCTCCACTATTCTGAAGCAGTATAGGCAAATTATTTTAGATATTATTTTCCAGGTAATACTTGCTACAGCACTGCTAGCTGTATATATTGGGGTTGGATGGCATTTTTAATTATAATCAGCAACAAAATTTACAAGAATAGTTAATATCGAAAGAGGTTGTTACCTACTAAAGTTGTCTACTTCTGGATCCTATTTGATTTTTTGGGAAGGGTATGGCATACTCTGTTCAGGATCCTTCCATTTTCCTCTTCAGTTTTTGTGTCCCATCCCTAAAGACTTCTGTGGTGTAGACATTTGTTCAGCCAAGGGAGTCTGAATGTGACTATTCAGAGCCCACCATTGCTGTTCCTAGATCAACTGCAAGCTGATGAGAGGTGTTCCCCACAGTGGCTGTGCATTCTGCCTCTTCATTCTTTTTTCAGCTTTGGCTGACCTAGGGAGTGGGAATCCAGAGCCTGAATGATTCAAGGCATTGTAGTGGGCAACAAAGCCTTTCACTATTAGGTTACTAGTTAAAACCACTCTGGGTCAGGGGCAAAAATTGCTGGCATTATGATTTTGGAGAGGGTTAGTGTGGTGGATCTTTGGGCTCTCCCATCAAATAACTTGGACCGCCACCAGTCTCTCTTACTGCAGAAGAACTGAAACTGAGAGGCTTGTGTTGGGATCCATGCATAGTTACTGACATTTAGAAACATTTTTCAAGGAATAATTCTCAGTTAAGCCAGTATTTTGGGGCAAACAGGCTCCAGTTGCCAGTGAGTTTTCTATGTATGTTTGTAATTTTAGATTGTACTCTTTGGGACAAATTCAATAGGTGCTGAGCTCCTGCTGAGTTTGGCCCTCCTGAATTTTTCTACAGTTATTTAGGTATAGAATCCAGAGGAGCTGGCAATACTAGTACAATGTAAATGCTCAAAATAGTCATTCCCTAAATGTAACAGAGATGTAGGATGTCTGCCAGGGAAGTACAATAAAATAAAGACACAGAGATACATTACATTAATTTAGCAAAAGGCTGTGTGTGTCTTTCCATGCTTATTCTCTTCTTCCATTCTTTGATTTCCTATTTACCTTCCATCTCTGACCCATTCTAGTTTGTTAGATCTTTGGGGCAGGGGCTTGATGTGTGTTTCTACAGTGTATAACACAATGAGGCCCCAATCTGATTGGGGTCTTTGAATGCTGTAATATAAATACTTTCAAATTACAATATCTCTATGAGAAAGGTAAGTAGCTATTATTAGTCCTATTTTACAGATGGGTGAATTAAAGTAGAAATTTTAAGTGATTTGACCAATGCTACAGAAAGAATCTGTCAGAGCTGGGATTATAACACTTGCTGCCAGACCTGCTTAATCTCCTAAACTGTGGCTGGACTGATTTCAAGCCTAGTTTAGGGCATCCGTAGGGATGGTGATTCCCTGTGGCAACCTGTACCAAATGTCAGATAACAGGATACTCCTTCTACACTAGCTGCTGTGTCCCATCTCACTTAAACCAGAACTTTACACAAGACTTATAAGTACACCTTTCCAGTTAACCACAAGCACCGGTACAAGGAAGAGACTGTACCAATGACTTAATATAATTAGTCTCCATCTAAAATCTGAGTTGACTTTATAGACTGAGGTATGCCTTAAGCATTTTTATGTGAACTTCTGGTTGTTTGTAGGATGAAATACTGGTCAGCTCAAATTAGGTCAACTTGATTCATGAGAAATCTAATTCAGTTTTAAGCAACAGTCAGGAGCTTGAAGAGAGACAAGGTGGGTGAGGTAATATGTTTTATTGTATGAATAAAAGATATTATCTCACCCACCTTGTCTCTCTAAAATCCTGGCACCAATATGGCTACAACAATATTACATATAACAATGATAGCTTGAATAAACAATTAACATGTACCCAATACAGAAGAAACAATTGATGATCAATAAAATGATGTGGGATTCAAGGGAATCTATGACTGATACTGTTATTTAGGGCCTGATCCTGTCAGATGAAGAGCATGCTCAACTCTCACTGACTGCACTGGGAATTAAGATAACTCAATACTTTATAGCACTGTCTCTGTGATACCTTTGATCTGTAAGAAAATAAATCAGCCATCTCTTACAATGATGAAATTAACTATATTGTAATTAAGATAACTACACATCTTCTTCCTAGCACATTACTAGCCAGACCTCAGTTGGCATAAATCACCATAGCTTCCTTAATTTCAATGAAGCTACAGTGATTTACACCAGCTAAAATCTGGTCCTGCTTCTTAACGTTAGCATATAATATATTATTTAATGTAAAACACTTCCTCACTGAAGTATTACAACTAATTTGAAATCTGGCATAAAGATGTATTTGTTAAGTGAAACACTCTAATGGTTTATATATTATAACAACTTGTATTATACATTGATCAGATGGGACTCAGTGCTGAAAGCTGAAATCATTTCCTTTTTAATTTAATTTTATCAATGTTGATAGCTCTGCAACTTTATCAGATGGGCACAGGTTTAGCAGTAGCTGCAGTAAATGGCTTAAAGGGCACAGTTTGGCCTGGCTGCATTAAAGCAAACCAATAATACCTGCAAGAAATGTAGCAGAAAAACATGTGGAAAGCTGTTATGTCAAGAGACCTGTGAAGAAGCCTTTCATCTGGGCTGAAAATGCTTTTCATGAATGAGCCAGCGTAGTATCCGACACAGGAAGCAAGCAATAGTAATGTTATTCAGAATGAACTGCACACATCCACAAGAAGCAAAGCTCAGAAGGGCAAAGTCTATTCGAGAACAAAGCAGAAATGAAGTGGTCTAGAAGTTATTGTTAGACCAATCACAACAAATTACATTAACAATTGATATTTATATAGGACCAGATCCTCAAAGGCTGCTAATTCCAACTGATTTTTAATCAATGAGAATAAGGAACTGAAATACTTTTGAGGAGTGGGCCATAGTGTCCATAGGACTCCCAAAGACTCCCCAGACTGTGGACCTGAACCTGAGAGATGTTAAGGGCTTTAGGAGAAATAATGAGCTCCCTCAGATCCCATTCACTTTAGCAGGGGTTAAGGGCATTCAGGTCCCGATATATAGAAATCATTCACCGACATGTGAAATGAAACTGCTTTTGATGAGAAAACAGAGCTGCCATTCTGCAGCAGAAACAATGCACAACTGTTTGTTAGGAAAGTGAGAGAAGAAGAACTTCTGTAGTTGGCACTTTGGTGCAGGTGGAATTTTGTGCTTTGAATCATGCCCTCCAGCACGCATACCCTTTAGCAGGATGAATATGGGAATAAATTTTCAAAAGAAAAAGTCACAGATCGACACAGAAACATTTACTTGTGTGTGCAGGGTGAATAAATGTGCAGGAAAAGGGTTTGTTCTATGGCTAAAGGAAACATGGACCCAGTGCATAGTCACCAAAGACGGAAAGACAATAATTCTGGTGTTAATCAGAAGTAATTCCACTGCAGGGGCGTGCACAGGAATTTAAATTTGATCCCTTTGGGGGGTGGGGGGGGACACAGAGCTCCTCTGGCCCCTAAACAGCAGCAGGGAGAGGGAGTTCTGCAGCCCCAGGGCTGTGGAGGGGGCACTGAACTGCTCTGGGACTGAAGGAACTCGCTTTCCCCTCTGTGGCAGCCCTGGGTCAGAGGATCTGTCAACTCCCTCTGCAACCCCTGGGCTGGAGAAGCTCTGCCCACCTGCTTATCCCCTCTCATGCATGCCCCTGATTCCACTGAAATCAATGGAGTTACACACATGTATAACTAGTGGTACTGTCTCTTACCATGTGCATGTACAGTGCCTAGCACACTGGGGCCCCAATCACAGATGGGGCCTCTAGGTAATACTGTACTACAAATAGTAAATCTAGACAGTTCTAATAGTATGAGAGCTGAATCAGACCCAAGGAGAGCAAATCAGTCAGAAAGAAATGGGTACTCTTGAACAGTGATACGGCAAGAAGCATGTATTTTCATTGAAGCTGGCATTTTGAATCAGTTAGGATGTCAAGACAACTCTTCATAAGCCTAGAATTCCCCCCAGCTGCACAGAAGATGCTGGCTATGTCAGACAATTGTTTGTAGGAAAACATCTGCAGAGTTTTTTTCCCTTTTAGCCTGAAATTTGGTTGGAAAAAAAAGTATTTAAATTTTTGTTTTAACTAAATCTAAAGCAAGAAAGTAGCTGTGAGTCCTTTGCAAACAGGATTGCATGCTGTGCCCAACTTGTTTCAGTAGTTTCATGAGCACCAGTGAAAAAATAAAATGTGACACAATATGTCACCATCCCGATTTGCAGAAAGAATAGCAAATATGGTAGGCGTCCAGCTTGGCTTAACAAAGAAGTCTTTGGTGAACTTAAACACAAAAAAGAAGCTTACAAGAAGTGGAAGCTTGGTCAGATGACTAGGGAGGATTATAAAAATACTGCTCAAACGTGCAGGAATGAAATCAGGAAGGCCAAAGCACAGTTAGAGTTGTAGCTAGCAAGAGACATGAAGGGGAACAAGAAGGGTTTCTACAGATATGTTACCAACAAGAGGAAGATTAGGGAAAGTGTGGGCCCCTTACAGAATGGGGGAGGCAACCTAGTGACAGAGGATGTGGAGAAAGCTGAGGTACTCAATGTCTTTTTTGCCTCTGTCTTCACAGACAAAGTCAGCTCCCAGACTGCTGCGCTGGGCAGCACAGAATAGGAAGGAGGTGAACATTCTGCAGTGCTAAAGGAACAGGTCCAAGATTATTTAGAAAGATTGGACATACACAAGTCCATGGGGCCGGATGCAATGCACCCAAGGGTGTTGAGGGTGATGTGATTTCAGAACCATTGACTATTATCTTTGAAAGCTCATGGCAATTGGGGGAGGTCCCTGATGACTGGAAAAAAGCAAATATAGTGCCCATCTTCAAAAAAGGGAGGAAAGAGGATCCAGGGAACTACAGACCGGTGAGTCAGCCTCACCTCAATCCCTGGAAAAATCATGGAGCAGGTCCTCAAGGAATCCATTTTAAGGCACTTGGTAGAGAGGAAGATGATCAGGAACAGTCAACACGGATTCACCAAGGGAAAGTCATGCCTGACCAACCTAATTGCTTTCTACGAAGAGGTGACTGGCTCTGTGGATGTGGGGAAAGCGGTGAACGTGATATACCTTGACTTTAGCAAAGCTTTGGATACAGTCTCTCACAGTATTCTTATCAGCAAGTTAAGGAAGTATGGGTTGGATGAATGGACTATAAAATGGATAGAGAACACGCTAGAGCATAGGGCTCAATGAGTAGTGATCAATGGCTCCATGTCTAGCTGGCAGCCGGTCATAAGCGGAGTGCCCCAGGGGTCAGTCCTGGGGACGGTTTTGTTCAACGTCTTCATCAATGATCTGGAAGATGGGGTAGATTGCACCCTCAGCAAGTTTGCAGATGACACTAAGCTGGGGGGAGTGGTAGATACCCTGGAAGATAGGGATAGGATACAGAAGGACCTAAACAAACTGGAGGATTGGGCCAAAAGAAATCTGATGAGGTTCAACAAGGACAAGTGCAGAGTCCTGCACTTAGGACAGAAGAATCCCATGCACAGCTACAGACTGGGGACCAACGAGTTAGGCAGCAGTTCTGCAGAAAAGGACCTGCGGGTAATAGTGGATAAGAAGCTGGATATGAGTCATCAGTGTGTCCCGGTTGCCAAGAAGGCTAATAGCATATTGGGTTGCTTTAGTAGGAGCATTCCCCTCTATTCGGCATTGGTGAGGCTACATTTGGAGTATTGTGTCGAGTTCTGGGCCCCCCACTACAAAAAGGATGTGGAGAAGTTGGAGAGAGTCCAGCGGAGGGCAACAAAAATGATTAGGGGGCTGGAGCACAGGACTTATGAGGAGAGGCTGAGGGAACTGGGCTTGTTTAGTCTGCAAAAGAGAAGAATGAGGGGGATTTGATAGCGGCCTTTAACTACCTGAAAGGGGGTTCCAGGGAGGATGGGGCTAGGCTGTTCTCGGTGGTGGCTGATGACAGAACAAGGAGCAATGGTCTCAAGTTGCAGGGCGGGAGGTCTAGATTGGACATTAGGAAAAAGTTTTTCACTAGGAGGGTGGTGAAGCACTGGAATGGATTACCTAGAGAGGTGGTGGAATCTCCATCTTTAGAGGTTTTTAAGCTGAGGCTTGACAAAGCCCTGGCTGGGATGATATAGCTGAAGTTAGTCCTGCTTTGAGCAGGGGGTTGGACTAGATGACCTCCTGAGGTCCCTTTCAACTCTATGATTCTATGTCACAATTCATGTAAAGAACTGATGTCAGCATAATACTTAGAAACTGAAGACCTAACTAATCAGCTCTCCTGCCACTGAACAGCTGAATAACTCACACACTCTCTTTCTCCCCACCCTTTCTCCTACGGCATAGCGTGTTTGAGGTGGAGGGTGGGCTGAAGGGAAGGGGTTTATTTGTGCTGGATTGTGAGATATCTTTTGTGGTACTTTTAAAATAATAGATCTAAATGGATGTGTGTGTGTGTGTGTTTAATTAAGATGTTATGGCATCTAGAACTCCAGATAGACATTTTACATTGATATAAAGGAATGATTAAGAGCATATTCAGAAGAAGGTTTGGAAAGATAGATTTTAGGTACATTTACAATATGTAATGGAAATGTTGCAATACCTAGGACTTTCTTGGTAACTTGCCAAAAGCTACTTAGTTTGCATTTAAGTTAATGTTTGTTTGTTTTTTAAATTAATAAACACCCCCAAAATTTGATTGAATTTGTCTCTTTCTTGACAGCTGAATATAGTTTATAGATTGGGAAAACTGATGCAAGAGAAATCTAATTTGCCAAAGCTTATATCAAACATCGATAGCAGAGCCAGGAAATGTACCTGAATTTCTTGCATCTCACAGCATGCTTTTGTACAAGACAATCTTAATCTAAACCTCTTGGTTTGTCAAAATGAACTGAAAAATCTCACGAGAGCAGAATTTTCCCCCTTAAATATCACAACAGCATGGCTGGAAGCAGGAGCACAGAAGGATGTCAAAATGAAAAATAGCCAAAACAAAAAAAGAAAAATCAACCAGACTTTGTTGAAAGTTCTGAAAAGGAACAGTCTGAATTTAGGAGTGTATGTGAAAGATGGGTCTATTATTTTAGTCAGTCCACTTTGTTGTCCATTCTTAGCTTAAATGGGTCATGCGTTAATGTTACCTTGAGGAATGGCACTTTTAAAGCGACTGAGTCAAATTCTCCTCTTAGTTGCAAACCTGCAGCCCTATTGATGGCTGCAGTTAACGTAACAGAGTAGATAATTCATCTGAAAGGAGTTTTTACACACACAAAAGGATCAGGGAATGGAATTAAAGAATATTTCAAAAACTAAAAGAAAAAGGCCAGGGGACAAGAGAAAGTACAGAAAAAGAGCATTTTTTTGACCTGTCAGTAAAGTTGTAGAGAAAGCTACAAGAAAGCTCACAGCGCCCTTGTTCCTTATTTTAGAATATGGATTGTGCACCGGTATAGTTCTACTGAGCTCTCAGCCAAAATACAGTGCTGCTGTTTTTCTTCTCTAGCTGCACTGAATTGCTAGTCCCTGCCTGGGGGTTCATGTTGTTTCTCACTGAAAGTGGCCTAAGACATTAGGACAGTTGGATTCCTTTCTGTCACAGCAGGGAAACTTCAGATCACAGTAGCCTTTGTCGTACACAGAAAATAAAGTTTTATTTGAGCTTCCCACGACTCCTGCTGCTTTTGAAGACCTGCGCTAGAGTATGGAGCAGAACAATAGTTTCTAGAATATTTTGATATGCTAGCAAAAAGAAATAGAAGTAAAATGCCCTTTTTTTTTTCAAGATGAAGTTCAGTTTCTCTCCCTCTGCTAGCACTGCTCTCAATTATTTTACACCTGCCACTCCAAAATCACTCACTTCTTTCTCCCATGGCCCCATATCTCAGACTCCAGATATCTCAACTAGCCTCCCTCTTCCCCATTTTGGTCCCTTCCAGAAAGAAGCAGCCAAAATTTTTCTTCCTGCCCAACACTCCTACAATGTCAAATCCCTCCATCTGCTAAATTAATATTAAAGTTCTTATCTGCCACTTCAAGGTTCTGCACAACTCCACCCTGTTACTTCTCTACTGTTGCTTCTTATCACACCTCACCACATTCCTTTACTTTACCAATGGTGCCAGCTTCAACATCTCCTCCACTTCCTTCTCCTACTCTTATTCATCATTTACTTCTGATGCTTGAAAAAGTCTCGTATTCCAGTACACCAGGTCCTATCCTCTCTCATTCAAATTCCTCTTGAAAAAACACTTCTTCTATTAGGTTAACAAACACTAACATCAATATATCATCAGCATCCTAATACTAATACTAGTAGTTCTAAGTTATCACTAGTCTCCTGATCTCACAGTGTGTTCTTGTCAGCTATTGTCTGTCTCTTACATTGTAAGATCGTTGGGGCAGGGACTGTGCCTTTTTGTTATGTACATGGTAATGTTTCTGTTTACTACTTGAATGACTTGACCTTTAAAAAATCTCTGATTCAGTCAGAATGAATTTCATTAAGCAAGAAACAAATCTGGAGATAATAAATCTCTGCTATGGGCCTGAAATTCATTCTACATTATCATTCATGCCTACCGAACTTTGCTCACACAAATGTCCATGAAAGTGAAATAAAAAGAACTGCAAACACAAATGCAAAAGCATTAGATATAATGAGAATTATTTGTGACTATTTGCCCTTCTTTGTTGCTATCTAAAAAGGCAATTGGGTTTCAGGTTACCCTGGATTTAGCTCAAAAATGGAAAGAAAAATATTGCTGATGTTTTATTCCCCAGTAGGGTAGATTGGTTACCAAGATCAATATAACAAAATGAAACAAAACAGTTTAAAGAAAATAATTCAAGAAAAGAACATCTCTAAAATAAACAACGTTCTCTTCTGGAAAAGATGTCATTGGTCATAGACAAGCCAGTTGCAATGCAGATCATACTGCTTATAAATCAGTACCAGAGCAGAATAGAAATACTTTATCTGTATGAACAACAAGAGTTCTGTGGCACTTTAAAGACTAACAAATTTAATTTCAGCAGGCATAAGCTTTCGTGAGCCTCAGCTCACTTCCTCAGATGCAATACGTAGAAATGATACAGCAAATAGGTAACATATAGGAGATATCATATACATATACAAGCGCATAGAGAACAATGGGGTAGGCGGATAAAAGCCGGGTACTTGAGGCCTAATGGCAACCATTGAGTAGGAGGTGAGAATGGGTGATCAAAGCAATTTACTTCTTGTAATGAGAGAGCCTTTCCAAATCCCTGTTTAAACCCAATTTGAATGTGTCAAGTTTGCAGATAATTTCTAACTCAGCAGTTTCTCTTTGAAGTCTGTTTTTGGAGTCTTTTTGGAGAAGTATGGCAACTTTCAGGTCAGCGACAGAGTGCCCTGGGTCAGTGGCACAGCTATGGGCACCCGCAGTATGCCAACATTTTTATGGTTGACCTAGAACAACGCTTCCTCAAAACTTGTCCCCTAACACCTCTTTACCTACGCTACATTGATGACATTTTCATCATCTGGACCCACGGGAAAGAGTCCCTGGAAGAATTTCACTGGAATTTTAATAATTTCCATCCCACTATCAACCTCAGCCTGGACCAGTCCACACAAGAAATCCACTTCCTGGACACTACAATACAAATAAAGGATGGTCACATTAATACCACCCTATACCGAAAACCAACTGACCGCAATACGTATCTTCATGCCTCCAGCTTTCACCCTGGACACATTACACGATCCATTGTCTACAGCCAAGCCTTAAGATACAACCAGATTTGCTCCGATCCCTCAGACAGAAACAAACACCTATAGGATTTCTATGAAACATTCCTTAAACTACAATACCCACTTGGAGAGGAAGAAACAAATTGACAGAGCCAGACAGGTACCCAGAAGTCACCTACTACAAGACAGACCCAACAAAGAAAACAACAGAACACCACTGGCCATCACCTACAGCCCCCAGCTAAAATCTCTCCAACACATCATTAAGGATCTACAACCTATCCTAGCAGATGATCCCTCACTTGCTCAGGCAGTGGGTGGCAGACCCATCCTGGCTTACAGACAGCCCCCCAACCTGAAGCAAATACTCACCAGCAACCATACACTCTACAAAAAGTCCAACCCAGGAACCTATCCCTGCAACAAACCCTGTTGCCGGCTCTGCCTACACATCGACTCTAGTGACAGCATCACTGGCCCTAACCACATCAATCACACCATAAGGGGCTCATTCACTTGCACATCCACTAATGTTATATATGCCATCATGTGCCAGCAATGCCCCTCTGCCATGTACATTGGCCAAACTGGACTATCACTACGCAAAAGGATAAATGGACACAAATCAAACATAAAAAATAATAACATCCATAAATCAGTCGGAGAACACTTCAATCTCCCAGGGCACTCTGTCGCTGACCTGAAAGTTGCCATACTTCTCCAAAAAAACCTTCAAAAACAGACTTCAAAGAGAAACTGCTGAGTTAGAAATTATCTGCAAACTTGACACATTCAAACTGGATTTAAACAGAGATTTGGAATGGCTCTATCATTACAAGAAGCAAATTGCTTTGATCACCCATTCTCACCTCCTACTCAATGGTTGCCATTAGGCCTCAAGTACCCAGCTTTTATCCATCTACCCCTTGTTCTCTATGTGCTTGTATATGTATATGATGCCTCCTATATGTTACCTATTTGCTGTATCATTTTTACCTATTGCATCTGAGGAAGTGAGCTGAGGCTCACGAAAGCTTATGCCTGCTGAAATTAAATTTGTTAGTCTTTAAAATGCCACAGAACTCTCATTGCTTTTGCTGTGTGCAGACTAACACGGCTACCCTTCTGGAATTTATCTGTATGAATACTCATGGATTAATACTCAGGGGTAGTTAGATAATCTGACTTTCATGATACCTGAAAAAGTGTGTGATTGTATATTCAGTACTAAAGAAATTATTCAAAAAATCAATACTTGGGGCTGTGCCTACTGTTTTGTTAATTTTCACCAGCACTGCCCTCACATGGCGAAGGAGAAATAACTCAAGCAATATGAGCAATTATATAAAAAGAGAGGAGTGGCAAGAAAAAATGCTTTTGAATTGTGCCATGGCCTTCCTCGAACACTCTCTCCTGGATCTCCCTTCCAATTCATCCTGGCAAACAGCAGGCATATAGTGTGTAGACAGATCAGCAGAGTCACTCATACAAATGAGCTATTTGGAACACAGTTGCATTCAGTTGCATCTGCTTTCTAGCCAGCTGCCAGAGCTTTTGAGGAATCATCCACAGATGTTTGACAGAGCTGAAATAAAGTTCAGTTCAAAGGGATCCAGAACTTAGAAATACAGTTGTCTTATTTTCTGAATCAGACTGATGGGGATCTGGCGATGGCACCCATGTGGCTGTTAGAAAGTAATTTGTCTATTTTGCACTCCCTAATGTAACTAGAAGATCTTTCGTGAGAGACCTAAGGGCTGGAAACCGGAGACAAGTGGAAAGGGAGTAGATCAACATCAAGTCTGCTACTTTGTTTGTGTGTGAATTTTTAGTGCTTGTGAAGAATGCTGGTTTTACATGGCTAGAGAATGAAGCACTCAACTTACCTTCAGAGCAGAAACAGCAAGTTGTGTGGGTCCCTCTCCACAGTGCACTCTAGTGTCAGTGGGGATGTCTACACCACACAACCCTCTCCTCCCCCCCCCCCCAAAATAAAAAAACACTCCCCTGTGGCAGTGAGTCTCAGAGCCTGGGTCAGCTGATTTGGGCTCAAGGGGCTTGTACTACAGGGCTAAAAATAGCAGTGTGGACATTCTGCTCAGGTGGGTGCTCTGGCTCTGAAATCTGGAGGTGGGGGTTAGGTCTCATAACCCATCTATGCTCTGGTTTTTAGCCCCATAGCAAAAGCCACATTTACCTTGCATGAATTGAACTGGGCTCTGAGACTCACTGCCAGGGTTTTTTTGTTTTTTGTTTTGTTTTTGAAGTATAGATGTATCCAACGTCCATAACAGTGGTCTGGATGTACTAATTATATTAGTGAAAGGATAGTTCAGTCTCCATGTCTATTCAAATCCTTGGTGTCCCTAGAGACTCTCAATAAGTTTGCCAATTAATGACAGTTATGGGGGTGGCTTTTTTATGTGGGCACTTATCCACTGGAAATTGAACGGAGATCACAAAACTCATTTCCCATATGCTACCAAACAGCTTTCAGATGATAACAAGTTTTAATTACTACCAACCTGGATTCACACTGGCAATGTAGAGGCACCAAAGAGATGGTGCTGCTTTTCACACTGTTGCATGATCTCTCATTAGCCATGGACAAGAGGCGACGTCCATATTCATTGTACTGGATCATTCTGAAGCATCAGATACTGCCAACCATAAGTTCCTGCTGGAGCACATCAGAGACCCAGCAGGGGGTATCAGCAGCACACTAGAATGGCTCAGACCATTCCAATCTTAATAATGCCAGTGGCTTGTGGTGGACAACTCTACCTCTACCACCAGAGCTCTCATCTGTGAAGTTCCACAGATTATCATCCTCTCCACCATCTATTCAACATTTATATGAAAGTACTAGGAGAGACACAGTGGAGTTACATTGGATTCATGTGTGAGAGCAAAATTAAGATCAAAGACTTTTCTGATTGTTTTGAGAGCCTAATTCTGACTTCTGCTGAAGTCAGTGGCAAAACTCCTGTTGATCATGCCTTAAGTGTACATTTACAGGAGGCAGAAGCAGTGATATGCTGCCAATATTTTAAAAAGAGGATCCACATTTATTTTCCTTTTCACCCTGTGTTACACAACATGCAGAGAGGAGTGGCTGTGCTGGCAGAGGAGAGGAGTCTGGGGAATCTATTCATCCACCTTCCCGCCTCCCATTTAAACAAACACTTTCTCATAACCATAACCAAGAAAGGAAACAAAAGACTTTAACAAAGTGCATTAGCTACATGTTTATACTTTGTTTCTGAAAAATATACTCGCTGTATTGATACCATAGCAGTATTCAGCTTTGCAGTTTGACATAGGGGAGGGGACTAGTGAGTATTTTTAACCTTGAATGGAAACCTAATTTTGTTTTGAAAATACCTGTCACTTGGTATGTTCCAAAGCAAAAATAGTGCTCTTCAAAGAAATGTATGAATCCTGCACATTAATTGTCTCTCGTAGGAGGGAGCTAACAGTACCCAGAGAGAGTCTGACACCTTCAGAGGAAACCACGCCTTCCATTTGGTGGTGGGACTTTAAGGGGCTCTTGCAAACTCAGGGAATACACCTCTAGACTTGCCATTTCATCCAGAAGGCAGTCATAGAAAGGGTTATATATAGGATACACTAGATACTAAACTGCTTATGTAAGGCTCAGTTACATGCCATTGATAACTAAGATGTGATCGTTCTGCATTTTAAAGTATTGGGTCAAACTGTGATCCCATTTAGATGAATGTAAATCTACAACTTACTCTAGCTATGCACCAGTGTAACTGTGTTAAGAATCTACCCCAATGTTTTAATTAAATCACATGATTCTGTATTTCCAGGTGCTATACACAAAGTTCTCTCACACCAGGAATTTAAGCCAGATGTTATACTGAGAACAGAATTTGGTCGTGAGAAAGCAAAAACATTTATGTTGCTTGTTTACTATTTGCACTTCCTTCAGCTTGGCATCTCATATCACAGTGCCCTTTTATTTCAAATAAAACTACTTTTACTTGTTAAGGATGAACTGCAGCTTCTAGGTGCAAACTCCAAAACAAAAGGGAAAAAATATCATTAAGGGCAAAATTTCTTTAAAAAAAAAAATACACCTGAGTGATTTGGATGAAAGATTTTGCCTCCTGCCCAGAACTCATAATCCTAATTATCACAGCAACTGCTCTCCTTGCCACAAAGGAACTAAAGGACATATTAAATTGCATGCCATGCATTGCAAAGATTTTAATGTGTAGTGTATGAGTACATGGCATGGTTTACTGTAGGTATAAGGCAAGCCCCTTGTGATGCTGTCTGGATTAGGGGTGACCATTTATAATATTATTGATATCAATATTGCAAAATTACAATAGTTCATATGAGATATGCATGTTAGATACTAATGGAAAAGTTAAAATTCACTAAGATTGATAAGCACGTTTATATGTATGTATATATCAGTGTTGTATTGAGTTCTAAATATGTATGATATATCTGTATCCAAACACTTGTGCTATGTTTCTGGGTGACACCCCAGACAGGATGGCAGCATCACTAAGCCTGCTTAATGGCTTATCAAGAGAACTCACAGGTACAATTAATCCAGTGAGAGAACCTAAGGTCTACACCTTATGAGTCAGTAGGGCATGTAAGAACATGCCTAGGGATAGGGGACTCTAAGTCTTTTCCATGGCATGTGCTGCGTGGCTGTGTCTGAGACAAGTCACATGACAAAGGGACATAAAAGCGAGCAGCACCATCCATATATTGTCTTCATCAGCGGTTCTCAACCGGTGGTACGCGTACCACTAGTGGTACGCGGAAGACGGCTCGGTGGTACGCGAGGCAAAACTCGCCACCGATTCCGCTGCCGAATCCCCCCCCCAGCGCCGCCGAGAAACAGTGCCGCCGCCGAATCCCCCCCCCAGCACTGCCGAGAAACAGTGCCGCCGCCGAATCCCCCCCCCAGTGCCGCCGAGAAACAGTGCCGCCACCGAATCCCCCCCCCCCCAGCGCCGCTGAGAAACAGTGCTGCCGCCGAATCCCCCCCCCCCCCCAGCGCCGCCGAGAAACAGTGCCACCACCGAATCCTCCCCCCCTCCCCCCAGCGCCACCAAGAAAACCCTGCCACCGCGAAATCTTCCCCCCCCAGTGCCGCCGAGGAAACCCTGCAGCCGCTGAATCCTCCTCACCTTGCCGCCGCCGAAAATGGTCAAATGGCAGCAGGGCTTCGGCGGAGGGCATAATGTTCTCCCCGCTTATTTCCCGAGTTTGGGCCAGGTACAGTCAGGTGAAGCGGTACTTGACCTGACTGTACCTGACCGGAGTGGTACTCGGGAAAAAAAGGTTGAGAACCACTGGTCTTCATTATTCCTGCTTCTTACCTCTGGATCAACTAACCTGTAATTGAAGCTGTGAAACAAAGGACTGAGACCCATCCAGGTACTGGATGTACACCAGAGGAACTGTACAAGTCTGCAAACTCCACAGTTCTACTGAGAATCTGATATATATGGACATTAGTCATTCCTATGTATCTGATTGCTTTGACCATTTAACATTTCTCTTATAGTTCATGTAACCCTTGAGTCTGCAGCAGCAAAGGGCCGGGTTCTTTATCTAGGGGTTCCTGTCAATGATAAACACCAAACCAGCTCGAGCCGCCACTCAGTCACTTGGGAAATCACACACTATCCCTGGGTGCCCCCAAAAGGCAATATTTCCCCTCTCGCAAGCAGAGTCTGAGTGTAGAAGTAAACCTTGTAATAAAGGGAAGGAAGTAACAGCACTGGTTTGGGAAAACAGTGCAACCAGAATTCATGAACACAATGAGCCAAACCCACCCCATTCCAGAGTGCGTGGGGCATGTCCTTCGCTTCTCCCTTCTCGCTTTCCCCTGCCCTACTGACCATCGTAGTCACACCTCCTTTCAGTCGTGGGCTCAGTCAGTCACCTTTCCAGGCTCCTGCCGGATACGGACTTGACCAGTCCCCTCCACTGCTGTCTCCTGCAGTTTGCGGGCCTCGCTGAGTCCCCCACTGCTGTCTCCCACTATCTGCAGACACCGACCTCTGCTGGCTCTCACTGTCTGCTGGCTCCCGACATCTGCAGGTGCCAACAGCTGCTGGCGCCTGCTGTCTGGAGGCACTGACCGCTGCTGGCTCCCACCATTTGCAGGTCTCACCAAGCCTCCATCTGCTGGCTCCCACCATCTACAGGTGCCAATCATTGCTGGCTCTCACCATCTGCAGACCCTACTGGGTCCTCTCTGCTGGTTATCAGTCAAGGTTTCCCAGTTCCTTTAGTGATTTCAGCTTTCATTTGTGGGAAAACCTTCTACTGACACAGGAGCAATGTCCCTGCTTTTAACAAAACAAAAGACTCCCAGAGGAATCATTAATTCTACCTTTTAAGAATGGGAGGGGATAGTTACTCCATGCCTGAGGGTAGTCCTTTGCCAGGACTAGTACAGTCTCAGCAAGAGATTTCCCTGCTCTCCTTACAATGCTTGAGAATCCATCCACCACTCTTGTTGAACTCTGTTTAGATGAGAGTGAATTTTTTCATCAGAACAGGCTAAATGTAAGGGGTCTATTAGCCCCTTACTGAAACTTAGTGGGTCTTTTTGATTGGCCATCTCTGGAGGAAACAGGACCCTGGAGTGGACAGCCCCCAGGGCCAGTGGAGAGAGGCCAACTCAGGTCAGCCTGATTGACAGGTCGGGCAGGCTAATGAGAGAGCCAGGAGGGTGGGGGGAGCCCAGCCCTCCATGTGAGCTGCAGCTGCCTACTGAGGCCTGCAGGGGCAGAACTGACCCAGGAGCTAAGGAAAAAGCAGCCAGCAGCTGGAAGAGGAGCACAGAAAAACTGAATGGAGCCAAACTGACCCGACCCACAGCAGCAGAACAGAGGGGCATCCCAGAAAGCAAAACACAGCTGCATGGAGCAGAGCGAGCTGGGGCAGGAGCCTTCTGGAGCTGGGTGTGGTGAGCAGCTGGGGAGAACAAAAGGGACTTTGGGAGTGTGTGGCTACTGGCAGAGCAGGGGGCTGACTCTGCATTCCTGCAGCATAGCCAGGGCCTGGATAGTGGGCCTGCAATGTGTGACACAGACTGTGAACCCCAGAGACGCTGTTTGTGGTGCCCCAGGCCAGGGGGCAGTGTTGGGATGTTTCCCTTTAACCTTTTTACTCTTTTCTTATTTTTTTAATTAATTTGATTGCTATTTGTTTAATAAATTGTATTGCTTTGTATTGTATGCAATGATCAGTGGGTCAGGGAAGTGCCCAGTGCAGAGTTAGTACCTCGGAGTGGGGACACCCGAATCCCTGCCCTAAGGGACCACTGCAAGATTGGAGGTCGAGCCCCAGAAATCCTGGGCCCAGCCTTGTTGGGGTTACAGGCACCCCACCACACAGGGGAGTGGGAGAGGAGCCCTCAAGGTCAAGTGGGGCCTCTGGGTAAAGGGAGTGGGAGCAGGGACTCAGATCCTTTTCCTAACCAACTCTACCGGGGTATTGTACAATCAAGGAAAGAACCCCACAATAGCGGGCCCATTCCCCTGCTTACATAAACAGATTTCTGCTGCCATTTGTTCATACAATTGAAGGACAACATTTCTTTACCCCTGCAGTTAACACAAAAATGATTTGTAACCCAATACCAGCCAGACTGACCATTTCCCATCATGCTCAGCACCTAGTTGTGCTTATTCAGATACAGTGAAATCATGCTAAGTACTTAATTGTACTCATGCAAATACAAAGCCCATGCAAATAAAGTGTCCCCCCTTTCAGCTGACTGAGCAGGGGAGTGCCATTCAGACACTCAGACCTTGCTCACATCTGTTTCTTTCCTTGTATAATAAACCTTTAGTTTCGTTACTAAACGATTGGCTGGCAGCATGATATTTTGGGTAAGATCCAAACTTATATTGATCTGGCAAATATGGCTGACCCTTTGGGGTCAGGAAAACATTTTGGTAAAGGGAATAGCGTTTTAAATAACTTCTCTCTTTACTAGATCTACTTGCTGACTGGGAGCCAGAGACTGAGGAGTGGTCTACACTTCGAAGGTAGGTTGACGGAATGTGGCTTCCGTGAACCACATAATATATGTATCTCCACTGTCTGTTCTGCCAACCTAAATCACAGGAAAGTTTGACTTAATAACGCCACCTCTGCAAGAGGCGTAATGCTGAAGTTGAATTGTATGGGTTGAATGAATGGCACTGTAAGCGGAGCGTTGCATAAATCGACGTAATTGGCCTCTGGGAAGGGGGTTATCCCACAATGCTCTGCTGTGACTGCTCTGGACGTTCGCACTTCGCTGCACCCCAGCCACGTACCCAGGAAACAGCCCCTCCCTTCAAGCCCTGGGAAATTTTGAATTTCCATTTCCTCTTTGGTCAGCATGGAGAGAGCTTGGCAGCAGAACTGATCATGGTGATTGCATGTCCCAAACGCTCTCCAGCCTGGAGTTGACCTGAGGTCTTGGATCTCATCAGTCTATGGGGTGAACAGTCTGTTCTGGCTCAGCTCTGAGCCAGCGAAAGAAATCTGGATATCTACAAGAAAATATAGCGTGGCATGTTGGAGAAGGGCCACAAGAGGGATGCGCAGCAGTGCCGTGTTAAAAATCAAAGAACTGAAGCAGGCATATCAGAAAACTAGGGTGGCAAACAATCATTCTGGCTCGTCACCAAAGACGTGCTTTTACAAAGAGCTGCATGTGATTCTTGGCAATGATCCCACCATTGTACCACCATGCAGCATATATACCTCAGGGGAATCCGAGTTCAGGATGAATGAGAATGAGTCTGTGGATGAGGAGGAGGAAGAGGATGAGGAGAACAGGGGCAGGCAAGTGGCGTATCCCTTCTCCCTGAAAGCCACAAGCTGTTTGCTACCCCGGAGCAGCCCAGCCAGGTGCAGGAAAGCATGACTGACCGAGATGCTGGGGAAGGCACATCTGTACTGCAAATCTCATTTCTGTGTTTATATCCCCAGTCCAGCTTCTTGTTACAGTGGAAAAAATACTGTGTGTGGTGGTGTGGATGGGCTTCCTTGTTGTTGGTCCACTTAAGCATAGGGTTCCCCCCCGAAAAGAATATTTATGTGCACAGGGATGCTCCGAGAATCTTCCATGGATATCTCCAAGAAACTTTCATGTAGTTACTCTGCAATCCTTTGCAGAAGGTTTCTTGGGAGGGCAGCCTTATTTCTTTCACTGCGACAGGACGCTTTCCCCCACCACTCTGTTATTAATTGTGCAGGCATCATCACAGAAGACAGCATAGCAGCATAAGGGCCAGGCCTATACCCAGATGCTTGCAGCAAATCCTCCGTTTCAGCCTGTGTTACCCTCAAGAGACTGATATCACTCATGGCCACCTAGGGAAGATGGTGTAAGTTTACAGTACCCACCCAATACACTCAGTGTCTGTTATTCCCCTGCTATGGATGGTTTCTTGGGTCTGTAAACTGCAAGGCCCTAGACAGGATGTTGTTATGGGTCTTAGGGATCAGGAAACGGATGCCCATACATTTTCACCAGGGACACTTCAGCCCTATCCACACCACACCCTCTGGACTGCTCTTCCAAATCCAATTTTTGGGAGGGCAAGGGGAGCCCAACAATCCTGCTGCTTGGGGAAGCATGACTTATGAAGCATGTGCTATGGAGATTTCCCTAAAATGGATGCACCAGCCCCTTACTTACCATGGCTGGAACGGCACTCCGACCCATGCAATAGGTAGAGACTGGTATGCAGGTCTAATGTTCCCTTAGGCATATAAAGGAGAGTTCTTTTTACATTGTAACATTGCTTTTCATCTATGGGACCAGATAACAATGGATACCTGGTGCTTTGCTTGACTTTCAGTGGACACCGTGGCCTTAAGCGCAGTCTTTACTACTTCTGCTGAGCGCCTGTTGCAGATTAGAAGGCGGAAAAAAACCCCTCAGGATAACATGTTCAATGAAATAATGAACGCCTCTATGTCTGCTGACCAAGAGCTAAGAGTCTGGAGGATTTTATTATCAGAGAAACTGAACATGGTCATGGAAAACAGGCAAGCAGCCCAGGAGCATGAGCGTGCAACGCAAGATGATATGCTTAGTATAATGAGGGATCAGTCAGACATCTTGAGGCATCTGGTTGAGTTTCAGGAAGAGCAGCAGCAGGATAGACTCCCTCTGCAACCCCTGAAGAACTCTCAACAAATGCACTTTTTCCTAGTCCCCTTCTCAAAGCAGTCTAGGAGGAGGTTGAGCAGGGTGCAGTATGTGCTCCACTTGACGCCAGTTGAGGGGAACAGAAAGAGGTGCCGGCCTCTTTAAAAACTGGAATGTGTGTTGTTTGCTGTTTGCACAGTCAAATTTGGTTCTGTATTCCCTCACAGTCCAATGACAATGCAAGCGAACAGTTAAATTGTCTGCCTTTCCCTCCACTATTAAGGATCACCAATAAAAATGTACTGCTTTAAAATTCATTATTCTTTATTTATTGAGAGCACAGGGATTAGTGGTGGGGAAAGGGGGGTTGTCACAGTGCTGCGATTGTTGCAGGATGGGTGGGGGATGGGAAGGGAAGGCACAGCACAGATAAGTGACGTACTTTACTGTTACTGTGTCTCATTGAAAGAACGGTTTTCAATGCTTCCCTGAGGTGCAGTGCTCAGTTGGCTCTCAGCGTTGCACTGGTATCTGGCTGCTCAAAATTTGCAGCCAGCCTATCTGCCTTCATGACCCAACCCAATGGGAGCTTCTCCCCCTTTGTCTCACAGACATGGAGCACACAGCAGACAGAGATAACTATGGAGATGTTTCTTTCACTCAGGTCTAACCTAGTGAGCAGACTGTGCCAGCGTGCCTTTAAGTGTCCAAATGCACATTCTACCACCATTCTGCACTTGGTGAGCCTGTTATCGAACCGCTTCTTCTCACTGTCCAGGTGCCTGGTATATGGCTTCATTAGCCAGGGGAGCAAGGGGTAGGCAGGGTCTCCCAGGATCACTATTGGCATTTCAACATAGCCAATACTTAATTTTTGGTCAGGGAAGAAAGTACCCGCTTGCATCTTTTTGAACAGACCTGAATTCCTAAAGATGTGCGCGTCATGCATCTTTCCAGAACAGCCCACACTGATGTCAGTGAAGCATCCCCTGTGATCCACAAGGGCCTGCAACACCATCGAGAAGTATCCCTTTCGGCTTATGTACCCTGTGGCAAGGTGGTCCAGTGCTAAGATAAGGATGTGTGTGCCATCTATTGCCCGCCCTCCCCCGTCCCCCCAATTTGGGAACCCCATGGTGGAAAACCCTTCCACTATGTCCTGCATGTTTCCCAAAGTCACTAACAGAACTCTATTAATGATACTTGCAACACAGCAGCTCCCATGGTGGATTTACCAGCTCCAAATTGATTCCCAACTGACCAGTAGCAGTCTGGCATTGCTAACTTCCTGAGAGCAATGGCCACTCTCTTCTCCACTGTAGGAGAACAGGATCTGTCCCTCCACTATTAAGGATAGAAGGGATATTAAGGAAAAGAGCAGGTCTCAACGAGTATTCATGTGTTTCAGGGCTGGGGACAGCTCTGCACAAAATTCCAAGAAAGTGGCCTTTCACATACGAAAGCTCTGCAGTCACTGCTCAACATCCCACACCTTCATAACAATGCGATTCCCACCAGTCACTGCTTGTTTCCCAGGACCAGAAGCAGCACTCCATCAACTGCAGATGGTGCATGACAGCCTGCAATAAACAGGAATTGTTTCATTCTGTGGCTTGTAGCAAGGCGGCTTGAGAAACATCACAATTTTCAGCGCTGCGGCTTCTGTCTCATCCCTGAAAATACTGCTGGATAAGTCGTGAGGTGTTTGTGATGCTCACAATGATAGTGCAGAGCTGAACGGACTCCATGCCTCTCCAGCAATGGCATGCATGTGGCAGAGACTGAAGGGTTTTGAAAAATGTCACGAAAAAGCATTCATCTGTTTGTTTGGGACAAGAAAAGAGGGGGGAAGGAGGACGCTGCATTGTGGGAGGACGACAACCTTCCCAAAAGCCCCTGTAGTTAGTTGCACTGTGGGATAGCTACCCAGAGTGCACTGCTTTGATTGTCGACGCAAGTGTGACTGGTGGGGATGCAATCCCCCGACGCAATGAGTGGTGTGATCACACTCCTCCGACTCGGTGGGTGAAGGTCGATTGAAATTAAATTGACTTCACTCCACAGTATAGACATACCCTGAAATGCAGTAAATGGGGCTGCGTAAATGTTTTGTTTTAGTTTCTTGATAACCAGTTTGGGGAATCAGAAACACTGCAGTTAGATTCACCAGCCAGTTACAAACAGTGTTAGCCACCAGTTTAACAGAATCTGCACTCCTTTTTGAAGCCTGCTGTGACCTTGGCATTTTCAGGTGGGCTACCCTAGGCATGGACAGGTCACTCCCCTTTTCTCAGGAAATGCTCCACATCTTTTGCAGAGTTGGAACATAAAATGTATTGTTTTTTAATATGATTTGCTGCCTTGTGATAAATGAGATAAATATAACTGAACTGACAAAGCAAAGAATCAGAAGTACTCTGGGTAATTTGTAGTGAGGAGTGACCTTCTATAGTATCAAAGCCCAAACTCTGACAAACACATAAAAGTTTGGATACTTGTCTGAACCGTCTCTGAACTATGTGAAGTCCTAAATCTTCTGGGTCTGCAAAACTGGGTTGGAAATATCACAAGAGCAAACTGATATATGTCAAAATCGGGGGTCTGATCTTGTTCCTTTTGAAGTCAATGGGAGTTTTGTCATTTTCAAAATCTCGTAACTTAATTAGAATCCTGCTTTTAGTTGTCGTTTAGGAATCTAGCTGTCCTGCTTTGTGAACAACATACTATGTCACACATTAAGAATAATGGCTGGATATGATGCCTAATTTCCTGATTATCAATAACTTTTCAAATCTATTATATGACACATCCTGGATTAGGAAGAGAAATGGCCTCAAAAATACCTGTCCTAATCACTGCAGTCAGCTTTACAATCATCCTTTCAACTACTGTCCAGTGATAGCAAAAAGAACCAGGCCCTGTAATCATCTGCACACAATGGATCAAATTCTACTCTTCATTACCCTGGTTTAAATTTGGAGTAATTCCTTTGATTTTGTCAGGGTTACCCCAGAATTACACCAGTGTAACAGAGAACAGAAGTTGACTCATAATGCCCATTTGACTTCATTGGGTATTCTGTATTTAGATCGTATCAAGATCAAAGCCCTCAATAAATGACATCTCTGGCTGATAATGCCACTCTGTTTATTTCACGTTGACAAATTTACTGAAATATTGTCTGTGTTTTCCTTTATCCAAAGATTCAGCTTTTGCTAAAAGAATTTTCTATGCCTTGTCTATACTGGCAGGCTGCAGGACTTATCCAGCCATTACTCTAACACCAGTGCAGCTCCACTGGTACTAGCTCTAGTGGAAGGGCTAGTATATCAGACATGAGATCCGTGTCATCTAGCTCTGTCCCAAATGGGTGTAGACAACACATTGGTTAAAAGGCTGGCTGCACCCAGGGGACATGTCTACTATATCCCTCTGAACTTGTTACTATAGATGGAGCTTCAGTGCTGTTAGAAATGTGTTAGAAAAAAAATTAATGTAGACCCAGTCTTTGTGTATGATCAACTAAAGCACATGTATATTATATAAAACAGGACATTTGGTTTGTGCTTTAAGGGCCTGATTCTCTTTATACTGGTGCCTACACCGTAACTCCATGAACTTAGTCTACATTTACACTGGTGAGAGAGGAGAGCCAAACCCTGTGAGTTCAGAAATAACAGGTATAAAACGGAAAACAAAAAAGGCCCTTGGCAATTATTTCTTGGCAGGTTCTAACTTCCCCTTAGAAGTAAACACTCACTCTTTCAAAATTAGGCAGCCGTCTCTGCGCTTCCATAGCCTGGAAAGACACAGATGGCCTCAAAATATGAGAGAAAAACAACAGACAGTCACTTTAGAGAGGAAAACCATTACTTTGATGTTCTGTGGCTGTTACTTTTTTGTGCGCATACACAAAAACAGTCTCAGAAAGTCAGACTGATGATGCTGTCTGCCACACAGTACTTGGGTATAGCGCAAAGGTGAGAGACCTGGTGACAGCTGGGAAATATCGAAAGAGCACTTCACCTTACACTGTTCCAGCTGCCAGCACTATTCTTGTAGTCAAGGTCCATGCTTAAATGTCAGTCCGAGAACACACAGAAAGCAAATATCATGCACCAGGGAAAGGCCGTGCAAGACTTGGAAGTGAAGCCAGATCTGACAATTGTTGTTGCCTGATATCCATTGTAAAAGAGTGATCATGCATAGCCAGACCTATGCGATGCGTGCAAGATTTCATCCTGGATGTGGGGGATCATTCTCACTTAGAAACCACATTGCTGTGTGTCTGAAATGTCCTGCTGATCATAAAGAAGATTTTGCCTCATTGATCAACTTCTGGCTGTGGTGCAAGGATCAGGACTATAATACTTACCAAGAAACAGAAAGCAAGAATCGGTGCCCTGGAGCTGGGATGATATTAAATGAGGCTAGTGGTCCAAGCAAGAGCAATATTTAACACACCCCAATAGACAATTTCACACACAGGGATCTCTTTCCCCCAGTTCTCTCACAGCACAGAAGTGGAGTTTTTAGTGATGTTTCCATTTGATTTGTTCCCCTTATTGTCTAATGTTTAAGGCATCATGAAGCCAATGTGGTCTGATGGCTAGAATACATGAGTAGGAGGCAGGCCTTCTGGTATCTAACCCTAGCACTGCTGCTGACTTCCTGTGTGAGCTTTGTCATTCATTATTTTTATAACTTATTATTTGTTAAGGAACAACTGTGATATAAACAACATATAAAAAAGGAAGGCCCTTCCCTAAGGAGTTGATCATTAGAAATGTACCATGGGCAAGTAATTTAACCTGTCTTTGCCTCAGTTTAGTCGGCTGGAAAACAGGTATACTAATATTTACCTCCCTGTGAGACTTAAGCCATTAACGTTGATAAAGTGCTTTGAGATCCTTGCATGAACGGTGCTATATTTTGACAAACTATTATTAATAGGGAGATGGGTTCACACTAATAAAGCATATCTATTCAGAAGCCTATACACAGAAGTGCAATCATCACAGACTACAAATCCCATCATGACATTATCCATTTTGATCTAACTAGTCTTGGCCATGGAATACATTGATCACTGTGGGCTGCATCTGTCTGTAGGCCATACTTCACCTGCCCCCCTGATCTAACGATTGTAGTTTTTCCATCTCCTTTCAAACGTCTCTGAGTTTTAATCACCATTAGCCCATATGCTGTTAATTAATCTATTCAGCCTTTGAAATTATGTTGGTGACAGGAAATGGAGAAGGTATTGCCAATTTATCTGAGCTTTTCTAGGGAACATCCAGATAACAGCAAGTTGCCAAATTGAAGCTGTCCTCCCACTACCACAGTCTGTAGCAGTGTATTGCCTGCTTTTACAACCCATATTTGATGATTCAACAGCAAAAGTGCAGAATAACTAAGAAGCTACCTTCCACACACAAATCACAGTGGACAAAGGTTTCTCTCATTTTTTGAATGCTGTATACAGTAAACAATTTCAGACAATTCTAAGGGTTCATCAGTGTAAGGAGATCAGAGAGAAAGAGAGAGGGGATTCTGGTTTGTATCAGTTATAGACATTGGAGGAAGAAAAGTTATTGCTTCACTCGTTAGAGGCTATTAAATGTGATCTCTGCAGTGCTCCTAAAGCCAGTTTTTCCATTCAAATGGAAAAACTCACACATATATCAAAAGGCTTCATACACTGTAAAATATTTTGCAAATTTCAGGTTCAGTTTAACTCTTCAAGGATCAGATTGTCAACTCAGGCCTTGTCTGTTATTAAAATAAAAGAATTCTAATTCTTTCCAAGAATTCCATCAGGAAATGTTTTCAAACAAGATTGTCTTCTCTGTAAACACACAAAACAAACAAACAAACTTGGGCTAGGGAATAAAAAATCCTCCTTAAAAAACTCCACTTTCCACAGTCTTAACATATAATTACACAGAAGTCATTTTGTGCACTGGAGTATATTCTTTTGCAAGACGAACAAAGCAGTCATTGTTTAGTGTTGATTATATCAACTCTAGCCAAAAAGGCAATTGTCATTACTCAACACTCCTCTAGACCATGATCAGGATTGGGAGGTTACTGGGAATTAGCTGGAGAGGTCAGGTTTGCCAAGTTATGATCTTTTAAATGATAAGAATATGGCATTCTAAAATGCGGGGTAAGTTTCCTCCCTCTAAACGAGGTGGTGATCTCAGCTAGTTATGATTTCCAGGTATTCTTGACTCTTTCACTAGCTGAGAACAGCATGGATCTGAGTTGCAGGTAGTGGCTCAGTTTTCCGATAGTGCTTCTAGAACATCCTGCTCTTGAAAGGGACCATAATGAAAGCATCATGTTATCAGGCCTTTGTCTATAGAATGGTTCTTGGTGTCCTGAAAGGCCATCTCAGATTAAAACAATTTCCTCTGAGAAGTGGCTTGATAATTCACAGTAGGAGGTGCTGGGCTCTGGAGTTGAATGGAGGCATCGGGGCTAACAAGGTAAATATGGTTAGTGGTCCAGAATAGTTAAGTGGGGTACTCTAGTAAGCTACTATGGTGAAGGAGACGAGTAATTTCTTTGCTTATTCCACAGCCAGGGCATCACTGATGCTTGGGTTTTCCTTCCTTCCTGCTTCGGTCACAGGTCACCAGAGAACCACAGAGATCTATTGGGGGTGATGGAGGGGGAGTGGGCTGAGTCCCAGAGTTAATGGCTGTGGTTAATGAGTGACCTTAGTGATTTGCTAAATCTTCTATTCCAAAGCTTTTTGGAAGGGAAGATCAGGAAGGTTTTAATATTGTCTAGAGGAAGTGGTGGTCACTCCATCACAGGGGGCTTTCCTGGAGCCACAAGCAGTCCAGAAATCAGTTCCAGGATATGAATAGCTGTGTGTGGAGGTTCACTGAGATTATCTTCAGAGAGCGTGGAGAAGACGTTTGGGGCCATTGCATCAAAGAAGTTATCAACATGGATGTTGATGCTTCTCAAGCAAATAAGCCTTGAGAACGTCATTACTTTATCAGACATCTCAGTCAACTCCTCTAGGAAACCATTGCTTTTTGGAGTTAAATAGCAGCAAGCACATGTTGGACTCATCTCTGCATTCACAGAGTAGTTAGATACTTTCAAAGAACAAACATTGAGAGTTTAAGTGTGCTTAACATCTTGAGGGTTGGTCCTTTTAGGAGGTTTGTGGATCCAGATATGGGCCATATCCTCAATTACAGTCAAGTTATGTTTGGTGCAGCTGGGGTAAAGAGAGAAAGCTGGGATAAAATTACATTTGTTTTCTCCCAGCCTGGGGCCTGGGTTGGGGTTGGTCTTGTTCCTATTATTATTTAAAGCGGTGGTTTTCCACCTGTGATCTGTGGACCCCTGGGGGTCTGCAGACTATTTCTAAAGGGTCTATGAAAGGTTTTCGTTACCACAGAGCAGTGATTTTCAACCTGTGGTTTGTGGAGCAATATGTCTAAGATTTCCATTTGAAATTTTTTAGGAATCTGCAAATGAAAAAAGGTTGAAAACCATGATTTAGAGCACCCTCAGTGCTGCTCTAATGCCTTGTCTACACTAGCACTTATGCCAGCAAAACTTTTGTCACTCGGGGGGTGTGAAAAAAAACCACACCAGAGAGACATAAATTTTGCCGGAATAAGCACTAGTATGGACAGCATTATGTCAGCTGGAGACGCTCTCCCACCGACATAGCTACCACCATTCACTCTGATTTTATTATGTCGGTGGGAGAGCTCTCTCCCATCGACATAATGCAGCCACACAAGTGCTCTTACAGCGGCACAGCTGTACTGATACAGCTGTGCCACTGTAAGTTTTAAGTGTAGACTAGCCCTTAGTTACACGCTGGTGCCCATAGCCCCAAAGGGCCGTTCCTGCTGCCAGAGATTGCTGGGGCATAAGGATGGCATGGTCACCCACCCAATCTCCTAGGAACAGCCTTCCACTGGGGGAGGGGAGAGGGGTTTCAGTTCTATGCCTCCCAGGTATTTCCCTTATATAAACTGGATGAGAACAGTGCAAAGCTGTTGGCATGGACCCTGGAATCAGGCCTATAGCATCTGTATTTGTAGACTAGCGAGACTATGTCTACACTACTGTTGAAGCTGTGCCACCATAGTACTGTAGCATAGACCCTTGTTACAGTGACAGAGGCAGAGAAACTTTCCTACAAACTATACTGAAATGTATAATTTGCATAAGAAACAGAAGATATTCCACACACTTATTGAGTTCACAAAACTCTAGACACATATCTGCTTTGAATTCCAGGATCCCACAGATAGGTATTTGTGTCATTCTGGGTTTTTATGATGTGTTTTCCTTCATCACCAGTTTCTCCTAAGGTCTTGAAGGGCTGTGTTTATTCTTTTGTTAATTTCCCTTACTTCAGCATCTTTTTCTACCACTAGTTCCTGAGTTTGATTTTTCAAGTTGGATGCCCTTCTGCCAGCCCTCAGTGCATCTATCTCCTGAGAGCTGCCTTTGGAAAGCATAACAAAAGTTGTTTTGATTAACTTTCTTCAGTGTACACGTATCAGTGAATTTACAAATAGTTCCACTACATGATGGATTTCCTAGAACATCTCTAAGTAACCATTTGCTTCTTTAGAAGAGGGCACATGCTCGGTTATCCATTTAATCAAGAGACAGAAGGAACAACCTTAATTGAAAGCCACAAGAGGAACAATTAAGTAGACAGACAAATCTGAAGTTGTTTAAAATTGCACTATTGCCTCTACAGTGCTGCACAGCACCGTTTTGTTTCCTAGCAAGCATTAAAATATTAATAAGCAGTAATTATGAATTATAAACTGTACAAAATTGCTCAGTGGCCATTTCCACTTGGAAAAAACTCCAGCTTTTTAGATTCAATTTACAAAAAAGATCCTGGGCCAGTACTTCACCTCTGTTCCGGACTCTTATTTCTGCACCAGAAAAAAAAAGAACCTTTATCAAGCAGAGTGCTATAGTTTATGATTTTCCGTGAAAGACCAAGTTGCAGAGTACTTTGAAAGATGAATAGAAATAGTTGCTAGTTAGTATGGAACTGATTATGAAAACGGTGTTTAAATTCTAACTACTGAGTTAAAAATGCACCCTATGAGTCAGAAGCTTCCAGAGACTGAACGGGCTCACTCTATGTTGAGTGGAGTTTATAGGTGCAGTGTCTTGTCTCCAGTCAATCGGCTGCTCCAGCACTCACTAAACATTACCCTCTCTAGCGATATTGAATAGAATTTGTTTCCTTTGAGAAGTTCATTTTTAGCATGATGACCAGTGATTGTTGATTGGTTATCAAAACTCTGCAAAGAGGATGGCACATACGCTGTATTCAAAACCATATTGGAAGAGCTATCTTAAAAATTGACTCAAGAGAAATATATGCATGTTGATGCTCATGAAATATAACTTTGCTGCAGAATGTTCAGATAAATTAGATAAAATATTAGAGGAGATTACAGCCTGGGTAGTATAAACAAACAATAGACAGGCAGATACATTTTCAGAAGGGTTCATTAATTTTGTTGTCCTCAGGTTTTGTGCCCAACTTGAGATACCTTGTACCTGATTCTCAGAGGTAGTGAAGAGCTGCATCTCCTGAGGATACGAATAGGAGATATGGGTCTTCAGGCCACTGAGTATCAGGTTTAAGATGACACAATTTGAACACGCAAAGATAGAAACACAAAGCCCTTCTGCAGATTTTTGCCATTGTGTTTATATGCAACATATTGCAAAACCCTTTTCCAAGGACTCATGCACCAAGGCACATTCCAAAGTGCTACAGGAGACACCATTTTTATTTAAAAATAGTGAGGAAAAAAAGGTGATCTAATTATTTTAGCACAGGCCTGCGTGCCAGGAAGCCCTGAACTCTAAGATGGCTCTGATACCAACTTACTTACTCTGTGGTTGAGGGCATGCTACTCATCCTCTCTATTTCCATTTACCCATTTGTAAAATAGCATAATACAGGTTGCTTCCTTACAGGCATATTGTGAGGCTCAATTAGCATTTGCAAAGGGCTCAGTATTATTGTGAATGAGAAGTTTAAAATACTCCATCACGTAGAGCAGTTGTTTCCAGTCCTCTGCATTACCAGATCTACAGCATATGTAGAGATAAAGTTAGTATTCCATTTGCTTAATGTCCCCACCTTTGAGGTGACTGTTACACACCAGTAATTCTGCTTTTTTTCTGGTAAAAAAGTAGTGTCAGAGGTTGAGGTGTCTGCTCCAGCACTAGAGGGTGGAGCTGGAGCAAACTGATTATTAAAAAGCAGAGACAGATACAGAATGAAGTAATATCTTTTATTGGATCATAAAGATATTACCTGACCCTCCTTGTCTCTCTAATATCCTAGGACCGACATAACTACAACAACACTGCATACCAGGCCAGATGTCATTCACCCAGGAATTCTGAAGGAACTCAGGTTTGAGCTGCTAACAAAAATATGCAACCTCTCATTAAAAATAGCCATTAGTTCAGAGGTTTGGGGGATATTTAAGAATCTAGGGGCACCTTACTCCAACAAATCTTACACCTGTACCTGGCAAATTGGTTGAAACAAAAATTAGAAATACGATAACAGAACCTGGAAGATCATGAGATGACAGGGTTTAACCAGTATCATTTCTGAAAAAAGAGAAGTGTCTCTCTGAATTCTTTGCATATGTCAATAAAATAGTAGATAAAGGAAAACTGGATGATATAATTTATTTAGACTTCTGAAAGGCCTTTGACAAGGTCCCACACAAGAAGCTACTAAAGAAGCTACGTAGTTGTGGGATGAGATGCAAAGTATTATCATGGATTTAAAAAAAAATGGCTAGACGACAATAAGCAAAAGAAGATGAAATGTTCAATTTTCATCATTGTAAAAGGTCAGTAGCAGGGCGCCTCAAAGTTCTGTACAAGGTTGAATATTATATTTATAATAATCTGAAAAGGGGGGGCAGTGAGGTTGCATCATTTACAAATTTTGCTAAGTTATTTAGGTTTGTCAGGATCAGACAGAACAATGAGGAATTTCTGAGAAACTTAAGCTAGCTAATAGAATCAACAACATAATGGCAAATGAAGTTCAATGTCAAATACAAAGTAATGCATATTGAAGGGAAAAATTTAAACGACTTGTAGTGCTAAAAGAGCTCTAAATTAAAACTTTGTGAACACAGGGTAGGGAGTTGGGCATTCATGTAGAAAGCTCAATGAAAAACTCTGCTCAGCGTGCAGCCGCAATAATAAGAAAAAAAACCTTAACAAGCTGTTAGTATGCATAAGGAATCGGATGGAGAATAAGATGGAGCATCTGCCAGGACTCTGAGGGATGTATTTTCAAATCTGGTTTCTTTGGGTATATCTACACTGGAGCTGGAATGTGTAATTTCCAGCTTGAGCAGACAAACCCATGCTAGCTCTGATCCAGCTAGCATGCTAAAAATAGACGTGTAACTGTAGGAGGAGCTAGCCTCCTGAGTACATACCTAGGATCTCAGACAAAATTGTACTCAGAGCAGTTAACCTGGCCCACTGCTCTCATTGCTGAGTCTGGACTACTATTTTTAGCACACTAACTTGATCAGCGCTAGCATGGGTATGTCTATTTGAGCTGAATATTTTACCTCCAGTTGCAGTACAGACACCGCCTTAGACTGCATTTGCAAAGGTTTTGTGGGCACAGATTGCAGTTTGTAGATAATGAACTACACATATAACTCACAAGAGCAGTGAGAGAGGGTAATTTAAACTATTTTATTTTTAAATCTTCAATATGTTTTTGTTAATCAGCAAAGGGAATCAGAGAGAAGAGAGGAAAGGAAGGATATTTTGAGCTGCCATATTACAATATGCATGTTTCAGTGAAGCAAGAGCAAGCGTATTTTGATGCAATTGCAAATCGTTTTTTACATTAGTCTTTTCCTTAGATTATGCACCATGGTGGTGTCCTTAAACTCTTGCATTTCTTGTTTAAGTGACTGCAGTGACATCTTGTGGGTCTTTTCCCAAGATTCAGCTAACGGCACAAATTCATTTGGCCAAAACTTCCCATGAATAAATAAAACCAAACCATCTTCCTGGAGTACAAAAATGTTGCAATTATTTTTCTTACATAGTCCATACAGTATTCTTGGAGCTGGACAAAATTTCATAAACCACGTGAAATTTAGGGTTGTTACCATACCCAAATCTTTCAATAAACTTGGCCTGTTTTTGATGAGATTGGGCTGAGCTCTGGGTGAAAATGGGTTGAGTTTAAGGCAAATTTACAGTTGAGAGATCTAGGTTACCAGAGAGAGATTTATGGTTCAGAACTGAGGCTAAACAAAATTATTAGATATTTGCAGCATCATGCTCTGAGTTTATAGATTAATTCAAATCATTCACTATGAAAGTAATGCAACCATTTGATATCTTGGCATAAAAGTAGTTATTCCCAGTTTACACTACCGGAAGAAAGAGGAGAATCAGGTCCATAGATGGGTCAGATCCCAGCTAGTGTAATTCCATGTAGTTCCATCAAAGACTTTTTCTACAGGTCACACCAGTTGGAATGCCATTCATGCAATCTAATACTTAGCGTGAAATCAAGTAAATATGCCAAACAAAAAAACAACTCTGAGGCCTGACGTGCAGCTGCCCTAACATAATAAAGAAAAAAATCTGTCTGTTTTAATTATTCATAGACGCTTAATTGAAAGAAGAAAGGTGGAATTTGGCAGAGTTGAAACTTTTTGTGATGAGTCATCCCTGAGCCTGATGAATCAGAGGCAAATACCTGCACATCTTGTAATAGGCCCCATGCCATTCAAGCGGGATTCAGCTACTTCACATCCAAGGACCAATCTGAATGCTCCCAAGGCAGATACATAGGCAACTAAGGGGGGCAGTCTCTCTTATCCGCTCAACATCACCGTCTGGCTGGAAGCATTCTCATTGCCTAGTCGTTCTGATTAACTGCCCCTACTCTCACTCTAGCCCATGCTCTTTCCATACTAACTAGTCCCTGCTCCAGCCTGCATCTATTCCTGCCTCAGCTGGCTTGCTGATTCTGACACTTGCAGCTTCTGTATTAATTTTAAAACTACAGTATCATTGGTCTAAGGAAGGAATCAACATTCATCTCACTTTTTTAAATGGTTTAATCCGACTCCATCTGATGAAGTTACTGAATTGATTCCTAATCTACAGCCTGCTGACTGGGGAATAGCAGGTGAAGAATTTCTGTTAAAGAAGAGAGTGGTGGAACCAGTGATTTGCCCTTTCAGCACCCCTGATAAAGAAGAAACATCCTGATTCCCCAGGGAGCTCAAATTATTGCCACAGAATTCTCTTCCAGCATGAAGGTCATACTCCACACCACGTGGCGCTGGAAAGTGAACAATAAATAGATGCATCCTGTCAATCTGTCCTTCGCTGGCTCCCTGTTCTGCATGACCTGCTGGGAGTCTCTTGTAACTGCAGATATGATAGTGTTGTCTGAACTGGCTCTGTAATGCCCCAGTACTGTAACTCTTTCCATCAGTAAGATCAGTTAAAGAGAAACAGTTTGCATTCTATCAGTGAGCTCCTCTCTCAAAACTGGTATTATGCCATTCAGATTTTAGATGTGGGGTAGGGGTGGTAATTGCACCATAAACTATTTTAAAACCTCTAACTCATCTATGCCAACAGATTTATATGCCTTTATACCCTTCATTGCTACCAACACTTCTTTCCCTGTTCCACACAGGCAAACACAGTAAACGTAGGTCACGGCCACTGCCCTTTTTTATTTTAAAAGATCTATTCCTACCCTTCTGTTTCTTTCTGCTGTATATCTTTGTGTGAAAAGGATGATAAATCCTTTAAACATTCACTGGTTTCGTTCAAATCCCATGTTTAGCTCCCTCTTTCATTTTTAATCATTGACATGGTGATTACAAGGCCTCACTTTTCTAATTAAAAGATCAGAATGTTCTCCTTCCTCTTTTCTCCTAGAAGGAACTTCTGTTAATATAGAAACTGGCACAATAACATTGATGGCAACAGGAGGCTGCCATACTGGGATCCAGTGTGGTAGAGCCTTGGGGTTCCACTCCACCTGGAGACAGGTGAAGATAGCAAAACCTGTCACCTGAGGGGGTACACCACTGGAGGACAAGAAAAGGGGATCAGGCACTGTTTGTCATGTCAGGATGGTGGGAACAGGTGTTTAGTCTGGTGATCCAGTTTAAAGGGTGAATATAGAGTTCCACACTGAAAAAGTTCAGGTCTAAAGCCTGTCACTTGGCAAAAGTGCCTGTAGGGGAGGAGATTACAAGTGCAGCTCACCCCACACCATCACTGCTCTTATACATAAATATTAATCTCAGACGGTATTTAACCAAAATACAAATGCTTTGAAGTCAATAGTGGAAAAAGAAGAAATACAGGCCAACAAGTTTCTGAAACATATTGTAATTTTCCTTTTATTTTGAAACTTGCCATAATGTGAATGTCTCTCTAAGAATTTTTGCCAGATTTGTTGTATATATTGTAACAAAAAAACCCATCTATTAAAGAGTGCCTACATGAAGATCAAGGCACAATTTAATAAAATAAATACAGAAGTACAAATAGAGCCAATGTCCTTAATACTCTGTTCAACCCACCAAAACAAGACCTAGTCAGTTCACTCATCCTGAGCTGAGGAAAAGAAAAATCCTAATAAAGTAGCCCAAAAGTCCTTACCTTAGCATACTGGAATCTTCTGACTGGTCCCAAATTTGGTGATCAGTCTAACACCCTGCATGTGAGGAAATAACTATTTCCCCCCCTCTCCAATATACAGTACTTTTGGTGTCCCAGAGCTACTGAAATGTTCTAGCTAATAGTGGAATTAGCATATGGTGATAGTTACAGATACTTTTGAATTCTGACAGCATTTACGAAAACATGCTCCAGAGTTCATTTGTCCCTACTACAGAATAGCAGTTAGATTCCAGGGCCTATTTATACTGTACCTAAACAAAATAAAAAACAAAGAGCAAATTCTTTTGTTTTACAGCTAAAGAGAGAAGTCTGTTAAATTCTGACATTTAACATTAAAAAATATAGGCATTAAAAATATAAACTCTCACCCCCAAAGAAAGACAATCTTCACCATAAAATAGAAATGGGGATTTATTAATGACAATACTTTGTAAAAAAATTAAAAATAAAAGTGAAGTAAGTCATTCAGGAATTAGGGGGGAAAAAAACTATGGACTGGATCTGCACTCAGCTATACTAGTGTAAATCTCATGTAACTCCATTAACTTTAACAGAACAGAACAGTTCTTTAACAATGAAGTCCAATAATGTCACACCTATGCTTTGCAAACACTGCTGGCTGCCCAGTCATTTCAGAAAAATATTTTAAAGCATAGGTGGCAGATCCACAGCTAGTACAAATGTTTATAGTTCAAGTGACATAGCGGTCACTCTGAAAATTTGCATCAATAGAGGATCTGCCCCAGGTCTTAATCCACAAGGTACTTAATGCAGTGGGCCTGCCTACCTTACCATCCACAATAACTCAGGATAATTGTGCATCATACAGATGTTACAGCTAGATAGATGCAGGTTCTAGCTATCAGGCACTGGGACTTGATCATTCTAAGCTGCAGTACTCCAGTGGCGGAATTTAGCTTGCCAGAAAAATCAAGCTAAGCCGATACCAAACAGCCTTCATATCATAGCATAGAATACACCTTTTCTGTATACCGGTCATGAACTGGTACATGGGTGGTCTTAGCCGGAATCAGGCCCCATGCAGGGCTGGAGCGGATTAGACCTAAAGTAGGTACAAGACAGATCATAGCTGCGGGCACATATATTGAGCAGCCAGAGATCACTTGATGCTTCTGGGTTTAAGAGAAGGTTTGTTGACTTCCTCAGCCAGTCAGCTAGAGCGGTCAATCAGGAGGCCCTGCCGTGGCTCAGCTGTACTCACAGGCTACTCAGAGATTGGCCAGCAACAGCTGCAAGCCTTCATTCCTGACAATAGCCTTCCTAAAGGAAAATAGGAGGATAAGGGAATAGGCAACATGGATTTGTTAAGAACAAATCCTGCCAAACCAATCTCCTCTCCTTTGAAAGCAGTAGATCCAATTTATCTTGATTTTGGTATAGTTTTTGACACTGTCCCATGTGACGTTCTCATAAGCAAACTAAGAAATGTAGTCTAGATGAAATTACTATAAAGTGAGTACAAAACTGGTTGAAAAAATGTACTCGAAGAGAAGTTATTAATGGTTCACTATCAAATAGGGAGGACATATTTAGTGGGATCCTACAGGGGTCTGTCACTATTCAATATTTTAATTAATGATTTGGATAATGCGATAGAAAGTATGTTTATAAAATTTGCAAATAACACGAAGCTGAGAAGGATTGTAAGCACTTTGGTGGAAGGATCAGAATTCAAAATGACCTTGATAAATTGGAGAATTTGTCTGAAATCAACAAGATGAAATTCAATAAAGGCAAATGCAAAGTACTTCACTTAGTTAGGAAAAATCAAATGCACAGCTACAAAATAATTGGCTAAGTGGTAGTACTGCTGAAAAGGATCTGGGGGTTATAGAAGATAAAAAATTGAATATAAACTAAAAATCTGATGCAGTTACAAAACAGGCTGATATCATTCTTGATGAATTAACAAGAGTGTCATATCTATGGGAGGTAATTGTTCCACTCTATGCAGCACAGGTGAGGCCTCATCTGGAATATTGTGTCCAGTTTTGGGTGCCACATTTTAATTAAAATGTGGACAACTTAGAGTCTGGAGAAGAGAAAAAAAAAAAAAAGATAAAAGGTTTCGAAAACCTGACCTATGAGAAAAGATTTAAAAGAACTGGGTATGTTGAATCTTGAGAAAAGAAGGCTGAGGGGGGAATATATGATGATAGTCTTCAAATATGTTAAGGGATGTTTTAAAAAGGATAGAGATCAATTGTTCTCTATGTCCATGGGAGATAGGACAAGAAGTAATTGGCCTAATCTGCAGGAGGGAAGATTTAGTTTAGATTTTAAGAAAAACATTTGAACTATAGGGATAGTTTAAGCACTAAAATAGGTTACCAAGAAAGGTTGTGGAATCTCTGTCATTGTAGGTTTTTAACAAGTTAGACAAACACCTTTCAGGGATGGTCTAGGTATACTTTGTCCCGCCTCAGCATGGGAGGTTGGATTAGATGATCTCTGAACCTCCCTGTCAGCCCTATGATTGATTCTTTGATTCCCCAAGAATCACTATGCTCTCTCTCTCAAAACTCATAAACAAAACAAAAACTCCTACACACTACCCTACATATTAAGACCTAAATCAGGTCCTCTGTTTTGTGCTATCCTGAAACACAAAACAAGTGGAAAGCCACCTTACCCAGCTGGTTTGGGACTGCTACCTACTGGCCATATTGTAAGTGTGTGCCAGGGATGTTTCTGGGAAGAAAGGGGCATAAGCAGAAGTGCCACTGCACTCCATCAATCCCACACTGTGAAACAGTCCCTTGGGAAGTGTTGCAGCCAGATGTAATTTACAGCAGTCTTTAGGCTACTCTAAATTATGCCAGAGGCCAGTTTGTTCTCAGCCAGTCCCAGCAGTGAGGGAGAGCAAAGATAGCTTAAAGCAACCTTTGCAAGCTCCTTTCACTGAAGAAAGAGGAAAACCCCCTTTTTTTTTTGTTCTGGGCATCTTGTACCAGAGCAGTGCCTCTTGTTCCTGTCCAAACTATAAGCATAAATCCAGACAAGATAAGAAACAAATGGCCTGCAAGCTGTGTCCCACACATGGAACCTAAAGAGGACATAGACATATAGCAGACAGTCCACTTGTAATCCAGCAGGACACTAATACTAACCATGAATTAATGGCAGTAGAAAAGAATCAGGCCCAAAGCCAGGATTCATCAGGAGGAAGCAAATGAATCCAACAGGTAGGACTAGTATACATGGTCTCAGACTGATCAGTTTTCTTGGTAACTGTGTTCTACTGAATGTGTTACAAAGTTCATACTATTCAACATACAAAGTATTTTTTATTAATGTTGCATTTTGTATGTCAGTGATATCTGTCCAAATAAGGTAACCCCTACAAATGCAAATTGTAAATTCAACTTCATTCGATGGTTTCCTGAATTTTGAAACTGAAATTTGTTGCTCAGCCTTCAAAAAAGAGGGTTTTGTTTTGGTTTGGTTTGGTTTTTTTAAAATGAATTTCCTTTTTTCTCTGGGAACTGTTGCTTTAAAGAAATGAATACATTCTACCAACAAAGTCACATTTTCTTTTTCTTTTAAACAATGCTGTATTTTTATATAAGCAGTAAGCATGCCAGACACTTGTATGAAAAATGTGATGTGTACTGCACACTTGATTTATTTCTTAACATAAGTTGAAAAAACACAGTGGTTCATAGGAATTAAGTTATGACATAACACAGAATATGTATGTCAAAAGAAGAATAAGGGGACCATTTTTCAATTAAAAACAAGCAACATGGGTATGTTACACAGATCAGGCAAATCTACATTAATTGTATAAAAGTATGAAAGAGTCTAGTTGTGCTTTCATGACAAAGAGCAGGGCATTATGATGTCAGGACAGATTACATTAAAAATCTGGAGTTCATGTTACATTATGAAAGTGACTTCATACAAAAATTGGTAAGAATCAAAGGAAATTTTGTTCACAATGGGCCTTATCCTGAAAGTTGCTGAGCGCCTTTTACCACATGGTGGGAACAGAGGCTGCTGAGCACCTCAGGGGTAGCACTCACTAACTTGCATGACAAATCCTACTAGGAATGAGATCAGTTGCCTTGTAATTTCAGCAGACATATGGTTTAAAACAATGGACCCCATTTGCTACATTACAATACAGTTCCAAGGGAATCATTCAGGGATGAGATCAATATCTAAGGCAATTTGCCCATGGCAATGCACGATAGTTAATCATTACATTTTGTTTTCCCATTAATATTATTCAGACATGCATCTAAAAGTATCCTCCCTGGCAGGTTTTGCAGAGCAGTCAGAGTATACATTTTTGGGCCATTGAAACCAGAAGATGCCTATAATGTAACTATCCAAACATTAAGCTTATTATTGCTGTCTGTTCCATTCCAGGACTCTGTGTAACAAAAATACCATAATTTCCTCTAGTGATATTTAATAAGGATCATTCACATTGTATCATAAATATCAATGACATGAAACTCAGGTTTTGACATTTTACATAAATGGCCTCCTCCACTACTATTTTTTGCCTGGACACTAGCCAGCTCCTATGTAGCTGGTTGACATTTTCTGTTGTTTTCTTTTAGACAAATCGAATCTATTCAAACCAAACCAAACACTCTGATATTTTTTCACAACATTAACATTTTTGGCAAACTCTTTGCCCACATTGCATGTCTAGGATGTCATATGCATTGCATCTTAGCAGACATTTTGGACTCTATCCCATGTTAGCTTGGCATGGTTTGACCTTGCATAAGCGTTTACTCCTATTACATGTTTCCTACAGTGCCTATGAATGGAGCTGGGTGGAAAATTTAGACAAAAACAAAATGGCAATGAATATTTTTGAATCATTTTACAAATTTTCCCTCCTCTTCCATTTTTCCAACCAGTTGTACATATGAATTAAGAGGTACCCACCATTTCCAGCGTTGGTGATTAGGAAGCTTACCTTCTTAAGCTTCCCTAGCAACTTATTATGTCTGCCACTTCAAGCTGAGCTGTGCAAATTGTTCAAAGCTATACAGCTCACAAAGTGTTTGCTCTGAAATTTTCCATGCAGTGTAGGGGATTTGGCCAACATTGTCCATTATGTGTGCCAAAATATCCTGAACTGCACTGAAGTGTGATTCTGCAAGGCACTGAACATTGTGAACCCAATCCAGCAAAGAATTTAAGCATAAGATTTAAGCATAAGATTTACTTTAAGCATGTTAAAAGTCAATGGGGCTACTCTTGTGCTTAAAATTAAGTATGTGCTTAAGTGCCGTGCTGGATCAAGGCCAGAATGCTTGGCACTTTGCAGGACTGTACTCAGAACCCCTTTGATCTTCACTGGAAAGTTGACATTCCAGTAAAATGCAAACTCCACAACAACAACAACAAAAAAGGAAGCAAAAATTAACATCTCCTGCACCTCACCTACTACAGAAGGGACCACTTCAAGCAAGAAATCATCACATACTCCCACACATTGGAAGGAGATCATGCATGAAACCCAAAACCACTATAAAAAAACCCATGATGATGGCTATCTAGCACAAAAACAAAAAGTGGAACCAACTACAATAGCTCCACAACCCCCAGAACACCATCTCTGACAGTGTACTAGGATCTACCACATGGACACTACACAAAACTCCAACATCATCAATTTATTAAAGTTACCCTAACTGGAGCTGAACTATCTGTACTCTTCAAGGGACTGAATTTCTGCCCCACCACGGAACCTGAGACCTTACACCCTGCTAACACGTGGTGAACTAGAAACATTATTTCACCGACTCTGCCTCAAAGAATTATTTCACAATGACTACACTACCTACCACTACCATGTCCCCAAATACAAGCATAAGAAAAAATATCATCTGCCTGGACAATCCACAGTGGATGAAATGACACACTTGATCATTACATTGATTGGCTCAGGAAAAAACCTGATGTGATGGTTGTTAAGGATTTCACAGTCAATCAGAATCTCTTCACCGTGTAGAGGACAGCTATATAGTCCCTGAAATCCAACCATCAAATAGTAATCAAACCAGAAGACAAATGGGGTGCCATTGTAGTCCTCAAATGTGCTGACTACATTAATGAGGCCAATTAACAACTTTAAGATGATTTAAAGTAAAATGAAGGGCAAGAGAGAATGGACGTAGAAACAAATGCTAAATATTTAAGACTAATTTTGATACATCGTTATAACAAAGGCCACCTTACTAAGAAATTAAGTTTTGACTTATTCTCTCAGTACTATGGCTTTTTTAACTAGACAATGAAAAGGTAGCATCTTTCTAGGAACAAAAATTATACTCTCTGAAGAGCTAAGATCCCCTGCAGAGAACAATTTTGTATACCTCAAAAGTTTGGCTTGGCAAACACAACTACTAAAGTAGCCCTTGAAAATAAAAATTATTAAATAAAAACCTAACTTTTATTTATATACTTATTTAGAATTAAATAGATGTTTACACATGTGTACTAAGTACTCGTGACATAACATAAAAGTCCACATTTTCCAAGGTTGTAGAATTAAATGGATTTGCATCCAAAACACCATAAATTATTTCTATTCATACAAAGATGAACTCAAGCCACATGTTTTAGATCCAGATCTGTATTTGAATTTTAGAAACCTCAGATTCTGGTGACTGAATTCAGGGTTGGGGTTCATCCACTCTAAAGATAAGAGTCATTTGGCAAATTCAGTTCCAGTGTAGGAATATTTGATTCCAGGATTTAGGTTTGATCCAGTATAGAGAGAGGCCAAATTAGGATCTGATTGTCCTGAAAATCTGTGTCTGTTTGAATTTGGTGTTTTGGTTTGGGCCTATCCTAGCTATAGCTTTAACTTTGATGTGTATACCTCTGGGAACTGTACAGCATTCAAGAAAAGGGATGGCTTGGCGTTGGGATGTTTGATTAGATATGTATACAAAACCCTATAAGTAGCTGAAGCCTCAACAAGCTAGTTCAAAACAGATCCAGAATGGCTTGGATTGTGATGTCTTTCTCTTGCTCACTTGCTGGTGGTGTACAAGGGCTTATTTTTAGTTTACACTTGTACTCAGAAACATGGAACATTCTGATTCCTAATTTAGAATGTTCATACCAAGTGCTTCCAAAGTTCCAAGTATGAAAACAAAGACAGATCACCCAGGAATTTCTGATTAGGAAGGGCTGTTTCCCTTCACTGTTGAATCACCATTTGTTTACAAATCAGTATTTCCTGCACAATAGTTACCTAAATGTCCAGGGTAAAAAGCAGTGTGTTTAAAACTGGAACCATTACCTTACTTAACCTCTTTTAAGCAAAGAAGGTAGGGGGAAAATGGTCCATCTGGAATGCAAAAACATAAAGAAGAAACTATGGGGAGAAATTGCACAGAATGGGCTAATTGATTACAGTATATGTAAGGCACTGTGTGAAAAGCATCTGTCTTCATATTATTGAGAAATAATATCAACATGCCGATGTGATAATGTCATTTTTGATTGACAAAAGTAATTGGTTTCTGGGAATGGCAATCTGATGTGATAATAAAGAATGAAATAATGAGAGAATAGATGACACCTTGGGAATGCTAAAGGCACAAGAATACAGAGAGGTTAAATGACTTGCCAAGATCACACAGGAAGTTTGTGACAGCCAAGAACAGAACCCACCTGGCCTGACTTCTGGTACTGTATCTTACCCACAAGACTGTCCCATCATAAAATTAAAAGTGTGTCTTTATAGTCTGGAAAAGAGATTTTTAAACAAATTAGGAAAATTATATTTGAGGGTGCAAACGGTTGAAAAATTGTTTTAATTTAAACAAGCGTTTCTCTTATTTCAGTTTTATATCATTAACTAAAGGAGTAGCAAAATTAGGATCCTTGTGGGAATTTAGGGCCTAATCCTGCAAGGTGCTGCGCACCCTTAATGGCCATAGAAGCTGATGGAAGTGAAGAGCTCTCAGCCCATTGCATAACCAGGCCTTTAAAGTCAATAGCTTGCTTTCAATCCTAGGGATCTGGTGTAAACTGGCATAACTCCATTGTCTTCAATTGAGGTATGCTAATTTACACCACTTCAGAATTTGGCCCATTCCACTTATAATGGACACATTTTCACTTTTAATTTCATCATGCTTAAAGAGTACCAAGGTGGGTGTAAATTAATGGAGCCTTCCATGGTCTGCCATTTCCCATCAGATCTCGCAAGCTATGCCAGTGATGTACTTTGCACGGCAGGAGGATGGAGCAGGCAATATGTCCATTGCCCCCCTTCCCTGGATGTCCTACTAGAGAAGAGCAACTTTAATCTGAAAGAGTACCTGATCGTACTTTAATGTGAACTTGTTCTTGTCACATCCCCTCCACAACTAACTTTAGGGGCTGTGCAGGAGTCTACACACTTCCTCAGCTTTGGGGAAGGGCAGCTCCAGTCAGGCCAATGGGGCCATTTGTTGGAGGCACACAAATTCTGTGCCTGCCCAAGGTTTGCAATTTGTGGGGGCAATGCCTTCCTCCCCTCCTTCCCCCCCGCTCCCACCCCAAACTACACCCATGCTGGTTTCAGATAATAAATATGTGTAAGGATGCACAGCTTGATATAATGAGAAATCTCATCCCTCATTTTGGAGTTAACAATGAGGTCTGCTAATGCTGTTTGATGAAAACAACTCTGTCTTGCACAAATGCAGAAATATACTAAGCCTTAGCTTAAAATGTTCTCAAGTTACAGGTCCTAAAGAAATGGCTATGTGGTCTTAATTCTTCATTACCCTGTTATTGCTAGTGTATTTTGAAATAGATAGAAGAATGCATGATATGAGTAGAGCTGAGCAAATAGTCAGAAGAAATATTCACAAACTTTTCAGCAAATGTGTTTGCAGCCCTTTTTATTTGCTTTTTTTTTTTTTTTTTTTGGTGTATGTGTGTATATATATATATATAATATTTGTGGAGTGTAAAGCATAGGCTTGTAGCTGGGATTAGTTAAATTATCAAATGAAATTTATTTCATGATTATATTTCAGGCAGCAGCAGAAATAGTTTCTAAAAGTCACCCAATCATGGAACAGAAACAATATCATGTGACTTAGGTGAGGCAACAGTTCAAATACAGAATTATGAATATGGGTATACAAATACAACAAACATCTCACAAATAGTCTATTGGCTGACATAATGATTTTCATGCAAATAACTGTTGATCAACTTCATATGGTGGAAAAAATTAGTTAAAATTATGTTGTGTCCAGAGACAATTCACAAACAGGAAAAACAGCTGAAATCATGGTGGGTCAGATTCTGATATACTTACTCATGTTGAATGGCACCTTACTTCACAAATAGTCCCACTGAAGTCAATTGAACTAATTACAAAATAAGGTGCTACCCAGCATGAATAAAGATATCAGAATCTGGCTGTGAATATTTTTTTTCCTGTGCATTGTTCACCCAGCTCTAGTTGTAGGAGTATGTTCTTCTTTTTAAAAGTGCAATATGTTCAAGCAAGCAACATCTATGATGCCTGTTTCCCTATTCTGTCTTGGAAAAATCACTAGTGCCTGATTTTTCCATCAAAAGGAATGTAGAATACTATCTACTTGTAAGTTTGTAATTCATGCCTCATGTCAGGGCTACCAAACCAATAAAAATAGTGGAATGTGTTTTAAAAAATCATTATGTATTTCAGGAAAACATTTTTGTCAGGAATGTTTCTGGAACAAATCTTCAGCTTTAGTTATTTCAAGTTCATGTATCAGTGATGGAATGCCTACTGGCACCAAGATGTACAATGGAATTATCCCATTAGACGATGATTTCCTTCAGTGTTTTTAAGGTGTCTTTTTCAGATTCTTCTTGTAACACTACATCATTTAACAGCTCATTACTTAATGGAAACTAAACAAAGCTTATTCCAAAAAAAGAAAATGTTGATATTTGTCATCCCTCCGTGAACTATTTAAAAAAAAAAAAAAGTATAACATTCTTGTGGAAAAGGTCTTCAGTCTTGTGGAGATATTGCACACCTCCAAAAACAGTGTCTCACCAGTTATCCATCTTGCACAGCCCATAGCTCAGAACTCTAAAGAAGGAGTGTCATTGCAAAGAGACATTTTTCCTGCAGCTTTGAGCTGGAGATCTATGTAGATGGTTTGACCTCCTTTGACTGACTTCCCTGCAACAGTTTGGCTGAATAGTGATTTCTGTTCAGTCAGTGGAAATACAGAAGATAATATTTTAGAGGTTCTGTTCATCCTTTGTTTCAGACACGACAACTATCAGTCTTAATAATCCAGAGCTGAATGGTACATTTTGCACTACCTGCAGAAGGCCTGCACTCTTTAAGGGGAGCGCCAGAGAGATTGTGCTTTGTGGATAGGGCCAGACATTTTTGTGTGCATTTAAGTGCTCTTCCACCAGCTGGTACTATTCATTGTTGTCAAACTGGCTCAGTTGTGAGCTGTTTCTACACGCATTGCTACATTGCTGCTAGGCCTTTATCTGCTATAGGGTCTTTTCCACAACATTCCTTGTCTACCAGAAGTTCATTACTGGAATTACAGCCCTGATGGTACACGTAAGGAGTACTGTGTGTGCAACTTAGGGGCCATCTATGACTTGTGCAGCCATTCCTGAGCTTTGAAGAAATGACATAACATGAGTAACCCTAGTACCAGACAGGATGAGGGTAGTCATGCCTAGTGGTCAAAGCAGGCCTCAGGACCCAAGGACTAGGGTCAGAGCTAGAGGCAAGGGTCAAACTGAAGGTCAGGAACTGGAGCGAGCAGGGTAACAGGCAAGGAGGAGTTCAAAGCAGGGGCAAGACAGAGGCAAGGCCGGGTGCAAGGCAGGATCAGACGGAACAAGGTAACTCAGGAGCAAGCACCGTAGTGGGTATCAGCGTTGAGAAGCCAGTGAGGAGCTGCTGCTGCTGGCTTTAGAGCCAGCACACTGGCTGCTACAGGCAGTCAGGGGTGTGGCTAATCAGGCAACCTGCTGCAGGCCGCCTGTGCTGATGAGTAAGCTTAAGATTTTGTCATGGTTATTTTTTGTAAAAGTCAGAGAGAGGTCGTGGGCAATAAACAAAAATTCATGGAAGCTGTGACCTCTCCCTGACTTTTACTACAAATAACCATTTATGACAAAATGGGGCTACTGGGGTGTGGTGGGGTGAGAGCAGCAGGGCCAGGTCCCCTCCCCATGCTGCCTGCAGAGGCAGAGAGCTGGAGGCCAGGGCTGGGAGCTCTGGATCTGTGAGCCCCCCACCACCCTCTGGGGGCCATGGCTTGGAGCTGCGGGTGCCCCCTGCCTTAGCTTGGTGCAGTGAGGGTCCCGCCCCCTGAGATAGCTCAGAGCTGCGGGTGTCCCCCGGCTGCCTGTAGCGGATCAGAGCTCCAGGTCCTCCACGTCCCCTGCAGCAGCTCTGAGCTCAAAGGGCCACCTGGGGTGGTTCGGAGCTGCAGGGGAACCTGCTGTCCAAGGTGATGGCTGGGGGCTCCAGAGTCCCCCCTGTCCTCCATGGCATTGATTGGGAAATGCGGAGTCCCCCTCCCACCACCCACAGTTTGCTCGGAGCTCCGGGGCCTTCCCGGAAGTGTGTGTCTAGCATTGTTGTAAGCAAACTTGGCATGAGGGATCAGGGACAGCCCATTATCTTGATGATAGTTTAGGAAGCAATGCACATATTGTTCAAGGACCTGATTCATCACCTCCACCTGCCCATTGGTGCTGGGGTGATAGGCTGTTGAGGTTAAGATCTCCATACACAAATCACGTAGAAATTCTTGCCAGAATCAGGAAATAAATTGGGATCCTTAGTCAGATACCATACCAGTAGGCAAGCCGTGGAGACAAAAGATGTTGCACAACACTTTCAAAAGACGAGCCTGGTAGTTTAAATTCATAACTTTGCTAGACACTAAAAATCATGGACTGAATAGAGACACTGGATTTATGACTTATTATTACTACAATCTGTAACCCACTAACAACCTCCTCAGCTGCTTTCTCTCTCTCCCCCCCTCTCAGTGACTGGAGGTGTTAACAAGCCACTTCACCTTGAATGGTCCCTTGAAATTTATGTTTAATACTTATGCTAAAAATCTGTCCAAGCCTTGTATTTAGCTGTGGAATTTTGAATTAATTTAACCAGACCTGAAGGAGAGCTCTGTGTTAGTGCGAAAGCTTGTCTCTCTTAGCAACAGAAATTGGTCCAGTAAAATATATTAGTTCACCCACCTTGTCTCCATAGAATAGAGAGTCCTTTGTATAGGAGAGGTGCATTGGTGATTAAATTCATGTGCTTTCAAAACAGAGTAATCGAGACCTAGTACATACCCTATTGTCATTGGTTTGGTACAGTCTCATATGGGCCTCAATGCTCCATTGTCCTGACTATATCTACTTATTCCCACTGGTAGAAAGGCTTCAATTTATGGAAAGTAAACAATTCCCAAAATCAATGAACTATACGTTCAGCTGTTCCTGAAATTAATTTTTCCTGTTTCTTCTCTTATGTAACCCAGTGTAAAGCAGGAGTAACTCTTGAAAGTGATGGAGTGACTGCATAAATAAAACTGCATAATTTGAGAGGTAAATAAGACCTCTCCTGCCATTAGGTTTAGTTTTTCTTTGCATTTATTATTATTTTATTTATATATTCATTACCATCAGTGTGTAGAACATATAGGAAAACACTGCTCGATTTTGATCTTACTTACATCAGTTTCATATTCATAACTTCCTTGACTTTAAGGGAGAAACTCATGATTTATATCTGTGTGGGATTAAAATAAGGCACATGATCCCTACTCCTATCAACCTACACTCTGAAGTAGACAAATGAACCAATGCAGATATTTAATGCAGCAGAACCTCAATCCAAAGCCCACTAAAGTCAATGAGAGTCCTGTATTGGTCCTTGGATCAGGCTGCAAATGACTAGAAGATTTTTATCTCCTTCTTGCTCCCTTAGTTTTTCTTTAGTGCCTATCTCCCTAGAATTTAGGTACTAAGTTTTGTTTGAAGGAGTGTAAATAATTGATACTATTTTCTTTTTACAATACTTCCTTCACTGGTTTAACACTGATAGGCTTCTCATTTGGGAAATGTAGATCTTATGAATATGTGTAAAATCATTTTAGGTAGTTCATAATTTACTAGATGAGTGGGAAGTAAACTAATGCTGATTTTGGCCACATGGAATAATAAGCATAAAAGAGGATGCGAAGGACATATTAAAGTTACATGAATAGGGCCCTAAGCATACAGCGCACATACGCACATGTACACACACGCACACACACATGAAAGATCTGAGCTCTTTTCCATAATCTGCCTACAACATGATTTATGAAGGACTTAGTGTTGCTCATACCATGGTGTCATTGGAAAAATCCTATATGTGAAGGGCCAGGAAATAAACTGTTTAAAACTGCATTTCTCTTTCTTAAAATTTAAACTGATGCTTCATTTTGTTTTTTAATTCATATTCCTTCCATATTTCCTCCTCTGGCTTCCTTATTCCTCTCATTGGTTCTCTGATGCCATTGCCAATTTGCTGCACCAAAACAAATATCTGAATGAAAGGGCTTTGCCAATTGGACTATTTGTAATGCACCATTGCGAGGTCACTCTTATTCCCTTCCTTAAAAAAAAGGATATTCCCTCCATATCAACAGACATTTACACTAAATATCAAAGCCAACCCTTTTGATGTGAGCTAGAAATATATGTTAATTATAAAAAAAAAAAAAGTTATGTTGAGAATTCTAACCTGTCTGGCACCATCAAGAATATAGCCATCTGTTAAGTGCAGCAGAACTAAGCTGCCCACGTTTACTCACTCTGCTAGAACATAACTTATTATTAATGGATTTCTTTGTTCATACCTTTCAGTAATTGAAGCCTGAAACCTTGGAAGCTGTATTGAACTAAGTGTATTTTATGGTTTTTAGTTTTTTTCCCCCACCTGGCAGCTGATAAGAGTTGGATTTATTATTTCATGCTAAACGCTCACTTCTCTAGCCTTAGGCACAGATTTAATGTCTCAGGTGTATGGCATACTGAGACGTGAATGCACAGAAGAAAACGTATCATTAGCCAGACGTCCGTTAACAAGTGTTCTATTCTGTAATTCTTTCCCCAATTCTTCCTCTTACATAGCTGGCTTAAATTATAATAGAATGGTGAGAAATCCTTGGAAAATTCTATAATTTATGACATAGGAATATCATAATGAGGTTATAAACTTTTGTGTATTATAGTAAAATATTTCTGCCTTGTTTAAACTGGGATTTAAGAATGATGATCAGCCATAAGCCACGTCAGCTAATCTTTCTTGAGTCACAAAGATCTTCAGTTATAGTTTTTGCAAAGTTAGATCATTAGCAAAAATCTAGTGAAAACAATCACTTGGAGACAGCACTAACAAAATGATTTTTCCAGTCCACCTAAAAAAAAGGCATTCTTCATGGACTTGCCTATAATACTTCCAGACCTCTGCATTGGCTATGAACCATTTGCTAACACCAGTTCTGTCAACAGTAATACTATTGTTAGTTTAATTATAAAAATCAATAGCAATAATATGTAACACAAGTCTTGGACATTTCTTTATGGTGCATTTTCTTCTGATAAATCTATTACCTTATCAACTTTTAAAGTTAGGGAGCTGAATGAACCAAGAAAGCTTTGAATATTGATGATCAAACCAATAGGAATATGTGCTTACAGCAAGAAATTCATTGTCTCTCAGATAGTCCAGTTCAAACCACCAAAAGATTCTGCTTACCAGCATATGGGGAAATGCAAATTGTTTAATATGAATTTTTCTAGGGGAAAAAAAACTATTTAAAAAAAATCTAAGAAAAATGCCTACATACCAGAAAGAAGTACAAATGGTTATTTTTGCAAGCTGAGCTTGCTATCTAAACTTCAAATTCCAGCACTCACAACCTGTTATGCTTCTCAGACAGGACACAGCACTACTGGTAACTTATTTTTCCATTGTCTGTCCAAACATTCCAGTCACTAATGCTTTTAAAATTAATAAACCATTTGTTACACAGAATCTGCACTTCCCTAATGCACTTGCTGGGTTGCTAGTACATTGCCTCTATCAAAAATGTGACCCCTTGATCATTAAATTTTTTGAGTCTTCTTTTAGGAATTCCACCAGGGTCCATCATCAGTCAGGTATCAAGTGAAGCATATAAAAAACTAGGTAGAAAACAAACCTCTGTCGGTGATTATCTCTTGCTGATTGGTTCCTTTTTGCTTTTCCCATCATTGACCCTGCACCCCCAGTACATTTTTCTTCAGTCTTAAAGCAAATACTCATGAAGATACCGGACATTGACATAGAAACAATTAGACACAGACACAATAATATGGTGAAATGCACAGACTGTGACTCTATTTAAAACTATTACCTGATGGGAGTAACCACTCCAATATTCTCAGAAGCTTGTTCCACTGCAGATCTCAACTAGCACCAATGGACCTGGTGGTCTATAAACTTGAGGATTAATGTGAAGGCCATATCCCCTCACCCTCAAGCCTGCCAAGAGATTTTGACTGAAGGCCAGAGACCTAACCCACTTCTCTACACTGGAGGTAGAAGAGCTAAGATGAGGGGAGCCAAAAACTGAATGAGACACAGAGGCATATCCCCTCACCGTGAATTGCTGTGCCCAGCACCAGTTCCCCGTCAGTTCACTGGATTACCAAGACCCCACGTCGAACCCTTTCTAATCCAGCAACCACATAGGAACCTGCCAAAGTTGTGACAGTTTGAATTCAAACCTCCACACACCAGACCTTCCATATGGAAGGTGAAAAAATCCACACAGCAGTTTGCTGATTTTTCCATGTGGGAAAGATCCCTTCCAGATTCCAAAAAAATGCTGATCAGCCTACTCCGTGCCATCACGAGAACTCTGGAAGCTAGATTGAGAGGGAGAAGGACTAAAATAGACAGCCCACGATGACTACCCCACAGGAACTAAACTGCATAGATATTACTTCAAATGAGCTCTGCCAGTCTCCACCAACTGACCCTCTACCCTATATGACTAAACATATAATATGTGGTGTGATTTTTCATTGCCTTCAAATGAAGGCCATTTACACTGTGCAAAGTGAGTATAAAATGCTACCAAATCAGAATGGTTGAATTTTACCCCACTTTGCATAAGTGTAAATGATTCTATAAGGCACAAGGAACTGAAGGCTCACGATAGATAGAAATTGAATGTAGCATGTATGTACCACACCCCGTGCATGTCATGTTAATATATGTATACATATATCAGCACATTGATATAGGCAGTTTCTCTGCTAGTTTAAATCAGTGTAACATCGTTGACTTCAGTGAGAGTGCTGATTTATAACAGCTGATCTGGTTTGTGATCAGTTAATAAATTATAGGTCTGATTCACCTCTGTGTTACTCCAGTTTTATGCTGGCATGCCACCACTGAAATCAATGGAATTAAGCTGGTGTAGAACTGGTGGTCCTGGTGAATTAGACCCATCATATACAATAAAGAGGCCTGACTAGAACTCCCCTTTTGTAGCTTGGAACCTCCTCCTAACAGTTACTACGAGGGCTGAAAAACCATCCCTAAGCAAAGTTAAATTATACTTATCTCTCTGCTAAGTGCAGAGAGTTAAAGGCACAATAGCACACTCAGTCATGTACGTATGCATAGCTTTCAGAAGAGGTAACATATTAAATAAATAACTATATATATGCAGTAATATAAAGCTTCTGACATATGATTTTTATCAGTATGGAGAGAAGTTCACCAAGGAAGTAGGTTTTGGGGCCACAATGATCTTTTCTGCATCTTTGAAGAAAAAACGCCACAAGGTCAAACATTTATTGTAACTGTCTCTCTTAATACTAGTAATTTTTTCCGTTGTTAGACTTTATTAGTTTATATTTCTATTTTAGGCCTCTGAAGGTATCACAAGTCAACACCTACAACAATCCAGGCTTCCAGAAGAAGAAACTGAAGAAGTGAATGTATTTATTTTTTATTGGAGTTGAATTTCATGCATGAATTTCATTGCTGAAATTTGGAATAGTGAGTTCTCCCGAGATGGCCTTGTGTTGTGTGACTGCTGCCCTCTTAAAAAAATGGAATCTGCGGACAATCCCTCTAGGGATGGTGTGTGTGATGTGGGGGTTAGAGGGGTGGGAAGGAGTCAAAGTCAGGTAGTATCTTCCAGCATTTTGTTAGCCCTTTCAATGCATAGGGTCCAAAAAGTACAGATAATTCAGATAAACTTTGTATGAATATCCAAATGTATATATACAGAACTGAATCACCAAGGTTTTTGGGGGGTTTTTTGGTTCCCCTAATAGATTTACAAGTTGGTGCTACCTGGGAATTTTTGGGCAACATCCTATTTAGAGACAGCTTTGCTGGTATATCATATTTTCCTGTATCTCTCTTCCCTTTTTATTACTAAAGGCATATGCATGAATTCCTGCTTCTCCATCTTGAGTCACAATCCAATGTTTGTGACAAAGGCATGCAGTCTCCCACAGTGTGGATTTGTGCTGACAATCCACTCAAAGAACTCAGGTTGTAGGAAAATAAGTCTTCATTATAGTAAATGCTGCAACAAGTTATCAGTGTTGCCTTTTCTAAGGCCTTATGTGGGAGAAAAATCAAAATATTGCTCTTTTCTGGCTGAATCCATCTAATAGTAAGAGGTAAAAATTTGTTCTCATTCTGTATGTTGCCTACACTGGTGCCAAATCTGGCAAAGAAATGAGACTTCACGCATTGGACTTCAATGCATTTTGGACATGTATTTAGTGCAAAAAGGAACCTATCAGCAAGAGATGATCATAGACATGATGGCTATGTGAAAAAAATACCTATGAATGCCTTTTCCTTCTCTTTTGACCACTGGCTGCTACCCCAGGGTTTGGCCCATCCATCCAACATCACAATTGTGATATTTCATAAAATGGACTAATGTCAAGTGGAGTTTAAATTTACAGGAGGTAAACTATGACAAGAAACAATGGAGGAGAAATTGAGGAAATATGTCATACAGTATAGAGAGTTTTTCTTTAAATAAAATGTTTGTCCAAGTTTCCTTGAGATGTTAGAAGCCCTTTAAAAACTAGTTTCCTTTTCAAAATTACTGTTAGATTTTTCATTTTTAGCAACTACATTTCATAGACCAGATACTCAGCTGATATAAATCGGCATAGCTCCACTGAAATCAGCTGAGGACCTGGCCCCATCACTTCAAGTAATACAGGACTAGAGCTGTGGCTTTAACCTACATGGGGCAGAGCAAATTTTTATTTTGGGTTTAGTTTGCACAGATTTGCACCTTCAGGTCAAAACCATAACTTTCTACCCAGCAACATTGGAAATGGCAGGTGTTAACTTGCACCATGTCTTAAGTTTTCATGAAAGGTTCATATGAAATCTTGAAGCCAAGAAAGTGTCATCTGGTTTCTGGGATTTGTTAGGGAAGTTCTACAAGTTCTGGGTTTCTTGGCAAATTTCTATGGCTCCAATCTTGCTCCCATTGGAGTCAGTGGAAAAGCTGCTTTTGATTTCAGGGATGCAAGGTAAAGCCCTACAAGGTCTTTGAAAGCAACATTAATTCTTTCCTTTTGTCGTTCTGCTGAGAATTCTGGGTATCTGTCTTCTTATGCTTAACTAATTTCTAGACACTTATTTTAATCTTTGTGAAGTTAAAGTGTTTTCCATACCTGCTCTTGCTTCCTTTCTCACTTGTTTTCCAGAGGATTTGACTGGTGCCATGTCAGATTAAGAGTTACCTAGCAACACTAAAAACACACATTTCCCTGTAAATGCAACTCTGTGGGCTAAAGCACTTAAATCATGACCTTTAGCTACAGTTTATTCCAAGATTAATTAGGAAAATCATTTAAAAAAAAAAACTAAAAAAACCCCCTCATGAAGACAAAGGAAATTTAGCACATTCTTTGTCCCACTGAAAACATAGCAAAAATTTCATGCTTGCCTCTGTTTTTCCCACCATATAGTGTGGGCCACATCCTGATCTCAGTAACATCAGACTGAATATGGAATAATCCCACTGGAGCCATAGTAGGTCTGAATTAAAGCAGAATTTGCCCATCTGTTGGATCTTTACATTTAGCAGTACCAAATCCTGTCTTTATTCACTCCTTCATCCAATGGACTTCAGTAGAAATTTTATCTAAGTAAGAACCACTGATTCTTACAAAGTATGTTTATAGAAGACATAAATTTTGTTTTTACCCCCTTCCACAGTTAGTCAGGCTTTGCAAAGTAATTATACTCACCATACACAGATGCTTATGTGTAATGAATAGGAATTCCAAGCTTTCTGATGTTCGCCCACATCTAGTTACAATGAAATAAAATGAAGAAAGTGACTTGACATTCAAGCTCTTTTTGAGTATGCTGCATATCCTTTCCAAGAGCAGTGGGTGAGCTGCTGTGCTGAATCTTTATCCTGAAGTTCATCTCTTTACCCTCTGTAAAAGTGCTGTGTTTTTTCTTGGAATCCATTGAGACAGTTTTATATTTTACAACAATGTTATTAAAAGCCTGCCATAAAAATAGTGAGGGGGAGGGGAAGGGAAGAAATACCCAAATAGAGATATTTTCTTTTGTCATTAATCATTGAAAATTGCCCTGTTTCATTCACTCCCTCTGAAGTATCTGGCCACTGTTGGAGGACAGGATCCAGGGCTAGATGGATCATTGGTCTGACCCAGTACAGTCAGTCCTATGTTCTTATGAAAAAGCACCTTCCCAAGCAGTTTCAAAGAGAAATTTTCAGTAAAAGATCAAACCTAACAACTTCGCTTCTTTCAGTTCTGAAAGAAAAATTCTTAGCAGAATGACTTTGTTATGTTTGTGCAGGTCTGAGCTGGAGCTTGGCTTTCTCAGTACTCCTTTACTTCACTCTTACTGATATAGAACATTGTATTATTTATAATATATCTAAATTCTACAGTTTACCTAGACTCATTTTTTCTGCATTGTTACAATTGATCGGCCTGATCCTTCAGTCTTTTCTCAGGCTAGACTTCCATTGATTTCAGATGACGCCCAAAACTGGCAGGTGAAAGATTTGTTCACCATGATGAAGGAATTATGCAAATATGTAATGAGAGGCACTCAAATTTACCAGTGCAGGGAAGAGAAACAAGTTGATTACTTTTCATTTTGTTGTATTTATTTATTTAGCACTTGGCCAACACTGTCAAATAATCTGGGGTACAAATAGTCTTTGATTTATATCTATGCGAAAGCAGCTACTTAGGTCATCAGTGTTTGAAATGGGCTAATGTAGTAAAAGAAAAAGTTTCTGCAAATATTCTTAAGATCAAAGTCTGCAAATTTGATTGGCTGATATTCTCTAGCCCTTATATGCCCTTAACCCCAAACCAATCAAAGAAGATAAATGATACCACATGATTTAGGAGACCAATGTATAGTGCAAGTATCAGTGAGTGTATACTCACTTTGACTATTACAAGTTTGTTGAACGATTGCAAATAACTAACAACAAATCAGTAAAAATCGTGACTTGATTGCAGATAACATGTGAACAGAAAAATAGTTTTTTTGTGCTTGCAAATCAAGTAGTTGAGGATACTACAGTGACTGAATGTGCTATTGATTATACATGAAAATGTGTGGATGTAAATTGAGAAGCTACTTGGAGATTGTATGGAAAATGTATTCTGTCAATTTCAATGAGAGACATGCAGGACTCAAGAAATTAAAAAAGGGTACCAGTAGTGCACCCTATAGAAGATACTTATTGGTCTCCAGACACTAACTCATTTCACTTAGACGAGTGAACAGCGACCACAAAATAACTTTTGATCCAGGCCTGCCTGGGATGGATTTAAACCAATGACTTAGCCTTAGAAAGGCTTCATAAACCATAACAACTCTCATGACCTAATACTGACTGCATTCATTTCTATCCTATTAAAAGCATTTAATTTAAAAATAAATTAATCAATAAATGTGACAAACAATTGTTCTGAGAACACTCTACACATTTAGAGTGAAATTCACCGCTGCACAGACGGCCAGTACAAGGCCAATGCACCACTTATGTGTGACTTAAGCCCTTAGCACACTAAGCCTGGGTCTGTGTAACCTGTGCCTGTGGACTGAGTGTATCCAAGCCTGCACTGGAGCATTCACACTGTAGTGGAAACCCATGCTTCACAACCGTGAAGGTGTGTCCGTACTGCATTCCACCCATCCAAATCAGACCTTCAGCTTCTGTGGGCATGTACTGTCAAATCCCAGGGTTCCTAGTACCCTCACATCACTCTGGGGCTTGTTTCATAGGGGGCTGTGGGAGAACTCATCTGTCCATCTGTGAGAGTTGAGCAGAAGTGTTTTGGGGGAGGGGGAGTTAGCCTGTGAACACATCCAGATGAGACATTTTGTGTCCGAACACACCCAACAGCCAGAGCCAACATGGATCACAACCCAGTGGAAGAACTTCTCTACCTCACACACTCAGACCTATTTTGGGACACAGGCGGAGCATCTGCAAGATGCTGGTAGACATACAGGCAACAGATTTTTGAACTGCCAAACCTCTTGGAGGGGGATACTGATGTGCCAGATGCAACTCCGCTGATGCTGCTCATGCATGTTGCTTTAGCCACAGATTTCCCCTCTGATGACCGGAGTGTCTGGAGCAGGACCACAAGCCCTGACTGGTGGAATCACATCATCATGTAGCTCTGGGATAACCAGAAGTGAGTTCAGAACTTTCATATGAAGAAGCAGGCATTCCTGGAGGTTTCTGATCAGCTTGTTCCTACTCTAGTGCCAGGACACCCACATGAGGGAGGCGATGCCAGTCTGGTAGAGAGTTGCTATAATCATCTGGAAGGTGACTGCTCCAGACTGCTCCAGGTCCATGGCTAACCAGTTTGGAGTTGGCAAATCAAGTGTGGGGGTTGCCGCAGAGATTTGTGATCGGGGTGATCAGGTGATTCAAACTATGATGTACCCAAAGATGGTAGGCATTACAAATGGTCCTGAAATAATTGCTGGATTTCAGGGAATGGGCTTTCCAATCTGCAGCGGGGCCATTGATGGCTGATATTGACTAAACTTCCAAACTCCTATTCATATAGATATATATGAAGTTTGGAAGTGTCTATGGAAATGTGTGTATATATATATGTAATAGATGAAAGCCTATGATGTCAAATGGCTGTAGTTCATAAAGAGTTAAACAATCAAAAATGGCTGAGAACTTAGAAATTTGATCGTAACAGACTGTGAATCCCAGTGATGATTGAACCAGGTGATATTTTAAACAAAAGGAGCCATTGACGAGGCTTGTAGTGGTTTCCATCACTTTCACACTGACTTAGACATTCTAGGCCTCCGAGTGACACACAGAGTGACAATCCTGGAATTTTATTTTTATCTGTATATGGAGAGAGGAGAAGGGAGAGAAATGAATACATATATCTCTCTTCTTCTTGGATTGTCCCTTACCTCAGTTTATTCTTTTTGTAATGAAATAACTTTCTTCTCTAATTCCATGTTTCATATATAAAATTACACAGAATTTACTCTAAAATAATTTTTCAACAATCGGTACTGAGGAATACATTAGTGAGTTCCCGGCTCTAAGAAAGTAGTTTCACTTCTGCTTCTTGGCACATTCTGTCTTGTATGGTGCTTCAGGCTGATGATGTTTCAAAATAATATATAATTAGAGAAGGAAGCTATTTCATTTCTAAAAGAATAAACTGAGGTGAGGCACAATCCAAGAAAGAAAAATTCCAGGAGAAGAAGCAAAAACAAGCTGTTCACTCATAGCCAGATATGCTTATATCTCTCTCTCTTTGCTTTAATACGTTCAGCATTTTGCCTTGTTTGGGGTTTTGATGTGTGAATAGTCTGAAATAGTGGCTGCTGATGGTCTCATGTAAATAATCTCCAGAAAAAGCAAGGCAGGAAGAGATCTGCATTCATTTTGCATTTTAGAAAGATTAGCTGGAGATCTGATACTAAGAGAAAATGTAACATACTGTTTTATATGTATTTGTGCTTCTGAACTTCTAATACATACAGTAATGGCCTGACTGCAAGCATTTCCCAGCTGGGAATGAGATATTCTATCAAGGGTTGTCAGAATGAATGAATGCGACAGACTATGAGATCTTGTACTATCAGACAGTCCCTGGAATTATTTGTGAAAAGAAGTAATGATTGGCATATTTGGGGTGTTTTAATCATAGCCTAAATGCACAGTTATACACAAAATACTTAACCTAATGAATTAGTAGAGACTATCAGGCTTTCAGATGGGATGGAACCTAAGAGAGTTAGGTGCCTATCATGGGTGGTTCCCCTGCGAGTCCTTTCCAACCTCAGTAACTGACACAACCATTCCACCCCACCCCACATCTTCTTCATCACCCCCATGCTTCATTATATATCATATTTACAATCAGCAGCCAACCTCCCCCCTTGCTTCTGGAGAAGGGCACAACAGTATCACTCCTATCTTCCTTCAAGCTCACTACTCTTCGTTGCACTTCCTTCCTGTTTGCTTATATAGTCCAAGCCACCGGGAATCTTCCAGATATTAGCTATATCTCCAATCAGTTAATTTGCCTCCACTGCCAACTGCTCGTTTTTCAGTCAGAGCTTAGTTAATATAAACTGGTGTGGATCTGAGTGAAGGTGCTGAGTTAGCTCCCACTTAAATTTCACAGCCTTCTTACAAATGGTCAGTCTATCTGGGCATTGTACTGACATGGCTTCCTGGCCATTGCATTTGAGCTCCTTGCACATATCTGGGTATTTATCTTCTCAACATCCCTGTGATGTAGAGAAATATATTTATCCCTATTTTGAAGATGGGAAACAGGCACAGAGATTTATGGCCTGATTTTCAGAGGTGCCAAACAATCCCAGCCCCACTGAACACAATAGGATCTGCATGCATTCAGCACCTATGAAAATTGGGCCATCTGCAACTTGCCTAAGGTAAGGTGACCAGATGTCCTGATTTTATAGGGACAGTCCTGATATTCAGAGCTTTGTTTTAGATAGGTGCCTATTATCCCCCACCCCCTGTCCTGATTTTTCACACTTTGTCTGGTCACCCTAGCCTAAGGTCACACACTCTGTGGTGGAACTTGGAGTTGAATGTGGATCTTCTGAGTCTCAGCCCCGTGTTTTAATCATAAGACTTTTTCCTAGAAATATGCCATGGAACAGAGCTACAAGAATAATGAGAAAAAATGTGACTATTTTATTTGAGAAATTTCACAATTTATTTTATATACATCTATCTACCTAGGGGTGTGTGTGTGTAAAATGAACTATTTATCCACCTCTTTATTCTGAGTGAATAATGAAAAAATCTCACTGAATAATTTATTTCCATATATTAATCTAGCTTTCTCATGGGATCAATAGGACTTAGTGCTGGTTAATGCTGTCATACACTTCTTTTCAGAATTGTCCCCTGGGCCTGAGATCCCCTGAATCTGAGATGACCACTGAATAACTGTAAGATGAGGCAAAGCCCCCACAGCCTTCATGATTTCACTTTACTGTTTTGGTATGTGCAGGGTTTGCTGCAAATGGAGGACAAGGTGTGATGTGGGGGAAAATACACTCTGCAGCTGCTGAGCAGAAGAATGTCTATACTGCACTTTTAAAGACTAATCCCACTTCAGATCCTGAAAAAGTGCTGGAGCCCCTGGCTCAAATGAGGTGGAATTGATTTCAGCAAGAGTTCTAGCTGAGTAAGGGCTGAGTAAAAAGTGAATAAGGAGCCATCAAATGTGCTCAAATGTGAATGTGGCCTCAGAGATAAGCCTAACCAAAATTCAAATTCCAAATTTCCTTCCACATTCTGATTTGAATGTGGATCTGAATCGTGCATCTTGGGTCCATTACAACTGGTTAGTTTATTATCTTATTTGTGCTCAGTCCTCCAAGGTGGTGAGCAATCTAGAAAGGGGCTGAATGCCCATAATGCCTATTAACATCAATGGGAATTGTGGTCTCACTAGGTAGCAATGAGCCCAGACCGATGAAATACCATGAAGGCCTACCAGAAGTGGGAACAACTAGAAATTCTGAAAGAATGTTTATTCTTACAAAATTACTCTATCAATTTTAGAGACATGAGTGGTTTGGCTATCTGGATAAAGTTTGTCCATGTGTGTCCAGCCCTGAATCCAAACTTCATCATAGTCCAGCATTTCAGCTGACGTAAATCAGTGAAGTGTTGACATTAATGGAGTTACAGTGATTATATCAGATGAGGAGCTGACCCCATATCTTTTAAGTTTTGCATCATGTAGTTTAATTTGTCAATAGTGCTCCTCACACAGCAATGTGCCACTTCTGATGAGCTACAAAGAGTCTTCCTTTCTTCCTGAGACACCAAACCCAATATTTACATGACTAGATAGTCTGTAATTAAAAGTACTGAGGACTGATTACATTGCAATGGCATGAAAGACATGTTAATATAATTCTGAAGGGAACAGTTGTGCGAATTGTTACTATAATTTTCAGTGCAGGGTAGCCAGGTAATGGGTCAGAATAATCTTTGTATTATGACAGTAATAGCAAACTGAATTATCTGTTATTACTTTCATCTTGTGATTACTTTCATCTTCTTCAAGTGAATTAGAAAACAAAATAGCTTCTTGTTTCTATACAGCTTGTATAACCTTATTTGAACAATATACAGCTGTTTAAAATCTCATATCCTCATAAATAGAGTGCCAAATTTATTCCTGGTGAAAGCCCATAGAAGTCAATAGAGTTGAAAGGCTGTTACCAAAGGCAGAAAACTCTCATTTCAATGCCAAAAGCTGTTTTTTCAGCTCTATGGCAAATTCTAGATCTGGGGCAAATTCATGATTTTATTCTGAAGAAGGGACTTGGTTATTTTTGCTGTGAAAAGCTGTACTCCCCTGCCATAAATGGCAAAATTGTGTTCTGAGTCAATTCTAAAGACTCAAGTCAGCTTCCATTTACCATTCTTCTAAGTAAAACTTAGCCATTGTGCACTGCCTTGTATTCTTGTTAATCATGTCAGTCCTTTAATTTTATTTGTTTTTAGCTTCTGTAAAACAAAAGTCAAATCTACATGTATACATTTCCTACAATAATTTATCTGACTCCTTTAAAAAAATTATCAGTGAAGCTATATTTGGGGTGAATTTGACCTAGTGTTGTCTGTCTTTGAAACTTATCTACCAAGTCTATGTTAAATGTATTATCAAACCTGCTGCATTTTATCAAACGGCCACAGGCCTGCCTGAAATAGCTCATTTGTAATGTTACCAGTGAGCAGGAATTTGTGGAAAGCCAACAATCAATCAAAGGTTTGTCATTTCACTCTTTTTTTATACTGATAGCAAAAGAGCTGCAGATGGATCACTGTTCACACTTTCCCATCACCTCCAGAGGGCCTGACACAGATGCTGTGATGTCCTCACAGAACAGCAGCTGTAGACTTCTCTGCACTTGGGCAGAGATACAGAAATTGAAAGCATTTGTCAAATTATCCAAAGCCAGCTTGATCAGAGCCACAGGGACAATGTCAGGATGCTTGAAATATAATTCAGCACTGCCTTATTTTTCAACGGTAGCTCTTTCATAAGAGATACTTCTACAGAAAAAAGAATATTTATATGTTTACTGAACCACCAAGGAGGTGGGGGGAAAAGATCTTAAGTATTGCATATTTTCATAGGTTAAGTTGCAATAAGGATATTTTGTTCTGTTTTATTGTGGCTGAAGTACTGTGTAAGTGAAGAAAACAAGGTTACTTACCAGTAACTGATGTTCTTCGAGATGTGTTGCTCATGTCCATTCCACTATAGGTGCATGCATGCCTCCGTGCATGGTTACCCAGAACTTTGTTCCCCTTAGCAGATCCCGGTACGCCCTGGAGCCCCATGCATATGCTGCGGTATATGAGGCACTGCCGGCCCTACACCCCCTCAGTCCCTTCTTTCTGCCAACTCCGGCAGCGGGGACGGGGGGTGAGTTGTGGAATAGACATAACCAACACATCTCGAAGAACATCAGTTACTGGTAAGTAACCTCGTTTTCTTCTTCGAGTGCTTGCTCATGTCCATTCCACTATAGGTGACTAACAAGCAATACCTTTGGAGGTGGGTCGGAGTTACCGGTGAGCTACACTCAGCTGCCGAATCCTGTGTCCTCTGGCCGATGGCATAGTGGGACGTGAAGGTATGCACCGATGACCAGTTGGCAGCTTTGCAGATGTCCTGCAGGGGCACTCTCTCCAGGAAGGCTGTAGATGAGGCTTGAGCTCTGGTTGAGTGCGCTGTGATGGTTCCCAGAAGCAGCACCTTCGCCTGCTCATAGCAGAACTTGATGCATGATGTAATCCACGAGGAGATGCTCTGGGTGGAAACAGGTGAGCCTTTCATCCGGTCGGCCACTGCGACGAAGAGCTGCATCGATTTCCAGAACGGCTTTATACGCTCAATGTAGGAGTCCAGGGCTTGTCTCACGTCCAGCGAATGCCATCTCCTCTCCTCCTCCGAACTGTGAGGTTTGGGAAAAAACACGGGGAGAAAAATATCTTGGTTATAATGAAATTGGGAAACCACCTTGGGTAGGAAGGCCGGATGCAGCCTCAGCTGGACCTTGTCCTTGTAGAATACTGTATAAGAGGGCTCTGAGGTCAAGGCCCTAATCTCGGATACCCTCCTGGCTCAGGGAATGGCCACCAGGAAGGTTACCTTTCATGAAAGCAGGAGCAGAGGGCATGAAGCCATGGATTCGAAGGGGGACCCTGTGAGTCTCGTGAGGACCTGGCTTAGATCCCAGGGAGGCACCGGGTCATGGACCTGTGGATAAAGCCTCTCCACCCCCTTGAGGAACCTGATCGACAGGGATGGGAGAACAGCGATCTCCCCTCTAGAGGCTGATGGAAGGTCGAAATGGCCACCTTCAATGAAGCCAGCGCCAGACCCTGGAGCTTTAGCTACAGCAGGTACTCCAGGATCGTCTGTATAGGTGAGAGGCTGGGCGGAATAGCCCGCGACTCTGCCCAACAGGTAAACCGCCTCCACTTAGCCCAATACATGACCTGTGTGGAAGGTTTCCTGCTGCCAAGCAGGACTTGCTGGACCTGCATCGAGCAGGCTCTCTCTCCCTCCACTAGCCAAAGAGCCTCTAGGCCGTGAGGTGCATGGAATCCAGGTCTGGGTGCAACAGGTGACCATGGTCCTGGAATAGAAGGTTGTGCCGCCTTGGGAGCTCCAGGGATGGGTGATCGAAAGGTCCAGGAGCATGCTGAACCAGTGCTGTCTCGGCCAGGCCGGAGCGATGAGTATAACATTCGCCCTGTCCCTCTTTATTTTCAGCAGGACCTTGGGTAGGAGCAGAATGGGCGGGAACAAGTATATGAGGGTCGCCGTCCAGTCCATAAGGAACGCATCGGAAATCGACCCAGTCTCGCAACCCCGAAGCGAGCAGAACCTCGGACACTTCATGTTCCAGGCTGACATGAATAGATCCAGTTGGGGAACGCCCCACTTCTGGAAGATTATAGCCACCACCTCTGGGTGCAATGACCAGTCATGGCAGGGTAGAAAGGACCTGCTGAGGCGATCCACTTCGTCGTTCCTCACTCCCGGGTGGTGAGAGATAGTCAAGTGGAAATCGTGCCTCACAGCAAAGTCCCACAGACTGGTAGCTTCCTCGCAGAGGGCCAAGGAGCATGCTCCCCCCTGCCTGTTTATGTAAAACATGGCTGCAGTATTGTCCATACGCACCTGCACCACTCTGCCTGTCAGGAATCAGAGGAACACCTTGCACACTAGACGAATGGCCCTCAGCTCCTTCACGTTGATGTGCAGGAGCCTCTCCTCCCCCGACCAGAGCCCCTGAGTGCCTAGGAAATTAGGGTGACCGACAGGACCAGTTCCCTCAACGCAACGCCATTCATCACTGCCCTGGGAGTCCGCCACCAGTTTAGGGAGGCTAAGACAGGCGGGGGAACTGTGACCACCTGGTCCAATGGGTGTCTGCTTGGCATCTATACCGAGGCCAACCATTCCTGAAGCAGTCTGAGCCTCAGGCAAGCTAGTCTCACTATGTACGTGCAGGCCGCCATGGGGCCTAACAGCTGTAGGCAGTGCCTGGCTGTTGTCATGGGGCATCGGTGCAGCTGGGAGTTGATAGAGACCATCACCTCGAAATGTGGCTCAGGTAGGAAGGCTCTGGCCTGGGAAGCGTACAGGGTGGCCCCAATTAATTTTATGTGTTGCACTGGGGTTAGAGTGGACTTCTGCTCGTTTATGAGCAGTCCCAGACTGCTGCACGTGGAGCAAATGAGAGTCACTCTCTCCTGCACTTGGGACCTGGACCCGCCCCTGATCAGCCAATCATCTAGGTAAGGAAAAATTGCACACCCTTTCATCTCAGGTAGGCAGCCACTACTGCCATGCACTTGGTGAAAACCCTTGGAGCAGAAAATAGGCCAAAGGGTACGGCTGTAAACTGGTAGTGGGAGCTAGCCGCTGTGAAACGGAGAAAACGCCTGTGGCTGGGGAGGATAGACACATGAAAGTATGCATCCTTGAGGTCGAGGGTGGCATGCCAGTCTCCTGGATCCAAGGAAGGGATTATGGAGGCTAGGGAGACCATGCGAAACCTGAGTCGTTTGACATATTTGTTTAGATGACGCAGGTCTAATATGGCCTCAGACCCCCCTTCGCTGTGGGGATGAAGAAGTACCTAGAATAGAACCCTTTCCCCCATCTGCCTTGAGGGACCATTTCTGCCGCTCCTATGTTGAGGAGGGTGTCCACCTCCTGCAAGAGGAGTTGCTCGTGAGAGGGGTCCCTGAAGAGGGATGGAGGGGGAGGGTTGTTTGGGGGAGGGTTGTAGATGTAAACTGTAGGGCATAGCCCCATGAGACTATCCCAAGGACCCAACAGTCCAAAGTGATCTTTGTCCATTCGGGATAGGAAGGGTTGGGGCGGATCCAGGAGAGCAGTCAGGGTGCCACTCTCGGGTGCACAATCAAAATTGTCTCCTCTGGATGCCCGACCTCCTGGGGGGCCCCTGCTGGGGAGCTGAGGGGCTGATTTCTCCTTCTAAACCCCCTATTCCTATCCCTATTCTTATAGGGTTGAAGAGGCCTGGGAGGAGTCCTCGGCTGCTGCTGCGCCTGAGGCCGTGACTGATGCCTGGAAAACCAGGGCATATACAGGCCCAGGGAGCGAAGCGTGGCCCTGGAGTCCTTCAGACTGTGCAACTTTGCATCTGTCTGGTCAAATAATAGGGCCGACCCATCAAAGGGGAGGTCCTGAATAGACTGCTGCACCTCCTGGGACAGGCCCGAGGATTGCAGCCACGAGCACCCTCTCATACAGATGGCGGAGGCTATGGCCCTGCCTGCCGAGTCAGCAGCATCACAGGACATCTGGAGCGCTGCCCTAGCTACCATGGTTCCTTCCTCCACGATGGTGCTGAAGTCTGCAGCCTGGTCCTGGGGCAGGGTCTCAGTGAACCGCCTGAGGGAGTCCCACAGGTTGAAATTATATCTGCCCAGGAGGGCCTGATGGTTGGCAATCCTGAACTGCAGGCTTGCCGTGGAATAAACTTTTCTCCCAAACAAGTCCAGCTTCTTATTGTCTTTGTTCTTGGGAGTGGATCCTGGCTGACCTTGTCTGTCTCGCTGGTTAGCCGCATCTACTACCAGGGTTCCCGGGGCGGGGTGAGTTAACAAATACTCAAACCCTTCTGCCGGGACATATTTTTTTTTCTTGGCCACCTTTGACGTAGGGGCAACCGAGGAAGGGTTTGCCACAGGACCCTTTTGTGGGCTGGGAGGGCCACTCTCGCTGGGGCAGTTGCCGCCAGCACATTAAAGAGGCTCTCTTCGGCCTCTTCTAATTCCTTCACCTCCAGTCCCAAGTTGGAGGCCACCCTCTTGAGCAGCTCCTGGTGCGCCCTGAAATCCTCCAGTGGCGCAGAGCGGTCCCAGGAGACTGCCTCATCCGGTGAGGAGGAAGAGGACTGCCAAGGTGTGTCCTGTGGGTGTGCCCCCTCCTGGTGAAGAGTTGCACCCGTTAAGGGTCCCTCCATGTGGTTCGATGCCTTGTCCGAGGAGTGGTGTCTATGGGCCTTCTCCTGTGCTAGAGGCACAGACTGCACCCCCGATGACATAATGGATTGGGACCCCAGCCCCATCTGGATACCCCATGGGGCCCAATCATAGAATCATAGAATTATAGAATATTAGAGTTGGAAGGGACTTCAGGAGGTCATCTAGTCCAACCCCCTGCTCAAAGCAGGACTAACCTCAGCTATATCATCCCAACCAGGGCTTTGTCAAGCCTCAGCTTAAAAACCTCTAAGGATGGAGATTCCACCACCTCCCTAGGTAACCTATTCCAGTGCTTCACCACCCTCCTAGTAAAAAACTTTTTCCTAATGTCCAACCTAGACCTCCCACCCTGCAACTTGAGACCGTTGCTCCTTGTTCTGTCATCTGCCACCACCGAGAACAGCCTAGCCCCATCCTCCCTGGAACCCCCTTTCAGGTAGTTAAAGGCCGCTATCAAATCCCCCCTCACTCTTCTCTTTTGCAGACTAAACAAGCCCAGTTCCCTCAGCCTCTCCTCATAAGTCCTGTGCTCCAGCCCCCTAATCATTTTTGTTGCCCTCCGCTGGACTCTCTCCAACTTGTCCACATCCTTTTTGTAGTGGGGGGCCCAAAACTGGACACAATATTCTAAATGCGGCCTCACCAATGCCGAATAGAGGGGAATAATCACTTCCCGCGACCTGCTGGCAATGCCCCTCCTAATGCAGCCCAATATGCCATTAGCCTTCTTGACAACCAGGGCACACTGCTGACTCATATCCAGCTTTTTATCCACCGTTACCCCCAGGTCCCTTTCTGCAGAACTGCTGTCTAGCTTGTCGGTCCCCAGTCTGTAGCTGTGCATGGGATTCTTCCTTCCTAAGTGGAGGACTCTGCACTTTTCTTTGTTGAACCTCATTAGATTTCTTTTGGCCCAATACTCCAGTTTGTTTAGGTCCCTCTGTATCCTATCCCTACCTTCCAGGGTATCTACCACTCCCCCCAGCTTAGTGTCATCCGCAAACTTGCTGAGCGTGCAATCTATCCCATCTTCCAGATCATTAATGAAGATATTGAACAAAACCGTCCCCAGGACTGACCCCTGGGGCACTCATCATAGAAAGCAATCAGGTTGGTCAGGCATGACTTTCCCTTGGTGAATCCGTGTTGACTGTTCCTGATCATCTTCCTCTCTTCCAAGTGCCTTAAAATGCCTTAAAATGGATTCATTAAGGACCTGCTCCATGATTTTTCCAGGGATTGAGGTGAGGCTGACCGGTCTGTAGTTCCCTGGATCCTCTTTCCTCCCTTTTTTGAAGATGGGCACTATATTTGCTTTTTTCCAGTCGTCAGGGACCTCCCTCTGTTGCCACGAGCTTTCAAAGATAATAGCCAATGGCTCTGAAATCATCTCAGCCAACTCCCTCGGGTGCATTGCATCCAGCCCCATGGACTTGTGAATGTCCAATAAGGCCATAGTTATGGCCATTGACCCTGGAGCCAACCTGGGGCTGACTACGCCACAGGCTGACACACTTTGTGGGGGCGTCAGCTCTCCCGATGACTGTCCGCCCTGGGAGTCCCTGAGTCATTGGACCGGCGGTGCCGTGTACATCCTCGGTCCCAGGCACCCTTCTGTGCCAGGGTCTGCCCTCTCGATGCCTCCGACCTGAAGGAGGATGAGCACTGCCTCCATCATCACGAACAGTGCCGACGAACGGAGGTGCGCTCTGAAGAGCTAGTGGTATCGGAACGTTGCCTCGGTACCGAAGATTTCCTCTGCCGCTTGCCTTGCAGCCCTGCAGACACCTTCAGTAATGGAAGTCAGTGCCATGCCAAACTCCTCGGTGCTGAGCTGGTCTCCGGTGACTGGGTTCCACGTCGTGGACTGCGCGGTGCCGGGTCCTCCGATGGCAACCGGGTTCTGTGCAGTCTAGATACGGGCAAACTCCTCAGTGCCGGGGATCTGGAGCGGGAGCTGTTTGAGCGCTGCCTGACAGATCTTGACCGGTGCCACCTTCTGTCATGCGCTGCCTCCAGTGCCAGGGATCGACATTGGCGCTGAGAGGGAGACTCCACGTCCTGTGCCTCAGCAGGTCGGCTTGATGATGCTGACCTGGAGCGACTGCTGGGGGAACGGCTCTGCTCTACCCTCGGAGACCGTCTGGTGGGAGATCTTCCTCCCTGTATCGGGGATCTCCACCGCCATTCAGGGGGACTCAACACGGGTTTCCCATGTGACACCGGCCCCTTCTCCCTTGGGGGAGGGAGCAGTGGAGGAGGCGTAGGCAAGGTCAACAAGGCTCTTGCTGCCTGAAAAGCCTCCAGTGTTAACGGCATTGGCAGGGGCACTCTCCCACTCCCAGCAGTCGGGGGAGGCTCCCTGACTGGAGATGCAGGCACCAGAGAAGACTCGATAGGCCGGGTCCGGTGCATCTCCATACTCAACCCTGCCCGTACCAACAGTGCAGGGGAGTGTCCGCACTCTGTACGCTGCTTCTTCCTCTTTGGTGCTGGCAATGTTGCATGGGGCCGAGTAGACACCAGCCCCTTCTCCCTTGGGGGAGGGAGCAGTGGAGGTGGCGTAAGCAAGGCCAACAAGGCTCTTGCTGCCTGAAAAGTCTCCAGTGATAACGGCATTGGCAGAGGGCGCTGGAGCCAGGTAGGGTAGGGGTAAAAAAATTCCGGGTAACCGTGCATGTAGGCGTGCACACACCTATAGTGGAATGGACATGAGCAAGCACTTGAAGAAGAACTTGCACTTACAGAATGCGATAGGAGAAGTTAAACCAAACATACATCCCTAATTGCTAGGTATTGTACAAACATAAGAAAAAGATAGTGCCTATCCCTCAGAGCTTAATGCTTAAGTCTAAACATAACGTGAGAGACAATAGGTGGATACAACAAAGCACAGAGTAACAATTCTGATCAACATAGTGAGCAGCAGTCACAGCCATTGTTGGGCTTTTTGTAGACATTGTGGCAGAGATGAGTTTTAAGGAGAGATTTGAAGGAGAACAGTGTGGTTGCTTTGCAGATTTTTGGGGGGAGCTCCTTGCCATAACATCAAGTGACTGCAATTAGAAGTATATCTTATCAGAAAAGTCCCATCTTCTTCACAATACAGATGGCAGAACTGTGTGTCTTTTCAACTTTGGTGTTGTAGCATCTACCCCACTTATTAGATACCTATGCTTCTGGCACCTTACCGCATATATGAAATGGTCAAAGTTTACACGAGTATATCTTGATGAGCATTATCTATCAGATAGAACAGGCACAGAGTGGAACATTGGACTACTTTGTCATTTCTAGGATGGCTCACTTTTAACTGTCTATTTAAAATACAATGTTATGCACATATTGATAGGTGCTGGAAAGATTCTGAAAATACATGAGGAGCTCACTAATTCCTACACTTCACTAATCTGCACAACCTATCATTTGCGCACATTAAATGTTGGTTTCTTCTTAATTAGCAGTTGCTGTAGTGAAGTTTCATATTTTACAACTGATATTACAAAACACTGGATATGAGGAAGTAATGTAAAGAAACTACATGTGTCAAACAAAGTACATTTTGTGATGCGGTATCCTTGATTTTTTTGTAATTGTTTGATTTACTTGTTGATTTTTGTGGCTTGGCATTTCACAATGGTTCTCTCAGTCAGTGGTGTGAATTAGTGAGCAGAAAAATAATGAGGAACTAGATATGCTAGAGATAGTTGGCCAGGCCCTGCCCCCATTAAAATTTATTCTGTGCAAAGCAGACTTCAGTAGGTCTAAGAGGCCAGGTGAAGATTTTCCACCACTGATATAAAGCCAGCATAACCAGCTTTATACCAGCCATGCTCTCAGCCCTGGTGTAGAAGGTACTGTGGCCTCGGTTGTGGGAAATGAGAATGCCTGGAATAGTATGACGGGAGAGACAATGCTCAAAAAGTTCTTTGGTGATCATTGCAGCTGCATGTAACTTAGAGCAGTCTTAAAGCAGATATGAGCCTGAGATGAGCTGAACTGATTTCTATAGTTATCTCCATGTGAGCAAGATGGGTCCATTCTGATATGGCTGCATTTTACCACCCATTTTGCACAGGTGTAAATCAATACATAAGATGGAGTGGAAGATCCATCCACAGCGGAGAATCAGGCCCTAAGAAAGGAGAAACAGGCAAAAGAAAAGTCTGTGGCAGATTTTTTGCCAGCGATTATTGTGAGGAGTTTAAGGTTTAATTCTGTATACCACATGCACCCAAAGCGCCCATAAACTTCAGTGGGAGCATTCGGTGCACAAATAATACAGCTGTACTTTGAGTGGGGTCAGGTATGTGGTTAGCCAGATATTAATCAATGGCCTTTTAAAAGACTTTATTATAACACATTTTTAATAGGGCACTGTACCAGGGTGTGTTCAGTCAACTCAAATCCCCACCAGCATACGTTAACTGGTACTTGACTGAAAGATAGGCGGTTATCAGAGGGTGCCAATTAACTGAGTAGACACAGCTGAAAAGCTAACTGGGTGAAAGTAACCCTGACCCCAAGAAGCTGGGACTAAGTAAGCACACAGGATGGCAGTGCTGGGGAAAGGGAATGAAACCAGAATGGGAACCGAAACCAGAACCGACCAGCTAACCAACTGAGCTGCCTTTGCCACCCAGGAGCAAGTGGGGGGAAGCTGGCTGCTGACTGTAAATAATACTCTAGGCTATGGTCTGCTGAGAAGATATAATAAAGCATGGTGGTAGAACACCATGGAAGAGCACCAGGAGTTCTGGTGGTGACTCTCAGGGGATCACCCTCTAATAGGCATAAGTATGCCTTTATTTACTATTGAAAATATTTTGTTTCTACGTTTCATACATTCTACATTAATATTTAACAGGGAAAAATAAAAGGTTTCTAAGATGTTATCAGTCCAAGCTGCCATGAAATGTTGCTCAGTGCAAGCAGCCTGATCCTTCAGAGATGGCAAGCTTCCTGCCAGTCACATTATGGGCTTGGTCTTTCGGGATCATAATGTGCTGCTGCTGTAGACACCAGTACAGCTGTTCGGCGGGTGGGGGGGGGGGGGGTTATATAAATACAGATGTGACATTCAATTTTTGCCCAAAGTGGTCTTTTAAAAAAAGATTTTCCTGCTTGTTTGAGTTTTCTGTATTCAGTTACAGTTTTGAGGCAGAGGAAGCATATTAATTATGGCTAGAGAGGGAGAAAGAACAGTGTGGGATGTAACAAAGTCAGGAGTGGGAGGCGGGGGAAGATGATTTGGCAATCAAGGCCAATCACAAGCTTGCTGTCCATCTCTACTGGGTCCACATTCTGTTTACCCTATTCTCCACTCATCTTGCCTGGAACTCCACAACAGGCATCTTCTGACCCACATACACATCGTCATTGGCATGAATAATGGCTTGCATCAGACCCCTCCAGTTTCAAGATAGAACATTACATTTTTATCTTATGTTTTAAGGTCACTGAACCAACCAATATTTATTTGTTGCTCTTGAATTTTTCTGATGTCAGGAATACCCATTGACTTCTCTTGGGCTTGTAAGACAAGTGAACTTGGAGAAGTTTGGCAGGCTTGTTTGCCTCGTGGGTTTTTCTGAATCTGTCCAACTACAGTCTAATTATATCAGTGCATCCAGCTGAATACTGTCATGTGAAAAGCCTGTGAGAATGGAGAAGAGCTCACATAATAGAACAAAAACAAAAGGCTAACTATGACCCTGAGAACCTCCTACAATGTAACAAAGTGCACTTCAAACAAGTCCCAGGAGGAGGTAAAGATGAAATATGAGGGGAGCAATGATACTATAATGCAAGGTGCACTGTAAAATGGCTAAACTAGATGATGTAAAAGGTCTCCTTAGCTCTAGGGCTAATCTCAGTTACATTGGTATAAATTAGAAGTAACACATTGACATCAGTGACTGTGGTAGAAACACTCTGGATTTACATTGCTATGAGTGTTAAAATGTGGTCAGTAAATTTTATGGGCTCAATTCTGCTCAAAATGAGTGTATGTGGTAGAATCAGGACGTATGACTTTACTTTTCCCAATGGGTACTTGTGCAATTCACATATTTACCGTTTGCTATTTAATGATCAGTTTTGTAGCTATTTAAACTGGTGATCATATATCCTGAGCTAGTCAATAGATCATTGCTGGTGTGGGGTAGAGAGTAGGCAGTGTTGCAAAATAGAGAGATGTTGGGGTTTGTAGGATGTAATTTTATGAAATTATGTTCTCACATATTAACGTTAAATTGAATTCTTCAGATTCTTAGCCATAGAATTGAGACCACTGTAAAACATGAATACATTTGTTCTTAACATTTTTCATTTGTTTTCCTACTGAACTTTAATTGTTCAGAAATGAATATCAAGTTTCCCAAAAGTAAGTGATTGTGGATTAGTTTTGAATATGATGCACTTTTTAAAGATTAAATATATGCTCCAGATGATAATTCATATACCAATTTAATTTCATCTTATTATGGTTAGAAAGATTTTTTTTCTGACTGAAAAAACACACTAATTCCCAGGATACCTTCTTCACAAACAAACATGAACTAGCTTAATTTCAAGTACTCCAGGTTTTTAATTTATCACACCATATAGGCAGAAAGGAAAAACTGAGCACACTGGCTAGAAACAGGACCTGCATGGGCACAAGAAGTGCAAACTTCCTTCAACAGACAATTTCATCTTGACCTACCACACCCTCGTATTTCCAGGAGGGATTGTGTCTTCCATGCAGTCCGCCTGGCAATCATGAGAAATTGTGCTAAAATCTATCAGGGTTTCTTCATGAGGTTGAGGCCCTTGAACTCATTTCACTTAAGAAAGTCTTAACATTGTTTCTACAATCAAGAAATTGTTCTAAAACTGTGGTACTGGACATATAAGGCACATGTAAACAGCAGAAAACTAGACTGTCGCTTATTTGCCTCTGTTTTATATCTGACCTCCTTTTGGCTTTAAAATAATGGAAAAGATTATTTTCAGTCAGGTTCTAGAGGCAGCAAAGAGATAAGAAGTCTTTTGTGGATGCTCAGATACAATGCCACAGTACGGGGCTTGGTATAAAAACCAGTGTTTAGTAGAGTAAAACAGAGTAGAGTAGAAACCCTAAACAATACCTATGCCCCTAAAACTAAATGTTAGGCGTAATGAATATACTTAGCCACTAGATGGCAATGTGATGTGGCATTGTAACGAGATTTGGACCTGATGTGATGAGGCATTGGAGGTACTACTGTTGAGTCAGAAATGAGAAGAAGCCATGTTTTAATTAATTAGTTCAGGGAGACATTGTTCACTATCTACCTGATGCCCAGCACACTGGCAATGAATATAGCCATCCTTATTAAGAATCGATCTACATGAGTCTTCCCCCATGTCTGTTTCTAATAATTTACACCCATGAATGTTATGTGTAGTGTAAGTTTCATATCTGATATGTCCTCAGTCAAGGAACGGTATGCTGCCTTTGCAGTGGATGGGCCTGATGGTTTAATATAGCAGTGGTACCTAAAATAAGCCAGTTGTTTTAGACTACAAGATTTGAAGTTAGCTAAACTCAGTACTTGTATTCAAGTTACGCACTATAGGAAGTAAAAGGAAGTACATGGGAATACTCAGGTAATCCAGTGAAGCACAGCCAATATTTTAACAAGGGGCTGTCCCCAAAATGTTCCCCATTAGCCTTTGCCCAACCTCATGAACCAGGGGTCTGAGCTCAAAGACAAGTGATGGTAAGAATTCTGTTCATTCTCCACCCCCTCCCCCGCCATGTAAACCCTTTCTCATAATCAAGGAGGGAGGTAGCAACATTCAGCCAGTGCACTTGTTTTAAGTTACATTGTGCTGGAAATACACTGAGTGCATTAATAACAGAACACATCATCTTGTATAATTTGATGAGGAGACTAGGGCTTATGATTTGTAGGCATCTCCAGGGGTTTCCTATCACAGATTTCCTCCACCACCCCCTGAAAAATTCCTGTCATTTGGTGCAATCTGGTCCATTACAAAAGCAAAATATATGCTCCAGTGTTTTATGGAGGTCAAATAATAAAGCATCTCAAACAGTTGATTTAACAATATCCACAGAATGGGTGACTTCACCAGACAAAGAAAAAAATACCAGACATTCAGTGGTATGATTTGAATAAGGGCTCCTGGGAGCACATCAGTGAGGTAATCTTTATCTTGGTAAATCTGACAAGCTGTCAGTACCATCGCTGGAGGTATTTTTCATTTCTAATGAGAGATTGGTCTTAATCAAAGCCATGGATTTGAACACTCCTGAACTTTATCTAATGTAAATATATCTCTGTAAAACTGTAGCACCTCAGAGTTACAAACACCAGAGTCAGGAACTGACTGGTCAACCACACACCTCGTTTGGAACTGGACGTACATAATCAGGCAGCAGCAGAGACTTAAAAAAATAAAAATAAAAAAACAAATACAGTACAATATTGTGTTAAAAGTAAACTTCTAAAAAAATAAAGGGAAAGTTTAAAAAAAGATTTGACAAGATAAGAAGCTGTTTCTATGCTTGTATCATTTAAATTAAGTTGGTTAAAAGCAGCATTTTTCTTCTGCATAGTAAAGTTTCAGAGCTGTATTAAGTCCATGTTCATCTGTAAACTTTTGAAAGAACCATAACGCTTTGTTCAGAGTTACAAACATTTCAGAGTTATGAACAACCTCTGTTCCCCAAGTGTTTGTAACTCTGAGGTTCTATCATTTTGGTTTTGAAGCCCCTAAACTTTTTCGCAGGGAGATGTTGAGACTCTGAATCAAGATCCAGATTTGAATTGTGCACTTGACCACAATTTTTCTATAATGGGCCAAATAAAAGCTCTGAATCTAAAGACCCCAGAATTCTGCCAGGTTTGAAATGTGGATCAAGATCCATATATTGTGAATCTCAGTCTCCAGCTAGGCCTAGAAACCTATTAACGGAAATCCCTTTGTAAACCCATCTGGCATGTTAGCTTCCTCTCCTTCAAATCTTTTCTTAAAAGAACTTCTAGGAGGCCTATAACTCCAGTCTTCCCTGCACAGAAACAGTATAATTAAAATAGCTTAGGGAAAAAAAAAAAAAAAAAAAAGATCAAACCCTCAGGATGCATACGTTACTAACCAAAGCAATTGCTTGACCTCATACTCACCTCCAGACTCCCTGGCTGAGACAGGTTTTAGGATAACTTAGGCTTGGTGTATGCTAGCAATATATGTCAGTATAACTACGTCACTCAGGAGTAGGGTTTTACCAACCAAACTCCTGATGTAGACAGCTGTCTTCTCCTGTTGACAGAGCTGCTGCCTCTTGGGGAGGTGGATTACTTATGCAAATGGTAGAAGCCCTCTCCTCAGTCCAGGTAGTGTCTTCACTGAAACGCTAAAGCGGTGCAGCTGCATCAATGCAGCTGAAGTCTTTTAAATATAGACAAGCCCTCAGTTTTTAGTGTGGTACTCACCTTGGAGTATTACTATTCAGGTAGTCCCATTCAAATCAAAGGGACTGCATGCCTAGTAGAGTACTACGCCCGGTGAGTAAAGGGTTCTTAATCATGTCCTTAACATACAACAAGAAATAATTTCAAAAGCAAACACAGTACTAACACTACTGTAAACTAGCCTGTAGGCTGTATATTCTGTCTCAGTCTTTTCGAGTTCCCAGTGTGTCAGAATCTCTGAGCGTCAATAGGAAATGTGGGACTGCATAGTGTCCTGCAGGATGTATGAAAACTTTCTGCAGAACTGTAATACTTTACATCATGTATTTCTATTACATCCTAAAAAACATGTTAAAAGAAGGTTATGGTGGTAAAGTCAAGCACTCAAAAGTTAGGAAACACCAGAATTTCAGTTGCCTATGGCACCTGGATTTGTCCCTTATGCATTATGATAGTCCTTAGTTATATGATCACATACTTATTTTTTCCACAGTTTCCCTGCCTCATTCAGTGTACAGGATGGGAACCTTCAACCAAAGAAAACTGTACTGTGGCGACAAACTCCCCAAAGTGCTTTCATCCACACACCAGCATCACCCTTGTCTTGCTCAGCTTCAGATTCAAGTAGCACCGTACATGCACACATAATAAAAAGTCCTTTCCCAAAGAGATTAAAATTCAAACAGGTAAAGATAATAAAACAAAAAAGACCCCCAAGGGAAGAGGGAAACAGATAAATGAAGGGCATGGTAACAGCATAATAACGGTTTGTCATATAAGCAGCAGTCGTATACTCACTGCTTAGCCAATCTAAACCACAATATGTTGCAGAATAAATATATAATAAATATGATCCTCTGATTCTATAGCTAAAATGACATCAACATTCTGTTTTAGGGTTGTATTACCTTCATTAGGGATAGAATAACCAATCCTGTGGGGTTCTAATCCCAAAAGAGATTCTGATGGATTCTCATTAGCTATTGGAACATAAGCAAATGTTAGATTATAAAATTTCATATGCATCTCTAAAACCCAGCCAGACAGGCATCTGTCTTCTCATTCAGCTATTATTTGGAACATATGTACTGAGAAGTGAACTTAAACACAACATTTGGAACTCATCGAAATGCTGTGGTTTATTTTACTACCAAGTTTTCCAGCTTGGTTGATAGAGACACAAGGAAAACAAGACACTTGCTCAAGATCAGATTGAATTTGGAGCTCAGCCCAGATTTGAGCTGTATTCTGTATTTGCCATAAACACTGAATGCAAGAGCTTCCAATGCCCACTTCACAGTGACCTCAAACATCATCTGCAATTTAATTTCTAGAAAAACAACACCTCTAATTTTTTCATTGTTGAAATCCTTTTTAATTTTTAACAATGTCAGTTTTTTGCTCATGTTTATTTAATTATACTGATGCTATTATTTAAAAATCATTCTTTTAATCTGTTTTCTTGTTCAGGAACACAAAGGGAAAATGCTCATGACTTCATGGCAATCAAGGCCAGAACTCTTCTGGTTCCTGGTTCTTTGTTGACACCACTAGACCACTGTGCCTCCACATTGTTTAGGAACACACTGTATTCCAGTCCTAAACTGCAGTGCTGCGATTTATAATGTGTGGGCAGATCTCTGCACCCACAAACAGTCTCATTAACTTCAGCAGATTTCTGCATGGGTTCTGGGTTGCCTGCATGTTGTAAATTGCAGGACTGGAGCACTAGATTGGAAAAAGCTGTTAAGAATATAGTGGATCTGAAAAAAAGTTCAGGGAAGGACAACAGAGATGATCAAGGGTATGCAGTGGTTCCAACACGAGGAGAGACAAAAAAAAATTAGTGCTATTCATCCTAGAAAGAGATAATCAAGGAGAGATATGATAGAGGTCTATAAAATCATTAATGGTGTGAAAAAAGTGAATAGAGAAGTGTTATTTACCCTCTCCCACAATCCAAAAACTGGGGGTCACCCAATGAAATTAATAGGCAGTATGTTTAATACAAACAAGGGGAAATATTTTTTCCACACAACACACAATTAACCTGTAGAACTCATTACCATGAGACATTGTGATGGCCAAAAGTATGACTGGGTTTAAAAAAAGAACTAGATAATTTCATGGAGGACAGGTCCATCAATGGCTATTAGCCAAGATGGTCAATGATGTAACCACATGCTTTGGGTGACCCTAAACCTCTGACTGACAGAATCCAGAAGGTATGCAGAGAAGAGCTCTGTCACTCCTCTGTCTCATCAACAGAAGTCAGTCCAATAAAAGGATATTACCTCATCCACTTTGTCTCTCTCTAGCAGCTGAGAGGGAAAGATGGGGTCTCTCTCTCAAATTATGCTGTTCTGTATACTTCTCTGGAAGCTCTGGTACTGCCCACTGTTGGAGATAGGACACTGGACAAGACGGATCATTGGTGTGACCCAGGATGGCAGTTCTTATGTTCTTAAACAAAACCTTCTGTATATTAAAGGTAATTAATATTGACAGCCTATTGATTAGTAATTAATGCTAGTAGACTAATGGAAAGACTCCAGCTAATGACAATATCCTGTCTGCTAAAGCGTTTATGTGTTTTTATTTTTATACCTTTCACCTCCCTGCCAGTTGACAAAATGATTATTCCCAGGTTAAAGGGGCTTTGCTTCTAAAACCGAAATCAAGAAACCAAGGGGACTCTCAGACTCTGATCATTCTTTGTTTTAATTATTCTCTCCTTCCAATTTCCCCTCCTTCCAGGACCATATTACAATTCTTCCCACAAATTTCTTGTGTTCCCTTAATATCAAATTGTGCCACAGCACATATGTATAATGGGGGAGGGAATAAACAAGCACATTCACTCTGTTTCAGGAAAAATAGGGAAATGCAAATGCAAAACTCCACTTGTAACATTCTATCTGCAGACCACTAGGGCTTTGCTAAGGAAACTTGTCTTTAAGCAAGGTGCTTAAAGAAAAACAATCCCACTCGGGGTATGTCTACACTACAATTAAAACCTCGCAGCTGGCCCCTGCCAGCTGACTTGGGCTTGAGCTGTGGGGTTGTTTCATTGCAGGCATCAGGCTGCAGCCTGAGCTCTGGAACCCTCCCATTTTTCAGGGTGCTAGAGCCTGACTTCGGCCTGAGCTCGTAAGTCTACACTGCAATGAAACAGCCTTGCCGTCCGAGCTCAAGTCAGCTGGCGCAGGCTGGCTGTGGGTTTTTATTTGCAGTGGAGACATAGCCTTACTGGCTTAAAAATCTGAATGCCTTCTGGCTCATGCCTGCGAGGCACCACTTGCATTTTGGTCATCTGCAGACAATATACTCTGGGTATATGGCCCAGCCAGATCATTTCAGTAGGAAAGAAATGCTTCAAGAACACAGACATAAGAAATGCATACTAAAATTTATTCTGAATACAATATGATTTCTTTTTTTTTTTTTTTTTTTTTAAAGAAATGTAAAGAAAGCTCTTGAGACAGTAAATAGCAGTATAACAAATCACATTCAGCCAGGTAACAGATCTTTAGATGTTGATATTCACTGCTCATGAACTGAATAAGTCTGTATTGGTTTAACTCACTCTGGTTAACAAGCTGATGAGTACAGCTATATACATTAGAAAGTGAAAACCAGAAAAGCTTGGCAAAAGTCAGACAGTGTTTGGTCCATAATTTCTCTGTATTCTTTAGTTCTGAAATGTCTTCATAAAAATATGCAGGTAATTCAGATTGATGTAATTTACACCACAGATTGGGATATTGGGCCACCTTTCAACTCCCACTTCTGGAAGCTTTCACAGGCCAAACTGGCTCCCAGTGCAAGTTAGAACAACCTTAGGGCTGCTCTATCTTGTGCTGGAGGATAGGCACTCCCAAGGAATCACTCCAGCAGTTGGGATCATTGGAGCACATTATGTTCTGTTCTTGCTCCTGCTACACTTTGATGCAGAGGTGTAGCAAGAGTAACATAGGCCTGCAGTTGTGCAAAGAAGGGGCTGGGATCTAGCTCACTGATAGTGATAAACCCTGAAGGTTAGATTGCGTAAGGGATAATGTGTAGTCTGCTCCACTCAGAAGTAGTTGAGAATTGTGATTCCGCTCCATAATCCCATCTTTCTCCAGGAGGAACATAAATTAACTACAACTCGGAAAAAAATGCAGCTTATTTCCCCCTATATGCCCAGCTAGCAATGTTGGGGGGCCAGAGTCAAAACTTCACCCAGGGTGTGTCTATAGTACAGTGGCACAGCTACAGTGCTGCAGCTATGCCGCAGTAGCATTGTAGCGTAGACTGTTACTACAGTGTGGACGTGCCCCTGGAACCGGGGAGCAGCGTCCAGGGTTTTCCCTCTCTGGGTCCTCCTCAGAGAGGGACCACCCGTCCCGGCTACCTCTCACCGGGAGCAGTCTTGTGCCCTTCTCAGGGCAAGCAGTTCAAGCGCCGGGCCCTCAGGCAGGGCTGGCCAAGCAAGCAGTTCAAGCGCCGGGCCCTCAGGCAGGGCTGGCCAAGCAAGCAGTTCAAGCGCCGGGCCCTCAGGCAGGGCTGGCCAAGCAAACAGGCTGCTCTCTAGAGCAGTGTGGCGGGGAAGGCTTTCTCAAGGTGGGTAGGAAAAGGGGGAGGGGGACGCAGGCCCACCCGTCTCCACTGCATCCCAGCCCAGGGCCCTGGCAGTGGCAACGGCGTTTGCCACGGGGTCGGCGGGGCTCCGGCCGCAACACGCCACCTGGGTTGCCCCTGACTCAGCCACTAACTTGCGGCTATCCCTGGGCTTCTTCCTCCCCGGTACCTGCCTCCTCTGGGCCGTGGTAGGCCTGCTAGGCCCTCGTCATCCACAGCCAGCAGCTCTAGCAGCTCCATGGGCTCATCCTCGGAGGGCAGCTCTTCCAGGTCCTGTGGCCCCCAGGCCTCGTGCAGGGCCAATAAGTTCTTGGGGTCCCAGACTCTGTACTGCTCCAGCAGGTCCACTTCCGGTTCCCAGGTGGGTTCTCCTCAGGCTCATAGTCAGCAGGGAGCTCTGATGGGCCCTCTTCTGGCTCCCAGGCTGTGGGGTCCTCTGGTGGGCCCTCCTCCGGCTCCCAGGCTGTGGGGTACTGAGGGAGGCCTCCACAGATCCCCAGGCTGGGGTTAAGGCCTGCCGCTCCCTTTCAACACAGCCTTAGCTAGGAGCTCAGGAGGAGACACATCCTTCCCCCTCAACCATCCCTGCTTAACTGAGCTCACCGGCCTGGCTTTTAAAGGCCTAGCTCCGCCCCCCTGCTTCCTGTCAGGTGGGGGTACTGGGGCCTTTAAAGGCCTGGACGCACCCACCTGCTTCCAGTCAGGGCTTCCCCTGGGGGAGGGCTCTATCTCTGGGTCCTCCTTAGAGGGGGACTACCCCTCGCAGCTACACACAGCAACAGAAGGGTTTTTTCTATCACTTTAGTAAATCTGTCCTTTCAAGAGGTGATAGCTAAGTTAATGGAAGAATTCTTCTGTCAACCTAGCTAAATCTACAGTGGGGATTGTAGGTTGCACAGGACATGAAATTTTGTGCAGTTCTGAGCCATGTAGCTAGGTCCACTAAGTTTTAGGTGTAGACCAGGCCCCATCATCCACCTACATGTCCTCTGGAGGGAGCATCTGGTATGCAGAGTCTGACCCAAGATACTAGTCTTGTGCATTCACACAGTGGGGTTAAATGGACCTTATTCCTCTTTAATACCATGTGTGGCCATGTTAGGGTTCAGAGCAAACTAGTTGTACAATTGATACAGGAATCATGGGGTGAAATTCATTGGCCTATGTTAGATCAGACTAGAAGATCCTAATGGTCCCTTCAGGCCTTAAAACCTATTAATCTAGCCCTGAGAAAAAAACAGTGCAAGTCTATGGTTCTTGTAGTAGATGCTTTGGAATAACTCTCTGAATGTACCCTGTAACAGATGGCAGTAAATCTACATGTATCTGTACCAAAAATTAAAATATATGGACTGACAAAAAGATGTATTAATAAATGTTAAAAAGATGTAGATATTGGCAAATAAGGGTGTGCAGATTGGACCCAGTGGTCTGGGAGCAATGTGGTTCCTTACTCTTATTTTCTTGGTTTCACAATGGGAGGGAATGGAATGTTATTTCATCATATGAGGTCATGAGTTGCACTAGGGGAAAAAAGGAAAATAAATGCATTGCACAGAGTTCAACCTCAGATGTGTTTGAAAACCAGAGTCTCTTGCATGTGAAAAATTAAATTTTGATGCTATTTGCAATAAAGCTGCCAAAAGTGACATGTCCTTCCAATCTCTCTCTCTCATCAATCTTACAAAACAACAATCGATAATATACATCCATAGCTTTAAATCTCTACAGTACATTGCAAAAGCATTTGAAAAGTAGCTATGCTACCCCAGTAAAGTCTGTGTGTGCTAGCCAAATGCATGGAAGCAGTAATTGGAGCAGAAGAAATGTCTTCCATTAGTCATCTCTTCACACTTGGCTCTCTTTCCAGAACTTCCCCAAAGAAAAAATCATGAGCCACACATTTGGAAAAAGAGATATATGAGGCAGCATGGGAAAAAGGCAGCCTTACCTGAGATCTGCCTGAACTTTTGAATCTGTTGCCCCTGTTGAAAGGAATTATTTCTGCACTCAGCCATTACACTTAGGAAAGCTTGGATTGCATGAATGATCAAAATATCTGAGGAAGGGCCACTGAAACAGATGATAGTCTTAGGGCCAGATTTTCAAAAGAGCTTAGTTCCCATTTAGGCACCAAAATAAGTGGCTAGATTTTCAGAAAAGCTCTGCATATTGGTTGCTAAGGTCTTTGAGAATCTGGCCATAAGTATCACAAGAGACACTGCTGGAGCCTAAGCACTTTTGAAACTCTGTCCATTATTTATGTGCCTAAATGAGAGCTAAGGTCTTTGAAAAATCTAGATTTTAAAGACAGTACTCTATTTTTGTTCAACAAGTTTAAATTAGAATGTAACACTTTCTGTAATTCAAATTATATGATTCAGTATTATAACATTTATAATCCCTTAAAGAGGGAAATGAAAACATAACTGCCACATTCTTGTTGCAGTCTTAGGGCCATATATGGTAGTGGCCTATATCCGTGGGCACAGCTCCCACTGTCCTCAGTAGAAGCTCCGTCAGGGATCAAAAGCTGTATGTGGCTCTTAATGTGCTCTTTTTGGATAACATGCCAAAACACATATATTATGTAGGACTATATGTAGCTGTTTTTAAATGTTCTGTACACCAGATGCACACCAAGAGCTAAATGCTGCAGCATGTGGCCAACAATGATACTTTGGTAGGAGTATAATGGCATCAGTATAATGGCAACAGAAAGTATAGGGAAGAAACTGCACCACTAGAAAAATGACTACTGAACTTAATTTACTTTAATGTCTTTTGATGTTCAGCAACTGGTCATTACACTGATGGTGAGATTTTTCTATCAGACAACTTTAATACCATTTTTCCAATCTTCTGTCACACTATTGTGGTTCTTGCAGGGGTAAGTTATTCAAGATTAAAGCCAACTAAGACAGGAGTACTGAAAAGTATAGTAAATCTATCATAATACTCTCTTACCCCAACATCCATGTTGCAAAAACACTGGAAAAGCAGAGCATCCTCGTCTGAGTTATTTACACATGAAAACAGCTGAAAGTAATAGCTTTTCATGTGGCAATAAGAACACAGTTCACCAGATTCATAGGTGAATGTGAATAAAGTCTCACCTGCGCTTATCGATATGTAACATACCTCCAGCACTACAAATAACCTTTTATTTTGGCTCACTGAGACTGACTGCAAGGAAATCTAGGAAGTCTAAGCAGCTGTAACTCACAAACAAAAGGTCCTCTTTCTCTGTGTGGTTGTTTTTGAGTCCAAGAATTATGGGTGTGATTCAATTCTCAGGATGAAAAGCAATGCCCATTGTTTAGCGTAGCAATATTCACCTCTAATTATCAAAGTTATTCAACCAAACCAAAGCAGCAATGAAACAACAGTTCAAGATTCCATTAGATAAGGACCAAAAAGGATGCATGCATGCCTGTCCTATTTACTGAAACCTTTTGTCTGCAAAACTAGGCTAAAAGTCTCATAAGAACACGCTTCTTCCCAAAATTTCTGGTACTGCCTGTTTTTGGATTGGCTGAAAATGCCATAGGAAGTAGCCTTTTGTCATAGAATATTTTAACAGCTTTGCCTCTGGTTCCCCAAAATGCAATAGTGCACATGAAATGAAGGGGATAAAATTAATCAAACTTTTCAAAGCTCCAGAAAAGTTGTTTCCAATATGAAGCATGGAAGAAAGATGGAGTCCGTACTTTCATTTTAATTAAATTGATACTCATGAAAGGTGCTGTAGTGATGACTCAAGAGACTGAAGTCTTTTACTCCCCCTTCCCCCTGCCCATTAAGTAAGCACAAAGATCAGCAGCAATGCAAACCTTCCTATGCTGCCCTGGCAATATATTTCAGCCTTGAACAGGAAAGGACCAATCAGGATTCCATGCCCTGGACTCTGCTTGGACTGTGAACAGAAGCACTCATTTGTACCTATTACAGTGGTGGGTTTTGTGAGGTGGATGGAGAGGCACTCATTTGACTGGACAATGTAAAGGCAATAGGCTGTGTGTGTGGATTTCATTCAAATCCTCTTAGACATTTAGCCTCAGAGGTGTCAATTCTTATTTGATTAGAACCAATTCACCAACAACTAGCTAGTAAGAACTGTGCTTATTATGTGAATTATTTCTAGTTTTTTAAAAGAAGGAAAAGAAAAGGAATAATCAGGGACCTGATTCTGCCCTTCTTACTCATGATAGAAATATCTTACTCTGTGAGAAGTCCTGTGAACTTTAATGGGACTGCTTGTGTGAGTTTTGTCTCCACATGAGAGTGTTTATACCAGGGGTGGCCAAACTTACTGACATCCCAAGGCACCCCTCACTGCTAGGCAGAATCCTCTACCCCACCACCCTGCCGCAGGGCAGAAGCTCCGAGCTCCTAACTCCTGTCTTGTAGGCAGAGAAAGGGGGGCATAAGGGTTTCCATGAGCCGCACTTTAACTGTAAAAGAGCTGCATGCAGCTCACGAGCCACAGTTTGGCCATCCCTGGCTTATACAATACTTCAGCAATGCTGTTTAATGCTCCCACTAGTTCCTGTTCATTAATTAACTCTGCACGTATGTGCTCTGAGAGGAGAATGGCCCTCAACTATACTGTCCTGTGGAACCAGCAGGATTTGTTGGATAGTTTTTTTTCCGTATGCATGGATTTTTAAGAATCAGCAAAAATAAATTCACAGTGAATATTTCCAGTTGCATTTCTCTGCTCCCCTGGGTAAGCTGCCTGGGAGCAGTATGCCAGTTGTTGCACTGCAGCTCCATAACAAATGCAGTAGCAGTGCTTCCCCAGAGGAGCTGAATGGTGCTGCACTACATTGCAACAGGCAGCAATGCTTCCCTAACGAGGATGGCTGTTAGCACTACTGGTTCTGAAAATGGGCCGGATATGGATCCTCTTACTCACACTGAATACTCCCTTCCTCCTTGAATAGTTCCATTGACATCAAGGAGTAAGGGACTACTCAGCATGAGTAAAGATGGCAAAATCTGGCACTAACAACTAACCTATGTTCCGGCAGTGACAGTATGTTTCCTGAGCAGGGCCTTTTGGCTGTCTTGTCTATTCATATTACAACGCAGTGATGACATCAGCAGGCAGTGGCAAATGGCAGTGTTCCTCTGGCACAGCAGGGGCCAGCAGACCACTTGAAAATAATAATTGAGAATATGCAGCTGTCCTTTTTCTTCTCTCCAACCCCGTTGATGGAACTGCAGAAACTGGAATGAAGAAAAATTGGACCTAAACCAAGTTATATATATCCTAAATAAAAACATTTGAAAATGAATGTGAGAGTAAAGAAGAACAGCAGGTTTCATTAGTGGCTTATAAACAACACTGAAACCTGGAAGTGACAATTTACAGCAACCCACAGCTTGTGAAGTCCAACATAAAAGGTTACAATTCGTACAGTACCATCTGGAAGGGAAAATTTGCTTAAAATGAAATCATTATCTAATACTAAATACTTTTATTAATAACTTTATAATTGAACCTCTCTAGCAATTACAGAGAAGTGCAAAAAGATCCCTTAAAAATCTCAAGAACTTGAAACAATTCAAGCTCTCCCTCCCCTTGTCTTGGGGATCCTACCAGGAAATTGTTTCATGTAGGAAGGATCTTTTTGACTCTGATTCTGCATGATAGGCTGTAACCTGGCCGCTATAGATTGCCCACAACAGCAGTTCAACTCCTGCTTGATAAAGGGTAGCAAGATGGATTAGCAGTCAGAGAATAATTGAAGAGTTTGTTTTAGGAGATACCAGCAGCTGCCCTCAAGAATCCTTGTTTACAATATCCCTGTAATTTACCAAGGACAAATCTACATGTCAGCAGTGTTTTTAGGACTGAAAAGGATTGGGGCCACTGAAGTCCTTAGATAGAGATGTGAATGAGGAGTCTTTCAGGACAGGAATTCTGCTGGGCCTGGGTTCCCCTACTACCCCTGGAGGAAGGGGTGTGCAGGCCCAGCACAAGGAATAATAAGTCCAGGGTGGGGCTGAAAAGTAATTCAAAGGATGAGCTATGGAGTAGCCCAAAAGGGGGGCTGAAGGTGCCGTTGTGTTGGAAGGCCTTGTGAACTTTTAGTTGCACCTTTTTATTGCTTTGGAAAGGGGACTGAACTTTATATGACTTGACCAGAGGACTGAGCCACAGAAGACCTGGTGAGAGGCAGATGGCCTGCAGGAGATGCCGGAGATGAGAATCCCTTGTGGCATTGCAACTCGACGCAAGGGGGATGCTGTAGGTGGTGAGTACATTATCTTACAGGTACCTAAAGATGCAGGTAAGCATCTAAGCAAGTTATGTGCCTAACTCCCACTGACACCTGAAATGCTTTTGAAAATCACTTATTGCATGTTTAGATACCTGAACTCTATATTTCAAAGGCATTTAAGTCCCACTGACTTTTTCCAAAGGGACTTGTGCTCCAAAGTCACTTAGTCTCTCTTCAATTTCAGCCTTAAACAATAATTAGGTTTTGTCATGAAATGATCCTTTTTAGAGGACTGAGGCAGAGCTTAGAGTGCTTATCAGTATAAGCCAACAATGGGTCTGACTTGCATACTATAAATTATGTTTAACATGTAATGCTAGGCTGAGTAAGGACAACGTACAAATGCCACCTTCTTAGTCAGTCATTTGGGTCCTGTATACTCAATCTTACATGCTGACTTGAGTGACAAAAAATAAGCTTTTAATGTGCTTTTTTCACTGTTGTTCTTGTAAAACCAACAAAAAAAAAGGGTGGGGGGGGGGGGGGAAGAAACTGGATTCCATTCCATCCTGCACACCAGTGGAATTATTTACAACATTCCAAGCAGTTACAGCAATGCAAACACCTAAAGCAAAGGGTGTGCACAGGTGTCACTAAAGGTTTTTCTACACTGCAATTAGACCCCTGCGGCTGTTTCATTGCAGTGAAGTCATTCAGGCTCAGGCTGCAGCCCAAGCTTTGGGACCCTCTCACTTTGCAGGATCCTGGAGTCCAGGCTCCAGCCTAAGTCCAAATGACTCCACCACAATTAAACAGACCCTTAGTCAGCTAGCAGCGAGCCTGAGTCAGCTGGCATGGGCCAGTCATGGGTGTCTAATTGCAATGTAGATATATCATAAAGGTGTAACTGCAATGCAGTGGGTTTGCATTCATGTCACTGAGGGCCTAATGGGGCCTGCAGAACCTTTATTGCTAAACTTAGCACCAGGAGCTGTGCTTAAAAATGGTTAGCTTTATTCAGTATTCAGCACTTTACACAGGCTATACACAGGTGACTGGGTATTAAAGTAAACTTTCAAAAGCGATTATGATGAACTTCCATAATACAGAAGAAACCTAAATTAAAGCTAGTTGTATTCTGCAGAAGTGATACACCCTACTTATTGAGCAAGTCACAGCACCTGAATGAGATTACTGTACATGAGGAAAAATGTAATTGCAAAAAAAAATTGTTTTAAAATCAGACTTATCAACCATTCAATATTCATTTCTTGCTATTCATTCCTTAAAAATGAGTAATGAATGGACTGAAGAGCACAACACAGTTGGCAAGCAGTAAGAAATATTTGACCTTGTATACTGTTCACTAAGCCAAATGACCGTTGCAATGTGGAACTATATATTAATCAGCTGCTATAGATATTTAAGACTTGTCTTCGCATGATGTGTTGACACGAGCACACACAATTCATGCTGTTATTCAGTTGGATCTTCATGTGCAGTATATAGTCTTGCATATCCACAATACTGATTTCATATGTGAGTTACTTCTGTGCATAGTCTCCTCTGTGAAGAAACTGTTGTCTGCTTGTCATTTAAAGAAGATCTTTCCAACAATACAAGAGATTAATTTTTATACCATAATTTGCCGTAATCTCCATCTTTACAATGGCTGTCTAGAAAGGGATGTGTGGAGTTGAAATTGGCACTATTGATTATACAGTTACTCATGGTATTAGCCTCGCATACATGCAACATGTAGTCCTTGAGCCATTTTTATCAGTATTAGTCTGGCACTGATTACAGTTAGTATTGGACAAAAATTGCAGGACATTTTTTGCAAAGCATTTGCATTGAAATCTTGAGATTTTTCAAAAATTGTGACTAGCTCTATTTTCCATCATTGAGTAGGTGACTGTGCCTTTGTGATGGTGGGTATTACATTGAAAAAGATCTTTTAAAAACAAGCTTAATGTTCTTTCAGGAGAGAGCAAATTCCCAAACTTCCACTTGGGACCCTATATTTATTACTCCCTTCAAATCCTTTCATTCTCTTTTTAAAAATTCTCTTACCATACATACCATACATATATATTGATTTTCATAGGGTGGTATTTTATTCAATAGTTATTGAAATGGCAGGTTTCTGTTGTACACAATTTCAGGTGCTTTTTAATAAAAAAACTGATATCACACAATACTAGCTTTTTCACAGGTATTTTATCTATCCCACAGAATACAATCCTCTATTAAATTCTACCAGATAGTGAGAAAACTAGAAAAGCTATACATTTCTATTGACTTCTATAGAGTTTTCCCTAAAGAAAACTTTATAGGGATTCAGTGACATTTGGTTAACTACTATTGCCAACTTTTTTTGTTTGTTTGTTTCTTGTGTTTTGTTCTTTTCCCTGGCGCTTTAACATTTTCTGGTTCCAGGAAGAACAGGAAGTAAAACTGCCAAAATACTACGAGAGAGGCTATTCTCATGAGTAGCAATACAATTTAATAGAACCAAAAGGCTAGTTCAGAAAAGCTTAAAATTATCCAACAAGTTCTTGGAATGTATTGGAGACTTTTTTTTTCCATAAGTTTGAAAAAGCTGTGAGCAGAGAGGCTATTCTTGATTTGATTTTGACAAATAGGAACTGGTTGAGAATTTGAAAGAGGAAGGCAGCTTGGGTGAAAGTGGTCATGAAATTCTAAGAAATGGTAGGAGGGAAAATAGCACAATAAAGATAATGGATTCAAGAAAGCAGACTTTAGCAAACTCAGACAGTTGTTAGGTAAGATCCCATGGGAAGCAAGTCTAAGGAGAAAAAAAGTTCAAGAGAGTTGGCAGTTTTTGCAAAACATTAAGGTCACAAAACTAAATTATCCCAGTGCATAGGAAAGACAGGAAGTATGACAAGAGGCCACCCTGACTTAACCAGGAGATCTTCAATGATATTAAACTCCAAAAGAACCCTACAAAAAGTGGAAACTAGGCCAAATTAAAAGGGATAAATATAAACAAATAACACAAATACTTGTGGGACAAGTATAGAGACAAAATTAGAAAGGCCATGGCACAAAATGAGATTTAACTAACTAGAGCAAGAAAACATTCTACAAAAATATTAGACACAGAAGGAAGATCAAGAACAGGGTAGGCCCACTACTCACTGAGGGGTCAAAAGACAACAGAAAAGGTGGAAAATGGCAGAAGTGCTAAATAGCTGTTTTGTTTCATCTTTCACTAAAAAGGTTAGTAGCAATTGGATGTTTAACAGTGAATGCCAGTGAAAGTGAGGTAGGATATGAGGTTAAAATAGGGAAAGAACAAGTTAAAAATTACTTAGACAAGTTAGAGGTCCTCAAGGTCACCAGGGCCTGGTGACATGCATCCTAGAACACTCAAGGAGCTGACTGAAAAGATGAGTCATTAATGATTATCTTAAAAAAGTCAAGGAAGAAGGGAGAGATTCCAGAGGACTAGAAAAAGGCAAATATAATGCCAGTCTATAAAAAGGAAAATAAGGACAACCCAGGGAATTACAGACCAGTCAGCTTAACTTCAATATCTGGAAAGATAATTAAGCAATCAAATTGCAAGCACCTAGAAGATAATAAGGTGGTAAGTAACAGTCAGCTTGGATTTGTTGAGAACAAATTGTGTCAAACCAACGTGATAGTTTTCTTTGATACGGTAACAAGCCTTGTGGATAGGGAGAAGTGGTAGATGTGGTATATCTTGACTTTAGTAAGGCTTTTGATACTGTCTCGCATGACCTCATAAACAAACTAGGGAAATACAACCTAGATGGAGCTACTATATGGTGGGTGTATAACCGGTTGGAAAACCATTCCCACAGAGTAATTATTAGAGGTTGACAGTCAAGCTGGAAGGGCATATTGAGTGGGGTGCTGCAGGGATCAGTGCAGGGTCCGGTTCTGTTCAATATCTTCAATGATTTAGATAATGGCATAGAGAGTACACTTATAAAATTTGCCAACTCTCTTGGGAGGGGTTGCAAGTACTTTGGAAGATTGGATTAAAATTCAAAATGATCTGGACAAACGGTCTGAAGTAAATAGGATGAAATTCAATGAGGACAAATGCATTTTGGAAGTGTGGAATCAAAGAATTAATCGTAGAATTGATTATAGAATGCCTGGCCTGAAATTGATTATAGAAGGCCTGTCCTTAAACTGGGTAGCCTGAACTGTGATGAAAGCCCTCAGGTTAAATCATTGACAGGATGCCCCAAACTGAGACAGATAAAGATGCTAAAATCCCACAGGATGTCTCAGGACCACCATTTAAATGCAAACTCCTTTTGTGAACTCTAGCCCTTTTGATGTCTGTAAACTGACCTCCTGTTCTGATAAGTATCGGTATGTGCTCCCCTGTCTTCCTGGCCCCATAGGAAATTACTCCATACAAATTAGCATTTTAACATATATTGTGTAGCCACCCATCTTCGGGTGATAGCCAGGGTACCTGAAAACCACATTGTATAATCAAATGGCTCTTTGGTCTTTCCTGTGAAAACATCTGGCGTACCCCATTGTACATATAATTGTCTTTCCTGTTAAGTATAAACGGTTAATCCAATTCCACTATATGATCAACATGTAAATGAACCTAAGCAACCCCTATATAAGTCTTCTGTATCTGGTAGCCAGGCAAAGTACATTTGCCCAGCATCCAGACATGCTGCTTGACTTCCCTATAGCCACCTGGGTTTTCTCTATGGCTATAGTATTCCCCATAGCTATGGTTATGTGATTGCGTGTGTGTCACAATTAAAGCTGCACCCGATTCAACTCTAAAATGTAGCAGAGTGATTCTTTCCTCGACAGAAGGAACAATCTGTTGCACACATACAAAATGGGAAATGTCTCCCTAGGAAAGAGTACTGCAGAAAGGGGTTTGGGGGTCATAGTGGACCATAAGCTAAATATGAGACCACAGTGTAACATTGTTGGAAAAAAAAAAAAAAAAGCAAACACGATTCTGAGATGTATCAGCAGGAGTGTTGTAAGCAAGACACAAGAAGTAATTCTTCCACTCTACTCCACGCTGATTAGACCTCAACTGGCCACATATCAGGAAAGATGTGGACAAACTGGAGAAAGTCCTGAGAAGAGCAACAAGAATGATTAAAGGTCTGGAAAACATTTTCAATCTTCCTCATAGGTTACAACTGGTTTGTTTAGGCCTGGTTTACACTGGTGGCTTAATTCGAATTAAAGTCCCTTAATTTCTCCCGCGTCTACACTTGTGCATTGTTTATTCGAATGAAGGAGCCTTTAAAATCAAATTAATAAAACCACTTCTGCAAGTGGATTAGCGCCTGAAGCACATCAGTTAATTCACATTAGTGTGAGTATGGATGCAATGGGACTTAATTCAAAGTTATTGGCCTCCAGACTGTATCCCATGATGCCCCATTTCAGTACCCTCCCCCAAAGCAGCCCCAGGAAGATTTAAATCTTCATTTCCTGTGGTGTATGGGTGTACAATCCAAGCTGCAATCACCCCCCCCCCCACACACACACACACACCAAGCCCTTTTCAGTTTGTCTCTTTAAGGGTTTGAAAGATTTCACCCTCTCCCAATGTGGTGAATGAGTTTTAAATGCCAGCAGTGAGAGGAAATTCTTTGCTACATTGTTTCAGTGGACAATCATGGAAATTGATACTTTAAGAGTTTATACACAGTGCTACATGTGGATACATTATATCATGCTTTCCATCAGTGAAATGGAAACATTTGTATCACTGTATTAATATACTAACTGACTCAGTTGTTATTTATCTTACATTCTACAGACACCTGTAAAATCAAAATCAAAGGCAAGCAATATACAGGGGGTGCTGAGGGGAGCATAAAAGGCAAACAGCATACAGTTCTAAAGTAATCCAGGATAACCTGTGATGTATTTGTCACGGTCAAAATGAGAGCATAGTTCAGCTGGCTCCATGTGCCTGCAGCAATGGCAATCGGGGGAGTAAAAAAACAGCATGAAAATCCTTTTCCTGTTTGTTTGGGGGTGGGGGAAGAGAGTGGGGGAAGCAGCGCTGCATCCTGGGATGATGACACTCGTCACAACAGCCTCTATGGTTAGTTGCACTGTGGGATAGCTTCCCAAATTGCACTGCTTTCTAATTCGAATTAAGACTGGCCAGTGTGGATGCAAGAAACCAGCACAAACTGTAGTGTGGACAGTCTGCAGCGCTTTCTATAAATCGCTTTCTATAGTGTAGACATAGCCTGAGTCTAGAGAAGAGAAGACAGGGGACATAATAGTTTTCAAGTACAAAAAGGCTGTTACAAGGAAGACTGTAGAAGGTTGTTACAAGAAACAGTGAGTTTAAATTACAGCAAGGGTGGTTTAATTGGACAATAGGAAAAACTGAACTGAACTGTCAGGGTAGTTAAGCACTGGAATAAATTGCCTAGGGAGGTTGTGGAATCTCTATCATTGGAGATTTTTAAGATCAGGTTAGACAAACCTGTCAGGGATGGTCTAGATAATACTTAATCCTGCTGTAAGTGCAGGGGACTGGACTAGATGACCTCTTGAGGTCCCTTCCAGTCCTGCGATTCTATGAAAATAAGCATCTAAATATTTAGTTGCATGTTAAAATAAACTTCTGATCCTCTTGATATTTGTCTGTCATTAAACACAACAATTATGCAGATAAAACTTCTGGAGTCCTGTACTGCAAGTGATCAATATAATTATCTAATCCATTATTGATTAAAACTTTGTTCACCTTGAAAATAATATTCATGAAGCTAACTTTTATTGTATAAGTGTAATCCCACTGAAGTCAATGTGGGACTGTGGAACTGAAGCTAAGTTAGGCACATAATATATAAAAACAATGCTATTCTGTTTTTATTACAGAACTCACTTTTATAATTGAATTCGATGGTACTTGGCATACAAAGAGTCAGTTGCTGAATCAGAGCCTAAAGTGGTGAAGTTTTTCACTTGCTCAGAAACTCTCAATCTGCAATTAAAATAATACATTTTAGAAAGTGATAATATAACCTCTTTTATTGCACAAATACTGGCTGTGTCTTTGGCTGACAACTTCTTTACCCCCGATCTTTCGGTTTAAGAATGCTTAAGCATAGAAGATGACTAGGTTGAATACAGAATTTGGAAGCACAAATTCTCTACTGGTCTTTAGCAAGTTTGAACTGCATAATTTGGGCAACCAAACGGCTGATGAAATTCAATGTTCTTAAATGCAAAGTAATGCACATTGCAAAACAATCCCAACTATACATACAAAATTATGGGGTCTAAATTAGCTATTTACACTCAAGAAAGATCTTGCAGTCACTGTGAATAGTTCTCTGAAAACATCTGCTCAAATGTGCTGTGGCAATCAAAAGACTTATTATTATCTATCCCTTTCATAATGATTCCTAAAACAGAAAATATCATAATTCCACTATATAAATCCATGATATGCCCACATCTTGAACACTACATGCAGTTCTGGTCTCCCCATCTCAAAAAACAAAAACAAAAAAAAAGACAGAATTAGAAAAAAGTACAGAGAAGGGCAACAAAAATGATTACAGGTATGGAAATGCTTCCATATGAGGAGAGATTAAGAAGACTCAGATGTTCATCTTGCAAAAGAGATGACGAAAGAAGGGATATGATAGAAGTCTATAAAATCATGAATGGTGTGGAGAAAGTGAATAAGGTAGTGTTAGTTACCCCTTCACAGGAACCAGTGGTCACCCACTGAAATGAATAGGCAGCAGGATTAAAACATACATAAGAAAGTATTTCTTCACACAATGCACAGTCAACCTGTGGAACTCATTGCCAAGGGATGTTGTGAAGGCTGAAAGTATAACTGGGTTCAAAAAAGAATTAGGTAAATTCATGGAGGACAGGTCCATCAATGGCTATTAGCCATTTATTAGATGGTCAGGAACACAACCCCATGCTTTGGCTGTCCTTAAACCTCTGCCTGCGAGAAGTTGGGACTGGACAGCATGGGATAAATCATTCAATAATTGCCCTGTTCTGTTAATTCCTCTGAAGCATCTGGCACTGGTCGCTGGCAGAAAACGGGATACATGGATAGATGGACCATTGGCCATACAGGGTCTGACCATTCTTATGTTCTTAAATGAGATTCCTAACCAATGAAGTTCTTATGTTTACTGTGCTAAAAAATTAAAGCTATAGAGATTTGTATGGCATAACACAATGTTGCTATCTGATGGTTTTCCTTATCTGTAGCCATGTTTCTTCTGGAGGAAAAATACTTAAGTGACTGAATTATATTTTTCCATATCAACAAAAGAATTTTGTTAGCAGATGCTGATTGATTCCATTCCTCTCTGCAATTGGGTTTATGTTACTGTAAGTACAACTGTAGTATTGCCAAGTTATTAAAAGCTTGAGATAAAAACTGAGTGTGAATAAAGGATTTTATTACTTGCAGTAAGACATCTTAACACAAAATTCATTTGCTTGCTTTTGCATGGATATAAATGACTTGCTACCTAAGTGTAGATATAATATCTGTCAGATAGAATAAAACAGATTGAATAATACTTACTTTTGTTCTTCAGATATTTTTTATATTCCATTACTGAGCTTTCCTTCTTTCTCCTTGATGTACATTTATTGGCTGCATAATTGCCTTCTAACATACAGGCTAAGTGCACAAATCATTTTAGTTGTCTTGATATTTTTGTTGAATATACATAAATAGAGCTGTTGTCTCATTTCAGAAATGAAGGAGAAGGGTTTCGCAAAAGTGTTTTGACATTTTATAGAGTTTAAAGGATTTCACTGAAAAATGTAAAAAGCAAGAACAAAATTTTTCTCAAGCCCTGCCTATGCTTAAATGGGTTTGCTAGCATAGTTATAATGGTACCACTATACTTGCAAACATCCTAGTGCAGATGCAACTTAATACTGTTAGGAGTCCTTCTGCCTATATACCTTAAATCAATTCCCTGAATCGAATAAGCTATAGCAGCAAAAAGACTTCTTCACTCGTATAAATGTATCTGCCCTAGGGCTTTTACTGGCATGTGTGTGCGTGTGTAGGAATTACGGAGGGGGTTGTGAGCGGTCAGCCCCCTTGAATGACGGTAAAGATGTCATAGCATGTTGGGGGGCGGGGGTCCACCACTTTTGTGAGGGGGGTTGTCACAGCCTGAAATATTTTCAAAGTGGGTCCCAGCAAAAAAAGCTTAGGAACCCCTGGGCCAAGCATCAATTATACTGATGTAACTCTGCAGTAACTCCTTGTAGGTCTTTTTTTAAAATCGGACTAATGATTTTGTCTTAAAATTCTAGGGTGTGCCTATAATCATGTATAGTACAATCTTTTTGTCAAATGCCACTTTGAAGTATTTTGCAAAAAATTGTTTTGAAAGAATTGCCAAAAACATATTTTTTCCTGAAGTCTTTTTTCAATCTTATTTTTCCTCCTCCTACCCCTTCTTTTAAGATAATCTTCAAAAGAAAGGGGGAGAGGGGAATTAAACTCAAAAATAAAAAATGGATAAACTTATAACCCTGTGAATTAAAACTTTGACACATCAAATATTTTCATGAAATTGTTTTTTCATTCCCCCCCCCAAACTCTTGCAACAAGACAAATTCCATATATAATTATGTCTTCATTCAGATTTCCTGGTACTAATACTAGAAATAGTACCTGATAATTCAAAATAAAAAATTATCTTAATTCAAAAGGAATAACTTAATCATACAGTTTCTGTGCTTGTATTTAAGCCAGAGACTCCAGCCTGGGGACCAGAAGCAAGGATTGTTGCACCTATGGGAATGGGATAAAGAGGGGGCCCAGCTGGACCCACTACCTCTTGGACTCAGAACTGTGTAGGGAAGACACTCTGGGAGCAGTAGAACTCATAGTGCCTCTCCCCCTGTTGCCCTATGGGCAAGTTTCAGAGAAGAGCCAGCTACATACTACCAGTCAGTGGGACCAGAAGCAGCCAAATCTTGGTTGGCCCTTAAATACTAATTGAATAAACATGATCAATCATCCATACAAGTTCGCCTACAGTTTCAAGGAAGTCTTAGACAGTAAAAAGTGCTGTTTAATATCCGAAAAGGTAGTAAACAAGGTCCAGTTCCAAATATGTTAATGAAGCACATCTAGACGTACCATAGGTCTGTTACATGAAAGTTCCTCAAAAAACAAAACCAGAAACAAATAAAAACCTTAATTATCCCCATGGATTGAACTCCACTTGGACCTCCACAGAGGCTGTGGCCTTCACCCTCCTAATTTGAGGAAACTAGAAATGGAAAGGAGAATCTGACCTCTTATTAAAACAAAGGAGTTTCTATGTCCTAACTACTAGATTATGGGGTCTTTAGTGGACCATCCATGCAAGAAAGAGGTTATTATCCAAAGTTGTATAAAACAATCTTCTGAAACAACTCAGGTGTTCAGATTTAAGTACGGTAACTTGCTGAACACTGATAAGTTATTCTGAAATCCTGATTCTTCTCATAATTCTGGTACATAGTATAATTGCACAATATGTTGAGTCTTCATCATAGATAGCTAATCTGGGTGCTGTTAGGATGTTTAATATAATACAGAATGAAACATGATATGAGCAAATCATGCATCTTACAATAACAGTTTTTGTACTTGTAGACTTAATTCAATATGCAGTTTCAATTTTAATAAATATCCTAACTACACTCTTTGTGAAGATTCATGTGGGGATTTGTGACTATTATACAATAGATTCCCACAGCAGTTAAAAAAGTCACTTTAAAACTGAAGGCATGCACGAACCTTTGGATTTTTTTTATATGGACTTAGTTTTTAAAAAAATTAAGGTTAAAACTTGCACAAAAACATCCTGCTTCTAATATTGCATAGGATTAAAATAAAAAGAATGGGGGAAAAAACTTAGTATCCAAGAATAGGAAAATGGCTTCTGTAACAATGTTAGTGTTTAGAGTGACCTTCCCATCTAATTTTATCAATTTGTATCTCTAAAATACTGCATGATCTTCAGAGCTGGATTCTGAAAAGCACTGGCACCACCCTACACCCCTGTAAATAAAATACAGTGGCATTCTAGATATTAAACAATATTATGTAGCTCTAGAAAAGCCTTATTGATAGTCTACTGCTGCAGTACCAATGCGGAAATCCTGGACAAGGGGAAGAATATCAAATTGAAAACAGTAATATCAGGTACTCAAAAAGAGTACATATATCTTGCAATGAGGGGAGAGCATGACAGCTGTAAGGCATCCCATAGGCTTCAAGGAGGTTCTGCAGGGACACAGGCCCCAAATCAAATAATTTACAGGCTTGGGCTTTATATCTACATCATGATGGTATCTGCATCTTTCATGCAAAAGCAAGGAGAGGTGGGGGAACAACATATCTAGCCCTGGAAAAAAGCATTAACATTTTAGTCAAAGTATTTCCCATTTTTAGCCCTATTTTTTCCAGATGGAAATATTTCTAACCAGCTATAGAAAAAGGTCAAAACAGTTTTTTTTAATAAGTTTTTCTTCCACCATTTAAAAGTTTGGGCAGATAAATTTTCCAGCCACCTTCACTGGTATCTAGTACTTATTTATGGAAATTAAATATCCCATTAAATTTGCATATAGTAGACTTGGCTGTTATAGGTTCAGCTCTTTTAATTGCTTCAGTGTAGGAGGATTTTTTTACTACAGTTATTATTCAATCTTTAGGTTCTGGTGATTGAGAATGTGATTTTTGCACCCTGCCCATGCATTCGTTGCTCAATCTCTAATCCCTGGTATCAAGTGGATTTTCTATGCCTATCAGAGTGGCTGCATTACAGAGGCAGAGCTAATAGCAATGTGTTGGTATTGACATAGTAGAGATACCTTAATGGTGCAAACATGATATGTTTTATCCTAATTTGGGCTAAGAATTTTATACATGGGATATATATAAAGTTTTCTAAACCCCAGCCCTTGATTCATTTCCACCCACTCCTTTAACAGGACTGTGCAGTGATCCCAAGGCACCTGCTGTGACAGAATGGGGTATACTGTAAGATGGCACAGTGGGAATGGGCACAGGCATTGGTAATACTTGTAAGGAAACTACTGTTCACCTAATAGAAAAATCATTTCTCTTTTCCCTTGCTTGCCTTTATTGCACTATTCAGAGTACAGTAGTATCCCAATAAGATGTACCCTTTCCCCATACACACACTGCTGAAGGAAGAGATAGGGATGTAATGGGAGCAGGAAACTCTGTCATACAGAAAACCTTGGGTCCTTTTGTGTTTAGCTTATGGCCTTAGTACAGCATTAAGCTGAGAGGAAGCAAATCAGTGGTGCAGGGGCACGCAGGAAGAGAGAACTCAAAAAGGAGGGAGAAGAGAGATCGAAGTGGGATGAAGCAGGTAGATGTGAAATTGAGTGCGTTCTATAGGCAGAAAAGTGACCATGTAAAAATGGCGTCTTACACCTAAAAAGTAGCTCTGTGTGGTATTAAAAGTCACATCTGCTTAGTGATTAATGTAACTAAGTCCTGCTTTTTATTCCTGTTAGTCCTGCAAACCCAGCACAGCTAAGAAATGAGATGAATGTTATTCTAATCTTCTGTGACTTCAACAGAATGAAATTCCATTTAGTTCCACCTGTGCAAATCCATAGGAGGACAGGTGTAATGGACTGTATTACTGGTGATGAGCGAATCATGAAGTCAAGCATGACCCTCAGAGCCCTGACTTGATTTTTAAGGCTGGAATTAAAAAGAAACAAACAAACCCTTCAACCTGTACATTGAGCATATATGACAAAAAACAGCTATGAAAAAACACGTGTAGCCCTACAGAGTCACTCTTACAAACTGACTTTTGAGAGCTGGCCCATTGTTTCAGACCTTACAGTAAATATCGTCTGAATTAACAGTACTCCGAGAAGTTGTGTTGTATACAACTCAAATGACACTAAGATGAAATTAGACTTCCATCTAAATATAAATTGATATGGGGGAGATGGAGAGGATAGCCCACCAATAATAAACTTTCTAAACCACAAACATGCTTCAATTAAAATTTAAAAGCAGTTTACCTGCTTGTGCTAGCTTTTCAGTCTGGGAGTTTGCTAAGAGTTATATTATTTTAGGAACAGTCACTCTGAAATGCAGATTCTACATATACTGAGCTTTTATAAATACTAGTTAAATTTCATATTAGTCTTCTATTATGAAACTACTACTAAAACAATCCTTCTGATTATCAAAATTCCTTGCAGGCTAAATAAGACCTCATTAATAAGACCTATAGGACAAAAGTTTGGAGACCTCATTTTTTCCTATTGTAGTGCCAGTTCTATTTAAAAGCTGTACCTGAGAGTAACACTTTCTTATAGTGAGACCAAAGAAGCATTGCCTATTAAAAAGATAAACTCCTATTCCCAAGGCTTGTTAGTGATTTCTATTTTTAATAGAAAATGAATGTTTGACTTGCACAATTGCACATTCTAACAGAAAGGCAGAGTTGGAACTTGGTTTTTGTGGTTTGTATTTAAAACAAAAGCACAAAACAAAAGGTTGGGGAGAGAAATAAGACTGGTTTCAAAGGATGCATCCAGCTATGTTTTTTCAGACAGATTAAGATTTTGACTGAAGGGAGATGGAATAGATTCTTACCATATGTTGATTTAAATATTTAAAGGCTATTTTTGTAAGGTTTGCTGTATTGGAATTAAATTAAATTTAAAAAAATGCATTCCTAACTACAGTTAGGGTGCTTTGATTATATTTCAAGGGTTCATGTCAATTCAAATAATGTGCTTCATGGTCCATCAATTAACCAAAGGCAATAGAAAACATTTGTAAAAAGAGATGGTAACATTACAGTTTGCTGTCAGTGGATAGGTGGAGTACAAGGTCCAGTTCTTGGTGAGTGAACCAAGAAAGGTTTGGAGATTTGATTCAACTTAGATATGCACCCAAAAGACCATACACTGATCCAAACTTACTGAACCTTTTTGATCTGGAAATTGGGCTGGAAATCTCATTATCAGGCTTGCTCATGAGCCTTCCAGAATATTTTGGTTATGGCCCTCCTGAGAACAACGGCCACTTCAGAACTTCCACTTTCAGCCAAAACCAACAAAAAGTTAAGATATAGCAGCTAAACATCTTTTTCAAGATTTAAAAAGAAGTTCAGATTTGGTTCAGTCTAAATTTAGGTTACTTAAATTTTCTGCACGGTGGCTTATCCTTGTTTGCAGTATGGAATTACTCTTCATCCATTGCATAAATATTCCCATTAAATCACTTATGTAGAGTACATTAAATGAGTGAGGAGCTGAAAGTATCTGTCTTTTCTATTTCAATAAATTGCAGCATGTTATACCAATGTGAGATTTGCAAAACAATCAAGTACAAATGTAAAAACTGATCCATGAAGCTGAAGTACCTGAAATCACTGAAGGCATGACTCATTAAAAATTTGCAGAGGTGTTATTTTGTGACTTTTGTTGTGGATGTTGAGGTATTTTGTGCTGATCTAATTAATCAATGTGATTCACCAAAGTTTGCAATATGCAAGCAGACTTCACTCTTCCTTTGAAATTGACATATAGCCACAGAAAATACTAGAGACCTTTCTCACTCTTAAGGTGAGCTTCTGATCAGATCTCTGCTTACTATAAAACACCAATTAAAATTTACCAATAAAAGGCGTATTCTGATTCTCTTGCTCATATATTGAGTATCATTATACTCCACAACAAGCCACATAGGTTTCAATGGGATGAACTGAAAAGTATTACTTAGTGAGAGATGGCTGTATAGGTGAAATCTTGGATCATCACAGTTTTGTAAGAACATGTTCCATTGTTTCAGTCAAGAGTCTGAAGTGGCATAGATTTAGGGTCAAAGAATAAGAAAAGAAAGAATACACTATTTATTGCCAAGCATCGTAATTATTTGAACACCCTCTTATTGTTCTTTATGCAGAACTTGTTGAAACTGACAAATGGGATGTTATTGTCATTAGACATTTTAATATCAATTGATCATTTAAAACACATTGTGTAGGAATTTATCCATGCAAGTCTCACACACCAATTAACCCCTTCATTGCTGACACCTAATTGCATTTATACTTACGGAACCATTGTTTCAAATTTAGAGAGTACAAGGCACAGCAGGTCCATCCAGCCTGCCCGGTCAAGAGCACCTCCTGATCAGATCTGAAAAATTTTTCAGCAATGGCACAATTCAAAGGAAAACAATAGAAGTTAATGTACCATATACGATCTATTTCTCTAAACTGGAACTTAAAGGATGTCAAACAATAGCTTGCACTACTGTAAGCTAATATTATCACTTCCTCTATGAGAAATATCAGGGAATGGAATGGACAGTCAAAGTTGCAAAGGAAGAGAACATACATTTGGGGCCATTTTAGGATTTTGTTATGTCAACCAGGGACAAGAAGGACATTCTAATAATAGAATCCATCTATCACAACTGAATATTTTGAATTATGAGGCCCTGATTACAGGTTCTAGTTAATCTCAACTCAGGGTAGGACCTGACAGGGGCAACAAGAGTGGCTTTAACCCATATGTGAACAGCCTGTATTCTGGGCCTGGTCATTCACATTTTACAGCCCTCAAAAGGCTGCTCTAAACAGCTATCCCAAGGAGCTGTTGCATCTGCCAAGAATACCGAAACAGTCTGGGCACACCCCTTTCCTTGGCCATGCTCCTAGCATGGGGCTGCAAGGGAGGGTCACATTACATTAGCACTAGACCTCCCAGAGAAACCTTTCATAGCAGGGGCATTGCCTAGGGGCCAAATCTGGCCACTCTGTTTCTTTTATGCCTGGTGCACAAGAGTTGTTTTAGACTCATGAACTGGGCCCTTAATATTTGCACAGCTCTTTGAATAGGTAAATCACTGTCTATTTGTGAAATATTATTGCATATCAAGTTTCTGAAGTGCCTTTTTAAAAAATTAAATTTACTACCTTGAGCATCTACCACAGGAGCCCGCAGTAAAGTTATCAAAGATGTGGGAGACAATCATTAAAAGAGGGTATTTTAAGATCCCTCTGACAAATAACAGATGGCTATTAGGGCTGCCTCAAGAGGACGGATGTTGCTTGGAAGCAGCACACTTGTACTTTTCCGTTGTTGACAGTACCCAAGATGAATTATAACTGGTGTATATTGTTTTACCTACATACCCCTAGAGGCCAGACTCAAGCTTGGAGAAAACTTATGTCTAGATCTAAATCAAGTGGCTTAGGGGCCTTGCTGCTGGCTTTATTTGCAGGGCTTTTCTATTTAGCACTTTCAGTGACTAATGTGACATTGATCAATAGCATCCCCTGATTTAAAGTTTGGGATCACTAAATGGAGGGTGTTCAAAATAATTACACATACAGTATTGCTGCAAAATGCTTCCCATCTTATTTTAAATTACAGGAAACCTATAAACTGAATGGGATTTTGAGAGACAATTCAAATGGCTGGTTAATGAATAGGGTTCCCCCTCCTCCCCCCGAAATACTGCACGTACCAAAGGAGATTACACATTTTTTAAAAAATCTACATGGATAACTTCTCTTTTAATTTTATAAAACAACAATAATATGAAGTCTTGGTCCAGGAAATTTCCTGGGCCTTGACCAGCTACAGTTAATGGCCTGTCAACTCTTCCGAGCCAGTAATTAATCTTTAGGAAGCACACTGAGCCTACATTATTATTGTTAATTAAAATTAGCAATTTGCCTGCTTTATCCACTAGCCAAACTTGTTTTCATTTGCAATGGCTCAGATCTCATTTTGGATTAAATAAATTTTGTAGGAGATGAAGAAAGAACAAAGATGTCCTGTAACTTGTTATTAAAGATGATAAAAAAATCTAATAAAAACATCTTGGTGAACTCAACAATTTATAGTAAATATTACTGGTGTAAGGTCCCACCTAATTAAGACAGTGTGATTCTTAATTCTCTTATATGCCATCAATTCACTCAACTATAGCAAGTATATTTCTTGCTTGTAGAGTATGACTTGTTTTATTGTTAGATGTAAGATTTGTAAATTGCATCTGTGACTTTAAGTTGCTAGATGCCATGAAGTACTAACATACTGTACAGATTTTGCTTTAATATCCTTAGCAAACCACATTCTATTTTCCCTCTTTAAAAATGCAGGCTTGCTTGTGAAACCAGTTATCAGTCCTCTGACAAGCTTTTACAGTTACCCTCTCTTGTATGCTCATCCTCACCAATACCTGACAGGGAGTTTTCTTGCTATTCTTTCTAACTCATTCTCATAACCTGGATTAAACTGTACTCCATAGTCCAATTCTTTCATTGAAGTGTCCCATGACTTCAGAAACACAACTGTGTTCATTAACCACATTATCCATAGCCATCTCCATGATTTTCTTGTAAATTACTGTGATTACTATATATTCAAAGTACTGTTCACTTACTGTATTTATCATCTAGCTAGGCTAAATATATATTTATATCCAGTGAGTTTGCTTTTTCTTACCTCTTCATTCACAACATCTTGTTGAGGTGTCTTACACAGGCTCCTTATCCTGAATACTGGGGGCTTTTTATTGTTTGCTTTGTTAATTTCCTTGCCTTGCAAGCAATCCAGCTTTGGTACAGTCACTGTTTAGAAGGCTAGTGTATGCCTCTGCACTGTTAGGTTTTTTCTTTAATCAACATATGGGCTATAATATAATGGTTGTTTTGAATCTGATGTCATGGGAAAAAGTCTTGCTTCAGGCAACGTGGAAATTTGCCCAGATACTTTCAAGTTGTTTCTTCCTTGAGTATAATATCATTTATTTGAGACTTTTCACTTGCCTTCTAATGGATATTCATACTAACCTATGACCACTTTCCAATCCAAATATAGCACTACTAGAGTTAACAAAACTAAGATATGGTTCTGTTTATGGCGTGTGTTTAACAATCACAACCAAATCCTTTCTGAAATGTCATGGTCAAACGTGTCATAAAATTTGGAGAGGTTTATTAGGACTCTCTCTGCAGACATTTTAAAATAACATGTGTTTTTAAAGTTAGAAAAAAGTCATGCAGAAGTGACATGTTTTTCAGCTGTTTGTTATATTTTACCCCATTGAACTCTTCTTATGACAAAACAAAGTGACCAAGCATGCACAACCAAGACTCATTGACCAATGGTGGTTTAGATGTGCAAGAAATACAGGGCTGAACCCTTTTTCCAATTAGTTAGGACTGCAGTAGCATCCTAGAAAAGATCCTGTACCTACTTTAAAAGCATAGCTGAAATAATGGCATAAGTCTGGTTATTGGACACAGAGAAAATCAGCTAATATAACTTTGATGTAGCTCAACTTTCTAAATGCTGCTGATTTACAGCAGCTGTGATCCTGGAGTTTAAATTTTAGTGAAGTTAATATGCAGGACCAGTGAGCAATCCTACCAAACATGAATATCCTATTAAGATGTATAAAAGATACTAGTTTAGTATGAGACATCTGAGACTGGTTATCCCACTTTTTCTAATCTCTAGTAAAACATTTTTATCAATTCTTATTTTTGCTGTTGCTCTAATTGCTTTAAGAAAACAAAAATCTATTATATGCAAAAGAAAGTTGTCTGAAGTTCTAATCCTACACATCTTGTATTAATAAAATATAAGAAGCTCAGTGGAGCCTGAGTGCACAAACAGTGCATTTGGAACATTCAGCAAACATATGTCAATTTCTGCTATACACATGCAAACTGGGATTCTTCTATAGTTTATAACTCAGCCAGAGCTAGGTGCATTTTCATGGGGACAGCAAAAGACATCTTTTTGACCTTAGAGCTGTCTCTTTGCCAGATTATAAACTCTTGCCATGAACCATTAAACCATTAACCATAATTAACCATAACCATTAACCATAACCATAAACCATTGAACCATTAAAAACCAGATGGAAAAAAAATTAACATTGGCAAATCTATTTTATAGTAGACTCTTTCTTAAAAATGGCTGAACTATTTTTTCTCGATTTTCAAAAAAAATAATCCAATCTGAGGCAGAGACCAAGGATAGCAAATTTCAATCTGAATGGTTAGAGTTTGTCAAAAGCTATAGGCAACTGAAAATGAAGATTTAGAATGGAAATTATTAGGCAACCTTTACATTCAGCATCACGATCAGCTCTCCCAATAATGAGGGTGAAAACAACAAAGTGGAGGTTCTAGTTAGGATTTGTTGGCATATAGCGATCACCACATAGAATTAAAGGAAACAAACTTTTAAAGTTGTTCTGAAAGGTTTTCCTGTTTCTGAATGTAGTAGGTTGTTTTAATACTTTCTGAGTAGCTACCTACATTAGTACAGTACATTATAGCATGTGTGCCATTTATTGCTAGAGCACTAGTATCTTACATCATTATTCATGTTAACTAATGTTGGTTTGAGATTGGCCACAGCTTTTTCAGCAGTAAAGAGGACAAGGAAGCTGAATCAATGCTTTTAGTTTAGTTCATCTCATGGTCCTATAATTGCACGCCTCAGTGTACAGCCAAGTTTTGTCTTGCTAATGTCAAAGTGTATAAAACTGATTTAATTTGATAACATAGTTGAAGGAAGAAACATGTCACTAATGGTTACATCTTGCAAGTGATAAATATTGGTCTCTGGCGCACTCTGATCTGGAATGTGCGCCTGCTTAATGCGATTGATGTAAGAAGATTTAGTCCTATTCTGTAAGGCGACTTTGGTGCTTTTCAGCAGTACATTGAGTGAGGGCTAGCTCAGTGTGGTCTGACTTTGCTATCCACTTTGATTTTTATGTCTGTCAGAAGCAATGCAATATTATGTCATATGGGTGGCTGAAGAGCCGAAAGATCACTGTTGCCTTAAGTTAGCTGTAGAAGAACTGCTGAAGACTGCAAAATATAAATAATGAAAAAGGGGCCAAAATACACATGCCTTCTTCAGGTAAAACTCACAATGAATGTAATGAGAGCTAAGGAATGCAATATTTCACCAAAAGAGAATTAAAAATGTATCCACCTAGTAAAACATATAGGCTCGCAGAAGTATCTGAAATGCTCTGGACCATAATGCAGCAGGAAAAATTAAAAAATATAAGATTTAGAAACAACACCTTTGATCCCCTGTTTAATTGAGCATCTTCTATAAACCTTTAAACTCTGTGGTGGTGATGGCAAAATGTGTATATGCATTTTAAAACATTACAAATCAAACAGCAAAGGGACTCAGAAAAATCCTGAATGCAGACCTCAGTTTGATGAGCATGTGGGGTATTTCCTTGCCATCCTGCATTATTGTATTTCTAATGGATCTATCACAATTTTATCTAGGCACCTTGAGCCAGATTCGCAGCTCTGTTCTCGTCTGGCAGTGTGAATGGAACAGAAGCTACCCACATCTCCCCAGCTGGTGATTTCCCCCCCAATGTGGAGTCTTCAGCAGGCAGGGAGCTGGTGCAGCTGGCTCCTTCATCCCCCCCGGCACAGTGTGGTGCTGTTGGGAAGGGGAAGGAGCAAGGCCACAGTGCCGCTAGGGGACAGCACACACTGCCCCTTGGAGATGATTGATGGCCTGCTCTGCCTCGTGCCAGCTCTGTGCTGCTCTGGACTATGTTAGGGCTGAGGAGGAGCTGAGCAGAGAATGGGGTAGCTATAACTGGCACCCTTCTCTGCTGCATGAAACAGATCTTGGTGACAGCAGAGAATCTGACTTTATGAGGCCCACATGGCGATGAGAATGGAATATGTGGTCTGAGGCCACATTTAGGGATCATACATTGAGATTTATTCATTAATTATTTTAGCACTAGAGTTTTTAAAATAGCATAAAATCCAGCCAAGCTAGTTTTGCTATTTATAATTCCCATTGTTGCAGATCCCAATAGACGATCAAATCTGATGTTTTAGTGGTGCGATACTGACTTGCATAAAGAAGTTCCCAGAATGTTCTCTTGTGATTTCAGAACAGATTAGCCTGTCAGGATAAATTTTTCAAAAGTGCCCAAGTGATTTAGGCTCCTAAATCCCTTTATACTGAATTGTACTGATGACTGCAGGGATCAAACCTCTTTTGAGACCACGTGTGAATTTACCCTTAAATTAACATAACTGTCAGGATAAGTTAATCACAAGCCCCCCCGCCACCTAAAACACAAGGGGTTGTGAGCCCTCCTAGCAGTTTTGATCTGACTGGGTGCAGGGGTTTTGCTGAGTATACTGCTTACGTAAGAGGTGAGTATGTGAGTGAGGGAGAGGGTGGGAGGTGAGGGCCAGACCACACAGAGCTAGAGAGATCCAGGGCCAGAGCAAGAAAGGCAAGCAGGCACCTGTAAGTGCGGTGTGACTCTGAAGAAGTCCGGTGAGAGGTTTGGGTCAATGGTGCTGGCTGAACAAATCTTGGGCCTATAAGTGATAAAACTGCTCCTTTTGGTTTCGATCCCTCCTGCATTCTGAGAAACAGAACTTTATACATTCTTGTAAACAAACACTGCATCAAAACTCCAGACTATCATCAATTTCTACTCCCAGCTGGGACAACCCCAGGGCCTGAACTCTGACTAGCCAGTTGGGTAAAAAAAGAGGGGTAAAAATCCCATTGTTAAAAGTACATAAGGGTCAGACTTTTAAAGGTATTTAGGCACTTGAGTCATATAGGTTCCTGGGATTTTCATTGGGAGTTAGGTACCTAGGCAAAACAAAACCTGACCTCTTGTGCCTCAGTCTCATTGAAAGTCACTGGGACTTTGTGCCTAAGTGCCCAAGTCACTGTTCAAACATGGGATTTAGATTCCTAAGTCACATTTGAAAATTTTATCCCATAAGAGAAAATGCAAGAAATTTTCACTCTAGATGAATGCCAAAATAAACTATCAGTATTATTCAATAATCAGACAGAATACAGTTTATGGAATAGTTAGTGAAGGCTGATCCTAAAGAAGGCTGCAGTTTTGGTTAAGATGATTTTTGGATAATTATCTGTTTATCTGAAGCATATCCAAACCTCTGCTTTGGGAAATCATGCAAGAACAGGCTTTCCTGTAAGATTTCCAGTATTTCCTGGTTACAGCTGGGAAAGAAATAGTGCAAGAGAAGCCTCTCAAGATATTTCAGTTTCTGGTCCCAGCAAAAACCACAAAGTGCAGAGTGTAGGGGTGAAAAATAAAGCATGTGTCTTTTTAAAAACAGACCTCACATATGGTTTGATTATGTTGAGTTCAAGTAATGGGTGAAGGTTAATTTGAGTCAAGTTTGGCAAATTTGGTCAAAAAGAAAAAATATTGGAAATGTCAAAATGGGAAAATTGTCTTTTCCCTTGGTATTTTCAGTGCTGAAAATCCTGGTCACTAAAATCAGCAGATTTGAAGGGACTAGTTGGGGTTACTGTTTCTCTCTCTTTAACCAGAAGCAGAGGTGATGTGCTAAGTGACATCACCAACGCTTAGAGGACTATGAGGCTGAGAAGGTTCCTAATGCAGGAAATCGTAGGAGTAAGAAAGCAGCCAGCTGGCAATGATAGGAGATGTGCAACTCCTTTCCTCTGTGCTACTGCTGCTCCCTGCTGCAGGAGATTAGTTTTTAAAACTAAACATGATAAGATTCAGCATGTTACTTTATCTTTGTATCTGCTGTGTTTAGACATCCACAAAATATTAATTTTAAAAAGCCAACTTTTCCTTTCTTATCCCTCAATGTGTGTCAAGATTTAAAGAGCCAAAGCCAATGAACTTTTCCCCACTCCCTATGGTGCCTTGTTCCATTTGGTGGGGCCCTCCTCTGATAACTGAGTCTTTTTTTCTCCATCTGAAACTTCCTGATTTTACAGAGACAAGTTTATGTGCCACTATTTAGATACATTACAAAAACATCTCCTCAGAAAATCTTGTAAAGCTTTCAAAGATCAGATATGAAGCTAAACAATCTCTGGTTTGCAGCTTAGTTTGGATTCACCAGTTCCATCCATAGACATTTCTACCACCTGCATAACAGCTGCTTCTGAAAATAACCTGCAGAAGTAGAGAACAGTTCTTTGCAAGGATATAGCTGGTGAGAATAAGCAAAACCTAGTTACATCAAATTGCTGTAACTCTCAAACAAAACGGAAGCAAAAAATGACAATACACATTCATTTGACTGTGAAGAATGTAAATTACTATTATAAATGTTTGTTTTGTCTGATAATATCTTAACTACAACCAAAAACTCTTCTGTCCACTCCCCGGCCCTCTCCCCAATGTATCAGGATTTTGTAATCATATTTTTTCATTATGTTCAACATAAGTTTCAAAAAAGCATATTCTTCTTCCTTTGATTAATGTTACCCTTTAATTAAGAGAAAACCAAAATTGCAGACATGAAACACACACGCGGACAATCTCTGAAAAACGCTGTTTGAAAAGACATAGAAATTGCAAATGGATACCTGTAGCTATTCTATACATGTTTTGCTCAGTCAGCTAATCCATACATACTGTTGCCAGTTTGAAATGTGGATAATCAGTCCATATTTGAAAGCATGTCAAGTTACCATATCCTTCCATTAACAGATGGCAAAATAACAGGAAAGCCAAACCTCAGTTTTCAAGGTTCTGGCCTTTTCACTGCTTTGGTCACACCATGGATAGCAAAGCTCTTGTTGTACAACTGAATGGTGAAAACATTGTAGATGTTTTGATGGCAGGATCTGGATGCAGTGATGTGCTGGAAGTAGCTTTTGGAAGCAGTTCCCAGGAATTCTGTTAAAACTGACACAATGTTCAGGATAATTTCCCCCATCCTATGGGGTCACTTCTTAGAGTACTGTTAAACCCTCCCTGCCAGAGAACCTGAGACTCAGAACAATACTTCTGAAGGGCAACATATTTTGCCTTTGGAATAGACTGCATTGCACTAAATTACAGGGATATTTAAAACAATATAACCCAAAGGAGGAGGTTTCTTCCCCGACCCTCACCCAAGGTTTTCACCCTCAAACCTTCATTTCAAATTATGCTATATTGCCCATATGCTAAGCTTTGTGGGAACCAAACATAATATTTCCAACCAAGTGCACGGAATACACTTACTTGGCTAGTGGTGTTGCCACCCACATTTGTTTTTATTGTAGTGTCTAGGAGTCCTAGTCATGGTCCACAACCCATTGTGGTAGGCCCTGTATAACCACAGAACAAAAACAGTCCCTGACCCCAAAGAGCTTAATACAAGAGACAATGGATGGATAGAGACAGATGAGGAATACAATAATGAGACATATTGGTCAGCATGATATTCAGTGGTCGCTGCACATTAGCAGCCCAACCATTGTCAAGTTTTATGTGGGCATCATGGCAAAGGGGAGTTATTAGGAAGTATTTGATGGTGGATAATAAGGTAGCTTTACAGGTATTTATGGGGAATGTCTTCCCAATGTGTGGGGCAGTATAGAAGGCATGAAGGTGTGTGTCTGAAAATTTAACAAGTAGGCACTGGAGTCTGACATCATGGGTTGTTCATAGGTGAACATCTATAGCTTGATATCAAAGTGAGATGATAGGTAGGGTGGGGACCATCTGAAGGACCATGGAAGTGAAGACCAGCAGCTTATGTTTGATGCGACAGAAAACTGAGAGCCAGTGGATGGATTCAAAGAGAGCGGTGACATGGCAGAGCAAAAAGGACTAGAAAAATTATCTTTGCAGCCTCATTCTGAATGGATATAGGCAGGGAAAGATTGCACTTGTCAAGGCCAGAGAGCAAGATGTTGCAGTAACTGAGACATGAGATAACAAGAGCTTGGACTAGAGTTTTAGCTTCATGGATGGCTAGGAAAGGTTGTATCTTACATGTTATGCAGAAGAAAATTGGCAAAACATAGATATAGCCTAGATTTGAGGACCTAGACAGTGTGTCAAATCAAAGATGATGCCCAGGTTAGTGAGAGGCGGAATGATGGTGCTGTCCACAGTGATTGAGAAAGGAGGCAGTGGGGAGGACTTGAGGGTGGGGTTCTGTTTTAGCCGCATTTAGCTTGAGCTGACTGCTAGACATCCACAAGGAGACGTCAGAGAGACAGGCCAAGCTTTTAATTTGGGCAGAAGGAGATGGGTGTGGAGTAGAGAGGTAGATCTGAGAGTGATCAGCACAAAGATGGCAGTTGTATATGTGTTTGCTGATTACCCAGAAGTAAGGGGTAGAGGGAAAAGAAAAGGGGACCAAGGGCAGAGCCCTGTGGAACCCACACAGAAAGTTGAAGTGGGGAAGAGGAGAATCCTCTAACGAACATGCTGAAGAAGCAATTAGAAAGGTAGGAGGAAAACCAGGAAAGGACAGAGTCACAGAAACTGAGGACAAGATTTCAAGAAGAGCATGGACGACTGTATCAAAGGCAGCAGATAGGACAAGGAGGAGGAGCATGGAATACTGATTTTGAGTGTTAACTAGGAATTGGTCAATAGAGACCTTGGTGAGAGTAGCTTCAGTGGAATGCAAGGGGTGGAAGCCAGTCTGGAGAGGGCCTAAGATGGAATTGGAGGAGACAAACTCCAGGCACTGATTGAATGTGTTATTAACAATGAGCTTAGAGATGAAAAGGGGAAGGATGATTATAGTTATGAGAAAGCACTTTGAGTAAATGAGAAAACAAATGAATATTTGATAATGGGTTCTTCAGTCTAGCAGGCAAAGGTATAACAAGATCTAATGGTTATATGTAGAAGCAAGACAAATTCAGACTGGAAATAAGGCATACATTTTTAACAGTGAGTGTAATTAACGATTGGAACAATTTTCCAGGGGTCATGGTGGAGTCTCCATCACTGACAATTTTTAAAATCGAGTGAACTTTAAAAAAAGCATACTTAAAAAAAACAAAACAAATTTTGGTGAAGCTCTGTTGCCTCCTTTAGACAAGAGATCAGCCTATATGATTGCAATGGTCCCTTCTGGTCTTGGAATCTGTAAGTCCTCCTCTCTATGACAACACAAACTAATACATAGATTTGATTCACAGGCTGAGGGAAAGTATTTTTTTGGGAGAACCTTGATAAAATATTGGCAGCACATCACCTTCTATGGAGGAAAGCACAGAAGCTAAAGTCTTTGGATGTTGCAATTATATTAGCTTCTAACAAACCTTAAATAAAGAAATCAGTGTCCCTGTGTCCACTTACTTAGAGCTAAAGTTGTTTAATTTTTTACCTAAAATGAAAATGTACAAATCAATATATGAAAGCTAACAAATACATAATGAGTGTCCTGTGGGCTAAATGGTACCGCTAAAGAACAGCTTTACACTGGAGGCCATGTGGTACCACACTGCTGCAGAGGGTGCTCAGGGTGGGACTGGGCCTGAGAGTGTTCAGGCTGCACTATCAATACACAGAGAATGCTAGAATCCTTACATTTCTGGCTGCACTGTTGCCCCCAGACCACTCTGGACAGGGGTTGTAATGGTGGCCATGTCTCCTCCTAATCACCTTTGGGCCGACGTGCACTTCTGCATGTATGTGCAGGGGTCAGTTTCTGTACACCTCTTAGCTCAGGGACAACTGTTCCTGGTCCTTGCACACTTCATACAAAATTCAGGCAAAATATAATTCCTGTTTTGGAGCATGCTAGAGTTCTTTTGCTATCCCTTACTACTTTAATTGTAATCTGCTAGGCTATGCAGATATGACATTGAGAAAATAACTCATAAGCTAGAAAAATGCTACAACAATGTGCATATGTGGTATTTGTATAAGAATGAACTTGAATTTATATTGAATTAAGAACAGAAACTCTAAACTTGTTCCTGATGTCTTTCTAGTCCTTACATTGCTGCAGGTAGAAGGGGTAATATTGTTAATTGTTCCAGCTACTCCCTGTGAATGGGTCAGAATGCTTATATCACTGTGCTTGTACATGCACTAGAGAAACCTACCATAAGGAAAGCATGTCAATATTTCTATTAGCTCAGTCAGTGTGTCATACAATTTCTTTGACACAGCAAGAGTTTTAGGCAGTCTCTAATTCCATTGATCCATTTCAAGAATTACCAATCTGTGAGAGCAAAAGTTTAATGACCTCTTTTTCTATTGTCCCGGGGGGTGGGAGAGGGAGAGAGAGAGAGACACACACACACACACACACACACACACACACACTTACACTTAAAGCTTTGCTCTCACACAGTTTGCTCTTGACTTGATTATCCTTTCCCTAGGAATTATCTGCCTAAGAAAGGATGGCCTTGTAGCTAATACACAGGACTGAGAATCTGGCCTAAAGAGAATCTAAACCTATTCTTTATAATCTTACACTAATCAAGTGACAGGTGGATCTCAATTCTAAATCCCTTGAAGGGCAGGGATTCAAACCACAGAAAAGGTTATTTCAGTAGGTGAGATGAAAAATGATTCAGGCATGAATACAAGTTTCAGCAGAGGTCAAGGTGAAGATGAACTTTAGCAAGAAAGCTAGTGAAAGGAAGATATAGGACCATTATTTCAGAACGGCTCAGGCACATTTGTGTATGTAAAATGCACACGTTTAAAACTAATTTGTGCACGTAATTATTGAAATTGAACATATAGCAACAAGTCTAAGTGTGCATAGTTTTGAATATCTTCTCTGTGGGAAAGGAAGAAGAGATGAAAAAAGCAAGTTAGGAGTGACTCCAAGATTCATGATTTGTGACCAAGTCTAATCAAGGCAAAACGCTGGTAGAATAGGAGAAATGGGATAAAGAGGAGTTTGACCTATAAGGAGGCTTTTATTCATTGACTCAGTTAGTACAGAGTAGCCTATTTCTGACAAGATGGACATATGGGAGAAAGATCAGAAAACTGGTTGAGGGAAATGCAAATTTGGTGTCACAGGGACTAGAAGGGCTAACCAGTGTTGAAATTATAAATGAGATCTCCATATAACATCATTTTCTGGGACAAGAGGGCCAAGGATGGATTCTTGAGGCTCTCCATGATGGAAAGAAAAGAGTGAAATGCATAGCTTCCACTGGAAGTTAAAAAGAAGCACTTTAACTATGGAATGTTTGTTCAAGTATATGACTGATATTTTAGCACAAACCTAAGCACATCCAGCTACACTGAACAAATCCACTTGCTAGAAGTATCTGGTATATTAATCGTATGACAACTGTTACACAGTATTGATCATTATAACAAAAATTCAAACAATTCATCTAGTTATTTATTGTTCTGGTCAGTTTAGCTGCAGACTATAAAGAGATACTTGTTTATTTGTCTCATAGGCTGCCTTCTAAATCAGAAAAACTAGAACCTTAAACAAAAAATAAAGCTTAGATTTTGGACGATATTACAAAATCTGGGGGAGATTAGATATGTAACTTTTGCCCAAGATTTTCCTTCACAGATGCAAGTTGTCTACCCACAAGTATTGTATGTGAAAATATAGTATCAGAATTCTATCACTTGATTTTCACTTATGAAAAACTACTTACATAGCTGAGGGCATCTAAGACCTTTTTGTATAGGATTAACTAAGCTGGGGGGAGTGGTAGATACCCTGCAAGGTAGGGATAGGATACAGAGTGACCTAAACAAACTGGAGGATTGGGCCAAAAGAAATCTAATGAGGTTCAACGAGGACAAGTGCAGAGTCCTCCACTTAGGAAGGAAGAATCCCATGCACAGCTATAGACTGGGGACCGACGAGCTGGGCAGCAGCTCTGCAGAAAAGGACCTGGGGGTAACAGTGGATAAAAAGCTGGATATGAGTCAGCAGTGTGCCCTGGTTGTCAAGAAGGCTAATGGCATATTGGGCTGCATTAGGAGGGGCATTGCCAGCAGGTCACGGGAAGTGATTATTCCCCTCTATTCGGCATTGGTGAGGCCGCATTTAGAATATTGTGTCCAGTTTTGGGCCTCCCACTACAAAAAGGATGTGGACAAGTTGGAGAGAGTCCAGCGGAGGGCAACAAAAATGATTAGGGGGCTGGAGCACAGGACTTATGAAGAGAGGCTGAGGGAACTGGGCTTGTTTAGTTTGCAAAAGAGAAGAGTGAGGGGGGATTTGATAGCGGCCTTTAACTACCTAAAAGGGGGTTCCAGGGAGGATGGGGCTAGGCTGTTCTCAGTGGTGGCAGATGACAGAGCAAGGAGCAACGGTCTCAAGTTGCAGGGCGGGAGGTCTAAGTTGGACATTAGGAAAAAGTTTTTTACTAGGAGGGTGGTGAAGCACTGGAATGGGTTACCTAAGGAGGTGGTGGAATCTCCATCCTTAGAGGTTTTTAAGCTGAGGCTTGACAAAGCCCTGGTTGGGATAATATAGCTGAGGTTAGTCCTGCTTTGAGCACGGGGTTGGACTAGATGACCTCCTGAGGTCCCTTCCAACTCTAATATTCTATGATTCTATGTAGTAAAAGGAAGTAGTTTCTACTAAAACTTGTTGTGAATTTGTGGGCTCTTTCTTGAAGTGGTAACACTAGTTGAATAATATTTGTTGAATAATTTGATGGACTTCACTATATTTTTTAACAAAATATCCCACTCTTTCTCCCTATTATTCACCCATGTTATAGAACCGGGCAAATGATTATGAATATGCATTTTGTGAATTTTTCTCAAATAAAATATTTAATTTGGGATAGGAGGGAAAGTCCTCTCATAGATCAGTAACTGGTTAAAAGATAAGAAACGAAGTGTAGAAATAAATGGTCAGTTTTCAGAATGGAGAGAGGTAAATAGCGGTGTCCCCCAGGAGTCTGTACTGACACCATATTCATAAATTATCTGGAAAAAGGGGGTAAACAGTGAGGTGGCAAAATTTGCAGATGATACAAAACTATTCAAGATAGGGAAGTCCAAAGCAGACTGTGAAGAGTTACAAAGAGATCTCACAAAACTGGGTGACTAGACAACAAAATGGCAGGTGACATTTAATGTTGATAAATGCAAAACTAATGTACATTGGAAAATATGATCCCAACTATACATATAAAATGATGGGGGTCTAAATTAACCATTACGACTCAAGAACTATCTTGGAGTCACTGTGGATAGTTCTCTGAAAACATCCACTCAAGGTGAAGTGGCAGTCAAAAAAGTTAACAGAATGTTGGGAATCATTTGGAAAGGGATAGCTAAGACAGAAAATATCATATTGCCTCTATATAAAGCCATGGTACACCCACATCTGAAATGCTGCCTGCAGATCTGGTCTCCCCATTTCGAAAAAGATATATTGGAATTGGAAAAGGTACAGAAAAGGGCAACAAAAGCATTAGGGGTATGGAACACTTTCCATATGAGAAAAGATTAATAAGAATGGGATTTTTCAGCTTGGAAAAGAAATGACTAAGGGGGATATGACAGAAGTCTATAAAATCATGACTGATGTGGAGAAAGTAGTATGTTTACTCCTCATAACACAAAAAATAGGGGTAACTAAATGAAATTAAATTGGCAGCAGGTTTAAACAAACAAAAAGGAAGTATTTCTTTGTACAATGCCCAATCAACCTGTGGAACTCTCTGCCAGAGGATGTTGTGAAGGTCAAGACTACAATGGGGTTAAAAAAGAACTAGTTAAGTTCATGGAGAATAAGTCCCTCAATGGCTATTATCCAAGTGAATAATGGATGCAACCCTATGCTCTGGGTATTTTCAGTTTTTAACTGCCAGAAGAGGGGAATGGACAATGGCTATTTGCCAGGATGGGCAGGGATGCAAAACCATGCTCTAAAGTGTTGTTTAGCCTTTGTCACCTGTTTACCTGTTCTGTTCATTTCCCATTGAAGCACCTGGCATTGGCCACTGTCAGAAGACAGGATATTGGGCTAGATGGACCATTAGTCTGACCCAGTATGGTTGTTACGTTTGACATTTTGTCCTATTAGACCCAGCTGTAGCAAAGTAGGCAATTTGTTATCTGAAATGTAGATTTGATATCTCTATGCTTTCCCCTCAACACTAATTTTGAGACTTCATTGTACGGCCTAAATGACAAATGACCAGGTGGGTTTATCAGTGGGCTGAGGCTGGGGGTTGAAAGAAACTAGCATAAATAGAATGAAAAACACCTTAGGCGGTGCATGAAGCAGTATGTGTCCATTACAGTGGCATACCGTGGGTCTCCAGCCCCTAGGGGCCAAGCCTGTATTTGCACCCCCCCTCCCCCAGGCCTCACATATCCACCCCTGCACAGGGCAGAAGGAGTTCCCAGCCCCCACCAGATGGCACCATCCCCCAGCTGCCCTGGGGAGGAGGGGGATATGCCACTTACCTCCTCCCGTGTGGGGGACTTTCTGGCACTCATTGTGGCGGGCTCCACCACCCCTCCCCCTACACTTACCTGCTGCACAGTGCTCACCTCTTCTGCTCTAGCACTGCAGCCTGGCATTGGCTGGGATGGGGTGGCCTCACCGCTCCATCAAGGGGCAGCAGGGGAGCTCCTTCTGGTCAGCTCCAGCTCCATGCTCACCCCTGGGCTCTATCCATCCCCACCTCAGAGCCTCCTGTGCACCCCACATGTTGTAAAGGGCTGGCCTGACACCCCCCTCCAGGCCAGTGGCTGGCCGCCACCCCCCTCGGTACACCACTGATCCATTATGAACAGATTTCAGTTATTATAGATTTTTATAACTATGATTTGTGAGATAAAAGAGATCCTAATATTCTCACAAGATGTGAGACATGAGCAGAGCCCTTGTAACCAGTATACCGTCTGGAAGCAGAAATTGTGATTCCAGTAAGTCCTATATTATTTTTGTTATGTCTATAGCATAACACTGGCAGACGTGCTTTATTTTAATGACCATAATAAACAGACATGACAGAAAACTAGCACTCCAGATTTGTTAAATTACCACAGTGAATTTGATCACATTCAGACACATCTTCACATAATGTCATCTGTGGCTGGCACAGCTACATACTGCATGATGTGTAGCCATTTTCACAGCCATCAAATAGTCAAATTTACTGACTGTCAAATTAAAAAGGAAAAGAAAAACAAGAATCTCTTTAGTTGCCTTCTTTACCCCCAATTAATTTTAATTTTGTTTGCAAAATCTTAATACTGCCATACATAATTGTAAACATATTTTTTGTTCTACTTTTTAAATTGTTGTAAAAACCAGTAGGAATGTAAGCGGTACCTGAACACAGAGTCTGATCCAAAAACCTGGTTAAGTCAATGGGATGGTTGACTTTAATGGGCTTGAAAGTAAGCTTAGTTAGCATAAGGAACCAAAAAGTCATTGTGCATGGGTATGCACAAAGAAACTACATCCCAGAACTGCTCCTACAGTAAGGGAGAATGTATTTGTCTGCATATAGAAAGAGTGGCATGGAGTAGAAGGAAAATTATTAAATTGTTTGCTGAGTGCAAGATGAACCATCACAACAGTTTTATTTTCCTTGCTCCTGGAACAAATATTCCTTCAAACAATACTGTACTTATTACTAATGGCCAATCATTGCTCAATGCAGTACAGAAAGTGAAAGATAGTCAACCACAAATGTAAACAGAACATGTCACATTAAGAAAAAGCATGCGTTAGTAGCTTGACACAGTTTTCTATTCATTTAAAAGTGCTTGAACAACAAGTTTAACATAACAGTAATCCAGTATTTACAAGAAAGCAATGTCCTGTGCAGTGCCCTCAAATGAGATTTCAGTTCTCAGTGTCAGGCTGCTCTAAAGGAAAGCATTACCTTGAGTTCCAAGGCCACTTCAATGATATTTGGCACTATTGTTTCAATACAATTCAAGAGGTCCTCACATTTTGGTGTAAGAATGTTTTGTTCCTTTAACAGAGAAAGTTTTGCTGTTTTATTGAATTTTATATTGATGATTCACAGTGCATCCATCTAAACAGTTCATTTTCACATCACTTCCATTATATGTGAGTATTTAACACATAAGACCTGCATTATTTTAACTTGTTTGGCCTTTAAAAATTTCCACTGTACTTCTGGATAGACTTTGATTTGATACAGGAAAGACTTTGGCTTTCAAACAGGTCTGTTATGTTAGCAAGTGTCCATTTCAGTGGTCACTTCTTTATACTTTTTCAATAGGCATGGCACAGCTTCAATAGGTAAAGATAAGGGCTTCATATATAAAATCCCCAAACTCCCTAATGTAAGCAAAAAAAAATATACGCTACTTTAAGTATGTTATCTTAGATCCAAGAAACTGAATTTCTGAGCTGTTGTAAGAGGTGCTTTTCCCCTTCTGCATTGAATATCTGCTCAATACAGTTGATGAAATCAATGGCATACTTGTATACTCAATAGGACATTTGAAAAAGAATTGTACAGTACTCTTTCATTAAGTCTTACTAAATAGAAAGCCAAATTTTAAAGCTTGTTGCCTAAATCTATATTAAGTGGCCTGATTTTCACTTAAGTTGAACATCCACAATGCCTTTTGGTTTTAAAGGCAGCTGCCAAAGTGCTCACAACTTCTGCAAATCTGATGTCTAACACTTGATTTTCATACCCTAACTTTAGGACATAAATTTGGAAATTCTGACCTAAGCTTTTTCAGTTTCAGTAGAGACGATTTTCATACAAATGCAAAACTTAACTTCTCCGAAGTAATATTTTCTGAAAGTGTAGTTTTTAGTTAGAGAAGCAACTGTAAAGATATTTATTCTCTTGCAATGACTTCTGTGTGAAAATTTGCTCATTCTACCAGTCAGAAGGTGGTATTTCTAACTGTCAGTATTAAATTCATAGAACCGTAGAGTTGGAAGGGACCTCAGGAGGTCATCTAGTCCAACCCCTTGCTCAAAGCAGGACTAACCAGGACTAACCTCAGCTAAATAATCCCGGCCAGGGCTTTGTCAAGCTGCAGCTTAAAAACCTCTAAAGATGGAGATTCCACCACCTCCCTAGGTAAGCCATTCCAGTGCTTCACCACCCTCCTACTGAAAAACCTTTTTCAAATGTCCAACCTAGACCTCCCGCCCTGCAACTTGAGACCGTTGCTCCTTGTTCTGTCATCTGCCACCACCGAGAACAGCCTAGCCCCATCCTCCCTGGAACCCCCTTTCAGGTAGTTAAAAGCTGCTATCAAATCCCCCCTCATTCTTCGCTTTTGCAAACTAAACAAGCCCAGTTTCCTTAGCCTCTCCTCATAAGTCCTGTGCTCCAGCCCTCTAATCATTTTTGTTGCCCTCCGCTGTACTCTCTCCAACTTGTCTACATCCTTTTTGTAGTGGGGGGCCCAAAACTGGACACAATACTTCAAATGCGGCCTCACCAATGCCGAATAGAGGGGAATGATCACTTCCCACGATCTGCTGGCAATGCTCCTATTAATGCAGCCCAATATGCTATTAGCCTTCTTGGCAACCAGAGCACACTGCTGACTCATATCCAGCTTCTTATCCACTGTTATCCCCAGGTCTTTTTCTGCAGAACTGCTGCCTAGCTCATCGGTCCCCAGTCTGTAACTGTGCATGGGATTCTTCCATCCTAAATGCAGGACTCTACACTTGTCCTTGTTGAACCTCATCAGATTTCTTTTGACCCAATCCCAATCCCAATCCCAAACCCAAAATCAACCGTGTTCTCTCTGTCCCTAGTAATGATTATTTTGCAATCCAAACAAAGGTGTTTTGTAGATGATGCGGGAGACAGAAGATAATTCAGTGTATGCTCTCATAGCTGTATCAGTTCTGCAGTGACAACACTGCTTTGTCAGTGAAGTAACAGATACATAAAACCCTTGCTCCCTTTTTATATGTGGCATAGGAAGGTACTATTTCTGATCACTTTTTAATTATAACTGCACATACAAATGGAATACTATTGATTTGTTCTTCTCAGTTGGCTCCAGCTTCAATCTGACCCCCACTGAGAACAATGCTCTTCTCAGAGCCACAAACAGTTGTGGTGGTTGTAAAGACTTCAGTAATGTATTGTAGCACAGGCAGCCTCAAATATTGTCATAACATGGACCATATCTTAAATAGAGAGATTATCTTGTCCCATTCACAACTGTGAAACTTCCTAGATGCATATATAGCAATTGCTTACATGGAAAGGTAACACTGGGAAAGTATTTGTATAGACTTTAATATATGTTAGGTGTTTTGTCCTATAGGAAGGAGAGAGGGAGGGAAAGGAGCTGATCACATCATCTTGTTTTGCTGGTCATTTAATTTTTCTCTTCCATTAGTTCTGTGTTTGTTAGCTGGGAAAATGAGGAGCCAGCTGCTACCATGTGATCCTCAAAAATCTTTGAAACACCAAAGTGTGTGAGAGAATGTTGCTTTATTGGAGCTCTTTGCCCAGTGTAGTTCCAGTTTTAACCATTTTGTCTGGACCTGCAAGAGAATTCATTCTTGAGGTCACATTTCCATATCAATTATTGCATCAAGAAGATGCAATGGCAATTTGTTCTAAATAGTAATTTTTAAAAGTGTGTTTTGTTTTTTTCCTGAGTGACTGATTATTTCTTATGCTTGAGTGAGATAAAAGAATGCAGAAACTATTAGTACTGCTGCCAAGATTATGTCCTTTAGCTTCTGAAGAGAGACTAAAATCAAAATATTCAAGATGTATTCATTTTTAGAATCCCCCTAAAGTTCAAAGAACTTGTACAGCATAGAATATGCGGAAAATGACTGGAAAAGAGTTTTTAAAGGTTAGAAAAAGAAAATGTAAGACTATAACTTGCTGCTCTACATCAATAGATGATAGCATCTTAAAAACACTTTCTACAACTCCCTTTAATATTTACAAAAAATAGTAATTGTTATGAGATATATAAAAAGTTGAGTATATCTGAATACTAAACTAACTTAATTTGTCAAATATAGTCCACTCTTGAGATTGACTTCCTGTAACAGGGCATCACAGCACCTGCCCTGCTTCCACTGCTGCTGTGTTCACAAAGCTGCTCAGAGACCCTGGGGTTCAGTAACTACTAGGCAGTTATTTACAGATTGTGCTCCCACTACCTTTTTGCCATACACAGCTTGTATGTTAGTGCCTGCACTCAGGAGGGAAGAACTATTGCTCTGCTTCCATTCCCTTCCCCCAGGGTGCCTTCCTTTCAGTCCTTTATGCAGCCCCAGGCTCATTGGGCAGGCAGCTGTCTCCCATTCTCTAATTACGTGCAGGTTTTCTCTGGCTAGTTCCAATTTACTGCTGTAAATTGGAGCTGCATGACAGAGGGCTGACTTAGCCGTTCTTGCCCAGTACCCTGTCACACACCTCCCCCCCTTCTCTAACCACCAGGTTCACCTATCTGCAGCCTCTTCTCCCCCAACCAGGCAGGACCCTATGGGGGAATCCCTCCCCCACCGGTCTGGTGACTTGTGGGGTCTTCTTGTGGGGTTCATCCATCCCCCACCCACAGAAACTACATTGTGTGGGGGGTGGATGCCCCCATAGTACAACCACCCCTCACAGGTCTTCACGCTACTCACACCCCTGGGTGGACCCCTTTCACTTCTGGTGGGGGCTTGGTCTCCGCTCTCCCCTGGACAGCCAGGGCTTCAGCGTCCCCCAACTCCTCAAGAGGGGCCTGGGTCTCATCTCCCAAGGGGTCCGTTGCAGGGCGTTCAGGTGGGCCTTTCACCTCAGCGATGGGCCCTCAGGTAGATATCTCCCTTATACATGCTTCCTCGCATCCTTCCCTACTTGGGCTCTGTTGTCTAGAGTTTTCTGGTTCAGAGATCTCTAACCACTTCCTCGGGGAAATCTCCCCTCTTTCCCACCGTGAGCTTCCTCCCCCAGTCTCTTTTTTCTTCAGGGAAGGGGCCTCAGTTGGTGCCTACCACCACTGGATATGGCAGGCCCCAGGCCCTTTAGTATCCTGACCCATTTCCAGCAAAATCTGTCCCAGACCTTGAGGGGCACCTTGGCCACCAGGCACTGCCTTGTGTCCCCATGGACACACTCCAAGTTCATTTTGGCCCCTGGAATCATCCATTGCGGCTTCATCAGCTCCCTCCTTATGAGCAAGGCCAAGGTCGTGTCCACTAGACCCTACTGCGGCCTCTACCATATTCAGTTGGTGCCATCTTACACATACCCTTATGCTTTTGGGAAGGCCATGTAAAAACTGTTCTAGGACAAGTTCATCCATGATCTCCCCCACAGTCTGGGCATCAGGCCTCAGCCATCGGATGACCCAGTCCATTAACTTTTGGGCAAACACCCCGGGGCCACAAGCCCCCCCACTCCCCATCTGCCTCACCCCCGGGAATCTCTGGTGGTACTTCTCAGTGGACAACCCACCCAATCCAGGATAGCCATTTTTACTGCTTTGTAGCTCCTGGCTTGTTCCTCACTCAAGGCCATATAGGCTGCTCAGGGTTTACCAGCCAGGTAGGGAGCTAGCTGCAGGCCCAGGTTGCCCTATTCCATCCAACCCCCATGGCTACCCACTCAAATGTGTCTAGGAAAGCATCAGAGTCATCTGCAGGGCCCATCTGATATAGTCCCAAGCCCAGAACCCTAATGCCATCCCCCTCCACGTAGGACTCACCATCCTCTGTAGAAGCTGCTGTTGTATGATGCTCTGCTCTGGTATAAAGTCCTGCAGGCTCTTCTGCTGCTTGGCTTGCCAGCTGAGCAAGGTCTGCCTCTCTACCTGGTGGGATGGCTGGAAGCTTTGTATAGCCTTCTGTAACTCCTCCTGCTGTTTCACCAACCATTGCAGGGTCTCCTTTATCTCCAGGCTACCAAACTCTTGCTCTGGCTCACAGTCCCACACAAGCCCTCGTGTAGTAGGGTGTCACCAGACCTGTCCTGCTCACAAAGCCACTCAGAGACCCTGGGGTTCAGTAACCACTAGGGCAGTTTTATTTACACATTGTGATCCCAACACCTTTTCATCATACACAGCTTCCATTTTAGCACCGACACCCAGGAGAGCCAGAGCCTCTCTTTCTCTTTCTCTTTCTCTTTGCCCTAGCTCCCTTCCTCTAAGCCCTTTTTGCAGCCCCAGGCTAATTGAGTGGACAGCTGTCTCCCATTCTCTAATTAGGTGCAGGTTTTCTCCAGCCTGCTCCAATTTACCTCCCTAAACTGGAGCTGGTGTGACAGAGGGCTGACTTAGCAGTTCTTGCCCAGCACCCTGTGACTCTTCCCTAGAGTGTTTCCTGATTCAGTGTCAGTAAAAATGATGGGGTTTACACCCAGGATTGTCAAAGTTTATGATTAGGTACCATGTTCTGCATTCATTCACCTATTAAGAGGTTGGTTGGCAACCCATGTAATTTATGTGGAAAACAAAATTAATTTTTCTATATATTTAATATGAAACAAGTTTGGCTCCCTTGCCCCAATCTACTTGTCCTTCATATTATATTTGAAGCTCTTTGTAGTATCAGTAGCATTGTTGCTCCACCCAGTGATGTTGATTCATGGGTAGAATGTGAATGTTTGCAGTTGTTCAAAAAGTAATAGATTCTAATCTCAGGTGAAGGATCTGGTCATAGGCCCTATTGATTTTAATGGGACTACTCAATGGTCGTAAAGTTCATCATATGCTTAAGTATTTGCAGGATTGGGTTCATACTGAATTGTGCTATTCAGCACGCAATCAGGACAGGCCTGGAGTTGCTGTTCTTCAAAGAAGATATTCAGTTCTGGTCTTGTTTAGGTGGAAGTTAATAATTCTCTGGCTGAAAATATGAGGATAACCCTGATGCTGCTGAACATATCCTCCACTGATAATTACTACAACAGAATTATTGTCTCCAACAAGAACATTCGCATGTAAAGTACAATAAAATACTGTTAAATATACAAATTTTGAGCTGCTGGATAAGAGAAGTGATTACAAATGGTTCTTTGTGATCCTGCTAACTCTTTTGGTTTCATAATCATTTTTTTCTTCATCTCCTGGTGAAGAATAAATAGAGATGCAACTGGAACCATTTGTAATTAAATGCTAATGAAAATTAATGTTGAATTAAATGAAAAAGTACTAGAAATATGACCACAAAAGGCTGCAAATGGTATGTTATGTGCTTCTTGGACTACAGACCCAGTCCTATGAGAAAATGGGAGACAGTGAACAACTTCAACTCCCACTGACACCTTTTGAACTGGTTTGAGAGAGGAGGATGCCTAGCACCTCCCAGGAGGCATTCAGCACTGTACAAGAACAGGCATATGTGGTCAGTGCAAATTAAATAAATATGGGTCATTGTTTTGCTAGACCTATGTGAAATACCTGTTCAGTTTGCAATAGATAGCAGGCAAGTAGCTTTTTAAAACCAACTTGAAATTTATAATTCCCTTGAAATTTTATGAAAAAACATTAAAAAAAAACAGTCGGATGAAATCCTGTTCCGATTGAAGTCAGTGGCAAAACTCCCATTGACTTCAGCTGGCCCAGATTTTCACTCTAAAGATAAAATACATTAAGAGAGCTTGAGGGAGCTAAATTTATATAAAAGTAGATCCTTTTTCTCTGTGCTATGCTTGATGCACCTGCACAGGTGGCTTTTCCCCATCTTTCTGCTTCTCTTCCCCATTTTGGATGCAGAGGGCAGCAAGCAACTGACTTTTCAATGTGAAGAAATAAAGTAACCTTCTTGCAATATGAATTTGGTGGGACTTTGTATTTTTAACTTGTATGGGGCTCCTATTTCCTTCCTTCCTGAGAAGCAGGTGCATGTTTGGAAGGCAGCATTCATATCCAGTGTGTGACTCATAAAACAACAACCAAATTAACTTGTTTTTGAATAGATAATAAATAATTAAACTTTTTCTTTGACTGAGTGTTGCATTATTAAGGCAGCAGTTGAGCAAGTAACTTGTGCATGCGTACACAATACAAACAAGGAGACAAACAAGGAGAAAGCAGAACATTTCTCTCCAGGTGACTTAGTTTCCTGCTCATAATACCTTATGTAAATGTTGTATATTGATTTGTTTTGAAGATCATTGCTTAAAAGGACATAGGAATGACTTCAAAACAAAATCAGGAAGTGGTGGAAATGAAAATTGTGAAGCTATATGAGGGAATATCAAAATCTAAGGAATGACATTGTAGCCTATGGCCATGCAGAATGTAGGGAAGGACTCCATTAATATATGCCTCCGAGGAAGGCCACAGTGCCTTGGTCTAGGGGAATAAGTGTTGCAGATTGCAAGTCTTTAGCCCTGGTCCCCGGAGGGGGGCAGCTTCCCTCACAGTCTGTAGCCCTCTGGCCCTCACGTAGGGCAGGGATGATAAAGAATCTACAGCCCCAACCTTTCAACAGGAGGGGCTGTTAAGCAGTCTGGTGTCCCCGGCGCTCAGACAGGGCAAGGCAAGCAAAGCAGTCTATAGTTCCCGGTCTTCCAATGGGCGGGGCAAGCAAAGAAGTCTATAGCCCTCAGCCTTCCAACAGGTGGGGCAAGCAAAGCAGTTTACAGATCCCGGCCCACAAGCTGAGCATTGCTGATGAGGCAGTCAATAGCCCTGGCCCTGCAGCGCTGGGAGGACTTCCACTGCATCCTCCAAGCTGTGAGGGCCATACTGAAGGAGGGAAAAGGGACCGGGAAGCAGGACGCCGCAGCCTACCAGTGGGCCCGCAGCTTCCATGATGCCCTGGTGACCTTCGGGACTGGCCATGGGTTGCTGTGGAGCCCGACGGGAGCTGCTAGCTCTCCTGCCCATGAGGATCCCCCCAACCCTCATTATGCCTGTCACCTTCATAACCTTGAACACCCAGGGCTGTAGGATGGGTCTCCGCAGGAACCAGGTGCTCTCCTTCCTGCAGGAGGGATGGTATTCTGTAGTGTTCCTGCAGGAGACCCATACGGATCCATCCGCCAAGGCCAGCTGGCAGCTGGAGTGGGGGGACGGGGTGTACCTTAATCACCTCTCTGCCCGCGTGGGCAGAGTGACCACCCTGTTCTTCCCTGACCTGCAGCCCGAGGTGCTAGGGGTTGCCGAGGTCATGCCAGGCCGCCTGCTGCACCTCCAGGTCCACATGGAAGGGCTAGCGTTTAACCTTGTCAACATCTACGCCCTGACATCGGGCCTGGAGTGGGTGCAGTTCTTCCAGCAGGCATCCACCTTTCTTGGCACCCTGGATCCTCACGAATGCCTGGTCCTGGGCGGGGACTTTAATACCACCCTCGAGGAACGAGACCACACGGGGACCGAGCAGTGCCCGGCCGCTGCAGACATCCTCCAGGAGATTATAGACCATCACTCCCTGGTGGATGTCTGGCGCGACCACCACCTGGATGACGTTGTCATCTTCACCTTTGTCCGGGTGGGAGAAGACCGGTCGTGCCACACCCAGCTGGACCACATCTATTTCTCTTGTTACCATCTTTCACAAGCCCACTCCTCCAGCCTCCAGCCAGCCCCATTCTTGGATCACCACCTGGTGACCGTGACGGCCTCTCTCACTGCGGAGAGGCCGGGGCCGGCCTACAGGCACTTTAACAACAGCGTGCTGGAAAACATGGGCTTTGTGGCATCCTTCCGGGAGTTCTGGCTGGCCTGGTGGGGGCAGAGGCGTGCCTTTCCCTCTATGCTGTGAAGGTGGGACGTGGGAAAGGTGCGCGCCCGGCTCTTCTGCCGCAACTACGCTCGGGGGGGATAGCCGAGAAAGGGATGCGAGGATAGGGTAGCTGGAGCGGGAGGTCTTAGAGCTGGAGAGGCATCTGGCTGCCAGCCCTGAGGATCCATCTCTCTGCGGAGCACGCCGGGAGAAGCGGGAAGAGCTCTGGGCCCTCGAAGGCCTTCAGGCTCGAGGCGCCTTCGTTCGATCCCGCCTTCATCTCCTTCGGGAGATGGATCGCTGCTCCCGCTTCTTCTATGCCCTGGAGAAACAGAGGGGGGCCCAGACGCATATCACCTGCCTTCTGGCAGAGGACGGCGCCCTCTCAAGAATCCAGAGGGGATGCACGGAAGGGCCAGGGCCTTCTACGCTACCCTCTTCTCCCCAGATCTGAACGAAGCCACCGCCTGCAGGGTGCTCTGGACTGAACTTCCCACCATCAGCGCAGGCAACCGGGACTGTCTGAAGCTGCCTCTCACTCTAGCCGAGTTCTTGGAAGCCACGAACAAATTCCCGGGCATGGACTGGCTGACCGGCGAGTTCTACTGTGCATTCTGGGACGTCCCCGGCCCAGACCTAGCTGCCGTCGGACCAAGTCCGAGGCCCATGGAGAGCTCCCCCTCTTGTGCAAGTGGGCTGTGCTCGCCCTGCTGCTCAAGAAGGGGGACCTCCGCGACCTTTGGAAATGGCATCCCATCTCGCTCCTCGGCATGGACTATAAAATCATGGCCAAAGCCATCTCGCTGAGGCTGGGGTCCGTGCTGCAGGATATGGTCCATCCCGACCGGACCTACACCGTCCCGGGCCATACCATCTTCAGTCCAGGGCCTCTTGGAGCTCGGGTGTAGGGATGGTCTGTCATTTGCCTCCTGTCCCTGACCAGGAAAAGGCGTTCGACAGGATGGACCACAGGTATCTCCTGGGCACCCTGCAGGTGTTCAGCTTCGGGCTCTGTTTCGTGGGTTTTCTCCGGGTACACCTCCATGGAGTGCCTGGTCAAGCTCAACTGGACCTTGACCAAACTGGTCAGCTTCGGGCGAGACGTGCATCAAGGCTGTCCGCTGTTGAGCCAGCTGTACACTCTGGCCATCGAGCCCTTCTTCTGTCTCCTCTGCTGGAGGCTGACAGGGTTGGTGATCCATGAGCCACAGCTGAGGCTGGTCCTGTCAGCGTATGCTGACAACGTGCTCCTCATGGTCCAGGACCCGGATGGCCTGGTGCGGTTGGAGGCCTGCCTGGCCATCTACTCGGCAGCCTCCTCCGCCTGGGTCAACTGGGTCAAGAGCTCTGGTCTGATGGTAAAGGCCGGGTGGCGGGCGAGTTCCCTCTCACCCGCACTTCAAGTCATCCAGTGAAGCACAGGTCCGCTGCTCTATCTGGGCATTTACCTCTCTGCCACCCATCCCTCTCTGCCAAAGAACTGGCAAGATTTGGTGGGCAGGTTGTCTGAGCAGCTGTGGAGATGGACAGGACTCTCCCTTTGGGGGAGGGCACTGGTGCTCAACTAGCTAGTCCTGTCCATGCTCTGGCACTGGCTCAACACCCTGGTCCCAACCCTGAGACTCCTGGCGCACCTCCAGTGGTCAATACTGGAGTTCTTTTGGCCAGGACTGCACTGGGTCTCTGCAGGGATCCTGAGTCTCCTCCTGGAGGAAGGAGGGCAGGGCCTGTGCTGCCTCCACAGCCAGGTCCACACCTTCCACCTCCAGGCCCTGCAGAGACGCCTTTATAGTGCAGGTAGTCCGGCGTGGAGCCACTTGGCACACGCCTTCCTCCACCACCTCCAAGGGCTCTGCTACGACCAGCAGCTTCTTTTCTCCATCTGAGAGGTCTTCTGTGAGACCTCTCCGAGTTGCCGATCTTCTACCAGGACCTCCTCTGGGCCTGGAGGCTGGTCTCGCACCTGTTCAGCTACGCACACCCCATTTGCCAAAAAAATGCATTTTGGAAGGCACCAAAAATGTTTGAAAATTCAGGTCAAATTCAGTGAATAGTTTCAGGTGAAGAAGATTTATTGGAATTGTTATCATAGAATCATAGAAGACTAGGGTTTGAAGGGACCTTAGGAAGTCGTCTAGTCCAACCCCCTGCTCAAAGCAAGACCAACCCCAACCAAATCATTTCAGCCAGGGCTTTGTCAAGTCACACCTTAAAAACCTCTAAGGATGGAGATTCTATCACCACCCTACGCAACCCATTCCAGTGCTTCACCACCTTCCTAGTGAAAAAGTATTTCCTAATATTCAACCTAGACCTCCCCCAATGCAATTTGAGGCCATTGCTCCTTGTTCTGTCATCTACTACCACTAAAAACAGCCTAGCTCTATCTTCCCCAGAACCCCCTTTCAGGTAATTAAAGACTGCTATCAAATCCCCCCTCATTCTTCTCTTCTGCAGACTAAACAAGCCTAGTTTCCTCAGCCTCTACTCATAAGTCATGTGCTCCAGCCCCCTAATCATTTTTGTTGCCCTCCGCTGGACTCTCTCCAATTTGTCCATATCCTTCCTATAGTGGGGTGCCCAAAACTGGACACAATTCTCCAAATGTGGACTCACCAGTGCCGAATAGAGGGGAATAATCACTTCCCTCGATCTGCTGGCAATGCTCCTACTAATGCAACCCAATACGTTGTTAGCCTTCTTGGCAATAAGGGCACACTGTTGACTCATATCCAGCTTCTTATCCACTGTTACCCCCAAGTCCTTTTCTGCAGAACTGCTGCCTACCTCGTCGATCTCCAGTCTGAAGCTGTGCATGGGATTCTTCCGTCCTAGGTGCAGGACTCTGCACTTGTCCTTGTTGAACCTCATCAGATTTCTTTTGGCCCAATCCTCCAGTTTGTTTAGATCCTTCTGTATCCTATCCCTACCTTCCAGGCTCTCTACCACTCCCCCTACCTTAGTGTCATCTGCAAACTTGCTGAGGGTGCAATCTACCCCATCCTCCAGATCATTGATGAAGATGTTGAACAAAACCGGCCCCAGGACCGACCCCTGGGGCACTCCGCTTGTGACCGGTTGCCAGCTAGACATGGAGCCATTGGTCACTACTCATTGAGCCCTATTCTCTAGCCAGTTCTCTATCCATTTTGTAGTCCATTCATCCAACCCATACTTCCTTAACTTCCTGATAAGAATACTGTGAGAGACCGTATCCAAAGCTTTGCTAAAGTCAAGGTATATCACGTCCACCGCTTTCCCCACATCCACAGAGCCAGTCACCTCTTCATAGAAAGCAATCAGGTTGGTCAGGTATGACTTGCCCTTGGTGAATCAATGCTGACCCTTCCTGATCACCTTCCTCTCTTCCAAGTGCCTCAGAATGGATTCCTTGAGGACTTGCTCCATGATTTTTCTAGGGACTGAGGTGAGACTGACCAGTCTGTAGTTCCCTGGATCCTCCTTCTTCCCCTTTTTAAATATGGGCACTATATTTGCCTTTTTCCAATCATCCAGGACCACCTCCAATCACCACAAGTTTTCAAAGATAATGGCCAATGGTTCTGGATTCACATCAGCCAACTCCCTCAGCACCCTTGGACTCGTTGTATCTGGCCCCATAGACTTGTGGATGTCCAGACTTTCTAAATAGTCCTGAACCTGTTCTTTCAGCACTGAGGGCTGCTCACCTCCTCCCCATTCTGTGCTGCCCAGTGCAGTAATCTGGGAGTTCCCTTGTCTGTGAAGAAAGAGGCAAAAAATGCATTGAGTACTTCAGTTTTTTCCCTATCATCTGTTGAATATTTGTTGAAACGCACTATTTTGACATTCTATGTTGAATTGACATTTCTTTTTTGTAATAGGTTGTATCCCTAGGTTACCCCCTCGAGTGAGGGTGGGCACCTCTCTTATCCCAGATGTATCCTTCCTTGGGTGTTGATATCTCTGTAGAGCCAATATGGAGTTTGAGGTGTAATCTTCTGGCTATATATCTTGGGGAGAATGCCCCCCAATGGGGCTCAATCAGTCCAAATAAAAAAGGCCAACAAAATAATTCTGCAGCCCTGCAAATGGTCTGGGTTCCCCCACAGTTCCTCCCAAGGCAAAAGTTAAGTAGTCTCTGGAGATCTGGGCTCCTAACTGCCTGAGTGTCCAGACTTAGAGAGCTGTGGTCTCTAAAAATGGAAATAAAGCAAAGATGATCCTTCTACTACATCAAAGGGACAGGGCGGCCGAGGTTCTTCAGCAATTTTCCTGGGAAGCAGACTCTGCTCTATGGGGCTAAGGAGCTCTGTGTTCTAGTTTTGTTTACTTCAGAGTGAAACCCTGGACGCGGCTTGGAGATATATCCCTCTAGACTTGACAAGTCTTACAGGGGTAACAAGCTGGAGCTGATTGTGCCCAGAGGAGCTCGTTAGCCCCTTCCTAACAAGGATGGAAGGGGGAAAGGAACCCAAGAGAGCTGGCTGTATTTTAAAGAGACCTTATTGAGGGCACAAGAGCAAACCATCCCGATGTGCAGAAAGAATAGCAAATATGGTAGGCGTCCAGCTTGGCTTAACAAAGATGTCCTTGGCGAACTTAAACGCAAAAAAGAAGCTTACAAGAAGTGGAAGCTTGGTCAGATGACCAGGGAGGATTATATAAACACTGCTCGAACGTGCAGGAATGAAATCAGGAAGGCCAAAGCACAATTGGAGTTGCAGCTAGCAAGGGACGTGAAGGGGAACAAGAAGGGTTTCTACAGGCATGTTGCCAACAAGAGGAAGATTAGAGAAAGTGTGGGCCCCTTAGAGAATGAGGGAGGCGACCTAGTGACGGAGGATGTGGAGAAAGCTGAGGTACTCAATGTCTTTTTTGCCTCTGTCTTCACAGACAAGATCAGCTCTCAGACTGCTGCACTGGGTGGCACAGAATGGGAAGGAGGCGAACATCCCACAGTGCTGAAGGAACGGGTCCAAGACTATTTAGAAGGATTGGACATTCACAAGTCCATGGGGCCGGATGCAATGCACCCGAGGGTGCTGAGGGAGTTGGCTGAGGTGATTTCAGAGCCGTTGGCTATTATCTTTGAAAGCTCGTGGGAACAGGGGGAGGTCCCTGACGACTGGAAAAAAGCAAATATAGTGCCCATCTTCAAAAAAGGGAGGAAAGAGGATCCAGGGAACTACAGACCGGTCAGCCTCACCTCAATCCCTGGAAAAATCATGGAGCAGGTCCTTAAGGAATCCATTTTAAGGCACTTGGAGGAGAGGAAGGTGATCAGGAACAGTCAACATGGATTCACTAAGGGAAAGTCATGCCTGACCAACCTGATTGCTTTCTATGATGAGGTGACTGGCTCTGTGGATGTAGGGAAGGCCGTGGATGTGATATACCTTGACTTTAGCAAAGCTTTTGATACTGTTGGATGAATGGATTATAAAATGGATAGAGAACTGGCTAGAGCATAGGGCTCAATGAGTAGTGATCAATGGCTCCATGTCTAGCTGGCAACCGGTCACAAGCGGAGTGCCCCAAGGGTCAGTCCTGGGGCCGGTTTTGTTCAACATCTTTATTAATGATCTGGAGGATGGGGTAGATTGCACCCTCAGCAAGTTTGCGGACGACACTAAGCTGGGGGGAGTGGTAGATACCCTGGAGGGTAGGGATAGGATACAGAGTGACCTAAACAAACTGGAGGATTGGGCCAAAAGAAATCTAATGAGGTTCAACGAGGACAAGTGCAGAGTCCTCCACTTAGGAAGGAAGAATCCCATGCACAGCTATAGACTGGGGACCGACGAGCTGGGCAGCAGCTCTGCAGAAAAGGACCTGGGGGTAACAGTGGATAAAAAGCTGGATATGAGTCAACAGTGTGCCCTGGTTGTCAAGAAGGCTAATGGCATATTGGGCTGCATTAGGAGGGGCATTGCCAGCAGGTCACGGGAAGTGATTATTCCCCTCTATTCGGCATTGGTGAGGCCGCATTTAGAATATTGTGTCCAGTTTTGGGCCCCCCACTACAAAAAGGATGTGGACAAGTTGGAGAGAGTGCAGCGGAGGGCAACCAAAATGATTAGGGGCTGGAGCACAGGACTTATGAGGAGAGGCTGAGGGAACTGGGCTTGTTTAGTCTGCAAAAGAGAAGAGTGAGGGGGATTTGATAGCGGCCTTTAACTACCTGAAAGGGGGTTCCAGGGAGGATGGGGCTAGGCTGTTCTCGGTGGTGGCAGATGACCGAACAAGGAGCAACGGTCTCAAGTTGCAGGGCGGGAGGTCTAAGTTGGACATTAGGAAAAAGTTTTTTACTAGGAGGGTGGTGAAGCACTGGAATGGGTTACCTAGGGAGGTGGTGGAATCTCCATCCTTAGAGGTTTTTAAGGTGAGGCTTGACAAAGCCCTGGTTGGGATGATATAGCTGAGGTTAGTCCTGCTTTGAGCAGGGGGTTGGACTATATGACCTCCTGAGGTCCCTTCCAACTCTAATATTCTATGATTCTATGATGGGGACCTTCACCACCACACTTTTCAGAAATGTCATTTTGAATCAACATTGAAAATAATTCATTTGTCTCAAATTTTGTTTTGTTGTTGTTTTTATCCTTTGGCTAGAAAAATAGACAAAAATCAGTTTAGATTTAAAACAAACCAAAAATTTTTTTTTTTAAGGATTTCTACAGTTTGGCCACTGAATCACGAATCAGTTATTTGCTGCTTGAGGAGACAGAATTTTATTTAGGTGAAAGGGTGTGGATAACGTAAGTACTCATGGTTGGGGCACCTTCTTTGACTAGCGGCTGCCTCTCCTCCACTCTCACTAGTGGGAAGATGGAGAATTCAAGAAACTGTTCAGGAGAGCTGGTTGGAACATTTTTTGACTAATCATTTTTTGTCAATGTTTAACTGAAGCAGAAACATTTCATGGAGACATACTGATTTTGATGAAGTGTTTGACGTGTAGGTTTCTGAGATCCAGGGTGGACTCTCTGGTTACTTCCTGAGTAAGAGAGACCCAAATTGAAAACCAGACCTTTTTGATCTGAAAATGGATGTTTTGGCACAATTTCATTTCACTAAAACATTCAGAAGGGTTTGTTTTCATTCCAGTGTGGAATGAAAACGAGTCTTGAAACTTCAACAGTTGTCACTAAATGGAATTGTCTTTCTCTGGCCAGCTCTATTCTTCAGCCTGACACCAGCTTCTCCTACTACTCCACTTCAGATTTTCCCACCTGGTGCATCCTCATCTCGCCTGCCAAAGAAAAGAGGAACTCTGCGGGTAAAGCCATGCTCTGCAAGCTGTGGCAAGGAAAGGAGGGAGAGCTCTTCCTTTTCTTTTAGCAAAGGAGTTGAATTTACACTCCCTCTTGCTCCACCTTATTTTAACCCTGAGGCTTTTGAACTCCCACAGAGGGACAGTAAAGAAAATGGAGGGACTGCAAACAGAGCTGCTAAAAGCAATTGGGGAGTTAGGAGAACCAAGACAGTACATTGCACAAAAGTAAAGGGAGGACAGTATATCAGGGGAGGGGAGTGATCAACAGTGCTAAAAGCTGCAAAAGGGCAGGTTAAGAAAATCAAGAATTGCATGGCTTGTGCTATTACTGATAAGTAGCAGAAACATTCAGCATCCCTCTCACATGAGTTGACTATTCCAACTGTCCATGGAAGAAACTGGCCCTTGACATAATGGGACCATTTGATGATCAGCCTGTTATGCAAAGGTTGCCATAGTAATGGTAAACTAGCATTCAAAGTGGCAGAAAGTAAATACTCTGGAAAGTTTACCACTGAAATAGTGATTAAGTTCATGCAATCAGTCTTTGCCCAAGAAGGATTTCCTAAGGAATTGGTAACTGACAATGAAATGCAACTGACCTCTGCTGGCCACATTATCTCAGCAGCAATGACATCAAGCACAAAATGGTTTCTTTATAAACTGAGGTTAATGGTTCAGTTGAGAGAAATACCAGACTGGTGAAAAAGTTTGCAATTTATCAGTTTTCAAGCAACACCATGGAAAGAAACCTTATGGAAAACACTGTTTTCTTATAGGACCACTCCACACTCAACAATAGGAGTATCACCCTTTGAACTGTTAAGAGGACACATGGCCAGTACTGACTTACTGCCTGTCAAGGGCTTACACATTCTCCTTTTTCAACCAAACCTTCTAATGGAACTATTTGTGAATGTGTAAAGAACAAACAGGAGAAATACAGACAGTATGTAGATCATAAGAAAAGTGCTAATCTTCACAAGTTTCAAACTGGAGATTTTTGTTCATGTGAAACTGATATTCACAGTCAAAAAAGGACGTTCAAGATATTCATGTCCTTTGCAGGTAACAGAAAGCTGAGGAGATTCCACTGTATTAATAGATGGAAAGAAATAGAACATTTCAAGACTGTCCACAGCTCATCGGCCAGCAGCTGAAGAAGAGAATGCTGACTGACTTCCACCTTGCACCGGAGAACACAGATGATACTGATAGTGATGATGGACAATCTCTAGCAGAAGGAATTGCTCTATTACCTAATCTCGTTCTGCTTCTCCAGGTATTAGGGAAGTGTGAGACAAAGGAGACTGCCTAAAAGATTGGAAGACTTTTTGTTACAAGTATAAAATTAAAGAATTAAAGTTTAGCTTATTGGTTAAGGAAACATATGTATTGTAAAGAAAGGCCTACACTAGCAAGTAGAAAGAAGTAAATGAGTTATAATGAGAATAATGAGTTATAAGGCCAGAAGGAATAAAGTAGGGAGGAAGTCTGGTTCAAAGAATAACCAATGAAATAAGGAAAGTTTCTGAAAAGAAGGCCTTTAACTGACAGGGGTGACTGCAGATGGCTTTAAATCAAACAAAGGGAATCTGTCTTAAAATGAGCCAACACAGCCCTTTCCCACCCCACATATCAGGGTTACCTCCTATGTGAACCCACGTTCAATGAAAAAGCTGTTGATCCTCAGAAAGGAAGGGAAGAGATATGGAGGAAAGAAGAAAGGAGGTTGTAAATCTTATCTGGATTAAGACTGAAAAGGGTGAACTGTCTCAAATTGGTTTTTAGTTAGTCAGTAATTGGTAATGACATCACCTATTTGCAAAAGGATATAAAAAGTCAGCTCTTTAAGGGTTCATTGCTAATACCTGCCTGACCATTTTGGGGCCAATGGGTTTAGCTTGTTTGTAAGTATCTTAATCAAATGCTAATAAATGTATTGCTATTATTTGGGTGTAGTAAATTGCTTATTAGTTAGGCTTTTTAGGCATGTTTAGAGCAACTGTATGAAGTACCATTAGCCTTTGATTTAATAAAGGAATGTATGGTTAAACTGATGTTTGGTGATTTCCCATATTAATATTAATGATTTCAAATATTATTAATTCCAACATTACTGGATTCAAGTGATGGTTTGAAAATGACTGTTTGAAGTTTTATAATGGTTATTCTAAAAGGGAACAGTGTGTTGAAGCTATCTGTACCTAACTAGATACTCCAGTTTGTTCCAAAGTGGTTCCTGTAGCTTTGAGTCCAGAAACTACAATTCCCAGGATGCAGAAGGTGAGCTCTGTGAAAGAGCAAGGAGAATAAATCTACCTTTGCTGTTATCAAACTTCCTGAGTATTCCTCAGATGGGTTCAGGTACAAAACAGCCCCTTGCTTTGCTTGTACTTACACATGGTCTTGATACCAGTGCTACTGGGCCACTAGATTGGGTCCTTAGTGGCCCAATAGTTAGCTTAGCCCAGGAAGAAGTGAGCTAGAACTGCTGCCCAGTCCCCCTGACTTTCCCTTCTTTTTCTCCATCCCATTCCCTTTACTTTTTCCTATTTATCCTCCCTTTTACTCATTCTCCTACTTTTTCTCTTTTCATCTACTCTTTTCCTACATACCCTTTGCTTCTCTCTCCCATATTCCTCTCCCTCACTCCACCCTTGTGTTTTCCATGTCTTTCCTTACCAGCATTTCCCCCTTCTTTTATACATTCCCTCTTACAATGAGAATACCCAATTACAAAGAGAAACTACAATTACATATTGTCAGAATGTTTCCCTTGCTCACGCTGCAATGGGAACATGATGCTTGTGGTGTGCTACTAAATTAACCTAGTGCAGTGCTACAAAGCTGGCTTTTTCACTGCCTGTGCTGCAGTGATCCTCTCTCACAACATGGGCTGTTTGACTGGCTATTTCACATGTGGCTGCCCTTGTTTGCCTTTCCAACACAGGAGTGATCAGACATTTATAATTCATAGTAACTAGCAAAATACAATCATTCAAAGCTGGAGATGGAAGATCTGCTTATTGTAACCCAAGTTTTATTGTAGGAAATGTTAAAAAAATCTGACTAGATTATTTCTTTCAAAATTCACACACAGTCCTGTTGTATTTAGCATGGCAATTAGACCTATTCACAGCAGCAAAACAATCATTGTAATCATTCTTCAGAAAGGGTCACTTTTAATTTGGTGTTATTCTCATTATATTCCATTTCCACTATAAGACTCTCGGAATCTGAGTACCATCCTCTTCCTTTCAATCATATAACTTCAGTCTAGCTTACTGTCTTCCTTACAACAGGCTGAGAAAAGATTTAAAGGCTATTTTTATCTACAATAGTTCTTGGCCTGTTTGTATCTCTACATTTAGCAGATAGTCACACTTTTTATTTTAAGCTCCAAAGCTCATTATTTGACCTTTATTTGTAAAGAACAGCATATGCCATCTATGAGCCCACTCCCACATACCTTAAAATGTACCTAAATATTTCAGTATTTGATTCTATTTGCCATCATTGTTTTTGTAACTATTTCTCTCTCTCAAGCATCATCTGAAGGTCTGGAAATGCTGCTTTCAGTACTAGCAACATACCAAATAACAAAGTTGCTGTGACTGCAACACAGAAGTTTGTTTCTTTATTTCAATTATTTATTGATTTTTTCATGGTGGAGGGGCAGGGCATATACCAAACAAGATCTCAACACAAAGTCAAATTCTCTGCTTTGTGTAAATTGCTAACTTATGACAGCAAATAATTTGGCCCAAATTCTAGCTTTATAGCTATAAAGAGATTTTTTTTTTTTTTTTTAAAAGACAAGACCCATAAAAACATATTTTGGAGATGAGTGGACTTTATCAAGGAAAAAGAAGGCACTAAAAATTGATGTCAAGTAGTTTTATATATAATACCTTCAATATAATTCTAGAAACACCCCATAGTATTTTCTTATTATTTCTCTTTTGCTGTGTTTGGAAACCCAATCATCTATTCTTCATGATCAGGAAAGCACTACTCTCTTTTGTAATACAATTCTCCTGGCTTTCAACCTGCTGCAAAGACACTTCAAAGCAAAAGAGGTAAGAGGATCTACCTGGTCAAGAATGTATCATATGCCAGATGGAAGAAGGCATGTATCATATGCCAGATGGAAGAGAAAAATAAATGATTGTACAAACATTGGGCTGTCTCAAAGTCCATCAGACTACTCGTGGAAGTCAGGCGAGTACAATCGGGCCCACTATTTCTCAATTTTTAGACTAAGGTTTTCAAAAGGAACTAGTGATTTCATGTGTCCAAGAATAAGGCAGGGGAAATAGCCCCTTCTGCACTCTAGCCCCCTTACACCTCCATGCAGAACTGAGCTAGGGTGATCAGACTGCAAGTGTGAAAAATCAGGACACTTTTTTTTTTTTCAAGGGCGGGTAATAGTTGCCTAGATAAGACAAAGTCCTAAATATCTGGACGGTCCTGATAATATTGGGACATCTGGTCATCCTAGGCTGGGCACGATTTGGCCCAAAGCCTTTATCAGTTCTTTATCTTTTGAGCAGGTTAGTCTTTGTGACATCTATCTACTATTGTAAATGTTTTCCTTGAGTTATCTGATTTCCAACCATTCAGTGTTATCTAACTAAATCCTTACTAGCTGAGGCTGTTTTTGTTTCTTGCCATTTAGGAGCTACAGACTAGATTAAAGATTCTTCAACTATGGGATTGGAATTGTTAGCAACTAGAGAGGAACATTGAGTCTGGTGAGGATATTTATATTAAGCTAAAGCTTAATTAGCCTTTGCATGCTTTATTATCACCTAGGAAGGATTATTTTAATTTTTGTTAATGCTAGACACAGTCACAGGGCAATGTTGTATAACTGGAATAAAAGACATGTTTAGGAAATACTAAAATATACTTAGGACCAAATTGTGCTTGAGCTTCCAATGGAAACAATCCCAGCTCTTGAACTCAGGGAGCATAAGAACTGCTCCAGGCTATTGCCTACTGTGACCTTTCCAATAAGGGTAGAGAGAGCATGCCAGGGCTGAAATCCCATTTCCTCCCAACCCCGCAGGCCGGCTGAGCTGACCATAAAGGGAAACAGATCACAAGTAATGCCCTTTCAAATTGTGTAGCAGCTGGTGGATTCCCAGGGCTTTTTGTCTGCATCAGGCACAGAGTTTCCAGGGAGCCTCTGGAGGGGTGATGAACCCCGCCACCACCTCTACACTATCCTAAGATACAGTTTAGCCCTGAGTCACTCATTGTCAAACAAACAAAACTAACCAACCAAACAAACAAAATCCTGTTGCTTTTTTTCCTGGATCACTAGGAAGGAATTTTTCTTTTGTTCTTTGAACTCCATGGGTGACGGGCTCTGCAGAAATCCAAAATATTTATTATTATTTCTGGTATGAGATCTGGACAAAGTCCATTTAAACAGGAAGTACTTTTATGACTGTCTGAGTGACTCTAATTTAATTAAATCATCTCCCTCTTCAAAGAGCTCTAAAATATCTTTGGTCATATTTAATCTCTGGATGTTTTTACTAGAATGACAGTAATAATTTATTTGGCATTCTTAATTATGGGAACTTCCTATAGCTGGTGATAAAGTCCACAGAACTGGTCAACATGGGAATCTTTTCTCCATCTCCAGGGCCCTATCTAGTCGTGCAGAGAAGTCAAGACCTTTTCTGGCCAAACAAAGAGTTCTTTGCCAGTAATTCTATTTTTGCAAAGACTTTTCTTTTGATGTTTCGAGAGCAAAGATCCACTATATTGACTTGAAATCAGCTATTTTTTCTGGTCTTTATTGCTCTTTCCAAATTTTCATTTAATGGGAGTTACTTTCTTGTACCTTCCGAAAATAACTAAGAATTATTGTTTGAAACTAGCCTTGTAGTAATATCGTGATTGAGAAATACCAAATATTGATGTCAGAGGTTTGGAATAGATCAAATATAGTGTAGGCCAGATCCTCAGCTAATGTAAAATCAACATAGTTTTATTTAAGTTGTTATAACCTAGCCCGATATCACTCAGTACACTCATCATTCTGTTGCACATGAACCCAATTGCTGGGTGTGATGTTGTATGATTGAAATATAACCATGCATATCATTGTTGCTACCACTGTTATTCAATTGCAACAAAACTTGCACAAAGTATGTCGCACAAAGTTTCAATGGAAAAGTTACAATCTATCAAATATGATTATCCTGTTTGTATGCATGTATCATCTTTGTATCTGAAGTTATGAATAGTGACTATCTAGCTGTATTTCAAATGTGTTTGCTCCTGGAGTAACACCTACAAGGTAGTTTGTATACAGTCTAACCAGCCATTTTGAATGGACTATGCAAGTTAATTGCCCATTAAAGGACACTTAGCTTGCGCAGTAGACCATACAAGAAGCTTGTCTCCACCCGATGGGCTTTCCTGTGGACATTTTAGTCACAGTATGAGCAATGACTGTTCCTATGACTCATCAAAGCATGCAAGGGCATGTGACTTGCTCATGTGATCCTGGACTCCATCTTGTGCTTGTAATTTTCCACAAACTGAGACTGAAAGCACCACCCCCATGGAAGAATGTATATAAGGCCCCCTGGAAGCATCTCCAATTTGCCTCTTTCCTCCTCGGATCTTTGGACTTACACTAAAAGGAGCATTCCAAACAATGGACCGAAGACCTTTGAATCTTTTGGAAGTTACCAGAGACTTTACAAGGCAGCAGTTTATTTCATCATTACTACAAACATGATTCAAGAACTTGGCAGTGATTGAATGTATATGATTTTCTTAACCATTTTAACTCTCTCTTCTTTCTTTTTCCCTATAAATAAACCTTTAGATATTAGGTACCAAAGGATTGGCAGCAGCGTGATTATTGGGTAAGATCTGAGTTATATATTGATCACTTGGTATCAGAAGGACCTTTTATTTGATGAAATTAGTTTTAAATAACCACTTGTCATAAAGTTTAATGTCTGGGTGGTGAAACAAAGGCTGGGATACCTAAGGAGACTGCATTTCTGACTTCTTGTTAACCAGTGTGGTGAGACAGAAGTTTATTTTTGTTATTGGCTTGGTAAATCTTATGGGAGAATAACCACCAGTTTGGGGGTGGGGGGACAGGGTTGGTGTCTGCCCTACTTCTCAGCAGTTTATCCTGAATCTGGTATCTTCAGCTGTGATCAACTGAGGCATGATGACATGGGGCCCCATTTGCTTCCATGTCAACTGAGTCTGGGTAGAATCTAATGACTGTTTATAATCTCGGAATATAGGACAAACTCAAAATCAATGTCTTAAATCTCACAGACTCCCTCAGTCACTTATACAAATGCTACCCAAGCTCCAGCCTGAGCAGCTGTAATAAATACATCATAACAAGCAGTCCTTTTGGCAAGATTAAACATTCTGAAGCAGATATAACTTCTTCCTAGTTGAGGCCATGTCACAGCATCATAGGAAAGTAGGGCTTGAACTAAGGGACCTCCAGAGGTCATCTAGTCCAGTGGCTCTCAACCATTTCAGACTACTGTACCCCTTTCAGGAGTCTGATTTCTCTTGCATACCCCAACTTTCTCCTCACTTAAAAACTACTTGCTTACAAAATCAGACATAAAAATGCAAAAGTGTCACAGCACACTATTAGTGAAAAATTGCTAAATTTCTCATTTTTACCACATAATTATAAATCAATTGGAATATAAATATTGTACTTATAGTTCAGTGTACATAGAGCAATATAAACAAGTCATTGTCTATATGAAAATTTAGTTTGTACTGACATTGCTAGTGCTTTTTATATAGCTTTTTTTAAAACTAGACAAATATCTAGATGAGTTGATGTACCTCCTGGAAGACCTCTGCTTACCCCCTGTGTACGCGTACCTCTGTTTGAGATCCACTGATCTAGTCCGTCCATCTCACACTACTCCCTCGCCTTCCCTCCTCACACACTGAGGTAGAATTAAGAATACCTAAACCATTCTTGATAGATGTTTGTCCAACCTGTTCTTAAAAACCTCCAATGATGGGGATTTCACAACTTTTCCTGATAACTTATTCCAGTACTTAATTATCTTTTTAGTTAGAATTCTTATGGTGTGTTTAATATTGTACTAAAAATACTTTGCAAGAGTTGGCCTTGCTCTTTAACCTGGATTTGTCTTTCAACCAGTATTGAATGCAATTTCTCTCTTTAGCGGGGCTCGAGATTCTAAACACAGTAATTTGGGGACCTACAAAAAGGAAATGTCTTGCCTATCTATTACCTGCTCTGGAAACGCTACACCTGTAAAGATGTTTCTTTTACTCCTGTTCTCTGTCTTGAATGCACAGATACTGCCTTTTGGTAGCTCAGCCTCATTAAGCTTTTTCACTTTATCAACACTGCCTTATTCACTACAATTTTTCTTTTGCCTCTTTGACTTAATTTTGGAGAAGAATAACACTCTCCTGCAAAGTTGTCAGGAATATTTTAACTTCTGCCTACATCACTGACACTTCTGTAAGGAAGGTGAAAATGTCTCCACAGTTTAGCAGTCCCTTAAGAAGATGTACAGTGAATGGGTCTGAGATTCCACCTCTACATTTCTTAGTGAATGCAGACAAGTTTTGATTTACTTTCACTCAGACTGTCTTTCTTTTTTTCAGTATCTTTTTAATGTTATCACAGAGATGTCCTAAAGTCTAGACACAAATACAATTATAATTAAACCTTTCAAGTGACGAAACAAGTTCCATAAAAATAGGTCTTATAACAGAGGTGGAACAAAATAATAAATTTGGGGATACTTTGGGATAGTCTCTTAAAGCAGAAGGTAACCTAATAAAAATAGTCTCTTGAAAATAAAATGACGCTTGTACAAATGTCTAAATCTTCCATAACAGCAATTTCAACGGCAAATACTGAGTACATGTTGGAATCTTCACACCTAGGCAGCCATAGTGTAGTGAGTCATGGAATACTCTCCAGCATTTAGGATAATGAAACACATACCAGAGCACCTTTAATACATCTGCTTTCTCCCTAACATAAACTGGTCGACTCAAATTCCACTAAGGAACCACAGAGACCGGATTTCCTTTCAAACAAAATATATTAAAGGAAACAAAAATATATATAAAATATCACAAAATAATTCAAATTTTACATCTTAATAGTAATTTTTTTCAAGATTAATTGTTAACACTAATACACTATACCAAGATCTTTCTTATTCAAAGATTAAACTTAAAAAACTAAACTTGAAACAAAACTTCACTTTTTTCCTAATTCACAGTTAAATACTACTAATAAAATCTAATGTAGCCAAAAAGTTTATTCTTACAAAATCAACATGGATCTTCCATTAGTTTAATATTTTGTCAGATTGGTTATCTAACTTTATACAAAGTTGTTATCCCCTGCTATTTGCAGTGTTGTAAAAGACCCAAATAGTAAGATACTTAATTTTAGTTAAACTTACTGAAGCTATGTACGTGGATCTAAGAGTGTATTCCTGATTTATCTCTACTTATCAAACTTCCTAATAAATTACTGTTCTGTAAACTTAGACAACACAAATTTATTTCTAAGCAAAAGCTTTTGCGTGTGTTCTGTGTAATAAAGACACAGTACTTTTTATGGACAGGAAGTAACAAACCACAGGCTGTTGGCATTTTGGACCAAATTCTTTCCTCTAACTAAAACACTTAAGTGGAGGCAGGCCTATGTAAAACTCTGGAAGACTTGTAGAGTTTCTGCTACATATTCCCTTCTGGAGGATGGAATTTGATGTTTTTATAAGATACCCCCCCAGTGATGAATGTGGTAAAAATACCTAATTGGAATGGTCTTAGAGGTAGATTTGAGTCCCTATGGAACAGGCAGAAGCAGGTGAAGAGGAGTGGCTGAGCCAAAGGATCTGAGAGCAAATCTTGTGAAGTCTAGTCTCTGCAATTGCAGCTGAAACTCTTCTGCAGTACTTCCTGGTTCATATAAAAGTCATGTTCACTTTGGTCTCACTGCCACACATATCTGAAATGCACAGAGCAGCAGTTGATCCTGCATAGTATTAACTCCCACATAGACATTCACTGGGAATGAAATCCCGGCACCACTGAAGTTAACAGCAAAACTCCCAGTGATTTCATTGAGGCCAGCATTTCACTCTGGTTTATCTGAAGAAGCATTCCACAAAGAGTGCATCCCCATATATATCCCTTCCAATCCCAGCATGGCTCCTTCCAAACAGCAGAACTCAGACCTTACAAAAATGTGATGGAGAGGCCTTGACAAGTTGGAGGCCTGGACAGGGGGATTCCATGGAGTTACTGTTCTCCTCTTGTGTGCCCAATTATGTCTTACCATCTTCCTCAGGAGGACTGGAGAGGAGCATCAAACCCTTTGTTACTGAGTACTGTACAATTAAAGTTCAGGAAAATGATCACACAGGAACACATACAATAAAAGGCATAAACCAGGCCTGACAAACCCAAATGTTTCAGACAGATTTAGAACTGAATGTGTCTCTGGTAAAATGCAATTTATTCTGGAGCGACTATTAAATATTTTCCTCACTTTTGTGAGTGCTCGGGACAGGGGACACTGTACTGAAAATTGCTTTACGAATGTTATATGATTAGCTAATTAAATTCTGTTTAATGAACTTTAAACATCTTTGTTGATTATCTAATGCCTGTATAAGCTTGCTCTCTGAACAGGAGTTAATTGGCAGTTCTTAATTACAGAGCACTCCTGTTAGCATGCAATCCAGGAAACAGTCATGATGGGAAATTGTAAAATGTGTTTTTAGTGGTAGCATTGAGAAGTGTGCTCTAGTTTTGGAGTCAGGAGGGCCTCAGTTCTATTCCTGGTTTTACCACTGATTGACTCACTGTGGGATCTTGGGCGAGTCACTTCACATCCTTCTTTCAGTTTTCCCACATTTAAAATGGGGGATACTAGTAACAGACAGACCAGGTAGGTGGTGTTTGATTCCAGGTTAGATATGCTAAAGTTAGAGGGTTGAATTGGAGAATTAGGGTTTGGGTCCAACTTCTAGGGGACTGAAGTCTCACAAGCTGCTCTCATAAGATTTTTGCCCCAAATGATGGAATTTAAGTGACCTCATGCAATTTCCAAAAATTTGAAGGGAAAACAAGAAAAAAGACTAGACAAGACAATCAGCAGGACCAAAAGAATATTTTCTCATGCCTCTGCTACTGAAAGTGAACTGAGAAGGCTACCAATCTCAGAAGATACGGTGTAGATGGGTGGATGCATTGAATTCTACAAAGACTCAAGAAGGAGAAAGCAGACCAGATGGCTACCTGCTAAGATTGGGGAGGGGACCAGCTCTCTTTCTCCATGAGGATTTTGAAGGCTCCACCAAGCTCAGAAGATAGCATTAGTTATTAGCAAAGAGTTAATATTAATATTAATATCAGCCATATAATTGGAAAGATGTTTCATTCTGAAACTGATCCTATCTGAGTGGAAAGGAACATAGAGTTCAAGCACATCATTCACTGAAGCTGGGGTATGAGCCCAGGAGGATGAACTCTTCTACATCACCCTTTCTAGCTTCAGTGGCCTTCTGAACTTCCCATTAGCATTTTGGAACAATTCTTTAACAATCTCAGGATTATTAAGATATTAATCACTTTCCCAAAAATCTTATGTTCTTAACTATGTTGGAACCATCAGTGATTAAAAACAATGGGCCTTGGATAAGATGCATGGTCATTTTGATCCTAAATCTCTCTGTGAATTAAGTCCTGCTCATGCCTTTTTAAATTGTCTGGTCCAGCCAGCCCTAATGTTACCCCACACTAAGTCTGACTTTATTTTTCAGATCCTTATCAAGATAATTTTTATTCCCCCTCTCTCAATCTCTGTGTAATTGTAGCTATATGGGTACGTCATCCTTTATTTAAACACAAATTATTAACACAATAATTGTAAGGTGAATTTGTAGTCAGATATTCGTTAAGGGCCCAACACACAAAGGAAGACTGAAGAGATTATGAGTCTATTTCAACAAATCTGCTTCAGTGAAGTATAAAGTTCACCTTGGGGTGCTGCCTGTGCCAGACAAACTTCTTGCATCTCAGGGGAGATTCACTGCTTTGGAGTGCAGGTGATATTCCCGTATTTGCCATGTGGTAGGCTTGCACCAGGGGAGGTAGGTGACAGTTTTAACTTCCACTGGGGATCCATAGGAACTCTTCAGGCAAAAAATTCCAAAGAGAGCCACTGAATCTTCACACTGTTCAGCCAATCTACCCATGTCCCTTTTCCCATCTGTGCTCCCCACTTAAACCTTTCTGTTCCTCTAAGTGGATTTGCATCTGTTTTGTGTTGCAGCAATCTTGAACAGTTTCCATTATCAGGGACTTTCACCAATGTTTACAATGGATCCAGCAAGCACAAATCCTTGTATCAGTATTTAGGCCAGTGCTAGTTCTTAATCTTTCAGAAAGCATCCCAAAAATCAGGGAAAGATTTAGAAAGGAGGAAGATAAATTACAGGAACATGAAAAACAAATAAACAAGCACCTAGAGTTATTAAATAGATTAAACTCATTAGAATGGTGGTTTACGCATTAGATTTTTTTAATAAGCTAGCAGTGGTAATCAGAAAAGCTCTGAAGGAAATAGTTCACACCTCACTAGCAACAGATGTAGAACCTATGAAGTGGAAGTAACATGCTTTGTTCAAGAAGAGCTTGAGGAGAGAACTGGAAAAATACAGCTTTCTTTTGTAAGTGAAAGAAGGCCTTAGGGACTAATTAGAGCCCAACCTGGAGAAAAATTAGACATTGGCTGGTAGCATTGTTTCCCAAAGGGCAGGTTGGTTAGACAAACCTGATGAATGTCATGGAAGATGTAAGAATAAGATGCAATCTACCTGGATTTCAAGAAATTTTAAAAAAGGACTCAGTGAAGTTTTGCCCTGATGATGGATATACCAGGTCAGTAATAAACGATACACTTCTTTTGTAGACTGAGACCTGTATTGCTAAAAGTGGATTGAAAGAAATGATAAATGGATTAAGCCTCAGACAAAAGGAGCTAACAACAAGAATACCCTGCAGGAAGCTTTGTGTAACTTGTATATTAAATCTTACAAGAATGGTACAATGTCTAAATTTGCAGATTATCTAAAACTAGGGAAAGAGCAGTCTATTTGTAAATAAAAAACACTTGGACCGCATCAGGTTTTGGGACCATGATTCTGCCTTCCCTGCCCCAGCTTTGCTCCCTCAAAATCCTCCCCAAAAAGCCCAGCCCAAACCCCTTTAAAACAAAAAAGCAATACCCCAGGGATACCCTTTCCAGAAACTCTAATGTAATACAAATGTAATGCAGCACCCTTTATCTCCTGTTCCACCTGGTTCTTTAGTGGGTTATTTAGTACAGAACACTGATCTCTTTCAGTCCAAAGAGGGGTTTGTGTTTGCTACATGCTGCCACAATGAGATCAGCATACAACACCTCCTAAGGCAGCTGCCACCTCTACTGGACTCTATTTAATAATCACTTTTTATATCAAGATAATTTTGTTCAAATGAACAAACACTAAGAAAATATTCTTGTATTGTAAATCTACATCAGTAATACTCAGACTTCAGGCAAGCAACAATTACCCAAAAGAGCCACAGAAGTGTGAATTCATTATAAATATAAATAAAATTAAATGTAAATAACCATATTATGTTCTGTCAGAATTAAGATTGAGATACAAGTTAATTTATAAAAAAAGAAATTCTGAATTAAAGGTATGGTCACTACCTCCTTGTTATAACACATATGGTCCTTTATCAGGAACAGTGAGTAATTGCACATATCGTATGTGCTACAATATCTAAGCATAGTGCAACTGGAGGTTTCAACTTTGTTTTCTTACTTTTACTGGTGTTTGTCTTAGCCAAACTGATATTAATTTCAATTAGTACTGGATGAAGACTGCAAAAAAATATTCACAAATATTTGTTCTGATAAAAAACTAAAAATTTACTTTGGCAGTATTCGTGACTCCTTATAGTTACTTATAGCTACGTTCTTACCAATGGATTTTTGTTTGTAGAAAGAGAAAGTGATGCTAATGCAGGCACGTATATGTATTTACAAGAGTATTCGTGCTGCAAAAGTTTGTGTGGTCACTCTGAAACCTCTTCAGGGGTTTGGTAGTCATTCAAACAAATAGCAAACGCAATATCATGACCAGTCACACAGTGAAAATTATGAAAAGAAAACAAAGTGATAGTAGCTGTGAATATTCATGAGCAGTCACAGTCTGAAATACATTCAGATAAACCATCTGCCAAATGATTTTGAGTAACAAAAACATCACAGATAATATTTGCTCACAGATAATCCAGGAACAAAAAACAGGGGATACATTTTAATATTATTTTTCTGGCTTTAGAACATATATGAAGAAAGATAAGCTGTTTCAACTAAGTATCAATGTCAATGTAAAACCTAGTATTGTGATTAAAAGAGGCCTCTCATAGATTCATAGAATTGAAGACAAGAAGAGAACATTAGTGTAGAAGATCCCCTGTAGGGGGTGGCTCCAGTGGCTCTCCCTCGGTGTCAGTCTCCACAGGAGGCCACACCACCAGGCACCTACGCCCTTTGGGGTGTCCAAATTAAAGGGGCTGCCTCTGGCCCTTAGTAGGGTGAACCTTGGGTTCAGGCCACTCCTTAGGGGTAATAGTCTCTCACCCTCACAAGGCAAGCAAACAGTCTATGGCCTGGCCCTTGGCCGGGGACAGGCAGGCAGTGGCAAACAGCCTTCAGCCCTCAGCAGGGCAAGGCAATACTCTCAGGCCTAGCCCTCTGGCAGGGCAGACTGGCAAGGGGGGACACAGTCTCTAGCCCTTGGCAGGGCCAGTAAACAGTCTATGGCCTAGCCCTTCGGTAGGGCAGGCAGACAATAGGGAACACAGTCTCAAGCCCTTGGCAGGGCGAATAAACAGTCTATAGCCTGAGAAGGCGAGGAAATGGCCCTCAGGGCAGGGCAGCAGTCTCTGGTCCTCAGCAGGGTGAATAGCTAGTCCACATCTGGCCCTTCGGCAGGGCATGGCAGGCAGCAGGGGACAGGCTCTGGCTCTCAAGGGGCGTTCACCCCTAGGTCGGGGAAAGAAGGGGGGAGAGGGATGCAGGCCCACCCATCTCCACTGCATCCCAGCCCAGGGTCCTGTCTGTGATGGGGTGTCCTGTCACTGGGTCAGCAGGGCTCTGGCCGAAACACGCTGACTTGGAGTGAGTGCAAGCTCAACTCAGCTTCCCTGGGCTTCTTCCTCCCACCTTCACCCTAGAGTACCTGGTGTCCTTGACGGCAGGTCCGGGAACTGTTCAGGGTCCTCTGCGGAGGGCAGTTCCTCTAGGTCGCAGGGTCCATGTGTCCCTTCTGGCTCACGGGGAGTTGGCAGCTTGAGTAGCTCCCCCGGGTTCTCAGGCAGTAGGCAGCTCTGGTAGCCTTTCCTCCGGATCATAGGATCCAGGGGTCTCCTTCAGCTCAGGCAGCTCTTCCAGATCTTCAGGGCCCTACCTACGCCATGGGTAGTTTTGGCAGCGTCTCCTCCGGATTGCAGTCAGGTGTGGTCACAGGCTCGGGCACCAAGGGAGAGGTGTCCTTCTCCCTCAGTCGCTGGCCTTTGACTGAGCGGGCAGGCCTGGGTTTTATGGGCCTAGCCCTGCTTATTTGCTTCCGGTCAGGTGCTGCATTCCTGGGTTCCAACCCACAGCAGGGGTTTGACTCTCCCTCGGTTTCAATTTCCAAGGGAGACCATACCTCTCAGCTCCAATTAGATCATTTAGTCTGACCTCCTGTATATCAGATGCCATTCAATTTCATCTGTATTAAGCCCAATAACCTATGTTTGACTAAAGCATATCTTCCAGAAAGGCATCCAGTCTTGACTGAAGACATCAAGAGATGGAGAATCTACCGCTTCCCTTGCTGATGTATCTTTCCTGCTCTTTGTTAGTTTGATTTTTAAAAGTATTTCCAAAGAGTGGTTTTAAAAAAAACAGGAAGGGGATGAGCACAGAGACATTTCAGTTTCTATTTTTCTATCTAAAGGACTCTGGGATAAGAGCCTCTGGTTCCCCCTACTATTATATTCATTTCTGATCACAGGTGAATGTGGTCCATTTTCCTTTGGCAACATTGAATTCTGTAGATAAACTAACTTATTTTTATCACTCACCAGTATCTTTAAAGATCTCATTTAATACTGTATTTTCTGCATTACAGACTTTCCTGTCTCATTTTGATTAATTTGAATATAAATCAGATTAATTTTCCTCTCAAATGGCCTTTATAGCAGCACGTCAAAAACGAGAAGAAAACATATCCATATATGAATAGCAATCACAGAATAAAAGCCTGATACTCTCAACTTAATAAAGGCCAAAGCTGTGCTTTGTCACAAAATTAAGATTATCAATAATAATATTAAATCATGTAATATTATAATTGTAAGATTGTTAGTAGGTGCAGAAGGGTTAACAAATTGTCTTCATTGTTGACAACAATGCTGGGACAAAATCTTGATCCGCCTTTACAAATAACAAAAGCTTTCAGAATTCCTACTTGCTCTTATAAACCTACTTTGCCAGTTATCTCTGACTGTTATCTCAGTTACTCACTGATGGAAAGATAACTTTTTTTTACCAAAATGGTACCAAATCACTTTAATTGTGTAACGTACCTATTTGTGTGATGTGTGTATGTATATATATATTTATTTATACATATATATACACCACATATATATGTGTATGTGTGTGTGTATATATATATATATATATATATATAAAACATGTGATATTGTCACCTTCACCACTTTATAGGTCACCTGTTCTGGGTACATGGGGAAAAATCACCAACAGAGATGTGCTTATTATCACTCTGACCATTTTGTTTGTATGTTGTAGACTATTTCCTCTCCCTCCCTCTGTCTTTTGTCATCTTAGATTTATAATCTCCTTGATCAGGGACTGTCTCTTATTATTTGACCCAGAATAGGGCTTTTGGGTGCTACCACAGTAAAATAATTAACAATAAGGTGCGGAGCAAAGGTTTTCAATAGGCAGACTGCGGGCCAAATCCAGACCGCCAGAGGCTTTTGAATGGATTGTGAAATATTTTTATTTACTTCTTCTTATCATTATTGTTGTTATTTTTGTATTATTTTCCTCTGGCATCTGGACCTTGATCAAGAAATTTGGACCTTGACAAAAAATTATTGATTACCGCAGGTGCAAAGCATCATTCAATGAACACTGATCCATGGGCTGGGCTCCCATCCCTCTACCCCATCCCCTTCTGCACTCCCTCTGAGACTTCCCCTCCCTTCCAGTTCTCCACACGAGGGATCTGTGTCAGTCTTCTGTTTAGGGTCTTTTGTGCCCATGGTTGGAGAGGTGGCAAGATTTGGCCCTAACGCAGCTTAGAGAATTTTCAAATACATTTCTTGGTAAGAAGTGTTCCTTACTGTCATGTTGGGTAGATGGGGGAGGAGAGCATTTGTCATATTGGTTAACATCAGTGTGTCAAAATCATAATAATTCATGTGAGATATGCCATGTCAGGTACTGTTAGAAAGGTTATAATATGCTAAGTCAGATGATAACACTTATGTTCATGTGAAATGGAAGTTATAGATATATTTGAGATATCTGTATTTCAAATTGTGCTGCCTGGGCAACATCCCAGATAGGATGGCGGCAGGACAATAGCCTGCTTAATGGCCCATTAAGACACACACGGATGCAATGGGCCCAGGAAAAAACTAAAGGCATACCTGAAGAGTTACCAGGATTGGCCCATGTGACTCTGGACTCCATTTTAGTTCTTGTAACATTCCACAAGACAGCATGGCCAAGGCCAGAGGGTATATAAGGCCAAGCCATAGAAACCATTTTGTCTTTGATCCTGTTCATCTACAGACACATACCTGCCTCTGGATCAATTCATTTTGGAACTGAACTGAAGGACTTAGACACATCCAGGTATTGGATGTATACTAGAGGAACTGTACAAGCCTGCAACTCCACAATTCTTCTAGAAACCTGATGTATATGGACTTTTAATCATTTGTATGTATCTGATTGCTCTAATCCTTTAACACTTCTCTCATGGTTTCTTTCTTTCTTTTTACAATAAACCTTTAGTTTTAGTTACTAAAGGATTGGCAGGCAGCGTAGTATTTTAGGTAAGATCCAAACTTGTATTGAACTGGTACTGTGGCTGACCCCTTGGGGTCAGAGGGAACCTTTTTAATAAAGAGCATAGAGTTTAAATAACTGGTCTGTTTACTGGACCTAGTGCTGATTTGGGAGCCAGAAGCTGAAATGCAGTAAAGGGGGCTGTGTGTATTTGTGTACTGGCTTCTTGATAACCGGTTTGGGGGATCAGAAGCGCAGTCTGTGGCTGGTTGGGAAGCCTGACTTCAGTGTCACTCACCAGTGGTGGGAGAAACTGCTCTCCGTTTGCAGCCTGCCCTGACCTTGGCATTTTCAGGGGGCTACCCTGGGAATGGGACGGGTCACACTTACATTATACACTTCAGTCTTAAAGACTTTGCAAAGGAATGCAGTTTTCTTGAACTAGCCATATGTGAATGTGCCATATCTCTATCCTAATCAGGCAGTTGGCACAAACTAGCTTTAGATAAAATAAATCCTTCTAACCAAAACCTTCCCTGCATAAATTAACAGGCAAAAAGTGCTAGCATACTGTCCTTATATATCCTTTTGTTATGCACTGTTACAACACTCAGCATCATGGCTTTATTTAATACTCATGAGCACATCTTGCATGCTGGTGAGATTGCTCTACTGTGATTCCTATAAATTAGTGGAAGACTATTTTCCCCTTCTCACCTTTTAATTCCCTTCTGTGATCATTATTTCTGTTAAAAAACTGAACTTTTTAAAAGGATTTTGGACAGGAGATTTTATTGATGACAAATAGGTGCATGAAAAAAGAATGATGTGTCTTTTATACTTGAAAGAAAGAAAAGGTTATGATATTTTTTAGGGTGCAAACACCTTGTATCACAATCACAGACTCTTAAGAGAGAAAGTAAAACTAGAATTACAAAGAATTAATTTATTATTAGAGTCCCTGTGCTCTAAGGGATAAACTAGTCTTGAAATGAAAAAAAGAATTATAGTTGCAAGCTGTTTTGTTCTTTCTCTTCTGATTCTTTCTGTTCTGATTCCCCCTCCTGTAATATTGTTATGAGTAGTTCATGCTGGGATCTATTTAGTAACAGCCTTTTGTTAACTAAACTGCATAATTGGTTGCATTTATAATTGAAGGTCCAATTAAAAAGAATATTTAGTGGGAGGCAGGGTTCCCAATTATTGTGTGGAAAAATAGCTACTCTGCTCCCAGTGTCTTTCATCTCAGCCATTATTCAATCACTCTTTTCTTTCTCTCATAAAAGTGCAGCTTTTCATCTCCATGGCAGTAGAAGAGATCATGGAGACCTGTAGAATTCACAAATAAATTTGACTATTTTCCCCCATTCTAATTTGTAAAAGCTACAGTTAAATTTGTTACAACCTATGCTCCATTCTAATTAGACATGACACAAAAGAAAGTGACCTTTCATTGTTGTTAGAATTTATAAACTTTTTTTTTCTATTTCAGAATCATTATTCAAGTCCTTGCAAGTGTTTCTGAAGCAAAATAAGTTTAATTTACATTTAATTTCTTACAATCATCTCACTGATGGATGCTTTTATATACATGCCACCACTGTTTTAGCTGTAAATGTTAGGACTTTATTAACAGATGTAAATCTAGTGGGTCAATGTACATAATTTAAAATAACTTTTAAAAGTTTAGCTCTAATTTACATTAGTAATAATTATGAATGGCAGGAGATCAATTGTTACTAAGTCAGGAAGACAAAAATGTGAAAAGGCAAGATAATAATGTGCTCTAGCTCAGTAGTCACAAAAGCTTCAGTATAATCAAGTTAATCACAAAAAACAAAAACAACAAAAAACAAAAAAACAGACCATCTCAGCTGGAAATAGAGCCAGTTGAAAAATTCAACAAAATATTAGCAAAAACATTTTTTTAATTTTTCACAAAACTTTTCAGTTGAAATTTCAACTTTGAAAAATGTTGGCTAAACTATAAGATGGTCAAAAAACTGGGGGAAAAATTGAAATTTTGAATATTTTGGAAAAAAAAAATTCTGGGAGAAAAATGAAATCCTCAGACTAATATGCTTTTCGGATAAACTGTACAAAGTTCACAATTTGTGGAGGAAGAACACCAGTGTTTAGTTACCGGGAGGTTTAGGGAGATTGGATGCTTGAAACAGGGTTGTATTGTATTAATGTAATGAACATATACATAAGACCAAAGACTCATCTCCACGTAAGCAAAATTTCCATTACAATGGGATCAGGATTTAGCTCTGAACCTCAATGTGCTGAACTACACAAATGTGAACTGCACATTCAGGGTCTCTCTGAAGGAGGAATGTTGTGCAGTCATTAACGGTGAAAGTATCAAGTAATGACTAAAAGTCCCATTTCGGCCAGTGAACCAAACTCCTAATGTGAAATTTGGCTGTCGCTAATTCCCAGTAGAAAGAGCTAGAGATTTATTTTGCCAAGCTCTGATCTAATCTTGGTAACATTCTAATGGGGAAAATACTTTGTGATCTCAAATTATACCCATTTTCAGATCTTTTAACCAGAAAGTTTATATGACTTGGAAGGAGGCCTATGAACCAGTGATTTAATCAAGAACTAGGCTGGGTTGTCCAAGTCTCTATTTCACAAAAACAACTATCATGTGGAGTCGACAAAAATATTTGTGCAAAAAGTTTTAAATACATGCTTTCCCCCCTGTTTTTAAATAAATATTCCTCCTTCTAATTTAGTATGCTCAGAGGCTATCTTGTCAGAAGTGCCCACAAATGTATTGCATATTGTAGAGAAACTGTCCCGGGCACAATAGAAAGAATGAAAGTGTGAAACTTTGGTATGTTCTTCTCCCCATCAGAGCAGAATACTCATGGAGAAGCTACTGTTGAATATGATCACTGGACTTGAGGTACAAGAAATCTTTAGAAGATAGCACTAGTGGTCCACTCCCCACTCAAGTTTACTCAGTAACACAGCTTAATAAAAAAAATTCAATGTGAATATAGTGTAACAACAGTTAGAGGGAATTCCTGGCCCTAATGAAGTCAATGGCAAAACCCTCATTGATTTCAATGGGGCCAAGATTTCACTCTTGGAAAAGATCCCATTCTATATTAATTACAATCTTGAATACAACTTAAATTTTTAGCTAATAGGCAATACTGAAGTCTCAGTTTATGGGATGGAAAAAGATTGTTTTAGCCATATGCCTAATCTGGTTTAGATCGCCTTGCTAGGTGTTTGTAGGTCAGGTTTTAGGAATAAATTAATCTATCTCCTTTGTGCATTGAGTGGTTTGTTCTGTGTTATATTGGGTTGGCTGACTGTTTTTTAAAATAATTATTTTTATATCTTTTGTATTGGATTTTATCACAAGGATCTTAAAATTGAGATTTTCAAAATTGCTTGACATGGGCCTAATTCTTCTCTTAGTGAATTCGGTGAGAGTAGAGTTAGGCCAAAACTGACCACTTTTGTAAACCCCTCTCTAGTAAATGCACCTTATAAGTGGATTCAATTAAATGCAATAATTACCATTCAACTATGACTAACTGATTATTGATTAATAGTAAGTTCATTGTTAATCAATGCACTTACAGGACTGTTAGCTAAGAGCTTGATCCTGCTCAGATATACTCCGGTGAACAGTCTCATTGACTTCAATAGTGCTATTCATGATTGCAAGCACTACACATGGTAGTACATTTCCAGGACTAGTTATGAGAGTTGAGGGCACCTCTCAAGAGGTATTCAGTACCTGGTAGAACTGAGCCCTCAATTACTGCTCAATGTGATATTTCATTATGTTTTCATTTTCCTTTCAAGCTGCTTCTCATGAGAGAAATAGAGAGCTGACATTTGTCAAGTACTATAGAGCAGTGTTTCTCAACCTTTTAAGTAGTGAGTACCCCCTAACTTCTGAAAATTTTAATAAATACCCCAACACTCAATTTTCCATGGGATTTTATGTTTACAGACTAATGTGAGCCATATGTTGGAAGAGGGGCTGAGTATATAAGGCCCTGATATGACGGATGTCAGATCTAGTGTGGGTAGGGTTACCACCTTTACACCAGGGGTGGGTAACTCAAGTATGGACCTGGGTTAGAGGTGATGTTGGCCAAAACTAGGAGGCTTTGAGCGGCATGCCAATGCTGGGGAATATAAAGCGCCATGCCAAATTTTATGCCATAGATTTCAGAGGAGGAAGGAGTGAGAGGGAGACAGGGAAGGAGGGCGAGAGAGAGAAAAACAGGAAAAGAGGGTAACTGGTGAAATCTGGGGCTGTCTTAATTGTCAATTTCACTGATCAGCTAGAGCAGTGAAATTGACAAGTTTTCTGGGCACTGGGCTTTTAGCCAGGGAGGTGGGCTGCCACCTGGCTGCCAGCCCAGGAGGTGGGCGACTGCCACCCAATCCAAGCTCGGGCAGAGGAGGCTTCTGCGCTGACTGGGACTCAGGGATGTGGGCAGGCGGTTGCTGCCCGTCTTCAAACCAGGGCACTGGAGGCTGTCCCTTGGCTTAGAGCCGGGGCGCAGGTGCCTGCCACCCAGCTGCAAGGCCAGCTCGCGAGATGCAGGAGGCTGCCACCGGGCTCCCACCTGGGAGCTGGAACCCAGCAGAAAGCGGGGGGCTGCTGCCGCCTCCTCCAGAAGCTAGTGGCTGCCACCCTCCTCCCAGCTGGGAGATGTGACCAGGCGGGAAGCAGGGGGCTGACACTTGTTTCCCAGCTGGGAGCTGTGACAGGGCAGGAAGTGGGCGGCTGCAGCCTGGGTTCCCGGGACTGTGGCGGCTGCCGCCCACCTCCCAGTTGGGAGCTGTGACTGGCGGGAGGCTGCCGCCCGCTTCCCCAGAAGCCGGGGGCTGCCACATGCCTCCCATCTGGGAGCTGGGACCGGGGGGGAAGTGGGCTGCTGCTACCCAGCTTCCCCATACTTGTTTTTCCCTGGGTACTCCCTGGCTGTGTCTTGCGTACCCCCAGGGGTACGCATACCACAAGTTGAGAAACTATGCTTTACAGTGTCAAGAATCTCCCCATTGTACAGCCACTTGGTGAGGTCAACTGAAATAATTCAGAAAAGGCAGAAGTGTTCATAAATGTTTCTGTTCTGTATTTAGGAAAAAGCTAGATGATGCACTCATATAGAATGAAATGCTTTCCAACAGTAACTAAGGAGGATATTAAACAGTAATTATTTATGATGACTGTTCTGAGCTTGATGAGTCATCCCTGAGCCTGAGTGTTCTGAGGGATAATTACCTGTGAGGCCCAATGGCTCAGCCAATCCACAAGCAAGGGTTTAACCAGGTGACCTCAAAGCAGGTATATAGGCTCCTAACGAAAGACCCCACTCTGCTCAGTATTACCATCTTGGAGGGGGGAAAGGAGGGGAAGCTCCCTGTTAGTTTAGACAGACTACTCCTGCCCCTGCCCCTGCCCCAGCCTGTGTCTGCTCAACCCATGGCTGGTTGCTTGGCTGTCCAGACACTACTAAGTTAGTCATTTTTAAATCAGCCGTTCTGGTTAACTTTTCAAAATGTCTTGGAACAGTGGGGAACTTCCAGAGGACTAATAGAAAGCTAATGTTGTACCAGCATTTAAAAAGAATAAACAGGATGACCTGGATAATTATAGGGCTGTGAGCCTAACTTTGATACTAGGCAAAATAATGGAACAGCTGTCCTGGGACTTGGTTAATGAATTAAATGAGGATAATATAATTAATGCAATCAACATGGGCTTATGGAAAATAGATCTTGTCAAACTAACTTTATCTATTTTGATGATATTACAAGTTTGAATAATAAAGGTAATAGCGTTGGTGTAATAGAGTTCTTTAAGGCATTTGAATTGATATTGCATGATATTTTGATTAAGAAACTACAATGAAACAAAATCAACATGGCACACATTAAGTGGATTAAAAATTAGCTAACTGATAGGTCTCAATGTCATTGTAAATAGGGAATCATCATCAAGTGGGTGAGTTTCTAGGGATGGGGGTCACTGCAATGATCAGTTTTTGGTCCTATACTATTTAACACTTTATCAATGACCTGGAAGAAATGATAAACTCTTCAATAATAAAAGTTTGCAGATGAGACAAAGATTGGGGAAATGATAAATAATGAAGAGGATGACATATAATGAAGAGGACATAGCAATTTGGATAGTTTAGTAATTTAGGTGCAAGCAAACAATATATGTTTTAATGTGGCCAAATATAAAGTCATATCTAGGAATAAAGAATATATTTGTGGTTGATTACTGTCAATTTTTAAATGAAGGCTAGATTTTTTTTAAAAGATATGCTTTAGTTCAAAACAGGAATTAATTCAGAAAGTCCTAATGCCTGTGATATACAGGAAGTTAGACTAGATTATCTCAAGCATCCCTTTTGTTTTATAATTTATGAAATCATTTTCAGTCTTTTCTCTCTTTCTAAGAGCAGAGAACAGAACTTGCTGTTCTGTTTCATTGTCCTATTATTGGATCAGAACCTCCTTTTCTTTCCCTTTGTAATTCCTAATAAAAATGCTATTAACGATATGTTTTTCTAAGATTCTTAAGCCTCACTTGTTTACCCTCCATCTCATTTCACAGATCAGTTGAAAAAACATTTTCTCCCAGTCTTATATTTCTTCATCCTTTTTCCTCCCTTCTGCTATTAATTGTTCTTTAATTCTCTAACTCAGTGGTTTTCAACCTTTTTTCATTGCTGGATCCCTAAAAAATTTCAAATGAAGGTGTTGAGCCATGTGGAATTATTACAGAACACAGGTTGAAAACCATGCTTTAACTGTATTAAACTGAGTTTGTAAAATATTTGGGGATATAATGTGAAAGACACTGTAAATAACAAATTATCTTATTGCACTCTGTGAAGTTGGTCTATATCTCTCCCATCAATGCAAGAGACCTCTCTTATCTTATCTTATGCATAAGATAATTATTGTTAATGGAAGAAAAGTCAAGGACACTGTTGGAAAAGTGTGTGGGAAAGTATCTTATCTCAATCATATGTAAGTCTATCTATTTTAGGGTTTTATACTGTGCCCCATCACCACTGTATCTGATCACTTAATGGTAATAACCAATAACATCATCCATTAATTGTTTCTTGCATGTTTAAAAGAACAAAGATATTGAAAACTGGTCAATGGATGCATGGGCTAGAAGAGAAGCATAGAACTATGGCCTGAATGATACACCTTTTCAGGTTTATATATTCTTTTTTCCTAGATATGACTTTATATTTCAGGGTTCAGCAGAGTGAGTCCCAGCCATCCCCTAAGTTGCTGTCATTACTGCTGTTACTCTTTTTCACAGTATGTGGTACAAGCAGGAATACTATCCCCTCTGTGGATATTGTAGTCCTTCCACTATCCCACACTTTTCAATATGGAGCACTTACCCATAGGTATCATTTTTGCTTTCACTCCAATTTTTTCCTGCCTATGTTTCTTTTAGAGACAAGGTGGGTGAGGTTGGCAAAAGAAACAAGTTTTCAAGCTTACACAGAGCTCTTCTTTCTAGAAATCTACATTCCTTTTCACTTCCATGTCTGAAGTTAACATGGCAGTGGGGATAGCATATCTGAGAATGAAGCTATTTGAACTATAATAGGATGAAGGACCAATACTAGGTATATATAGTTTTCATGGCAATACTTTGGAATGATTCTTGTCAGCTGTAAGAAATTTCCTTTGTACTTTATGTCAAGTAGTGTCCTCAAAAATTCAATATGGACTCTTGTGGTAGGAATGAGGTTAAAGACTCATTCATTATTTGAACATAAAAATTTCAGTTTCTCATTGTCTTTCTTGCTCCTCCCCTCCCCATACAGGATTGAGGATGTTCCAGGCACGTGTTTACAACATCAGTTACAAACTTGGGGAAACCCTCTTTGTGTCCTTCTTCTCCTCTCTCCTTGAAAAACACATCTGTTATGGTACACTGCCTCAACCTTTAATGCCACACACCTTTCAGTATGTTGCCTCCTTCAATGTGTCCCGCTTTCAATGCCATGTTGCCAGTTCCGTGGGTATAGAGGAGGGCACCAACTTAAGTTATTCAGTTTTATTCAAATACATGCCACATTCCTAATTCTCACTGAGTTGAGAGCACTCAGTACTTCTTTTAGAGTAAAAGATATTTTGAAAGAAAGACCAAAAACAAAAAAGCAAGATATATTTATGGGTTTTCATTGCAAAACAAAATCAAATCAGACATTTCCTTTATTTTAAAGCTTTCCTCTGCAAACTTTCTAATCAGCAATTCTGCCAATGATTTTGTATAAGTCCATCATTATCGTCTTATCGCATAAGTCTACTCTCCTCTCTAACAACTATTAGTTGTGACTAAGAAGGCCCTTGACTAAGGAGATTCAGTACTTTATTGAAAATAACCACGATGTAGGCTTTGTGTGTTTGACAGCTAGGGAGCACTGGGTCAACTATGAGAAGCTTAAGACTTGCTTCTTCCTGATTGCTGTATTCAAAGCAATGTCAGGGCCTGAGCTGAATGTCTGTCTTCATTTTCATGGTACCATCTGTTTTAAGGTTGCAAAAAAATAACAGCGCTATCAAAAATTGCTCAGACATAATTAGCAAAAAGGAGAGGAATTCAGTGACCTCCTAGAAATTTCATGTGACTTTTCCCTTTACCATTCTATTTAAGTCTGAAATGTCTCCTGATTTTTTATGTATCGCACATCTAACAGATATTCACTTACATTTGGTTATTATTATCTATTATTATTGTAAAGCCTGCAAGTCTTAGTCATGGACCAGGCTCTGTACAAACACAGAACAAAAAGATGGTCCCTGCCCTCAGGAGCTTACAATATAAGTATAAGACAAGAAACAACAGACGGATATAGATAGATGGGGGAGTACAAGGAAACAGCGAGACAATATTGGTCAGCATGATAGGGAGTGGTCCCAGAACATCAGCAGCCTAGATATTGTCAAGTTTTTTTTTATTGGCCTCCTGACAAAGATGCATTTTAAGGAGGCTTTTGAAGGAGAATAATGAGGTAGCTTTGTGGATATTTATGGGAAGTACTTCCCTAGCGTGGGAGAAGGCATGAAAGTGCTTGTTTGAAAATGTAAAAAGTGGGCGATGGAGCTGGAATTATGGGCTGATTGGAGACAAGAGTCATCATCTCAACAGTAAATGAGAGATGAGAGGTAGGGTGGGCAAAAGCGTGAAGGGACTTGAAAGTGAAGTTAAGTAGCTTATGTCTGATGAAACCGCGTAGGAGGAGCCTGGGGAGTAATGGATTCCAGAGTAAAATAGGGAAAAGCCACATTTGTTTTTAAATTCAAACCTATTGCAAATCTTCATACTGGATTTGATGCCTATGTTCTATAGTAATGGGTGTATTAGAAGATCCTAAATGCATTCGCTTCCAGAATCATATGCCAGAAATCAGCATGCCCTCACTACCCACTTCCCTTTTTCGATGAAGCCCAACTGGATAACCTTATTTTGAAATAATACAAACCTGCCACTTATTGAGGAAAATAATTTTCCCTAGTCTTTTCTATGCCTGGCAATGTATGCTGATGACCTGCTTTTCTGTGCAATCTCTAAAATCTCTCTGTCCTTCTGCATTTCCCATTAGATAGGACATCATTTAAATGATTTCATGCTTTAACATCACTTGGTTTCCTAGATCATTTTTAAATGCTTTCCCACTTAAACAGTGAAGTTATCAGAGTAAGAGATGGACATTTTAATAACATTGGCAGTACATTTTTCTTCTTATCAGTTCACAAACACTTTTAAAGGACCTACTGTCCCATGTTATCTTTGCTCTTGAAATACATCCCTGTGGAACCAATGTGTTTTCTTTTTTTATTTTAATTTACAGTTGTTTTCCTTAAGTAATTTTATTGCCCATGTGAAAGATGCCAGATTAAAGAAAGTAAAGTTCCTTTCATCCAGTAAAGATAATAAAAGAGTAAAGCACAAGCCAATGAAGCACAAGTTTGCCTACAATGACATATTGATGTGTCCCCATCTGCCTGGAGGCAGCACTGTGATGAGAATGTAGTTCAGCTTCCATGCTCAGATGGCCTCTCTACTGTGAATGCCAACAAGGATGCCAATTAGTGTGCTGTTGGTTTTTGTGATGGTGTCAGCCCTCTGCTAGGAACTGGGCTGAGACCTCATAAGCATGGGTTCAAACAGTTTTTTTAAAAAAAAAAAAAAAAAAAAAGATTCATATGAGATTTGCTCTATGGTGCTCTGCCTACCTAACAAACTGTCCATCTCCCTCAGCTCTAATTTTCTTCCTGCCAACCTTCAGCCTTGCAGAGTGTGATCTCAGGGAGTAGTCAGTGAAGTTAAAAACACCTGTAGAGAATAGAATTAATAAATTCATCATAAATGCAAAGACCACTGTGCCCATTGTCACTGTCTCTGCTTACCTTGACCGGTAAATGAGTATTGTTCTCTCTAGCGCTGCTGCTGTCTCTGGTGGACACCAGACAATAGTGCTAGTGGGAACAATTCTCAGAAACACCCTCATTTGTTTCCCCCCATTTTCTCCCTGCTGCCAGCCAGCATGAGTGCTGCACTTCAGTTGGAGGTAGTGCCAGCTCTCAAGTGGTTCTGTAGTTGCACAGCCTGAGCAAATAATTGGTTTGCCTTCGTTAACATAGGTTCACATGCAAAATTGTGGACTAGTTATTTGAAATTCTGCATATGGGTCACTAAACTGATTAATGGAACCCATCAACTAATTAATGAAATGCAGTGGATTCAAACTGGTGACCAAGCTGGAAAAGGCTCCATATCCAGTTCTAGTTCTGTAAGTCGTCCAGTTACTTAGGAACTAGTATTCTGAGTGTGTTAGGGGGAAAGAATTGTTAACCGGGCTTTAGTTGCTCTGAATAGATACAGTGAGTTGATTTTGAAGTAGAATTCCTGATGAATTTATCCAATGTAGATTTCCTATTCTACTAAAAATCACATTTATTTTCAGAATGGTGGCTCTCCCCTGTGTGAAATACAGTCATTCTGATGCTTTCAACTGAGTGACAGCTAAAAAGCCATATTTATTAAAGTGGTATGGAATTTACAGTCTCATGCTTGCATAACACTGCAGCTGTTAGCACGATCAGGTCAGCCAACTTTAACTCCAATGTGTGTTCTGGCAAAAAAAGAAAGTCTTTATGCAGTTTTACTGTGATGTGAGCAAGGGAAGGAAGACATGACAAATTTTTAGGAAAAGCAACATGGGGGTAGTTATAGACTCGGGCTACTTAGCAATCCTTGTAAAAATATTGGGCTCAATCCTGAGAGATACTATAAGTCCTTAGTTCCAGATTAAAACAATGGAATCATCCTGACATTCAATCACCCTGACATCTGCTGGAAGAGCAATACAACAGAGCACAAACAATCCAGGAAGTTTTTGGAGAGTGTCGCTGACAATTTCCTGGTGCAAGTGCTGGAGCAACCAACTAGGGGCCGTGCTTCTCTTGACCTGCTGCTCACAAACAGGGAAGATTTGGTAGGGGAAGTAGAAGTGGGTTGCAACCTAGGCAGCAGTGACCATGAAATGGTCGAGTTCAGGATCCTGACAAAAAGAAGAAAGGAGAACAGCAGGATATGGACCATGGACTTCAGAAAAGCGGACTTTGACTCCCTCAGGGAACTGATGGGCAGGATTCCCTGGGAGGCTAATATGAGGGGGAAAGGAACTCAAGAGAGCTGGCTGTATTTTAAAGAGACCTTATTGAGGGCACAGGAACAAACCATCCCGATGTGCAGAAAGAATAGCAAATATGATAGGCGTCCAGCTTGGCTTAACAAAGATGTCCTTGGTGAACTTAAACGCAAAAAAGAAGCTTACAAGAAGTGGAAGCTTGGTCAGATGACTAGGGAGGATTATAAAAACACTGCTCGAACGTGCAGGAATGAAATCAGGAAGGCCAAAGCGCAATTAGAGTTGCAGCTAGCAAGGGACGTGAAGGGGAACAAGAAGGGTTTCTATAGCCATGTTGCCAACAAGAGGAAGATTCGGGAAAGTGTGGGCCCCTTAGAGAATGAGGGAGGCAACCTAGTGACAGAGGATGTGGAGAAAGCTGAGGTACTCAATGCTTTTTTTGCCTCTGTCTTCACAGACAAGTTCAGCTCCCAGAGTGCTGTACTGGGTGGCACAGAATGGGAAGGAGGTGAACATCCTGCAGTGCTGAAGGAATGGGTCCAAGACTATTTAGAAGGCTTAGACATACACAAGTCCATGGGGCCGGATGCACTGCACCTGAGGGTGCTGAGGGAGTTGGCTGAGGTGATTTCAGAGCCATTGGCTATTATCTTTGAAAGCTCGTGGCAACAGGCGGAGGTCCCTGAGGACTGGAAAAAAGCAAATATAGTTCCCATATTAATGATCTGGAGGATGGGGTAGATTGCACCCTCAGCAAGTTTGCGGACGACACTAAGCTGGGGGGAGTGGTAGATACCCTGCAAGGTAGGGATAGGATACAGAAGGTCCTAAACAAACTGGAGGATTGGGCCAAAAGAAATCTAATGAGGTTCAACAAGGACAAGTGCAGAGTCCTCCACTTAGGAAGGAAGAATCCCATGCACAGCTATAGACTGGGGACCGACGAGCTGGGCAGCAGTTCTGCAGAAAAGGACCTGGGGGTAACAGTGGATAAAAAGCTGGATATGAGTCAGCAGTGTGCCCTGGTTGTCAAGAAGGCTAATAGCATATTGGGCTGCATTAGGAGGGGCATTGCCAGCAGGTCACGGGAAGTGATTATTCCCCTCTATTCGGCATTGGTGAGGCCGCATTTAGAATATTGTGTCCAGTTTTGGGCCCCCCACTACAAAAAGGATGTGGACAAGTTGGAGAGAGTCCAGCGGAGGGCAACCAAAATGATTAGGGGGTTGGAGCACAGGACTTATGAGGAGAGGCTGAGGAAACTGGGCTTGTTTAGTCTGCAAAAGAGAAGAATGAGGGGGGATTTGATAGCAGCCTTTAACTACCTGAAAGGGTGTTCCAGGGAGGATGGGGCTGTTCTCGGTGGTGGCAGATGACAGAACAAGGAGCAACGGTCTCAAGTTGCAGGGTGGGAGGTCTAGGTTGGACATTAGGAAAAAGTTTTTTACTAGGAGGGTGGTGAAGCACTGGAATGGGTTACCTAGGGAGGAGGTGGAATCTCCATCCTTAGAGGTTTTTAAGGTGAGGCTTGACAAAGTGCTGGCTGGGATGATATAGCTGAGGTTAGTCTTGCTTTGAGCAGGGGGTTGGACTAGATGACCTCCTGAGGTCCCTTCCAACTCTAATATTCTATGATTCTATGATTGAAATTGAGGGAGCTCAAAATTTTTTTTGGGGGGGGCGGGGGTATGGGGGGAGGGTGGAAGAAGATCCAGGCTCCCAAACTTAAAATATTGGCCTTAATGTTTAATATGGTTCAAAAAGGTAACGTCTGTGTTAAGAAAGAATTGAAGAAATGGTTATGAATGATTTCTCTCCCCCGCCACTCATTTTGTAGCTCTTTCCACAGGGTTCTGACATATCACAGACCTTTACACTGCATCTGCAAAATGTTATAGTAAATTATTTTATGATAGATGTTACAATGCCCACAGCATGAACATGCAGTCATATTACTTATAAATCAGTCCCATATTTACTCAAGCCAATTTGATTCTTCAACAACCCAACACAAGTTATATAAAGAAGTATCACTCCATGACTGAAGATATGATTTTAATTTGAAACTAGATAAGGAGAATGAACTAGTGTCAAGGTCTTCTTGGGGAAGCAAGGTATCAGAGGAGAGAAAGACACAACACAAGATACAACTATAGTATTTTGTTCCAAGCAATTGAGAATGCTTTGCATTCATGGTCTCTATAGCAAATGAATCAATCATTAAATAACAAACATAGTGAGTGCCTTTTTTTCAGTTAAGCTGAAGAGAAGCATACAGACAGACAGTCATGAACTTAAAAAGTAGGTCAGGTAGGTGGAATACTTAAAATACTAACCAAATTATAGTAAGAATTAATAATAAATAATATAAGGCCTCTGGACATAACACAAACAGCAACAACTTCTATGGTTTAACTAGATGTATTTTTTCTGCTTCATCAACACTTCATTTGCATATAGTTATACTCTAAAACTGTGTTGCCCAAAGGAATGAATCCTGTGGTCGCTGTTATTGAAGTTTTAATCTCATCCATGGACCAAGATCTTTATATAACTGTGTATATTTTATTTCAGTCAATAACTTTGAAACAAAATTTTGGCCTGAGATTAAAGTATATGTTGTATTCTGATGAATAACACCATCCATCAGTGTAGCATTTCCTTAGTCTTAAATTATGTTTTCATAATGTGTTGTCTAATGTCTCCTGTATAATGGGGGATGTGAATATACAATCTTCTGAAACAATTGGGACAACAACGCTATACTGGCCAGCTAACTGTTCTTAATTTTTTAACCACATTTTAGTGATTTATACATAAATTTTAGACTCACTAAAATCATTGGCAAAACTCCCATTGACTTCAACAGAACTAGAATTTGGCTCTACGTTTTGATTGCTCTAACATGTGTCTGTGGAAATTGCTATGGCAACATGACAAAATCATGTGGTGGCCAGACTGTAATGTGAGAGGCTCAAAACATAGCCTCAGTTTTTTTTTAATAGGTGTTCTTATATCCTTAATGACTAGAATGATAAAATCACAACATAGACAGCACAGATAGCCTCTGCTTTGGAAGAATCTATAACAAAATGCATGATAACATTGGGTTTCTTCATTCTCACTTGGCATAAGTTATCTGTATTCATGTGCAAGTATGCTAATTTACACCATCTGAGAATCTGGCCCACTCTGTTCAGTGAGAATTCAATCCTGCTGCGTGCGGAATGCATTCTGTGAGATGCTGAGAATCCTTAGTACTTATTGCCTTCAGTGGGATCAGACCTTGATTTTGCACAGTTCCCTATATATTGCATACACCAATATTAGAATGAACTCATCCCAAAGGTGTTTCCACATCTTTCACGCTCAGAAAATATATGTGTGAAATAAAAATATATTTCTAGATATTTTTTTAAACCAAGATCAACTATAGAGAATTATTTTAACACTTTATCTCCTTAAAAGCATCTCCCAGGGTCTCTCTCAGTAGTGAAGTAGACATTGGGGACTAAATGAATCCTTGGTGTCAGCAGGCATAACCCAAATTAAATTTAATGGGAGTTGGGATTATTTGGTACAGGGTTGAAATTGACCATATAGCTGCAGCTTCTTAATTTGCCTCTAGCTAAGAATAAATTGGCAAACTTTATCACTGGTGTGAGTCTATTGACTCCAACAGAGTTATAGCAGAGATTAATTGCCCTGTTAAGTTAAGGGGACAAAACCTAAAAAGCCTGAAACTACCCTGGTACTTATTTTTCTTTGTCTAAAAATAGTGGTTTGCTCATTTGCTGTCTGAAGGTGATTGATCATTCTTCCTTCATTTTGGCAACCTAGTTTTATTTATTAAAAAAAAAAAATCAATACTGAACATCAGAGACTGCAGTGACCGAGAGATAGGTGCAGGTTGCTTGAACTCTAAAGTGGCTCACGGGGAATCCTTAAACATTGTCCCCTAAAATCCACCATTCAAACCTAGGAAATATTGAACCCAACTGCTGAAACCCCAAGATTTCATCTAGCTCTGCATCTTCCTCTCCAAATCTGAAAGCACTGAAAAAACCAGATATCTGCCTCCCCCACTTCTACAAACAAAATGGTGCCTAAGCCTGATGGAACGCAGCTGTATGTAATATGACAGGTTGTGGTAGATACCATTGAAATTAAATCTGCACTTTTCACCCTATAGACCACCATGAGTGAGAGTTAAAGTGCACTGCAGTCTCTACCCAGAGGGATGAGTGAAGCAGAACACAGAATTTGTGAAGTGGAAGATGATTTCAAAGAGTACAAATGACAGGTTATGAAGAATTGTAATGATATCAAGATAATTAAAACCAACCTAATTGATTTAGAAAGTCACTCAAGACAATGTAATACCAGGATTGTGGGAATAGAGAAAGGTAAACCCGCTGACTTTCTCCCTAAACTCCTAATTAAGTTGTTGTGTGTGTATGTATATATAAATTATCATTGCTTTATTAGAGATGCTTCCTTATGACCTAATGTATCAAGGTTCTATGGTAATAGGTGATTACTATAATTGTAGTGTTTGAGGCTGTGAGGATCTCCAAGTTTCACTTGATCTGGACACTTTGGGTATCAAGTGTGTATTTTTGAACCATTCAAACAGATTTTTTTGTATTGTATGGTACTAATGTGTATTTCTCTCTCCATTATCTTTTCTGTTTTATTTTTTCACTTATTTAATTCCTTTTTCTGTCCCCCTTTTGTTACCCTCCCATGCTGGGAATTTCCTTCCCATTCCTTTAGAAAATGTACTGGGAAGTGATACCCTACCCCTGGATTATATAACTTTTGCTGCTTAGCTATGCAAGAACTGGGTACTGCTCAGGAAAATTTGCAATTCTCATTAATTCACAAAGACATCTTATATTTTATCTGGTGTATTTTAACAATGATGGCTCTGATAATTAAATATGTCCTGGAATATAAAGGGTTTTAATAACCCTATTTAAAGTAAAAATATATACTCAATGCTTAAAAAAGAGAATGTTGACATTGCTATGCTCTAGGGACACATCTAACAGAACCTGAAGCTTGTAAACTGAATGGAGATTAGGTAGGCCTCCCAGTTTCTAGCTGCTTTAATTCTAAAGCGAGGAGCTTTGCTATACTACTACATAAAAAGTTGAGTGTTAATATTCTGAGCACAAGGTCTGACCATGAGGGCAGATTTACTGTCCTCAAGGATGAAATAACCATTTCAATGCCAAACCAGGTTGATTCCAAATCGTTTAATAATTTTATTATAATAATTTAATTTAAGTAATTATAACTGACATGGGCTATCATCCTATCATTATAGCTGGAAACTTTAATGAAACTGTAGCCTAAGTACTTGATAAATCTTCTCTATCTCCATATAAAAGCACAAATACTCGTCAAGTACTTCCTACAAACATGGCTGATTTTGGTTTACAAAATGTGTGGAGATTGGGTAATCCTATGGCCAGAGACTATAGTGTTTTTTTTTCCTGCAGCTCATTTAACATATTCAAGATTGGTCTATTTCTTAGTGTCACAAGACTTGATCAATTCTGTCACTGGTTGTGACATTAGCATTATTGTTATATCTGACCATGCACCTATACATATGTAATTTACGCCTCCAGGTTATGCACCCCTATCTAAAATGTGGAGATTAAATACCTCTCTGCTGTTTGACACATCATTTGTTAACTCTGTCCAGCAAGAGTTAGAACTTTTTTTAAAACAAATGCTCCCTCCGCTTCATCAGCTGCCACACTTTAGGAAGCCTTAAAGCCTTCATCAGAGGCCATATAATCTCTTATGCCATTTTTTAAAAGAATGGAAAGAACATAGAATTGATACCTTTGTGAAGGAAATTAAGGCCTTGGATGTAGACTGTACTTCTGACCCCTCCCCAGAGAAATTCAGATCCCTCATCAATCTAAGATATGAAATCAACAAACTTCTGTCCAAAAAGTCTGAGTTTGCTTTATTTTGTTTGAAGCAAAACTACTGTGAATCTATTGAGAGAGCTGGTAAGCCTTTGGCATGCATATAGGTAAGCAAAAGGCTAACAAAAATAAGATTGCTTTTATTCATGATAGTAGCAATAAATTTAATACAACACAGTTAATAAAAATTTCAACAGTTTTATTCAAAACTATATTTAACTGAAAAGGGAATTAGTAAAGATGTCCTAAATAATTTTTTTAGTGGATTGAATTGGCCACAGATCTCTGACCCTGAGGGAACTTTTAGATACCACTCTAAAAATTGTGGAACCCACTGAGGCTATACAAGAAATGAAGGTCAGAAATTTTACAAAAAGTTATCTGAAATTTTAATACCTAGATTATTGAATATGTTCACTGAGATCAAAAATGAGCAAACTCTTCTGCCTACTCCAAAAGAAGCTGTAATTTCAGTCATTCTTAAACATGGCAAAGACCTTGGATTATGTAGTAATTACAGTCCAATTTCTTTAATCAATTATGACGTTAAGATTTTAGCTAAAGATCTTGCTGTGCAATTGGACAAAGTTCTCTCACATTATACACATAAATCAGGTAGCCTTCCTTCATAACAGACATGGGTCAGATAATTTGCATCAACTGATTGATATTATTGCTGCTTTAAGAGATTCTAAGGAACCTGTGGCTATCATTTCTTTAAATGCCAAAAGGGCCTTTGACCATGTAGCCTGGGACTGTCTTTTTCATGTGTTAGCAAAATTTGGATTTAGTAACCAATTTATTGCTTGGATTAAAGCTTTTATACTCTAGGCAGACTTCCAGGGTAGTTACCAATGGTATTATTTCTATCCCATTTCCATTATAGAGAGGTATGAGGCAGGACTGCCCTCTTTCTCCTCTTCTGTTTGATTTAGCTCAGAACCTTTAGCCGTTACCATCTGAGTAAATGAAAATATTCATGGTATCAGGATGGGTGAAACAGAGCACAGAATTATGCTCAGTGTGGATGATGCTCTTGTATTTGTGTCTAAGCCTGAGGTTGCCATTCCTAACCTTCTAACCATTACTAATAATTTTGGACTCCTCTCAGGATATAAAATTAATTGGGGGTAAATCAGAAATCTTAGGCATTAACAAATATACCTACAAAGATCTTTTATCAAATTAGGATTTCCAGTAGCAATCCTCTTCTATGAAATATTTAGGAACACTGGTTCCCAAAAATATTCAAGGCTTCCCTAAAACGAATATAGAACCAATTATTGCCCAGGTGGCTAATGATTTGAGGAAATGGAGTTTGCTAACCCTTGGTTTGTGGAGTAAAATTTAATATATTGAAAATGAATGTCCTTCCCAGAATTTTCTAAGTCCTGAGGTGGGTCTCCCTATTTCTATTCCTCAAATTTATTTAAAGAAATTAAATATTTTCAGAATATTCCTTTGGGGGGGCAGGTCGGAAACCTAGACTGGCTCTGAACAAATCACAGCTCCCCCTATCTCTGGGATGATTTTATTTTCCCAACTTGGAAAATTATCATATCTCCTTTTGGTTAAGTCAGGCATCTTTGTGGATCTTAGATATGACCACAAAGACCCCACCCTGAGTTCAGATTGAATGAGAATATACCCTCTCACCTATTCAGGCATTGTAGGATTAAATTATTACAGATTTGATGGCTCCAGAGCTCCCTCAATAATGGCTGCAAGGCAAGCGTGGTGAAACTTGGCTAAAAAATTCTGCTTCCATCCATTCTTCCATGTAGAAGTGGTCCTATGGAGCAATCCTATCCTTAAAATTGGTGGCAAAACCTTGATGTGGAGGGATTGGATGGGGAGACGAATTATGATTGTCGAAGCTAATTGACAATGATAAATTTAAACCATTTGTTGATCTTCAGCAACAGTTTTGCTGGCCCTGCTCTGGGGCATGCAAATATCTCCAGTTAAAATATTTACTTACAAATATATTTGGATTGGATGCATTGGGAGTGCCAGAACCTCCAGAACTTTTATTATTTTTGGAGGAAACTTCCTGGATTTTCTCAATGATTTTTTGGCCCAAAAAAACTCTGCCAAAGATTGTTAATTTGAGAGTTGCTTGAAATAGAGATTTGGATACACAACTATCTCCCTCCCAATGGACAACAATTGTGGCTAATGTTAAAAAAGCAGCTATAGACCTGAGACTATGGCTTATGTACCAAAAGACATTTTTTCGAATATACTGGTCCCCACATAGGCTAATGGTAATCCACCTCATAAATGCTGACCATTGTTGGAAATGTAACTCCTTTGGGGCTACATTAGCTTGAGAATGCCCTTGTATCAAGAATTTCTGGTATGAGATGGGTCAAAGGACTAATTTGATATTGGATACTAAATTGGAGCCCACTTCCTTAATTTTCATTCTTGGATGTTCCTGATACCTGGAGATTATCTGGTAACAAAGCTGTGTGGTTCCAACATGTAGCTTTGGTCACTAAAAATTTAATCCTGCAAAGATGGAAACGTCAATCCCCATCAAATATTGATGCCTGGTTCAATTACATGGCTGACCTCGCAGCTAACAACGACTGGCATTCTGCAGAAAGGGAATGCTTGAAAAATTCAAAGCAATTTGGGCTGACTTTTTAGAAGATGATAAATACAGGCCCTAAAGATAGATATGTTGCTTCCTCTTTCCTCCCTTTATTCTAAACATCTTTATTTACTTTGTATGTTATGATGAATCTGGCATTTCATATATTTGTTGTTTTTGGAAAAATTAATAAAAACTTATACATAATAATAAAAAACAGTGTGTTCTTGCTATGTATTGCATTTTTACATTTAGTAAGCACAAGATTCTGTCACCCTGATTTCAGTGTAATAAGCATAAAGAAATGGAAACTGATTGGTTAAATCTAAGGGTTGAAAATAACATAGTGGAATCAGTGGCTTTTTACACAGCTCAAATGAAAAGAATTGGGCTCATAATTAGAAGTAAAACGAAAGGATATTCAGAAAAAGATATAATCAAGCTTTTTTTTTTTTAAGTGGAAAAGGAAAAAAATGGAATGGTACACCATGTTACTGTTACATGCACATTACTTAAGAAACAGTTGCTGTAGATGTAGATAGGTGGTTTATGATCTTGTGCTACACAGTGAACAGCAATCTTGTTTTCAGTCTTATACATATGGCTCTCTCTTAAATCACAGTAGTTACTACAGTGCCAGCAAAGCACTGGTCACAGCAAGGACAAATCACATATCATGTGACGCTGCATTACCCATGATATTAAAGCTGAGCACTGGAATCATGGAGATTGTCCAGGGAATCCCTACCCTCCCATTGAGGCATGCATATTTCAACAATAAAAGTACTGGGGCTAGTATCAGTTTCCTGCCATTCCTGAAACACTGCTTCAATCCCCACAAAATTAGTGGTTGACAGAAAAGTGATAAATGTAATATATTTGGATTTTGGTACAGCATTTGATATAGCCTCGTTAAATCCTGATCTCAAAATGAATTTAAATTATCTTGCTTATGAACACTATCACATGGACTGAGAATACATTACTTAAACCACAAGTAACTACTAAAAGCAAAAGTATTAAGTTGGAGGGAGCTGCCTGGGCATGTCATCAACAGCCATATACTGGATGTCATATGACAAAGGAGGTTAGAAGATTAATTAGCAGACAGTTGGGGATAGGAAAGGTCACACAGGCCTGAACAGAGGGGTCAAGTTGATCAAGCCTGGTTACCTATTTACATTAACTCTCCAAACGTTTTCAGATTCACCCATTACTATGCATTTTAGAGCCAAGTATACGTTGTTTGAAAATACTTCACAAATGATGTTATAAAGCACTTGTACATGGGAATATCTAAAGGGCTGCATCTCACTCATGCTGAGAGTTCTATGGAAAGCGATGCGACTACTTGCATGATAAGGACTAGTTAAATGGGTAAGGGTCGCAGGATATGAGTCAGAGCGATTTACACATTACAACACGTTAGAAAAAGTAATTCCTATTTATTCATTGCAGATAGTATTACTTGCATCATAGCATCTGTTGGGGAATGAAGTTGTATGTTGTAAATAGTTCATATAGTTCCTGTAGGCCAGCCCCACTTTGTTTAAAATGGAGTCTGAAGAAGACGCAGACAGTCTTGAAGCTTGGCAAGGTGCCAGCAGGGCAAAATCTGCCCAGCAACTGGGAAAAAGGCGGGAAGCCTATGGATTTTGGTGCCGTGTGCATCACCTGAGAGGGTGGTGTGCAAAGGGTTTGGTGCCGGGTGCACAAGAATGGGGCCGTGTGCACAACGCCGAGGCGGGAAAATCCCTAGCCTCTGATTGGTCCAGGACTGAAGGGACCAAAGAAATAAAAGGACACTCAGCCCCTAGAGGCTTGCTGCCCATCTGAGTGGCACTGTGGGGAGGGTGCCTTTGCTTGTTAAACCCAGCTACGGACCAGGAAGAGAAGCCGCCGACTGCAGACCTAGGGCTGAAGCAGACTAGCTACGTACCAGGAGAAGTAGACGTAGACCAGATTGAAAACCAATGCTCGGTGGTCTGAGCGAAGATCCAACAGTGAGCTCAAAGAGACTTTGGGGGGGCCAAGGATTACTTAATTGGTTGTTGGGACCTGGGGTTTACCCCCATTGTTTATTCTTGACGTTAGTGATTTTGTTAAGTTGTCACATAATAAATTGTCACCTTTTGTTTTGGAAACTACTGGAGCGGTGTGATCCTTACAATCCGTCCACCGGGGATAGATCCGGCAGGGTAAAGTCCTTCAGTATAGAGATCCCCTTTTTAATTCTGTTTTACGGTAACACATCTTTCTGGCAGCCCAGAAAGCATTCTTCTAACCTGGGAGAGAGCAGAATGGAGCATATCTCCATTCCTACATTCTCTTTGCATTTTCAATGTATGGTACAGTACGTTCATATTTATTGGTCAAAGTTAGAGATGGATCCATCACAGGAATAAGCTGACTAAAAATATAACACCAAAAATGATAAATACAGGCATTCCTATTAAGAACAATTTAGAATCAGCATCCTGTTCTTACAACTATTGCCAGCAGTAGGTCAGATTCTGCTACCTCTTACGCTGGGTGGCACCATACTCCGCGAGTAACCGCAAATCAAATGTTGCTGCTTTGCCCTCTGCACACATCTGGGACCTTATCTAGCAGCTCTTACTCAATTAAGTAGTCCCATTTAATTCAGGATTACAGTCATTGAGCCCTTAGTCAGAAATCCTTTACTCATTTAGGAAACATTGTTTCACATTGTGTTGTTTTCCTTTAGTTTTTCCAATTAATTATCATTAGCTATTAAAAATATTAACCTATTTTTAAAAGGGCATCTGTTACAGTTAGAAGTTCTCTGATGTCAATTAACAGAAGCTAAAAAAAATAGAAGTGCTTCAGGAAGTTTTCCTGTTCACTGTCAGTAAAATTATATCCCTAATCTCCAGTGCTAAAGTGCTAAAGGTTAAAGAATCTTCCGACATTGAGTTCCAAATTTTATCTTGGTGTAGTAAGAGGGAGTGTATGGGAAATTTAAGAATAGAAGTACGCTTTAATTTGTATCCAGAGTGAGATACTTAAATGTGATTAAAATTCTGGCATGGAAACTAATGTTCATCAACACATCTGTACTTACCAGGAAAAGAAAGGTGCAAAACGAACAAACAAACAAAACAAAAAACAAAACAAAAAAACCAAACCGCACCCTCCTCCTATTCTAATCCTCTGTTCAGCTAAGTGAAAGGGTGAATAAATGCTGAATACCTGAGCAACTAGTTCAAGGCAAGAAGTTAATACTATAGAATGTTGAAGGTTAAGGGACACTTGATGACAGTCTATAAGTACCTACATAGAGAACACATATTTGATAATGAACTCTTTTATCTAGCAGGAAAGGCATAATATGATACAATGGCTGGAAGTTGAAGTTAGACAAATTCAGACTGGAAATAAAGTGTATTTTTTAACAGTGAGGGTAATTAACAATTTACCAAGGGTTGTGGTGGAATCTCCAACACTGCAATTTTATAAATAAAGATTGGATGTTTTTCTAAAATGCATGCTCTAGGAATAATTTTGGGGAAGTTCTATGGCCTGTGTTACACAGGAGTTCTGATTAGATGACCCCAACGGTCTCTTCTGGCCTTGGAATCTATGAACTTATAATGGTTGTTATATTGTATATAAAATTGTTTGGGAGTACTTGTTTGTGAAAAGATAATAGCAATATTAATAAACTAGCAAGTAGCATTTGTAAATGTGGCTGCCTCTCCTGGATTGTGAGGAACAACGTTACATAAAAAGAGAAAAGCGATTTTATCTGATGCTGCATCCCCTCCTTTGGGTGTTATAGCTGCAATGGCACAAAAACTGGCATCAGGATTCAAAGGTAGGTGAAATATAGTGATACTCAGACTGATGTGAGAGCCACAAGTGGCTCTTTAAAGCACATGATATTTTTAAAACACTTTAAACACTGTGTGATTTAATTATTAACCAATCTAAGTTATTAACCAATCAGGATGCTTTTACTGTGTTAACCAATTGTAGTTAAAATAATACTTATCAGTCATTTTGCTGTAAGAATTATATATATTAAACTAAATATTTCCCATTGGTCTGAGTATCGCTGGTGTAATACTGGTAATGATGTTAACTTTCACCTTGTGCTTGAAAATTATTAGATTTCAAGTTCTTGGTGTCTATTATATTGCAATTGGATAGGGTGCCCTAAAGGTCTATGTGATATGCAGTGTTCTTGTAGCCATGTTGATCCCAGGATATTAGAGACAAAGTGGGTGAGGCAATATCTTTTGTTGGACCAACTTCTGCTGGTGAGACACCAATAAAAGTTGGTCCAGTAAGAGATATTACCTTACCCACCTTGTCTCTTTGATTATATGATGCAGAGGAGAGATGCTTTTTTATTTTTCCATGGTTTGGGAAGTATATACATTCCCTAGTGGAATAAACAGCAATGACAGTAGTGATGAATTACGGAGAAGCTGAGGGGAAGTTGTCTTTTTGGACAGATGGTGGGATTTAGAAGTAAGGCACAGAACATAGATTAGTATTTAAACAGCAATAGCACTTAACAACCCCAATAACAGCCCCATGGTGCTTGGTGCTGTAAAGATGACAGAAAGCATCTGCCCTGAAGAACTTATTGTTAATATCATTGTTACATTTTCCCAGGCACAGCTTCACTCTTCAGTGGAACCACCAGCATGCAAGGGTACCAAACTTTTGCTGACAGTTCCTGATAACATGCTGAGTGTGCTATGACTGAGACAGGCATTGTTGGTACTTCAGCGGCTAAGGCTAAGGCTGTGTGGCTCTAGCACTTGGTGGTGGTTCCCAATACACACTCCCCAACTGCTTTCTATATTCCTCCCAAGGACCATGTTTCTGTGACTGCTTGCCATTTCTTGGGAATTTATTGTAACTCTCACACTGTTGAGCACTTTTCTTAAAGTCCCAGCTCTTGGAAGTATGTGATTAGGTAAGACTCTCAGCTTTCATTTTTTTAAAGAGTTTCTAGCCCTTGCGGTTGAGAAGAAAAACTTGAAAATGTGACCCCACTGAATCCTAACATTTCCCAAATCAGAAGGCAAATAAAAAGAATTTATGTTGTTGGTAAAATTTCATGATTTTAAGACCATCTCAGGATATTTGAGAGGGCAGGGGAGCTGACTTTTTTTTTTTTTTAAATACTGAGGGTTTGCACTATTCCAGTTGCCTTCCACATCCCACAGAACTTTCCTCTCCTGGCCACCTGTATCTCTCCTGAGCAGCAGCTGAAGCACAGGTTGATGCCTACAAAGACTAGTCCTCTAAAGGTCCAGGTGTGTTCGAGCAGTATTTTAGCCTTCTCAGGCCACATCGTGTCCCATACAGATGTTACCCACCCTCATGAGAGCTAGCAGGTTGTTGTTTTGTGTTTTTTTTTAAGTCCCAGCTGCTGGAATCCCCTGATTACATGAGAATCCGAGTATTCATGTTACAAACGACCAAGGCAGGCGTGGGTGGGTCGGTGGGGCTGGTATCGCTGCTGCAGCGCGCGCAGACAGGCGGCCCCCACCCTGCCAGGCTGATACCGGCTCTGTCCTCATCCTAGCCCCAGCCACCCTTATGAGCTAGGCTGTCCCAGCTCCGCTCCGCAGCAGCCGGCGACAGCGCAGACACCGCAGTCAGAGCGCGCCCCGGGCCCGGCACGCGGCGGTTGCGAAACCGTAGAACCCGCTCCACTACCCCTCCCTCACCAGCAAAGCAGAAACCAACCACCCGGCCCGCTCCTTCCCCCTCCCTCCCAGAACCATAGAGGCGGCAGTTAGGCCTCCTGTCCTGAGAGCAAAACCATAGACACAACAGAGCCACGCCGCTGTTTTCCTAGCAGTTGCTCAAATCATCGCCGACCGCTAGCCACCTGTATCTAAAGTTTATGGCTTCTGCGCCGGCGGGGAGATAATATTAGACGGGCGCGTGCGCAGTGAGGGTGGTAGCTGTGCGTGTTGGCGTGATACAGGAGGAAGCCAAGCCGCATGCGCAGTGTGGCATTACCATTGGCCGCATGATTGCCGACAGGTCAGGCCAGGCCGGCGGCGGAGCAGGCAGCATGGCGGAGCCAGAGTGAGCGGTTACTTTGCGAGCGGGGAGGGTGGCCCCTCTGGGATCCCTAGACGCTACCGGGCGTGTTTGTCGTTGAGGTGGTGGGAGGGAGCAAAAGTGCGCGCCGTGGTGGGTCCCCGCGGGCGGGAGTCGGGACTCGGGAGCTACTCGCATGGGGGCGGTCGGTCGGCCGGCCGGTCGGTCAGCGGGAGGGTTGAGGCACCAACTGAGGCAGCCTGGCGGGAGGGGCTTGTGAGGAGGAAGCCCTCCCCCCTTCTCCCGAGCCGGTGTCGGACTCTCCTGCCCGGGCCCGCGCCCGCGCCGATGTGGCGGCAGGGCCGGGGCGTGACGGGTCTCACTTGCCGTGTTCTGTTGCGTTAGATCCAAAAGGAAGATCCCGCTGGTGCCGGAGAACTTGCTGAAGAAGAGGAAGGCGTATCAGGCTCTCAAGGCCTCCCAGGCAAAGCAGGCACTGCTGGACAAGAGGAAGGTAGGGGCCCTGTGACTGCAGGCACCCTGCGCTTTGCCGGGGACTACAGGCTGGCTATGGCAACTGCCCCTCTTCTGATACCTGTGCAGGTTGTCCCTGTCCGAGGTGGAGGGCGGCTATTAAAGCAAATTCTGCAGCAGCTGGGGGAGAGGTTGGTAACGGGACTGGGAGGCACTTGGTGGAATATTGCCTATGGAAAGGTCTTGACTATGTGTGCATTTTTGTAGTTTGCTAGTCTGGAGGTGGGGTTGCTGTGAAGGGTTAGATGTGGGAGGAGGCACAGTTTCCAACACAGGTAATGTGGCATTGCTGTAAGGGACTGGGGATAGCTGTTTACAAATAAAATCCCCAGTCCACAACAATTAATCTACCTAGTTTACCAAGATGAATTACTAGCCAAAAGCCTGTCAATACTGGATAAAGAAGTGTTGCAGAAAACATTGTTCAGTTCCCACATTGTGGTTTGTGGACTAGTTGCTTGTGATCTGTAGAGACTAGAGCTCACAGTTTGCATTGTGAGGCCCCACCTCTCAAAGGAATTTAGGCACCTCCCTTTGGCCCACATTTAGGAGCCTGTCTCTCTGCTTAGCATTCACAAGCAGGACCTCTCTTTTGGAGTTACATGCCTAAGTAATCCTTTCTCAAGGAAAAACAGAGGAGGAGAGGGAAGTGATGTTGTCCCACTCTTCCCTCCACCTCTGCCCTGTAGCCCAGTGATTAGAGCATTTGCCCAGGAGGTGGGAAATCCAGGATCAGTACCACAATGTGCCTGATTCGGGTCAGGAAATTAAACTCTAGCTCTTACCTCTCAGATGAGTGTCCTGTTCTCTAGCTATGGGGTATTCTGGATTGGCTCTCTGGCTCTCCTGTTGAAGTTATTCTACCTTTTATTAAATAATTATTTCGTTGGACAGAGATGAATGATTCTGTAGCACAGTGGTCACTTGGGAGGAGGGACATGCTCGTGTTGAGCATGGAGTTGAACCCAGGACACCTACATTCCACGAGTGCTCGAACCACAGGGCTCAAATTTATAAAGGACTACCACACCTTCCTTCTCCATTTTTGGCATGTGATCAAGTCCCCAAAATAAAAAACAGGCATTTTGGATATTTCCAACATATTTTTTTGTTTGTTTTGACTGAAATAACTTGATAAAATCAGCAGAAATCTGTGAAATGTTTCAGTCAACCCAAAAATGCATTTCTCAGTGAAAATGGTTTTTGGCTGAAAAATTTTGCTTGGATTTAGTCATTACACTCAAATGTGGCTTAAATTGGGGTATGTAGGTTGTTGCTGAACTATGGCTTTTCATGGATTGTTCTTGCACTATATTTAGCTGTGGAGCCCTGTTCGCTCTGGGCTGCATGTGGCTTCATTTAGTTTCTCACTCATGCCTAGCTGCATTGCTATTAGACTGAGTGTTCAGGTATATTCTCTGCACTTCTCCACATACTTTTTTCCTAATTTGCTCAGATAAAAGGTTCAGTAGGCTGGTTTCTCATGGATTGAAGAGAATGACTGAGGTCTATACTGTTCCATACAGCCCACAAGATTGTCTCAAGTTTGGCCTCATGCTCTTCAGAATGTTTTCACTTCCTTTAGCCAGTCAGCAATGAAGTGGCAGCAATGTTCATCAGGCCCTACATCTAACTTTCTTCCTCTATCAGCATGTAACCTTTCATACACACATTCTGTGAGGGCTAATCATCTCTCATCTTTCTGTATTTAGCACCAGAAGGGGAAGCAGATACAGTTCAAACGTATTGAGACGTTTGTTCGAGATTCACGGCGCAAGCACAGAGATGAGGTCCGGCTGAAGCGCATGGAACAGAAGCCTGGACAAATGGTTCTGCCTCAGGGACACAAACTGGCATTTGTTGTGCGGATTGAAGAGTAAGGAACTTCTTCTATACCATCTCCTTCCTTTTATTGGTTATCTCTGTAGCTGCCCGGGCTCATTTCCTGATCTATGCTTGCTGCAGTGAAAAGAACAAGGCTGGGGGTTATTAAGGTGAAGCCCCTTACGAGTGATCATTGGGTGATACCTGGGTGGGAGAAGTACAGCTGCCAACATGGTTTCTCTAATTCAGGATTAAAGGGGTGAGTTTGAGAGTGCGGAGGGTGATAGAGATGCTGCGGTTGAGGAAGATTTTCAGTGGCACATTCATTAAACTGACTCCAGCCTCACTGAAGATGCTGCGCACTGTGGAACCTTATGTAGCATGGGGGTGAGTACGCCTCTGATTATCATAATACAGTGGTAGACTCCTGTAAATACTCTTTGTGGCTTTTTTATATAGTTATTTTTCTCTTGGTAAAATCATTAGTTGGCTCTTTAAATTCAGTCCACAACTTTGGTGACTTGATACCTAAAAATGGTGTTGGGACCCTAGTATCCCCAGTGTTTTAGGGACTCTTTTCTAATACTATCTATTCTGTGACACTACAGTGAGGTAGGAAATCCCTTTGGCTAACTCCATGCTGCACCATTAATACCTCCAGCAGAAACACCAGTTTTTTGTCTTGTACAGATATCCCAATCTGAAATCTATACGAGAGCTCATCCTGAAACGAGGCCAAGCAAAGATCAACAAGAAGAAGGTCCCTCTGACAGACAACACTCTGATAGAGGAACACCTAGGTGAGGAAGAGGATCTAAAGGCAGTGAACTGAGGAAATAGGGGACTGTAATTTAAATGGTTTGATATGACCTATAGAGGGAGAATGCGACTCATTGAGAGAAATAGGAAATAGGAGCTGGCAAGGGAAGATATGTGTGGAAATGTGTGGGTAGTTTGGTGAGGTGCAGAAGGATTTTATAGTTGTGCATCCTCTTATTTATGTATTTATGCCCTTATTCCCCAGGAAAGTTTGATGTCATTTGCCTGGAAGATCTCATTCATGAAATTTATTCAGCTGGGCAGCATTTCCAAGAAATCACTAACTTCTTATGGCCATTTCATCTCTCTGTTGCTCGCCATGCTGCACGTAACAAAGTGGGTTTCCTCAAGGAGATAGGTGAAACTGGGTACCGAGGCGAGGGTATCAACAAGCTCATACGTCAGCTGAACTAGAGTCAGGTGAGGAGTGGTTATTTTCCTCATGTACCATGATGTTGATTGCTATGCGTTCTGCAAATTATTCACACCATCTGTTTCTTAAAAATATCCTGCACTGGCCTTATGGGTGAGCAGAGGGACCATCATACTTGATTGATTGTACAGAAATGACTGTCAAGGCGGTGAGAAATTGGAGAGCTTATAGTGAAAATCTAGCAGCACTTTCAGCTCTTTTAGGTACCCTATAAATAAGACATCACTGGATTGATATTTTAGGTTTGCCACTGTATTTTCCTTTAGATGTCACTCACTAAACTCTTCCTTAGAGGCCAGATGCTTTTTATACTAGTCACGTTCTCAAAGATGATGTATCTCTTTTCCTTCCTGTCCTCTAGGGTCCATATGAGGATTTTAGGTTTTTCTCTTCTGCTCCATGCTGTACATTTGTCCTCTCAGACTGTTGGAACTGTGCTACATGGCATTACATCTCCTGTCTAACTCCCTCTGCCTTCAGTGAAAAATCACAGAGGAGGGAAATGCACTTCGTACTGTTTCTTCTCCAGGAAGAAGTCAAATTGCTATCAAATATGAGCAAGAAGTGACTTGAATTTGCAGGGAGCAGAACTTCCCTATACATCTGATGACACAGACATTATTAAAACGAGTGAATTTTTTACTATTGTTGATTTTACGCCATCTTCCTTCTGAAGGATCTGCCATTTGGAATGAACTTATACCTGCAAACAGTGTGTTCACAAGGTGGGGGTTCCCCCACCATTATTTAATCCTTCATTGCAGATGACTTGTGCCTGAGGATCTTGTGATTCAGTCCTCCTAAACAGAATCAGTTTGCCTCTAATGATGCTGCACTTCCCTCAAGAGGCAAATTTCCCTATCACAGTCACCTGTTACAACGTTTATTCTTACTGATGCACAGTTAAGGCTGAGGAGTGTATTGTAAATACATCCCTCAGCCACAGTTGTTAGGCAAGCTGCTAGAAGCAAATAGCTTAATGTTCTAGTTGTTCTAGAATCTCTGAAATATCCAGACCATGTTTAGCCCATTGCAAAAGTGCTGATCCTCTGTTACTTGATCACAAGATGCCTTTTAGAGTCTCCTAAATCAGCCTTTATAGGGACTAACCATTTCCCTGAAATGAAATCCTATTTAACCTTTACAGCTTTAATCAATGAGGTAAAGAAGTCCTTTCTTACTCAGTGACTTTCAAATAAATTTGATCAAACTCTGCTGTAGATTGAGGTTAGTTTTTGTGTAATAAATTAAGAAGCAGGAGGAAGGAATTCAGGAGGGCAGTTTTCTTTAGTAAAACTGAGCTTCTCCCTGTATCGAACATGAGAATTGACTATCCCTAAACCTAACTAGTAGTGGTAGAAGAAATTAGAAAGCGATGCTCTGATTGCAATGTAAAACTAAGTGGGATTACACTCTTTGGAGAGGAGTACCTATGCTGATTTGCAGTCATTTGCAAAGGAAGTGCTCCTGAGCATGGCTTGTTGCTGCATTTGCCAGTCTGACCCATTTGGCAGCGGAGTGAGTGGTGGTGTTGGAGAATGTGAAAAGAGAAGGGGAAGAGACCACTGCAGTTCAGTAAAAATGACTTTTTCATATTCATATTGGGACCAAAATTATGGCATGGATAGATTTATCATGGGCTGAAAACTAAGTAGTGGTAGTAATACATCTTTTCAATTCAGTGAAGGTGGATTTGTTCTTTTTTTTTCTCCATCTAATAGAAAGCAGTTTTTGTGCAGATCTTATTGAAGACTTGTATTGGATTGTGTCATTCAACTCTTAAGTCAAACCTAAGTCTTGCAAAATCTTAGGGGACAGCGTGGACCAGCACACACTCGACTCAGAGTAAGGAGAATTGTTTTTTAACTCCTGTCTCTGACACTTTGTGATCTTAGGTAAATTGGTTCCTGTCTGTGCCTCAATTTCCCAATCTGTAAAATGAGAACAATTATATTTGAGATCTATGAATAAAAACGCTGAAGTTTTGGTATGCAACATGGATAAAATGGGTGCATGATAAAAACAAGTGAAGAAATTTGACTTTTTTTTTTTTTTTACACAGCATGCTTTACTCCTGTAATGCAAATTTTCTCTAGTTGAAGTTTTAAGTGATCTGTAAAGCTTCTGAATTTTTCTAATACCCACATATAGCATGTAACTTTTTTTGTTTAAGACAAACTTCTTTGTTTTATTTGTTCCACATACTACTTTAGTCTTAGCCACTTATAACCTTTCTGTTGAATAGTTCCATCAGAAACCTCATGGATGTGTTCATTAGTAAGCTGTGATGTTAGCTGCTCTAAACACGTCCACATGGGGAAGTTGCACCAGTTTAATTTAAATTAGTTTTTAAACTGATGCAAATCCGTGGGTAGATGTTCTTTCACACTGAGTAGTTTATTTTGGTTTTGCTTAAACTGACTCTTAATCCGTTTAGGATAAAACAAAAAAACCTGGTTTTAAATCAAAATAAATGTCCATGCAGCCTTTTTGTACTGATTTATCTAAATTGATTTTAAATTACATCAGTTAAGGCAGTGCAGCTTTCTAATGTAGACAAGCCCTTAATCTGAGGCTTTTTCTTTCCCACCCTTGGGTCAGAGGCAGTAATGTATTAAAGAGTGAGACAGAGCAGTGGTCTTTGCAGCTACGTGTTATACATAGTAGTGATGAAAGCTGAGCCAAAGAACCCCTGTTTTAGGATTCCCTGGGGCAGGGATTGAAGCTACCTTTATATATATTATAAAATTTTAAATCATGAAAGCAGGGCGTTTGACAAAGATCATGCAAAAGTGGATCTTCCTAGACCATGGATATTGTAAACTAAAGTGAACAAATGCAGAAAGCTTTGCAAGTCACTTTTAAGAGGTTATCAGGGATTCTCCTTAGACTATAAGGCTTTCAGTTTAATTCTTAGTCTAGAATAATGCATTATAGCCAATAAATGAGTTCTTGGCTTTGATTATACCATACATGTACAGAACTTCAACAGGTACCAAATGATAACCATCTGATTTTTTTATTTTATATGTAATTAACAAAATAACCCAGCATTCAGATTTTACTCTGTATTTCAATACATCTTGATCCTCCATATTCTCAGGCCACAGGTCAATCAAAACTCTGATTCAACCACTGGGTCACTGCAGACTAACATTATGTGGTCCTTAGGATGCAGTGTGTATACAAGAATCAGATCCAATCACAGCATAAATATCCTAATAAATTCAGAACCTAAAGTTCAAGCAAACAGGTATGCCAAAATCCTTATAAAAGAGAAAGTGGTTCCCCAAGTCAGACTTGTTTTAGTGGTAGCTATTGAAGCTGTCTCATTCTGTAGACAAATTAGACAGCAATAGACTGGGAAATCTAGCTGGTGAAATATCTATCTACCAAACCTGTCTGGCTATAGTTGGAAGACCCATAACAAAGGATCAAGCTAAAATGAAACATCTGGCTAATTTCCTAGTAGAAAAATACCTTCATTTATGTATAGTTAGTTTTGAATATTGAAACATAACAGAATTCATAGTGATCCTCTCACTGCATCTGATGGAGAAAATGGAGTGCCACAGCATCTAAGGCAGTGATTCTCAACCAAGGGTACGTGTACCCCTGGGGGTATGCAGAGGTTTTCCAGGAGGTACATCAACTCAGCTAGGTATTTGCCTAGTTTTACAACTGACTACATAACAAGCACTAACAAAGTCAGTACAAACTAAAATTTCGTACAGACAATTACTTGTTTATACTGCTATATGTACTATACATGGAAATGTAAGTACAATATTTACATTACAATTGATTTATTTTATAACTATGGTAAAAATGAGAGAGCCATTTTTCAGTACTAGTGTGCTGTGACACTTGTATTTTTATGTCTGATTTTGTAAGCAAGTCATTTTTAAGTGAGGTGAAACTTGGGGTACACAAGACAGATCAGACTCCTGAAAGGGGTACAGTAGTCTGGAAAGGTTGAGAACCACTGATCTAAGGGATGCAAAGAGCAATTACCAGCTGAGCAAATTGAGTGTGTGTGTGTGTGTGTGTGTGTGTTGGGGGGGGGGGAGGTGGTCCCTTATGTTTGTCTACAGTAATAGAGCCGTTTGCATATAAACTGTGGGATCCAGGTTTTAATCTCTCCTGTAGTTACAGTGCACAGGAGATGCGCTCACCAAGCACAGCCAACATCTGTGGCTTTGTTGATAGGTTAAGTCCATTTGAGTGTCTGGCCAGCAGCTGCCAAAACCAACATGGACTATAAGAATGTATATAGTGGGTCAAACCAATGGCCCATCAAGCCCAGTATCCTGTCTTCCAACAATGCAGATGCTTCAGGAGGAATGAACGGAATGGCAATCATCACCCTGTTAAAGATTTAGGTGCAGTGGTTCTCAAGCTTCATAGAATATTAGAGTTGGAAGGGACCTCAGGAGGTCATCTAGTCCAACCCCCTGCTCAAAGCAGGACTAACCTCAGCTATATCATCCCAGCCAGGGCTTTGTCAAGCCTCAGCTTAAAAACCTCTAAAGATGGAGATTCCACCACCTCTCTAGGTAACCCATTCCAGTGCTTCACCACCCTCCTACTGAAAAACTTTTTTCTAATGTTCAACCTAGACCTCCCCCACTGCAACTTGAGACCATTGCTCCTTGTTCTGTCATCTGCCACCACCGAGAACAGCCTAGCCCCATCCTCCCTGGAACCCCCTTTCAGGTAGTTAAAAGCTGCTATCAAATCCCCCCTCATTCTTCTCTTTTGCAGACTAAACAAGCCCAGTTCCCTCAGCCTCTCCTCATAAGTCCTGTGCTCCAGCCCCCTAATCATTTTTTGTGCTCTCCGCTGCACTCTCTCCAACTTGTCCACATCCTTTTTGTAGTGGGGGGCCCAAAACTGGACACAATATTCTAAACGCGGCCTCACCAATGCTGAATAGAGGGGAATAATCACTTCCCGTGACCTGCTGGCAATGCCCCTCCTAATGCAGCCCAATATGCCATTAGCCGTCTTGACAACCAGGGCACACTGCTGACTCATATCCAGCTTTTTATCCACTGTTACCCCCAGGTCCTTTTCTGCAGAGCTGCTGCCCAGCTCGTCGGTCCCCAGTCTATAGCTGTGCATGGGATTCTTCCTTCCTAAGTGGAGGACTCTGCACTTATCTTTGCTGAACCTCATTAGATTTCTTTTGCCCCAATCCTCCAGTTTGTTTAGGTCACTCTGTATCCTATCCCTACCTTGCAGGGTATCTACCACTCCCCCCAGCTTAGTGTCGTCCGCAAATTTGCTGAGGGTGCAATCTACGCCATCTTCCAGATCATTAATGAAGATGTTGAACAAAACCGGCCCCAGGACCGACCCCTGGGGCACTCCGCTTGTGGCCAGTTGCCAGCTAGACATGGAGCCATTGATCACTACTCGTTCAGCCCTGTGCTCTAGCCAGTTCTCTATCCATTTTATAGTCCATTCATCCGACCCATACTTCTTTAACTTGCTGATAAGAATACTGTGAGAGACAGTATCAAAAGCTTTGCTAAAGTCAAGGTATATCACATCCACCGCTTCATTGCACTGCAACCCCCTTCAGATAACAAAAATTATTACACAACTCCTGGAGGGGAACTGAAGCCTGAGCTCCACTTCCTGTTTCAGCTTGAGCTTAGACTTCAACAGCAGGCACCAGCAAGTCTAATGCCAGTTCTGGCAACCCCATTAAAATGGGGTCCTGATCCACAGTTTGGGAACCACTGGTTTAGGGACAGCTGACCATCTTAGCGAATAGCCATCCTCCATGAATTTATCTAATTATTTTTTGACTCCAGCTACATTTTTGGCCTTCACAACATCCCCTGGCCCTGGGTTCAAACAGGTTGATTGGGTGTTGTATGAAGAAGTACTTTTTGTGTTTGTTCATTAGGTGAGCCCTAGTTCTTTGTTACATGAAGTGGTAAATAATACTGTCTTATTTACTTTCTCTACACCATTCATGATTTTATAGGTCTCTATCATATTCCCACCCGCCCCCCCATAGCTTTCTTTGAAATAAATAGTCCATGTCTTTTTAATCTCTCCTCATATGGAAGTTGTTCCAGCTCCCTCAATTTTTGTTGCCCTTCTCTGTACTTTTCCCAATTACAATTTTTTTTTTGAGATGGTGTGACCGGAAGTACACACACTATTCAAATTGTGGGTGTATCATGGCATATTTTCTGTCTTACCTATTCCTTTCCTAATAGTTCCTAGCATTCTAATAGCTGTTCTGACTGCCACTGCACACTGAGCAGATGTTTTCAGAGAACTCTGTGATGACTCTAAGATCTTTCTGGAGTAATAACATCTAATCTAGACTTTATTTTGTATGCATACTTGGGATTGTTTTCCAATGTGCATTAATCAACACTGAAGTCCATCAGCCATTCTGTTGCCCAATCACCCGGTTTTGTGAGAGCCCTTTAACTTGTTGCAGTTCACTTTTGACTAAATTATCTTGAATAATTTTGTGTTGTCTGCAAACTTGGTCATCTCACTGTTCATCCCCTTTTCCAGATCATTTATGAATATGTTGAACAGCACTGGTCCCAGTACAGATCCTTAGGGGGATCCCGTTATTTACCCACTTGCTGTGAAAACTGACCATTTATTCCTACCCTTAGTTTCCTATCTTTTAATCAGTTATTGCTGCATGAGAGGCTCTTCCTTATTATCTCACGACTGTTTACTTTGCTTAAGAGCCTTTGGTGTGGGACCTTGTCAAAGGCTTTCTGAAAGACCAAGTACACAGTATCAATGGGATCACCCTCTTCTACATAGGTTAGGGTTGGAAGGGACCTCGGGTGGTCATCTAGTCTGACCCCCTGCTCAAAGCAGGACTAATCATCCCAGCCAGGCCTTTGTCAAGCCAGGCCTTAAAAACTATTAAGGATGGAGATTCCACCACCTTGCTAGGTAACCCATTCCAGTGCTTCACCACCCTCCAAGAGAAAAAGTTTTTCCTAATATCCAACCTAGACTTCCCCTACTGCAACTTGACCATTTCTCCTTGTTCTGTCATCTGCCACCACTGAGAACAGCCTAGCTCCATCCTCTTTGGAACCCCCTTCAGGAAGTTGAAGGCTGCTATCAAATCCCCCCCTCCCTCTTCTTTTCTGCAGAGCTCTGAACCTCTCATAAGGCATGTATCCCAGACGTCTAATAATTTTTATTGCTTTCTGCTGGATTCTCTCCAATTTGTCCACATTTCTGCAGAGGGGGAACTCCAAAACTAGACCCAGTACTCCAGATGTGGCCTCACCAGTGCCAAAGAGAGGCGAATAATCACTTCCCTCAATCTGCTGGCAATGCTCCTACTAATGCAGCCCAATATGTCGTTAGCCTTTTTGGCAACAAGGGCACACTGTTGACTCATATCCAGCTTCTTGTCCACTGTAACCCCCAGGTCCTTTTCTGCAGAACTGCTGCTTATCCACTCAGTAGCAGTGCATGGGATTCTTCCTTCCTAAGTGCAGGACTCTGCATTTGTTTTGTTGAATCTCATTAGATTTTTTTTGGCCCAATCCTCCAATTTGTGTAGGTCACATGCTTGTTGACACTCTTTAAGAATTCTAATAGATTGATGAGGCTTAATTTCCCTTTATAAAAGCTGTGAACTCTTCCCCAATATATCATATTCATCCATGTGTCTGATAATTCTGTTCTTTATTATAGTTTTCAACCAATTTGCCTGTTACTGAAGTTAGGTTTACTGACCTGTAATTGCCAGGACTGGCTCTGGAGCCTTTTTTAAAAATTGGTGTTATATTAGCTATCCACCAGTCCTCTGGTACAGAGGCTGATTTAAGTAGTAGGTTATATGGCACAGTTAGTAGATCTGCAGTTTCACATTTGATTTCCTTCAGAACTCTTGGGTGAATACTATCTGGTCCTGGTGACTTATTACTGTCTAATTTATCAATTTGTTTCAAAACCTCTTCTGTTGACACCTCAATCTGGGTCTGTTCCTCAGATTTGTCACCTAAAAAGAGTGGCTCAGATGTGTCAATCTTCATTGCAGAGGATGTGAAGGAGACCATTGCAAATTATTCATTCTCTCTTCGAGTGATTGCTCATATGCATTCCACTATAGGTGACTGCGTGCCCCGTGCACGAGTCTGCAGAAGCTTTTTTGCCCTAGCAACCCCGGCGGGTCGGCTCCAGGGCCTCCTGGAGTGGCGCGTGTATAGCGTGGTATATAGGGTGCTGCCGACCACGCGGGCCCTCAGTTCCTTCTTTCCGCCCGTGACAGTCAGTGGAACGCTTGCCCCTTGCTTCATCGCAAGTAGCAAACTCTAGACTTTTGTTTGCAGTTAAGAGTTTCTTTGTTCTAAGTAATTAGATAGTGATTAGTGTAAATAGTAGTAGTTAGACAGTTAGCCCTTAGGGGCTGTACCGGAGCCATACTGGGCTCCACGGGGTTTAAACCCTGTGCGGCTTGCTCGAAGGTCTTTTCAGTGAGTGACCCGCATGATCGCTGCCTCTGATGCCTCAGAGAGCAGCACCACAAAGATAAGTGCCGCATTTGTAAATCGTTCAAACCCAGAACGCAGAAGGACAGAGATGCCCGCCTCCGGACGATGCTGATGGAGTTGGCGCTCCGTCCGGACTCGGAGCCCTCCAGGTCACCGACGGCACCGAGCATCTCGTTGGTGCGCAGCACTCCCCCGGCTCTGACAACGGCACCGACAACGGCACCGTCCCAGAAGGCGGTACCAAAAAAGAAGAAACGGCCTACGGCCGTATCTATGGACTCCCCCCTGTGACCGGTACAGCAGGGGGTGATACAGGAGATGCCCCAGCCACGTGCGGTCGAGACCACTCGGGCACTGGCATCTCCACGCAGGGAGCCTCCCCCGACCCTGGCGGGGTGGGGGAGCGCCCCTGCAGGGGCCGTCGACGCTGGAGGCGTTTGCAGCGGCACGTGCCTTCATGGCCATGCCTACGCCTCTGTCCCTCCCTTGGCCGAGGGATTCGGGGACGGCGTCTCGGGGTAAGCCCGCGCTGGGCTACCCTAGTGGGCGGAGGAGACAGGACTCAGAGTCTCCCCCCAGACGGTCGAGGAGGGGGAAAACGAGAACCCCCCTCCTAGCTCCGACTGCGAGTCGTCGAGCACCTCCACACCGTGGCACCGGGGGCAGTCTGGAGGTTCCCGGAAGAGCCGTTCCAGCTCCGCATCAAATGGGAGGCGGTCATCAGAGTCGCGGCACCGGTCAGTAGCCACCAAATCAAGGGAGACGGGCCACTACCCTCGATCCCTGGTCCGCAGCTCCAGCCGCCGCACGAACTCACCTAAGCATGGCAGGCACTGCTCCCATTCCCCGAAGGAGCTGTGGCACCGCTCCCGTTCATCCTCGGGCCCTTGACACCGACCACGATCTCCCATCCCGGTGCTGAGAGACACAGTGCCGACAAGAGATCAACGCTCTCGATCCCCAGAGCACAGTCCGCTGCAGATCCAGGTGGCCCAGATGCAAACCACCCGGCACCGGTCCAGATCCCCGGCTTATAGCCCGATAGCCGCAGAGGGAGACAGACACCGCTCCCGGTCAGGCAGCAGCGGCCGTCATCCAGGGTGCCGTGACAAACCAAGCCGCCGCTCTTGATTCTGGACACCTAGTCCAGCGCAGCCTTTGGCACCAGACACCCCCGCGCTGCGTCAGCGCCCTCTCCCCGGTACCCAGGGGACCTGACCGACACCTCTACAGCCCACGGTCCCGAACGCACAGCCCGGTGCATCCTACGGCACCGACGGAGGCCCCCGCACCGCGTCGGTGTCCTCAGTCCCCGGCACACAGGGACAGTTATTGGCACCGACACACCTCGAGGTCCCTAACGCACAGCCCAATATGACGTCCAGCACTGACGGACACCTCCGCACTGCACTGGCGTCATCCCTCCCCAGCACACAGAAACCGTCATCAGTACTGACTACCTCGCGGTCACCGTCACGTAGCCCGGTATGGGCCCCGGCACCAGAGCTCTCGGCACCAGGGTTCCCTACGGTACCGCACCATAGCTCTGACAAAGGGCGTAGTCCAGAGCGCGTTCATCCCAGGTCTGCGGCAAACAAACATCACTGTAAGCCCGAGGCACCTCGGAGGTACTCATCGTCCTCCAGTTACTCGCCCCCCCACCGGCCCAGCAAGCGCCACCATGACCGCTCGCCCTTGTCTCGCAGTACATCTCCAGCGAAGGGGCAGCGCAAGAAGAGCCGAACCGACATGGGGGCAGGGACCATGGCAATGGCCCTACTGGGGACCCTGGCCACCACAAACAACCCAGGGAACGGGGTCTATGCTATCTATGGGGGCCCAACCTCCACCCCCACCCCAGAGCCAACAGGGCAACGACCACGTGTCCGAAGAAGAGTCGGACCCCATGGAAGACCCCTCCACGGGTCCCCTATCACAGTCCTCCTCCTCCTTTCCCCCTGACCCAACATCCAGGGACTAGAGGACTCCGCTCCCCGACTTCAAGGCTCACCAAAAACTTTTAAAAAGGCTCACAGAGAACCTAAAGATCGATTTAGAAGAGCTCTCCAAGGAGGAGGACCCTATCTTCGGGGTACCAGCCTCAGCAGGCCCATCTAGGGTTGCACTCCCGGTTCACAACCGAGTACTGAAGCTGGTCAAGCCTATCTGGGAGACCCCCGCCTTGGTGGCCCCCACCTCAAAGACAGCCGAAAGAAAGTACTATATCCCTCAGCAAGGCTTTGAGTACTTATACAACCACCCAGCCCTGGGCACGCTGGTAGTGGACGCTGTTAACCAGCGGGAAAGACAAGGTGCCCAGTCAAACACTCCCAAACACAAAGAAAATAAAAAATTGGACCTTTTTGGGAGAAAGGTCTATTCAACCGCGGCACTTCAGCTCCGCATAGCCAATCATCAGGCCCTCCTGGGGCGCTATAATCTAAACCTCTGGTCCTCGCTCCAGAGGTTTGTGCAGGCACTACCCCAAGACCTAGCAGCGGATTTTAACATCCTGCTCCAGGAGGGGACAACGGTGGGTGGAACTATGCTCCAATCGGCCAGTGACGCAACAGACGCTGCAGGAAGAGCAATGATGTCAGGCATAGTCCTGCGTCGATCCTCCTGGCTACAGTCCTCAGGCCTCTCATCCGAGGTACAACAGGCAATACAAGATCTGCCCTTTGAAGGTACAGGCCTTTTTCGGTCAAGACGGACAACAAGCTGCACGTTTTGAAGGACTCAAGAACCACACTAAAGTCCTTAGGCTTGTACGTGCCACAAGTTACAAGGCGCCAGGGCAGACACAGCCTCAAAGACAGCAGCAACCCGCACCCAGACTAACACCTCGACCACCTCAGCCCAGGAGAGGTCGCAAGCGGTTCAGACAGCCCAACCGTTGGGACCGCCCAGGCCCTATCAAGGGCTCCCAGCCAGGGCCACGGAAAAACAAAAAGCGCCCCTTTTGATGGGACGCTCGAGGGTGGCACCTCCCCCATTCCCACGGCTCTCACATTCGAACTGGATCACACCCTGCCCTTCAGAGACAGGCTGCGGCCATTCCTCCAAGAGTGGCAGGGCATAACCTCAGACTGCTGGGTGCTGAGCATGGTGCGGAGAGGTTACGCCTTGCAGCGCTCGGCCGTCCCGCCGGACTTTCCCCCTACCCCGTCCCTCTTCAGGGACCCCTCTCACGAGCACCTCCTTCTCCAGGAGGTTCGCTCTCTGCTCCGCCTAGGGGCAGTGGAGGAAGTCCCCCCTACGGAAAGTGGCAGGAGGTTCTATTCCCAGTATTTCCTTATTCCTAAGGCAAAGGGAGGCCTCAGGCCTATTCTGGACCTTCGTCGTCTAAACAAGTTTATCAGGTGACTCAAGTTCCACATGGTCTCCCTAGCCTCCATTATTCCCGCACTGGATCCAGGGGATTGGTATGCCGCCCTCGACTTGAAGGACGCATATTTTCACATTTCTATCCTCCCAGGCCACAGACGTTTCCTCCGCTTTGTGGTAGCTGGTAGCCACTAACAATTTTCAGCCCTCCCCTTTGGCCTTTCCTCAGAGCCCAGGGTGTTCACAAAGTGCATGGCGGTGGTGGCAGCCTACCTGTGGTGCAGAGGGGTTCAAATCTTTCCCTACTTAGACAATTAGTTGATCCAGGGAAGATCCAGCGATCATGTGATGAACAGCTTGGCCCTGACGTGCGCCATATGCAACAGACTGGGGCTGCTCATCAACGAGCAGAAGTCCACGCTGACCCTGGTGCAGTGCATAGAATTTATCGGGGCTACCCTCGATGCAGTGCAGGCCAGAGCCTTCCTCCCACAACCTTGATTCCAGACCATGGCTGCCATCATCTCCGAGTTACAGAGGTCCCCCATGACGACAGCCAGGCACTGCCTCCAGCTGTTGGGACACATGGTGGCATGCACATACGTGGTGAGGCTGGCTCGCCTCAGGCTCAGGCCTCTTCAGGGGTGGTTAGCCTCTGTTTACGCCCTGGCCAGATACTCACTGAGCAGAGTAGTCACTGTCCCGCCCCAGGTCCTAGCGTCCCTGAACTGGTGGACAGACCCGAGTGTAAAGGAGGATTCCTGAGGTGTTAAAAGGAAACCAGACCCCTTACAGGTCACAGGCTCTTGACTCTGCACATCTATCAATGGGACGTGTATAAAAGAGCAGTGAGTGTAGCTTTTCCAAAACAAATAAAGATTTATTGAAAGGGAACAAAGCACAGGGGTCAGAACATGTAGTGGGGATGAACCCCAGGACCCCTACCCAATAAAGCGAACCCTTGGCAACCCCCAATGTCTCTGTGTTAACTTCTCACAGTTGGTCTTCGCCCTTAAGCATTGATCTCCGATCCAGTGATGTAACCCGTCTGCTTCTTACTCCTTGTTTACTGTCGTCTGCTTCTTACTCCGTGTCCACGTCGAGCCTGCCTACAAACCAAGTTGTATAACCACCCGCACCACACCATCTCCAGGATGAACGGCCACGACCATTGGTTGCGCCGACCTTATATAGACTTAGACCGTGCGGGCTGAGCCAATCACTCAACGGGATTCTTCCCGCTTTAGAGGGCTTTGCACACCTCCCTACAATATGATGCACACGGCACCTAACTTATGCACACAGCTCGCTAGTACTCTACCTACGATGTGATTGGCCAGATGGCAAGATAGTGGCAAACGCCCCCTCCCTCCTGCACTGAACTTTTGACCCTGCCTGCCCTGCAAGGGCAGGCGGCTATTACCGTAATAACCTACTACCATAACTATATACAAGTGACCTTAATAAAATAGAAATAGGGCCACAATCTTACACGAGGGAGGTAATGAAGGGAGTCCCATTTGCAGACCTGGTTCCCTCCGTAACGCTGATTACAGACGCTTCCGATGTTGGTTGGGGGGCCCACATGAGCTGCGACCTCAGTACATAAGGTCTGTGGTCAATACAGGAGCGGAGCCTCCATATAAATGTTCGGGAGCTCCGTGCAGTCCTCCTAGCCTGCAACGTCTTTCTCAGATTCCTGAAGGGCAGGGTGGTGCAAGCCCCCACAGACAACACCGCAGCGATGTTTTACATCAACAGACAGTGGGGAGCACGCTCCTCGGCTCTGTGCCAGGAGGCGACTCAACTGTGAGACCTTGCTGTGAAGTATGATTTCCATCTGGTTGTCTCTCACCTCCCAGGGGTCAGGAACGATGAGGCGGACTGCCTCAGCAGGTCGTTCTCACCCCGCCACGAACGGTCACTCCATGGGGAGGTCACAGCGTTTCTTTTCCGCAAGTGGGGTGTTCCCCATCTGGACTTGTTTGCGACAATGCGGAACAAGAAATGCCCAAGGTTCTGCTCCCTACGTGGTCGTGAGCAGGGCTCCATCTCGGACGCTTTCCTGATAGACTGGTTGGGGCCCCTACTGTATGCTTTTCCCCCAGTTCCACTGCTTCCCAAAGTCCTCTTGAAAATCAAGAGAGACAGAGCAGACATCATCCTGATCGCGCCGGCCTGGCCGAGACAGCACTGGTACAGCATGCTGCTCGACCTATCCATCACCACGCCGATCCCGCTCCTGAGGCGCTACGATCTCCTCTCCCAGGACCAGGGTCACCTGCTCCACCCGGACCTGGACTCCCTCCACCTGACTGCATGGAGGCTCTGTGGTTAGCAGAGGGAAAGAGAGCTTGCTCGGAGGAAGTCCAGTGCATCCTGTTGGGAAGCAGGAAGCCTTCCACTCAGGTCATATACCGGGCGAAGTGGAAGCGTTTCACTTGCTGGGCGGAGTCCCGGGGCATCCTGCCGGTGGGCTCTACCATACAAGCCATATTGGAGTACCTGCTGCACCTAAAGACACAGGGCCTGGCCCTGGCCTCCCTGAGGGTACACCTGGCAGCCATCTCGGCCTTCCATTGCCCCGTGGAAGGGAGGTCTATCTTCTCTCACCCAATATCCATCAGGTTCCTTAAGAGGATAGAGAGGCTATACCCGCAGGTTCACGACCCGGTGCCTCTCTGGGATTTAAACCTGGTCCTTACTATTCTCATAGGACCCCCCTTCGAGCCTATGGCTACATGCCCACTTCTCGTTCTCTCATAGAAGGTAGCCTTCCTAGTAGCCATTACATCGGCTAGGAGGGTCTCCGAGTTAAGAGCCTTGACCTCGGAGCCCCCCTACACGGTCTTTTATAAGTATAAAGTACGACTGAGACCCCACCCAGCCTTCCTGCCTAAGGTGGTGTCCCAGTTTCATTATAACCGGGATATCTTCCTCCCCGTGTTCTTTCCTAAACGACTTGGCTCGGAGGAGGAGCAGAGATGGCACTCGCTGGACGTCAGGCGAGCCTTGGCCTATTACATCGACCGGACCAGGCCATTCCGGAAGTCAACGCAACTGTTTGTGGCAGTTGCGGACCGGATGAAGAGCTCACCTGTCTCCACCCAGCGCATCTCCATCTGGATTACCACCTGCATCCGCACCTGCTATGAGAGGGCAAAGGTGCCGCTTCCAGGACCGGTGATGGCGCACTCAACCAGAGGCAAGGCCTCCTCTGTGGCCTTCCTGGAACGAGTGCCCCTACAGGACATCTGCAGAGCAGCAACCTGGTCATCGGTCCACACCTTCACCTCCCACTACGCCATCGTACAGCAGGCGAGAGAGGATGCAGCCGTCGGCAGAGCCGTGCTGAGAAGGGCTTCTCGCCAGTGACTCCTACCCGCCACCAGAGGTATGGCTATTTAATCACCTATAGTGGAATGCATATGAGCAATCACTTGAAGAGAGAAAACAAGGTTACTTACCAGTAACTGTTGTTCTTCGAGATGTGTTGCTCATGTCGGAGTTGGCAGAAAGAAGGGACTGAGGGCCCGCGTGGTCGGCAGCACCCTATATACCGTGCTATACGCGCGCCACTCTAGGAGGCACTGGAGCCGACCCGCCGGGGTTGCTAGGGCAAAAAAGCTTCTGCAGACTTGTGCACGGGGCGCGCACTCACCTATAGTGGAATGGATATGAGCAACACATCTTGAAGAACAACAGTTACTGGTAAGTAACCTTGTTTTTCGCTTCTCTGCAACAACCTTGTCTTCATTGAGTGCTCCTTCAGCAGCTCAATTCCCACTGATTTGGTAGACTTCCTGCTTCTGATGTACTTAATTTTTTTTGCTGTTGCTTTTCTGACTCTTGCTAGTGGCTCTTCAAATTTTTTTTGGCCTGCCTAATTATAATTTTTGCCTTGACTTGCAAGAGTTTATGCACCTGTGTCTTTTCCGCAGAATGATTTGACTTTTGATTGTCTTTGCCTATAATCACCTCTTTTACTCTGTTTAGCCATGTTGCTATTTTTTGGTCCTCTTACTACTATTTTTAATTTGGGGGCATATGCTTAGTTTGAACTGCTATTATGGCATTTTTAAATAGTTTCCATGCAGCTTGCAGGCATTTCATTCTTGTGACTTTTCCTTTTAATTTCAGTTTAACTAGCCGCCTCATTTTTGTGTAGTTTCCATTGTTGATATTAAATGCTACTGGGGTGGGTTTCTTTGGTATTTTCCCCCCTACAAGGATGTTGAATTCACTTACATTATATTAGCTATTACTGAGCGGTTCAGCTATATTCACCTGGTGGACCAGATTCTGTGCATCACTTGCGACTAAATCAAGAATTGCCTCTCCTTTTGTGGGTTCCAGGACTAGCTGCTCCAAGAAGCAGTCAATGACATTTTATCTGTGCATCCCATCCTTATTTTTTGACATGGTGGTGGCAGTGGTAGGTATTCTTCAGTTTCGAGAGACCATGGGGACATGCCCCTAAAGTAAAAAATTTGCTCAGTTGATTTGATGGCAGCTGCATCTGTGGCTGAAGAGACCCACACAAGAGACAATCTCTGCCGAATTTGTCACATTTAAAGGTGGTGTTTTTGACCTTTTGGGCTCTGCCTTCTGTGAGCTCTTTTCTCCTCTGCTAAGCTGGACTGCTTCCTCTTGTAGCTTGGGAGACCTTTATTGCACTTTTGTTTCCAAAGACTGTGGTCCTGAGTGTGATCTTCCCAATTATCCATGTCCATTTCTTTGAGGTCTCGCTTGCACACATCCTTGAAATGCAATTTTGAGCATCCTGTAAATCTTGTTCCAGATGCCAGTTCACTGTGGAGGATGTCCTTTGGGATGTGCATTTCAACTATCCCCATATTGACCTAAAGGTGACATGTACCCAGTCAATATGGGGATAGTTGAAATCCCCTATTATTGGGTTTTCTGGTTTTGTAGCCTCTCTAATCACTGAGTATTCCACAGTCGTCACCACCATCCTGGTCAGGTGGACAGTAGCATACTGCTACTCATTCAAGCATTGAATGTCTATCCATAGAGATTCAGTGGTACAGTTTGATTTATTTAAGATTGTGAAAGAAAGCATAGAGTCAAAGTAACATATAGTGCCACTCTCCTATCAGTACAATATACTCTGTCATTCCTATATATTTTGTACCTTAGTATTATTGTGTCCCATTGATTATCATCGTTTCAAGTTGTTGTGATGTCTATTATATCAATTTCCTCATTTAATACCAGGCTCTCAAGTTCACACATCTTAGTATTTAGACTTCTAGCATTCTACTTCTAGCTTCTGCAAGCACTTATAAATTATTGCATTTATATGGATGTTATCCCTTGGAAAAATTCAGTTTTCCACAGCATTGTTTCCCCACAAACTTGTTTGGAAAAAAACCACTTAAGAGGTGATACATGAAGAAACAATGCCAAATGATTTCAAATAAGAATTACTACCATCCATTTTCATTTGATCAGTTTTGTTCTTTCAATTTAAGTGGATATCCCCTTGAATTATAAAAGAGGCTTGTAGGAAGCCGCTGTGGCCTCCCACGGAACCAGAGCCTGAGGAAGGACGCCCGCGCTCTGATTGGCTCAACTCACACCCTGCCCTGGAGTCTGCCCGGCAACAAAGGGCCCGGGCCGGGATAGGACAACCCGGCCAGGCCAATTGGCTGCCGCAGGGCGGAGCCCCAACAGGAAGGGGAAGTACAAAAGCCTGGCCCCTGAGCTCAGTAGACCCCAGACTGCTGCCAGAGGCGGATGTGCTGCCCCGCCAGCAGAAGCCTAGGCCAGAGCCTAACCGCCGACGAAGAACCCTGGCCCCACCTGGGCCCGGGGATTGGATAGGGCCCTCGAGAAGCTGGACTAGGCAACCCGGCCAGGATGACTGGGCCGAGTTACCCCGAGCCCGGGGCCGTAACGCTGGAACCGCCAGACTGGGCCGAGACCCCAGAGCGGCCCGAGTGGCGGGCACCCCCGGAGGCTGGGCTAGATCTGGAGGAACTGCCGGCCGCTGAGCCCCTCCCTACAGCGGGGCTGGACTTGGAGGAGCTGCCCGAGGCTGAGCCGCTCCCCACATCCAACGACCTTGAGGAGCTGCCCCCTGAAGAGGAGCTCCCCGCCTTACCCCCGGTCGACGAGGAAGGACTGACGGCGCTACCCCTGGAGGACCACCTTCGTGGCACGGAGGAGGCAGGTACTAGGGTCAGTGGGGAGGAAGTAGCCCAGGGACAGCCACGGCCTGTGGCTGAAGCCGCCTTATAGCCGGTGTGTTGCGGCGGGAGCCCCGCCAGCACAGTGGCAGCCGCTTCTGCCACTGCTAGGGCCCTGGGCTGGGACGCAGTGGAGACGGGTGGGCCTGCGTCCCCCTCCCCTTCCCCTTTGCCCTAGCCACCCCAGGAGGATTGCTCTCCTGACCCCGCCGGAAGCTGTTGCCTCCTCTGCTCACCCTGCCTAGGGGTTGGAGCAACTGACTCCTTGTTCGCTCGCCCTGCCTAAGGGCCTGAGCGATCCTCTGCTCACCCTGCCTAAGGATTGGAGCAACTGACTCCTGGTTCGCTCGCCCTGCCTGAGGGCCTGAGCGATCTGCCTCTGCTCACCCTGCCTAGGGGTTGGAGCCACTGACTCTTTGCTCACCCGCCCTGACGGAGGGCCGGAGCGAGTAACTGCTGCTCACCCTGCCTAAGGGCGGACTAGTAGGACTACTCACTCGCCAAACGCGAGCTATTCCCTGTTTGTAGGAAGCCGCTGTGGCCTCCCACGGAACCAGAAACGCTTACACGTGGTGGAGAATGCAGGCAACCGTGCCCTGACGCATAGGGACCCTGCGAGTGTTGACCTGAAGCAACCCGTAAATATGGAAGCGGAGAAGTTGATCAAATGGTGGGCCGAGGCCCAACAACAGCAGCAGGCTGCCCAGCTACAACAGCAGCAGCAACTCTTGCAGACACTGGGCACGCAGCAACAACAGCTCATCCGGGACCTGGGGGCCCAGCAGCAGGAATTGCAGCGGCAGTTTCTGCAGCAGCTGGGAGGCCGTGCCGGACCTGCCGCCCCAAGCCCGGAGGAAGCCCCTGGCCGAAGCCGGCCCACAACTGGACCCGCACCAAGCCTGACAAAGTTGGGACCAGCCGACGACCCTGAGGCCTATTTGGTAACGTTCGAGCGCGTCGCAACCGCCGCTGGCTGGGACCCGACATTGTGGGCGACTCTCCTCGCCCCCTACTTGACGGGGGCTCCCCAGGCAGCCTATCGGGCCTTGGGAGACGAGGAAGCCCGGGATTACCCTGCCGTGAAGGCTGCAATCCTAGATGCGCTAGACATTTGTCCCGAGACGTTCCGCCGCCGATTTAGGGAGAAGGTGTACCCTCCTGGGGCCCGTCCGCGGGCTGTAGCCCAAGAGCTCCGGGACACCGGTTGGCGCTGGCTCCAGCCAGATCAGAACACGGTGGCTGCCGTGGCGGAGCAGGTCATACTGGAGCAGTTTGTCCAGATACTACCAGCACAAGGGAGAACCTGGGTGCTGCGGCACCACCCTACTACCTTGGCCGAAGCCGTCCGCCTGATGGAGGATTTCCTGGCGGCTGAGAGACCCATCGGGCCGGCCCAGGCCTCCGGCGGACGAAGCGGACCAGCGGGGCCTTTCCCCCGAACGCAGAACCACGCTGCCCGACCGCCAGGGAGCTCGGATCGGGCCCCGACCAGACCCACCTACGGGCCCACCAAAGAAACGTGGCCCAGAGAACCCGCTGGACAGAGTAGTCCCCGACCGCGACCAGGGACCCCGGGGCCGTGCTTTGCTTGCGGCCAGCTGGGACACCTCCGAAGACAGTGTCCCGCCCAGTCGTGCACCTATGGTACCGTCTACGCTGGTGAGGGACGGGCCCGGAGCCGATCCGGCCCCGCCGTGACCATCCCGGTGAGACTTGCGGGACGGCAGTATGAGGCCCTGGTAGACTCCGGGTGTGGCCAGACCCTGATCCTGCGGGGTCTCGTCCCGGAGGATGGGAGGACCTTAGGACAGGTAGGCCTCCGTTGTATTCATGGGGACCTCAAGTTTTACCCAACCTTGGCGGTCCCCCTGACTATTGGGTCAGAGACCCGAGTGCTGACAGTGGGCCTGGCCCCCCGGCTCCCGTACCCGGTGATCCTCGGCCGGGACTGGCCCCACCTTGCGGGAATGCTGCAACAAACTGAAGATCGACCTGACACCAACCAGGGGAATCTGGGGGAGGACGCACGAGGGGGCCCGCCAGAGGACGAGGACCCACCGGAGGGCGAGGGACCCCGGGAGACCCCACCTGACCCGCCCATGGGAGTGGAGGATCCAGATGCCGGGACTAGGCCGACGGAGAGTGACGCCCCTGAAAACCCCGACGGGGCCCTGGCCGATTTCTGCCGGGACCAGCGAGAGGACCCTACACTCAGCCGGGCTTACGAGCAGCTAGCCGCCGTGGATGGGGTGGCGGTAGACCCCCAACGGGCTACGCAGTGGCCACGTTTTGAACTCAAAAGAGACCAGCTCTACCGCCTGGAGCGCGACCCCCAGACGCAAGAGCCCCACGCCCAACTCGTGGTTCCCCAGCCGCACCAGAGGGCAGTCATGAGACTGGCACATGATATCCCGGCCGCCGGACACCTCGGTGCAGATAAGACACTCGCCCGAGTGCTTTCCCGATTTTATTGGCCGGGGGTGTATCGGGAAGTCCGGGATTATTGCGCCTCCTGCCCAGATTGCCAACGAGTAGCCCCGGCAGACATTCCACGCGCTCCCCTCGTGCCCCTCCCGGTAGTTGGGAACCCGTTTGACCGAGTGGCCATCGACTTAGTGGGACCGCTGGAGAGAAGTACGGCTGGGTTTCGATACATCCTCATCATGGTCGACTACGCCACGCGCTTCCCCGAGGCCATCCCCCTGAAGAACGCCACCGCTCGCACCGTGGTGAGCGAACTAGTGAAGGTGTTCGCCCGGGTCGGCCTGCCCCGAGAACTGTTGACGGACCAAGGCACAAACTTTACCTCCCGGCTAATGAGGGAGGTTTGTGCCATCCTTGGAATTAAGCAGCTCCGGACCTCGGTATACCACCCGCAAACTGATGGCCTCGTTGAGCGCTTTAACCGGATGCTTAAACACATGCTCCGGAAATTCCCTCCAGAGGAACTGCGGCGATGGGACCAGTTAGTCCCCCCCTTGCTTCTGGCCATCCGAGAGGTTCCCCAGGCCTCTACCCAGTTTTCGCCCTTCGAGCTGCTGTATGGACGGCAACCCCGGGGGATCCTCGACCTAATGAGGGAACAGTGGGAACAGACGCCATCCCCCTCCAAGGGGGTGCTACAATACGTCCTGGAACTCCAAGACCACCTGCGGCGGGCGGGGACCCTAGCTCAGGACCACTTACGGACGGCCCAACAAACGGAGGCCCGGACCTAAAACCAGGGGGCCCGGGCCCGTTCCTTCAAACCCGGCGACCGGGTATTGGTGTTACTGCCCTCGAGCGAATCTAAGCTCCTGGGGAAATGGCAGGGACCGTACGAGGTCCTACGTCCCGTGGGGCCAGTAAATTACGAAATCCGACAGCCCGACCGGAGACGGAAGAACCAGACCTACCATGTCAACCTACTAAAACCCTGGAAAGAGCGGGAGGGGCTATTAATCAACCCCTACCCCCCAGACCCCGAGCTGGGCCCAGAGGTCCCCGACCCAGAGAAAGGAGGAGTGCCCCAGCTCGGAGGGGACTTGACAGACATTCAGCAGCGGCAAGCCTGGCATTTGGCGGACACGTTCGCCAACACCTTTACCACGGCCCCTGGGGAAACCACCAGAGTTTGCCATGTGATCAACACCCCGCCGGGGGAGATAGTACGAACCGGCGCCCGCTCACCACCCCGCCACTTACAAGCGGCGGTAGAGGAAGAGGTCCAGACCATGCTTCAGCTAGGGGTGATCGAGCCGTCGACGAGTGATTGGCGAAGCCCGATTGTGCTGGTACCCAAACCCGACGGATCACGCCGCTTCTGCATCGACTTTCGGAGGGTCAACGCCATATCGAAATTTGATGCCTATCCCATGCCCCGTATTGAGGAACTGCTAGATCGGCTTGGGGAAGCCCGGTACTTTTCCACCCTAGACCTCATGAAGGGGTACTGGCAGATTCCTCTGGATGCTCAATCCCGGGAGAAGACAGCTTTTGCCACCCCCAGTGGTCTATACCACTTTGTACGCATGCCGTTTGGCCTACACGGAGCCCCCGCGACCTTCCAGCGTCTCATGGATCAGCTCCTGGCGCTCCACTTACACTATGCAGCCGCTTATCTGGATGACATGGTCGTTTATAGTCGGGACTGGGAGACCCACCTCAACCAGGTCGCGGCAGTGCTGCGAACACTCCGGGATGCTGGACTCACTGCCAACCCTCGGAAGTGCCATATCGGATGGAGAGAGACGACATATCTGGGGTACACGCTAGGACACGGGACCATACGCCCCCTAATCGGCAAGGTGCAGGCGCTGCACTAATACCCGAGGCCGGCCACCAAAAAGCAAGTGCGGCAGTTTCTGGGCCTGGCAGGCTATTATCGCAGGTTCGTGCCGAACTTCGCCACGCTGGCTGCCCCCCTGACCGACACCTTAAGGAAGGAACAGCCCCTCCACGTTCAGTGGACTCCAGAGCGGGATCGGGCCTTCCGCTCTCTGCAGCAGGCCCTGTGCCAAGAGCCCGTCCTGTACAGCCCAGACTTTAGCCGACCCTTTGTCGTCCAGACTGATGCCTTGGCCGTGGGATTAGGGGCCGTCCTGACACAAGTACTCGAGGGGGAGGAACACCCCATACTCTATCTTAGCCGGAGGCTGTTCTCCCGCGAGGAACGATATGCAACAATCGAGAAAGAAGCGCTGGCGGTAAAGTGGGCCCTAGAGGCATTAAGATATTATCTCCTTGGGGGTACCTTTACCGTCGTGACCGATCATGCCCCCCCTTCGCTGGTTGCAGACGATGAAGGATAACAATGCCCGGATCATGCAGTGGTACCTGGCCCTGCAGCCATTTGCTTTTAACGTCCAGCACCGCGCCGGGCGCAACCACGCTAATGCAGACGCCCTATCCCGAATCGACAACGGGAGGCCCGCCGGCCCCGGAGACCGGGAGCCGGACTTAAGGGGGGGGGTGTGTAGGAAGCCGCTGTGGCCTCCCACGGAACCAGAGCCTGAGGAAGGACGCCCGCGCTCTGATTGGCTCAACTCACACCCTGCCCTGGAATCTGCCCGGCAACAAAGGGCCCGGGCCGGGATAGGACAACCCGGCCAGGCCAATTGGCTGCCGCAGGGCGGAGCCCCAACAGGAAGGGGAAGTACAAAAGCCTGGCCCCTGAGCTCAGTAGACCCCAGACTGCTGCCAGAGGCGGACGTGCTGCCCCGCCAGCAGAGGCCTAGGCCAGAGCCTAACCGCCGACGAAGAACCCTGGCCCCACCTGGGCCCGGGGATTGGATAGGGCCCTCGAGAAGCTGGACTAGGCAACCCGGCCAGGACGACTGGGCCGAGTTACCCCGACCCCGAGCCCGGGGCCGTACGCTGGAACCGCCAGACTGGGCCGAGACCCCAGAGCGGCCCGAGTGGCGGGCACCCCCGGAGGCTGGGCTAGATCTGGAGGAACTGCCGGCCGCCGAGTCCCTCCCTACAGCGGGGCTGGACTTGGAGGAGCTGCCCGAGGCTGAGCCGCTCCCCACATCCAACGACCTTGAGGAGCTGCCCCCTGAAGAGGAGCTCCCCGCCTTACCCCCGGTCGACGAGGAAGGACTGACGGCGCTACCCCTGGAGGACCACCTTCGTGGCACGGAGGAGGCAGGTACTAGGGTCAGTGGGGAGGAAGTAGCCCAGGGACAGCCACGGCCTGTGGCTGAAGCCGCCTTATAGCCGGTGTGTTGCGGCGGGAGCCCCGCCGGCACAGTGGCAGCCGCTTCTGCCACTGCTAGGGCCCTGGGCTGGGACGCAGTGGAGACGGGTGGGCCTGCGTCCCCCTCCCCTTCCCCTTTGCCCTAGCCACCCCAGGAGGATTGCTCTCCTGACCCCGCCGGAAGCTGTTGCCTCCTCTGCTCACCCTGCCTAGGGGTTGGAGCAACTGACTCCTTGTTCGCTCGCCCTGCCTAAGGGCCTGAGCGATCCTCTGCTCACCCTGCCTAGGGGTTGGAGCAACTGACTCCTTGTTCGCTCGCCCTGCCTAAGGGCCTGAGCGATCCTCTGCTCACCCTGCCGAGGGGTTGGAGCAATAGACTCCTTGTTCGCTCACCCTGCCTGAGGGCCTGAGCGATCTGCCTCTGCTCACCCTGCCTAGGGGTTGAAGCAATAGACTCCTTGTTCGCTCACCCTGCCTGAGGGCCTGAGTGATCTGCCTTTGCTCACCCTGCCTAAGGGTTGGAGCAACTGACTCCTGGTTCGCTCGCCCTGCCTGAGGGCCTGAGCGATCTGCCTCTGCCCACCCTGCCTAGGGGTTGGAGCCACTGACTCTTTGCTCGCCCGCCCTGACGGAGGGCCGGAGCGAGTAACTGCTGCTCACCCTAAGTCTGCCTAAGGGCGGACTAGCAGGACTACTCACTCGCCAAACGCGAGCTATTCCCTGTTTGTAGGAAGCCGCTGTGGCCTCCCACGGAACCAGAAACGCTTACAAGGCTAAAGAGGAATGCCCTCTGTAACTTCTCTGTGCTCATCATTATCTGTATACCTCTACTATGGCCCCTCTAAACTAAACAATTCCAGTCTTTCAATCTCTCCCCTCTGGAAATCTTTCCATGACAATTCTTTATGCCTTGTTAGAATTCTACTAAAGATATAATTCAGCATTTAAAAAAAAACAGTTAACATTTTCAGAAGAGGTAAAAATTTTGATATATATATGTATGAAATAGATAAATGAATATAAAACTAGAAGAGCAAAAATGTTTACCCAGTGCAGCCACCCAGATTTCCACAGGAATTCCCTTCAGTTAAACTTTACAGCTTTGATGACCTCTAGTGGAAAACAAACAAAATGCAGGAGAAATGCTGTGGGTTTTTTAAAATTTAATAATAAAAGTACATACCAAGGAATGCAAACAAATCTACTTTTATGCAATATGGTTACAAATTTAAAACCAAAAGACAGGGAAAGCAAAGATTTACTGCTGCAACCCTAACTCAGCTGCATTGCACATGGTATGAACATGACATTTGAAGAGGCTTATCTAAAGATATTTACCACCTTTAGACATTATGTGCTTACATGGCTTGGTTAAAGTTGCAAATTCTCATTCAACAGCCTCTACCATTTTCATGAACTCAGTGAGGCTACTTATGTAAATAAGTTTGCAAGTAGGGGCATTAAACTAAATAGCACCAGTGAGGCACTTTCCAAACACAATTAAGACACAGTCTTTGCTCCAAAAGCAGTACCATCTATGGTAACAGAGCACAGACCTAGTTCAACTATCCAGACAGCCCAACCAACAGAAAAAACTATTAAAATCAGTGCAAACTCATTGATGAAGGAAAAAGGAATGAGATGGCACCATCCCACACCAGGCAGTGTTACAGGCCATCTCACTGATGAAGCCAAGGATGGAATAGGCATATACTTTGAGCTGTTCTACAGAAACCATTTCTTAGGAGTGAGAGGTTATAGTTGAGGCATTCTGGCAGAGCACTGTAGAACTTACACTTGGTTAAGGCTGGATATCAGGAAAAATTTCCCAGCAGAAATTTAAGTGGTGAGTAATCTTACAATGAAAGTTTTCACTACTTGAGATGTTTAAAGCTAGGACTACACAGAATAGACAATGCAGTATGTGTTAAATAGAAAAAAATACTAAGGAATAGCCTTGTGCTGGTAGCGGCATGGGTTAATAGGTAACGTCATATTTTTTTTTCCTATCTCTAACTTCTAGTTATTATTAAATCAGTTTGCTTATGACAACAGTCCCAAAACTTCAATAGAAAAAATATTTTAAATTATTTCTCAAAATGCCAGAGCTCAAAATCACCTCAATTCTGTGCATACCTTTACAAGTACAACTTTTATTTTCATCTCATTTTTCTAGTTGTTCTTACCAGAACTATTGTAAACGTGAGCTGGCCTTCTGAATGTTGTTTCAAAAGGAGCATATGAATGATTAAAATTTGGATTAATACTTAAGTGAGGTATTACTTTCAGCAAAGAGTTTTATAAAATATACACCAGCAGTGAGCATTTGATGTCAGATACAGTGAACCATGCAAGGGCGAGAGCTATACTTATATAGAACCAAATTGGCTTATCAGCATGCCAAGGCCCGTGGGCTATATAGACAATGAAAGATTCTATGAAAAAAGGACCATTTCTGTTGTAACTAGGAACAGACAATTATTCAAATCCAGATTTTTAAAGGCATTGATGCCTAAAAGATGGAAACAGGCTTTTGAAAAGCCCACCAAATGCATGACTGCATCTTGAATCTAAATACCTTTAAAAATTTGGCCCAGAGCATTTAGAGCCAAGTCAGTAACATGTCAAGATGCTCCAAGTTGGGTCTGCAGTTTACGTTACCTTAAGCACTAGTGGAGGAAATGCTTTGCTAAACACCCGTATCTTAAAGATGCTTTATTTTTAGTACTTTTGGTGTAATGTGGTACAGAAGTGTTAGCAAAAGAAAAACCCATGACTGTAGAGGCTGAAGCACTCTATTGTACATGCACACACAAAACTCCCCTATATTAGAAGAATGTGAAGGTTGCAAAGTCACGGACTCAAAAATTAAGAAATGCCAGAATTAAGGTTGCCTGTGCAACCTTCATTTGATCCTTGTGGGCACATGCATTTTGAAAGAGCCTAATTACATGATCAGAAACGTTTTTTCTAGAAGATCCCGGCCTCATTCTCTGCTAAATTGCCATCTAACCCCAGAGGAATCTAAAGTACCGTGGTGCCTAAACTTCTTCCTCTGACATGCACTCTGGTGCTTTGGTCCTGAAGGCCAGTGCCTATTAAGCATAAAAGCTGCAGCAGGATCCTCAAAGCAGGTGAATATAGGCATTGTCCACCTATCTTGCCTGCAGGGGACAATGCACTCAAAGCGTGCCTTCTTCCACACAAAAAGCAGTAAGAGAAGGCAGCCTCCCTTATAACTCTTAGCCCAGTTGTTAGGGCACTCACAGGGGATATGGGAGATCCTGGTTCAGTTTCCCCTTTCCCTGATGAGAAGGGGGCATGGGTTCCCCATCTCTCAGGTGAATACCTTTACCACTGGACTACAGGATGATTCCCTCAGGCCCAATGCATATTTAGTCATTTATATACAGTGGACTAGCTACCTCAGGAAAGGCTGAGAAAGCCCCTCCTACCCAGTGTTTAATAGACCACTGGTTAGGGTACTCACTTGAGAAGTGGGGAACAAAAGTTTAAATGCCCTTCTCATCAGGCATAGGTCTCCCACATCAGTGCCCTAACTACTGGGCTATAAGGGAGGCTATCTTTCCCTCCCCTCCTACCTATTTTGTGCACAGTTAGGTGTACTCTGAGATCACCTGCCGGATCACTACAGGAGAAATGGGTGTCTGGGGGAAGGAACAAGTCCTTTTATGGATTTGGGCCTTTGCTACTATAGTGGTGAGCACCATAAAAAGCCTATGAAGAAATGAAAAGTCTGTCTTCAGAGCAGGGTTTCAATAGTATGCACTAAGGAAGGCGTGGGGCCACTCATTGAACAATGAAGGATAAAAAGTATTGAACAGCTACTTAAGTGCATACTGTCCAGACAGAGTAAGGCCAAAAGTATCCACTCCTTTTGGATGGCTAATTAAGATGCCTAGGACCTGATTTTTCAGAGTACTTAGCATTATTTGGCAATTAACATGTTCAGAGCACAGCTCCTATTTACTTCAGTTTGCAGTTGTGAGTGCTTGGCACTTCTGCAACTTCAGACCCCAGAATCTCAAGTTGGGCCCCAGAAAATGAGGTCCCCACACTGTGAAATAATTTGGTTTAAATGACTTACCTAGCAGCACATAGGAACTCTGGTAGAATCCAGTTCTCTAGGGCACCATTCACTACCTTAGCCCTGATGCCCTCCTATCTCCCCCTACATTCCCTGCCTCAATCACTACATACCTTCCAGCTTCTGCAACAAATGAAGCATGTGGTCCTAAGGACAAGTCTCCTTCACTACTCTGATTCATATCCAGAGCTCCATTCTGTGTACTGATTGAGATGGGGGAGCTGTGGGGAAAAAAATAGTATGTGATCATGTAATTAGACTATCATAATGTACATGCACAAGGTGAGAAAATAAAGTGTGCATAGGCAACCTCAGTTCTGGCATTTACTAACTTTTGAGTGCTTGACTTTGTAATCTTAATGTTGGTTTAATGTACTTTGTGGGGTATCATTTTCTAGAAAAAACAAACTGAAGGTAACAGGAATTACTTCATGTGGCATCACATTGACATCCACTTGAGACACTGGCAGATTGGAACTGATAGATCCATTGCACAAGCCTCTGCCTTTGAGTTAACAGAGTAAGGGTATGTCTACACTGCCAAGTGACATTGACTTACTTAAAGTTGACTTTCAGCAGCCGATTTTTAGAAGTCGCAGCAGCGTGTATGCACTATGCTGTTCGCGCAGGTCTCGTGCGTCCACACTTAGACTTTCAAAGCAGTGGGTAGCTATCCCACAGTGCAACTAGCTGCAGTGGCTGTTGGGCCGAGTGTCATTGTCCCATGATGCAACGCTGCTTCCCCCTCCCTTCTTCCCCAAACAAACAGGAAAACTGTTTTCACGCCATTTTTTTACTCCACACGCTTGCCATTGCTGCGGAGACACATGGAGCCAGCTCAACTCTGCGCTGTTATTGTGAGCGTCACAAATACATCGCAGCTTATCATCGAGTATTTTCTAAGTAGAGCAAGAAGCCGAAGCACAGGCAACAGCGATGCCACCGAGGCTGCACTGCTACAAGCCATCGAGCAGAACAATTCATGATTGCCGCAGGCTGTAACGCATCATCTGCGTCCGTGGAGTGCAGCTTCTGGTCCAAGGAAACAAGCACAGACTGCTGGGACTGCGTCGTTATGCAGCTGTGGGATGATGATCAGTGGCTGCAAAACTTTCGTATGCGAAAGGCAACTTTCCTCAAACTGTGCTTGGAGCTGGCCCCATCCCTGAAGCATGTGAATACTCACTTGAGACAAGCTGTGATGGTGGAAAAGAGAGTCAGCATCGTTCCATGGAAGCTGGCAACCCTCGACTGTTACTGCTCAGTTGGGCATCAATTCGGAGTTGCTAAATCTACAGTGGGAACTGCCGTGATTCAAGTGTGCAGGGCCATCAATAGACTTCTGCTACGAAGGCTAGTGACTTTGGGAAATGTGCAGGACTAGTGGACGGGTTTGCCATGAAGGGGTTCCCAAACTGCGGGGAGGGGGCAATTGATGGGACGCACATCCCTATCTTAGTGCCTGCCCACCTAGCAACTGAGTACATAAACCACAAGGGGAACTTTTCCATGGTCCTGCAGGGCCTTGTGGATCATGGGGATCATTTCACTGACATCCATGTGGGGTGGTCTGGGAAGGTGCATGACATGCATGTATTTCGGGGCTGTTCTCTAGTATGCAGGCAGGCACTTTTTTCCCCGACCAAAAAATTCACATCGGGGGTGTGGAAATGCCCATAGTCATCCTGGGGGATTCTCCTTACCCCGTGCTCCGTTGGCTAATGAAGCCAGGCACCTTGACAGCGACAAGGAGTGTTTTAATAACAGGTTAAGCAGTTGCAGAATGTTGTAGAACGTGCCTTTGGGTGTTCAAAGGGTAGATAGAGGAGTCTTCTCACTGGGCTGGAGATGACTGAAAAGAACCTCCCATCAGTGATATCTATGTGCTGCATTCTTCACAATGGGTGTGAAACGAAGGGTGAAAGGTTTCCCCAGGGTTGGGCTGTGGAGGCAGAAAGACTGGTCACCAATTATGAGTGGCCAGATGCCAGCAGTACGCTGAGAGCTAACCGCGGAGTGCTTTGCATTAGGGAAGCTTTGAAAACCAGCTTCTGCAATGAGGTGCAGGACTGATTTCTGTTCCTGTATGTTGTTTGCCTTTGGTGAACATCCCCCCTCTCCTCCCAATCGATATCCGTACCCTCCAACTCCCTCCAGAACAAGATATGATTTAATAAAGAAATGTGTTGAAATGATGCAAACTTTTATTTATGAACATCCAAGTCATGAGGGAAGGGGGAGTGTTCATTCACTGTCTCAAGGGGTAGGGAGGTAGCTTGCTGGCCAGCTGTCAGTGTGTCCACCGCTGCACGTACTGCAGCTTGGCCAATCTCCTCCGGGGGCAGGAGAGGGAGGGCAGCACAGCCCTAGGTGGAGGAGCATTATGGAGGGGTTGTAGTGGACCTCTGTCCTGCCTCCAGTCCTTCTGAAGCTCCACAAGCCGTCAGAGCATGTCTGCCTGGTCCCGCATGATTCGCAGCATTTCCTGCGTGGTACTGCGATCATGCTCCTGCATTTCTCTGCGACTCTCCCTCTCCACGTCCATATTCTGGGACAAGGTCAGCTGCCATGCTCTAAGCTTGGTCTCTGCAGCCGCTGAGGCGTTCATGAGCTTGCTGAATATGGCATTTCTTGTCCCCCCCCCCCCCCCAACCCCTTTCTAATCTGCTATAGTCTTTCCACAGCATTTCTTGAGGGTGGGGCCAAGGCTGAGGTGTCTACACAATGAAAAAAAATTCACAAGGTAGCCATTGTTAGCAGAGTGAAGAAAATGATACAACTGCTACAATGTAGACAATACTCCCCATGCAGTGCACAGGGCAAACACAGACCCTCATTCCACTCCTGACATCCCCGAGGGGTCTGCTCGCTGTGCCCTTACATAGGGGATTTGCGGAAAGCGTGGGGGAGGTGGTGCAGGGGAAGAGATATAGTCTCTGCTTAAACCAAATAAAAGTAACCAAAGTGACTTGGTAGGATACTACAATGGGGAATACAAAGGTACAGGGCAGTTGAGTGTCTCTGGGTTAAGCTTAGAAGCAAGAACAATAAGCGTGATGTCGTGGTGGGTGTCTGTTACAGACCACCAGACCAGGAGGATGAGGTAGATGAGGCTTTCTTTACTCAACTGGGGAAAGTTTCCAGTTCACAGGGCCTGATTCTCATGGGAGACTTCAATCACCCTGATATCTGCTGGAAGAGCAATACAGCAGAGCACAAACAATCCAGGAAGTTTTTGGAGAGTGTCGCTGACAATTTCCTGGTGCAAGTGCTGGAGCAACCAACTAGGGGCCGTGCTTCTCTTGACCTGCTGCTCACAAACAGGGAAGATTTGGTAAGGGAAGTAGAAGTGGGTGGCAACCTAGGCAGCAGTGACCATGAGATGGTCGAGTTCAGGATCCTGATGAAAGGAAGAAAGGGGAACAGCAGGATACGGACCATGGACTTCAGAAAAGCGGACTTTGATTCCCTCAGGGAACTGATGGGCAGGATTCCCTGGGAGGCTAATATGAGGGGGAAAGGAACCCAAGAGAGCTGGCTGTATTTTAAGGAGACCTTATTGAGGGCACAAGAGCAAACCATCCCGATGTGCAGAAAGAATAGCAAATATGGTAGGCGTCCAGCTTGGCTTAACAAAGAAGTCTTTGGCGAACTTAAACGCAAAAAAGAAGCTTACAAGAAGTGGAAGCTTGGTCAGATGACTAGGGAGGATTATATAAACACTGCTCGAACGTGCAGGAATGAAATGAGAGGAAGGCCAAAGCACAATTGGAGTTGCAGCTAGCAAGGGACGTGAAGGGGAACAAAAAGGGTTTCTACAGGCATGTTGCCAACAAGAGGAAGATTTGGGAAAGTGTAGGCCCCTTAAAGAAAGAGGGAGGCGACCTAGTGACGGAGGATGTGGAGAAAGCTGAGGTACTCAATGCCTTTTTTGCCTCTGTCTTCACAGACAAGATCAGCTCCCAGACTGCTGTACTGGGTGGCACAGAATGGGAAGGAGGCAAACATCCTGCAGTGCTGAAGGAACAGGTTCAAGACTATTTAGAAGGATTGGACATTCACAAGTCCATGGGGCCAGATGCAATGCACCCGAGGGTGCTGAGGGAGTTGGCTGAGGTGATTTCAGAGCCATTGGCTATCATCTTTGAAAGCTCGTGGCAACGGGGAGGTCCCTGATGACTGGAAAAAAGCAAATATAGTGCCCATCTTCAAAAAAGGGAGGAAAGAGGATCCAGGGAACTACAGACCGGTCAGCCTCACCTCAATCCCTGGAAAGATCATGGAGCAGGTCCTTAAGGAATCCATTTTAAGGCACTTGGAAGAGAGGAAGGTGATCAGGAACAGTCAACACGGATTCACCAAGGGAAAGTCATGCCTGACCAACCTGATTGCTTTCTGTGATGAGGTGACTGGCTCTGTGGATGTAGGGAAGGCGGTGGATGTGATATACCTTGACTTTAGCAAAGCTTTTGATACGGTTTCTCACAGTATTCTTATCAGCAAGTTAAAGAAGTATGGGTTGGATGAAAGGACTATAAAATGGATAGTGAACTGGCTAGAGCATAGGGCTCAACGAGTAGTGATCAATGGCTCCATGTCTAGCTGGCAACCGGTCACAAGCGGAGTTCCCCAGGGGTCGGTCCTGGGGCCGGTTTTGTTCAACATCTTTATTAATGATCTGGAGGATGGGGTAGATTGCACCCTCAGCAAGTTTGCGGACGACACTAAGCTGGGGGGAGTGGTAGATACCCTGCAAGGTAGGGATAGGATACAGAGTGACCTAAACAAACTGGAGGATTGGGCCAAAAGAAATCTAATGAGGTTCAACAAAGAAAAGTGCAGAGTCCTCCACTTAGGAAGAAAGAATCCCATGCACAGTTATAGACTGGGGACCGACGAGCTGGGCAGCAGCTCTGCAGAAAAGGACCTGGGGGTAACAGTGGATAAAAAGCTGGATATGAGTCAGCAGTGTGCCCTGGTTGGCAAGAAGGCCAATGGCATATTGGGCTGCATTAGGAGGGGCATTGCTAGCAGGTCACGGGAAGTGATTATTCCCCTCTATTCGGCATTGGTGAGGCCGCATTTAGAATATTGTGTCCAGTTTTGGGCCCCCCAATACAAAAAGGATGTGGACAAGTTGGAGAGAGTCCAGCGGAGGGCAACAAAAATGATTAGGGGGCTGGAGCACAGGACTTATGAGGAGAGGCTGAGGGAACTGGGCTTGTTTAGTCTGCAAAAGAGAAGAGTGAGGGGGGATTTGATAGTGGCCTTTAACTACCTGAAAGGGGGTTCCAGGGAGGATGGGGCTAGGCTGTTCTCGGTGGTGGCAGATGACAGAACAAGGAGCAACGGTCTCAAGTTGCAGGGAGGGAGGTCTAGGTTGGACATTAGGAAAAAGTTTTTTACTAGGAGGGTGGTGAAGCACTGGAATGGGTTACCTAGGGAGGTGGTGGAATCTCCATCCTTAGAGGTTTTTAAGCTGCGGCTTGACAAAGCCCTGGTTGGGATGATATAGCAGAGGTTAGTCCTGCTTTGAGCAGGGGGTTGGACTAGATGACCTCCTGAGGTCCCTTCCAACTCTAATATTCTATGATTCTATGAACTGTTGTATAGCTCTAGTATTTTAAAACATGCACCGTCTTCCCTAGGTGACCCTGAGCGATATCAGTCTCCTGAGGGTCACGCACGAGGACGGGGAAGATTTGCTGCATGCAGTGGGGTACCAGCTGTGTTCTGCCATGATGCAGGCTCCTTTAATTGCAGCATGGCACAGCAAAGTATCCTATTGTGGAGGGAGGAACAAAGCAGCCCTCCCCAGAAAACTTTCACAAAGGATAACAGATTACCTACATGAAAGTTTGTGTGAGATATCAACTGATGATTATCAGAGCATATCTCATCAGAGAAATAAACTGTTCCCTGGGTCACCCCCCAGTACAGTCACCGAAACACCTGAAACCCCCTTCCTATCCCTCCCCCCCATGTAAAAGGACAGAACTGCTAAGAAGAAAAAACAACTCAACAAATGTGCCTTCCCCAGGATCATTAGTGCTGTACTGTATGTTGCTGGACTGCTCTGGGGTCAGCAATATGTCCTGACTTTCAGGGAAAACAGACACCCCGTTCTCCTCAGCTGCCTCCTCCTCCTCGTCCACAGATTCCTCACCATTGTCCATGGACTGTGACCTAACAGAAGTATCGATGCTGCGAAGTGGCACTGTGGTGGGATCGCCACCGAAAATTGCATGCACCTCATCATAGAACCTGCATATTTTGGGAGAGGAGCCAGAACGGCTGCTAGCTTCCCTGGCTTTTCGATATGACGCAGCTCCATGATCTACCCATGGCACTGCTGCGCATCCCTTGTGTCCCTTCTCCAGCATGCCCTGGGATATCTTCCCATAAATGTCCAGATTCCTTTTGCCAGCTCTGAGCTGAGCCAGAGCTGACTACTCGCCCCACAGACCCATGAGATCTAAGACCTCTGGTCATATCCATGCTGGAGCGCATTTGGGCTTTGCAGTAGCCATTAGGAGTACTCTCTCCACATTGGCAGCATAGGAAATGAAAATTCAAATCTTCCCGGGGCTTGAGGTGAGGGGACATTTCCTGGTAGCATGACCACAGTGCAAATGCCCAGAGCAGTCACAAGAGGGCATTGTGGGATATCTCCTCGAGGCCAATAAAGTTTATTTAAGTGAAGTTGTGTCTACACTGACACTAAATCTAATTAATAAATTCCAATGAGGTGCTACGCCACTTGCAGAGGTGGTCTTATTAAATCAACTTTTGCCATGACTTAAGTCGACTTAACAGTAGTGCCAGTGGAGATGCAGGTGATCGGAGATCGACATAAGTAACTTTACGTTGACCTCCGTTGCCAGTGTAGACCAGGCCTAACTCATAGCAGTAACAGGTAGGCTGTCAGCATTACAGCACACTTTGTCAGTGGACTTCAATCACATGCTGATTGCAGAGGAATGGTGCGATGTATGGAACTTGGCTTCCATTCCAGTTTCTGGCAGGGCAGGTGCTCTAAAGAACACAAAGTAGTCTGTCCATTCTTCTCACTCTTGACCCCTTCTGCACTATCCCCACTCCTTCTCAGGTCTCCTTGCTCAGCCTGTCCCAGGTCCTCCTCTTCATTGGCTACTTCTCCACATCTAGTCCCTTTCCCCAGATCATCCCATTCTCCTCTGCATTCAAGTCATGCACTGAGAGAAAAGGAGACAGTCTCCAACCCTGTTCTCAGTTGCTGCTGGCCTGCAGCTTCCAGAAGCCGCAATTGCAGGAAAAGTCCTGCTGAGCCTCCCCCCCGCACCAGAGCACATAGAGATACTGTGTAGGGATAGCAACTTGCAGAGTCCGCTCATATGTAGAAAGCTGAAAGAGGATCTCACTGCATACAGCATCCTCAGATTTTTAGCAGTGAAGCAAGATTTTTCCAAAAATCTTATATTTTGGCCAAATACAGGCGGATTTTCACAGGAATAGCACAAAGCACAGCTTGAGAGGTTACCCCCTTGGCCAAATTGAAAGCCAGAACTGTAAATAACAGAGTTATTAAAGATTCAGCAAAACCATTTTAAAAGATACATATTTTAACATGGAGTAAAAAAACAAAACTACCCCACATTTCCCCCTTACTCCGTTCTCAGAAAATGGACTGTTATCAGAAACCTTTTAAAAAAGTTTGGTCTGCTACAACATAATGTCTTTTCAAACAGGTGAAGTTTGACAAAGTTATAAACAACTGAAAACAGCATCTTATGAGTCAGGCAACTTTTATAGGCAGAGCGGCCAACTCTACCTATAATGTATTTTGATAATACACAGCTTATAAATACCTTGCTTTTTCTACACAGGTAATTAAGAATGACTGCATGAGATTTTCCATTCTAAATTTTATCATTTACATTCACTTTCCATTTCAAATTCAGCTTCTGAACTGAAACCTCAACCTTCTTTAGATAAAGTTTTTTTAAACGAGTTATCCTTTTGCTGTTAAATTTGGATTTTTCTTCAAAATAGCTTTATTGCCAAAATAAAGACTGAAGTATGAAATACCCCTAGAAATAGTTCTCAAATCAGAAGAACTATTGAATGTACCTGGGAAGTTCTTATATGATCAATTATTGCCCTGAAATTAGCACTCTGCCCCTCTAAAGTATGTTTTAGAGTTCTTAGCCTGATAACATGCATAGCTGAAGAAATTTACATATGAACTTAAGTTAACTGTACAGCAAAAATTTTTCTGAAGGTGTGCACAGCTTCATTTCTTCCATGTTATGAAGCCCCATATGCAAGTGTGCAAGGGAGCAGACTTACAGGTAGTTGTCCATGCAACTTAGTCATTTTCTAACTTTGCTTAAAAGGGACATTGTTGAGTTGAAATAGTTAGAAGTAGTTTCAGGTACTATTTTTGCCTGTAAAGATCCCCTCCCAATGTGATTTTTATGGGTACTTCTATAAAGACCAAAACAGAGCAAGGGAATCTATACAAAAATGGTGAGACTATACACAAATATTTTGTCTTATTTTATGCACTGATCCTGAAAGCCCATTGCAGGAGTGATACTAATTAATCTTCAGTTACAAAACTAACACTAGGAGAAAAAAGTAACAGAAGCTGTGATTCTTAGTGACACTAAGCTTTTTTGAGGGAATAATATTTGACTTGCATAAAAACTTAAGGACATAGTCTAGAAAGCATTAAACATGCAGTCTCCAGATACTGCACAAACGTAAAAAAGCTTTTTCATTACAAATATTTCAGAGCTTTATTCTCTAAAACAAGAATACAAAATAAGAGACAAACATTAATATGAGGAAGTTAACTACAGAGTAAAAAAGTACCCAAATCTTTGTATAGGCCAGAGGACAATCATTCATATTCAGACCTCTTATAATACAGAGGAAGTATTGATTTTATTGTTTCTAGCATGGAGCAAAGAGGCAAAAAGGTGGGTAGAATAGACATGACTTCAGTAGTGGATTAATTCCAGGATCATCTTCCTTAACACCACTATTCACCTAAATTGCCATAAAGAACAATCCTTAGTCCATTTTTCTAGAGCAATATATTTTTAGAAGTCTGTTAATGTGCACTATATGATCTCAAAGAAAATATAAAGAGATTAGGTAACAGATGCTATTTCAAAAGTATTCCAGGATAATCAAATGTATTATCTCTATGCAGCCTTTCTAAACTATGTTATAGGTGGGTTAAGTATTTGATACAGCTCTGGGTGGTCCAATCTAAAAATGGATTTGGCATACACTGTTCAGTATAAAACACTGCCACATTCCTAAGTAAATCTTGTGTTCCTCATTACGTGGACGACAACAGGTCAACAAGGACTCAGCACAGCATTGTGTGTAATGTGAACAAGAGAACTGCTTTGTTTTGCTATTATTTTGATCCAAACCAGAGTACAAGACACAGAAAAAAACCAAACTCCTGTACTGTTCAGGATGCAACTACAGTTCATAATGTCAACCTTACAGGAAGGCAGTTTATGGACACAGATCACATTATTCCCCTGTCAGGGAAAGGAATCCTTTTTGTAGGCTACCATGCTATTTACTTTGTGAATGGTTGTAGTAAAGGAACGAAGACGGACCTCTTCAGAGTTGGCAATAAACTGTGGTCCTGATTCTTCCCATTTTTCTGGCACTGCCAAATCTTTGTCTGTGTAAATTAGTAAGTCAAAGGCACCTGTAGGCAAAAAAGAGAATAGTCAGTGGTTATGTATACATGTCAGAGAGGTTATTAATTTGCACAAATTCCACATCTTTGACCAAAAGCCCCCTAAAAATCCAGCTCACATACATGTTGTATAGCCAAGTTAAATAGCTGGCTTTTTATGTTTGAAACATACATATATTCAGACTAACATCAATTTTCAATCTTCTATTTAGCATTCAAAAAGAGCACCTAAAAACAAACAATCTGTGAGATCATAAATCCATAAATACGTACTTAATCCCTTAAATAAAAACTAAAGGGTAAGGCATTTTTGCAGTTCGGTAGGTTTATTGTATAGAACAGGACATTGTGTGCAAAAGTTACTCTTATGTGTTTGCAGTTCCAGAGCCTAATATTCACTTGAGGGATGACTGTGTTAACATTTATAATAGTTAGTTCACAGCTATCCTCAAAAAGACTAGTAATTTGCTATTAGTCACTCTATAGTCGTTTATTGGAGAACATATTTGAAATACATAGTAGTTTAAAACAAAAAACAAAAAAAACCCCACACCTTTTAGCTAAATATGTATGTCTAAACTCAGAGTTGCATAATTTTAATTCAGAGGCAGGGTTCATCCCTTTTGAAGAAGATCACCTCACAGGAATAGCTTTACAAGTACTTCAGTGGGAGGAGGAGAAGACGTATGTTGAGAACCATTAGCATATTTAAATAAAGGTTTTTCAATTAGAGTTAGATCCCAAACCAGTAATACTGTATAATTTTAGACTTACATTATGTATATTTAACTTAGTATTCTGTGCTCTCTTTGCAAAAGCAGACAGCTTGCACACTGAATGTTATATAAGTGCAGAAGGAAATGGACTTGAGGTCAGGTGTCAAACTTTTTTAAATCCTTCATTTTGAAATAGGAGATTGTCATTTAAGTCTACATAAGCATTATACAACTCATAAGTAGAAAGGCACTAGTATCATTTAGATTAAAATCTCAGTTCAGGTTTAAGATGTTTTCTTCTACAAGAAGTTTGTAATGTTTCATTAGTCACATAAAGGTTTGGAATACTCACAGGATGTTTCCAACAAAGGCAGAAATGTTACCGTGGCAGTTATTTGTCTGATAACAGATCGAATTTCCTCCTGGATAGCTTTCTGAGATTTCTCTCTTGGTATACTACAACAGTAATTAATTGTCAATACAGAAAAAAAATGAAGCTTTTGTTATAATGGAAATTTTTTTCCAAATCTAGCTATACAATTAATGGGGAAAGAGCAAGAACAATAATAGTTTTTAAACAATACAGAGACTGTGTCCCTGTCCCAAGAAATGCAAGTTTCAATTGGACAAATAGTACATAGTGCAATACAAGGTGGATGATCAAGGTTTGAAAAATATAAACAAAATGACAGTTTAAGGTTTCAGTTCATTGTTCTTAAGCCTCACGATATTTAAGGATACCAGCCTCTGTCTTGATTTCCCTGTGATCTGGAGTTTATGGGATAATACTGTTACCAAAGTAACTGCTTCTCAAAACGAGAAAGCTATAAGCAGAGTAGTGGTGAAAACCACACACACATGTAAATACCATGCTGGAGGTCTATAATGCTTGCTCAAGTAACCTACAGGTTTTACACAAGAAAAAAAAAAATAAAGGGAAAAATCTACCTTTTATATGTAGCACCTTTTAAAGTAAAAGATGAACACGTGACTCCCTGAGATCAAAAGTTTTCCATTTGATCTAGAGGAGTGTTTCTCAATTAAATTTGGCCACGGAACCCTTTTGAACTCGATAAATAATTGCAGAACCCCCCAAGCTCTTAACATTATTTTTACATATGGGGCCAAAAAAAAAAAAAGTCAAAATAAGCAAATTATATACAAACAACTAGGTCAGCGTTTCTCAATTAAATTTCCCCACGGAACCCTTTAGGCTTCGCGGGGAAATTACACTCATACTCGATACCCTCCACTGAAAAATCCAGGACATCTTCCCTTTTTCGGCGGCACAATGTCACTTTCTCACCAATTGAGAAACACTGATCTAGAGTGAAGCACACCAGTTAGCTGCCGTCAGACTGACAGCTATAAATGTCTATCAAAGAAGATCTGTGCTAGTGTGTTTTCCCCCTACACATAAGTATTTTCAAAGATTGACACAGATTTTTCTTTTTCCAGCACAGTTTACAAATACAAAACAAAGGGCCTTTAATACTTGCACCTAATCAACTACTAACAGTAGTCAACAGGAAGGATTTATAACAGTGGGATTTTGACTGCATTACCTCTCATCCTTTGCAGTCTTGTCACATTCAATGTCAAACTGCCACCTTTCAAGAACCTCACCGCTCTCAACAGTAGAGATTACCACCACCAGCCGCTGTACTAAACACTTATATAACCAATCTGAAAGAAGCAAGAGAAAACTATCTTCCCCAAATTCAGAAAATGGAGATTACTACATTATCTATATTTTCTTTAGTTAAGTGACTCTTCATTAACTCTCCTTTACTATCTGCACAAGTATCACTGCCTATGGAAAAGCATTTAGTATGCAGTCTTCAGTTTAAATACATGGTTAATAACAAAAAGATGTACATTCATGCCAATTCCAATAGCTAATCCCAAAATATAAAAACAACATGGCAGGGAGATGTTGGCTACGTAAATGGACAAACTGAACAGACATGTTAGGACTAACCTCTTAACAATTAATAAACTCACATTTGAGCTCTGAATGGTGAGGGGACTGAAGATCCTACTCTGCTTCAGAGAGGAGTGGTTAGAATTTATAGATGTTTGTTAGAACAAGGCTCTCCCCAATATAAATACTAGAACAGATATCCAGTACTGTCACACAAGTGAAATATCAGTGCACGTCCAAATCACATTCTAGAATCATGATGCACTTTTAAAAGAATTATGCTAGCTGTGGAAAACAGGAGAGTTCAAAGCTCATAAAACCGTGTGAGCTACCCTACCATTCTACGTGCATTTGCTTTGCTGTACCTTTGAGCTGTTCTACCACGTTGTTCAGGTAGTTTTTAAGGTCGGGATCTGTAGTTACGAGCAGAGTGAGCCCGTATTTCTGGACACGTGTGAAGGTCTCCGATGGATAGATCCCACGCTGATACAAAATACTGTTAATGCCATAAGCTGAAACGCAGGTAGAGTCGGCCTGGTCACTAGGCTCCACCGAGACACAGAGCAGAGCCCACCCTCTCCCAGGCACCCCCCATCCGTGCAGCCCCTCCCCCTCCGTCCCTTTACCGGGGTAGGAAGGGAACAAAGCTCCCAAGTAGCTGGGCACAGACGCGGGGCTCGGATCTACCAGGCTGCCTCGTGCTCCCTCCCCGAGCCAGCAGCGCACCTCGCTGTGCGGCAGGGCCCCCCTCGGGCCCGGCTCATCGCCCCCAGAGACCAAGCGAGGCAACAAGCGGGGGCCGCCCAGCAACCCCCCCGACCAGCGGCCCCCGGCCGACCGCTCACGCACAGAAGAACTCGGCGACGACCTCAGCGCTGCCCCGCAGGGTGATGCCCTGCTCCCGGCTCAGCTGCTTGGCCATGGCGGCGGCACGAGTAAACGGCGCCCCCACGCAGCCTCCCCGCCGCCACTATATCGGGTATCGGCCCGTTCAAATCAGGCGCCGCCCCGCGCGGTCAGCTCACGTGCTACGCTGCGCCGCAGCAAAACGCCTCATAGGCTGGCTCTCGCCGTTCCTAGTCCTCCCCCTCCTTTAGCTTTCTCGCTGACGCATGCGCATTGCCCGCTGGTAACAGTACCAACACGCACGCCGCTTTCTCTTCCGGAACCTCTATCCGCGCGCGGGTGCAGTTCGTTTCCGCCTTGGCGGGCGAACCCAGCGTTGTCTGGGAGTGGGGTTGGGCTTGGAGCTACACGTTCCATGTATCGCGGGATTGGGGGCGCTCCCAACCGCGTGTGGCAGCGTTCTCTCGGACCAACGCCAGTGCGTCGCTGCCGCCCGGTCGCGTGGCGTTCCGAGTCCCTCCAGACTAGAGCGACGGAGAGGGCTATGGGCGGGGGGCTTTGGGGACCGGAGAGGTTGGCAATTGCTTTGCAAACACAAACACGCCGTTGGGGGTGGGACCCCGGGACCCTTTGCGGGGAAGTGCCCGTGGGCGAGGCGGGGATCGCTGCCCAGGGGGCCCCCACCTCGGGAAACCTCCCAACGCGAGCAAACATTCGCTGGAAGCCAGATACAGGCCGGGAGCGGGGCTGCTGTATCCTCTGCGGGCGCTGCTTGCTGACGTGGTTCCCCTCCCAGCACAGGCCACTGATCCATGGGGAGAGATTTTAAGTAGCTGATGAAGTGCGGCCTGGCTAATGGGGGGGCAGGAGAGAGAAAAAGAGTCTGTGGAGCCATAGAAGCCCAGTGTTGCACTAGCACCTGCCCCAAGACCGGCTGCACTGGGACTGCTTCAGTCCTGCACCTGCAGCCCTGCACCATCAGACAGGGTGGGAGAGCAGGGCTCAGTGGGTATTTGCTGTGGTGCCTTAACCTCTATTCCCCCTTCCCTGCCCACTGTATTTCTGTAAGAGCATATTACCTGCACAATCAGTAGGGCTTAAGGCATTACCAGGTTAAGGCACCCCTCACCCTTTCCCAATCTGTAGGGATCCAGGGGAAAGGTAGCTACCCTTACCCAGTTCACACTCTAGGGCACAGGGTCACCCTTTCCCAGTTCACAGGGCTCTGGGTGTAGTTCTCTGTGGGTTTGCAGGATCTTTTACCACTGACGGAGCCTTACGTAGTAATAGCCTTATTTTCTATTTTTTAACAATTACCAAAACAGAATACACCCTGTAATCATATAATACTCACCACTCCCAATATGGCAGACTAACTTCTCCTGGTGGCCAATCAGGATTAGATCATCCAGGGACTCCAGTTCTTGTAAATACAGTTAGTAGGGTGTTGAGGTCTGGCAGCTTGCTCTGCTCTTGGGCCAGGACCTGGAGTTATGTTCCAAGAACTTTCTTTTGGATATCAGTTTATGTAGTTAAAACTTGGGTCCTGCTTAGATGTATCTTAACCATTCATTTAAAATTAAAGTACTACAAAACACCAACCATAGTCCATTATGAAACCGTTATTTAACCAATCATATCCCAACACCTTAATTAATTTAAATAGTGCACACTTATTTATGCAACAGTCAGAAACAATCAAAGAACCAGACAAAAATCATTCAGGTAAACAATAGAGAAGTTGGGACCATGAGACAAAACAAATGTAGATTTTACAACTAAAACTGAATGCTATCAAGCAAAGTTTTCTTTAAACATCTTAAGATCTGGTTTTGATCTAGTGGTGGTAGGTGCTATTAGGACAGTAGCACCTTCTTAACAGCCTGATATTACATTGTCTTGATGTAATTTCAGGAATGTGGAGATGTGACTACCTGCTACTTAGCTTATGGCTGCTGTCTCTCCTAATATGGCTGTTACTGCTTAGCTCAAGAACAAGGCCTAACCTTAGCCAAAAAAACAAGGCCTCAGACCTTACAGTCTCTCTTTAATGACGCTTTAACCAAAGCAGTCATTACTACTATAGGAGTCCCTTACATGTGTGCGATCTACCCATGGTTGAAGAGTTTTAATACTTTCGATGGGGGAAGAGTTGTTTGGCATAGAGCAGAGAAGAAAAGGTGCAGCTTGCTAGTGGTGGTGCAATAAAAACGAGCAGAGCACTCAGGCTTGTGGGGTTGAAGTTCTTAAAGGAGATGTATCAAGCTAAGGAAGAAGATACAAGGAAAGTGATGGAAGAGCTGTTGCATGGAACTTTTAAAACCACATTGAGTTAAATGCTAGAAATGTAAATAGGGTACAATACTGGTCCTTAGGGGATGGGCAATATTTCTTATCTTTACTGATATCAGGAACTGGCTTGCTGCTTCCTAAACTGTGTCAGGGAGATCTCAGGGTTCTCTCTTCGAGTGATTGCTCATATGCATTCCAATATAGGTGAGTGCGCGCCGCGTGCATGAGTCTCCGGAAGCTTTTCTGCCCCTAGCTCCTGCGCCCCCTGGAGTACCGCACTCATAACATGGTATATAGGACGCTGCCGACCCGGTGGCCCCCAGTTCTTTCTTTCCGCCCGTGACGGTCATTAGCAAGTAGCAATCTCCATTAGACTTAATAGTTAAATAGTTCTGAGTTATATAGTGTTAGTTATAGTTATAGTTAGTTAGGTGTACTTGTAAATAGCCCTTAGGGCTTCAACGGAGCCATGCCTGGCTCCACCAGGTTTAAAGCCTGCGCGGCCTGCTCGAAGGTTTTCCCAGTCAGCGATCCGCACGACCGCTGCCTCCGCTGCCTCGGAGAACAGCATCGGAAAGATAAATGCCGGATTTGTAAATCGTTTAAACCCCAGACTCAAAAAGAGCGGGATGCTCGCCTCAAGGCCATCCTAATGGAGTCGGCACTGCGCCCCGACTCCAAACCCTCCAGGTCACCGACGGCACTGAGTGTTTCGTCGATACGCAGCGCTCCTCCGGCACCGACATTGGCACCAGCTCAGAAGTTGGTACCGAAAAAGAAGAAGCGGTCGCAGGCCGTCTCTATGGACTCCCCCCTGCGACCGGTACAGCAGGGGATGATGCAGGAGATGACCCAGCCACGTCGAAACAGCTTCGGCACCGGCATCTCTGCGCAGGGAGCCTCCCCTGACCCTGTGGGGTGGGGGAGCGCCCCTGCAGGGGCTGTCGACGCCAGAGGCGTTTGCAGCGGCACGCGCCCTCATGGGCATGCCCACGCCTCCATCCCTCCCTCGTCCGAGGGCTTCCAGGACGGCGTCTTGGGGTAAACCCACGCTGGGTTACCCCGGTGGGGTGAGGAGACAAGGACCGGAATCTCCCCCCAAACGGTCGAGGGGAAAGGAAAGGCACAGCCCCGCCCCTTGCTCCGACCAAGGGTCGTCAAGCACCTCAACACCTCAGCACCAGGAGCGGTTCCGAGGTTCCGGGAGCAGCCGCTCCAGCTCCGCATCACAAGGCGGCCGGTCATGAGTCCTGGCACCACTCCACCACGGCACCGGGGGACACTCGGCACCACCCACGATCCTCGGTGCGCCGCCCCCGGCACCGGTCGGGTTCGCCTAGGCACCGCTCCTACTCATTTACGGACACGCAGCGCCGCTACCATTCACCAAGGAGCACCCGGCACTGTTCACCCACTCCGGTGCCGAGACCTACAACGCAAACGCGTGAATGACGCTCCCGATCCCCAGTGCGCAGTCTGGTGCGGATCCCGGAGCCCAAAAAGGCTCAAGCTCCTCGGCACCGGTCCAGATCCCTGGCCCACAGCCCGACAGCAATACCTCATCCCCGGGGAACCAAACTTAGTTCCCGGTCTCTGGGCAGCCGGTTCTACCAAGCAGACACCGAGAACTGCAGTCGCCGCTCTACATCGCGGACGCCGAGTCCAGCTTGTGCTCCGGCACCGGCTGATATCTCTGTACTGCGGCAACGCCTTCACTCCAAAGCGTGGCAGCGTTACCGCTCGATGTCCCAAACACGCAGTCTGGCACCGTCTCCGGCACCGCACCGCCCGGCACCGGGTGACCCTTCGGCACCGCAGAAGCTCGAGGCTGATAGACGGCGCAGCTGTGAGCGGGGCCGCCCCAGGTCTCCGGCAGATAACCGCCGTAGAGCTCAAGAACTTCGGGGGTGCTCATCCACCAGCTCCAGTCCTTCGCCCCCCCGCTGGCACCGTAATCGCCACTGCGACCGCTCTCGATCGCCCCGGAGCAGATCCCCACCCGAGGTGGAGGGGGACCGCTCGAAACGTCGCAAGTCAAACAGCCCGGCCCCCCGAGCCCCAGTCTCGTACCCGGCACCGGGAACGGTACCGACATGGGTGCAGGGGCCATGACAATGGCCCTACTGGGATCCCTGGCCGCAGCAGATGACCCAGGGAACAGGCTCAGTGCCTTCAGTGGCAGCCCAACCGCCACCCCCACCCCCAAGCCAGGACAGGGGACACTCTTCAGAGGAAGAATCTGACCCCATGGAAGGCCCCTCCACAGGTCCCCTTCCACAGTCCTCCTCCTCTTCCCCTCCGGATACAACAGCCAGGGACCAGAGAACCCCGCTTCCGGACTTTAAGGCCCATCAAGAGCTCTTAAAGAGGCTCGCAGACAATTTAAAAATGGACCTTAAGGAGCTCTCGGAGGAGGAGGACCCCCTCTTCGGGGTTTCAGGTTCAGCGGGGCCATCCAGGGTCGCCCTCCCAGTCCACGACCTGGTCCTCAAGTTGGTCAAGCCCCTCTGGGAGACGCCCGCCCCGGTGGCTGCCACCTCAAAAACAGCTGAGCGGAAATATTATGTTCCTCCTCAGTGGTTCGAATATCTTTACAACCACCCTCCCCCAGGGTCGCTGGCTGTGGACGCCGTTAACCAGAGGGACAGACAAGGTGCCCAGTCGAACACTCCCAAAAACAAAGAAAACAAAAAATTAGACCTTTTTGGGAAGAAGGTATATTCAATGGCAGCCCTTCAACTGTGCATAGCTAACCACCAAGCGCTACTAGGCCTTTATAACCTTAACCTATGGGCCTCCCTCCAGAGGTTTTCCCATGCGCTACCCCAAGACCTGGTTGAGGACTACAACACCCTGCTCCAGGAGGGCGCAACCGTCGCAGAAGCTGCTCTCCAATCTGCCAGCGACGCAACAGACGTGGCTGGAAGGGCAATGGCATCAGGAATAGTCATGTGATGATCGGCTTGGCTTCAATCATCCAGCCTGTCGCCTGAAGTCCAACAGGCCATTCAAGACCTGCCCTTCGATGGTGTAGGCCTGTTCTCCGACAGGACGGATAGTAAATTGCAGGCCACGAGGCGCTAGGGCAAACAGCGTCCTCAGAGGCAACAACAGCCCATCCCCAGACTAGCCCCTCGGCCTGCCCAGCCAAGGAGAGGTAGAGACCGGTTCAGGCAGTCTAACTGCCGGGACTGCCAAGGCCCTGCTGGGGGCTCTCAGCAAGGGCCGCAGAAGAACAACAAGCGCCACTTTTGATGGGACACTCAAGGGTGGCTATTTCCCTGTCCTCCTGGATCCCGCCCGACCCTTTGCACACAGACTGCACCCGTTCCTTCGAGAGTGGCAGAGAATAACCTCGGACCTCTGGGTGCTGAGCGTGATGCGGAGAGGTTATGCCCTGCAGCTCTCCGCCTTCCCACCAAACTTTCCCCCTACCCCGTCCCTCTTCAGGGACCCCTCTCACGAGCTACTTCTCATCCAGGAGGTCCGCTCTCTTCTCCTCCTAGGGGTGGTAGAGGAAGTTCCTCCTGTGGAAAGGGGTAGGGGGTTCTATTCCCGGTATTTCCTTATCCCCAAGGCAAAGGGAGGCCTGAGGCCTATTCTGGACCGTCGTCGTCTGAACAAATTTATCAGACACCTCAAGTTTCGCATGCTCTCCCTAGCCACCATCATTCCCTCTCTGGATCCAGGGGATTGGTGTGCTGCCCTCGATTTAAAAGACGCGTATTTCCACATATCTATCCTCCCAGGCCACAGACGTTTCCTCCGCTTCATGATAGCGGGTGGCCACTACCAGTTTTCGGCCCTCCCTTTTGGCCTTTCCTCAGTGCCCAGAGTTTTCACGAAATGTATGGCGGTGGTAGCGGCCCACCTCCGACGCAGAGACGTCCAGATCTTCCCTACCTAGACGACTGGTTGATACAGGGAAGATCCAGAGTATATGTGGAAAACAGCCTGGCCCTGACTTGCGCGACATGCACCAGACTGGGCCTGCTCATCAACGAGCAGAAGTCCACACTCACCCCAGTGCAGCGCATAGACTTTATAGGGGCCACCCTCAATGCAGTTCAGGCCAGAGCCTTCAGGGTTGGTTGGCCTCCGTATATACCCCGGCCAGACATTCACTGTCCAAGGTGGTTATGATCCCACCTCGAGTACTAGCGTCCTTCAACTGGTGGACAGACCCGAGAGAAGTACTGAGAGGGGTTCCCTTTGCAGCCTTGACTCCCTCTGTAATGCTAATAACGAACGCTTCGGATGTGGGCTGGGGGGCCCACATGAGCCGTGGCCTCAGCACACAGGTCTCTGGTCGCCACAAGAGCTAAGCCTCCACATCAATGTCAGGGAGCTTTGGGCTGTCCAGCTGGCCTGCAAAGTGTTCCTCAGGTTCCTAAGGGGCAGGATGGTGCAAGTCCTCACGGACAATACAGCAGCCATGTTTTATATAAACAGGCAAGGGGGAGCGCGCTCCTCGGCCCTCTGCCAGGAAGCCACACAACTTTGGGACCTTGCGGTGAGGCACGATTTCCACCTATCTGCCTCTCACCTCCCAGGGGTCAGGAACTACGAGGCGGACCGCCTCAGCAGGTCGTTCTTACCCCACCACAACTGGTTGCTTCATTGGGAGGTGGCAACTTTTCTCTTCCACAAGTGGGGTGTTCCCCAACTGGATCTGTTTGCCTCAGCGTGGAACAAGACGTGCCCGAGGTTCTGCTCGCTCCGGGGTCACGAGCAGGACTCCATTTCAGACGCTTTCTTAATAGACTGGAAGGGGCTCCTAATGTATGCATTTCCCCCCGTTCTGCTACTTCCCAAGGTACTCTTGAAAATCAAGAGAGACAAAGCGAACGTCATCCTGATAGCACTGGCCTGGCCCCGGCAGCACTGGTTCAGTATGCTGCTGGACCTGTCAGTGGCCTCGCCAATACCACTTCCGAAACACTACTATCTGCTCTCCCAGGGCCTGCTGCACCCAGACCTGGACTCCCTCCACCTGACTGCATGGAGGCTCTGTGGTTGACAGAAGGAGAGAGAGCCTGTTCCGTGCAAGTCCAGCAGGTTCTGCTGGGAAGCAGGAAGCCTTCCACCCAGGTGCTGTATAAGGCAAAATGGAAGCGCTTCACTGTTTCGGCAGACTCCTGGGGCATCCCGCCGAGTTGTTCGCCCATTCAAGCGATTTTGGAGTACCTGCTCCATTTAAAGACACAGGGCCTGGCATTGGCCTCCCTGAGGGTACACCTGGTGGCCATCTCGGCCTTCCACCAGCCAATGAAAGGGAGGTCAATTTTCTCGCACCCTATGTCACTTAGGTTCCTCAAGGGGATAGAGAGGCTATAGCCGCAGGTCCGTGACCCGGTACCTCTCTGGGATCTAAACCTGGTCCTCACCGTCTTGACGGGACCCCCCTTCGAGCCTATGGCTATGTGCCCATTGCTCGTCCTCTCCTGGAAGGTAGCCTTCCTAATAGCCATTACATCGGCTAGGAGGGTCTCCGAGTTAAGAGCTTTGATCTCGGAGCCCCCCTACACGGTCTTCTACAGAGATAAAGTGCAGCTGAGACCCCACCCGGTCTTCCTACCTAAGTTGGTGTCTCAGTTCCATTGTAACCAGGACATCTTCCTCCCCGTGTTTTTCCCTAAACCGCATGGTTCGGAGGTCAAGCAAATATGGCACTCATTGGACGTCAGACGGGCCCTGGCCTATTACATCGATCGCACAAGGCCATTCCGGAAGTCAACGTGGCAGTTCGTGGCAGTCACAGACCGGATAAAGGGCTCACCTGTCTCCACTCAGCGCATCTCCACCTGGATCACCGCCTGCATACGTACCTGTTACGAGCAGGCGAAGGTGCCACTTCCTGGGACCGTGACGGCACACTCGACCAGAGCTCAGGCCTCATCGGCGGCCTTCCTAGAACGTGTGCCCCTGCAGGACATCTGCAAGGCAGCGACCTAGTCATCGATCCACACCTTTACATCTCACTACGCCATCGTGCAACAGGCGAGAGAGGACGCGAGCATCGGCAGAGCCGTGCTGAGAAGGGCTACTCGCCAATGACTCCTACCCGCCTCCAAGGTATGGCTATTTAATCACCTATATTGGAATGCATATGAGCAATCACTTGAAGAGAGAAAACAGGGTTACTTACCAGTAACTGTTGTTCTTCGAGATATGTTGCTCATATTAATTCCAAACCCACCCTCCGTCCCCGTTGTCGGAGTCAGCAGAAAGAAGGGACTGGGGGCCCCCGGGTCGGCAGCGCCCTATATACCATGATATGAGTGCAGTACTCCAGGGGGCGCAGGAGCCGACCCGCAGGGGTTGCTAGGGGCAGAAAAGCTTCCGGAGACTCGTGCACGGGGCGCGCATTCACCTATATTGGAATGAATATGAGCAATATATCTCGAAGAACAACAGTTACTGGTAAGTAACCCTGTTACTGGCGTGGTCCAAGGACTGATCATCAAGAAACAGGACTAGACACTAGAGGATACAGTAGGTCTATTTCCATCTCTTTAATGCTTGTTATTAGGTTTTGCAATTCTGTCAGTTTTCAGTATAGCCAGAATACATCCAGTTCATCTCCTTTTTTATCTGCAAGACTCAGAATTTATTTCCATACATGAGAAATAAAAATACGGCTGTTAAAAGGACAGGAAAAGTAAGGAACATGTTTTTGATCCTATTGAATACATCAAACAAGAACTTCCTCTTAAGTGGAAAAATGGGTTCAGAAAAAGATGATCTGAATAAATATGATTTTAAGCTACAGAATCAGCCCCTACTGACACAGTTAGATAACCTCTGGGAAATGTCGTGTTCTATGATGTCTGGACTGATTTTTGTACATACTTTTGTACATTAGAGCAGGGGTGGCCAACCAGTCAGAGACTAAGAGCCAAAAAATAGTTATAGATACCGCAAAGAGCCACATTTACCTTTTATGTGTGTATATGTATATACAGTATAGTATAAACACACACATACATACTGGACACACATACATTGAAACAATAATTTACTATAAAACAAAACAATCAAAATGTTTATCGTAATGTATGTTGCGATTTTTGATTCAGTGGGACTTTTGGCAATCCTTGCTTTCAACGATCCTTTTAAAATCTGGCTTGTATTCGGTTGAGGCCACTCGAAGTAATTTCCTCACGTGTGTGTCAGTTAGAACAGAGTGATGCTTAGATTTCACATGTTTCAATGTTGAGAAAACCGATTCACAAAGATAAGTTGACCCAAACATTGACAGTAGTCTGAGCGCAGCCCGTTTGACATTGGGGTATTTCTCCATCGGTACAGTTATCCAGAACTCAAGGGTTCCTTCCTTTAGAAAAGATTTAAGTTTGTCGTCCTCGGAAAGTTCAGTCATCTCAGTCTGCGATGTTTCTTCATCTGTGACTAACGGGGCTTTCAAACAGTCAGCGTCAGCACTGAAAGGGTCGACCAGGAATGTAATCTGAGGCCTTTTCAGCTGTAGATTATGGAATCTTTCCACGAAACCATCCTGAAGTTCTTCGATCAATGTTGCATACCGTGTTGTGCTCCTTTTCAAGATTTCGGGTGCTTGTTAACTTGCATTTAACACTGAGGGAAAATGTGTTAGTTCCCCTATTTGAAGTTGTGCCTTGAACAGCTTGAGTTTCTTGACAAACGCAAATACACTTTGCACCAGGTCCGGCAGCATCTTTAACTTCCCTTGGAGATCCAGGTTCAATCTGTCCAGATGTCGCAGCATGTCCAACAGAAATGCCAGATCTAAAACCCATTGTGGGTCTGAGAGCTCGGGGTATTTATCATGTAAAAAACTCATGTAAATGTCTAATCCTCAAGGACAATGGCTCATGCAAACATCCGATGACCCAGGTAGCCAGATGTCCTCTTAGTGATTTTAATTTCGATAAGAACAACTCATTTGCTTTTAGAATTTCTGTCTGTCTGCCATCTATCTGTAAAGATCTCCCCCTTCTCCCTCCACCCTACCCCCCCACCCTAGCATCCTTGATGTAAGTAAAGTGATTAAAAGTGTCTCTGCATGTATATAACGACCATTATCACTGTTGTCTCTCCGGATGGGACAATGTCTGTATTTGTAAGTGAATAGATAAAGAATTTAAACGTACTATGTAATCAATAAGAAAGGGTATATAATTGACCACTGTAACATCATGAAGCTGAAGCTGATTTCTCAGACTTCCTGGTATTGTGAATAAACCTTTGCAGTATTGTCTATGCTGCCTGATTCTTGGAGAAAGAATCCTTCATGCTTTACAATTTGGCGCAGCGAGCAGGGTGCAACTGGGATCCTCATGGGCTTCCCACGACTAAGGACAGAGATGAGTACCTCTTATACTTACCACCTCTGGTGCACACCTTGGTCTGGGACTCCCCGAGATACCCCTTTGCACCCCTTTATATACGAACCACATATAAGGTGCATAGACAAGAGGACTGAACAGGGATTGTGTTTTGGGGTTGTAGTTTTGGCCATGTTTTCGGGGTGCAGGGATCGCTTTGGCGAAGGCTGTGCTGCCAGGGTTTTCGGGGTGCAGGGATCGCTTTGGCGAAGGCTGTGCTGCCAGGGTTTTTGGGGTGCAGGGATCGCTCCTGTGAAGGCTGCGCTGCCAGGGTTTTCGGGGTGCAGGGATCGCTTCGGTGAAGGTTGCACTGCCAAGTACTGAGCACCAGTGTGTGTGCTTCAGTAGTGCTGAGTACAAGGGTGTGCTTGGCTGGTTCCCCTGAAACGCCATTTAAGTGGGTTTTAGGAAGCTGGGTGATGATGTCGTATGAATTGCCCCAGGGTGCTTCAATGATGCCCTCAACGGGAGGAGAAATCATTGAATTTCTAAAAGAAAAACATGCAAAGGTTCAGAAATCTATGGTAAAAGATGGATGGACGGGTATAAGTGTAAAAGACAGTTTGTTTTGGTGGTCTGGTCAGATGAAAGAAAAGCTAGAAAAAGGAGTTGTAATACTTTACTGTGAATATAAAAAAAAAAAAAAAAAAAAAAAAAAAAAAAAAAAAAAAAAAAAAAAAAAAAAAAAAGGTAAAAGAGTTAGAAGAACTTCAAAAGGCTTTCACATCAGTGCAGAGCCAAAAGGCAGATCTGAACCATAAATTAAAAGAAACTCCAAATGGAGAACAATGCTTTAAAGGTTAAAATGAAAGAATGTAACTCCTCTGCACATCATATTACTGCTATCATGCAACAGGAAGATCACATCGATTTTGGTTCAGACAATGATAATGAAAGTAACCAAAAAGAAATTAATTGGAAACAGCTCAGCATGCTCATAAGTATACTCCTCTCAGTATAGAGGAAATGAGGGGTTTATTAAAGGATCTCCCAGTTCTAAAGCCCAAAGACCCAAACTTGATATTTTGGAAATAAATAAATCAAATGGTTACAACTGATAGTGATATGTGTGCAAGACAAAGATGAGCCTGCTGCCAAGTATTGTGAGCGAAAGTGGGAAGTGTATTCAAGTAAGTATAGGCCTTGTGGATTCAGATCCCTGGGATAGTACTTGGAATGGTGATATCTGGGCTGATGGAGATGGTGTTTTGGAAGATGAAAAAGTGATTAAAGGAAAGAGAGTGAAAAATTAACACTACAGAAACTGGAGGGAATTGAACAGTTGAAAGTTGTAAAAAAACTGTTATAGGAAAATAATTCTTGGTTTCTTTGCAGCCATTCTGAAGGAAAAATAGGCCCTTTTCCCAAAGGAATGGTCTGTGAATAATCCTGACTGAAATCATTTAAATATGGATGATTTAGTTTAAATCATTAACTGAAAAAAAAGAGGTTCTATCTTCGAGTGATTGCTCATATCCATTCCAGTATAGGTGTGTGCGCGCCCCGTGCACAGATCCCCGGAACTTTTTTCCCTTAGCTAGTCCCGTAGGGTCAGCTCCGGCACCCCCTGGAGTACCGCGCTCATGCCACGGTATATAGTGCGCTGCTGACCCTGCAGCCCCTCAGTTCCTTCTTTCCGCCAGTGACGGTCAACGGAACGTCTGCCTCTTGCATTCAAACGCAAGTAGCATCCCTTACAGTTAGCCCTTATTGTTAGAGTTTGTTGTTTTGAATAGAATAGTTAGTAGTTAGTTGAGAATAGTTAGTGCCCTTAGGGGCTAGAGCGGAGCCATGCCTGGCTCCACAGGCTTTAAAGCCTGCACTCAATGCACTAAAGCCTTCCCTGTTAGCGACCCCCATGATCGTTGTCTTCGATGTCTGGGGGAGCTACATAGGAAGGAAAAATGCAAAATCTGTAGGTCCTTTAAGCCAAGGACCCAGAAGGAGAGGGACGCCCGCTTAAAGGCGATCCTCATGGAGTCCGCGCTTCGGCCGGACTCCGAACTGTCGCGCTCCCCGGCGGCACCGAGTGTTTCCTCGGTGCGGAGCGCTCCGCCGGCACAGACATCATCGGCACCGAGCGCATCGGCACCGAGTGCTCCGGCACCGACAAAGAAGAAGCGGCGTGAGGCCGCTCACATGGACTCCCCCCTGCTACCGGGAAAGCAGGGGGTCCGACAGGAGATGCCCCAGCCATGTGCCGTGGAGAGGACTCCGGCACCGGCATCTCCTCGCAGAGAGCCTCCCCCGACTCCTGGGGGTGGGGGAGCGCCTCTGCAAGGGCCGTCGACACCGGAGGCTTTCGCTGTGGCTCGCGCCCTTATGGGTCTGACTACGCCTCCGTCCCCCCCTCGGCTGAGGGTTCCGGGACCAGTGTCTCGGGGCAAATCCGCGTTGGGTTACCCCGGTGGGTGGAGGAGACAGGAGTCGAGGTTTCCCCCCAGACGGCCAGAGAGGGTTGAGAGTGTGGGCTCCCCTCCCAGCTCCTACTCACAGTCGTCGAGCTCCCCTGCACCGCGGCATCCAGGGTGGTCCAGGGAAAAACGCTCGAGGCGAAGGAGATACAGTTCCGCCTCGAGTGGGGACCTGAGCATGAGCTTTGGCACTCCGGTGCAGAGCCAGGCCACTCATCATTTCCCCACACCGACGGCTCCGACACAGACCAGTCTGCCTTCCACGGCACCGGGACCCATGATGGCACCGAGAGCCTCGGCACCGTCAGCACCGCCGGCACCGCTTCCACCGCCGTCAACACTAACTGTTACGGCACCGAGAGCCACGGTACCGACATTCTCGGCACCGACAGTCTCGGCACCGATGTCGCATTCCAGATCTACGTCACGACGTCGCCGTTGGCACCGTTCCCGATCACGATCGGGAAAATATCTTCGCAAGTTGTCCAGGGGGAGGGGCCGTGATAGCTACAGCTCTTCCAGCAGCCCTTCCCCTCACAGACATCGCAGACGTCGGCACCGAAGATCCTCCTCATCTAGGAGCCATTCCCCTTACAGAGCTCACAAGCATAGGCAGAGTGGCTCGAGCTCAAAAAGGGGAAAGATGGAGCTAAGCCAGGAGGCTCCTGCACCAGCACCTGCGTGGCCCCAGGGCCCCTGGCAATGGCCATATTGGGGGCCGTGGGGTACCCAGATGGGGCCAGGGACCACCTCTGTACATACCTCGGTGGCCCCGCCAATGGCCCCCACAACAGACCCACAGGAGGGTCACCCCTCTGAGGAGGGTTCTGACCCAGAGGAAGGGCCTTCCACAGGACCCATTCTACAATCCTCCTACTCTTCTCCAGATGAGGCGGCGGCCAGAGACACTAGAGCCCCCCTCTTTGATTTTAAAGGCCACCAGGACCTTCTGAGGAGGGTGGCGGACAATCTTGGTCTGGAGATTAAGGAGATGTCTGAGGAGGAGGATCCCCTATTTGGTGTCTCGGACACAGCAGGCCCATCACGTCTGGCACTGCCTGTCCATGAGAGGGTAATGAAAATTGCAAAGACCCTCTGGCAAACTCCCTCCTCAGTAGCTCCCACCTCGAAAGGAGCTGAAAGGAAGTACTATGTTCCAAAGGAGGGGTTTGAATTCTTATACACTCATCCCGCCCCAGGTTCGCTTATAGTAGATGCAGTGAACCAGCGGGACCGTCAGGGTGGTCAGGGGAACACCCCTAAAGACAAGGACAGCAAAAAGCTGGACCTTTTTGGGCGCAAGATGTATTCCACTGCGGCCCTACAACTGAGGGTAGCCAATCACCAGGCCCTCATGGGAAAGTACAATTTAAACTTATGGTCCTCATTACAGAGGTTCTCCGCGGGGCTGCCCCCCGACCAGACCACAGACTTCGCCACGGTATTACAGGAGGAAGTGGCGGTAGCTAGGGCGGCTCTGCAGTCCGCCAGTGATGCAGCAGATACAGCCAGCAGGGCGATCGCTTCGGCCGTCGCCATGCGCTGCTGCTCCTGGCTCCAAGCCTCAGGGTTGTCCCAGGGGGTCCAGCAATCCATTCAGGACCTTCCTTTTGACTATTCCGGCCTCTTTTCAGAGAGGACCGATGAAAAGCTTCACGCTTTGAAGGACTCTCAGGCCACCCTGAGATCCCTTGGCCTTTACACACCTCAGGCCTCAAGGCGCCAGAACCGGCCCCAGGCACAGAGGCAGCAGCAACCTCCGCTGAGGCTGCCCCCTAGACCTATTCAGCCCAGGAGGGGTAGGGAGAGGTACCGGGCGCCTAACCGCCGCGACAGACAGGGACCCCATCAGGGGTCACAGCAAGGCCCTAACAAGGGCGGTGTACCCCATAAGAAGTTTTGACGGGGTGCACGAGGACGGCATTTATTCCCCCCCCTGGATCAGCCCAAACCCTTTCTATACAGACTCTGGCCATACATAGCCGAGTGGGAAGCTATTACCACCGACCAATGGGTCCTCGGCATAGTTCGCAGAGGCTATGCACTGCAACTTATGGCTTCCCCCCCACATTTTCCCCCAACCCAGTCCCTCTTCAGGGACCCATCTCACGAACAACTCCTCATACAAGAGGTCAATTCCCTCCACATGCTGGGTGCAATAGAGGAGGTCCCTACACAGGAACAGGGAAGGGGATTCTATTCACGGTATTTTTTAATCCCCAAGGCCAAGGGAGGCCTAAGACCTATCCTGGACCTATGCTGCCTAAACAAGTTTATCAGGCGAAACAGGTTCCGTATGGTTTCCCTAGCTTCCATTATTCCCACTCTAGATCCAGGGGACTGGTATGCCGCCCTCAACTTGAAGGTTGCGTACTTCCATATAACCATCCTTCAAGACCACAGAAAATTTTTAAGGTTCATGGTAGCTGGATTCCACTACCAGTTTTCTGCCCTGCCATTTGGCCTCTCATCCTCACCGAGAGTGTTCACGAAATGCATGGCAGTGATAGCGGCCCACCTGCGCCGCAAAGGGGTCCAGATCTTCCCCTACCTGGACGACTGGCTGATCCTGGACAAGTCCAGGGCCCATGTCAAGGACAGCCTAGCCCTTACCTGCGCCACATGCACCAGACTGGGGTTGCTCATCAACGAGCAGAAGTCTATTCTCACCCCAGTGCAGTGCATAGAGTTTATAGGGGCCATATTAGATGCACGAGAGGCCAGAGCCTTCCTTCCTCAGACCCGGTTCGAGACTATGACTGCCATAATCAACGATCTCTACAGGTCCCCCACGACGACAGCCAGGCATTGCCTTCAGCTGTTGGGACATATGGCGGCATGTACTTATGTGGTGAGGCTGGCTCGCCTCAAGTTAAGGCCTCTCCAGGGGTGGCTGGCCTCAGTGTATGTACTGGCCAGACACAGACTAAACAAAGTGGTAACGGTTCCCGCCCAGGTATTGTCCTCCCTAGAATGGTGGAAGGACCCAAGGGAGGTGCTGAGAGGTGTTCCGTTCAGGGACCTGGATCCCTCAGTGACGTTAATAACAGACGCCTCGGACAACGGGTGGGGAGCCCAGATCAGCAGAAACCTGAGCACCCAAGGGCTATGGTCAATACACGAGAAAGCCCTCCACATAAATGTCAGGGAGCTCAGAGCAGTCCGCTTGGTCTGCAAGGTGTTCATCAACTTCCTGAGAGGCAGGACAGTTCAAGTCCTCACGGACAACACGGCGGCAATGTTTTATGTCAACAGACAAGGGGGAGCACGCTCATCGGCCCTTTGTCAAGAAGCCATTCGACTTTGGGATTTTGCCGTGAGGCACGGTTTTCACATTTCTGCCTCTCACCTCCCGGGGGTCAGGAACGACGAGGCAGATCGCCTCAGCAGGTCGTTCTTACCCCGACACGACTGGTCACTGCACCCGGAGGTAGTGGCTTTCATCTTCCGGAAGTGGGGGATTCCCCAACTGGACTTATTCGCGTCGTCCTGGAACAGGAAGTGCCCGAGGTTCTGCTCGCTCCGAGGTCGCGATCCGGGCTCCCTTTCCAACGCATTCCTTCTAGACTGGAAGGGGCCCCTCCTGTATGCGTTTCCCTCTGTCCCGCTCCTGCCCAAGGTCCTCTTGAAAATCAAGAGGGACATAGCGGATATGATACTGATTGCGCCAGCGTGGCCACGACAGCATTGGTACAGTATGCTGCTCGAGCTGTCTATCGACACGCCGCTCCCACTTCCGAGGCGCTTCGACCTGCTCTCACAAGACCAGGGTCGCCTGCTGCACCTGGACTTGGACTCCCTCCACCTGACGGCATGGAGACTCTGTGGCTGACGGAGGGAGAGAGAGACTGCTCGGCGCAGGTCCAACATATCCTGCTGGGCAGCAGGAAACTTTACACACAGGTCGTGTACTGGGCCAAGTGGAAGTGTTTCACTGGTTGGGCGGAATCCCGGGGTGTCCCACCGTCCACCTCGCCCATACAGGCGATATTGGAGTATCTACTCTACCTAAAGCTCCAGGGCCTGGCACTGGCGTCCCTGAAAGTGCACCTGGCAGCTATCTCCGCCTTCCACAGGCCGATGGAAGGGCATTCACTATTCTCCCACCCCATGTCAATCAGGTTCCTCAAAGGGGTGGAGAGGCTATATCCCCAGGTCCGTGACCCGGTGCCTCCCTGGGATTTAAACTTGGTCCTCACCATGTTAACAGGACCCCATTTCGAGCCTACGGCTACATGCCCGCTGCTCATCCTGTCTTGGAAGGTAGCCTTCCTGGTGGCCATTGCATCGGCTAGGAGGGTCTCTGAACTTAGAGCTTTGACATCAGAGCCCCCCTACATGGTCTTCTATAAAGATAAAGTCCAACTGAGGCCCCACCCAGCCTTTTTACCTAAGGTGGTGTCTCAGTTCCACTATAACCAGAGTATCTTCCTCCCCGTGTTTTTTCCAAAACCACACGGTTCGGAGGAGGAGAGGAGATGGCACCTGCTGGATGTCAGACGAGCCCTGGCCTTCTACATTGAGCGGACCAGCCCATTCCAGAAGTCAACGCAACTGTTCGTGGTGGTAGCGGACCGGATGAAGGGTTCACCTGTCTCCACCCAGTGCATCTCCACCTGGATCACCGCCTGCATCAAGACCTGCTATGAGCGGGCGAAGGTGCCGCTTCCAGGAGCTGTGACAGCGCACTCAACCAGAGCCCAGGCCTCATCGGCGGCCTTCCTGGGAGGAGTGCCCCTGCAGGACATCTGCAGAGCAGCGACCTGGTCATCGGTCCACACCTTCACGTCCCACTACGCCATCGTGCAGCAGGCGAGAGAGGACGCAGGATTCGGCAGAGCAGTACTGGCGAGAGTAGCTCGGCGCTGACTCCTACCCACCTCCAAGGTCTGGCTATTTAATCACCTATACTGGAATGGATATGAGCAATCACTCGAAGATAGAAAACAGGGTTACTTACCAGTAACTGTTGTTCTTCGAGATGTGTTGCTTATATCCATTCCAAACCCACCCTCCGTCCCCACTGTCGGAGTCGGCAGAAAGAAGGGACTGAGGGGCTGCAGGGTCAGCAGCGCCCTATATACCGCGGCATGAGCGCGGTACTCCAGGGGGCGCCGGAGCTGACCCTACGGGGCTAGCTAAGGGAAAAAAGTTCTAGGGATCTGTGCACGGGGCGTGCACACACCTATACTGGAATGGATATGAGCAACACATCTCGAAGAACAACAGTTACTGGTAAGTAACCCTGTTTTTCCATTGTAACTTAACTGCCTCCAAATGCATAAAAGGGAATGTAATTTGTGTACAACTGAGTGAAAATAATTAGAGCAATGCAAGGAAAAAAGAGAATTTGTGTGTGGAAATATATTGTGTAAATCTGTATTGTTCTGAGGACCTAAACCAACACTCTTGGTTTGTAAAAACTCTGCTTTGTAGGTTTCAGATGAATTGGTTTGGTTAGCATTTAACCCTTTGGATACATCCATGTTTTATAAAATTCAACCCTCCAAAAAAGGAAGGTGGAAAACTAATAGTCCTAATACTAAAAGGAACAAGTTAACTCTTAAAAGGTAAGAAACATTGCAAACCTGGCCTGCCTATAAAATAATACCGAAAATATGGTGGTAATTTCTCTGTTTTGTCTGAAATCAGCAAAAAGATTTGTAAAAAGAAGAGGTATTTTAAGCAATAATCTGCCACCCCCGAAAGGGGGTAGAAAATGTTCTTTTTGCCTTTCAGAACTTCAAAAAAGCGGGTGCCAGCAAAACAGCTGAAGAACAACACCATGAATTTATTATTGCAACGAAGTTTGTGTTTTGTGCTGTTTGTCTTGTTACTAACATTGTGTGGTATACTACCTTGAGCAGAAGAAAATCAATGAGCACTGTAAGCAAATATATATATATATTAATGTGGACTTAGTCCAAATAGGGTTGGGAAACCTTAAAGCTATATAAAATATGTGGTAATAGTTAAACACTATCACATGGCTATTACACAAGCAGCAAATGAAAATGGAAAATAGAACTGCTTTGGTTATTGGATGTACTGAAATGCAAATTTTCAGTTTGGCTACACTAAAACATGAAATGTATTGGGTTATATCTGGGAATATTAAGGTACTAGCCCATTTGTTAAGGCAAAAGAAAAGATCCTTGTCTGATACATATAAACTATTCCCCTTTGCAGCAACAAGTCTCTTTCTTCTATTGCCACTGCTAAATTTGTGACTCTCACCTGGAATACCTTTAACCCTTTTCAAGAATTATGTTCCAGGTTTCCTTCCATCCGAGGACAAGTTATCTTGCAGCTTGGTGCCTGCTCATCTCTGCCCACCCATTCATGTTACCGGTCAACTTCCCACACCTACCAAATAATATCCTCTCAAGCCTGAGGCCTTAAATGTGGTAGGTGACATTATTCATTCTTTACACCAACGAGGCATACTTGTTCCCTGTTCCTCCCCCACTCTGGCCAGTTAAACTCTCCTATCTGGCCAGTTAAAAAAAACCTGATGGCTCCTGGCTGTGTTAGACATTGCAAATGGCTTTTGGAGCCTCCCTGTGCATCCAGAGTCACAACACTGCTTTGCGTTTACCTTTGGCCCCACCCAGTTCAGCTGGACTCATTTGCCCCAAGGACATCATAATTCTCCCACCCTCTTCACCGGGTTATGGCAAAGGCCCTCTCTTCGGTAAACTGGGCTTCTGCCAATTCTACTTGTTTGCAATATGTTGATGATTTATTGTTTGCTTCCTCCACTGTCTCTGACCACTTACATGCCCTTCAAATGCTGCTGCAGACTTTAGCCGATGCGGGCTTAAAGGCCAACCCTCGGAAAGCTCAGATAACTCTATCTATGGTTCAATATCTGGGTTACACAGTCTCCCAGGACTCCAAAGCCCTCACTTCAGACCGCTGGATTGCAATTGCTGCAGCCCCGCGGCCGACAACAGTTCGGGAATTACGTAAGTTAACGGGCCTCCTTAACTTTTGTAGACAATATATCCCATCATTTTCCACCTTAGCACAACCCTCAATGACCTTCTTAAAGGGGCCCAAGCCTCGTCGGACCCTATTTCTTGATCACCAGAGCATGCTCCAGCACTCAGGTTCCCCCGCCCGCCAGTACCATTCGAGCTCTCGACCCATGTACAGAATGGCTATGCTATTACTGTATTCACTCAGAACCACGGCGATAGGCGCCGCCCTGTGGCCTACTATTCCACCCGGCTTGATCCAGTAATTCTGGCTTTTAACCACTGTCTTCAAGCCGTAGAGGCAGCCTTCTGGGCCATTACTGTTTCCTCATCTTTGGTTTCTGGAGCCCCCCTTACAATTTTCGTGCCTCATGCAGTTCACAAAATCTTGGCCGGGGGCCGCTTCTCAAAGGTCACCTCAGCACGATGGTCCAAGTGAGAATGCACCCTTCTAAGCCCCCACATTACAATTGCACATTTTAACCTAATTAATCCTGCTACCTTAATGCCAACAACAGGGGAACCTCATCAGTGCCCTCTTTCTGAGGACACCATTATACAGGACCGACTTGTGTCTGAACAACCACTCCCCTGTTCTGATCTTGTTTTGTTTGTTGACGTATCCCGGTACTATGTCGCCGGTCAACCTTGTTCCGGCTGGCCAGTTTGCGACCTGTCAGGTACATGCCTCCACTCGGGTTCCTTGCCACCTTCCTGTTCGGCTCAAGTAGCTGAATTAGTGGCACTAACACAAGCCTGCCTCCAGCAGCAGAAGGCCAAGCTGTTACCATTTACACAGACAGCCGCTATGCATTTGGGGTAGTTCATGACTATCTTGATTCTTGGACTAATAGAGGTTACCTCACTTCATTCGGTACCCCTCTTAAAAATGGGGGGTACATTAAAGGCTTATTGGAAGCAGTTAAAAAACCTTCTAAGCTGGCTGTGGTTAAGATCAAGGCACACACTAGAAACAATGAACCCCTCTCTTTTGCAAATGCAGCTGTAGACGAGGCTGCTAAAAAGGCTGCAACGATTCCACAAAAAAAATCTCCAAATGGCAGCCACCCCAAACTCCTGATGGTATTATTCATTTGGGATCTAATAAGACACTTCTACATGATGTAATTATGGTTTCTCTTAAAGTGAAATATGATTTGTCTAAGTTTGCTGTACCATTACAAAATGTATATTTCGACCACCCTAATTCTTTACAGTGACTACAAGAACAGATAAAGTATAATGCCTGGGTTAAAAGCCAGACTACTCAGGCCCTAAAATACACCATTGCTGGCTTATTTATACTCTTTCACTGCTATTGACGCAGCCATGGATGGATTCTATACAGCAATTAAAAAATCCTCCCATATCATAATTAATATGACTACATCCCAATCTATGGAATGTGCTTGTGCTATGTTAGCTCGTGATTTGTTCAGTATGTTAAAAGAAGATATGTTAGATATATGCCTTGGTTTCCCCCATACCCACACCCTCTCTTCCTCTGCCCTTGCAAACTTGGCAAATATATCTGCTCAGTTAATTGTTGCCTCCCCCTTATGCCCTGAAACCTCTTCCACCCCCTCTTTTGATTTTCTTCTTACATACCCTTTTGTTATCCCCATCCATGTTTTTCCTTCCTTTTTTTATTTTAAATCTATTGGTTATGGGTCAAACAACACATATTTAGTCTATCAAATAGGACTTTCTGGCTTTATGTCTCCCTCCCCCAGTGGAGGCATGCTCATAACAACTTCGGACTGTTGTACAGAAACTGCTGACTATATCATTTGCTCTTGTTCTACCCTCTGCCCTTTGAATAATTCTTCTTCTGTGGTTGTTACTATCCTTCCTCTCCTGGATGCTGAGACTGCTGTTCAAGTATCTGCCACACAGTGGTATTTTATCACCACTGCATCATATTACAACTACGGCCCACTACAGTGTACAGCCAACGCCTCCATGTGTCTACAGATTACGGACTCCTTCACTCTGGGTGACATTTATTTGCCTGGAATGACAACACTTCCTTGGTGGCATGGCAATCTATATCCGGACAATAGCCCTGTCCAAGTGGCAAAGGAGCTGCTGGCTAAAGTGGTCCTTGCTGCTGCCTTGGTGTCTGCCATTGTTCATAAGAACACTGCTAAAGGCTGTGTGAAGGTCGAACTCTCCACCAAGATTGTAACCCGCTTAGAGGATTCAACTTCTGGCCCGTCGTCCAACCTCATCTCCTGGTGGATTATTTTACAAATAACAGCGCCACTGTTTCTATATTTGTGTTACTAATTTCTGTTCTCGTGTGGATATTTTAAGCATATGCTTAAAAACTTTACTATGCTTTTTTCCCTTACCTCTGTCCCCTGCTTTTCGCCCCCCCCCCCCACTGCCTCCCCATGACCCTAAGGTAGATCACGAATATCAAAGTATCTAAATAATTGATCATATCTCACTTATGGGTTCGATTTGTCAAACAGGAGGGAACTGTAAGGCTTGAGACTGTTTTTAGCTAACAAGTTGGTCATTAAAACTCTTGTAGATGTCTAATCCTCAAGGACAATGGCTCGTGCAAACATCCGATGACCCAGGTAGCCAGATGTCCTCTTAGTGATCTTAATTTCGATAAGAACAACTCATTTGCTTTTAGAGTTTCTGTCTGTCTGCCACCTATCTGTAAAGATTTCCCCTCTTCTCCCTCCTCCTTCCCCGCCCCACCGAGTGTAACCCTAGCATCCTTGATGTAAGTAAAGTGATTAAAAGTGTCTCTGCATGTATATAATGACCATTATCACTGTTGTCTCTCCGGATGGGACAATGTCTGTATTTGTAAGTGAATAGATAAAGAATTTAAACGTACTATGTAATCGATAAGAAAGGGTATATAATTAACCATCATGAAGCTGAAGCTGATTTCTCAGACTTCCTGGTATAGTGAATAAACCTTTGCAGTATTGTCTATGCTGCCTGATTCTTGGAGAAAGAATCCTTCATGCTTTACACCACCTTGCAGTACAGTGAAGCGGCAGGTCACCGGAAAGGCCTTGGTCGAGCTCAGCAATGAGATTCTTGAATTGTCTGTGGTTGAGAGCGTGTGAGCAAATATAATTGACTGTTTCCAGGATGGGTTTCATGACGTGATCCAAATGCAGCTTTTTAGAAACCAGTTGCTCCCGATGGATGATACAGTGAAACAACCAGAAGTCAGGGAAGCTTTCGTCAGCTCTGCATAGCTCCACAAGTCCATTCACAGATACAACCATAGATGGTGCACCATCCGTTGCTATTGCTGCAAGTTTCGGTAAAGGCAGATTTGTTTTTGCAAAAATATCTATCAGTGTTTCTTTCACATCGATGCCCCAGGTTCTGTCTTTTAATGGTACGATATCTAGGAGTTCTTCGTTGATTACACAATCATTTGACACAGTCCCTACAAATATTGCCAATTGAGGTTTGTCCTATATGTCACAAGACTCGTCCAGCGTGATAGTGAGGTACTCGCATTTCTGAAGATCAGAATATAACTGTGATTCAATTGAATCATTGATTTCTGATGTTCTGTGCTCAATTGTGTGGTGTGAGAGTTGGAGTCTGAAACTATTCTTTTCAGATTATCATTTTCTGGAGACAAGATGGAAACAACATCTGTGAGGCATTTTTTAACAAACTCACCTTCGTTGTAAGGTTTTTTAGCGCAGGCAATGTTCCAAGTGACTTGATACGAGGCATATGTAACAGTCTGGGAGTGCTTGGAAAATGTACAGAACACGAGTCTGTTTCTCGATTTGACTTTTCAAAGTTTTTAGTTTATGCGAGCGAAGTTCAGTACCTTTTGGAAATTCCCGATCGATGTTAGCATGGTGTGTGTTGAAGTGGTGCTGGAGATTTGAACACTTGAAATGTGCCAAATAAGTCTGGCATATCAGACAAAGTGGTTTGCCATTATGTTCAATGAAAAAAATATAAACTTTCCCATTCCGCTAAGAACATTCTGTGTTCTTCTTCATATTTGCGCTTATTTTTACATTTCCGTTCCATGTTTAAAGAGGGTTACCACTTGCTGCAAATTAAAAACAAAATTTCAGACATTGCCAAAACGTTCACCACAATAATCGTCAAATCTGCACATGCACTTTTTTGATTTTTAATAAGAAGCTACACGATTGGTTAATAGTGTAGAGATCCAGCTCTAGGTTTTCTCTCCGGACTATTTTGCATCGACCGTTGTTAATGGACAGCTTGTGAGTGTGTACCCAATCAGTGTACAGCGGAGTGTATGTGTGTGTGTGTCTGCGCGCAGCCCAGCCTCTTGCTCTGTTAGTGTAGAGCAGACCTGGATATTGACTTTCCCCTCATGTCCTTAAACTTTAAACTTTAAACGCATACAACACACAAATAAAAATCAGTAATAGACGCAAAAATATTAACCAACCATTTCCTAAAATGTGAAATTCTATGTTTACTCATAAGAGCCGCATTTGTATGAGCAAAGAGCCGCATGCGGCTCAAGAGCCACGGGTTGGCCACCCCTGCATTAGAGACACACAAGTCAAACAGATATTTCCACCTATATGTATTTAATCAGAAGCACCAGTGATGGATGTTCGCACTGTGCAGCTTATCCCTTCCTACATGAAATCACTTAATTTGAGAGACTGCCAACTGGTCTTATCCAAATGAGGAATTTGCCTTAAAGTGAAGCCCAAGTAAGTGAGACTGTGGATCTTTAGGAAAAGTCTGATTTGTTTGCTGATCATTAATGGGTAGCAGGGACTGTCCACTTTCCTTAATTAAATAACCTTAACTTTGTGTGTCATAGGAAATTTACTTCTTCGGATTAATGGCCCAATTTTGCTTAGTGCTGAACACCTTTTGAAGTCTATGGGATGAGCATCCCCTATGAGGTTCTCCATGTTTCTTGTGAGCAGGCTCCTTTGTCTTTCACATTTATTATGATTATACTACTGCAGTTGTCTAAACTGAGGTGATATTGTTATTACTATTACATTTATTACATTTAATATGATTTCTAAGGAATGAATTGTGTTCATATTTTTGTATTTGGGAAGTAATTTGTCCACCTAAGCTGTCAGTCACTAAATAATACAGGATAGTCAGTTGCATAATTAGCAATAGTTTACCAACAACAAGTAACCTACATTTGTATTCCAAATACATGCCTGAACCAGTGGAAGCAACCAAAAGACAAAAACATTCAGTTACTATTTTCTATTCAAAGTAACGCGTTAGATATATCATTTAAGGACCAAATACGCGTATAATAATATGGGCTATATACTAATATCAAGTTTTGATAGGTACAAAAATTATTTACAGCTATTTACTATGTTTGTGATGTAGTGCTCAGTTGGAAATGTGCATGTTTTCCCTTTATCTAAGCTCAAAGACTGCACATGGATCTTTAATACAGACCTGTCCTTCATTTTTGCTGTGTTGCATGTTGAACAAACGTTTCTTATAATAGTTCCTAATGTTATATAAAAAAGTAAATAATGAGTTCATAATGAAATATGACATTACCCAGTTACTGTAAGCATAGTTTCTAATAACTGAAGTTATTCACCTTCATTCCCATGACATCTTCCTTTGCTTTTTTTCATCTAATAGCAGTAAATCTAATATTCCTCCTTGACTCATGTGCTTAATTATGCTGCTGACTTCTTATCATAAACAATGGCTGTCTACTATTGGGGTGTTGGCCCACTATTATTAGATCAATAGAATAGAATAGTTGTTCTAAATTAAAGTTCTATATATATATGCGGGGAGTGAAAGGGGAGGTGCTAACGGTTTAGTGGCATAGACATGTGAAACATAAAATTGAGGTACCTGCCCTTTTATAGTATATCTCTAGGAAAGCACGGGAAGTTTAACAATGAGAATATCACTCTGTTTTCTGTGTTTGCATGTCTACTCTCTTCACCTCCATTCCACTGGCTTTGCAGATGTTACTGGATACATCTGAGAAACTTCTGATGAAGAATTGATAAATTTCATATTTATTCTAGCGGTCTTCATACTGTATCTTGATCACCGCTGACTCTTCTTCTTGGGTCTTTAGAATCAAACATTTTGAGAACCCAGTGCATTGTGTTTCAGAAACCATAGTGAGGGGCATGTTTTCAATATCTAGAGAGATACAGTTGGATTAGAACCTGTCTTTTACAAATTGGCGCAGTGGCTGTTTTCCTTTCTTTCTCTAGCCCTTGGGCATCATCATGTTCTCTTCCTTTATAGCCCCAGGCCTCTGTTCCCTTCAGCTGGCTTTCCACATATTTTAATTGGATCCTATGGCTGTATAGTTTAGGAATAAAGGTAAAAGCAAATGCACTGTACAGATCAATTGCATTAAGAGGAACGACAGTTCTGTTATCAAGCTTTCCATATTTCTCTCTAGCTGACTGGGTACATTTTAACTTGGAAAAACATTGGGTCCAACTTGAGCAAAGTATTTGCCTAGAAACAAAAATCAGTAAATTGCCTTTGATCACTAAAGTTGTCTGACCACTAGGATTCTTTAATCACCTTACAGCAAGAGCAAAATCACAGGTGTGGTATAAGATGTCATTGTTACACTGGCTAGATTTGGGGTGGGGTGGGAGGGCTGAGCATTTATTTTGTTATTTAACATCAGTATGTCAGAATCATAATGATTCATGTGAGATATGCCATGTCAGGTACTCTTAGAAAAGCTATAGTGCAGTTCATACTCTTTCTATCCTTGGCCACGCGCCTCTTGCCCTGCTAGCTATGCTTTTTCCAATTTAGATTACAATTTGTTGTCTTTTAGTTCACTACATTTGCTTTTTAATTAACACATTAATATTTTGTTTGCATATCTTGTTTGACCTGAAAATGTAATCTAACTCTAATAAATTGCCTATGTTTAACACTTTTTTTCCTTTCTTTATTCTTTTTTGGTGCAAATCTTTTAACTTTATTGCTTCTTAACCCTTTGTAATTTGGAGAATTCTGTGATGTCCTATTACTCTCAATTCTGAAAAGATTAATTTTTTAAAATTCAGTGAAATACAGTTCTTTATTGGCAGCTGCAAGCTCTTTTTTCCCCCATTTTGTGGTGTTTATGGCTGCAAATACACTGTTTTGTATCCTATATCAGAGTTGTGTTCATCTTGATTTCTGTCTATTTTTGATGGGACTCTTGCTCCATTTTTAAACTTGAGAATTTGCTTGTGTGTGGGTTTAGTTGCTTCCCCCGCTTCCCGTTTGTTTTTCTTTAGAGTCCTCTGGTTGTCTTCTTCTCTGCTCCTTGTTACAAGTCCCAAGATCCACATCATTTTCTACCATTCCTTTACATCTCACTATGTAGCCTTTATTGAAGAGAGTTTTGAAAAAGAAACCCTATTTATATTTAATTTAATGTTCTCATAATTTTTCAGTCTATGCTCCATTTCTCCCTCAACAGTATGGCTGAGAAATCTTGAAATATTTTGATTCTGTGGCCTTGGAGGGCTTATCTGCCTTGGCTTTTCTCATAATTACTTCTTTCTGTTGGAACTAGTATAATATTACAGTTATGTCCCTAGGGCAGTTGTCAACTCTAGGAGAAGGAAAAAGGTCTCCATGCACCATATCTTTCACCACTTCTGCAAAATAATTCCTAAAAGGCCTTTGGCATTAGTAGAACAGGATTTCCTTTTTTATAAATTTCCTGGAACTCTTTCTGGTCTGTCTGATTATTTAATATGGTTACCAAGTCTTTGCACTTGCTGCTTCACCCAAGTCTACAGGTTCAGCAGCATGTCAGAGTTTGCTCCAGCTCCAGCTTCAGATGTGCTTACCCTTTTCTTCCTGATCAGCTGCTTTTCTTTATAGCCAGTAATTAGGTGTATGTATCTGTTCTTAGTTATTTTAAATTCTAACAAAAGTTCATTAGTATTAGCCTTAGTGGTGTACATACTTCCCCCTCCCCGCCCTTTTCACCTTATTCGGTTTAGATAGAGCATGGTAGCTCAGTGTTAACCCAAAAGGCTTCAGGAGGAGCTGAAATGATGGATATGGCTCCAGGGATAAATGATCTGTACAATGAAACTTCTTTTCCCTAAAAAAACCCTTGCATCTTATTGGTCAGCTGCAGCCCTCAGGCTTTGTAAATCCAGTTTTCTCTGAGCTGGAAAAAGAAGTTTTCTCCATGGCAGGATAGCCTGCTTGCTGCTTCTTTCCCTGTAGTTCTCTTGGCCTTTAGATTCAATTCTTTCGAAGCTTAGAAAAGAGAGATCCTCCCTCTACTGAGGCAGCCAGCGGTCTAAAACTTGCTTGTCTCCCTTTTATTTCCTGTTCCCGTCCTGAAGTCTCCTTAAGATTTCACAGTGTTTTCGGATCTTAGTCTGACCTTAGTCTCTAAATATCTTCCAAGCTCAACATGTATGGCAGATGCTGAGGATGCTCTGTCTGCAGGTTAGACCTTTAATCCCTCTCTGCTCAGTGTGGAGTTTATGCACCAGATGCCAGCTTGTCTCCTTCACTGGGCTGAGGCAGTTCCTCCTGACATGGTGAACTTCTCATTTCTTTTGATGAAATGATTATTTTTCTCTTAGGTGTGACCATTAGGACATCCACTAGACAACTTTGTGGAGTATTGGGGTGTAAATTTGAGTAGCTGATAGAAGCAGAATTTGTTGCTGCTTTTCCTGAGTTCAGAGTAGGTTGCCATTCTTGGTGGGTAACATCACTATTCCCCTCATTTAAATTTAAAAAATATAGCAATTAAAATAGTTGTTAGTATACATGAGATCTCTGTTCACTGGCTCCACAACTTTCATCCGGAGATTCTTCTGATTTTAATATTGTCTCCTTCTGCCAGCTGACCCTTCTCTCATCTAGATTTTCTTCTTCCAGATCTGGCTCTACAGCATAGAAAGCTCAGCTATTGTGCTTTGAAGTGCTTCTGCATATTATGAAAATACTTAAAATAGGTCAGGAATTGTCAGTGTGCAGTAGAACTAAAACGTGAAAAGTGCATACAATTGACTCTTTTTTTTAGTAAATATTATTTTTCAGGAAGTAGGTGGCATCAATATTAAATCACTTTTGGCTAAAGCAAAGCACAGTAAGTGTGACAATACACCAATGTCTGGGCATTTCTGTGCCACAAGTGGAGGTCTTGTACTCAGCCCTCACAGTTACATAAATAATTGATATAATATTTTATTCTTGAATTAAGTGCTTAGGAAATTATTGTTAAATTCTGTCTTTCTTGACATGTCTTATATTACTGTTTTATATTACTGGGTTAATTCAGTTTCTTTCTTGTTTGTGTAGGTTGTTTTTTTTTAAAAGTCCCCTTTGTAGTTTTATGTCTCTGTAGTATTGGATATACAGGATAAATACTGGCATTTAATATCAACAATCAAAATAGATTAAACAATTATTTCTGTTTTGGTTGGCTAAAGCCATCTTTAATAATGTAAATAATGGACTAGTATACTAATTTAATCCAGTGTTCTTTCACCTACAATTTTACATCTCCAAAAATTAACTATATGCTTCAGACAAGTACTGTAAAATTGTAGGGAAAAAAAAGGGAACTTGACGTAATTATTGAGAGGTATGTGGACACGATAGACTTTCTCCTTCCTCCCCCAGTAGTTTTGAATAGAGGAATCAGACGTGGTTGTTTGAAGTTCAGTTTTTTTTTTCAGAGTTTCCTCAGAACTTGAATACTCAGCCATGCACACTAGAAAAAAATCATTTGGAAATTTAAGTCAATTTCTTTTTAGTGGAATTTTTAATTAAAAATCAAAATATATAAACCTATAGGATTATTTTTAAGATTTACTTTTTGTTTTGAATAATGCAAATAGTTCTGCATGTATTCTTTAAACTGTATTTATTCAGATGACTTATTTTTTCTTGTAAGAAGAAATTGATGTGAGGTTTGCTACAGCCCCATTCAAATCAATGGAAAAACTCCCAGTGATTTGAATGGAGCAGATCAAGCCCTTACTTCATATCAGATATTTTTTTTTACTAATTTTGAAATATTTAGTAATTATTAACATGAAACAATGATTGGCCAATTTCTTCATAAGGACCCTGACTGTTTCCAAATGACATTTATGCAAATGAGTTGTTGGGGATTTTTATGCTAGCTTTGCATCTGGGCTACCAGAAGATGGCAGTGTTTACATATGAAATCTGTGCCCTTTCCTTTTGATCATGAAATATATTTATTTCACTTATCTTCATATATTTTGAAATATTTAATTCAAACCCAGTTCTTGGTACATTTTTGCCAATTTAGAAAACATGACAAGAGTATCAAGCAGACATTTAACTTAAAAGTGGAAACTTAAAAATTCATCCCAAGAAAAATCATCTACTTTTAGATTTTATAGCTATTTAATTATGTTTTTATTTCATACCCAACGCCACAATACATCTAGCCATTACTTTTTTCCACAAGCAAATATTTTTAGTAGTATAAATAGTTGTCATTCACTTGACATAAAAGTTATAAAATAGTTATGACATTCTTTTCCTCTCCATTCAAATTCACTTGATTTTCTAAAATGAATTTACTGCTTCAGAAAGGTGTCAACACTCTATCCATTTAACAAAGACAGCATGAAATTCGTTCATACTCCGTCTTTTTCAGTAAGGGCAAGAGTCTAGATAAGTGTACAAGCCCATTCTTTCTGTTGTCTTCACTGAGACTGCTGACAAGAATGCAAGTGTCATGTGTGATACTGGCTTTTAAAACTTTTAAATGTAGTCCAAAACTCCCAGTATGAGCTTTGGGTAAACGACTTTCATTATACATATTATAGAAAAGTAACATGCAAATTTCATTTAGTGCTCATAGAAAAATATGGCAGTTTTTTGCAAACTGAGGATGAAGTGGCATAAATTGTATCAAAATGTCTGTAATATTATTGCTGGTTTATTCAGTTGTTAGAATGAGATCTTTGTTGATGGGTCACTATTTCCTGCCCATTTTAATAAAGTATGAATAATATGGTATAAAATAAATGCTGCCTCTCTTATTTAAATAATATTTCTTTCAGCACTTCCTTGTGCTTTACAGAGAAGGATATGGGGAAAGGTAATGTTGTTTGTGATGGATGAAAATATAAAGCAGTTTAATGATGCTAAAAATGCTGTTCCATGTTAACGGTTAGTTAATGAACTGTATGCAAAAGATGTCGTATTTTTATTTTTAACCTTGGTTTCTATCACACTAAAATCAAGTTAAATGTTGACAATTCTGAAGAGGATTGTCAGCTAGTACAGTAATCGCACTTCATAGTCTGGAAAAGCAAAACATTAACAGGCTTTTCTAAGTTTATATCACTGCAGTGTTGTATGATGTCACGTCACAGTGATAATGGGTAATGTTACATCCATTGCACCAAGGTTCTTTAATAACTCAACCAAAATTAAACTGCTCAAAAGGTGGTAATTTGAAAGATGGGTGCTAATTTGTTTAATATTGGCTCCCAAGGGAATCTCAAATTTAAAGTTTTCTTATTTTTATATTTTATATTAAAATAAGATTGGGCTGCTCTGAAATTGTAACGAGGCTTGTCAATTTGGTATATTTCAAACTATCATTTAAATTCAAAATAGCTCAGAACGTTTCTAAAGAATGCTAGAAATCGAAATGTCGTGACAGACCCTTTGAAATGTTTAGCATACCTGTTCTGTTATTAAATACCAAAGGGTTGGGAAGAAGAAGAGAGGCTATCCAGTGTGCTAAGTATGTTTTTATGTTAATATATTGCCTTTTAGGTGAGACATTTTCTTATGGTCAGCATTTATTGCCACTTACATTTTAATCTGTAACTTCTGATACATAATCATGATGGGATTGGTGAAGTAAAATGATCCTTGATCCTTTCCCAACTGAAGTCATTGGTAATATTCCCTGTGATGCTAGCAGACCAGGTGCCAGCTCGTGTCAAGGTCTCTAGGCCTCAACTGAACACTGACCAATACATAGGTGGAAACCAGTCTGGCTCACCTATGTGTTAGCATTATTAAAATAGATGTTAGGTTTATAAGAATGTGTTTTGGGTTTAGACTTTCTGAAATGCTTGTAGGATGCTTCATGTTGTGATCTCACTTATAACATCTGCATCTCAGTGTTATAAGGTTATATTGAGTGTTTGCATTGTAAACCTCTGTAATTGTGTAAGTCATCAAACAGGTCATTAAATTTAAAATGCTGGCTTCCTACAGAAGGTCCTACCCACCAAAAAGGCCCACTGAAACCAAATGAGCCACTGTGAAATATCAAAGAACACAAACTTTGTTAATTGCTCCCCCTCACACTCAGGAAGAGGAGATGTTCATGTGGACTTGTCCCATCAGCTTGAACTTTGGGGGAAGGGAATAAGAATCCCTAACAGGAAGAAACTGGATCTCAAAGGCCTTATCTACACTACACACCTATATTGGTATAACTATGTCACTAAGGTGTGTGAAAAATCCACAGCCCCTGAGCAACATAGTTATACTGACCTAACCCCCTCCCCCACTCTGTAGACAGCGCTATGTTGATGGGAGAGCTTCTTCCATCGACATAGCTACCCCCTCTCGGGGTGGTGTGTAAACTACGCTAATGGGTGAAGCTCTCCCATCAGTGTAGGAGTGTCTTCACGAAAGCTGCATTGGGGCTATGCATTGGGGCTATGCCGCTGTAGCACTGTATGTGAAGACAAGCCCTATACTGCTTGGACTTAGGGAGAGCAAGATTTCTAAACATAAGCAAGGGATCCCAGATGCTTAGCCTGGGTTAGCCCTAGAGGATATTTAGAGCTTGCATATTACAGCAGCTTCCATTATCTTTTGAAACCTAAGACTGTAACTTATTTGTGTGTATATGTTTACCTGCTTTAATCTTGTAAATAACTCTCTTGTTTCTTTTTCTTAGTTAATAAATTTTTAGTTAATTTATTATAGGATTGGCTACAAGTGTTATCTTTGGTGTAGGATCTAAGGTGCAATTGACCTGGGGTAAATGACTGGTCCTTTGGGACTGGGAGTAACTTGAATATTGTTGTGATTTTCGTGTAAGGGACCATCTATTACAAAGGCAAGCTTGTTTGGATAGCAAGATAGATCGGAGTACCCAAGGGGGACTGTCAGTGACTCTATGTTAAGCCTGTTTTAGTGCTTGAGGAGTTCACACTTGATACATTGTTGGTGAAATATAAGTATAGAACTCACAGCCAGTTTGGAGTTTGTGCCCTGCTTCTTAACAGTCTGCCCTGAGGTTGGTTCTCATGCCCCTGAGCCACTCCTGATAGCTTGACACTCTCAGTAACTCCAAAAGGAATAAGATAGGACCTTACGTGAGATATCTGCACCTTGATAATATTTTGTGACTACTGCTATATAAATAACTAGCATGTGGATGGATGGGCAGTACAAAATACATTATCACAAAAAACATCTGAAAGCAAAAAGTGGGGGTAACTCCACAGTTCTCACCTGCAAAGCAAAGTGTTAGAGAAATAGAGAGAAAAGAAAACTTTCTGGTGCAAACACAAGCTCAAAAATATTTGTTCTTTTCCCTAGAACTTTGACACCAGTTCTCTGCTAGTGAACAGGAAAACCATGCTGGTTATTGTCATGCAAATATGTACAAAAGACTTTGTTTTGAATTGTTATAGACTGCATCTTATTAACCAAAATAAATTTTCCCAGGCCAGATCTATAGTCATACACATATCATATGCCCCGGAATGCTACACCCTTAATATATAGAAACAAGAGTACTATATATAGATATATCCATTTCAGTATGGAAAGAGCAGTAAGTTTGGGGAGCAAAATTCAGGAATTTAATCTCTTTTCATGTTCTAGACAGATAATTTGAGCTGGAGAGTAGTTAATACAATAAACTTTTGTTGTTGTAAAATGGAAAATGCCAACTAGAGTTGTAAATGAGGTATGTTGCAAAAGTTACACCTCCCTGACATAGGGGAAATTCCAGGGAACTTTTTATGAAAGAAAGAGATCTCTTTTCTATCCCATTTTCCCTGCCCATGTGCCTCTCCTCTAAATATTTGGCTCTCTGGTGCATCTTGCCTATCAGAGAAGCTGGACTTCTGTGATGCAAAGTTATTAAAACCAAAAATCACCACACATTAGGTTACTCCCAGCCCCAAAGGGCCAGTCATTTACCCCCAGGTCAATGGATGCTCTGGATCTCACACCAAAAACAACGCTGATAGCCATTCCTTTAGGAAACTAACTAAAGATTTATTAGCTAATAAAAAGAAATGAGAGTTATTGAGAGGTTAAAATGGGTAAAATACCTGACAGGTGAGTCAGTGTTCCTTTCCAAATGATGGCAGTCAGGTGATTTCAGAGCCGTTGGCTATTATCTTTGAAATCTCGTGGCAACAGGCAGAGGTCCCTGAGGACTGGAAAAAAGCAAATATAGTGCCATCTTCAAAAAAGGGAGGAAAGAGAATCCAGGGAACTACAGACCGGTCAGCCTCACTTCAATCTCTGGAAAAAACATGGAGCAGGTCCTAAAGGAATCCATTTTAAGGCACTTGGAAGAGAGGAAGGTGATCAGGAACAGTCAACACGGAATCACCAAGGGAAAGTCATGCCTGACCAACCTGGTTGCTTTCTATGATGAGGTGACTGGCTCTGTGGATGTAGGGAAGGCAGTGGATGTGATATACCTTGACTTAACAAAGCTTTTGATACTGTCTCTCACAGTATTCTTATCAGCAAGTTAAAGAGGTATGGGTTAGATGAATGGACTATAAAATGGATAGAGAACTGGCTAGAGCATAGGGCTCAACGAGTAGTGATCAATGGCTCCATGTTTAGCTGGTAGCCGGTCACATGCGGAGTTCCCCAGGGGTCGGTCCTGGGGCCGGTTTTGTTCAACATCTTCATTAATGATCTGGAAGATGGGGTAGATTGCACCCTCAGCAAGCTTGCGGATGACACTAAGCTGGGGGGATTGGTAGATACCCTGGAAGGTAGGGATAGGATACAGAAGGACCTAAACAAACTGGAGAATTGGGCCAAAAGAAATCTAATGAGGTTCAACAAAGAAAAGTGCAGAGTCCTCCACTTAGGAAGGAAGAATCCCATGCACAGCTATAGACTGGAGACTGACGAGCTAGGCAGCAGTTCTGCAGAAAAGGACCTGGGGGTAACAGTGGATAAAAAGCTGGATATGAGTCAGCAGTGTGCCCTGGTTGTCAAGAAGGCTAATAGCATATTGGGCTGCATTAGGAGGGGCATTGCCAGCAGGTCACGGGAAGTGCTTATTCCCCTCTATTCGGCATTGGTGAGGCCGCATTTAGACTATTGTGTCCAGTTTTGGGCCCCCCACTACAAAAAGGATGTGGACAAGTTGGAGAGAGTCCAGCGGAGGGCAACCAAAATGATTAGGGGGCTGGAGCACAGGACTTATGAGGAGAGGCTGAGGGAACTGGGCTTGTTTAGTCTGCAAAAGAGAAGAGTGAGGGGGGATTTGATAGCGGCCTTTAACTACCTGAAAGGGGGTTCCAGGGAGGATGGGGCTAGGCTGTTCTCGGTGGTGGCAGAGGACAGAACAAGGAGCAACGGTCTCAAGTTGCAGTGGGGGAGGTCTAGGTTGGACATTAGGAAAAAGTTTTTCACTAGGAGGGTGGTGAAGCACTGGAATGGGTTACCTAGAGAGGTGGTGGAATCTCCATCTTTAGAGGTTTTTAAGCTGAGGCTTGACAAAGCCCTGGTTGGGATGATATAGCTGAGGTTAGTCCTGCTTTGAGCAGGGGGTTGGACTAGATGACCCCCTGAGGTCCCTTCCAGCTCTAATATTCTATGATTCTATGATGTGGTATGTGGTAGTATCCCATAGGTCAGAGTTGCCCAAAATGGCTTTGCGGACTGCTGTCTTGTATCTGAAATAGTCCCGACAGCATCCAAATAGATCAGAAATGTAGAATCGATCCCAGGATTCCTTCTTATAGTTGAAAACAGTATGGTGAGTGTTATCAGCACAGCAGAGACTTCCCCTTTGTTGACTAAATGCAAACAAAGTTTGTGGACCTTTCATTGTTGACTGTAAAGACCCATGCTTGGAAGTCAAAACCTTTTTAATTTACAATACCAAGGCACCAATTTTCAGTGGGTAAACGTAATGTAAACACAATACGACAGCCAGAGACAATCCTTCTTTAGTTTTCAAGAAGTTTTACACATCAAATAAATTAACTTCTAAACACTAACACACATTATTGTTCTAGGATTAATTACAAGGATAGCAAGCACGAGCAACAAACAAGCAGATACAGTAACATTAGCAACCAACAGGTTTATAGACAAGTGGGATACAATAACGTTAGTATTTCCTTTAGAAATTTGCTATAGTAGTAAATGATTTGGCTTGAACACAGTATGACCTTTTAGTATTTCTTTGATATTCACACACAAGTGAATTGCCCTATTGCTCTAATCTGAGCTGGACTGCCAGCGTCAGAGAGCTAGTAATCTGTTAGACAGCATCACAACAACCTTATTAACATATTAATGCCAAACAAATCCTACCCCTGCTGTAACAAAACCAGTGGGATTGCAGATAATGGCCCTGAAGGCCCCAGGGCTTCACCTCTATGTATGAACTGTTCCATAATCTGCCTCCACAGCTGAGATCCCAACTACCTTTCCTTGTGCAATAGTTAAGAATATAGGCAAGAGGTTCCTCAATCTCTGACAGACAGGGAAGTTGTCTCTTTGCTGTGCAAATACAACAGGTCCAGGCCAATGCCTCCTGGTCCCTACAAAACCACCATTCCAACATGGGGCACCTGCTGACTGGACACCAGCAACTAACATGAATGTTTCTCCCCCACCTTCTGGGTAGTCAGAAACAGCTGCAACCATGAGGCAAATCCCCTGGAACATTTGCAAAATCAGGATCAAATCCTGGTTATTGTGAATGACCAGATTAACATCCATACAAGATCCTAGATTGTTTTTATACAAATGGATGTGACAACAACCTGGGCTGTGCCAGAATGAATGGTCAGACAATGCAAGAGGGACATGAATTTGTCCCAGAGCATTCCTGATCTGTCATGCCAGGAGAATTGCATGGCTTTGTACTCAAGAGGCCAACCAAACAATGCGCTTGTTGTCCAATGGTTTATGCTGTGGTTGCATATCCATATACAAGTTTAGGATGTTGGCTCCTTCCTCTTTGTCAGGATGATAGAGACATTTGTTATCACCTCAGTAACAAGTATAACTGCTATAATTAATCTAAACCAGAGATAGGAGTGGAGTTCACATAGGACAAAAAGCAGTTTGTATGCCATCAGTCTGTTGAATGAATCAATTATACACCAAGTCCCAGCATAGCCCCTGAGGTTGCAGCCCCTATTCTGAAGTCATGGGATCTTATATCTCAGGATAAGGGAAAACAATTCCCATCTTTAGGATCATGGAGAACTGGAAGCAAATCATGTTGTTCCTATCTCCAAGATTTTGACCAGGATATATTCCGTCACCTGCACACTCTCTGTAATAGTCTACTGACTGGATTTTTAAAACCACAGGGTGAGGGTGATTGACCTTTCTCCTCAATGTAGATCTTTCGTATCTAATAACCTTCTTGACTGGTCTGAAACAGACCCATCTCACTTGCTCAAAAAAGTCCCACAAAAAGGCACCATTAAGACAGCCCTGAATAACACTTTTGCAACCACTGACACATGCGAAGAAAGACAAAGGAAAGTGTAGGTCCCCTAATTAGCGGGGAAGGATATGTAATAACTGATGACACCAAGAAGTCTGAGAAGTTTAATATCTATTTTGCTATAGTCGTCATAAAAAGTTTAACAGTGACTAGATATTCAACTCAATGAATATTAATAACAAGGGGGAAGGAACAGGTTAAAGAATATTTAGATAATTCCAGTCAGCAGGGCCTGATGAAATTAATCCAAGGGCATTTAAAGAACTATCTGAATCAATCTCAGAAATGTTAAGTTATTTTTGAGAATGCACGGAGGACGGGTGAGGCCCCAGAGGACTGGAGAAGGGCAACCCTTTAAAGGGCAATCTTTAAAAAGCGGAAGAAAGAGGACCTGGGGAACAGTAGACCAGTAAGCCTCACTTCGATACCTGGAAATATACTGGAACAAATTATTAAACAATCAATTTGTAAGCACATAGACAATAATAGGGTTTAAATAGCCACCATGGATTTGTCAAGGACAAATCCTGCCAAACCTACTGAATTACCTTCTTTGACAGGGTTACTGGCCTAGTGGATAGGAGGGAAGCATTAGACATGATATATCTAGATTTTAGTAAGGCTTTTGGCACAGTCCTACATGTAATTCTCATAAGCAAACTAAGCTATGCTCCTTTCATTGTTCGAGGTCATTTCCACTACAATGATTAAAGAGAAGGTGAGAAGTGGCCACCCACCTGTTTTGCTGTGGGGAATAAGATGGTGCCATCTCATTCCACTTCTACTACTGCAGGTGATGTCATTTTACAATTTCAAGAGCTTCTTTTCTCTGATTAGAGGCAAATAATGCTGGTGGAGCCAATAAATATGAGTGTCCCAAGCCTGCAGGTTTCAAGGCTACAGGCAGGAAGATGGAGATACAGATATTATTAGATGTATCCTAGAATTTGGCTGCTTGGATTATCATGATTTATTCACCTTACTACAATCAACTGTGTATGGTTCTGTAAAATCTGCTGTAATGAGCCCCTGCCTAGTGTATGAACAAGTTGCTGGGAGCAATGGTCTTATTGTCAAAGGAATATAAAAATGTGCATCACAAAGATCTAATAAAGGGGTTGCACTGATACTTAAATGTAGGGATTTGATCTGTAAGGGACTATAGGGCCTAGGTTGTATGAGGAAATGTGCAGACATGAAAATCGGAGTAAGGAATTACTGTCTAGCTGTTCATTGCCAAAAGAGCACAATACTGCCTGCTCGTTCTAAAAATTCGGATATGTTCCTGTGTGGGGAAATGCTAGTTGCCCTTTCTACCTGAAGTGGAAAGGAGGAATCCGCTTGGGAGACCAGTTGTGCAAATAAGATCCTGAAGTGGTGTAAACATGGCCTAGCACAGCTACATATCAGCCCCCCATCTGCTCCTACTGACGCTGAATTGAGAGAGGGTGTGATGCTGAGAAGAGGAGGGTTGGTTAGCCTGCCAGTATTCTTTGCTCATCTGCCATGTCTTGGGGAATACAGAGTGACCATATAAGCGCCTGACGCAATTTAGCAGCAACCACTTTTCATGACCTTATGCATTCAGTCTATATCAGCACATGTGTTATGCTTGCGTTGCGACCAGCACTTGATACCCACTGTGGCACTGATCAGGGGTTGGCATCCATTCTGTCCTCATGGTCATTTGAGGTGCTTTGCAGGTATTTTTCTATTTAATTTGCCTTCCCTCCCTGCTTACTGTTGCCAATCTCTGTGTACCATGTGGATCTCTTTGCTTGTTATATGGCTGGGTGAGCAGGAATGATGGTGGAATTGAGCTGGCTATTTCTTTTTGTGATGCTCTGGCCATTCGTTCTGGGATTATGAACTGAGTTGCACTGATGTAACTCTGGGAGAGCAAGATTTTGGGATCATGGGAAATAAATTTACAGTTTTGACCAGTGTTCTCCATCTTCCTGCCCTGTCCCCCTTGATGCAGTTTTGCTGCACCAGAGATTCTAGTCCTGTATAGCTAACAACTTTTTAGTTTTATGGGAATGCTATTTCACATTTTTCTGCTATGTAGGTTAATAGTGGAAGAAAGCTTAGGAAACGTGGATTATGTGAATTGTTATGTCAGGAAGTGCAAGAGTTTGAAAATATGGCCATGAAATATTTGGTTTGCATAAGTAACTTGAAAGTGAGTAAAGATGCTGTCTTTGTGTAGGAAAAACTGCTATAGGCTGACCGAGTAGGTGTGCTGTGGAGGGGATGGGGCACAAATCAAACTCACAAAATTTAGCTACAACCTTAACTATGGAGTGGCTACAATGGCATGATAATTCATCATCTGAGTCACAGGGAAAATGAAGAGCAAATTTTTTAAAACTCCTCTAGTTTTTTTAATTAGCTCTTTTTAAAATGGCACTATACAAGTAATAAACAATACTTAGTGCTGTATTCAGAATTTTCTTGGAGTTTAGCTCTTGACATATTTCCAGTTTTTCACGCTGTAAAAAAGCTTGGGAAGGCTCTTTTGGAATTTATTTTCCCTTTGAAGAGCAAAAAAGGCAATTAAAGATAATCACTGGAACCCTTTGCAAGGTAGCCAAGAAAAACAAGTGAAGAAAGGGTTTACTAGGACAAGTTGATTACCACCATTTCGTTGTTAGGTCAGAATTGGGCCTCGGAGAACATTCTACTGAAACTTGTCGCATAATAGTCAGTGCTGCCAATATTGTTAGAAGGAAATATTCTTTAATCTTGTCTAATCTTTTGAAAGTTCATGTTAGGTATCAGCAACTTCTTTCTGCAATGATGACATCATCCAAAGCCTCCTGATGAGATGTTGCCAGAAGGAAAAAAATTGAAACCAGATGGGTCGGTAATGTGAGAAGCAGTTTGACATTAATTGTTCCTCCTTCTTTGAAATCTAATTTGAGCGAAAGCATGGTGTTATTTCTCTAGGTGAAATTTTCTTTGTTTTTAATATAGCTAAATTGGTGGGGAAAATGGAAGCACTCTGATCAAGGATAGATATTTACGCCAAACTCTTCAAGGCTAATACCAAGGAAAACTGGTTTATCTAAAGCAATATTGTACCTCATTTATGGTTACTCTGATTTGTCACAATTTTGACATGATTAGTTCCCTTAAGTCTCTTAAACCTGTTAAAAACAGTGTCAGAAGGGCAAGGGGGGGGGGAGGAAGGAACAAAACAAAACAGCAGACTGAGGCAATGACATACCGATTAGCTATTTTCCTGACCTTAGAATGCATTGCAGAACAGAACAAAAAGTGATCATAAATTGACCTATGTGGTGTTGCTGTTACTGAAGTTATTGCAGAAATGCAATGTGATGATCTACTGTAGTATGACAGAAAAAGCATACAGACTATTTGCTTAACAAGAGAAAATAATTCAGTAAGCATTACATATCATACTTAGGGGTTGTCTCGTTGATTTGTGCTCTTTCCCTCCACCTTTATCCAGAGGTGACACATCGGGGGGCATGCGTTGTCACATGCCCTACCCCCCAGAATTGCTGCTTGTATTGAGCATGCTCTCATGGATTGAGCATAGTCAGTAACGCTGCTGAAGTCAGTTGCGCTCACTCTGCCCCTCCACTGTCAAGTGGACCAGGTCATCTCTGCCCCTATCTGTTTGTTGCATCCATCTCTTGTCTCATTTTATATTTCCATTTTAAGCTTTTGAGGGTCATCTATTTATTATTTGTTTGTACAGTGTCTAGTTCAGTGGAGCCCTGCTCAATGACCACAGCCCTTAAGTTCTACTGTAATACAAATAATTGGGAAGTTCCTTAAAATTGGATGAAGTGTATCTTCTAGTCAGTGAGTAGATCAGGGGAATGGGAATCAGCACTTTTGTGTTCTGTTACCATCTCTGACAGTGACTTGCAATGTGAATTTGGGCTTATTACTTAATCCTGTCACATGAACCCTGTGTCATATGACCCCCTGGGCCTTCACTTCCCATCAACTCCCCTTTACTGGGGACTACATTTTCGATAATTCCCCTTTCCTTCAAAGGCCAAGTCCTAATGACTATTGACAGCAGTGCCTCCCTTAAGTTTAGTGTTTGCAGAAGTTAGCACCTATAAAGAGGCTGAATTTGAAACATCTAGATGCTAAAATATAGAGATAAGACATTGTCAGGTTTTCACTCAGTGCTGCAACTACTTAGCAGTATACTCGATTTTTTCAAAAATGGCTGTATTTAATATATTCTGCTGTGGGTAGGTTTTCCTTTATGTGCCAATGAGTCTTGACTGTAAGATGAAACCAAAGTGATTGAAATGTCCCACTCTGAATTAAACTATTTTTAATTTAATATCTTTGTAACCTGTGTTTTTTCTATAAGTAGCTGATGGTGTGTTCTATGCAATGTTTTCACAACAGTCTTCAAAGTTAGGAAAATCAGCCACTTTTTTTTATCAGAATGACATATGGGCTGAAAATGACAAGAGTATGCCACTTCAGCAAGAGTAGTAATGCTTAGGGGTGTTTTGTAATTGGAAACTCACCATTTTTTTTTACTTGAATCATTTCCAGAAATGCCCTAAGACAACAATTTGACGCCTATGCAGTAATGAACAGAAGTTGTTTGCCAAGTAAAATCTTAAACGTTGAAACATTGGTAGCTGATAGTAACTGATGGGGCCCCAGTATATTTTTTAGGACTCCTAACCTCTTCAAAATCTTCTAAGAAAATACCAATTTGCTGATCTTCCCTTGCTGAATGTTTCAGTTCTTTCTATGAATGCGTGTCTCTGATTGTTGTCGTACAATTGTTTCACATTACGTTAATGATGTTTAGACTTCATCTCTGTAGCAGCTTTAAGTTTAGTTTATCATTTGTGTGTTTTGACATATCGTATTGCATATAGATTTAAAAGCAATAATAGCTCTCTGTAATCTTCAGGTTTCTACAGACTCCCCTGGTTGGATGGTTTTGCGCTATCTTGACCAGACAAGTACCGTAATTATTAATGAAGGGGCAAAAGAAAATGTAGCCAAAGTTCCATGAGTATGGAATGTACATAGCTTGAGAGCAGAGTTCCATCCCCAGTGAAAATATTTCAGTAAAATACTGTAACACAACAGGTATACTAATTCACTGGTAATAATGACCAATGACAGCAAAATTGAACCCCAAATTATCCAGATTAACCAAAAAGATGAAGGAAAGAAACCGCAGAGGCCAGATTAGGAAAATATTCTACAGGACTGCACAAGTCAATGTATAACCAAAGCAATACAGATCCTGTTTCAAATGGTTTATTAGAAGAAATAATAAGTATATCTGACACTCTAAAATATGTGGTAAACAAAATGAATTTGACACAGGGGAAGACTGCATCCATATAGGTGTGTGTGTTCTAATGAATAAAACAGGACTGGGATTCAAGAAACATACGATCTATTCTCACTCATTTCTCTGAGGTGCTGGGTGTCGCTTAACTCATCTGTGCCTCAGTTTTATTATTTATAAAATGGGGTATTATCAGTTAGAATGATCATGATTAATTTACGTTTGTAAAGAACTTTGTATCCTTGGATATTGTGATATGGTGAAGGCAGAAGGCAGTAAAAGAGTGCTGGATGGGAGATATGTGAGCCCCAGAATGCTCCGGGCTTTGTTCCCTGCTGACTCACTCAGAACCACTGGGGGCAATTAGGAGCAGCTGAGGCTGATTAGTGATCAGCCAGGTGCTCCATAAAAGGGCTCCGCCCCAAACACACAGTGCACGAGCTGGAGGAAGTAGGAGTGCTGTGCTGTGCTGTGCTGTGCTGTGCTGTGCTGTGCTGTGCTGTGCTGTGCTGTGCTGTGCTGTGCTGTGCTGTGCTGTGCTGTGCTGTGCTGTGCTGTGCTGTGCTGTGCTGAGGTGAGGTGAGGTGAGGTGAGGTGAGGTGAGGTGAGGTGAGGTGAGGTGAGGTGAGGTGAGTGCTGAGCGGGGGTGATAGGAGTACGGAGCTGTGCCGAGGAACGAGCTGGTGAGCAGAGCGCTGTGGTGGAGCAGTGAGGAGGAAGGTACCAGCTCCAAAAGCCAGAAGGACTGAAGGAGGGGGAAAATTAGCCCAGGGGAAGAGTGTGCCGTCTGGAAAGCAGTACCAGCAGCACATAGCTGCTTCTTATAGGGCCCCTGGGCTGGGACCCGGAGGAGCAGGTGGGCCCGGGTCCCTACCCCCTCCCTGTGGGAAGACGGGGTGACGGGCAACTTCCTGGCCCACTACAAGCAGGAAGGTGCGAGACCCACTGAGGGAAGCCGGCCATCAGCCACAATATATATTGCCTATTGTCAGACCATGACAGTGGGAATATACCCATTTCAACCAACCTCTCATGTTGCTTCTGGCTAGCCACATCTAAGTACTCAACCTACAGAATCCAACCAGCACCACAAACATACTTACCCATGAATTTGCAGCCAGCCTACATCACAAAAAAATTAAAATAAAATATTGAACTTGCAGTATTGTGGGTCTGATTAAAATCTGAGGCGAACTCTTGATTGTGTCATTTTATCAAAATTGAATATATGTCAAAACCTCAGACAAAGTGGTATGCAATTGTTTTACTAGGCACAAAATAATTAATGGCAGAATCTACTTCCTTCTACATCAAATACCTGATTTTTTTATACAGAAGAACTTGTTGCTTTTGAGCCCGTACATAGCCTTAATGATACACTTAAATGACTGGGATAATTTTAAAACATTTTGGAAAATGTGACAGCAATATAATTCATAAATAGCTCTTGGCCCATATACAAATAAATAAATAATAGACCTGTCTACTGATGAAAACAACTACACATTGATCTGAAATAAAATACTTACTAATGTATTATCTTTCAGCTTCTCCTCGTTTGGAATGTTCCTATTGGGTTAATAAATCTTGATATTCACCTCAGCAAAAGTCAATTTTATATTTGGTTCTTTTATTTTAAGTTAAGGTTGCCAGCACTTCACACATACACCTCACGGTTCTCTCTCCTCCCCACCCCATCCCCCTACAAATCCTCTCTCATTCCCCTTGAATGAACAGGACATGAGCTGTGGCCGCAGGAGTATAAATATATGGAATGTCTTATTTCTGTTCAAGATTTATCATAGAAAAGTGTCTCTCTTTCACTGCATTAAGGTGAGATTTCATAGATTCTGTCTTTTCTCCTCTCTGGAGAAGTTGCTTTTATTATTTTTTTTATGTTTCATGAATTAGCTTGAAAATTTTGTTACATCTGATTAATTTCATTATTAAACAGGCCAAGAGAAACTGTGCTGCCTTCAGAATTTGATATCACAATTGTTACAATTGTTACAATTGGACTTATTTTTGTAAAGTGAAATAATCATGTCCAGAAAAAAATATTCCCACTCCATCAAACTCTCTGTTCTGTTTGACACACAAATTCCTCATTCTATGGGATAAATTCTTTAATCTAGAAATCATGTTTGGTGATTTATGGACTGCTGCTACTAATATTACCACAATTCTGTGAAAAATGAGATTTTTTCCCCCACCCCTGCAATAGAAGTACAGTGCTTCTGTTGCTTTTATATCTTTCAGCACCAATGGAGGGAAAGGGCAACGGTAAAGTTTGGCATGTGTCTACTTAGTTCCATTTAAGAAAAGGGTTCACAAAGCAAAGTTAGTTTTTCAAATTGCAGTTTTCCCCTGCACACTGAAGTCAATAAATATAGCGAGTTTAACATCCTGTGTGATGTTTAAGGCATTGAAGGCTTCGACCATGAGAGAGAACACCGTTTCAGCAGTGGTCATGATATGACAAACCCCACATGGGAATGCCCTCAGGAATGATGAGTAATATTCCAACACCCACCCCCTCATTGGAAACCTCAGCAAGGAAGGCTCAGCTAACCTGTGAAACCAATATAGTTACTCCAGATTTACACTTGTGTAAATGACAGCAAACTTTGCAGTAAAAACTAGGTGTCTTTCTACAACTGACAAATAGCAACAAGAATTGTACAGGATATATGTAATCTGGTCCTTCCCTTACTTTCATTAAGTTATCCTGAAATGGACAACCAGGTTACACATTTTTATTTTGCAATAAATTATTCTGATGCTTATATTGTTCCTGCTTACAAATAATTTATTTGTGTGACACTGGCTGGATTAGGGGGGCCCTTGAAGTGTATTCAGGAGCTCTGATTACTCCTTCCTACACCCATCTTGCGTTGGGGGTGTGATGCTGGCTGGATTGGGGGGGTGGGGGGGCATTTATTATGTTATTTAACATCAATACGTCAGAATCATAATAATTCATGTGAGATATGCCATGTCAGGTACTGTTAGAAAGGCTATAATGTGTTAAGTAAGATGATAATGTTTATGTTCATGTGTTATATGTGTAATGGAAGTTATGGATATGTTTGATATATCTCTATTTCAAATTGTGCTGTGTCTGGGTGACACCCAAGACAGGATGGCTGCAGCAATAGCCTGCTTAATGGCTCATTAAGAAATTCACAGGTACAATGGGCCAGGAGGAGAAGCCAGGGATATACCTGATGAGTCACCAGTCACTCAAGTGACCTTGAACTCCATCTTATTCCTGTACATTTCCACAAGCAGTATGGCAAAGGCCAAAGGACATAAATGGAAGCTGTCTCACATCCATTTTGTCTTCTGTCTTCAGTCACCAGTCTTCAGCCTACCTCTGGATCAACTCACCTACAACTGAACTGAACTTAAGCTGTGAAACAAAGGACAGACCCATCCAGGTACTGGATGTATACCAGAGGGACTATACAAGCCTGCAAATGCCACAATTCTATTAGAAGCCTGATATATATGGACTTTCAAATCAATTATATGTGTCTGATGGCTTTAATCCTTTAACATTTCTCTTATAGTTTGTTTCTTTCTTTTTATAATAAACCTTTAGTTTTAGTTACTAAAGGATTTGTTGGCAGCATGGTATTTTGGGTAAGATCCAAACTTATATTGATCTGGTACTGTGGCTGACCCTTTGGGGTCAGGAGGAACCTTTTTGGTAAAGAGCATAGAATTTTAAATAACTGGTCTCTTTACTGGTCCTAGTAGCTGATTGGGAGCCAAAGACTGAAATGAAGTAAAGGGGGCTGTGTATATTTTTATTTTGGCCTCTTGATATCCAGTGTGGGGAATCAGAAGCACTGTTTGTGGCTGGTTGGGAAGTCTGACTTCAGTGTCACCCATCAGGGTTGGGAGAATCTGCTCTCCTTTTGCAATCTGCTCTGACCTTAGCATTTTCAGGTGGCTACCATAGGCACGGTCGGGTCACAGTGATGTAGTTGGCAGGATCTACAGAACCAGAACATTTGGGCTTTGGATCAGAACCTCACGCTATTCCAAATTTTAAAATTTGATACTGAGAGTGTTAAAGATTAAAGTTAGTCAGGATGAGTGGTTCACAATCAGATAAAGCAATCAAGCTGCAAACTTTGGGAGAGAGCCAGCGTTTTCAGCATGAGAAAGAAATGGCAGAACTTCGCTTGTGGGAAAAACAAAAGATGGATGAAATGGAACAGAGGGCTCATTGAAGGCAGATGGAAAAAGCCAGAATCCAACTCCAGATCCTGGAAAAGAAAAAAGGTCTGACCTCACCTAGAAGTCCAGCTTCTCTTAACAGCAATTGGGAGAGAATCTTTCCAGTTTATAACAACTTTGATATGTGTGATACTGATATGGTAAATATATGTAACCAGGTTAATGTCACCCAATCCAAGAGAGAGTGTAAATGTAAGTCTTCTATGTTACCTATAATCAACAGGGAAATTTGTGAAGGGGAGGTGCATGACTCCTAATTGTCTGTGTTCAGCCAAGTGACTGGTGACTGAAGACAGAAGACAAAATGGATGTGGGGTAGCTGCCTTTTATGTCCTTTGGCCTTTGCCATGCTGCTTGTGGAAATGTACAGGAAGAAGATGGAGTCCAGGGTCACATGAGTGACTGGTGACTCATCAGGTATATCCCTGGCTTCTCCTCCTGGCCCATTGTACCTGTGAATTTCTTAATGAGCCATTAAGCAGGCTATTGCTGCAGCCATCCTGTCTGGGGTGTCGCCCAGACGCAGCGCAATTTGAAATACAGATATATCAAACATATCCATAACTTCCATTACACATATAACACATGAACATGAACATTATCATCTTACTTAGCACATTATAGTCTTTCTAACAGTACCTGACATGGCATATCTCACATGAATTATTATGATTCTGATTTATTGATGTTAAATAACATAATAAATACTCCTCCCCCAATTCAGCCAACGTCACAATTTGTAGCCTTTGTTTTTTAGTAAGCCAGCCCAACATATCAACTTGTTTATTTACAATAAATACTGTAAACGTTGCATATTATATTTCCTGCAGAGAGCAGATTTCTCTTTCCACTTTCATGTTAAGTTATGCTATGGCTTCTCAATATATTTAATTATACAGCAGATCAGCTTGTTGGTAAATCTATTTGCCTACTAATGCCTAAGATAACAACATATCCATTCAATTAGGAAGAACCCTGGATTTACTTTCTATTAATGCTGAGCACAAGCTTATGGAACAAACACCGATACCTCCAACTAATGTACGTTAATTAATTTACCTGAGTGCACATAGTATACCAGTCAGTATAAAAAGGTCAGAATTTATTGTTGGTGGGCAAAGAGATAAACAGACTTATTCAGGTTTGGTGAATTCAAGTAATATATAGAACCCAGAGCTGGGAAACTTGTTCATATTCTACTGGGATATCCTGCTAAAAATCAAAGATCTGGGCTAAGCAGTATTGTTTCTTGTTTTATACACAGCATTTTGCAGGAGGGACGGGGGTGAATTGGAGAAATTCTTGGCATACCTAGAAAAGAGGGCAAGGACTATCTTTTTGTTCCATGTTTGTACAGCAGATAGCACAGTGGGGTCCTGGTCCATGACTGGGGATTGTAGGCATTACGGTAATACAAACAATAAATAATAATTGTGAATGATCCTTTGGTGTATAATATTCTAGAGAAGTTTAATAGGAAAATATGAAGAACTTGGAACAGCCATATTACTAGAACATTTGTATTCTTAAATGGAATACTGATGCAATTTCATTTTTGAGGCATAATTTTATATTTATATTAATTTTTACCAGCTTGACTCAGCAAACTCATTGTTTCACGGGCACTGTGCAGGAAAACTCAAGTGATGGTTCTGTCTTTTATGTTTCTTTCCATTCTTCATCAATATAATAGGGCTATAGTTTTTCTATACTTACTATATATTCCATGAACTTCATGTCCTGAAATTTAATTAAATACATTTTTCACCACACTTTCATGAAATTAACACTTCCTCCCTTGAAGTGACAATTTTATGGAGACATTCTTGTGTCCCATGAAATTAGAAAAATTCACATCCACTAGGCATTTATTTGCACATCCAAAAGTGATAAGCTGTGTTGCATGCCATTTTCATTAGCACACCTGCTGATCTTACCATTGCTAATTAAAGACTGCATTTAAAGCATTGTAAACAGCACTTTGTGGTTGCACTTGATGAAGACAATTACAATGTGCCCACTTTAAAAAAGGAACATTAATACCATGGTTACCTGAGGGAAATCAGTGTACTGTACAGTATATAATATAAAGGTAGTCGTACCTATATGACCCTATAGGGAGAATTTTATGTAGGTATTATTAAAACAGAGGTCATGCCACAGAGAGGTAGGTTAAGAGCGTGGTCAAAAGACAATGTAGTGGTTAATGTCAATTTTATATTTTCAAGGGAATATCTAATACTGTAATGAGAAGACATAATCAATATCCACAAGATGTGCTAATATGTTTAGTGGTATTCTGAGAAATATCAGTAGCTATCTCACCAAGGATAAGCTAGATGAAACCAAAAAATTATGAAAATGGGAGGTGAAGGTCCATGAAAGTTTCTATTCTTACCAATACTTATTAAACTGAAGCAATGTGATTCTGTTACTGGCCAATATTTTTATTTTGCTGGATGAAATTGAAGAACAATTTTAAGTGAAATGTAATCCTGCTGAGAATGGTAAAATCAGAATGGAGAATACATAGTAGGTGTGGAAATCTCAGAGGAAATAAGATAAAAGACATGCATCATGTGTTTTGTGCCATCCTGACTAATAATAGCAGAAGTACTGTCATGCCACATTCACAATAAGATAAATCATGAATGATCAAAAACCTTGGTGTAACTAACAATAACGTAGATACACAAGACATATTGGAGACTTGGAATAAGTAGAGTCCATGCCAACTGAGTAGACTAGGAATTAAAGCTGGTTGAAAATTTTCTGTCAAGCATGTTTTTGACAGAAAATGTCTTTTTGACTAAATGAATTTTTTGTGAAAAAAATTCTGGCTATGTTGAACAGAACATAGCATACAAAACAAAAGGATTTTTTTAATTTCAGCAAACCAAAAATGTTTCTTATTTGTTTTATTGACAAAACCCAGAAATATTTGGAAGAAACATTTTGTCCAGAATGAAAAACAAATTGTTTTAGTCCAAATTTTTCACAGGGAAAAAAAATATCCAAAGCTTTTCTATAAAAGCTCTAAAAAGGCTTGAGTTGAGTATATCCTGCCAAAACTCACATCCTAATGTGTCCCAGGTAGGGGTGGTCTTTTAAGAGCAGGCAAGCTGAAAAAGGCCACTTATTTTATTCAGCTCTGTATGTGTTTTTTGGCTATGAGCTGAACAGGCAGCAGCTGACTTGAGGAATGAATGGAAAGGAGAATGGCTTCAGGCATGGTTGGTTCTGGGGCTGCAACATCTGTGGTTACAAAGCATCCTGAATTGGGAGGTGTCATATGACAATGATAAAGAATTATAGAAAGAGTGGCTTTCTTCTAACATTGAACAAGGAGAGGGTGACCAGATGTCCCGATTTTATAGGGACAGTGCTGATATTTGGGGCTTTGTCTTATACAGGTGCCCATTACCCTCCGCATCCATTGTCCCCATGCTGTCTGGTCTGCTGCTACAATTTTAAAGAAACAGCACCCTAAAGTTAATTGACAAATGCCAATTTTTTAACATAAAACATTTTGAATTTTGATAAAAATTTCCTCTAGACATTTTTGTTTTTGATGAAAAACCAAAATTGAAATCCCACAAGTTTTTCAGTTTTCAAAAAACTTTTTTAGTATTCAGTGAAAAACTTCACAGGTTACTTTCTGTTTTTTTATTGAAAACAAAGAACATTTTTACCAAAAGGAAAAATTTCCACAAACATTTTTATTTTGGTTAAAAAAAAAAAAAAAAAAAGCTCTTTATTGGGCAGGGGGAATGTTTTGCTGAAAAAAATGTTGTTGAAAAAAATGCTGTACTATATGCATATCCTCAGAGGAAGTGATTCCAGAGAGAGGGGAGAAGAAATTATTCCTCAGATAGTCAGCTCAGCTTCAGTCCTTCATTCCAGATTCAAACTAGGTGGGTATATGGGATATGTCTGGTGTATATCCACCTCTCCTGAGTTTGCCTCCTTTTTCTCCAGAATCTAAGCTGTCATCTTAAAAATGTGCCATAATGGGCAGTAACTTATTTAATGTTCAGCTTTGATTTGGGATACAAAGAAAAGTTTTAAAATAATTTCATATAATGAAGGATGGAATTGGCATTCAAAAAAAGAAAACAAATATCATAGAATTATAGAACCATAGGGTTCAAAAGGACCGCAAGGGTCATCTATTCTAACCCCCTACTAAAATGCAAGAATTGTTGGGTCTAAACCATCCAAGACAGATGGCTATCAAGCCTCCTTTTGAAATCCAGTGAAGGAGTTTCCACAACCTCTCTAGGCAGTCTAGTCCATTGTCCTACTGTTCTTACAGTTAAGAAGTTTTTCCTGAGATTCAATCTAAATCTGCTATGCTGTAGTTTGAATCCATGGCCTCTTGTCCTGCCCTCTGTGGCAAGAGATAACAACCTTTTTCTATCATTTTTATGGAAGCCTTTCAATTATTTGAAGACCACTATCATGTCCCCCTTAATCTCCTTTTTTCCAAACTAAATATACCCAGTTCTTTCAGCCTTTGCTCGTATGACTTGCATTCCATCCCATCCATCATCTTTGTCACTCACCTCTGGATCCTCTCCAGTTTCTCCACATCCTTTCTATACATTAATGACCAAAACTGGACACAGTATTCCAGCTGAGGCCTAACCAGTGCTAAGTAGAGTGGTACTATCACTTCCTGTGACTTGCATGCTATGCCTCTGTTAATGCAACCAAAAACTGCATTTGTTATTTTTGCAACAGCATCGCATTGCTGCCTCATGTTGAGGTTGTAATCCACCACAAATCCCAGATCCTTCTCAGCAGTGCGGCTGCCAAGTCAATTATACTTCATTCTGTATTTGTGCATTTGGCTTTTCTTCCCTAAGTGTAGCACCTTACATTTGTCTTTATTGAATTTCATTTTGTAATCTATAGCCCAGTTCTCCAATTTATCAAGATCCCTCTGAAATTTAGCTCTATCATCCAAAGTGTTGGCAGCTCTTTCAGCTTTGTGTCATCTGTAAATTTGATCAATATGCTTTCTGTTCCATATTCAGGTCATTAATAAAGATGTTAAACAATACTGGACCCAGAACAGATCTCTGTGGAACTCCACTTGAGACCTTCCTTCAATCTGACATCATTCCATTAATAGAATAGTTACTTTTTGCTTGTGGTTGTTTGATCAATTATGTATCCACTTAATGGTAGTTCCGCCACATCCACATTTCTTCAATTTACTTATAAGAATGTCATGTGGGACTGCGTCAAAAGCCTTGCAGAAGTCCAGATATAGTATATTCACCCCATTCCCCCTATCCACCAAACCAGTTATCCTATCAAAGAAGGAAATCAGGCTGGTTCGGCATGATTCGTTCTTGGTAAATTCATGCTGGCTGCTACTGATTACCCCTTCCTCCTCCAGGTATTCACAAATTGAATGTTTTATATATAGCTCTATTAGCTTCCTGGGTATTAAAGTCAGACTGAGACTGGTCTATAGTTCCCCAGCTCCTCCTTTTTCCCCTTTTTAAAGATGGGCACTACATTAGCCCTTCTCCAATCTTCTGGGAACTCTCCTGTCATACATGAGCTTGCAAATACTATTGCCATGGCTCTGACATTTCTTCAGTTAATTCCTTTAGTAACCTTGAATGAATCGCATTAAGCACTGCTAATTTGAATTCATTTAAATTGGTCAGAAGATCTCTGATGTATTCTTTACTTATCCTGATCTGTATCCTTTCTCCTTTATTGTCCACGGTAACTTTGCTAGTTCTCTGGTCCCCTATTATTTTTTGTAAGAAAACTGAAGCAAAGTAGGCAATGAGCAGCTCTGCCTTCCTATTGTTTTCCATTACCAGCTCACCTTCTCCACACCATCCTTGATATTTCTTTTTTGCCTGATATATTTGAAGAATCCCTTCTTATTGTCTCTAACATTCCTTGTCATATTTCATTAGTCAGAATGAAGAGAAAAAAGCAGCCAATCAAATACTCTTTCAGCAAGGCCCCAGACTCCATATAGTAAATGGAGGAGCCAATAATCTTTCCATGCTGGCACTTATCTTGTAATGTACTTGATACTTTGGGTATTTATGTTACATTAATATTGTTAACTATGTAGTCAAAATAGTATGATTAAACTGTTTGGAAATCTACTATTATCGTATTGTTGTTTATGGTTGATGGCCACTTCATTCTCAGTTGTGGTATTTCTTGTTTGCTCTTTTTCCTCCTCTTGGCAATTTTGACTATCTCCAGAGTAATTATATAACACCCTTAATCCTCAAAGGAACATCTCTGCTTCTGTATGTATTTGATGCAGACACTATAATGAAGGCCCTTTTGCACACTTGTGGCTTGGCCTGATTTCATGTGATCACAAAGACATGCCCTCTCCATTATCCCCTCTGACTGACTAAATATTTAGTCAATATTGTTAAGTTCTGTAATGTCATATGTTCAGTATATTTTATTTATTGGGCAACATTAATATCTAGTGTTGTCAGGGGGTTTACATCAGGGCCACCTTCCTTGTCACTCTGTGAAAAATTAAATTCTTATATTAACTATTTTAAACAATCTGGTTGAGACTCCTCTTAATTTCCATTAAATATAATGGTCTTTTTTTTTTTTTTTTTTTTTTTGAGGGAGCTTATTTCTTAGTATAAAACTGGTCTGCTCCTAATTAACTTCCAAAATACCTTATTTTACACAAAAAATGTTTTCAGGGGGAGATTTTCCAGACTTCCCTGTTTAGCTTTTTAAAATTTTCTGCATGCAGAAATGTAGCTGATGACTCATATCAGACTATTCAGTTTGTTTTCTGGGTTCCTTCACTGAAGCACAAGCACTGTTATAGTGGTACCACCTGCAGAGTGAAACTTCGTAGTCAAGCAGTGACAGGTGGGATGCAGTCATGGCCATAACAGAAACCTGGTTGATGGTGAAAATTAATGGGGATGAACACTGACTAATACAGTGCTCTTCAAGTTACACTGACACCTTGAATTTCTTGGAGTAATCATTAAAAAAATAAAATCTTAATATAGCATACATAATATTGCTGAATTTAAAAAAAAATGTTTGTTCTGCTCCCTGTTTATGTTTAGAAGGATCCTTTGAGCAGGTGGAGAAAGCAACAAAATGAGACATGCTAGGTCTTACATCTCCTCCACCCCTTTCTTTCAGTGCTCACACCATCCTGTTTGATGCCTCTTCACCTCAGTTTCACTTTCATCTCAGCCTTGGCGGTCACTGGTCAGTGCCCTTTTATGGAGGCGGGGGAAGGAAATGCACAGGCAGCAACACAGTCTAATGTATAAAATATCAACTGAAATGAAGAGAGAAGAGCAGAAATGTTTCACCAATTTTCCAGTTACATTAATCTTATGGGTTACTTGTAATAGGAGCAAGTATAACATTTTCCAGAAGGAAAAGCAATTTTCAAGGTGAGTGGCCATTTAAAAGAAAGAGCAATTAAATGTGTCTTTAGGCCAGAAGTTTTCAAACTTTTTTTGCTGGGACCCCCCCTTTGAAAATATTTCAGGCTGTGATGACCCCCCCCCCCCATGCCATACCACTTACCTCCCATGGTATGCCACCCTTGCTTCTGCACCGTTGCTAGGGGGTGATGCTGCCTTCAGAGCTCCTGGCTTGCAGCCACTGTTCTTTGGCCACCCGGCTGTGAAGGGCTCTGGCTGTCAGCCATGCACAGGGCTGACAGCCACAGCTCTGGCATGCACGGGGGTTGACAGCTCACAACTCCCCCATAATAACCTCATGACCCCTTGAGGCGCCCAATCCCTAGTTTGAGAACCCCTGCTTTAGGCCAAAGAAAGACTAACTGCAAATAGAAGTAGGCAGCATATAAGAACTAAAGCTGGAGATGAATCTCTCTGACTGGAAGTAGTAATAGAAATAAGATGTAGATTGCCAGGTCATATGATAAGCATAACTAAAAGAACCTGTGAAAGAGGTACCTTTGAAATGACAGTGTTTAGTGCCTCAGCTATAAATATGAAAATGAGATCAAAGGAAAAAAAATCATGTTGCATCCCATTTCCCTGCCATTTAGGTCTGCATGTTTTCTATTTAAAGCCCTAAAAACACACGATTAACTTTGCTCTGTCTCCCTTCTGTCTCCTCACTGGTCACTAAGGAGGAATAATTGGGCAGAAGAATCTGAAATGGGAGCATGAGAAGAGGTTGTTGCGTGAGGAGTTTCTGGGCCTCAAAACCTACACACCCATAGATGGTACAGCATCTGCACCTGATGGAAGGAAAGGAATTGTTCAAGCTAGGTATCTTCTGGAAAGAAGGAAATTGTGGTACGTCCAGATCCATTTACCTGCCCAGAATCCAGAGGAAACACAATGGCCTTTTTCTTTTTTGTGGCTCTCCACAGAAGGAATGTGGTTAGGAGCACAAGAGTTGTTCCTCCTACACAGCTCCACACTATATGTGCATGTGCTCATGCACACACCTACTTTGGCTTTCTATAAGCTTACCTCTTTCATACACATTCTATTGTCCTTATTCTTTGCTCTGTGCTATTTTTCATCATACAAGCTGATACAATGAATGTCACTTCACTGCATGATGTCAACAATGATGTTAACGTTCAGAAGAATAGATAGAACATTTTGCAAGGGACAGGTGGACAACAGGCTTCCTCAAGCCAGGACATGAGATGCCACTCTAAGATTGAATAGGCTTCTGAAGTTGATGGGCATGGACCCGCTGATGGTGGTTCATATTGGCACTAATGACTTGATCCCAATGTCATGCGGGCTGGCTTGAGTGGGGGGGCATTTAGTATATTGGGTGACATCAGTATGGCAGAATCATAATAATCCATGTGGGATATGCCATGTCAGGTACTGTTAGGAAGGTTATAATGTGCTAAGTAAGATAATAATACTTATGTTCATGTGTAATATTTGAAATGGAAGTTATAGATGTATTTGAGATGTCTGTATTTCAAATTGTTCTGCCTGGGCAACACCCCAGATAGGAAGGCTGCAGAACAATGGCCCGCATAATGGCCCATTAAGGCATTCCCAGGTGCAAGGGGCCCTGAGGGAGAAGCCAGCATCACCACTGAGTCACCAGAACCTGCTTACGTGACTCTGGACTCCATTGCAGGCAGCCTACCTGATGAAACATCAGCACTGTCCCACGTGACTATGGACCCCAGGCACACCGGAGGAGTCACCAGGATTGGCCCATGTGACTATGGACTCCATTTTGGGTCTTGTGACTGCCCACAGGCCGCATGGCCAGAGGAGGGGGTTTATAAGATCAAGCCAGAGAAACCATTTTGTCTTTGTTCCTGTCCAGTCTGCAGACCTACACCTATCTCTGGACCAATTCATCTTGCAACTGAACCGAAGGACTTAGACCCATCCAGGTACTGGATGTGAACCAGAGGGAATTACACAAGCCTGCAACTCCACATTTCTTCCAGAAACCTGAAGTATATGGACTTTTTATCATTTGTATATCTGTGATTTACTTTAACCCTTTAACATTGGTTTATTTCTTACCTTTGTAAAATAAACCTTTAGTTTTAGATACTAAAGGATTGGCTGGCAGCGTGGTATTTTAGGTAAGATCCAAACTTATATTGGTCTGGTGCTGTGGCTGACCCGTTGGGGTCAGAGGGAACCTTTTTAGTAAAGAGCAGAGAGTTCTAGTAACTGGTCTCTTTACTGGACCTAGTGCTGATTTGGGAGCCTGGAGCTGGAATGCAGTGAAGGGGGCTGTGGGCATTTGTGGACTGGCTTCTTGATATCCAGTGTGGGGTAATCAGAATCAGTTCGTGGCTGGTTGGGAAGCCGGGCTTCAGTGTCACCCACCAGCGTGGGGAGAATCTGCTTTCCTTTTACAGCCTGCCCTGACCTTGGCATTATCAGTTGGCTACCCTGGGCACGGGTTGTATCACACCCAGTCTATAAATACCTACATGGGAAACAAATATTCAACCTAGTAGAGGTTACGTATAACACGATCCAGTTGTTGGAAGCTGAAGCTAAACAAATTCATACTGGACATTTTTACAGAGATGGTAATTAACTACTGGAACAATTTACCAAGGGTGGTTGTGCATTCTCCATCACTGGCAATTTAAAAATCAAGATTGGATGTTTTTCTGAAAGATATTCTCTAGGAATTATTTTGGGGAAGTTCTATGGTCTGTGTTTTACAGGTTGTCAGACTGGATGACTGCAGTAGTCCCCTCTGGCCTTGGAATCTATGAATGAAAACATCCAATCATAATATGTGAATTTCCCCCATCCTTTTTTTTTTTAATCTACTTTAACCACTGGTGCTGAGCCAGTGAACTCATAGACACTTCTGTTTCTATGTCTGAACAAGCTAGAGGTGCTGATCCAATGACAACACTGAGGCATGTCCCTTGATGTCAGACCAGCAAATTTAATGGTCTGAGCCAAAGAACTCATGAAAGTCTTGTCACATAAGCCCCAAATATAAATGACCTAAATTGAAAAAGGGCTAATAAAAATCAAATCTATCTAACACTCTTATTCAATAAAACATCACGTGTAATATTTCACTGTGTTCATAACTCATTGTTTTAAGTTAGCATTTTAAAATTTCAAGCAAAATTATGTTGTGTTGAAAATGATGAGTCATAATCTGAAACACCAAGTTACCTAGGAATAAAAGGTTCAAAAACTAGGATTTTTGAGTGAGCTTGTAACCTTCAATAGAGAGCTGAAAATATTCTCTCTCATTTCACTTTGTAGCTACCCCCATCACTGCAATTATATAAGAAACAGCAGTGCACCTGTAATTTGCATCTCCTTTATGTATTACTATCGCAAATTGGATATGGTCTATTTAAAATAAAATTACTCATTCAAGTGCAGTTCCTAGAATATAGCAGTACAGTTTAGAATATCTTCCCCTTACAAACAATGCCAGAGAATCTATTGTTTATACATTATTTGTCATGCCCCGAGTGCTCACTTGGTATCTGAGGAACCTTCTGAATATTAATGCTGCTTTTTTCTCTTCTTTAGCAAGTCTGACAAAGCAAAGATACCCAAATAATACACACTATGTAGTGTCTTTGTACAGAGAAACTGCATCATTTTCTTTTCAGTTGAAGTGTGCCACTTTAACGTAACTGTATCTTGAATTTGCATAGCCCTTATATACTTAAAGTTATGGCCACTTTTGTGCTTATTGTGCAGGGAAAAGTGTATAGTAAAACTCAAAGCACATACTGTACTGCACTTTATTTTATGATATCTTCCTTTTTTGTATTCTAGGAATAACAAGCAGAAAAGCTACACAAAACAATACTGGTAAAACAAAATTCATCTTACACTAACACAGGATTCATTAAATAATGTTAATTTCAGTAGAATACCAATGTTTGTACGTGTGACATTGATAACAATACATCATTAATTCATTATAAGCAGAGCTATTCCAATAAATAACAGATGAATTCATAATGACTGGATTCTTAAAGTGCTACCAGGTTTACTTCAGGTTTTCTGTTTCCATGTGTAATTACTACCAGAGCCTATGACTACTACCTACTTTTTTTTTTTTAATTTTATAAATGAAACGAAACAAAATTAAAAATGGTGTGCCTCAGTCTTGCTACAAAAATATTGAACATCTTAAATATCAATGTTGGTGATACCTAAAGGCATGAATTATGCTTAGTCAAGATTCATGTTTTCAGTTTATTTTCTTCAGCCTGAATCTAAATAGTCAAAATAGTCCAAAGAGTTATTCCGGAGTAGCTTGGTTACTATATTTTTTATCTGAAAAATGACTAATTCATTGTTTACAGTTATACAAATAATGAAAAAACAACAAGAGTTCTGTAGCACCTTAAAGACTAACAAATTTCTGCGGGCATAAGCTTTTGTGGACTGCAACCCACTTCATCAGATGCTGTATACAGACTAACATGGCTACCCCTCTGGAACAAATAATGAAATATGCTTCAAAGTTTTATTAACAAGATGGCTATGAAAACAAAACATTTTCTTCAAAGAGTATTCTTGGGGTATGTCTATACTGATGGCGGCAAAGTCGCCGCCGTCAGATCAACCTACCTGGATCTATTGAGCGGTCAGTGAAGACCTGCTCATTCGATCCAGAAGTTGATGTTGGTAAACCACCCCCTCAAGTGGAGTAGCACTGCATCTCCATTAGCGCAGTGCAGTGAAGACACCGCACAGAAGGGAAGCACAGAAATCGATAGGAGTTACGCATGCTACTCTGTGTAGTGTGCGTAACTCCCGTCAACTGCCGCCGAATCGCCAGGTCAGTATAGACCAGGGCTTAGTCAGAGATACTAAACATAGGAGGAAAATTAAAGGCAACTTTCCAGTAAAGTAGCAAATCTTTCATTTAAGGTGGCCACTTTTGAACATAAAAACACAGAAACTTACTCCAAATCTTACACCATGGCACATATAATAAATAAATACATACATTTTTCTCTTAAAAGAAAAGCACCTAAATACTTTAGGTTCAGTTTGGGGTATCATTTAGCACTCTGGTCCCTGATTCCGATTTCCAGCCATATTTATACCAGTGTAACATCACAGATTTCTGTTAAATTGCCCCCAATTTATACACATGTAGGATCAGAATCAGACTCCCATATCTGGCACATATTTAAGTTTACAGAATTGACTGTTAGTCTTTTCATCAATCCTTAACATATGGTTGTTTGTTCCTTTTCCATGCATTTCACCATAGCACATATGCTTAATAGACCAGAAGTATTTTTCTGTACATACTCCGTCAGAAAATATTGCTATGAGGACATGGTGAAAATAATCTCCAAAAACTTTTTAATGTATAGGTTACATGACGATTTCACTTAGATCAAGGTTACATGAGGATTGATTGATTGATTGATTTAAATTTCAAGAACCATAAAAGGGATATACAGTTGAGGGGGGAACTAAGGGGTGAATCGATTAAACTAGTTCAGCTCAAATTTGCTTCTCTTTTTTCTTTATGGTGTTTGCTATATGGTTTTTTTTCTTGGCATGCAAGAGGCTTAAACACACATACAAAAGTCAGGGCAAAAATATTAGGCTGGGGAAAAAAGGAAGCCTGTCTGTGTTTTGATCTTTTTCTGCCAGACTAGAGGAATGAGGTATAGAGTGTTGATTTAATTGTGTTAACTGCCTTGGTCCTTCAATTATGTAACCCCTATTCCACCACCAACAGCTGTGTAAAGATTCCACATGCTGATCAGTAGGTAAACCTCTGCTGTAGCTCAGAAATGTTCCTATAGTACTAGAGATGTAAGGGTCAAACTTGAGGGCATTTCAAAGAATAGACCTTTGCAGCTTATAGAAGTGGACTCATTTTCTTTAATTGTGTGCTCCCTGTAAAACCAGTTCCAAATAATATCTAGCCTATTGTTGACCCTTTATCCAGGAGTGAATAAGCCAGTTTTGACTATTATAAGCAACAACTGATTTTCCCCAGGCCTTCAGGGCCTCCTGTTGTGACTAAGGAAAATGTTGCTAATAAACGCTTTCTTCAAAGTGACTCTTCCAGCTGAATCGGAGAGAATCCAGTCACTCATTTGATGGAGCTTTAACCAAAAATGTGTTGGACAAATTAAATATGGTTTAGCCTCCTGCTCTGCATTACATCAAGAACCTATAAATGTTTAATCACAGAAGACCGTGCTCTGTAATTAATTATTGTAACTCTCCTCACAAATCAAAAGCAGCCTGGACTGCAGAGTTCAATATGTCAAGACATGGGTACTAAAGATTTTTAAAGGCGGGAGGTGAGAGGGGGGAGGGAAGAGAAGGGGGTATGAGGGAAAGGTAAATTATATATAGGCTGGAACTAGGATGATTGAACTCTTCAGATTGCTAGGAGTTAGCCAAGAGCACGTTGCTTTAGGGTACTGGCTGAAACTGTGATAGGCCATTTGTCATTCTACTGATTTCATTAATAAAGAGTTACAGACTCATTGGTTTGTAAAATAATGATAGCTTGGAAGAGTTGTGCTGTCTGTAGCCATTTCCTTCTTTTGTCCCTCATTAAATATTTATGGTTGAGTCTGAAATACCCATTCACCATGCCAGTTTGACAGTAGAAAATGGCAAGTATGGTGACACAAGCAGAGATAAAATCTGACTTTGAATTTCAATATGGACAAAAGAATTATTTTGGTCTTGATAGTGTCCACAGGAAACTCTAATTTGGCTGAACAGGATTACACCCTGACCCATTTTTAATAGACTCGTTGTAAAGAAATACTAAAACTGGTTTTGTAATTTGGATCAAAATACGAATCCCATCCAAAGAACACAAAACCTGTATAATAAACCATCCTTATTACATAAACTTCTGTCTTAAGACTTAGATCTAAATTATCCCTCAAACGTATATTTCTGTTTCATTTTCATTGCAAGCCCATCTCCATTAAACAGCTAACTCCTGTTGGTAGCTTGAGTGATTACTTTTGATAGGTTTCACTGTACAAAGCAAAAAGGCAGTTTCCCATGTCTTTGAACGATTTGACTTTCTACAGTAGCAGGGAACTCCATGAAGCCCAAGATGGAAAAGAATGTCACCAACCTCTGTGAACTATGTGGGGTCTTCAGCTCAATGTTCAGCTTATGAACATTTGAAGTTCTCTGCTAACCTAGGCAGGCCTCACAAACCAGGGCCCAAAAGAAAATATGCATAGTGGGGGAAAAAGCCTTTCCTTTTCACTTTCCTTCATTCATCTCCCCTGTCTACTTCACTTCCCTCAGTCTCACTGTGTCCTATCTGGTAGTATGACTACTTTGCCCCTGTGGCTGTCTTAGGATTGTAGACAGTTTCTGGCATACTTTGGCTTCAGCCACTAGTATTTGAACTTGCACAGTCCTAATATTCATAGAACAAAGGGAATTCTTTAAAGATGTACATTTTACCAGGGATATCTTTTAAGCATATTGGATTTAAATCTAAGATAACGTGCATTTTAAGCATATGATATAGTTCTTGCAGCAACTGCTAATTAGCTGATATATTTGGGATGAAACTAGAACTTGTTCTTTCAGTAGTCATGGTCTGCTCAAATTTGACCTTGCACATGGGTCAGTTGAGAGGATTAGTGGGGAGATACAACTGCAGAGTATTGAGTATAGCAGCCATCTCTATTTCAATTGGCCAACCCAGAGCTCACAAATTCCTTAATCAGTGACTGGTTGAGATTAGAGCAGGATGAGTGTACCTAGCTGAGGCAACTAGATACCTAGTTGGCTGGCTAAGGGAAACAAATGCAGAATGTTGCAGTCCATTTGCTGCTGTGGGTTATCTTTCTGTAGGCACCTGACATTAGTGCTTAACGATCTGCACTGGCTGCCAATTAGTTTTTGTGTGAAGTTTAAGGTGTTAGTTTTGACCTATAAAAGCCCTAAGTAGCTTATGACCTGCAAACTTGGCAGACTGTCTTTCTCTCTGTCTGATAGTGCAAATGTTCAAGCTGGAGCATCTTTTGCTTAATAGGGAAGGATTTCCTAGCAGGGCATTTTCAATGTTAAATCTTCTGTTTTCCAACTAGCTCCTGCTGTGATTGGAAATACCCCAGATCTGAGACAGGAAGGCATACTTCAAAACCTTTCTATTCTCAAGCTCTTGAATTGGGGATGATAGGTTGCGATGGTGGAATTGTGAACATTAGCAAATAGTGGGATGTGGGGGCATTTTTTGCTATCTCTTATTTAATCATTTCTGATGATGCAGGGGCATCAAATTAAATGGCTGTAGCTGTCATTTTATAAGAACTATATTTCTAAAATATTTGTCAAGTGCACCCACAGCCTGAGAATAGGCACTTTTCTATTGTTGTAGAAATAGAAACAAATAAAAACAGGAATGAAGGAGCAGGATGATTATTGTGCGATTGGATATTTTACATGTACTATAGCACCTTTCATTCTTCATGATACCAAGATGCTCAAAAGCCAGGGGTCAGATGCTTAGGTGAACTGCTCTTTTGGCTGCTCAAGACAGCTTGATCTGGCCAGCTGACAACTTCCTTGGCACAGACAGCTTGTGTACCTCCAGCCCTCTCCTTTGCCCTAGTGGAGAGACTGTGGCTGAGAGTGATGTGCTCCACCTATGTTTGACGGTTGGGAGTTAGAACAGCCCTTTAAGGTCAGCTCAGAGAATCCTTGCTTGTAGCAGTATACAAGCAGAATTGCCCAAATGAAGCCTCCTAAGTGTGGGAGGATAGACTAGCGAATCAATGCACTGGGTGGAGAGAAGAGCAATTTTGCCCAAGGACATCAGGAAGAAAAAACCCTGAACTTTGGAGGCAGTGCCATGAGACTTAATGTTTCATTTATGGTTTTTCTTATTCACCCCTTCTTTAGGGTCCATTATATAATTTTAGAAAGGCATGATTTCCTTCTAGGAAATTAACAGAACTCTTTCCTTCTCAGGCTAGAACCACGTACTTCCAGGGCACAGTTTTTCATTTTAATACATCAAGGAGCCCATAAAGTCAGTGCTAAATTAGCTCTGCAGTATGTTCAGAAGGTTGCAAGTCTCAGGTTTTTGCATGATTTCCAGTGATAGTGAGTTTCACGGCTAGGGATCCTCCACTGAGAATGTCTTGTTCCTAGCCCCCACCCTTATGATCTTCTGACCTGCACTCAGTCAACGACAACATCTCTACTGAGTGGTACTTTAGTGGAGTTCAGAGCAGCAATTGCAGTCTCTTCAGTAGCCACGCGTTAGCCTGTTAGTACTTTCTTGATAAGGACAGGAACCTTTAAATGGTTCCAGAATTGCATTGGTAGCTATTGTAGAGCATAGAGTGCTATCATGTTATGCTCTCCCATCTGTTTACTCCACATAGCAGGTTCACAGCTACTTAATCAATTATAATTTCCAAATGGCCTTCTAAATCAGTCCAAGGCAGGGCAAACTTCTGGAGCATAACAAATAGCACCTCCTCTGTCAAAGTCTCTGCTGAAAGAAACATATCATCAGTGTATCTGCTGTATCTTGGAAGGATGAAATCGTGAGGTGACTGTTGGGTGTTGGACCTGTGGTTTCAGGGAGTATAGGCTGTTCAAACATGACTAAGCCATTTCTACAGTAATAATTTTAATAGGTGTCACCAAATTTTCCACTTGATGAGCATATTTTCATAATTTGTTTCCTCTAATCTTTTTGTATCTAAGTAAAACACTTACATTTCAGCTGCCTGATTTTGCTAGTAGACTTCTAGTAATTCTTTCCCTGCATTGATTATATAATAATGATGATTTTAAAAGAGCAAGCTATTAAATTTGAAGTTTTAACAGTACCTATGTAGCAATAAAAATGTGCCATTGAGAGTGTGCTACTGAAAAACAAAGTAAAAGTTTTCATAGCTAAATTGTACACCTATTATAGTTTGAAACCTGAACTTTGGAGGCTATAAACTTTGGATTCATCTATAAATTTTAAGTACATTTATGACTGCAAAGAAGCCATCAAATTAAATGAGGCACAGTAGCAAAAGCTCAATATTCCACAAATCTGTTTTGATGTATACCAAGTGGAAGCTGGAATAGGCTCTCAGAAGCAGAAAATTCATAACATTATGTTCCCCATTAATCACCTTAATTAATGTTATATTTAGAAGGGATGAATGTGGAGAAAATCATGTTTATATTATGCTACAAAAGGACAGTATGTTATACCAGAGTCACCAAGCAAATCCAGCTCTGATGTTCACTTTCTATCAGAACTAGTGCCATGCAATTAGATCACAGAGAATCTGAAATGCAGTAGAGTTCAGGTTTTGTTATAAACTTGATGCTGAAATCATATTGGTCAAAAGGATCATTATGGTTCATAAGTCTTTCAAACTAATCTGGGCCACTGATTTTGCAGCCAAGTCATGAAAAAGTTGATAGCAATGTGAAATATAGGTGAGACTTGGCAGTTTTGACTGAGGTTTTTTCTCTGAGACTTTGGGATTGTTCAGCCTTGCCTCTCAAATGAAACTCAGAAGATGCAAAACCTCATGAATATGAAACGGAAGAAAGTGTTCATACAAACCCTGCAAAGGAAAACTCTCAAGCTTTACACAGCTCTATTGCCTCCTCCAAATATTGTCTATGAACTCACTATAACCTTTTGTCTCAAAGTCTTTGGAGGGGTGCGGGGGAAGAGCACTAAGTTGAGACTTCCAGGAGGTGCCTAGAAACGTCACCTATGAGCAGCAGTGGATAGGACCAATGACTATTGATCCTTTACTGGCTAGAAGAGCACAGAGCATGCATAAGCCAATCAGGGCCAGTAGGCAGGCTGTAAATGGCCGGTTGATTCTTCCAGGGGCTAGATAGGTGAGCTGGGAAGGAAAGATCTAAACCCAATAAGCCTAGCCTGGTCAGGGTCTAACTTTGGCTGCACTTTTTTGTTCGAGTCAATGCAACTATTTTATTTGCTTTGTGGTTTGTCAGACTGATGTGGGCCATCCTGAGCTGATTATTTGGACTGCTGTAAGATTAGGTGAGCATGCTTTGGGAGGTGTTCCACTGGCCCAGGTGAGCCCATGACAGTTCTATTGACACTTGTCATGGTTCTTAGGATTTAGTAAGATAATTGTTCCTTTTTGTCCCAAAATAAAGCTACAGCAGGGACAAAAGAAGTGGCAAAGATTTTGATTAATCTATCCCTGGCTAGAAAGAGGTGCCTTAGTATTAGCTACAGGACTGATGTCAAGCAGGAACCCAGGCTGATTCTCCAACAGAAAAGGCCAAAGGGACTCTGAATATTATGATGGTTTTTTCTTCAGGCCAAAGCTTTCTGTCTGTGAACTACAGGGACAATTTGCTCAGTGTCTGGGTGATATTTTCAATCCTCTTTTAATGAATAAAATTGTAGTCTGATACCTAAAAGCAATTGAGTGCTTTAAAAAAGTGTAATAACTAGATTGGTAGATTTATGAAGCTTCTTCATTAGGTTTTCTGTTGTTCATGTGACCAGGATTATCAATGTAAGCCTAACTTTCAAAAAAAGGCTAGTATTTTGGGGGCTTCCATTCTTAGGTGTCCAACTCTCAATATTTTAAGAGGCCTGATGTTTTCAGAGGACAAACACCCATCACTTCTGAAAATCAAAATCCTTCAAGGTGTCCTAAGTTGGGCACCCAAAAAAAGGCTCTCATTCACTAGTCAGTTTTGAAAAGTTAGCTGTACATTTGTATGTTATAGTTTTATCTGATTCAGGGCGGTATGTGCCGCAGTTTACTGTATTGCTCTGTAGCTTATTGAACAAGTGGGTTTTAGCAACTACTGCACTGTAACTGTGATAGCGCTGATGTAATTAGAATCCTTAAGGTGAAAACTTGAATGAGCAGCTTGAGATTTTACACTTGAATGTATTGATAACAGAGGAATCTGAAGCAGCAGCAAACTTGAAAAAAGAAATATGTATATAATATGGAGGCAATTAACTTTATTCTTATGTCATACATTTATCATTATAAAATCACTGCTTTACAGAATCAGCAGAGGATTTGAGATTGAAACCCCTTGATTCTACACTAATATTTGTATGTCACTTTATATGGGAAAAAAATGCTTGCCAGGGAAGAATTAACACACTTACACTTACACTTGTGGTCTCCAAGGTTTGTCAGATCTTCCTGTCTGTAAGGCAGTACCACCTCAAGCAAGGTGCAGGAGCACAGCCTCGAGAGTATGGGAAGATGAAGATCCAAAGGGGAAAAATTGCACCAAAACAATGGGTCCCAGGCAGATGTGTATAGAGTCTTGCCCTTTGACACCTCTCCAATTCTCTTTCCCCCAGATGCTGGAGTATGACTGGTGCTGTTGCTGCCTTAGTAGTTCTGTGACATGCACTCATGTCTCCTCTAATAGGGGTAACAAGACTGGTAAGGAGGAAATAAATGCTACATGGAGCAGAACGAACTTCAGCTATCAGTTTGCCATGGACACATCCATATAGCTCTTCTATTCCTTTGCTCCTCCCCACTTCTGCTGGTCCACTCCCCATTTTCTCCACATGGCATAAATTATACTGTATAATTTGTACATAGAAAGTATTGTGGCTGTGGCTTTTGGAGTCATTTATACCCATATGCTTCCCTCCCCTGAAGGGAGTGTCGGGGGAGTAAATTATAGCCCTTTGTAATGAACATCAATGGCATGAAGGATAAAAGGGCTTATGTTTGTTTGCTATTGCTGAACCTCTTTTCAAGTATAAATGGTACTGCTTTTATGGACAAATAAACTTTGCCAACTGGTGCCAATTTGCCCAGTTGTAATTAGTCACTATTTTTACTTTTTTAATAAAAGAAATGAAATGACATGTTCAGAAAAAACATACGGGTCAGAATCCAATGCTGCATTTCTGAAAAATGAGAAAAAAAATAAATCTAAGGCTACAGACCAGATCCTCAGCTGGTGAAAATTGACATAGCTCCATTAAAGGCAATGGAGTTACTTTGTTTTATGCTACCTGCGGATATAGCCCTATATATCTAGGCATCATTGGGCATATTGGGCATCATTCTGTATGTCTGCTTACCCATGTGTAAAATACTTTTCTGGTTCTCCATCAAAATGAAAATTTTCTTCCAGGACTTCTCCAGAAGTGTCAAACACCAGCTGAAAGATCATAATGTGTAGATGTCAAGTCTCTTGTTTTCTCAAGTTAGTTAACTGGAAACCAACTGGCAGGACAAACAGGTCATGTAGATTTGTTACCAGCAAGGCAGTGTTTACTTTGTGCTATGCTATTATGCCCAAAGCTCCAATCAAGTCTGAAACTCTTACAATCTAAAAAGCATGAGTTTCTGGACAAAATGTGTAGATATATTGGGTGAAATCCTGGCCCCATTGCTGTTAATGGTAAAACTTCCATTGACTTCAGTGGAGTCAGGATTTCACTCAGTACATGTAAGATGGAGGTTTTTATTGATTTATTTTTCCCAGGGAAATAGAAATAATGTTATGGTTTAGTTTCTTGAAAGAGCGGAGCAACTCTTAACACAATATTGGAAAAGGATAATGACAAAGCAGTGCAAACACTGTAACAATTTGGATACTGAAATGTCAGTATTATGACCTATCCTACTGAGAAATCAAAACAAGAAAATTATTTATTGTGCATAGGACAAGCTTGCATGTCATAGTTCTAAAAGAACATTAATGGAATATTGTAACTTTTTGCTGTTTCCCAAGATGTTGTTTACATGTTCCCATAAATCCATGGATTTGATAAAATACAGATAGCACTAATTTAAGATTGAGCCACCTCATCCCCTGGCTGGCCTCAGAATACAAGAGAACGGTAAAGCCACTTTTGTCCCTCTCATCTGTTCCTGCACTGAGCATAGTTTTGAGTTTTAAGGAAATTCTCTCTTTTGTTTTCTTTCAGCCTTGTAAACTTGTAAGATAGCTGAATATTAACCTTTACCAAGTCTTTCTCTTTGATTTATGGGACTTAAATCTTTCCACCTGAAGTGTAGCCTATTTGACTCTTATGCATAATCTCATTTACATTGTTTTACTGATTTTTGGATGAGGAAGATCTTCTTTCCCCTAAGGGAGCACAGGTCCTGATTACTGTGCATCTTTTTCTATTGGTTCACTTTGTCATATTTAGGAGGTTCTTGTCACAAGGGTATTCTGAATGATTAGCAAACAACCCATCTGTCCACTGGACTACTTCTGATTGGCAAACAATTGCTTTGCTTAAATGCATCTTGGTCTCCTTCATCTGCAGAAGATTATTCCCATTAAAGTATTATTTTCAGCTATTTTTCTATTAACAAAAATAGAATGTGACAGGAAGTGAAATTTGGACTGTATTTACTGTTACCAACAATTGTGTTGTTATAATATTCTTGCAAGAAAACACAATAGATGGTGGGCTGGCTATATGTTCTAACTTGAGTCCAAAAAGCTTAAATTACATGACCTTATATTGTCAGATTCAAAGCAGTTATGTGGAACTTATTTACAGCACCAAAAATATTTATGGCCAAAAAAAAAAAGTCACACAAGGAATCTACATTGTCCTTTCTAAGTAGCAATATTTGTCTTTAAATGTTTATCAATGCCCCAGCATTGCAAGTATCGGTGGTGTTTAATTCTTAGCTGACCTGTGTTAAATGCTGCCTATAGAATTCATCCATCAGTCATCTTTTTAGTTTGGACATGTACAACCAGTGGGTGTGGAGGAAACAGAGGCATGGAAATGAAGTGACTTAGCCCGGGTCTCCCAGAAAGTCACTGGCAGAGCTGAGACTAGAACTAGCTCACCTGACTACCATTCCAGATCCCTAGACACTAGAATATGCTGCATCTCCACATTTTATGCTTAAGGCACAGAAGGTAGGCAAGAGATTGACCATGGGGTTAGCCCACACATCAGAATGACTGTAATGTACAGAAAGCTGTGTTCTGCTTTACACCTACATGCCTGGCTCTGTGTCCCACCAAGAGAGAAGGGCCACCAAAGTAGATTCCATCAGGTGTAGAGCGCCTTTGATCAGGGACAATGTATAAAATGAAATTAATGAGGCAACAACCACACAACCATGTTTGGGGTTTTTTAAGTAGCAGCCAGATACAAATACTAGAGCTGGAAATAGGTGAAAAGATTTTGACTTTTGACTCATGATCTATAGGCATATCTTTGATAACAGACATTTTGAGATGAGGGTGTAGAGGGCTCAGGCTTTATCAAGCTTATTGAGCAAACAGCAGGGAAACTTCAAATTTTAACAACTTCTGCACTGGGATGCATTTGGCTATATAGCACAAGAATTATAGAGATTGAGCAGATGCATCAGAATACAGCGGTGTATGCCTTGAAAACAACGGATGATGTGAAGGATGGCACTGGAATGCCTCCCAGTGTGCAGCACTGAAGTCATAGATATTAGTAATTCCAACTAGCCAGAAACGCAGACAATAGGTCAATGTTATAACATTAACATTATACTTACTCCAGTGGCAGTTGTATCTGATCAAATACAAGTACAGTAGAATTCTGTGGAAGGAGGCTCACAAATTAGGACTTTTATGTCTTTAAGATTTTATATTATGTGAACTTTCCATTTTGCTCATATTAGTGATAGTATCAGTCTCCAATCCAGTTTTTGAAAACAGCGCTCTTTTTGCTCTTGTAAAAGAAGATTATGAAATAGACTGGTCTTGTTAGAATTCCCATACTAGCTGCTTCAATAATTCTGTAGCAAGATATTTAATATGTCACCTGAGATCTCATATACTGCTTGCTCTTTGGTTGAATATTATGCTTTCTTTTGTAAAAGAATGCCTCTGACTTTGGAAGAAAGATCAATAAACCCTTCATTAGTTTGGGTGATTAATCTATGTACTTTGTGGTTGAACATCTGGGGCAACATTTACAATGAGAAGGCCATAAATTTTACTTTTTATTAGCCAATGCTGTTACAAAGAGTTTCTCTTCTGAAGATCTCCCCTGCTTAGTTCAGAGACAAATAAATTTTGGCAGGACTTGATATCTCACATCTCCCCGGGTTCTTTATTGTTTTACATATTTTTTGAAAAAAATTTCAGCCATTCCAGACTTACATCCTATTATATAATTCCCCATGCTCATTATAACTTGTTTCCTGTGTCTGCACTTACTTTTTCCATTTTCTTGTCTGTTAGTGTCTGTCATGAAAGGACTTCTTACTACATAAAGTAGTGTTACAAAGTTTTCCTTTTTTAATGATAGATTTCATATTTGGCGGCTTAATGCACAATGCAATGTTAGTAGGACAAATGTGCAACATTCAATTAGTCCTAAATTAACTCTCTCCATATTTTGATTAGTCACCAATTGTATTAGTTTTAAGGAATTACAGTATTGTACAAATTCAACAGATGTTAAGATAACATAACAAATGCTCACTCTTCTTTTAAAAAGTAAGCCTCTCCTACTTTTTGGCTGGATGATGGGCTTGTTACTGTACTATACTCTACAGGGCTGTGCTGTTAATATAGTATTAATATATTGTGTGCCTACACCAGAAGTCCCCATCTTACCTTTCTTGTGTCCAATTCTGATCGCTCTCCAGCTTTACATTAATTCCATTAGGTTCATTGCATCTGATTTAGCCTGATTTCAGGGCCTGATTCCACAAGGTGCTTAAGGATATCCCAGATTTAAAGCATATGCTTTTATCTTTTACTGAATTGGCACCTAACTGAGACCAGAATTTGGCCTAGAATGTGTTGCTTTCCAGAGGAAAGAACTGGGTGGAATATACAGGCAAAAAATTGTTAGCTGTCAGCTCTGTGTTCTTGGGGAACCAGGGCACAAAACCCCTACTGTCCAACTCTGAAACAACCCCCTCTCCCCCCAGCCTCTGCTTGAACCAGAACCAATCAGAGACGGACTTACCAAAAGAAATGAAAAGGCTGTGGGAGACACACCTAAACCCCTCTGGACAAGGGTGACAGGATTAATACAACTCCCCTAGTGTTGTCTACATCAAAAATGTGAGAATGAGGCATCTCTATCAGCACACTGAATGGAAAACAGAGAGTCTCATTAGCTTCGAAGATGGAAGAATGAAACATCTCTATTAGCATACTGAATGGAAAACACAAGCTCCAAGGCAGGAACCGCATTGAACTCTGGGATCAGCAAAGTAGGGAAGCATGGTATGATGGGAGATCTCTGCTCCAGATATTAATGAACCCACACCTGCACACACCCAGCTCAGCAGTTATCAGATCAATTCTAGTCATATGTCCTTATTGATATCCAAAACACTGAATCCACCTGATTGCATTGTGAGCTCCCTGGAAAGAACACTGCCCATAGCCAGGAATGATCAGTTCCTATTGTCCAGCCTAAACAAAACAACTCTGGTATACTCCCTTAAGACATCGTTTACCCATAAACAAATCTAGTGTTGTCCCTTGAACCATTGTTTCTTCCCTACAAAAACTCTTACCCAAGTTCAAACCTCTGTTCTGATGCCTGGATCCAAAAGCTGCATCAGTTCCACTGGGACTTCACCTTTTCCTGATTGATCATGTTGGGGGCTCTGCGTGTCTCAAGCACTCCGGACCCTAAGCTGAACAGCCTGTCTCCTGGGAACCTTTGACCAGTTCAAGCTGCGCTGAGTGGTGAGACCCCAACTCTCTCTCTTCTCTGGCTAAGCCCACTTTTTCCCCTCAGACCTAATTTGATCTCTCTCTCTTTCTTTCTCTCTCTCTCTCTCTTAGTCTTAGTTTGACCTTTGTAATCAAACTTGGGCTGGATTTCCCCAATACCCCAATTGAAACCGTGTAATATTGTAATTGTTTGGTTGTTTTTCTCTCCTTGTATGGCTATTACTATTAGTATCGTAAGTTTTATATACCTGGCAATAAAATAACTTTTATAATTAAGCTGGTTGCCAGACTCTCTTTCCAAACTTCATTTACTCTTGCGTGTTTTTGGCTTCCCTATTTTGCTCTGAAGCAACGTTTTTTTTACCTAAGCCAAAGATTCCTGTAGCACCCAAAAATCCTGTGGGGTTTGCTCATCAAGGTGTTACTACTAGAACAATTGTAGAGTGAAAGTGGGGATAGCGACGTGCTGAACCTGTGGCATATAAGGGTTGCAGCTGGGAATTGCTGCTCAGCCCAGCCTGTTGAATCCATAAGAGTGGCAGCTTAAAAGTGCTGTTCGAACCAGCCTGCTCAAATGTACTCTACTCCAGTGCAGTGCCAGTGGCATATAAGGGTGGCAGCTTGGAAGTGCTGTTAAAGCCAGCCTGCTGAGTCCAGGGAGATGTAAGGGGTCAGCTTGAGAGTGCTGATAGACCCAGTCTGCTCAGACACGCTCTGTTAAATCTGTGAATGTGTGTGTGTATATGTGGGTGTTTATTTGAGTCTGGGGCTGGAGGAACCCAGTCCTGGGAAACTTAGGTCCTGCAGGTTAACTCCATTGGGCGGGGACTTGCAAAAGGGAGAAGTAAAGCTCCATATGAAAACACAAGTGACACAAGCAGAACATTAATAGAATTACAACTTCCCCCACCCCAGGAAAGTAACCCTAATAAATGAGTGTACCCCAGATTACAGGCAAATCTGGTAATAAAATGCCCACTTGAGAAGTGGAATAGAATTTCAGTACAATAAGACTCGGTATCGCATTTCCTGGTGCATGTTAACTTCCTTGGCTAGGGCTGTCCTTCCTGTAAAGAGCTCCTTTTTCTTAAATCTCAATTTGCTCTGAAACTCTTCTAGGGCTTCTTTGACTGTCCAACACTTTATTCAAAATTAGAAAAGTCCACCAGTCATGTTGAAGGCCTACTTGCTTCCTTACACTCTCTCCTTAGGTCAGCTTTCCTGCAGCCAACCACTCATGTTTCCCAGAATGGTGTTAATGGTATGCTCTGAGGGAGCCACAATGAACTGCTCACCCTGTGATCTAGTTTGGAACCATACCTCCCATTTAAAATGGTGTTTGGTATGGGACACCCCAGGCAACGTGATTGTAAACATGCCACTAAAGTACTAATATCCCTACGGTCTACATCAGTAAACACCAATACCAAAAGCATGGCCTAATTCTTCATTGCCCTATATCTGCATGTATCTTCTACAGTGTATTCAAACTCTAATGTAAACATTCCTCACTGTTTAAGAATATTTTTGTCTCAGATTTGCAAAAGTCACTTATGCACCCTGAAAGTATATTGGAATACCATATTCTATGCACATTTTAGTGTGGTACAAAATTGGTGGTTCAAAACAATGACTAACAATGAACGCAGAATTCCAGTTTTCCAATGGCACTGCTTGTGTAGTTATATAATATGAAAGGCACAGTCAAGCTATCTCTTATGTGAAAAGAACTACATTAGTGGCTCCCATGTGCATTAATTCAGAGAACAAGAATGTCTGAAATGTATTGTATCACTAGCACCCCAGTCTGAGAAATTTTTCACCAATGAAAATGGAATCACAACATTTTCAACTCTCTAATCCTTGGAGGATAATATTTAAAGTATGAGTTGCATGTCCCAGCCAGAAAGCCATTTCGTTGTCATGACCAGGTGAAAAATAAAGATTTAAAACTTCTGTAGAAAACCAGGGACCAAATCCCCAGCTGGTGCAAATAGTCACAGTTCCATTGAGTCCAGTGGAATGTTGATTTATGCCAGCTGAAGATTTGGGCCTAGAAATACATTTGAGGATCTTCAAGTGTCACATTCAGGCAGTGTCACAGAAAAAGCTATTAAACCAGTGACAGAATAGACATAATAACATGGTTTGGAAGCTGCCTGTCTGAGGGACTGCGTCTCTTCTCAGTGACATTGCCATCAATGAAGATGCTTGGGGCACAGCCCTTCCATTTAAATAGGTGGGGGCTGCTAGCAGAGCATTCGCTAAGAGTTCCCCAGTTCTAGAATTCAGTCTCCCTGTCCTTGTTCCAAATGATCTGAATCTGTTGATCTTCAGTTCACTCTAGAAAGGCCAGCATTGACGTCACTGGCAGAGGTGCGTAGTGATGGGAGTGGAGATGTTCAGGGAAGCTAAAATATGCGGACTTTGTTTTTTGGATGAGGTGTTTTTGGTTTTGTTAATGATTATTTGTTTCTAGGCTTCTGCCTGATTAACTGTTTTTATTCTATGGTTCTTTCAATATTTTTCAGGACTCTGAAAGCCTGAACTGTTACCTTTCCCTGTTTGTTGAACACAAATAAACACTTTACAACTCTGCAATGTAGTTGAAATGGGTACAACTTCATTGACTATAGTGGAGTTATGTTCACTAACACCAGGATTGTGTTTTCCAGTATTTGTATTTTTGGAACCATCCAACCAACCAGCTGCATTTGGTTTCAGGTACCATATCAAGCTCAGGTATGGGTACAACTATATAGCAGTCAGTGGGATTGCATCTGTTAACACTGGAATTAAGATTGTCCTGGAGAGAAGATATAGATGAAGCAAAGACCAGAGTTCCAAATCAAACCCAAGCTGAAATATCTTCCTAGATCTATCATAGAACTTGATATTAAGCAAGTCTCTCAAATCACTGAGCTGGTCTTCAGCGTTATCTGCCTTTTATTTCTGGCATCCTTTCCCCACTTTTTAGACAGCTGGTTCACTAAGACCTCAAACAGACTTGCTTTTTGGAAGTGAATTGTAGCAGGCAGGCTGCATCTCTCAGGCCACTTTCAGAAAAGGGAGGGTGAGCTCTTTCCTTGAATCAGTGTGTTCTAATGAGATCTATCTGAAACTCTCATGATGAACCCCCCCCCCAACAAACTATTTCAGGCACAGGTAGCTGCTTGGTTTGCAAACCCAGGCTGAGCTTCATACATGTGATAATAGTAGCTCTAAGGGAGCAGCCATCCTCCCTCAGTTCAGGAACAGCAGTACTGTTTTTCATATAGCTGCAGTCACTGCCAACTGCCCTTGTAGTATTGTAAGAACTGATCCCAGAAGGCACATTAGAAATAGAGAAGCTTGTTTTCCCTATACTAGCTATTTAGATGGCTATTTTTGCTAGCATTATATTTTATATATATATATATATGGCATTTCTACATATGGCTAAACTCCAGTATCCTTGTTCTCATCTGTCTCTTTGCACGTGTGAAATAACTTTAAAACAGATGATATATCAATGTGTTGTGGTGATTGATCACCAATCAATCTGTGGTGGCTATGCCAGTTCTTATTAAAGAAAATTGTGCTTTACCCAACAGAAGTTTATAACACAAGAGAGGAGTTCATGTATGTAGGAAGCAGACTCTGAAATCTTTCAAATTATGAAAATAATTGTAGTTTATTTCAGATGCCTTGCATTTTAAAAAATACTTATCAATATCACAAATAAAAGTCTGATTTCATATATATTGTGAACTCCAAAATACTCTTCAGTTAATTGAGAGTGAAAGGTACGCAGGATTGGGCCCAAACTCTGCTTACCTGAATTTACGGCTCAGCACAACCATCATACAAACAACTGTGGACTTTGATAGCAGCCAAACTCTGCTACACCTTCTGGGTGACCTGTGGGCAAGTCACTGCATCTTACTGTGCTTTCATTTGCCATTTGTAAAATGGGGGGAGGAGGGGAGGGACAGTGCACCTTACTCCCTTGTGTGGACACAAAGTTTCAGTCTCACTTTAGTGCATGTAACTTAGAAGTGAGGTGGCTTCCCTATAATTGATCCTTAGATCCTACGTTAGGTAGTTGAGCACATGGCAGCAGGATGCAAGAGTTGCCCTTCCTCTTCTATGAGCACTTGGCCTCCTATTGGCCAGCCAATGGGAGATGGAAGTGGATTGGCTCTTCACTCCATCGTCATTAATTTGAACCCTTGCATGTGCCTCTTGGAGTCTCATGTCTCATTTCTGGCCACTGGACCTTTTTGGCCTTTTATCTGCACTGGACACTTGCTACAAGTCGAAGAGACAGAAAGCATACTCGCTTAAAGGGATATTGTAGCAAAGGGATCCACTACTTGTTCAGAGGACAGCTGTGCTATATTGTAGAAGACTCTATGTTTACTCTAGCTACTCTTTCTTTCCAAATGTTCTGAAAGAAGTTAAACTTAAGTAACAAAAGTTTTGCAGAAGTGATTTTATTCCCTCCTTTTCTGACTGCATCACTACTCCAAGGGAATTTCTGTAGGGATTTTCAATCAGCCTGGAGATACCCAACTGAAACAATTGCTCTCCAAGTAAACAAAGGTATACTCACTACTTCTCTTTGCAAGGTAGAGTACAGGGAGTCCTTTAGCTAGGGATTATCTTTTGACGTATTTGTGGCTATTTCATGATAGTAAACCTTGAAGCTTGATTACACTACAGACTATATTTGATGGTCTATTTGTTTAATAAATTCTTCTATGATTTGTCTGGACAAATTCCCAGCTGATTCATTGCACCTTCTGGAACTGATCCAGCAACAAATTACAAACAGCTTTTTGACTTCCACTAAATGTAAGATTATTCCTTATGTTGTAACTAATGCTCTTTGTGTGGAAAAAAAAATAATAAAGAAGAATCTACCTTCTAAAAAGACCAAAAAAAAAAAAAAAATCATTCTTATGCCAGCTCTCAAGAATACAAAAGGACAATGATAAAAAAATGGATTCCCTGCCAATATTTTTCAGTTGGTGTTATTTTTTAATGCATTCAGATTTGCTTTTTCTCCAATGGTTTTCTCTTCTGATGAGACAAGTCTAAGTATCTGTGGTGCAGTGTGGTAACAAAATAAACACCACTTTCAATGGAGTGTCCTGTCTTGCAATCATGTGAATCATTGAAGTCTCTAGTGGGATGGGAAAACCCTCTCCTTCTATGACAAGTCTGTCAAATCCCTGGGAAGCAAAGAGGCGAAGACCCATGGTGTGAGAGCCATTTCACCTAAAGTAAAAGATGCTTTACCTTGGCATTTTTGTTTAGTCATAAGTGAGCTATTATAAACCTATGGAGCTTTCTTGTTTGTAAACTCAGTAGGGAATTACTCTGATAAAATTAACATCCTTGTGTACTAATCAGTATAATGGTGTTTGAGGGTGTCAAAATCAATTTTCCTGAAGAAAACTGGGCAGTGCATCAGATGACATATCACACAAAATATAAAAATGACATCACACCATGCTATGTTAGGGATTATTAAATGTGTGTTATAAGCCCAATCCAACTCCTATTAAAGTAAATAGACTCCCATTGATTTTGAGAGTTGTATCAGACCTTATGAAAGAATAATCTGTTTTATCATTACCTTTGTACATATCAGGAGCAAATGATGTGCTATTAGTCTGACTGTCTTTTGAATTAAGATAGAGAGAACAAATAAAAGTATTCTGTGTGAGACAGAAAACAAACCCAGCAGCATTTGTTATTCACTCTGTAATAGTTACATCTGGATAGTAAATGGAGGAAAACACTCTGGCAAAAATCTGTTCATGTAACATCAAATTGTAATCTTTGTCAAAATTTTGTGAGTACCTCTCTAGTAATAGCCATCTGAAATTTATTCAGAGCCTTCCTTCCTCTCCCCAAGAGGCAGTGCCCTTATACTTAAAGATCCAATGCACAGTAAACAGCATTTTCTTTTGTATTTGGATTGTTTCATACAACATAATACAAGTTCCACCGTCTGTGACAACCATCTAGGTTGGATGACGATGCTGCAAAATATTTTCAAGTAACGCTGTCCATTCTCATACCATCTTCCATAGAAGCCACTAAGAATCACAAACCTTTCCATCAAACATATTGCCCTTCGTGAGCAAATAGGGGGCAACTTTAAAGTTGGCATTGAAATCATGTTAAAACTGACAGATTTACAAGAAGCCAGGTGACATTTTAAGTGCATTTGGCTTTGGGATTTGAGATGATGTGGCCTTAAAGCCTTTGGGTATTGGGAATGAAAGAAAAAGAGACATTTTTAAAATTATTTCATTCAGAAACTGTTTCCTGTACTTAGGTATTAACATATATAAAGGAAAATCTCTAAAGAATACTCTCAATGACTAGAGTGCAAAGAAATTTAAATAAAATAGAGAAGTGCTGAAAGTAGTCACTAGATGAAGTTAAAGTATGTGATACAAACATGACAAAGGTCAGGAAAAAGGTAAAGTGCATAGACTGCAAGCTCTTTGGGGGCAGAGACTATTTTTTGGTTCTGATTTTGCATAGCACCTAGCACAACGGAAACCTGGTCCATGTGCTACTACAATACAAATAAGAATGTTATTGTTATCTAACCCAACTGTGCTTTCAATTCTCACCTGATAACCTGGAGCATGAAGAACAACATGCAATTTAAAAAAAAAAAAAAACTTTTTCTGTCATTAGTGTCTCTAACATTGTTTAGATGCGTTTTAGACGTGTGGGGTCGGGTGTAAGCCAGATGACTCCTCTTGACTTGATAAGAACTACAAAGCTAAAAGCCTGAGCATTATATTGAAAATTTGCCCCTTAGATTAGACAACAGTTAGATAACAGTTGTTCCCAAAATAGAAATGACGATCAATATCTGTGTCAGACCTGACTTTCGATTTGAGTCTGATCTTACACCAGTGATCCCAGAGTATAATTCCATGAAATCAATGGAATTACCCTGGTGCAAAAATGGTGTGATCGGAAACTGCCCCTTTCCCATTCAATCAAATCCAGTGCATGCACATGAGGAGGAAGTATTTTAAAATTCTATTTCTTTGTTTCTTCTTGTGTTAATATAATCCTGATACACGCTTCTGTTAACTGAAACCTGCTCGTTTATATATTTCTGCCAGTGACTTTTGAAACCAAATTCTTAGCTGTCTTTATTCTGCTGCTTGGAGGATTGGAGTGTATTAACTTTGTGAACTTTATGGAAATTATTGCCATTTTAGAGGGATTATCCAATTATCCACTGCAGGTCTAATACAATAAATCTTATACTCAAAGCCAGCCATTAATCAGCAAACCCTAGTAGCAGTGACAACTCTGTACTTTCCAATGTCCAGCAGGCTTAAGACAATATCCATATCCCTTGACTTCATTTGTTTGTTCAGAGCTGTAAATGACCAATTCTTGTTAGTGGTCCAGAATAATAATTGGAATTTTATTTACTGTCTCCTTAGCGTGCCTTCACCTTCTTAATGTGGATAAACCCCTAATTGGTCACCATTGATTTATTTAACAGGGTGAGTTCTTTTTCCCTCTGATATGAAATGATTGTAGATTTTGGACATAGGAAAATTTTACTTAATATTTTCTCCTACTTGCTTTATTCAAATACGCTTTGAGCTTTTTAATTTCTTCTGGATGTCTGTCAGGATTCTGTATTACCACAAATGAAACCAGGTATGACAGAGGTACCATACAGTGTCTCTCTTGAGCTACTTGACCTTTTACTGCAGAAAATTTGTGTAGATTGAAAAGTATAAATTTAACAATATTCAGTGTGAAATATTGCTGGCTGTCATGGATTTCAGTCTTACCTTCATTTTCACATCCCTTTTCAAGTACTCTTGTAAAATGTTGCAGCAAATTGTTTCCTTTCCTGGAAACTGACTTTACTTTAGTGGTAAGAATTTGCAAAGCTCCACTTAGTGATTTCGTATATATACCTAAGCCTAATGGAAAACTCCAATTTGGCAAATTTTTTAGGTACAAGTGTTTTCCACTTCATTTCTAATCACGAATTTACAATTTTTACTGTTTGATTAATGCTAATATCTGCATGGCAAATATATTCTATCTAGAGGATAATGAAATATCTAGAAAAGCAAGCATAGGAAATTTCCCTTTTGAACTAACACTACATACTCGGGTTTTTTGGTTATATTCCTGCCTGATATATTACCATAATTGAATGGATTTTGCAGTTAGGAACATGGCTGACCGTCTTGTTTCTCCTCAATGTCTGTGTGGTGAATAGTTACATGCAACGGCAGAACTTATATAAAAACAAAAAGGTAATCTTAAAACGATCTTAAAATATTAAATCTCTGCATGCAGTTGAATGTCAACAGTAACAAAATTTCTAAAAAACACTTTTTAAGGATGTAAGTGGAAAGTTTTCCGGAGATGACAAAATTATTTTAAAATTATTCAAGGTGTAATATTATATTGGAAGAAATGAAGGGAATGTTTCATTTCTGGATCCTTCCGTGCATTCACTTTTATTCATAGTCCAGTAGATGGTGCCAGTGTCACAAGTAATGTGTCCATTCTCAGTCCGTTTGGAATACATTTGACTTCCAAAACTGTCACTGGATGTGTATACATGAGCAAGAAAGAGTTCTGTGCCAGAAATATCTCTTTGTAAATTAGAGAATACTAGGTTTTAACTGATTTCTAATTCACTCTAACTCAGTAAAATTTTAGATCAGAGCAGAAATAGCTGAGATGAAAGAATTTAGGAATGTGCAGGTGGTGATGTGTACATGATGACAGAACATTCTAAAAAGAAACACTGGGAACTTCTTGTCTTACATCTTGCAGGCTTAACGTCTATAAAAAAATCAAAAGAAACAGACAAGTGCTAACATTATTCCCCTTTTTTATTATGAACTTGTTACAAGGTTGGTTGGTTGGTGAGGCATTTCTTCAGCTTACTGTCTATATCACCTTTTAAATGGGTAGACATTACTATTGAAATGAAAAGGACTATGATGATTCTTTGAGTAGGAAATTAATGTTGAGTGATGTTTTTATAGTTGCAGCAATAGTGGTGTAAGACTTTCAAAGCTATTAGCATTATTATCCTTCAGATTTTACTCATTTCTCTTCCAGTTTATTGACGTATTTCCTTTGATCTGAACGTGAACAGTTCTGTTCACTGAAATGAAGTGGGAGATTGTATTTTCATCTGAATAGTGGAAATATTAAGGAAACCACCTTTTTATTTGGCTTCAGCATTTCACTTTGTCATAGATAAGATATCATTTAGCTTGGCAGCCCAAAGACCTCCACATGCAGTAAAAAAACCACTCTAAAAATTAATGAATAAAATAATAAATAGGATGATCCTGTAGTTCCCAAGCCAAATTCACTTGAGGGTCTGTGCCAACAGAAGCTGGCCAGTTTTCTGGCTGACCATCTGGTGGTGGAAAGTCTGAAAACATGTGCTGCTGGCCGAAGAGGAGGCCCAGCCAAACCAAAGTCTTAATGCAACCTCCTCTATATCTCTGAGTGGAGATTAAAGTTGTCATTTGCTTATAGAGTCTGCTGAGTAAGGTGGCAGTAGAAAGCTGGTCCTATATTTGATGTCATAAGTATTAATTTATGTTTAAATATACTCATGCCTCAAAGATTCAGCATCAAATCTATGTCTATCCAAAGAGGTTAATTCAGTTCACTACATTGTGACCACTCTTGCAAATGTACTTTACCACATAGAACTTCCTATTGCTTGTCCATAGTATTGTCTTTGCTGCTGGTCTAGCCTTGAGGTTTCTTCTGACACTTTATTTGCTGCTCTCACTAAATAGCATAGAGCTCTGTATTGCTACTGCACGCTCTGTTATACCAAAGATCTGCTCCAGAATAACATGTTCAGCTTCTTAATTACACAGGCACTGCAGGAACTACTCTTTACTCACTTTGGGCCTATCTCGCTCTCTTTGTAGTCAATAGGAGTTTTGCTGTTTGCTTTAGTAGAAGCAGGTTCAGACCCTATGTTTGATTCAATTATGTTTCAAATCTTAAGCCAAAAGGATTAAAGAAAAATACAGAACCAACCAAAGGAAAATCAAACAGCAACCTACTCGGTATTCCAAGCGAATTAGGTCAGTGCTCCTCTTGTGGAGGGATGTAAACACATGGTACCCCTCCTTTATCCTGTGATGTTCTTTCCAGATGAGGAAAGTCAGTGTGTTAGCTAGATCAACAGCATTGCTTTGAGCATGTTGACTTTCTGCAATGTTCATGATTACTGTTTGTTTATTTGTATAACCTTGGAACTGCAACCTTTTGCTTTCCAATAGTGATGTGATGCTGAGCTGAGTTAATGGAAAGCAGGACAAGGGGAGGGAAGTGGGAACTATATCTTGCTTTAAACATCTTTGGGCTGGATCTTTGGCCTCAATAGAGTCCTGTTTGTGCCACCTTGATGGCACAGATGCATTAACGTGATGTGACCCAAAGACCTCTTGATGCCCATTGTCAGAGGTACCGGGATACATACATGTAACAGGGATCCTCTGGATTCACCAAAAGGTCTCTACTGAAAGAAGGTGTCCCACTGGTGGTCATAATCATTGTGAAATGTATGTATGGAGAATATGTGAGTTATATATATATGCTGAAAATTATGTTCTCTAAGCCTTATAGTTTAAAGGCAGGTCACTCAAAGGTACACACTTCATGAGACAACCTTCTCTAGACAGGAGATGGGAGACACATCTCCCTGGTGAACCACTGTGTATTGTGTATCTTATAGCAGAAGTCTATTATCATACTGAATCAAATGCTAATCAAGGGTACACAGACTACAGAAGGAAATTAACAGGAAGCAGTAAACAGTGGTGGGGCCCCCTGTTTTCAGGTGAATATCAAAGATCTAGTCTGGTGTACCTGGGGGTGCAGAGAGACACCCTGGAATCCTTCAATCTGGAAAGACAAGTTGCAAGACGGCTTGATCTTAGGAAAGGGGGATCTCAACCATTCTGGTTGAAAACGCTGGGAAAAGGACTTGGAGTATAAGTATCCCGTATAAGATAAGGGAATGTCTTGTGAGTTAAGTTCATGCTCTAGAAAGTGTGTTATGATTCTATTTGTATGTAATCATTTGCTTCCAAAATTCTTACTTACTATCATTTGACTCTCTGTTCTTTGATAATAAACTTGTTTTCACTATGAATATATCTAAGTGCTGTGTGTTAAGCAGAGTGGTGACCCTAAATTTAATCCTGTAAGCTGGTGTGTACTGTTCCTTTGGGAGCAGTGAATCTGAGTTCTCTGGCTGCTCAGTGGAACAAGAGCTGGGCACTCCAGAAGGACGCTCAGAGGGCTTTAGGATTGATGTTTGACTGTCACTAACCTTTACAGAGAACAAAGCCTGGAAATTGCCAGTGGCTGGTGGAGTCAGGGAGATGATCCACAGCAGGCACAGACAAGAGTTCCTCATACTAAACGTAGGAGGTAGCAAGATGCCTCACAAGCCTAGGTACCCCTGGGAAATGTCACCCAGTGTAGTATGGCTACTTCAGGAGGCACAAGAAGCAGATAGTGTAGAGCCGGCACCCCCTGATAGGACCAGCAATGTCAGGTGTATGCCCTGGGGAGGGCTTGAGGCCAAAACACTGCTGCATTCTGGCAATCCTCAACCAGTACAAATTAGAGAAGTGTCAGAACTGCTCTAATTTGTGCTGGTTGAACCTGACCGTGGCCAGCTCCATTAAGCCACATATGTCCCTCATCCCTCGGATACTGGGTGGAACATAGCTGGGCTGGACTCAGGGCTCATGAGCTTTATTTTATTTATGTTTTGACTCCTCTACAAATTAACAGGTGATACCCGAACCCAAATGAGTCTGCAGGAGAAGTGGGTAAAGCAAATGCTTTGGTTAAACATGAGAGCACAGATATCTTCCTAAAAACACAGGACTAGGGCAGAAGCTTTAGAGAGTTGGGAACCAAGACAACTCATAATGTCCACAAAACAAATGATTGATTTTTGTATATGTCAAATCAGGTAAAGGTCTAGTAAAAGGAAAGTCATCATGCATCCCATGGTGAAGCTACTTATAAACCAGAACTGTTTAAATTAACCTTTACCATGGCATCATCAGGAAGCCTCTAAAGTCACTTTCTTCCAGCAAAATAAAAACCAAACAGAGTGTCAGTCTCAGAAATTTTGTTTTAATAGGTTCTCTCTAGTTAAACTTTCAATATTCAAAGATCGGACAAAAGGAGGCCTAGATCAAACTCCAGTTTGTCTAGTACAGGCAATATTTATCACCCTCACATGAGGACTAACCTATTTTTATTGCATCAGGAGCTAGGCTTCAGTTTGAAAAATTACTGGAAAGATGGTTAATTTGGGCAGTACATGTAACAGTAGGTTAGGTCTCCCATCTTTACAAAGCTTCAGTTGCACAGCTGATTTTATCAGTGGCTAGTCTGAGTGTGATCCTGGTCAGTAGCAGCTAGAAGTTGCTACCATCTGCTGCCTAGGGGGTTATCCAAAGCCCTTGGCAGTCAGTTGAAGACTTCCCATTGACTTTAATAGGCATTTGATCAGATTTCTAAGGGCCAGATTTACAAAGGTATTTAGGTGCCTAAAGATGCAGATACCCACCTACTGAGATCTACAAAAGCACAAGTGAGTTAGGCACTTAACTCCCATTCACCTAAATGAATGAATTGGTGGGTTGAATTTAGAACCGGATTTTGCCATTAAAGCCCAGGTCTGCACTGGGGCACAGCAACACAACCCATCTGTGAGTACCTGTCATGTGAGAGTGTACAAATTGCAATATATTTTAATAATACTCCTGTATAGTGGTATTTCTATCTCTAGACCTGACAGTACTTTACAAAGGAGGTCATGATCATTAGCCCCACTTTACAGATGGGGAAACTGAGGTACAGAAAGGTAAAGTGACTTGCCCAAGATCTCCATTGACAGTTAGCTCTGCAGACTCGTGCGGAGGATATAGACCCACCCATCTCTGCCTCTTCTGTGTGATTCTCCCATTGGTTTAAATTGTCACTGATCTTTATATAGAACAGACAAGGTTGAGCAAGCACCACCTGACAAACCTGAGGTTGGCCCCGAGTGATGGCAGGAATCAGAACCTAAGCCTAATAAGTTACAATGGATCTCTCCCTACATTCCTCTCTTGCTCTAATGCTTTATGCTTGATTTTAAGTCTAGTCTGCTCTCCGCTCCGCCCTGACAAGACTCGGCTATAAATCAACAATTTTATTGAATCCCATCAACCATTATTAAGCATTTGGTAGAAGCTATAAAACAGATTATTAAGGAACAATCATTGTGCAATTATGTCTGTGCATTTCTCAGTCAGCATGCAGGTAGCAAAGGGGCAGGAGCCATGTGGAACATAAGAAGGGAGGGGACTGGTTTAGAAAGCTGTAAGTTAGGGATGGGACAGATTTAGAAAACATAGTTGGCTTTAAAAGTTATTAACAGCAGTCTTTTCTTCTTTGGAAGATTACACGGTGTCTGTATCATCCTCCATCTCCACCCCCTATTCTTAACATCTCCTTACAAATAGGAACTGTGAGGAAGGAGGGTGAGTTCAAGGTGGAGGGGTGGTTAGTTCTTGGTTGTCTGAAGAATGGGGCAGCAGTCCTTTCTTCCTTGGAAGAAGGTATCTAGTGCCTGGCATTCCCACCTACCAGCCGGGAGAAATGGATGGGCAAGGATCTGGTCCAATGGTTGGATAACAGTATGGTCTCCCTTTTCTGTGGAATGGCAAGGGGCTTGTGGTACTCATCTAAAAGTTCAGGGAATGAAATGAAGTTGGTGTCTTTCTTTCCCTGTCCCTTTCACAGCTGTTAGCCAGCCACGGGGACCACATTTTTCTGGCAATGCTGGAGGCATGGGGCAGGTATGTGTTCATGATTCATGTCTCCTTTTTCATGGAAACTATATGCCAGCTGAGAATATAGTCAGTTTCCAATCTAATTGCCTTCCAGTCCTGTAAGCATATTTCAGGAAATTTCTAGAATAGCAGAAGTTGTAGGTGGTTCTTTAGGGTCAACGGCAATGCCAATGTGCTTGGTCCCTTTTTATAGCTGACCAAACCCTCCAATCAGCAATATACAGAGGGGTGACCATTAACAGAAATTTCTCGCTACAGGACTAGAAAACCACCTCCATTTTCTCTTTTGCTACCTTGAATCCGTTCTGTCATCCAAATGATGGCCACCCATCAGTGAAGCAATTGCAAATTGGTAACGTGACCCATGGGAGGTATTAACACACATACCTCCAGCCACCCAGAGACACTGTTAACAATTTAATGATTATAAACATTAGAACATGTATCTTAGGTTATTAGTCTATGCTCCTAACTCAGGGGCTGCAAAAGTTGTCTGAGAACTGAGGATGGTCTAACAGTCACATTCTTGGAATGCTGAAAAGTATCAATATTGTGGCCTTCTGCAGCAAAGCTCTGTTATGTGGGGAGATTTCTCAGCTTCTTCCAAAGGGGGCTGGGAATGCTACCCTTGTCTTTGAATTGGCAGGACTTTTGGCTGCTGGGAGGGCAGGTGCAGAGGCAGATTGAGAAGGACCCTGGAGGATCTGCTCATTGACATGGATAGGAGGAACCAGGAGCAGTCTGAGTTTCTCAGGGCATGGGAGGATCATGCTCTGTAGCAAGAAGAGATGCTGATGAACCAGTTCCTGGAGCAGGATGCACACCACAGGGAATGGGATATAGCCCAAAGAGAACAAGAACATGCCCTAATGGAGAGACTGGTACAACTGGTGGCTGAACAAGTTGCCATGACCACCGCTCCTCTGTGGGAACCAGCACCACCACCTCCATTTGCTGCTGCTGCTTTTCCTTCTCCAGCTGCCACCTAGGTGTTGCTGAGGCAAAGGATTTCTAGCCCCCATTCCCTTGAGTGACCAAGGAGGAGCCTGCAGGACTTCTGGGACAACACACTCCATCAGCACTCAAAATCCCTTGCAGAGGGACCCCTGAGCATCCATGAGGGGAATGATGAGCCCATGGCACTCCCTGAAGCCCAACAGGTGTTCCCAAACACTCCCAAACAATACACATCTCCAGTTGTCTCCACAAACAATTTTCCCCAGTCATTCCCAGCTACCCCCTTGTCAGGGGGTGAGGGGAAGGCAAGGAGACTGGTTCAGAGACTTTAACATGTGGCCATTGTTCATGCCTTTTGCCTTTTGATTTACAGTTACTTTCTAAAATATTTCAATTTCGCATTCTGTGTACCACTTTTAATAAAATGATACTTGCCTTGACTTGTGCATGAATCTTCCTAAGTATGATGAACATAAGATGTTTTCAGATTCAGGACTGGGGTTCAAGTTCAGCACATAAATTTGAATAGTGTAATTGTCTGGTGCCATCAGACTTCAAACACTTTTCTGTCCTCCCCCCCCACCACAGTCCATAAATATCTGAATTCCAAAGAATACACAGGAGGGATGGGGAGAGTGCATTCTTATGCGCTTAGAAAGAACTGGTAGTTTTAAAGGCCGCAGAATTCACAACACAGAAAATGGGTAGATAAATGTCTTTATGGCTTTGATCATACACAGAACAATGAAACACAAAATCTCTGCACAGTGATTCAATGATTCCTCCCTCTCCCTGCCCCAACTCCAAACCTTGACCAGTTTCAACCTTGAGGTTAGTGGTCTGTAACAGATGGTAAGTGCACTTAACACCTCTGACAATGAACAGTGAAAAAGAAGGTGTTAATCCCCTCCCTTCTCATCCCCAAATAACTGTTGATAAGGTCACTAAAACAGATTGAGTACTCCCAGTAATACAGTCTTGTAAGCAAATATGGACATGACACAAAAGCATTGTACAATGATCGCAATGCAACTTGGCCTCCACCCTCCAGAGCACACACCCAACCTGAGGTGTTAACCCAGTGGAGGTGCCCATTTATAATTGTCCATAATGGGTGAATAGTCACAGAAATGAATGGCTAATGGCTGTCTGGCTACATGGGAACAAAACCCTCACAAAGCTTTGTAGCCCCACAAGTGTTTCCTCGTGCTTTTCTAGCAGCTGCACAGGATGTGAAGATGTCCCTCAGCACAGGCAGATGTCACCTTCTGCTTCCCTGATATTCCAGGAAGTATGCACGTGTCATCCCTGATTTCCCATGCTGGGACCCATGACTAGTGTGCACATGGGTGAGATCCTGCTGTCTATACAGAGTCTGTAAACCAGTCCTGTCCTGTGCACACTCTGGATGGAAGCACTCCCCCTTTACCCTCATAGATGTTATATAATCCAAAGCAGGTAATGATTAGGTGACTGGCATTGATCACACTGGCATCCAGATGCATGCGTAGGCAGTGCCAACCAGCTTTCTGCCTATCAAATGTGCACTCCATTACATTCTGCACCTATGCAGTGTGTAACTGAATGCTCATTTTCCAGGATCATTGGATGTCAAGACATAGTTTCATGAGCGAAGATAGGAACAAGTGTGTGAGGTTCCCCAAAATAATTTTTAGCATAGATGCACCATAGAGATCCAGGTCATTTCTAGGTCATGAAGTTCCTTCTTCCCCCTCTGAAATACAGTCCAAATCTCCTCACACACTGGCATCATGAACCTTTGTAGTGTTACCCACAGTGGTTTTACTGAATTTGCTTCTGTAGTCTACCAAGCCTTGCAGAATGTGTGAATAGTAACCTTTTCAGTTCATTTACTTGCTTGTCCCTTTTAGTGGGCAAAGTATTTTTATGTAGGTGCCCTGGATGGCCCCTGCACAGCTAGGAAACCCCATCCTCTCAAATATAGCTATTTCTAGAACTTTGCTTATTGCAATCATGTGTGGGTAGAGCAGTGTTAATTGCCTCACAAACCTGCATAACCCCAGCAGAAGATGTTCCAATCCTAAAGTGGTTTGCAACTGGCCAGTTGCTGTCTGGTTTTACCAGCTTCCACAGGGCAATAGCCACCTGCTTCTCTGCTGGTATGGCTTTCCTGAATTGTGTGTTCTGGAACTGGAGATGTGATGAAAGCTCCTCACACAGCTCCATGACATAGCTATCCAGCTTTCTAATTGGTTTTTGGCTGTCCTTTTTCTTTCAATATTGGTTGGTCAGAAAAGCTTCCGAAAATCCTAAGGCCCTTCAACAAAGCTGTTTTAAAAATAGGAGCCTAAACTAAGGCTCCATTAAAAAGTAACCTAATTTTCAAAGTACGGAGGGCCCAAGAGCTCCTTTTCAAGTCAGTGGGATCTATTGAGTGTCCAGCACTTCTGAAAATCTTTGCCTCATGTAGCAGAAGGTATCACTGTATTGAAGACTGCCAGATCTTTCGCGATTGTGAATGAAGGAGCGATACAAAGTGCCTGGAAGGGCCTCACGGATCACACATAATCCATAGTTCACGGTTGAGTAACCACAAGTTCAGATGACCTAATAGGTCTTCCCCTTCTAATCACCATTTGAAGTCCCATATCTTTCACAAAACTAAGGGAAGGATGTAAGCAAAACAGAAAAGTCCCTGAAACCTGCCTTAATATCCTCCCCGCAGTTAGTCTTCCTTCCTCTGTCCAGAAAAGTCAGCCCTGCCTTCTTCTACTAAACCACTGGCTCTCCTATTCACCTTCGCTTTACCAGGGAACCTGGATGGGTCTGCCATCCATGTCTTTCATCTTTGCAGGGGAGCTTCCAGTCAGGGCTACTTACCTCCAACTCCCCTGGAAGCTGCCTCACTTCCCTCCACACAGAGTATCTGGGGACACAAACACTGCCAACCTCTCTCTGTAGTTATTCCTGTATTAAGCCCTAGGGCAGACATCACCCTGTAAGGTTTCCTCATTTGGAAATTCTGAAGCCACTCCTCATCATCCCAGATTTCCAAAATAATGTGATCCCACCACACCGTGCTGGTTCTCCCACACCAGAAATGATGTCTACTGTGGCAGTACTGCCAGTCACAATATCTGTTCCATGGAACCCAACTGGATTGTCATACAACCTCATGCCCAGTGTCGGACAGTTCTGTCTAGATTTCATCCAGTATCTTACCCATCACCTGCTCCACTGCCTAAACATTTGTCCGTCATTGAGGAGCAGAAACAGATCATAATCCAGTTGCTCCATGTCTTCCACCTCATTTGGCAGGAGAACTCCCATCAGTGAATGTCTGAAAATGGTGGTCTAGCAAGGTGGTTCCTAGAGTGTCTCCAGTGTCCCTGAAATGGTAGCGCGAATATCACATAACAAAAGAGGCAACATGCATATGGGTATATGCGTGTACATAGCATTATACCCATCTCCAGCACAGCATATGTAGACAGTCAGCATGGTTTGGGAAACAGTTGGCACGGGTATGGGGGAGAAACAATCAACAACCCCAATATGCATGCCAATGTAGACAAGGCCTTAGTGAATGTGAGGGAATGCAGAGTCCTCTGTAGGTTATGGAGTGAAAACAATGTGATGAGATGGGAAAGAGTCTCACTGGTTATGATTCCATTTTAACAAAGTTCTAGGGTTATTCTGCCAGACAGCATATGTTGATCCAAGATCAGAAATGGCATATGATGTGAAACTTATGGCTGCTGGATGCTGGTTTTGATTTGTTGGGAGCTCAGAATAAAGGGGATAATTTAAAAAGGGGTGTTAATTTCTTGGCCAGGGATAGTTACCATCTCACCAGAAGCACATCTGGGGGATTAGCCTCCTATTCTAGTCAATTTAAGTAGCTCTTTAACATACAAGGATAGTCTTGAAGGGACATGCTAATCAAGGAATGTGGTGGTGGTGAAATGAAGCAGTGTTTCCATTATTAAATGCTCCCACCCATACATATTTCTTATTTGCTCTGAAATGTTATTCCCGAATGGGGAAGGTCTGCAAAGTCAGAATTTGCTCCTAATTTGCTGCCATGTATATTTATTACTACCTGTTTATTTATTTAACCTTGTTTTGTGTACATAGAACTATGGCCCTTACTTTCCTATAATAATGTGCTTTTTGAGTGGAGTTAATATAAAGCAGATCAGGGGTAAATGTGTGGCAGACTGCAAATGTTAACATCAATGTCACTTGCTTTCATTCACTTGGAAGTTTCTAATGTGTTAGGTTACACAGAACTAAATATTTCCGATTAGGGACAGAGATGACCAAATATGCTCCCTTTTAGTCAAAACTAAACACACAGCCTTACAGAACAATGATTCAGTGGAAGAGGCTAGGAAGCCGTGAAAAATGATCTACTCTGACAAACAGATGAAAAGAACTTGTGGTTTCATACAGTATATATTACTGCCTCAAAACCCTACATTCCATAATTATCGTTATAAAACCTTAATGTTGAAGTGCTGTTTCAAAAGATACAGTATGCAGCTGTTCAATGTGGGCTTTATTTTTTCCACACACCAAAATAAGCTTATAGAAAAACTCTCTCTATATTTGCTATTATTCCTGATAAAAATGAGAACCAAAATATTTAAGGGTTTTATATCCTTAGAAAGGTCTTTTTGATTATCAGTTGTTTTTCTTCATTTGCTTCAGCCTATTTTCCCTGAATGTATACAGTGGATAGGGACAAACTCATTCTAATTTTGAACCCATTTAAGTATCATGGGTATAAAATTTTGCCCCATATTTCTTGGGTTTACATTCTGCTTAGAATGGGATGTGGGGGGTGTGATGGGGAAATATTTAAAACATGGAGGTAAAAAAATGGAGCTGAGTGAAAAACGCTGTGAAAAAAGAAATGGAAGGGAATGATAGAAATAGCTTAAAGGGATAAATAATGTGCGCATTTGTGTGTGTGTGTATATAAATATCACTTACAGATATACAGACCCTCTGCTTGTGCTGGTTCAGCATTTGGGAAACTTCTTCTATCTCAGATGTAGCAAAAACTGTCCATTAGCTAGAAAAATATGTTTTTAAAAATACTGAATTACTTTTGCTTAAAAATTTTTTAAGGATTTTAAATTACAGGGGACAGAATTCTAGCAAATTTGCACTTGTTTTGTGAACCTTGCCAAACAATTTAACGTGAGAGGGTCACAAAACTTTAAACACATTAACTTTCATAATGCTCTTTCTCTTTGATCAGTGAAGCATCCTTGCTGGAATAAAAACTATTCCCTTTAAAAAAATCAGTTCTCTTCTATATAAAGTAAGAAAATGAATCTTGAAGTCTTATTGGAATTCAATTAAAGTATATCTAAAGAAGAAACATGTTCAGGTGGAACTAGTGCATTATGGGGATGACATCTTTCTTGGAGTGTGAGAATGTTGACTCTTTTAGAACTTTGAGGTTCATGTTCCTTTAGTGTATTTTTAAAAATTGCTAAACTAGATACCTGTGATGGGGTACACAAATCCCACACTGGAGAGTAAGGGGTTGAGGAACAGCTCTGGGACCAAACAAGCTGGCGCCAAGGCTTTAAAAAGGGGAGCAGAGCAGTTCAGAGGTAGTTCAGAGGCAGGCAGTGGAAGGGGGCAGATGGTCGGTCTGAGTGGAATGTACTGCCCAGCTCATTGCCAGGGGCATCACAACACAGCCATTGGATGGTTTTTCTAAAAGATATGCTCTAGGAATTATTTTGGGAAAGTTCTATGTCCTATGTTACGTGGTCTTGGAATCCCTTTCCCTTTGTACATTAGTACAGACTGTGTCCTTTATAGTGCTGAATATGTGGAGAAATAAAAGGAAACAATTTTCCAGAATAGTCATTTAGTATTTAGTAGGAAGATGGCCATTCTTGCCTGTGTGACTTATAAAAGTAGTCTCGTCAGTATTCCCATTGGAGTCAAGGGACTTGTGAGTAGGATTAGTGGAAAAAGCATTTTGTTTCACTTTCATTTTGAGGAGGAGTAGAGAAGAGTGGTTAGAAAAGCCTCACACTGCATTGTTATTATTATTGACATATGAATGGATTTGTTAAAGTGGCTGCAATGTGCTGCTTACTGTGTAACATACAAAAGAAGACATGGTCCATGCCCCAAGGAGTTTACAATATCAATAGCAGGGAAAGTTTGGACACTAGAATAATCTGGGAGATCAGAAGGGCAGTGTTTAATTTAGAGCATGATCCCTGGGCTCATTGGGAGCTTTCCCATTGATTTTAATCGGACCGAGATTGCCTCTTTAGAATGTCTTTTGCTTTGTTTTTAATATGGGCTAATGGAGTGTTTTTGCTGACAAGGGATAGCATTTGTAGGTCTCACAGAAAGAGTTCTAAGGAGAGATTTGAAAGAAAATTAAATATGTGGGTGTCTAGTATAAGGTGGGAATTCCAAGGTAAATATAAATAAAAATGCCTTTTGTTATTTCCTTTTCTGAACAATACCACATAATGCAGGGGCACAGTTAGTGATAATAAAAGCAAATAGTAAATGAAAAAATGAGCACTTTAATATAATTTAGACAACTGAAAAAAATTTAAAAGGACAATTTAATATGGGGTTTGCGTGAAATTATTTTTCATTAAACAATCAACGCTTGTAGTAATGCAAATGAAATCCATTTTTAGCTCCAGGAAATTTCTACAATTTCAGAGGAATAGAAAGAAAAATGAGAATAATATCATGATGGTAATTTCTAATAATTATAAAGGCATAATTGCACAACACAAGTCCTAATCAAAGCTCAGAAGAGTACTTTGGCAATCATTAGAATTTCAGAGCTATTAGCATTTACCTTTGTCATCGGGCACCACATAACAAGCATTATGAATTTCATGTCAATCGCTAGCATAATTTCCCAGATCAAATATCAGTTTATACCAGCTAACCACACAGATTATTTTACCTACATGGATTTTTTATAATGTATTTTTAAAAAGAACAAGCTCAGTTCAGTGAATATGCTTGAATAATTAAATTGTCCTTGAATGTATGTTGTGTCTCAAGGTATTGGGCCCTGTCCTGCATGTCCTACATGTGCAGAACTTCCATTGACTTCTGTTGGACTTCCATGCATGGAGAACTGACAGGATCAGAGCTTTCATATTAGTTGTCTGCTTGGATCAGGTCCTTTGAATGTTGTCTGTTTTGTCCCTGCAAACATGTAAAGACAGTTTGGATGCACTTTTCTAGGCTCCATGTCCGCATACTCAATTTGTGTGCTCCTATGCAAATTTAGTAATAATCCAAGTGTTCTTAAAAAGTGCAGGTAGCTGTGCTCATGCTAGCTGTGTATCATACTGGCCATTTTCACATGCATGCACCAGTAAGGTGTGGAACTGGGTGTAGACAATTTAGAAAATCAGGCCTTTTTGGTCAAATTCATAGTTGCCTAATCTGGTTATAATTCATTGATGTATCCTGATGGTACATTAGCCCAAAGAGGGGAGTTAGGTGGCTCTATTTATTACTCTGTTTATACAGGGTGAAGCTACTGCACCCTTATTTCTGTTTTCATAGAACCATAGATTCATAGAATATTACGGTTGAAAGGGACCTCAGGAGGTCATCTAGTCCAACCCCCTGCTCAAAGAAGGGTCAACCCCAACTAAATCATCCCAGCCAGGGCTTAGTCAAGCCGCACCTTAAAAACCTCCAAGGATGGAGATTCCACCACTTCTCTATGTCTGGGGGTACCTTATGGGTAAAGTATAGTCAATTTTGCTGGCTTCAGATAGAGAAACTGGTCAGTTAGTTCATCTGACAGTGCATTTTGCTTGAATTTCTAGAACTAGAGTCCTGGGTAGCTCCAGACATGATTAGTCCTTGGAAATTAAATATTTTAACTGGAGAGAGCTGGGGGAAAGGGATGTAATGTGATGAGTAGGACTGGGGAGGGGACAGTCTTTGCCCAAATAAAAAGTGACATCACTAAGATTAGGAGCTGAAAAATAATTAAAGTGCATGATTATTTAAAAAATTATTACAAATATTTTAGTGAACATAAAGTTTCACCAGACTCAGCAGAAGAAAAGTCAAGTGATTTAATGCAATTTGTACAGTAAACAGTCGATTTACCTGTTTTAAAATAAAATAAAACACATACGTGTATTTACCAAACATGTATATGGACCTTCTTAGTTCTTTCCAGCTTCCCATCCCACCAGGTTTTAAACTTAATATCTCTTACTAATAGTTTGTTTTTTAATAAATTCTAATATGTACCTAGTCTTTACATTTATTGTTATTAGGACATTACAAGACACTAGCTATCAACTAAGAAAATTATTTGGTTTGGAATCCATCAAATCAAGATGTAATTTACCATGTTGGACCTGGGAGCCTTTTCCAGTGTTGAAGGTAGCTGGGATTGAATAATTTTGCCTTTTCTCAACTCACTCCCTGTACTTTTCTATGCATTGTTAACAGGATTGTTTTTCTCATAGCAACTTACTTTTTAAGCACACCATTCTGACACCTTGACAGTTCATGCACTAAGTCAAACTTTATAACTACTGGCAGGCAGTTATTAGATGTATTGCACTTAATTAACTTTGCACCTAATTACAAGCAATGCTGGCCGATTACCAAGGGCATAAATATATTAGTGCCCCAACTGTCAAATCATGAAAATGGCTGTTTGAACAAGTCAAGCAAAAGGAATCACTGCATTGTGTGTAGTGAAATCTAGCAGAGAGCCCTGAGAGGGATGAACTGGTTATTATTTACAGGAATTTAATTTTACTCTTTGCATTTCAGATGACTCAGGCAGTACAAGGTGTGAAAGAAGATTTTGTTTTATCCATATAAACATATCTAAACTGCTTCCTGGTTATGGAAGGGAAAATAAAAATAATAGGATGAGGGCTAACATACTTCTAGTTTGACAGTATCTTTAATTAGACGTCATTCCTGTGTGCCTGGAATACCCTATATAACTACTAAAGTTTTAGGATTCAAGCTTTGTTTTTTAAATGTTTAACATCATATGTAGTTTCCTCAGATCATAAGCCAAATTCTGCTCAAAGTTACACTTGTGCAACTATTCTTTAGGAACCCTAAGGGGAACAGAAAGTTTGTGCTTACTGAAAGGAGAAGAGGAACTTATAGAGGATCTCTTTATTTGGTAGGCCACTATTAAAACAATTAAAAAAATGTTGATCACCAAGATATCATAGGTGTATGTATAAGTAGTCTAGGTATAGATATTGATATGTGTAGCTTCTGTTACAAATAACTAATGGGTGTTACACATGTGTCAAGAAGGGAATAGTCCTAATTATTTCTGTGGCAAGCCATCCAAGAAAGCTTGATTGTGGAGAAATACTGAGAATTGTAGTCTTATCATTTCCTTCATTGTCTGGCATTAGGATGTCTTCGTCTCTAAAAGAAATTTCTTTACCATTTTAAGCAGCAGAGAGGCCAGTGTAACAGGGAAATCTTTTGTGACAAAGAGGGAATTTTCATCTTCCAACAGAACTCAAGCCTAATTTATTCTGATATGCTCAAGAAGACCTGACAGACAAAACATCTTTGACTCTGTTCTAAGACTCTCCTGAATACTTCCTTAACGGATGCTGCTGATAGACTGTATCCTTTGCTTTGTTCTAGACATTTAAGATCCTGGACCAAGATCACATTGAACTACTGTCCTATATTGGCCAAAAAAAGGTCACCAGAACTTGACTTTGCCATAGGCAAATGTTAAAAAACAGATGGAGTTTTAATGTGGCACTAAATTAGTGGCTTTAGGGCTTGTCTGGTGTTTACAGGCTATGAATTAAGGGAACTGTGACTATACATGTAAACCTTTCTCAGCCCAGATCAGCCATTCATTATTGCTCATTTTTAAGTAGGCTGTCTGTGTTATTCTGATAATTCATGGAATAAGTAAGTGGCCATTTTAACAAAAATTTGTGGATGCTTTTGAGATTGTACTTACATAGGAAAGTCAACTGACTTCTCTATACACAACAGTGTAAAACAGAAACTGGGAGATAATGTGTTTTCAAATACAACATTACCTCACTGCTGCATATGACTGCTTCATGCATTAAGATCCTGGGTGGTCAGCAATTTTGTCCAGTGTAAAATTAGGGACATAATGGCAGAAAAAATAAACCTAAGCAAGAAAAATGTCCTGATGGCATGATTTCTAGAAAAAAGCACTGTCATTCAACTGGTCTTTGGAAAAGCATTCTGGCTTCTTAACTATGTCTTATTGCTGTAGTCATGAGCTCAGCCCAAGGAAGAAGTTAACCCTCTGGTATTGACTCATGGAAAGCTCCATGCATACTTGCCTGACTGAAATTAAGATGAATCCATAGATCTTAACCTTGTAGATCAAGGTGTATTCCATTAGCCTATAAATTGTATGGCTTGGACCCAAACTGAGCAATACAATGAAGTGTATTGAAGTAGGAAAACATGAAGTAATGTGGACTTTTGAGTCCTTTGATTATGTATAAAGTGTAACCAGAGTTTTATGATTCAATACTGTATCTGACATCTTACAGTAATAACTCTTTGTTTATATAGAACAGAGGTAAATTTGAGTCTTAAAAAATGGATCTTGCATTTGGGCATATTTAAGAGAGCAATAATGACAAACTACTGTAATAGTTTGTTAAAAATGTAAATGTACCCCAGGTGCTCACCTACTATTGTCACATGCTCTTCATTTTTGTTCACTTGCCTTAGGTACATGGTTGCTGTTTTGACTTAGTTGATATCAGTTACAATATTTGAACTGATCAGGTTCCTAATGTTCCTTCTTGCGTTGCTACAATTGAAAACATTACATTTCACTCTATCATGTGGAAGGCCTACTTCCGAGATTTATTTTTTCCTGTTCTCCTGAAAATAGTTGTTACTGAACATGGTGGTAGAAGGGCAGACAGCAGGAAGTGACGTTTGGTGAAAGTTTCTACCAGTGGTATAGGACCTCACTAAACTCCCTTGGAGCGCTGAAGTTTTTCCACATTCGTAACTTTTGCCATTGTGGAAGAATGAAAAACTAAAATTGGATTGTTAGCTGTATTTATTGGGGCTTCTTGGTCATCACTTCTAAAGGCTTATAACTTTAGTGTTCTGTTAAAATAGGGGGCCTTCTAAGATGTAGGGAGACAATGATATATGTATCAAAATCCTTTTGGAAGCCTCCAAAAGAAAACTGGAAACTCCAGAGATACACAAAGAACTGATAGGTAAGTGGAAAACCTTCTGTCTAAACCTTTCTCGCTGACCCTTTTTTGTTACTGAAAGCATATACTTGATAATTTGATTTTTTTTTTTAACTCTTTCCATCTGAGTGCATTGTTCTATAGGAAATTAATTGACTTTGACACTATTGCTTCTGTTCCCAGTGGGATAATGCCAGCAATAATTCTTTTATTGATTGTTTAGAGCAATTAGTAGAAAACAAATTTCCCCACAGAACAGATAATTTAGTTCTGTTACTGTCTAACACTAGAGCTAAACAACTTGTTACCTTAATTTTGAATAAGAAACACATTCCATCTGTTCATTATCTCGAGCAAGACAGGTTACCTCATAATTAATGTCATTGGTAATTAGCATTCTTGAGCTGCCACCATCTGCATCAGGGGTTGGCAATCTGTCAGCAGCTTCAAGTGCCCATTCTGATTGTGTCTTTCTGTGCCAAACAATGGGCAGACCATATGTGGTACTGAAATTTGTAAACAGAAGTCGGCTAATGTCAGTTAACTAGGCAGTTTTGTTGCATGTTTGACTACTGCCTTGGAAGGACATGAGACTTTAAACCTCCAGGGTGAGGCCCAATCATTGAGTCACCAGTACTAGACCCACAGTGTCACTCTCAATTAATCAGGTTTCTGATGGTCACAGAATAGCTTTTGTTTTTGTTCTGGAAGAGGTTTGGGACTGAGTGTTATTTGGAGAGACTGGGGCTTGTTATCTCACATTCCATCAGCATCACTGCAGACCAAGATAACCAGCAGATAAACTATGACATAGCTCACAGAGGCCTTGTTAATTGTATACACTTCTTAAAGGTCATATAACAGATAAACAATTTCTTATTCAGCCCCTAAATTCCAAAGACTGGATTCCATTTTTCCATTACACTGAGTGAGATTTTCTTTTTTTTTTTTTTAAATGGCCTGAAAAAAGTAGTTCTGTAATCTGTAGGCACTGATCATGATGTTTTACTGGATTCTCTTTTATTCTTGATTTGAGAAAATAGACTGGATTGCTGTATGCTTGTACTATTGACTTGTGCTGGAGAACTAAAAAAAAAAAAAAGAAAAAATCTTCAAGATACTGGTTGGGTAATAAAATTAGGTTATGAAAGATCAGAAATCCCTATTTGCAGCAATTTGAAAGATTATTTAGGGATAGATTTTTAAAAATTGGAAGACACTCAAATTTGCACACACCGTTGTTATAAATCAGCTGATTTCACATACAAATGGCTAGCAAGGTGCCTCATCAGCCATTTTCACCTGCTATGTGCATCCAGTCATGTCAACAATATGCACAAATGTAGGTGCAAAGTCAAACAGGTCCTTTTCATGTGATTTTGAAAGTCTCCATAAAAATAAGTATCCCGGTAGGTGTCATATGGCTCTTTCAGTACATATGACAGATGAAGCTGTATTGATGATATCTTTTGCTTGCTTTTAGGCAATCTTTTTCACTCCTGTCAAGGCAGAAAGCAGTTTCTATGTACTCAGAAATACAGAATCCCATGGACATTATAGAGATATGCTTCATAATTGTATAGTAGCCCAGGATTTTCTAGGCATCTGGAGATCTTTGGGTGTATAAAGCCTGGATAAATGCTGGAGTAATCCCAATCATTTTTTAAAATGAGAATGTAAAGAAGCCATTGAAAAGTCTTGTTGTCAATCCTTAAGGGAAATGTGACAGGAACCATTTGTTAAAAGGGAACTCCTGACATGATTTCACAAGCTCCAATATGAGATGCTGGTTAACAGACTGGTGATTCCAAACTGGAGCCCAACTGGAATTAGTTTGAGTGGTTCTAGATGAATTAGGCCTTTCAGAATTAATAGGGAAATGGCCAAGGATATGAAGAAAATTGAGAAAGCTATAATATGTGAAGCCATCAAGTCCTTTTTTAGAGCAGATGTTGTGTATTCCTGTGCATTTGGAAAGTGATTACAATATTGCCCACAATATGCTAATGTAAATACACATCATAATAATCTTTGGCCTAATCCTGCAAAATACTTGTTCTCCTGAGCAATTTTACTCATGGGACCTGTTCCAAAGCTCATTGAAATTGATGGAAATACTTCGAGTGACTTCAATAGGTTTTGGATCCAGCCCATATGTGTGACTGTGACATGAGCAACTTTATTCACATCTGCAAATTTTCTGGAGGACTGGGCCCTTACAGACAGAAACAGTCCTTCCTGAGGAGTTTACAATCCAGGTTATATATGACATGATAAATGGAGAGTTGACATCAAGCAAGTGGTAAGAGCAGGAGGGAGGCATGTAAAGTTATGGGGATTTCTTATTTTCATATTATATGCATCAATTTAGTTCCATATGTGTACTATATACATACATTGTATCTATGTATATTAGATAACATATATTTTTAAAATATATATTAAGCAGATGCAGGAGTGCAGATCTGCACTGGACAGACAGTCAAAAGAGGTTATTTTGAGAAAGGATTGGAAGGAGGAAAAGAAGGTTTTAATAGTACTGTAGGGATGTTTAAATACCTTACTATAGATCCTCAGCAGCTATACCATGTGTAAAATGGGAAACCATCAAAATAAATAACAGTAGATATAAAAATGAATATAATGGCAATACTGTAAGTCTAACCAGGGGTTTATTGTAGCATTGGGCCATTTTAATTAAGTTAACGTCCCTTAGCTTAGTTTAAGAGTCTTACCTATTTCTAAGTCAATCATCTTAGACAACAAAACCTGCCTTTGCAGGACATACATCATTCAAAGCCCAAGCAACTAATTCACCAATATTTAGATATATGAATACTATGTTATGGAACAGTGAATGCAATTCCTACATGCCTCATTAGTATGTACTATAATGTAGCATACATGCATTCATTCTCCTTAGCTTTTATTTCCATTTAGTTAATACACATGCATCATGGGGCCTCATTTAATAAAAATGTTAAATTATAACCTTTCCTTCTCCTCCCCTCCCCCAGATATTTTGAGGGAGTGATACAGAGGCTAGATGAATGACAAGGTAGGCAAATATGTAATATTATAACACTGGAAAATTCCATTTAGCCCAAGGACTTAAAGCAGTTCTGAAAGGGTCTGTTCCAATGCCGTCTGAAGTCAATGGAAAGACACCTGTTGACTTTAGTGGACATCAAATTGAAAACTAATAAAGATTGAGATGGAAGGGGAGGACAGTTTAAAAAACTTGGCTAGAATTTCTTACAGGACAAAATTGCAAGGCATAGTTTCCCCTCCTCCAATGGAAGCTCTTCTGGGCAGTCGATAAAGGCAGTACCAAATATTTTTAATCAGATACCTAATGCTCTTTATCCACAGCTCTAAATTAGCTCTGAATGCTCTCCTACAAATCAGTTTGGCATACCTGTTTTCAGGTGTCCCTAACATTTGCTGCCCTCTGCTTGAACTATATCTGTAAACTTCATATGCACAGAACTCCATTTAAATCATGTTCACTTCTACTTAGAATATGGAATTCTGAAGAGACAGTGATAAACATGTCAACTCCCAGCAATAAATGTCAAAAATTTAATTGCATCAGGACCAGCTCTTCCATTCAAATAGAACAGGCAGACACTTAAGGCTGTGAAATAGTCAATACTTTTTTTTTCTTTGTCTGTCTGACTGTGGGTTAGCTGTGTCAAACACCTGCCACTTTACCTAGAACTGAAGAATTCCCTGGAGCCAGACCTAAGTGACATCTTTCCATGCAGTACTTTTATATATAAAGAAATTTAAAAAGTTAAAATAATTAACACTTCATATCTTCAGGCTGGGATTTTCAAGGAGCCAAATGGTAGGTACCCAGCTCACATAAACTCATTTGAAGATATCAGTTTAAGGTCTTAATCCTGCCAAGTTTCACATATATGCTTACTTTTATCAGTTATGAATAGTTCTATCAGAGTCAGTTGAAATACACAGTGTGAAAATTAGCATATATGTAAGTCTATGTCAGAACAAGGCCTGAGTAAATATTAGTAACTAATGATGGTCATAAGATCTAAATTATGGTCGGTTTGTAGTATCTTCAGAACCATCAGATGTATGTTTAGCCTTATTATGTGTTTCTAAAATTATTTGTTTGTCATATATTTTGTTAAAGATTAGCTTTTACAATTCAACTCACAACTTTTTGCAATAGTATTTGTAAAACTAATTGTTCTTCAAACATTGAATCTTCCCCTCCCTTTTCACTCAAGCTGCTTTTCCCATGATTTTTAAAAACTGTGCTGCTTTGCAGGAAGCAGCATGATGTCATTTTAAATCACAACACAAGTTTCCTCCTGCTGTTTCTTTCACTGAGAAGAAAATTAATCCATAATCCTGTCAATGGCTTTTGTTTGTATAAATTTAATTTTCATTAAAGGCTGAGATCAGAAAAACTGAGTGACTTGTGACATCATTTTTCAGTTAGAAAAATATAACACAACAGGTCATTTTATTTCCTGTTTGTAAATAATACACTTCAGAAAAGCTTAATTATTCATAGACAAGTCCAGTTTGAGAAAGGACATCTTAAATTCTAATTTTTTTTCTCTTCATGGTTATTTCCCATATGCCTACTATACTGGTCAAACAAAAAAAGGTTGGAAAGTCTCATGAAAGCTAAACTCTCATAAACATGCTACTGTTTTAACAAAATTACTTAGATCATCACTAGTATTTTTTTTTCTAATGAAGCAAGCGAAGCCTAAAACAGTATTGGGCCTGACTCAAAGCCCATTGAAGTCAATAAGACTCTTTCCATTCAATTTAATGAATTTTGGATTGCCAAATTAGGGGCATAATTGTGAGTAATACCTATGCAGGAAGACCTACTAAAGTCAACGGGACTATTCAAATGAGTAAGTGCTCAGCAATGAGTAAGAGTTGTACAACTGGGGCCTTTGTGAATAGTAAGTTAATGAAGATGATAACAGAAATCAAGGATACTGTTCTTGTCAGGTGTGGGTTGTTTTACACACTGTGTTGATTAGGATATTGTGAAATGTTATCATAAATAAAAGTATTAAAGTCTCATTAATAAGAGACCTCACTACAGCACTCTAGTATTGAATCTCACTTCAAAAGTAGGGTGAGCATTTTTGTGTGTGTCGGGGTTAATGGGTTCGCAGATTAGCAAATCAAAGATCTACAGGAGAAAGTTTTTAAGCCAGTTTCATTTGTTTTACAATGTGATTTCACTCAGAATGGTTGTGACATGCTGAGCGTCTCTAGCAGAAGCAGCATTTCTGAATTATCAAGCTATTTTCTTTTGATTCAAACCCCCCCATCTCCTATGTAATTAACATAATATACTCAGGAAACCATATAATGTATGCTATAATTTTGTTGAAAGGTTCCACTGACATGAACATACTTTGCAAGCTTTGCAGCCGTAATAATATAGAATTTGAACATTGCTCTTTATACAAGTGGGCATGGAGTATCTGTCTTTGTACATATGCACACACAGTCACAGCACCAGATGTTAAGAGGAATATCTGTGGGCAGGAGGCTTATTTGCCAGGTTCAGGAGTACTGAAACTTTTGGAATCATTTTAGCTGACAGTCTCTCTCACCCTCAGTAATTTTGGATGAATTCCTTAGCCACTATGGAATATGAGACTAAACGTCCTACATTAGCTAGGAATCGAGTGCTCATAACAAACATCATGCAATTTAAAAAAAATTAATCATGGTAAATGAGTTAGCAACACCAAACTTGCTTACGCACTGCTCCTTCTTGGCTCTTTGGTATTCCATACTGTAGTTATATATGTTATTGCATCAACAGGCTTTTTTTTTTTTTTTTTTTTTGGCCAAGTGCTGGCTCTGAGGCTTTCAATCTGTAAAGCTTTCCAGAGTGTTTCAGAATAACCCTTCTCTGGCAGCACTGCAGAGCTCTGAACAAATAGGTATCCGATCTGAGTTACTGTAGGTCAAGTTTCATGGTGCGTGCTGATGTATAATGGGATAGAAGCTCTCAAACAGTTTCTTCAAATATTGTAGGCCATCTCTAACTGGAAGGAAAGGGGTAATGATTTTGAATTCATCATCCATCATAATTGCTAGAGACAGAGCACAGCTGGGACTGAGCTAAACATATTGTTGGAGGCAAACTGTGAGGTGAGGGAAAGAGAGCATTAGAGGAACTGGTCATAGTTCTACTGAAGTGCTTCAAAACCAGTGTAGTTGTATTTGCTTGCTGAATTTAGCTCACAATGGGTTTTCTTCAAAGACTGCTGGGTTTTGCTCATTCCCCTGCGTCAGGAAACATCCTCTGACCAAGAGGCACTATGAGTAGTGCCCACAGACAAAGGGAAGACTCTGGGTAGGTAACTGTGGGGATGAAGGGGAGTCTCCATTGTTCTCCAAAGAAGAGTGAGAAATGTCAGTGACATAGTGGTGATCAGAGCAGTTCAAAGTTATTTTAGAGGATTTTCATTTTATGGTCAAAACTTCCTGAACCTCATTTAGCTCCTCCATTGTCAAAGCTCAGCCCACAAAACACTGCAAAGTTTTTAGTGTAGAGTTGTGGTCTGAAGGAAACTATCGGTCCTAGATCTGGACACTTGAATCAAAATCAAGTATTTCATTGTGGGTTAGTAGTCTCAGCAGAACTACCCACCGTCCCATATTGAAAGTAAGGGCATCTGCAAGCTGCTCCATTTAATGCAAATCAGAGGTATCCCTTAGGCTCCTGATCATCTTTGCAACTTGAATCAGTTAGTCTGAATGCGTGTTCCATAATAAAGTAGATTCTTCCTTGGAAAAACAGAGCTAGAGTCAGAATTAAATATCAAGTCATCAGGTTTGTTGGTATTCAGCTCATTTTGATTCTAACACTTTTTTTTGTCATGGAAAGGAGAATAGCTCCTCATCTCTGCTATGGTTGTATAAAGCCATAAAGACCCAGACTTTCAAAGATGCCTAATACTGGCCTCTTAATTTCTGTACATAGGCTTTGAGGTGGCCAACGTTCTGCATATAAGCCTTAGGTATGCGGATTTGTGAATGCAAGTTTTGGAGAATCTAAATGTTCTCACAAAATTGCACACATTAATGTATTCATTTCTGAAATGCTGGCCCTAACAATCCATAAATGGACTATTTTCACTTCTGAATTTGGGCTTTGAGATGATTGGCATTTTTTTATTTGATATGGGAAAAGAGGACACATTTTCAAAACTGCGTACATAAATTGCCTATGCAAACACACAAATTGGTCGAAGAGCCTTCATGTTTCAATATAGCATGTGATTATTTTTATATTCAGCTATGCTCACATTTTGTGGGTAATATTTCACTTCTTTTGTTGTACATTTTCAATGGAGGCCATAAATTAAGAGCCAGGGTGTAAGAGAAATGAAGAAATGCTGGTAAAAGTAGTTGATGAAAGCCTTGCAAAAAACTTGCATGCCAGGTAATGGTCTTTCTGTACCGTATATGTTTGTAATATCAGCTCCTAATCCTGCAGGGACTCATAAGTAACAAAGAAACTTGGTCAAGCAGAAAAGAAGTTATTGGAAACTTGAGTGCTGTTGAGTCTCATGATATGCAAACTAGTCATCTGCATAAAATAAAACCGTATGTAGCTTATTTTTTTGCTTATTTTTTTGCTTATTTTTTTGCTAAAATTATTCCTTTTCATCCATCTAGTTTATTTTTTTGCTAATTTTTTTTTGCTAAATTTATTTTTTTGCTAAATTTTTTTTTTTTTTTTTTTTTTTTTTGCTTATTTTTTTGCTAAAATTATTCCTTTTCATCCATCTAGTTGTTTCTTTATAAGTTGGTTTGCTCTAATAAATGTTTTAGAGCTTATTTTTTTGCTAAAATTATTCCTTTTCATCCATCTAGTTGTTTCTTTATAAGTTGGTTTGCTCTAATAAATGTTTTAGGGCTAGATTGGTCTCCCTAATTCCGTAAAGAGGCAGAGTAAATTGTTTTTTTGCTATTTTTTTTTTTGCTTATTTTTTTGCTAAAATTATTCCTTTTCATCCATCTAGTTGTTTCTTTATAAGTTGGTTTGCTCTAATAAATGTTTTAGGGCTAGATTGGTCTCCCTAATTCCGTAAAGAGGCAGAGTAAATTGTCAATTCTAAATAGTTAACAAGGTAGAATGTAAAACTTGAAGCACTCCAGTCATTGATTGGAGTGATATATCACCACCAGCATCATTGTAAGGTGTTACTCTCCCACAGTGAGAGAATAAATGTAACCCTTCTGCCAGTCAGCGTCTGCAGCAAGAAGGTCTGGAGTCAATATCTATGGGTTCCTTCCAGTAATACAACACAAAACCGGCTCAAGCCGGGACAATTACACACCACCCCTTAGGTGCTTGTAGAGGTAATAGATCCCCTCTTGCAAGCACAGAGACTAAATATAGAAATGAGACTTTTAATAAAAAGGAGAAAAGTAACCCATCATTAACTTGGGAAAACACCACAAGCAGGATTCATATGCATAAAACCATGAACAAAACAACCACCCCAGAGTACGTGGGGCAGTTTCCTTTTGCTTCGGGCTCTTAAGTCCAAGAATAAGAAGCTCCTTTAAGGTGCCCCTCCCTTCACAGCATCCCACTTATAGGTGTTGTCCTTAGGCAGGGCAGACCCAGAGTCTTGAGATGCAGCTGCAGAGTTCATCTCTCACCCTGGATGGGGGGGAGCAGGAAAGAAGGCACCCTGCTCTGCCATCCGGCTGTGATGTTCCAGCCACTCTGCTGGCCCTTCTGTCAGCCGCCCCTGTTGGTCGCTCATTGCTCCACAGGCTGCTCTGCCAGTTGCCCTCCAGCTGCCCCACCAGTTGCTCTGCTGCACACCATCACCTTCTGCCAGCACCTGTTTCTCTACTATTACCTCTGAGGGTTGTCTCTTGAGAGTCTACCCCACTCTTAGTGATTTCAGCTCTTAGTGACTGTCAACTCTTAATAGGCAAACCTCAGTGCTGAAGCTGGGTGGGAGCATGAGTAGATGAGTTCAACTCTAGTGAGCACTTAACAAAACAAGAGATTCCTAATAGAATCTTAACTAGCTCTTTCTTCAAACACTAGCACAGGGGGAACAGGTTAAACTATACCCAGGGTAGCATCCACACTCTAGACAGGAATACCTATCCCCACTCCCAACACAAGGCTCTGGCATCCAAACCCCTTGCTTAGCCAGTTCAGTTCAGATGACAGTGACCCTTCAATCAGAACAGGCTAAGCACACTTCTGCTGCCCTTTGCTCATACAATAAGGGGGAAAACATCTTGTTATCCCTGCATATTACACAAAAGTGATTTGTAACCCAACACCAGCCAAAGGGATCATTTGGGCAAAGCAGTCCCATCATGCTGAGCTCCTAAGCAGGGTGGCTGTGCTCATGCAAATACCAGCTCAGCAGGGGAGAGTCCATTCAGACTCTGCTTACATAAGCTGCTGTAGTTGTTATGTCATTTCTCAGTTGGGAAGTGGAGTAGACCTAGGGGAAGTGCCACAGGTGACTTTAGGTACTGGCTGACTCTTGGGGCACCATAGTCTAGGAGGATAAGAACACCATGAATTTCCGCTCCACTGTGCATTAAGATGGTTACTAGTTGTGCAGTGTACTGCTCCAAGAATAATCAATAGCCCAGGACTGTAGATACAGATTCTGAGTGTGGTTCTAGCCAACTGTATTTGAAGGAAGATTTTATTTAATCATATAATCATCAATACCTGCTCCAGCACATTGAGACAAATATACAGTACCTCTTAGTGCATTTTGTGAGTTTGATTCATATTCTCGTAATTTGGGGTTGTTTTAGCCATACTAACCACTTGGCTAAGAATAAATATGTATCTTCCATTCAAAATATTGAGCGATGGTTAAATGGAAATAAATGAAATATTAGAAAGACTGGATGTCTTTCATGAACGTGCTAACACTAGACTTCTGTTCTATTAATTTAAAATAAAACTGAAAAAAGGAAATTTAAATTAATTCCCTATGCCATAACTGTTAACTGGCTAAGTCATTACTATCAGGGGAGCTGAACATGCACTCATATTAGAAGTCTTACAAAGTTTGTTAATCATGCAAAGGTTATTTTAAAAGCTAACGGACTTTATGGAATCTATTTGTAATGACAGTCTGACATCCAAAATGTCAAGTTTATTTTTTTGCAGAGTTGTTGTAGCTGTATCAATCTCATATTAGAAAGACAAGGTGGGTAGGTAATTTCTTTTATTGGACCAACTTCTGTTGGTGAGAGAGACGAGCTTTTGAGCTAACAGAGCTCTTTTTCAGGTAAAAAAAAAATACTCAGAGCATCACAGCTAAATGCAAGATCAAACAGATAATTTAGCATGTTAGAATGTGTGCTAACTACTTATGCTAAACTATCTGTTCCATCCTGTATTTAGCTCCGACACTCTGAATTGTTTTTTGTTAGTTGTAGCTATCATGAGCCTTATAAACAATCCTGGAGCTTTAACAGTTAAAAAATAAAACCTTTTTTATTAATAAGTGAAAATAACTCAAGTGACTTTTCTCATACTTGTAACACAGTGGCTTGGCCCTTGGGGGCTGGGGCTATCCAACCCTGATTACAGAATGAGTCACACCTTGGAGAGAGCAGGGGGATTGCCTAATAAAGAGCCGCAGGATCCCTCAATGGGGAGGAGAGACTGCAAAGAGTGTGAAGGGCTCCAGCAACGAAGACCCTGATACCCAGGGAGCAGGAGGCTTCTGTAGGGAAACCTGGAGGGAGTTGGGTCTCGATGTTTGGGAGCCCAGAAGCCAGTGCCAGCGCCAGCAGGCTAAGCTCCAGCTAGGAAGAATGGGGAGAACAGAAAGGGACAGAAGAGGAGCCTCAACTGTGAGAGAAGGCACCAGAGCTAATTATTGACTTTTGTGTGATGATGGACTTTCTTTCAGGACCCTGAGGATTGTTAAGAACTATTTTTGTTATTAAACAGGCCCCAGGCAGGGAGTGATATTATCAGCGTGGAAGCTTGTATGCAGTTCTTAAGGGGCCTGCAAGAGAGGACACAGAGGTAGGGTGCTGCAAAGCGACCCCTGGCTACCAGGATACACTCAGTAAACTGCAACCTGGCTACAATCCTGCTCAGAGGACATTTGTCCACATCAAAACACCATGTATTAAGGTGAATGGCAATCCATATTCAGGAGAGGCACTTCAGTGTCTTAGGGAGCCTGAGGTCTTGTCTACATGATGTATTTATTTCACACAGAGGCCTGGTCTACACTGGTGGCTTAATACGAATTAAAGTCCCTTAATTTGAATTAATTACTCCCGTGTCTACACTTGCGCATTGTTATTTCAAATTAAGGAGCCTTTAAAATTGAATTAATAAAACCACCTCTGCAAGTGGATTAGTGCCTGAAGCACATCAGTTAATTCGCATTAGTATGAGTGTGGACGCAATAGGACTTAATTAGAAATAATTGGCCTCCAGACTGTATCCTATGATGCCCCATTTCAGTACCCTCCCCCAAAGCAACCCCGGGAAGATTTAAATCTTCATTTCCTGTGGTGAATGGGTTTAAAATCCAAGCTGCAATCACACCCCCCCCCCCCACACACACAAGAAGCCCTTTGCAGTTTGTCTCTTTAAGGGTTTGAAAGATTGCACCACACCCTCCCTGCATGGTGAATGCATTTTAACTGCCCAGAAAGCTCTTTGCAGTTTGTCTGGAGTTATGCATCTAAGCCAGGTCAGTCTTCTCTTGAGGAAAAAAGCAGAGAGTGAGAGAGAGCCCCAGAACCGCAAGCAGCCCAGTGATTAGGGCAACATTTTATGACTCTAGCCTCTATTCCCATTGAGTTTCACAGTTTTGAAATTTTTACCCAGCATTGAGGTGTATTAGATAATCTATGTGTGAAATCTTGACAGCATTGCTTGACCTTCTCACTGCTGTTAGTCCTCCATTTTTCATGACCACCACCACTGACATAACATGTAAGAAAGTGGTAGGTTTTTTTTTTCCAATGGTATCTGAGCAGAAGTTTGCTAAGGCAACTTGGGAACACTAGAAATGTAAGGTGAAAGAGCCAGTGTCACAACACTCCTGAGTTTTGATTATTTACTTAGCATATCTGAGTAATAGCTGACGCTTATACCGTGGAGTTTTTTCAAATGGAATCTAGAAAAACATCTTAACTATTTTGTGCTAAAGCCTCCTGGGACTAGAAATTGAGGACACAAATATACACAACTGGCATAAAAAGAATGATTAACATTTGATATCACCTTGATGTTCCATTAAAATAAATGAAGCAATTAGTCAAAAATAAGTACCTAATCACTGTAGAACAAAAGGAATGTCATGGTTGTTGACAAATAAATAGCAACGTAAAAAGAGAGGAGTGCAGAAGGGGAAAGGGTAGTTGCAAAGCATACACTATTTGTATGGTGCACAAAAGCAAATTCCAATGACTCATGAAGTGGTTTAACTTTATTGGAGTTGCTAAATTTAGCACCTCTATGTTCAGTAACCAAAATGGGTTATACTAAATCCTATCACCTACTGTAAATGACCTCATTGTTATAAGGAACAAGGATTGGTTAGGTAGGTGCAAACTGAGACTTCTACTTTTCTGCTAAACTCTGTTCATTTTGATATTTATCCTCCAACTCATCCTCACGTTGTCTGTTTTCCAGTTGCATCCTGCGTGAGACTAAATTCTCTGTGGCACGTAATGTCACACTTGTCTGTACAATGCCTAGCACAATGGGGCTCTGATTCTTGGCTGGGGTGCTTAGCTTCAATCATAACATACATAATAATAAAAATAACTAACAATTTGGTGGCACTACACTTTTTTCACCAGCAGAAAATGTGTCTGCTTTCCTGCCCTAAGAGTTGGGGAAGTATAGGAATGCCTGTTAGGATTCACTGATGAGTAATAATATAAGATCAAAAATAAATTCAGTACAAGATACAGAATTATGATAAAACTAGACATCCTTACATGTCAACCCAGTTACCATTTTCTACTTCATGGTAAATAAGTCTACGGAAGGAGAAAGAAGTTAATCTTCATCCACAACAGTTTATGAAATAAACAATCAAAGAGAAATGTCTATGCAGCTCTTTAACTCTTACTAATTCTGATTAAAAATCAAAGCTGTAACAGTGTAGGTGCAGATAATTTTCTGAAGTGTTATTTATCCCTTTGCATAACACAAGAACCAGGTGTCTCCCAATGAAATTAATAGGCAGAAGGTTTAAAACAAGCAAGAATTTGTGGAATTTGTTGTGAGGGGATGCTGTGAAGGCCAAAAGTATAACAGGATTCAAAAAAGAATTAGATGAGTTCCTGGAGAATGGGTCCATCAATGTCTATTATCCAGAGACTCAGCTCCCATTCTTTGGGTGTCCCTAATCCTCTGATTGCCACAAACTGGGCCTGGACAACAGAGGATGGATCTTCAATAAATGCTCTGTTCTGTTCATTCCCTCTGAAGCATCTTGCACTGCCCACTGTCTACTGGGTTAAAAGGACCATTGTTCTAACACTATATAGCTGTGCTTATGTTCTTTTCACTAAAAAAAATCAAATGTAAACCAATTAATAAAAAAAAAAAAACATTCTAAAATGAATTTGAATGATTCTGTGCCTGTAGAGGAAGTGAGAAAAGCAGCCTGACTGGCTTTAGTATCATCTTGGAATTTTATTTACTCTCTCTGATAGATAGGGAATAGAATCATAGACCCTTAATTTAAGCACATAATCCTGTTCACTTCAGTGGCACTTAAATTAAGCATATGCTTAAATGTTATGCTGAATAAGGATGTTTTCCTGGATCAGGGTGTCATGTGGACTGCTTGAGTGGGGGGGCATTTAGTATATTGGGTGACATCAGTATGGCAGAATCATAATAATCCATGTGGGATATGCTATGTCAGGTACTGTTAGGAAGGTTATAATGTGCTAAGTAAGATAATAATACTTATGTTCATGTGTAATATTTGAAATGGAAGTTATAAATTTATTTGAGATGTCTGTATTTCAATTTGTTCTGCCTGGGCAACACCCCAGATAGGAAGGCTGCAGAACAATGGCCTGCATAATGGCCCATTAAGGCATTCCCAGGTGCAAGGGGCCCTGAGGGAGAAGCCAGCATCACCACCGAGTCACCAGAACCTGCTTACGTGACTCTGGACTCCACTGCAGGCAGCCTACCTGATGAAGCATCAGGACTGTCCCATGTGACTGTGGACCCCAGGCACACCGGAGGAGTCACAAGGATTGGCCCATGTGACTATGGACTCCATTTTGGGTCTTGTGACTGCCCACAGTCCGCATGGCCGGAGGAGGGGGTTTATAAGATCAAGCCAGAGAAACCATTTTCTCTTTGCTCCTGTCCAGTCTGCAGACACACACCGACCTCTGGATCAATTCATCTTGCAACTGAACCGAAGGACCTAGACCCATCAAAGTACTGGATGTGAACCAGAGGGGACTACACAAGCCTGCAACTCCACATTTCTTCCAGAAACCTGATGTGTATGGACTTTTAATCATTTGTATATCTGTGATTACTCTAATCCTCTAACACTTCTCTCATGGTTTCTTTCTTTCTTTTCATAATAAACCTTTAGTTTTAGATACTAAAGGATTGGCTGGCAGCGTGGTATTTTAGGTAAGATCCAAACTTATATTGATCTGGTGCTGTGGCTGACCCTTTGGGGTCAGAGGGAACCTTTTTAGCAAAGAGCAGAGAGTTTAAGTAACTGGTATCTTTGCTGGACCTAGTGCTGATTTGGGAGCCTGGAGCTGAAATGCAGTAAAGGGGGCTGTGGGCATTTGTGGACTGGCTTCATGATATCCAGTGTGGGGTAATCAGAAGCAGTTTGTGGCTGGTTGGGAAGCCGGGCTTCAGTGTCACCCACCAGCGTGGGGAGAATCTGCTTTCCTTTTACAGCCTGCCCTGACCTTGGCATTATCAGTTGGCAACCCTGGGCACTGGTCATATCACACAGGGCCCTGAACACTAATGCCTACAAAGGACCATTAGGTGCAACATATGAACTCTTCCCAGGAGCAGGACAGGAGTGTTGATTACCTCATTTAGGCTTTTCTAAGTCAGTTAAGGTGTCTAACTAAATAGAAGTTCTTTTCACTTAAGTTCCTTGGGTCTTGTCTAAATGTGACTAATATAATTCTCTAAGGTAGCCTGAATCTGTTCTCATTTTTAAAAGAGATGCTATTGATGGAGACTACAGATGCCAACATTCAGTGCTGCCACAGGACCTAAACTATTTCTGACCTGCTTCCAATATAGCTGATCAAAATTTCTTGAGCAGTTTTTTCACTAAAACTTGTCTGCTTTCAAAAATTGACCTTTTTCACAATATTATTTTAGAATCTTTTTTATACTTTTCATATATCATTTTTAATTCTCCCCCCGCCCCCTCATTTTTTGTTTCTCCTGATATTACTGAAAATATATAGCCCCCTTTTCCGTCCACCAAGAAAAGTCTGGGGATGGAAGGAGGGAGGAAAGAACATACAAAAAAAGAAACTTTGTTAAAAGCTGTAGAAAACAGATATACAAAAAAACTTTAAATATGTGAAAAACTTTGAACAAAGAAAAAACAAGCAAACAGGTCAGTTTCAACACTGTGAAACAATCTTGAAATTTTTAATGAAATTGCTTTTTATCTTTTCTACCAGTTCTAATTTCAATAAACCACACCCCCTTTGTGCTTTTGGCAAGGTTGCCGTGCAGCTGTGATTGGGCAGCCTGAACTTGGACATTTTTCTGACTCCTTATATGACTAGCTCAAGCTGAGTTGTAGCATACCAATAACCAAACATAAAAGAACATTTATGCAGTGCTGCTCCTTGTATGACTTGGAAGTCAGTAATGCTCAATTTACAAAGTGAAGTGATTTAAAGATAATACTAAGTATTATTGCTAAGGTTCAATACTATTTATGTATGTGTAACTTACTGTATTGATGTTTTAGTCTCTCTTCAACAAACTATTTTCAGAAGTGTTATTTAAGTCTTAGACCGATGCACACACATTTTGACAATAAATAGTCAGCTGGTCTGTTCATTGTTATTTCAGCTTTTTCAGCTGGGAAGACTGACCACACATTTATATTGAAAATCCTTTGTCTGTGGCATGTGTATTTCTTCACGTTTTTCCCCACCTTCTGTCTTACGATAATTAAATGCATTAAGTAACATGGTTTTGGCATAAAGGTAAAATTTAGAAATTTAAATAGCCAGAAATCAATACTGCCATTTAACTTAAGAAATTAATTAATGTAACTGTTAATATTCAAAAAATTAATAGGCTCCAAAATAGTAGAGAATGTTGTTGTTATTGTAGCCAGAACTGTACTTGAACCTTTATTTGGCTCTTCAGTCAAATTGAGTTGTAGCATACCAAAAATCAAACATAAGAGAACATTTATGCAGTATTGCTCCTTGTATAACTTTGAAGTCACTAGAGATCAGTTTACAATGTAAAGTGATTTGAAGCTAATAAAGCACTAAATATTATTGTTAAGGCTAAATATTATTTAATTACATATAGCTTACCCTAATGTTTTTCTCCTAAACTATCATTTCCTTTTTATGGCCAGGAGACATAGCTAGACTGATTTAAATGTGACTAAACTATTGCCTATTGTTTGTAACCTATAGTAGCACATGCTATACAGATGTGGGAATGGAAAGACAGCCTGAAAACAATAAAGCATTTCTTATTTGCTACTAACTCTTTTTACTTGTGGTGTGTGGATTGTCCTCTAAATCACATGGTGTTTCTCATGTCCCAAGACTAGATGATTAGTGGCTTCATTTCTTCCTTACCCTTCCTTATCCTCTTTGGGTGTCTTGTGCTGCAAAATGTGCTAGGAAGGAGCAGTTCCTGGAGTATGGGTAGCATGGGGGAATTGTTTATGGCTCATATACAGAAGAAAGAAGAGTCGGAAGGCTTTTGTTCCATTTTCTCGACACAATCTGGCAAAAGGAAGTTTGATACCAAAGTTATTTTAGGGGAGTTCATATCGTCACGTTGCCATCTGCCAGATTCTCATTTTACTTTCTCTCTCTCTCCTGGCCTTTTTCACAATTAAAAGAATCAATATTTGCCGACAGACACCACACAGATTCTGCAATTATCTTCTGTTCTAACTATAGAAGGGAACCATGCAGTTACAGATACCACTGTGCAGTTATTGTTGGCAAAAACTGGATTTTTAACAGCAATCCTACCCCATCATTCTAGCTAAATTTAAATCAATGGGACAAATTCTGCAGTCAGTGACATCCAATTACTTCAGTGGATTGCCTGGGAATGCTCTTGTGAGGCAGGATTTAGCCCAATATATTTTTAGTGTATGTATGTATGAGTAGCATTTGGAATACACTTTAAAGGATCATGTGACTAATATTAATTCCACATTAGAGGGGATTATCTGATCTATGTTAAATGGTATGTATTGGGGTGATTTATGAAATTCTGTTACCTGAAAACATTTGTTTGATATGTGACTCAGACATAGTTCTGTACAAATTAAAAGTCTGCTTGTTTTAATATATTTGCTGTGCAATAAAGATTTTTTTTGTCCCAAATCAGGATATTGATTAGAAGAACTGCAATGATCCCAGTTTTTAAAACAAAGTTGCTCCAACTTTCCTTTTCCAACTGCAGAAACACTTTACAGTGTGCCAGGGCCCTCAATATAGCTTTCACTGTATCAGCAAAGATAAATAAGATCCAATGACTTCAAACACTGCAGAATAGTTTCCAATGAAACTACGGCAATATTAAAATTTAAAAACTCCCTTAGGCAGTTATTAAAAGCACACACTCTTATGTTGTAAAAATGACACATTTGATATGCAATGAAGCAGATCAATAAGTGGTCTTACAGTATCAGGCAGTGGTAGTGAGTATGACACTGATTTGGAAATCATGATTTGGAAAGTTCCATGATTTGGAAATCATGATTTGGAAAGTTGCATGATGACATAGCTATGAATTACGATTTAAAAAAGATTAATTGACCACTGTCATATTGCATATAACTAGCTTTTCTCTAACACTGAAAAAGACAGGAGATGCTACATAGACCTCCTCAAGATCACTATGTCAATTCATAATACTTTTCACTTGTTACAAAATACTTTGGTTTTGATCCTGCAAAGACTTGCATGCATTCTTACCTTCACACACTGTGTAGTCCCATTAAAGTCCCTGCAAATCAATCATAAAAGAAACCCTTTAATATATGCAAAGTGTAAGAAGTGTACAGTGGTTTTTCTCTAAGGCCAATGGAGAAGCTCCAGTTGACTTCAGTGGACTTTGGATCAAGCCCTTAATACAAAAACTTAGGTCAGAGACTAATCTCAATTATGCCAGTATAAATTCAAAATATTCCACTAAAGTTAATGGAACTCTTTTATGATTATACTTGTGTAACCAAGACCAGAGTCTGATATATGTTTTTCATGACATGCAGGGAATATATATTTTCTTGTAGATATCATGAGGTTAGTTATTTTTTTCCAACCAAATACCTAAGTATCACATTATGTCTAAGAGTATGTCTACACTGCAGATGGGAATGAGCCTCCAAGCCCAAGTGGATAGATTCATGCTAGCAAGCTAGTGGGCTAAAAATAATAGTGTGGATGTTGCAATTTGGGTGGTAGTTCAGATTCTCAAGCCCACCTGACCCCCTGGGTCTGAGCTCAGGTGGCTAACCCATGTCTCTGCTAGAGTAACTACTTCACTGATATTTTTAGTATACTAGCTTGAGCCGAGCTAGCATAAGTCTGTCTCGCTGGGCTGGGAGGCACGGTCCCAGTGGCAGCATAGACATAGCTTGCATTTTTCATTTGCTGGTTTCACATCTTGATTACTGTTTAACTAATTGTTGCTTCCATTTACTCAAAGGATGCATGCTCTTTTTTCGTGCGGCTGTTTATTCTTGTAAGAAGAGCAAAACAAAACCTGTTCACCTGTCCTACCATGGCACTTTACATTTTCCAACTTCTCAGACATGCAAAAGGATAGGGCCCAGATCTACAAAGGAACCAAGGCACTGCAACACCTAACTTTTAGGTACCTTGAAAATCACTGAAATCCATAAACCCTGGATTCAACTCCTTATTCAAAGAACGAGGAAAGATAGACACTCAAGAATGGGATCTAAGAAGCCAATGTGCAAGGCAGGGAGCTATCTATGTTAGCCAGTGGGAGATGACAATGAGAGGGGCATATGCTAAAGCCTGCCTATCTCTTCTTGCAATTCATAGTTGGGAACTCTCTTCTGGAGTCTGCTGCCTAAGCTGTTTCCTTGAAGAACATCAGAGACACAAGTCTAACTCCACATACAACATCCGGGGAAGAGAGGAGATAGTGGCATCCTCTCTTATAACCACTGGGCTAAAGGTTAGGGTCTCTGACAATCTGGGTGGGTACTCCAGTTCAATTTCTCCCTCTGCTTGATGAGGAGAAGGGATTTGAACACGGGTTTTCTATCAGGGGCCCGCAAAACAGGTGGGAGAATGTCTGTCTTCACCTGTTTTGAGGATTGCTCTGGGGCTTAGGGCATGAGATGGGTACCTGTCTGAGGTAGCAGTGTGCATGTCCAGAGGCAGAAACTTAGGTGCCTAGAGGACTTTTACAGCACAAATTTAGGTGCAAACAGGATTAGGCAACAGACAAGCAGGAATGTAGTAACATCTAAACCCATTTATCTATCTGGGCGTAGGTCCCTGCCTTGAAAAGCTTACAGTCTAAATAAAGCCCCAGTCTTGCAAAGTGCTCAGTTTTATGCAGATCGGTTGATTTCACTGGGACTACTCGTGTTAGTAAAGGCAAGCACCTGCATAAGCCTTTACAGTGTTGCAGCCTAAGAAAGACAACTATCGGGGAAAAGGGAAAGATTATGAAATTTTTATTCTAAATGCCAAAGTCCCGGTCATTATTGTATCTTAAGCCCATGCCTAACTATTTCTTTTGTATTATTTCTTGCTTTCAGTCATTGCCTATTGATATTATAAACCTTTCTTATTTTTGGAAGGGTTGTTTTTATTTTATCCTTTCTTTTTTTTATTCATTTTCCAAATATTGCCTATTTTTGACACTGTCTTCAGTGGGATGAATCAAGTGTGCAAAGTTAAGCATGTGTAGAATGTTTACGGGGTCTGTGTATTAGATATTTGATAGCAGGACAGCTGACCTCCCCATGTATCTTACTCATCAGTGTGCTAGTAAATACAGTTGGGCCCAATTCTCATTTACACCCAGGACTCTTTACTTTGCTGTAGCAGTGGAAAGGGGTTTTAAAATTGGTGTGGCTCTTTTAAATATGTAAGTGAGAATTGACTCCACCTGTGTTCAAAGTACCCACTGCAGACAACAATGGCCCAACATGCTTAGTGCAACTGTGTTTTCAGTAAAAATGTACTGAGTTTACCATAAGTCCTGCTTTCAAACATGGATGCATGTAATAGCTATTCAGAGAAGCAATTATTTACTTCCTTTTGATGCTAGTTATTATTTTTCTATATTTAGGTAGTTTATATTTGATCTGATGTGGAGAGGGCAGAATGAGGGTTTTTTCTAGCATATTCCAACCAAAAAAAAAAAAAAAAAATCAAAATGCAATTGTTTCCATTTCTTCATGCTGTCCTGTACCAGACTGGTTTGTGCTGTAATGTCTCCGGGGAGCTGATGTGATAATCCATCTCAGTATAACCTAATGCAAAGCTTTATAGCTGTTCACTCTCAGTTGTAGGACTGATCAAAGAAGTCTAAAGTTTCATAGAGAGGCGAAGCTGTGCCGGCATGAGGTACTACATTAGTGTGGCACACAGGTGTACCAGCATGGAGCTCTGTGACAATTTTGGTTTAAGAATTTGACTTTGCTGCTATTTTTATAGTTCAATATTAAAATTCTTAAAAACTCAAACTCAAGATCAACACTGATCTTATTTCACATCAAACACCATAATCTTCTGTAATAAAACTAATATTTTGATATTTTGAAAAACAATGATTTTCTTTACTGTATTATATTAGATTGGTTCACCAGGACCTTTCCCTGAGAGTTTGGGAATAACATTTCTTTAGGCAGCAGAATGGTGTGACTGAACCATATCATTCTTTTGCTTGATTGTTAGTTGCTAATTGTTTAGAGGATTTTTCTGATTGTAAGTTGCAGTTCAGTGGCCACAATATCAGTCCAGAGTAGTAAATCAAAAATCTTAAGATTTTAATCTCTCTTTCCCAATACTTGTCCCAAAGGTTAAGGGAGTCATATTTTGCTGCATGCCAAAAATTTAGATTAAAAAGTATGTTTTAAATTCAGATAAATTGACCTTAAGCGACTCTGGACAGTGATGGGTCATGAGTTGTCTTCCTTGCAGCTTGCTTATTACCATTACAGTCATTTCATTGTTTGTATTACAGTAGCACCTAGAGGCCCCAGCTGAGATCATGCCCTCATTGTACAAGGCACTTTACAGACACATAGTGAGATATAACCACTGTCTCAAAATGTTTACAACCTAAAGAGAACAGATAGGCAAAGAATGGGAGGAGAAACAGGCATACAGGGTTGAAGTGACTTGCCCAAGGCCACATTCGAAGTCAGTGGCTGAGTCAAGAAAATAATTCTGATCTCCTGACTCCCAGACTACTGTCCTGTATACTAGGTCATTGGCTCTCAACCTTTCCAGACTTCTGTACCCCTTTAACAAGTCTGATTTGTCTTGTGTACCCCCAAGTTTCACTTCACTTAAAAACTACTTGCTTACAAAGTCAGACATAAAAATACAAAAGTGTCACAGCACACTAGTACTGAAAAATTGCTTTTTTTCTCCTTCTTACCATATAGTTATAAAATAAATTGATTGGAATATAAATATACTTACATTTCAGTGTATAGTATATAAAGCAGTATAAACAAATCATTGTATGAAATTTTAGTTTGTACTGACTTCGCTAGTGCTTTTTATGTAGCCGGTTGTAAAATAAGGCAAATATCTAGATGAGTTGATGTACCTCCTGGAAGAGCTTTGTATAGCCCCAGGAGTATGCATACTCCTGGTTGAGATCCAGTGCACTAGACGACTGTCGCCTGTAAGCTACTTATATAGTACCTAACTCTTTATTTTTGCTTTGAATCAACATCGCTACGTCAACTACAGAACCACAAGTTCTGAGATTTTCAAGCAGGCCTGAGAAATCTCTCAAAAGCCTAATAGCCAGACCCTCAGCTGTTTTAAATTGGCATAGCTCCATAAAAGTCCTCTGGCCCTCAGTTCCCACCCAAAAGCTTGGCAGGAAGTAGTGACCACCTCTCATGTTTAAGAGAACTACACCTGATGTTCAGTCACACTGCTTTCTCAACAGCCAACAATGTCACTTGCTTGGGAGCTCTTTCCTGAAGAAGTGAAGGACCTGATTATGATATTATGTTGCACTAAAATATAGTTCTCCATTATAGGTGTAGAATTATTGTGAACTCTGATCGCAGCAAGTGGCTGAATTGAAGAATTGCATAAGACTGCATAGAAAAAAGGAAGTGTGAGGATGTAGGAAAAGAAATAGAGGGCTCAGGGAGGAAACTGAGAAACAGAAAATGCTGCTAAAAAGAGCTGGAACAAGCTACTTGTGTTGTGAGGGACTAGAGTGATTATTCCTGCAATCGAATCAGCAGGAAGTGAAAAAGTGAAAAACTTGGTATGTTTACATACCCTTCTGTACTGCAATTCCTTGAAAATTGTGTTTAGCATATGAGGTATGGTATAAGTAGGCTAATGTCAAGATAACTTCCTTGGTTTATTTTTAACTCAGGACTTCTGCATTTCAAACTAGGCCTTCTGTTTGACTTTTACATTTTCTTCAGGGGACAAGAGAGTTATGCCTGTGGGATAATAAAAAATGCCCAATATAGCACAGCTGCTTTGGAGAAGACATGAACTGCTATGGAGCATAAGAAGCAGTAAACATGTGGGGAATATAGGAGGAGAACTGTTTTGAGATGCTTGCTTCTATCCCTTCTCTTTTGTGTAGGGACAATGACTGATTAAGCACCAAGCAGAGATTCATGTGGTCCAGTTAGAAAAGGATTTGAGAAGCCTCATTTACATCTGTCCTGAATGGCTGTGTACGTGGCTCCTGAAAAGCCACTCTTCCCCCTTCCATATTGCACCCGAATCGCTTCAGAACTGGCTCAGTGAAGAGCCATAAAACACAAGACAAAGAGGCAATAGCAGCTCTTGTTCTCTGAGCAACTGTGACAGGATTTGGCAACTTACGTTGAATAATTAATCTGGTTTTGTGTTGGATAAAAAATGTGAGATGCTTCTTTTAGTTATGTGGTGGAATAATGGAAATACTACTAAGTCATATTTGTAATAAAACCTTCATGTGCCTGCATTTCCCAAACAGTAATAGAATTTGACTAATAAATAGAGCATAAGTGAATTTGCCAATTAAACAATCAAACCAAAACCATAAGAACCTGTGTTACTTTGGGACACCAGCAAGAAAAATCATTGCCTGTCCCGGTTTAAAAGTTGAATAGCTTAGTTATGAATAAAGATATAAATCAGTAGATGACATGTCTGTTATAGACCACCAGACCAGGAGGATGAGGTAGATGAGGCTTTCTTCAGTCAACTAGGGAAAGTTTCCAGTTCACAGGACCTGGTTCTCATGGGGGACTTCAATCATCCTGACATCTGCTGGAAGAGCAATACAGCAGAGCACAAACAATCCAGGAAGTTTTTGGATAGTGTTGCAGACAACTTCCTGGTGCAAGTGCTGGAGCAACCAACTAGGGGCCGTGCTTTTCTTGACCTGCTGCTCACAAACAGGGAAGATTTGGTAGGGGAAGCAGAAGTGGGTGGCAACCTAGGCAGCAGTGACCATGAGATGGTCGAGTTCAGGATCCTGACAAAAGGAAGAAAGGAGAATAGCAGGATACAGAGCATGAACTTCAGAAAAGCAGACTTTGACTCCCTCAGGGAGCTGATGGGCAGGATCCCCTAGGATGAGGGGGAAAGGAATCCAAAAGAGAATTTTTTTTAAAGAAACCTTATTGAGGGCACAGGAACAAACCATCCGATATGCAGAAAGAATAGCAAATATGGTAGGCATCCAGCTTGGCTTAACAAAGAAGTCTTTGGTGAATTTAAACACAAAAAGGAAGCTTACAAGAAGTGGAAACTTGGTCAGATGACTAGGGAGGATTATAAAAATACTGCTCGAACATGCAGGAATGAAATCAGGAAGGCTAAAGCACAATTGGAGTTGCAGCTAGCAAGGGATGTGAAGGGGAAAAAGAAGGGTTTCTACAGGTATGTTACCAACAAGAGGAAGACTAGGGAAAGTGTGGGCCCTTTAGAGAATGAGGGAGGCAACCTAGTGACAGAGGATGTGGAGAAAGCTGAGGTACTCAATGCCTTTTTTGCCTCTGTCTTCACAGACAAGGTCAGCTCCCAGACTACTGCACTGGGTGGCACAGAATGGGAAGGAGGTGAACATCCCACAGTGCTGAAGGAACAGGTCCAAGATTATTTAGAAAGATTGGACATACAGAAGTCCATGGGGCCAGATGCAATGCACCCAAGGGTGCTGAGGGAGTTGGCTGAGGTGATTTCAGAGCCATTAGCTATTATCTTTGAAAGCTCGTGGCAATTGGGGGAAGTCCCTGATGACTGGAAAAAGGCAAATATAGTGCCCATCTTCAAGAAAGGGAGGAAAGAGGAACCATGGAACTACAGACTGGTCAGCCTCACCTCAATCCCTGGAAAAATCATGGAGCAGGTCCTCAAGGAATCCATTTTAAGGCACTTGGAAGAGAGGAAGGTGGTCAGGAACAGTCAACATGGATTCACCAAGGAAAAGTCATGCCTGACCAACCTGATTGCTTTCTGTGAAGAAGTAACTGGCTTTGTGGATGTGAGGAAAGCGGTGGACATGATATACCTTGACTTTAGCAAAGCTTTTGATACGGTCTCTCACAGTATTCTTATCAGCAAGTTAAAGAAGTATGGGTTGGATGAATGGACTATAAAATGGATAGAGAACACGCTAGAGCATAGGGCTCAATGAGTAGTGATCAATGGCTCCATGTCTAGCTGGCAGCCGGTCATAAGCGGAGTGCCCCAGGGGTCAGTCCTGGGGACGGTTTTGTTCAACATCTTCATTAATGATCTGGAGGATCGGGTAGATTGCACCCTCAGCAAGTTTGCAGATGACACTAAGCTGCAGGGAGTGGTAGATACCCTGGAAGGTAGGGATAGGATACAGAGTGACCTAAACAAACTGGAGGATTGGGCCCAAAGAAATCTGATGGGGTTCAACAAGGACAAGTGTAGAGTCCTGCACTTAGGACGGAAGAATCTCATGCACAGTTACAGACTGGGGACCGACGAACTAGGCAGCAGTTCTGCAGAGAAGGACCTGGGGTAACAGTGGATAAGAAGCTGGATATGAGTCAGCAGTGTGCCCTGATTGCCAAGAAGGCTAATAGCATATTGGGCTGCATGAATAGGAGCATTGCCAGGAGATCACGGGAAGTGATTATTCCCTTCTATTTGGCATTGGTGAGGCCGCATTTGGAGTATTGTGTCCAGTTTTAGGCCCCCTACTACAAAAAGGATGTGGAGAAGTTGGAGAGAGTCCAGCGGAGGGCAACAAAAATTATTAGGGGGCTGGAATACAAGACTTATGAGGAGAGGCTGAGGGAAGTAAGCTTGTTTAGTCTGCAGAAGAGAAGAATGAGGGGGGGATTTGATAGCGGCCTTTAACTACCTGAAAGGGGGTTCCAGGGAGGATGGAGCTAGGCTGTCCTTAGTGGTGGCAGATGACTGAACAAGGAGCAACAGTCTCAAGTTGCAGTTGGGGAGGTCTAGGTTGGACATTAGGAAAAAATTTTTCACTAAGAGGGTGGTGAAGCACTGGAAAGGGTTACCTAGGGAGGTGGTGGAATCTCCATCTTTGGAGGTTTTTAAGATGCGGCTTGACAAAGCCCTGGCTGGGATTATTTAGCTGAGGTTAGTCCTGGTTAGTCTTGCTTTGAGCAGGGGGTTGGACTAGATGACCTACTGAGGTCCCTTCCAACTCAATGGTTCTATGATTCTATGAATGATCTAGCAGAGTTTTCAATGAGTCTTTTTACTTATTGCACATTTTAAAATGAAATTTTTCAACACAATTTCAGTAAATCCTATGAGAGGAACAGCCTGAAACTATTTTTCCAAAGCAGTGCACCTAGATTTTATCTGCTGATGTTAATGGGTGTCACGTTCTGAAATCTTCATGTACTGCTTTTAAAATGTACCCCTGTGTGTCTAATAAATTAGTTTGTTTTCTTCTCCACAGTTTTTTTGAGGAGGAGTACAGCTACAAAAACATTTCCTTCTCTAAAACAAAAGCAGTATCTCCACATTCCCTCCAAATGGAATATCTCTTTGCTGTGTCTGGAAAGAATGCTGGGATTCCAGCTGATAAGAATTGGATTTCAGTGAAGTTATAGGCGACTATGAAATCACTGAAGGAACAGACCCTTTATAAACCTCACAGCACAAATTAAACAAAATCTCTTATCTGTCAGAGACTAATTGGCTGGGGCCTACTGTTTCATATATCAGATTTTCCCCTGCTGCTCGGAGCATCTTTAGTAAAATAATTCTGTGCCAGAAATAATTTAGTCTTATATATGTGTACTGGTACATATATCACAAATACTTACCTCCCTACACACCGCTTCAATTTGTGAGCACCAATGAAAATTGAAGGCAAGGGTAGTTGCATCTACAGCTAAAGTAAATATTGTATGTAAAGATAGACATCGGAGACATTCATCTTTATCAGGACACATGTCTGAAAAGGTTCTGTTAAGTGTTATACTATTTTGAGAGTCAGTTTAATGACTTTATGCTATAAAAGTTAAAGCAATTATATGGTAATGCATAATGAACAGTATGACTTCCAAATGTTCATATGTGTTGCATGTTGGATTTAAGACTTTTAAAAAAAAATCTCCAGGGCTTGAATCTGTGCTTGTGAAGATCCATATGTTGCAACCTCAGCACATCAAAATGTCAGCTGGTTCCTATATATGATCAGAGAAGTGAAACCTATGCCATATTCTGCCCTTTACTTTTAGGAGATCTGGTTGAAGCAGTTATCAGATGTGCACTTCCGTTAAACATAGTGAGTGTTTAATCCATCTGACATTCTATGGAGCCTTGTTTTTTCTCTCTTGTAGTGTACCACATTTTGGCTCCATTTCCTCACTGGATGTAGCAAAAACTAGCATGTGAACAGGGAATTATGGGACCTGAAATTGATCTATATTTGCTGTTCTATTATTATTCTCAAATTACTGCAATAAGCAGCAGAAAAAGCAGGAGAGGAAGGTTGTTCTTGTTACTTAGCCATTGCACCAGGAAACAACGGAGCGGGGTTCCGTACATAGCTCTGTCACACCTCGTAATCCCAAATGAGATCAGGTCCCTATTGTGCTAGGCACTGTACAAACACATAGTAAGACAGTACATATCTCAAGGAATTTATAGTTTAAGTACTCAAGATGGATAAAGGGAATATCTTTATCCATTTTTATAGGGAGGGAAAAAAATTGAGGGTGAGAGATTAAGGCCCAGATCCTCAAAGGTACTTAGGTCCCTAGCTCTCATTGATTTCAATGAAAATTAGGAGTCTAGATATCTTTGAGGATCTGGGCCTAAGTGACTTGCTCATGATCGCACAAGAAGTCGGTGACAGAGCTGGAAACAGAACCCAGCTCTGTTGTTTCCCAGTCCGGTGGCTTAGTAACAAGAACAACCTTCCTCTCCTGCTTTGTATGTTGCTTACTGCAGTAACTTGAGAAGGCCTGTTTCCCAATCGTTCGATAGGCGCAAGACATGTTTTCTATACAAAACTGAAATGTCACCCTACAGCTTTGCTACAAACAAGATATCAGCCCCACGGTACATTTTGAAATGCAGCCATTGTCACAATTTTGCAAATGAAATGAGTTATGCTCCTAAGTGTTTTCCAGTTATAAGAGGCAGAGCTGACACATGACAGCTGGGAATGAGTCCTTACTTTTATCAGACAAATTGATTTATATATTTACTACATTTCTAATCACTCTGAACAAAAACCACACGTAACATCAGCACTGTTAACTAGCTCTTGCTGAGTAACTATAATACTTTTATTCAAGATATGCTATCCCTCTCCTTACCCCACCTTACTGTCTTGTTACCCCTTTGTTGCATCATGGTTAATGTTAGTTTGTAGGGCTCTAGGGGCAGGGATCATGTCATCTTTCTAGTTTGGGAAGTTCCTAGCCTCTTTTGGGTGCCATTAAAAATCAATAATAATAAATAAAACTTAGGTAATTTGCAAACAGAAGGGCAAAATGCCCCCCCCCCAAATATTAATATGAATAGTTCATCTCAATCTACTCAAATATCTCTAATCCATACCCTTTCCACTGTGCACATTTGAGGGCCTTGCTAAATGTTGATACCTGTTTGAGCTATTGCTCCTGGGAGAGCTCTGGGCACAAGCAGGATAGAATGGTTACAAATATAATATTATACAGCTTATTTGTGATATGCTAACATGCTGATGATATACATGTTTTGGACTGGAATGTGCTCCATATGTTTTTCAAGTGTATGTGGGGGTGGGGAACCTCTGTCCATTACTGATTTATTTTGTTTTATGAATTTGTCTCTAACTAGGTCAGCTGTCTCTTATGGATATAATCCTTGTTCTTTTTACTGTAGTGTTTGAATGTAACTATACACCGCATTTCCAGCAACACACACACCAGTGAAATTACCATTGCAGAGCTTGCAGGCATGCAGAATTAATACTGTCTGGACAGTGCTATTTGCCATGATGTATAGCAGTAGTGTTCATACACATTCACTCTGTATCAGCTAAGCTATTTCACCTCAATTGTCTTCAGTTATTCTTTTTTCCCTGAGCTTCAAGACAGCATTTCCTTTTCCCACACATCTTCTACATCTTACTCTCCGTCTACTTGCTTCTGCTATATCAACAGCTACCAGTATCTCTGTACCATGCATAGTAGTGATCTTTCATTTCAGAGTCTATCATTATGGTTACAGGCAATCTGTGCATGTTGGGTCTCTGGGAGGCATACATGAAGGTGATTTTGCAGCATGAAGTTTTAGTTTTTAAGTTTTTATGAACAATGATACAAAGCAATCTTTCATAATACCAAAACTATACCCAGTATTTGCTGCTTGCATTGCAAGTATACATAGATTTGAAAGGAGAATAGTAAGCAGCTTACATTTCCCTACCTTGGAGTTAATTTTTGTAGCATCTTTTCCCCTTGTGTATCATTTATTTATTTATTTATTTATTTATTACTCCAAAGGGGAGAACCAGGACACAGAAAAACATGTCTCTGTGTCTGTTCTTTTCCCCCTCTCTTATTATGCACAGACTCTGGACTGGATATGAAAAAAAAAATCTGTTTTTAACCTCATAATGATGGTCATACATACAGTACAGTCTACCTGTAGCTTTTTTTCTGATAAACGATACTGCTTTATCTTCTTTGTCTCTAGTAATTGTCCAGGTGGCAGCTAAAGACCTTATGGCATATATTTTAAAGAGTTGGGCTTAACTGCAACCTGTGACTGCAAGCTAATGTTACTTCTCTCCATAAAACAGGACTTAATGTCTCAGGGTATGGGAGAGAGATCCCTGAATACATAGTGGCTTGCACTCTTGTCTGTACAGTTACTGCCCAATCAGTCTCCAACTCATTACTTTGCTGTGAAACACCAACAGCATGAAAAGTGCTTTACCAAACCAACTTCAATTCTGTTCAATTCTATCCTCACGCAGATTCATCCTGATCCTACATGACCTCTGCATATAAAACTCGTATTGATTTCAGTGGGAGGCTTGAGAATCAGTCGTCTGGCCCCAATTCAGTAAAATACTTGTGCATGTGCTTGAGTGCTTTCTTGAATAGGGATGCTTTCCTATATGGGAATAAGAAATATGAAAAATTGGGGCCTTTCTAAATGATAAATACATGAATAAGAAAGTCCTCATACTGATCTGAAAGTAGGTAGTTTAACAAGAGATTTCCAGGCAAAAACTTATTAAAGGTAAAGGGGAGAGGAGGAGGAGCACAGCTAGACCAATTAGTCTTCTGGATGCTGGGCTTCTTGTCTGAAATGGTCCCTATTAGATGGATTTTTTTACGTGGGAAATGTGCTTTCATGCTGTAAAAGTTTGAAGGCCTGACTAAACCAAAGGTATTCATCTTTATTTTGCTTAGCACTACAGGTTTGCTTCTAAAGTTCATATGAAGGTTACTATTTTTCTTTAGCACCTGCTAAGACCAGCTCTTCTCTGCTATGGCAAATAAAATCATTAAAGGCTCAAACTTCTTTGAAAGTCATTTGCTTGGGAATATGCTATAGTCTAAGAAATACCAAGTACATGCTCTGAGGCAACAGTTATGAATAGCACATTTGAAAAAATGTTTTAAATATTAAAATAATATCTATATCTGATATTTTTTTGCTAAACCTATCTTACATGGCCAAACAAGGGTGTGAAGTAGTTTTTATTTTCATCCTTTGCCTGTCGTCTGCTGGTACAGGCTGCTTTTTGTTTAGTAACTGTGTGGGGGAGGGAGAGAGGGCCAAACACTGGGAGATTAATTTACAAACTAGCTAAGAAGAATTAGTCACAGGAGACCAACTTCAGGGTGCCTGGCAGACATCAGCATTCTATTTCATTGTAACCAAAATATTTCATATGGATTCATAAAACACGTTTTGTTGGGTTTCCTTTTAAGTTTCACAGTTTGTTCTTTCTTTTAAAACTTGTGATGGGTTAGAATTAATGGGTGCAATTTCCTTTGTTACTGACCTCAAAATACACTGTTTTAGACCAGAGTAGATGTCTTTTTAAGGGCAGGAAACTTTCTTTACACTGTCAAGGTAAAATGTTTAAAAATCAATTTCTTTTCTTTCAGGTATCTAAATTAGTTTTTAAAACCCTGTGTTTAAAACCTCAAGAAAACTATTTTTAAAATGATATCAACAATGTAGTTATTCATATGTATAATATTATATACTTACTTATGTACATTAGTATGTTATATATGGAATTACAAAAGATACAATAGTTACAGAATCTAACAGAATCAGTCAGATTATTACAGCATGTTTAATATTTTCTTGGTAGTTCCATATTGTTGAAAAATGACTCTTCTTCAGTTTTGAAAGGGTGGAGGCAGATACTTAGCATAGTCCATTCACATAAGGGAGTCCATAGGTAGGTATTTTTCAATGTATATCTTTCTTCATACAGTGTTTATATACTATTTGAGTTTTTGGGTGTTCAACAGGATAGCACAAGGTATCACCAATGTTCCCAGTAGGCTTCAGCACTTCCTGAACAAACACTTGGGAGACATACATTCAGATGCAGTTCTTGTATTCCTAGACAGCTAGACTGTGTTTTCCATACCCTAGAAGAATACAAAATTATACTACGGAAGGTCTTAAATCCAGCTGGTTCTCAACCTGAGGCCTGCAGGCTGCTTGTGGATCAATCAGCACACAGCTGCAGCCCATGTGACATCCTCAGAGCCATACAGGTTGTATATATATTGTATGGATGTGGCCCACATAACACATAGAGAGCTGCATATGCGGCCCACAATGGTAAATAAGTTGAGAACCACTGACCTAGACTGTGGCTTGAAAATGTCTCCAGAGAAGTACAGGTATTTTTATATCTTCTTCATGATAGTTGGGGCATATTTCAAGTGTGAATGGGATCCGACTGATGCAGATGAAAGCCATGTGGAATTCCACGGCCTATGTCCTAAAAATATGAAGGAATTAAATTAAATTAAATTGCTTTTGAGGTTTCATAATGTAAGGAAGGAAGGAAATGCCTGAGAGGGATACCCCATTAATAAATGTATTATGCATGTATCCACTTGTGCATATGGATTATCTGTCCCTGGAACCAATATCAAACACACAAAGAATGTTCTAGTTATCACTGACATTTTTGCCAACTAGGTGAGATCTGTCACCAGAAGAGATCAAAGGATATGAGTTTCCAAGGTGACCTCATAGTGATCAGGATAGGAATTCTGAGTCCCACATGGTTAATGGACTGTACAGTTAGGGGAGTTAGGAATGACTATGTCCAATGAACACTTAATTAAAATGTGTTAACATTTTTTCCTGTTCCAGAAAAGGCCTTAATGTTATAGGTGTGGCTTGATGATCAGAGCAACATGTTTTAAAAATTCTAGGTCCCCCTAGAAGCAGAGCTTCAAATTTCATCAGGTCCCCATCAGCACTTCATGTTTCTGCTAAAGATGAATGAGTGCCATGTAGTTTACTGTGTCATTGTGTCTTTCTGATGAGACCTTAAAAATGTGTCTGCTCAGCATGGCATTTTTCTTACAACAGTAGGGGTTTGCTCTGATGACCTTGGCTCATATCATTTCTCCTTCCACTGTTAAGTAATGATCTGTGTTCTGGCTCAGTATTGCATGCCACTCCAGAGGTTCCTGCATTTCATTGCTGTACTACTGTATATGGTTGTAATATAATAGAGTACCCTTTGTGATGTAAGGTGCTATATCTGGTGGATTTTCTGAAGTGCTCAAACATAAATTTCAAGTCCAGTGCTAAATGCTTTTGAAAATTCCACCGATTAATGTTATTGTTTTTCAGTATAAACTGAAAACTAATTTGCTGCACTTTGCTAATTTTTTCACACAGTTTTCTAGTTAATGATTAGTGTGTGTGTGTGTGTGTGTGGGGGGGGGGGGGGGGGGGGGGGATTCCCTCTCCATTTTCTAAATGCAGAAATGCCAATGGACTCTTTTCTTGGCAGATTTAGTATACTGTGGGTGTCAGGGTGCAGAAATATCCTTTGTGTTCTGTATCTACAGCATTTTAGCTTTTGGTGTGTACACAAAGACTTACTCTGTTTATTTTAAGGTACGGCACTGTTTATGTAGTTCTAATAGAACTTGTTTTAATGATATCCCTTTTATGATTTTTTTTACTTCATTTGCAAAACAAAACATCTTTTTATGTGTCAGCACAAATGATTTTAAATTTGTGGAAAGTGAAGTATCCAAAGAGGTACAAACATTTTTTTTCACTGACTTTTTATTGAGTTGTCTGTTTCAAGGAACAGCAGGTTTTTTGTGCTGTTTCAGATGGCAATGTATGTGGCAGAATGGGCCCCATTCACATTTTCTGAAGGGAGTCTGCAAAGGCACCATGCTGTGGGAGCCTGTTTTAAAAGGGAGATCCACAGAGGCATGAAAAGTGCTGCTGCACCACCTATGGCAGAGCCCAATCTATTCAGAGCACAGATCTGATTTTAAATTTTTCTTTATTATTCTCAAGTATTCATCACATGTTCCCTCCTATTAAAAAAGGCTCCATCAGACAGTATGTACCAAGTAGGCAAGAGTGGATAATAATAGTAAATAAACTCTAAGCAATTCAAGCTCTCCCTTGTGAGGCACTGCACCCCTGGTTATTGACTGTACTTGTTATAATGATGTGCATTTTACTATAAGGCAATGACCAGATAGTATGATCCTGTTCATTTGCAAATATTTTCAAACTAGACTTCACAAAAGTAAAGCCCCAGATGAACAGGAGAATTTCATTTCCTTGTAAGGTATTTTAATAAAGCCAGAATATGAAAGTTAGTTTTCTGAACCTTGTCATGCTTTTCCCTCCCCCTGCAGTATTACTATTTTAATTTCTGATTTATCAAGAATTTGGCCCACACTGGAAGATTGACAATTTACAAAGTAAATAATCTCATCTTGATGCATGAGGATTTATACATCATCTCTTTGCCTATAAGCTTTAAATCTCAAGTTTCTGGAATTTTGAGGCTCAAATGTATTGGCTTTTGGGGGTATTGATGTTTCTGCATCTGCACAGAGACACTTACTGAAAAACTGGTGTGCCCAGAGAGCCATTAGTCTAGATCCCATAAAGGTCCAGAGATTCACAGCACACAAACAAATATAGCAAAGAAGGAACTAAACAGAACAGCATCAAAGAGGCCTTTTTGGTGAGAATATAGACAATGCTATATAACTAGCCTTGCGTTGTTAACCCACTGAAGAAAAGAGAACAAGGATTCTGAGTGCCAAAATATAGAGACACATATGAAAAGGGGAAAACATATACAAAGTAGACAGACTGAATAAAACCATTTATCTTTAAACCACACAAGTCATGGTAATTAAATTAGGTCAGGCTGGCTACAAAAACTAGGCTGTAACTAATTTTAAAAGGGACAGAGAGAACCTGAAAAGAAAACAGATTGGCAGCCCCTTATTTTTTATCTAATTAAAGCAACAAAACTTAAGAAAAAGGAAAAGGGGGTAAAAAACCCCCCTCCTGATTTATCAAGATTTTCTCCCAATTTGAAGATATTAGAATACACAAAGGCATAGAGTCACATTTTTGATGTATGGGGATTTACACATCGTTATCAGTGTTAATAAGAGTTACATGTATACAGCACTTACTCCTAAAAACAACAGAATAATAGAAAGCATTAAGGTCCAGAAAATGGTGCAAAGTGTAATAAAAACATATATTGGAGTAAGATTATGTAGATCCCTGTCCTAACATACATTGCCTTTAAACTGAATCATTCTTAGCATTGGTGTCTTCTGCTTACACTGTCTAAATAAAAGCCTCCGCCTGTGTTGTATGTAGTGAAGAGAATACAATGTAACTTTTCTTTAAACTATCTCTTCATAAAGACCACCTGCCAATATCCATGAAAATGACTTTTAAAAAATAGTTTCAAACATTTGCTGTGACTATAAACGTGCCAGGTTGTAAAGGAGGCTGGATTGCAATTCTTGGGGCTTGGTAGAGGGAAGATTAAGGTTTTTTAAATAGGTTTGGAACCAAGCTTATTACAAGAAGTTTAAAATAATATTTCACTCTGTTGCTTCAGTAGTTTCCTTCTCTGAATGATCAGAAACATTAGCATTTTGTGGTTGTCTATTAATCTGAAGTGATAGGAGAATTGTGTGAATAAAATGGTGGGGACATAAATAAAAAATGGATCTTGGTCAGTTGGTCTGTGTTTAACAGCAAACAGCCACTCCCCACCCCTTTTGCCTTTGGCAGTATTACATAATGCCTAAAGAATTTTCAGCAGTAGCAGAAGCTCAGGCATTGACATCCACCTGGAGTAAGATGAGAACTTGCACATCCCCTCATGTGGTCAATCCCAGCTATGAAGCTCCTAAATGAATAAGAAGGAAAGCCAAGATTTTCAGAAATGGGCATCTAATGTTAGGCTCTCAAATCCTTATTTGAGTTCCTAAATAGGTTGTTTAAAAAAAAAAAAAATGCTGAGCACCTAGTGTTCTGTTTCATGGCATACACAAAGCGAAGTTAGATAAAAACATAAAATACTTTTTCTGAAAGGCTAAAATGTAACACTACTTTATTTCTTAGAATTCAGAATGATAATACACAAGAAACTAAAACGAGAGAGAGGACAAAGTAGGCTGCTTCCTAAAATAGAGCAGCATAACTCACCTCACCTATTGGGAACGGATGAGTGTTCTGAAAGCATGATAGTCTTTGGACGTACCTTCCAAAATGAAATGTTGTGCAAAAGTTTCTGAACATCTGGGTAAACAGTACAGTATTAACCTTTCAGCAGACTGGTTAGCAAGAGCTTCTTTTAATCTAAGCTATATTCATCGGTTGTTAATTTAATAAAATTCCTCAACCTCTTTTCATACTTAAATGATGTGAAACTGATTAGCTTATATTTACCTCTGAACCTTTTTTCATCATTAGTACTCAGTTGTGGAATTACATCAGACATTTTCATTTCTTGGGGTTCTTTTGAAACAAAGGAAACTTGTGAAATTGTCAGCTCATGTACCATGTTTTAACCTTGGCTACATGCTATCTGGTGCACTGGGAATTTTAAAGGCCCCTGATCGTTCATAATCATTTCCATACTGATCTACACATTTAAAAATTCCTCATCTGTGGTCCCTGGAAATGTGATTATTATGATTCAGGCTATTTCCATATTCTCTGTTTGTAGAGATATACAGAGTATTTCTTTGCACAGTAAATCTATTCTAATCTAACCTAAACTTTTTGTGCTGAATTTTCCACTGTTTTGTTGTTTTACTTTTTTCTTTTACCATTTGTCTGCTTTGGCACATATAATATTTTAAGCTGATAATCTAGATGCTTTGATTTTGGGGTTTCATGATTCAATTTATTTTATATTTATTTTATATTTATATTTTATATTTAGCATTTTATTTACCCAGCTTTAAATTCCAGACAGTGTGTAGATATAGCCAAATTTCAGTTATCCTCATTACATCATGTGCCTCTCTGAATCCATAGCCTGCAATGTTGCTTAGTGTGCCCATAGCTACCAAATAAATGCATTTCAGTTTTCTTCACTCTTTTTCTTAGGGTATGTCTACACTGCAAAACAAAACAAGCAAACAAACAAAAAATGTATTCTTAACTCAGGTTAGCAGATCAAGTTAAAGCCTATAAAGGAGGCTGGGTTTGCATTTGACCTGCTAAACTTTGCCATGTCTTCACTGCTATTTTAACCAGAGTTAGCTAACAAAGGTTAGCTAACTTAAGAGCACACCTTTTTTTGAATTGAATTTAAACACAATAACTTTTCCAGGTCTCTCCTCTGACCTTTTCTCCATTACATCCGCTGTGGTTTTGTTATGCGGCTGTTACTGGTCAACAGTATTTCACGAGGGATAAGTGGATGATGGTGATGTAACGCTGATGATCTTCCCAGGCTAGTGATGTCACATAACAAGAAATGGGCTTGAACTGGAATGCTACACACATCCTCCTTGATTTTGGGGGAAATTTGCCTTCAGATCTGATAGTGAACTTCAGAATTTAGGCTTTTCTCTGTAAAGGGCTGAACAAAGATTAAATCCAAACACTGCCAGATTTAGGGGAAATTCAAAATAGAGTTCAGCCACTAAGGCTACTTTCTATACATGAGAAGATCTTGGTGATGTTGCTGAAAGGAGGTATTTAATACATTTTTTCTTAGCAGGATTTATGTTGGCAACCTGAATTGGCATTAGGCACAAGCATAAGACAAGGCCATGACTTCATGCCAAGAGAAGCGCTGCAACTTGTAAATAGAGCTAAATGAATAATTGATTTTTGGTTTGGTGGCTGTACCAAAAAAAAAGAAAAGAAAAAAAGAGTTAATTTAGAACCAAAGCTGATTTTTTTTTTTTAAATCATTGGAACAAAAAAAAAATCATTCAGGTCAAACAAATTGACACTTTTAGAACAAAATGTTGATTTTAATCCTGTTTACAACAGGTTTCAGGAGTATTCTCTTGTTCTTCATACCAGCAGGACCTCAAATTGTGATGTAAATAATTCATTACTACTTAAAGCTCACAGGGCACCTTTAGTGTGCACCAGCAGGTTCTACATGGACCAATTAATATGCAACATGGTAGTGTGCTTCAGAAATCACACTCTTGTAATGCACATTACCCCAGCATGTAAACAAGCTCTTAGGCAGGGCCAGGGTGGGGGGGAAGGGAGGGATAGTTTGTGGGACTTGTTGGAGTGCATGTGCCTTATGACTGAATGCATTAGAGAAGCTACTGTACAGTGGAGATTTTAGTAGATTATCACACCACTTAACCTTATTTTCAGGTCAAACTCTTTGATCCATCAGTTGTCATTTTATTTCCTCCTTTGTTTTCCAATGGTCTGAGAGTAAAGGGGCTGGTTTGCCTCAAGCTATAGGCACATGCACAAATAGGTTGACATAAATTACCTTGCCTTGACCTAATTTTGTAGTGTAGACCAGGACTTAGTCATGTAGTCCTTCAGTAAAAAGAGCAGTATGAAAGTGTGGTAACAACATGAAGATGCAAATCATATGTGATATCAGTAACATCATTTGAAATGTGGTTACCAATGTCTAGGACTCCAGCCATGTTGTCAGTTTACAGATCTCTACTTGTATAGCTGATTAATAACTTTTCCCAAAATATTGGGTGAGTTTAATTTTACTGTCTTGAAAATTTCTTTAAAGAATAACAAAAGGGTTAATTAGTGTTAATTTTGTTCTAAGTAACATAACATAGACAGCGGATGGATGATTAGTTGGTTGGTTGGTTGATACGTTTAAGGCACGGAAAACGGAATTGGGAGATCTGGATTCTATTCTTTGGAGGAGATATGGTTGGAATGTGCTGAAGTCTTGCTATCTGCAGCTAGTAAATGGTCCCTTGGGGAGCACTGCAGCTAGTGTAGGATAGAGCAGCCTTTGGCTTCTCTAAGGTGTACTGAGATAGGGTAAAGAATTAGGGAGCTATAACTGGTTTCCTAAAGGTCCCATCACCTCATTCTGCTTTGCCACAGTGTAAACTCAGAAAATCTCAGAATCTGGCCCTCAGAGTTTGACTTGGGGTGAGTCACCTAACCTCTTGGTCCTTCCATTTCCTTATCTCTGCAATATAAATAATATTTGTTTATCTCATAGGTTTATTTTTAAATGTAATGCATTAATACTTTTAAAGTGTTTTGAAATATTGGATGGAAGACATATGGATTTGTGCAATTTATTGTCACCATTATTGTTATGTTGCTTAATTAATTAATTAGCCTATCTTAACCTAACAATAAATAGTGTGTTAGAAGTTACTCTTTAAGGTTTCAACAAAATTTTACTGAAAATACTGGGCATTTTTCAGAGTGATCATTTAAGACAGGGCCTTGCTTACAGTAAGTGATCTCCAATACAAATCTCACAATATCCTTAAACCATGATCCATGAGACCATCTCTTCCCCTATACCATTTCCTCTGAGCTGGAATGCTGCAGCAGAGGCTAGTATAGTACTACACCACCATTAAAGGAGCTTATACAGCGTCCTGTGTCTCTGGCTCTGGTGGGGCAATCTGGCACCAAAAAGTGCTTCAGAAGCCTAGGATGGGGAACACTGATAGCCTGGCAATGATTTATAATACTGTATTAGAAAAATAAATACTTACATGATACAGTACAACCTGTCAGTGAGTGTCAAACAAAGAGCTGTCAGTGCCATATTACGCAGCCTTCCAAACCTCTAAACCCGCTGGTTGACCCAGGCCTCCCTCCCCTCCAAGTCCTCATAAAAATTTATTACAGATGGGTATTGAGAAACTACAGGAAAATCATTCAGCACTCTAATGGCATCACTGCCTTACGATGGACCAAGAGGTACTTTTTTTTTCAATCAGGGAAGGCTCTCTCCAACATGATTTAATTCTCTCTTCCAAACTGCAAAGAGAGAATTTTATTGCTCTTCCTGGGATAAACAAGTGATAAAGTATCAAAAAGATGTATATGAACAGGATAGACTTCAATCATTCTTGCAGTTGTAGGCATGGTTTCAGCTGCTGTGCACAGAGCTTTGACGTTATTCTTAGTCCAACTATTATTTGGCTCATGGGGTTTTAGGGTAACTAACTGAACAATATATCAGTACAAGACAGTTGTGTGTAATTTGGCTTCACTGTTGCTATGTATCCTTCACTACATCAGGGGCATATAAAAGGACCAAATGAAAGGAGACAGAGTGATTTGAGCTTGGAACCGAGTGCTGGAGTAAAGGTGCAATATACATATACACTGGAGACCAGATCTTGGCTGGTATTCTGTTCTTTTGAGCCACTTTGTCAGCACAAAGGAGATTGAGAGCTGGCTTAAAGGGTCAGTTGAAGATTCCTCTTACATAGGCAAATCACCAGGTGGCATTAATTTGGTATAGCTGTTTGTACACTACCCACTCCTAGTACCTTGCATAATGGATGCATCGGGGGCATTAGAATGCTACACTACATCTGTCTGATGTCAGTGGAACATCCTCCATGTAGCATTATAGCAGACAGAGGTGAGAGCAACCTATTAAGGTTAGAGCACCAGAGACTGAACTAGTCATAGAGTCAGAGTTTAAGGCCAGAGGAGATCACCAGATCATGTAGCCTGACCTCCAGTATATCACGGGCCACCACCATACCCAGCACTGTGCACTAAACCCAATAACTGAAATTAGACCAAAGTATTCCAGCCCACAGGAGACTAAACTATTATACGCCACAGGCAAAGAATAGGAGGACTGAGGTTCACCAGTCCCTGGGGCCCCCTCAGTGGCAGGGGATTGCTTAAGTGAAATGTATCCAGATGGTCCCGGCAAGTGACCTGCATCCCATGCTGCCGAGGAAGGCAACTCTCCCACTGCCCTCAAGATCACTGCCAGTCTCACCTGGGAGAAAATTCCTTTCTGGCCCCACATTTGGCAATCAGTTAGACCTTGAGCATGTGAAAACACTTGAAAGGGAGGATGGTTTCTGTCATCTTAGAACACCAGCCCACCCCATTCAGTGTCTCATCTCCAGCCATGTCCATCTCTGATGCTTCAGAGAAAGGAGACAATAAACAAACAAACATAATAAAACACCAAAACACCCCAAAGAGAATACATGGGGGAGGGGGAAGTGGAAGGAGAAAGAGAGGGAGGAGGGAATCCTTTCTGATTGCAAAAATATACATACATAGCACTAGAAAGATAAAAGTTAGTACTCAAGCAATAGATAATGCCCTATAATAAGTTAGTTTGTGGTGAACATCGTCACTCTTCCAGAGGAGGCTTGTATTATAGTAATTCCTGCAATACCTGGAGCTCTTAATTTTAGGAATTCAGTAGGTAGATTACTTAACCTATTTTATGCATACATTCTTTTTCCAAATGGAAGAATTTTACATTTTTAATCTCCTCTACAGTTGATTTTAATGCACGAAAATATCTTTACATTACATTTACTTTACATCTTCCAAAGGAAATGATGGATCTCTTGCCTCAAAAGTATTTGACTACTGAATTTAGCATTTACTGGAAATACTGGGAGCAATTGGAATTGTTCTGAAATCTGGAACCACTCACCCACTACCAAGTCACAGTGATATATGTCAATTCAAGTCATCATCTCTTTTTTCCCACGTATACATTTGTATGGCATGTCTATTTGTATACATAACATTTATTGCATTGGTAATAACTGTCATTTGTCACAAAAATATATGCAATTTAAATGTATCCTGTATGTTATTAGTGTTTTTTATATAATATTTATTAAACTCAATAAAATCCCAAATAGAAAATAGGAACTGTTTAACTCTAAAAAGCATGCAACCAATACACACAAGCACTTTGAAACTTGATTGGTGTTTGATAATGAGCAGCATGTTGAATAAATTTTAAAAAACCCCAAATCTCACTAAATGGTATGAAAAAGCAGCAAATCTTCTTATAAAAAACAAACAATGGGACAAGTGTAAGAATTTAGAAAATATCTGATTCGGTTACTCATGCCCTGATCCAAGATTAGATGGTTTGAAATAATTTGTGTATGATTTCAATGTTACAGTCATAATATATTGGGATATATCAAGGGCAGAGGGTAGCAGGCCAGCCAGAACTCCCGGAAGGACGCCACGAAGCCCACGTCCTCCAGCAGGCTGTTGTTAAAATGCCAGTAGGCCGGCCCCGGCCTCTCTGCCGCCAGAGAGGCCGTCACGGTCACCAGGTGGTGATCCGAGAACGGGGCCGGCCTTACGCTGGAGGAGTGGGCCCGCGAGAGATGGTGACGTGAAAAATAAATGCTGTCCAACCGGGAGTGGCTCAACTGCTCTTCCCCCACCCGGACAAAGGTGAAGGTGACGGTGTCGTCCGGGTGGTGGTCTCGCCAGACGTCCACCAGGGAGTGGCTGTCTACGATCTCCTGGAGGACGTCGGCAGCGGCCTGGCACTGCTCGGTCCCCGTGCGGTCCTGCTCCTCGAGGGTGGTGTTGAAGTACCCGCCCAGGACCAGTCACTCGCGAGGATCCAGTGCACCGAGGAAGGCGGCCGCCTGCTGAAAGAACCTCACCCGCTCCGGGCCCGCATTCGGGGCATAGACATTGACGAGGTTCAACACCAGCCCCTCCATGAGGACCCGGAGGTGCAGCAGACAGCCCGGCACAACCTCGGAGATCCCCAGCACCTCGGGCTGCAAGGTGGGGGAGAACAGGGTGGCCACTCCAGCCGCCAGCTGGCCTCGGTGGCTGGGTCCGTGTGGGTCTCCTGCAGGAACGCCACGGAGTACCCCCCCTCCCGAAGGAAGGAGAGCACTTGCGTCCTGCGGAGACCCGCCCTGCAGCCCCTGGTATTCAATGTAGCGAAGACGACAGGCATCATGAGGAGGGCTGGGGGGGATCCTCGTGGCCAGGAATGCCAGCGGTTCTCGCTGGGCTCCGCAGCAGTCCGTGACTGTTCCCGAAGGCCATCAGGGCGTCAAGGAAGCTGCGGGCCCGCTGATAGGCCGCGGCGTCCTGCTGCCCGGTCCCTTTCCCCTCCTTCAACGTGGCCCTCACGGCCCGGAGGACGCGGTGGAAGTCCCCCCAGCGCTGCAGCGCGAGCTGCACCCGGTTCCGGGCACCACGGGAGTCCCGGAGGAAGGTGTGCAGCTCCTCGCGCAGCGCCTCGGGGGATTCGTCCTCCAGCCTGGCCCCTGCAGCGGCTCCGCTGCTGGACGGGGCAGATGACGGGGGCAGCGGCAGAGGGAAGACAGCATCCCCTATAGGGCTGGGAGTGGCAAAAACAAAAGCCGCCTCCTGGGAGCTCTCCAAGGGGAAGGAGACGACTCCAGGGGCGGCAGGGGCACAGGTAGCAGGGGGAGGGAGGGAGGGTTCGGGGGCGGAAGGTGGAGGAGGAGTGGGACCAAGGAGAAGGGGAGGAGTTGAGATAGGGGGAGGGTCGTTGGAAGGGACAGGGGGAGGAACAGGGTCAGGATTGATTACGGTGTCCGCGGCGGCTAGGCCAGCGGGGCGTGGTGTCTCTGGAGTGGGGCCGGGAGCTGGAGGGTCGGGCAAGGCAGGGTGGATGGCCTCGGGGCCAGGCATAGGAGCCACACCATCGGCGGCTCCACACTCCTGGGGAGGGAGGACTGGGTTGGCGGGCGGCCATCCTAGGGTAGAAGGCGGGGAGGCCAGCTGCCCAGGGCCGGACTGGTCGGCCCCAGCCATCGGCCCGAGGGCTGCAGGGGCCGCAGCGGAGGCGGCACTATCTACCGGGGTGGGGGAAGGGTCCGGGACAGTTTGGGGTACAGGAGCGGGGTCATCGGCTGGGGAAAGGAGGGAGGGAAAAGGAGAGGGCGGCTGAGGGCCGTCCTCGGTCAAACCCTCCAGACGGGAGGGTTCGTCCATCCCTGGACACGCCGGGGTTAGGCCCAAGGCGTCTATCTCCTCCATAAGGGAGGAGAAGTCTCCCCCCGCCACCATGAGGTCCTCCTCGGCGGGGACCGAGGAGGGAGCAGCCTCCGCACTGGCGGAGGGTGCGAGGGGCATGGGGGCAGAGAGGCATCCGGCTGGGGACTCCCCTAGAAGGGACTCTAGGAGGGAGATGGTACCACCCACTGCTGCCGCTGCAGTCTCCTCGGCCGGTGCCACCCACTGGGCCGCAGCAGGGGGCGCGGTGGAAGGCCCGGGTCCAGCAGCCCCCTTACGAGATTTGTAGGGGCGCTCACCATCCTCGGTGACGAGGGGGAGGGGGCGCCGGGTCCCGGCCTTGCGCTTGCCGCGCTTACCCTGCACGGGCACCCAGTCCTCCTCGGAGGAGGACTGGGAGGTGGGGGCAGGGCCAGGGGGCAAGAGCGCAGGGGACGGGGGACGGGAAAGCAGAGGCAGGGCAGCAGGGGAAGGAAGGGCCTCTCCCTGGGGCGAGCCCACTCCAGTGCCCGCCAAAGGCGGCCCTGGCTCCCTCTCCCCCGCAGGCCCCGCCAGACTGCTCCGGGCATCAGCGGGGCCCGCCCGCTCGTCTGGGCACACCGGGGGGGGCACCCTTGGGGCCCGAGCGGAGGTGGCAGGTGATGGAGGAGGGGCAGCCACAGGGACCGCATGGCTGAGGGGGGTGCTGCTGGTGGCCTGGCCGGCACCCCCCTGGGTCCTGGGGGTCCTGGGCTCCCCGCTTTGCCGGGCCAGGGGGCAGTCCCTTCGGACGTGCCCCGTCGCCCGGCAGAGGAAGCACCGGGTCTCACCTGCACTGTAATGGACCCTGTACTGGGCCCCTTGATGGGGCACCAGGAACGATCCCTCTAGCGCCTCTCCGCCGCGCGCTGCTGGAGCTGCACCCGCCGGCGGAAGGAGAGGATGTGGCGGAGGGCGGGGTCCTTGCAGCCGAGGGGAAGCGGGCAGATGGTGGAGATGGGCTTCCCCAGGGCAGAGAGGAAAGGCAGAAGGGCGGCATTGGGGAGGAAGGGCGGAACAGAGGTGAGGACCACCCGCACGCCCAGGTCTTCCAGGGGCTCCACGGGGACGTGGACGCCGCCTACCGCCAGGCCCGTCACCACCGCCTCCTGGGCGGCGGCCTCCGATGCCAGGAAGAAGACCACCTTCCCGTACATCTTGGAGGCCGCCACCACGGCCGTGGGCCCCACCACCCGCGCCAACGCCCACACGTAGGTTTCTACGTGGGGCGAGGCAGGCACCAGGAGGCAGCGGACCCCATGCCTCCTGGTAAGGGTGGGGAAGGGGCCCCGGCCTCCAGGAATGGTGCTGGAGACGGCGGGCGGGCCAGATGACACGGCGGCAGCGGGCGGAGGACCCGCAGCGACCTGGGCGTACGCTCTGGGAGCGGCGCCGCCCCCAGAGCTGGTGGAGGGAACAGCGGGGGAAGGGACAGCGGGGGCGGGGGGACCAGGCCCCACCACGGGCGGGGGCGCCGCCCGGGCAGGGCCTTTGCCCTTTTTCTTCCCCTGGCCCTTCTTCCCGGCCGAGGGCGCCCCCCCTGAGTTTCAGGGGGGGTGGGAGCTGAAGCAGCGGCAGAGTCCCTAGAGTCCCCTCCCGGGGCGTCCACCGCCGGAGCCCCGGGCCCGACGGCCGGTGGCCCGGTAGGGGTGGCGGGGGTAGACGCCTTGGGCGGGAGGGGGGGCTCGGGGCAAGGGACAGGGGCGTCTAGGGAGGGGGTCCCGGCCCCAGACACACACGCCATCCTGGGGGAAGGTAGGACCGCAGCGGGGAGGATGGGAATTAAGGGGGGGCATGGGAGCGAGCTTGGAGGGACAGGGGAGGGTAAGGGAGACGGGGGGAGGAGGGGAGAGGAGAGGGATGGGGTAGGGAGAAGGGGGGGGGGAAGGTGGACCGCTCCTCCCCGCTAGGCTGAAAGCAGGGGAGGAGGGCACCAGGGCAAAGGAGTATGGGGTGGGGGGAATCCAGGCAGTGGCGCAAGAAACACACTCACCAGCCCAGGTGGAAGCACCGGCTCCTCCGGCTGCACTGGGAGCAAGGCTATGTCAACTCGGGGGGGGGGTGCAGTGTGTGGGGGGAAACAAAAACAGGGGGGGGGTCAGGGAAAGGGGGCCATGAGCACCACGGGGCAGAAGTCCTGGGCCAGGACAGAGGGGTAGCTGCAGCAGAAGGGAGGGGGAAACGGGGCCAAAGCAGGGCTGGAAAGGCCCAGTGGCAAGCCCACTGAGCCTGGGCGGGGCAGGGAGCAAGCCAAGGCAGGGCCAAGGAAAACAAACCGACCAGGGGTAGAGAAACAAACAAACAACCAAACCAGGGGCAGGGGCAGGGCAATCCAAAGAAACAAACAAACCAAGGGCAGGGGCAGGGGAGACAAACAAACAAAGCAGGGAGGAGGCTACAGGGTGGGGAGAGCTGCAGAGGAAGCAGGGAGGGGAGGGAGGGGGAAGGGAAGGGGCAGGGGTGCCCCAAAGGCTGGGGCCAGGGCAAGCAGGGGAAGGGTGCTCACGGCAGCAGCAGAGGAAGTAGCAGGCCCCCACAGCCAGCTGGGGGGCAAACAAGCAGGGCCCCCAAGAGGAAAAAGGAGGGGCAGCAGCAGCTCCCCAACAGCAGGAGAAGACACCTATTTACAAACTAGGGAGGTGGGCGGGCACTAGCCCGCCCACCGTTCAAGGCCCCTCCCCCAGCTCAGGGGAGGAGCCACCGGACCTAGGATGTAACTGATTACGGGGGACAACAAATGTAAAAACAGGAAAGGGCGTGAGGGTCAAAGGTATAAAAGAAGGGAACCGGAAGGGGACACCAAGCAGAGAACCCCGGACAGCGCCCACCGCTCCCGGAAGCTGCCCATGGAGCCGGTGGACGCCGCCCAGAAGAACTCTGCCCGGAGACATGAACGGAGGAGGGAACGGAAATAGGCCCCACAGTCGCAGGACGCCTCCCCAGCCAACCTCCTCTCCCTAGTATTGAAGATGGCGACTTTGGCCAGGGCCAGGAGGAGGTTGATGAGGAGGTCCCGCGACTTTGTGAGGCCACGGACGGGGTGTGCGTGAATAAACAAGTGCGGGGAAAAGTGCAGCCAGAACCTCAGCAGGAGGTTCTGGAGGAGCCGGAAGAGGGGCTGCAGCCTGGCGCACTCTAGATACGCGTGCGCCAGGGTCTCCCTCATGCCGCAAAAGGGGCAGGTGTCGGGACGGGGGGGTGAACCGCGCCAAGAACACGCCCGTGCTCACGGCTCCGTGCAGGAGCCGCCAACTGATGTCCCCGGTGGGCCGTGGGGTCAAGGTGGAATACAGGCTGGCCCACCGGGGGTCCCCGCCCTCTAGAGGTGGCAGCAGGTCCCGCCATTTGGTGTCGGGGCGGGACGCGAGGGCAGGGAAGTGAAGGTTGTGGAGCTCGAGCGTGTAAAGGTGGTCTCTCGGCGCGGTTCGGAAGGGGACCGGCTGCAAAGCACGCAGCCGGCTTGGTGCGTAGGGAGGGGGGGCCGAGCGGGCTCGCGGGGCCAGGGCCCGATGGAGAGTGCCGGAGGGCCGGGGCTGAGGGGCGGGCGGGGAGTGCCCTCTCCCAGAACCCGCACGAGGTAGGCATGAGCAGCGGGGGGCAAGGCTGCCCTCACCTGCAGTACGCGCCGGGGGGTATGAAGGGTGGAGAGCCCCATGCGCCGAGCCAGCGCCTGGGAATCCACCCAGTCCCCCCGGGCGTAGTCCAGGAGGTCTCCGATCTTGGTGACTCCCGCCAGGACCAGCCTCCGTCGCACCGAGGGGGTCTCCGCCATCTGCACTCCGAGTTGTGGGTTGTGTAGCAGGGGCTCCGTGAGGAGATTCTCCCCCTCGGGGACCAAAGGGGGCCTGGAGGCAGAGACCAGCCTCCAGGTCCGGAGGAGGTCCTGGTAGAAGACCGGCAGCTCGGAGAGGTCTCGCGGAAGACCCCTCGGGTGGAGAAAAAAGAGATGCCGGTCGTATAGGAGCCCTCGGAGGCGGCGGAGGAAGGCGTGCGCCAAGTGGCTCCACGCCGGACTACCTGCACCATAAAGGAGTCTCTGCAGGGCCTGGAGGCGGAAGGTGTGGACCTGGCTGCGGATGCAGCACAGGCCCTGCCCCCTTCCTCCAGGGGGAGACTCAGAATCCCTGCAGAGACCCAGTGCAGTCCTGGCCAAAAGAACTCCAGAACTAGCTTCTGGAGGTAGGCCAGGAAACTCGGGGTCGGGACCAGGGTGTTGAGGCAGTACCAGAGCATGGACAGGACCAGCTGGTTGGGGGTCAGCGCCCTCCCCCGAAGGGAGAGGCACCGGAGCAGTCCCATCCAGCTCCGGAGCCGCCGCACCACCCTGTCCGTTAAATCTTGCCAGTTCTCTGCCGGAGAGGGATGGGTGGCGGAAAGGTAAACGCCCAGATAGAGCAGCGGACCCGCGCTCCACCGGATGGCTTGAAGCGCGGGTGGGAGGGAGCTCGCCCACCACCCGGCCCCTACCATCAGGCCAGAGCTCTTGGCCCAGTTGACCCGGGCGGAGGAGGCTGCCGAGTAGATGGCCAGGCAGGCCTCCAACCGCACCAGGTTGCCCGGGTCCTGGACCACGAGGAGCACGTCGTCGGCGTACGCTGACAAGACCAGCCTCAGCGCTGGCTCACGGAGCACCAAACCCGTCATCCTCCGACGGAGGAGACAGAGGAAGGGCTCAATGGCCAGGGCGTACAGCTGGCCCGACAGCGGACAGCCTTGGCACACTCCACGCCCGAAGCTGACTGGTTCGGTCAGGGTCCAGTTGAGCTTGACCAGGCATTCCGCGGAGGCGTACAACACCCGGAGAAAACCCACAAAGTGGGGCCCGAAGCCAAACGCCTGCAGGGTGCCCAGGAGATACCCGTGGTCCATCCTGTCGAACGCCTTCTCCTGATCCAGAGACAGGAGGGCGAACGACAGACCATCCCTACACCCGAGCTCTAGGAGATCCCAGACCAAATACAGATTGTTGAAGATGGTGCGGCCCGGGACGGTGTAGGTCTGGTCGGGATGGACCACGTCCTGCAGCACGGACCCCAGCCGCAGGGAGATGGCCTTGGCCACGATTTTGTAGTCCGTGCAGAGGAGCGAGATGGGACGCCAGTTCCGGAGGTCGCGGAGGTCCCCCTTCTTGGGCAGCAGGGCGAGCACGGCCCGCCTGCATGACAGGGGGAGCTCTCCGCTGGCCTCGGACTCGGCCCAGATGATGGAGAGGTCCGGGCCGAGGACGTCCCAAAACACGCGGTAGAACTCCACGGTCAGCCTGTCCATGCCCGGGGATTTGTTGGTGGGCATGAGGCGGAGGGCTTCCGAGAACTCGGCCAGAGTGAGCAGAGCACGTCAGCAGCAGAGGAAGTAGCAGGCCCCCACAGCCATCTGGGGGGCAAACAAGCAGGGCCCCCAAGAGGAAAAAGGAGGGGCAGCAGCAGCTCCCCAACAGCAGGAGAAGACACGACAGGACATATATCAGCCCCAGGATGATCAGGGCTTTATTCCCTGTAGCCTAATTGGAGTCATGAGGGGGCAATTAGGAGTCAGCTGAGGCCAATTAGTGATCAGCCAGGTGGTCCCCCCCCCCCCCCCAAACACACAGTTGGAAGGAGCAGAGGGGCTGGGCTGGGCGAAGCGAAGGAGCAGACCAAAGTAGCAGAGTGTGGGAGAGCGGAGGAACCCCGAAAGGAGGTACTGAGCCCAGCAAGAGGCAGCAAGAACATAGGGCCTGAGAGGCCAGAAGGACTGAGGGGGGAAAGTAGCCCAGGGGAAGAGGCTGCAGCTCAAACAATACAGAGCCAGCAGTATACCGCTGCGGTTCATAGGGCCCCTGGGCTGGGACCCGGAGGAGTGGGTGGGCCCGGGTCCCTCCCCCCCTCCCCCTGGGAAGATGGGGTGATGGGCACTTTCCTGGCCCCCCAACAGGAGCAAAGCACGAGATCCACTAGAGGGGAGCCGGCCATCAGCCATAATATGTAATTTAGTAGGATACTACATGTATTAAAAGAATAAAACCTTTTAAAATCAATTCTGTCAAGAAACTACTTCTTGGTCTATTATTCATACCACAAATACAAATATTTCTTACACTGAACATGAAGAGTGTTTTCTACATCCCTGGTGATGGTAAGCTAAACCTGTCTCTAGATAACCACTGCCGACTGGCTGCATACTTCTGTATTTTTCATACTTTGCAGTTGTTAAAAAACTTTATAAAGCCTCAAAACATATCCAGATGGCCAGTAACTGTGACTGCCACTTGTAAGACCAGAATAATCTAGCACAATACACAGACTATGGTATGTGTAGAAGGGAAAACAAGTTCTGAATAGGAGACTACCTCAGAACACGGGATCAGCCATCAGACACACCAACTGTGCTTGGACAAGCCTGTTATACACACCCAGATTTTTTGCAAAACAAAACAAACCCAAACCTTTCACCACCTTGATTCCTAAATACGGTTACCCAAGGGTGGTCTTAACAGCATACAAGGTGATCTTTGTCCCTACATCTTTGTGCACAAAAGGAGAGTTTGGTTTCCAGAGTCTTTTGGCAGGTTTAAGATACATAAACCATTTCCTTCCTCTGTGAGGAATATAGTATCTTGGCAGTTTTATTTGGGTCTCATATTTTCAAATCTGTGATAGTAAAGTATGAACAAACAGTTCACTGTACCGAAAGGTAACCCCTCCCCGCACAAAATCCTGCATGACAACTGTGTTCTATCATTCTATCCTCACTGGAGACCATGTCGCTCCCTCCACCCTATGCAGATAAAGATGGAAATATCAGGAATGAGTAACATGAGCAAAGCAAAGTATCTGGTTGAGATAAAAGAGTTTCCTTCATATTGTTGTTTGTAACTTAACTGTCTTTGCTCACTTGTTGGATGAAATCCATTAAGCACCGCTGGCAGCAATATGCAGTGTGGGTTATACGGCTTTGTTGTGATGGACATGCAAATACATATTTTTTGTGTATACACTATACAAATATCTCAGCAGGGTGATTGGATAATGGAGTCAAGAAATCAAAAACTTGGCAACTGTACTGTGGCTAAATCTATGGCTTCACTCCAGCTATAACGGATACTTTAATTCATCTGAACTTAAGTCTGATGCCTATTTCTAATTAGGGACATGTTCACAGAGGGGCATTTGAGTTCACCAACAACTCCCAATTACTTTCACATTAACCAACTTACACAAACTTCCAACTTGTGAACTGTCTACTAAAATCAATTGCACTAGAAGTTATAGTTATATAATTAAATTGACTTTTCCCACCTTGTGATCCTTTGCAGGAACATTGTGTGCCAAAGTGACTCCTCAAATGTAACAGGCATGCTATTCAGCTATATACCTGCTGTTTGTTGCAACCAAGTTTTGTTTTGGTTTTTTTTAATGTATTCTGTCAAACAATAGTGTCTGTTAACACTTTGTTGCATTGAGGGTTTTTTTTTAATTTGCTGCTTTGCAAAAAATATTGCTTGGTATTTTTCTAACAGATTCTTATTTCATTCTATCCTGCTCAGTAAGACTGGCTGAGGGTGCTGATAACTATTAATCATTTTTTAGATTTTCTTTTGGTTTTTGAATCATGGTTAGAAATTGACACAACAATTATTTAATTAAGTTGTGAAGGTTGGTATGAATTGCAAAGCTAAACAAATGCTATGTCATGCAGCTATTTCCAGATACCAAATTTAATTTAAAATAAGAGGGAAAAAAAGTTAGTCAGCACAAATTCATACTGGAATTTTATGACCAGCTGTAGCTTATCTACACAATGTCCATTTTATTGAATGCGGAAGTTAACATCCAGGTTCATGCCAAACCAGAAAGAAGTTATGATAGACCTTGTCTTATTTGTTTAAGGAACGTTGAAGAGAAAACATTGTCGCTTCGTCTTTAGTCTGAGATCCATTTTGTAGCAGAAGTGGTTGAGCCCATTTGAATAGTTACTGTTGCATTTAAACGTGCTGAACAAGAACCAGATGATAAACAAAAGAACAGTAGGCTTTCAATAGACTAAGCACAAGATCAGAATATTAACCATGAATCCTGCCTTGGTAAAAATTCCTTTTGCTTGGTCATGGTGTATGAGAGGGTTTCATGCTCTTTTCTCGTATTTCTGATGCCATAGTCGCCCCAGGAATCTTATTTCATTCAGATGTCTGCTTTTTAATGAGCTTATCTTTAGAGAAGTAACTCTTCGATGATACATTGCCTGTTGCACCTTCATCACTTGCTTTCCACTCAGGATAGTTCATGGGGTATATGGCTTACTGCACAGTACATTCAGACCAGGTGTAATTGTAAGAATATTGGCACAGTCAGCATATAGAAAGAATCTAAAAATGGAATATATCCATCAACACAGTTAAAAGAGTTAGCAAAATACTAAACAGTGAGATTGGTGTTATTTGATAAATGTCAGCATCATTAGACAATGATATTTTATATAACAGTATTAAGAAAAAGAAGAAAGGAACAAGGTATAATAAGGTGGTAACTATATTTAACATTTCTTTACATCTTTCTTACTTGCACCTCTGAGATTACTTTGTTTAAGAAGATTATATTATATGGCTAAATACAGTTCACAGTTTCCATTCCACATACATCTGGCATGGAGTTTACGTATGGAATCATATCTGTACATTTAACCTGGTAAGTGTGGAAATACTCAGAATACTCCTTTGGTGAATTGGGAGTACTTTTATAGCGTCTCTCTTTCTTGTAAGTCATTTATGGTTTGTGATTTTTCAAGTTTTGGTTTGTATGTTTTGTTATTTCTTAATCCATATAGCCCAAGGGAAGGCTTGGGTACCTTATCTACAATGTCAAAAAGCCTTATAAAATTACAAAAAATATTTTCTTCTTGTCATCTGGATTTAAACCTCCACTTTTCCACTGAAGAGTTTTGGATCTGAATATGTTTTCTGAAGGAAAAATAATGGAGCTGCACATCTGAGTGTTGGACATATGAAGCCAGAGCATGTACATTAAAGGCACATAGGAGTGTGGTAGTTCTTGGGTTTATTCCAGTAATATTATTGTTCACTACTATTATTTCATCATGCCAGTACATGAGATGCCATTCATTTTCGGAGGTAGTATGGTGATTTGAGGGGGTATTTTTTTCCAAGATTCATTCAAGCATTATTGCAGGTTAGGAACCAGGCAAGATTATAATGCTAGTTTCTGATTTCAGTTATAAAATTTAAATCCAAACTATCTCCATTGACTTTAGTGAAATATTACACTGTGTTAAATTATAGCAACTGGGATTGGAATCTGGTGCATGGAATGCAAAGTCTCACTGTACCCAATATTAGTGTAAACAAAATGAAAAGCCACAGACTTGTCTTGACAAAGAACATGAATGCAGACTATGGGAAATTGAAGATGTAAATCCACAAATGCCAATCCACGACTTTAGATTCTACATCAGTAATCACAGGTGGTAATACTTTTCTTTTAGACGATATGAAAAGACCATAGGTTAATGACAGGGTGGATTTCTGTTGTCCCAACTATCATACAGAAATTATAAGGCAGGATGGTAGAGAGAGATGTTAGCTTGAATTATAATTACTCAGTAGCTTTCTTGCTTTTTTCTTTTCTTTGAGATTGGGACCATTTGGATGAACATCAGTCAATCCTGTTGCTTTTGGCTTTTGCAGATGTTTCCCAATTTATTTCTATGTAATCTGAAAAATGTAGCTTTCCGTCACAAACTGACCAAAATGTTCTCTATTTCCCAGAAGTTTTTGCTTCATTATTCCAACAGGGCACCACTGTGTTGCTGAAGTTAATGGCTTGTTGTCAGCACTCCCATTATAAAACTCTAATTTTGCAGGATATTATAACTCAGCCATTTCAAATTGTGTAGATCTAAAACTCATTTTACAAGTTCTCAGGAAAGATCCCAATTGATTTACATGGTTACATTTAAATTACTTGATTTGGCTTTCTCTTTTTGTTTCAGATGAGCAAGTGAAGACAAGCAACGGTGTCAAAACCTTTTCAGATTGATTCAGTCAAAGAGCCCTTCATTCTCTGCTGCCTTATTGTCTTTGCCTTCCAGAAGTCCTCCTGTTGCCAACCCTTCACCCTCGTGTGCAATCTTTGCAGAAAGGCTTTCAGGCCCAGTGATTTTATGCAAGGTCTTCATTTCCCCCCATTTTGAATTCTGTTGTGAACTGGTGTTCATCACGGTATAACTTAGTTTCTATTGCATGTTTAGAGCATATGAAAATTCCAAATATAAGTGTTGGGGCATTGCATAGATTCATCTGGACATTATAAATCATATATGTACATACAAGTAAGATAATTCAGGTCTGGAATGGGGTTGTCATCTGGGGGCTGAAAAAAGCTTACCTGATGATATTCTGCTATTTGACTCACTCCATTGAAGGAATGCTGTCACTGGTGAGACTGACAGTAAAATAGCTTCTCAAGAATGGTGGTACTGTCATTGTAGTCTTCTCCTCAAAGCAAATGTAGGGAGATAACTTTGTGAGATATGGATCCCTCATAAGTTTCAGAGAGTTTGGATACAGTTCTTTTGGATGCTTATCCCTACCGAACCTTTGAACTGTTTGAGATATTTGCTGCATTTGTTCATCCAGTGGGGAGTTTAGAAGTTCAGAATGGAGCAGCTGAGAGTGAAGGAGAGTTCATCCACAAGATAATCATCCATATCTGCTGGGGCAATTTTGTATGACCAATGAAGTGAATGCAGAAACTAAAACTGGGGGAACATTTGCTATTGTTCTAGCCAAAGAAAAAGCAAAAAAAAAAAAAAAAAAAAAAATACCCCACCAGGTGTTCCTGTTATGGCTTATTTGCCATATATTTATTTATTAAATAAAAGGGAATAGAACCAATACAAAAGTTTGGGAGGGAAAAACCTCACAGGAGGACCTCTCAGAGATACCTGGGCAATCTCCCAAACTGAAATCAATGGGATTGTTAACGAGTCATACTGTGTGAATGGACCACAAGGAATAAGTGAAAATGTGATAGTGAGAGGCTTAATGACAATCCTAGGCTGAATTCTGCTCTAATTTACACTGGTGTAAATTCTGAGGAACTTCACTGGTACATTGGAGTCACTCTGTATTCCCAATAATATAACTGGAACAGCGTTTAGCTCCTGTATCAAAACACATTCGTCCCCAAGGTGCACATATGCATCTATTTTTATATTTAAGTGTTTTCTTATATAGTTCAACATTTTCTTGCTAGTAGCCTTAGGGATATTTAAGCAAGATGAGCCTTTTTACCTAAAGGACCATAAAAAGGGAGGAGTTAACAAGGGTCTATGAGGTGTTACGGCAAGGGTGACGAGGTGTATTTATTGAAATTCTGCACAATAGTTTGCACACCCAGTGAAACAGGCAGAATTCATGTTTCGCTAGTTTCTTGGGGGAAAAAACGAAGCTTTTCTCAATAGTGATTCATCAATCTGTAGGGATGTGTGCACAGGAAATCATGAGACACAATCTTTGACATGTTAAAGAGTCTGCACTTGGCCAATGTTCCAAATCCACTGCTGGCAAACCTGAGGTTGTCACAAATTTAAGCCATAACATTCAGTCATATTTATATTCCACTAATGATAGATCAGTCTTAATAAAGATTAGTTTCATTTACAAAGAGAATCTATGTGGTATAATGACATCAACTACTATACAGCATGCATTCGGCTTTCTCACCAGTGGGAGAGCATGGACAAATTCTTCACAGCCACTTTGATAAAGGATGGATGTATTAACTCCTCTTTCTGCCAATAATATCCTAGGAATTCAGCTTTCAGACTCTTGAAATTTGGCTCAGCCAAGCCATTTAGTTCTGAAATCTCAGTAAGTAGCGTTGTGCTGATTCATTATTTAATCATCCACATTACCCCAATAAAATTAAGAATAACCCATATTCAAAACACCTATGTGAGAAGAAAGACTCAGCATCTTCAGTCACTGTGTCTTGGTCACAGATGACAGCCAGATTTTTATGCAGAAGTGACAAGGCGAGACAGACAAAATACTTTTCCTCCTGTCTTCCACTTCCTATGATCAGCAAGTCTTGCAAGTCTATTAATGTTTCCTGGGGTAAAACAGAAAATTGTATGTGTGTGTATACATAACATTAAGGATCTGTACAAATTTCAGAGGCATATTTCTACAAGATAACTTTTTATCAAAGGTTTTGTTTAAAGGAATATTTATCAAAACTGTAACATAGTTGGGGGAAGACTTTTGAAGTTATGGGATAGCAAGAGTAATTCTATAGCTCCACGATAGTGTAACATTTACATGTATTGCTTCATAGACACTTTCTGCCTTTTAAATATGATCATACTGAAATATTTCCTTTCAGGAGATTCTCACAAGTGTTGTTATCAGACTGAAAATATCTGAGATATGCATTGGTTATGCCCAAAGTGTGCACAGATTCTTCATTAGGTAATGAATTCTGGAGAATGGAATGGAAAGATTCAGTGTGTGTGTGCATGCACAAACAACAAATGCTCTCAAAGATATAAAGACACTTAATGATCTTTACAGCCCTAAATATTATCTGTTACACAGAAAGTCGTCATTAAGGATGTGATTTTTATAGAGCTACATGTTTAACATGGTGTCTATACTTCATAGGATGAATCGTAGCTGGTGTAAATCAACATAGCTCTCTTGACATCTGTCGTATATAACTTGAATATGTAATACTGTCATATTGTGCTTCCTGTTTTCATTACTATATTTCTATATTTGTTACATTGATGTGTATTTCCTTATATCTTCTTCCTATGATCAAGAGTGCTGCTCAAAATGTCACTACCTGGTTTAAAGTTTGTCTAAATATCAATACACCATAGAGGGGATGACTTAGCTATACTTAACCTGACTGATAATTTCTCACTCACAGCTCTATTCTTTTGGTCAGCGACAGTCTTTATGGTCTGTGTTTGTACAGTACCCAGCACAATAGATGCACTATAAGGGTCATGTGACAGGGTGCAACGGACCTTCATCGCCCCCTTCTGGAGGCCCCACAATCCCTACCATACCCTACCCCAAGAAAGAAGCAGAGAAGGTGGGTCCTCCGGGCCTGCCTAAACAGGCTGCATGGAAGCAGCTAATCAGAGTCCAGCAGGCTCAGATAAAAGGAACTGCAGGTTCTTAGTGGGTCAATTCCTGTCTGGGACCACAGGGGTGAGGAGAGGTGCTTCTCCTTGGCAGGAGCTCAACTGGCTGCATTTCTTAAGCTGAGAAAGAGGATGTGAGAACCTTAACCCTAAGGTAAGGGGTGAAGATAAAGGGGTTAGGTGGGAAGATGCTCAGGGAAGTAGCAGCAATGAATTGAAGGGAGCAGTATGTGGCTGCTGTTCATAGGATCCCTGGATCAGAATCCAGAGTAGTTGGCATGCTCAGGTTCCCCCACTGGCCATTGACAAAGTAGTGTAAACCCCGAGAAGGGGACAAGACTTGTTGGACAGCTCAAGAAAAGGGATGAATTTAAGGGCCCAGAGCCAGGGCTGAAGACCCTGGTGAAGGCAGACAGACAGTTTTTTGTTGGACTCTTTGCTACCCTGGAAGGGGTTATTTTGACTTTGTGACCCAACTGGAGGGCCAAGCCACTGAAGACCTGCCAAGTGAGGTCGACAACCTACAGGAGATGCCTGGAGTGGGAAAAGGACAGCAGTACTGCATGCAGTAGCAGGAGGCACTCAAGAGATGAGTGCTCCTCGTTACAGTCCTGGTCCATGACGAGAGCTTCTAGGCACTATGGTCATACTATTAACTACTACTAAATACAAAGGAACAGTTCAATAGTGTGACCAATGGTTTATTATAGCTAAAGAATGGTTGGAGATGGCAGCATTTCAAGTAAACAGTATATTGGGCTTCCAAAAATGTAATCAGCTGTTGAAAAATCATGTAATTCAAGAACAAAAATGTTGAATTCTGACCATCAGTAGCTCTCTAATTTTTATGGTGCTGATTTTAGCAACAGGATAGCATGATAGCCAAATTACATTTGCCCTTCAAAACTCTATGCTTTCACTAGTGCTGGCTTTGCTACTGAGTCTGTGGTTAAAAGTAATTTGCTACTGTGCTTAAGGCTTTCACGTCTCCTGAGTTATGGTCATAACCTGCATGAGTGAACAATGAGGATAAATACTTTGTACTGTTTCTCAGCAATTTGTATAAAATGCATCTGATGAAGTGGGTTGCAGCCCACGAAAGCTTATGCCCGCAGAAATTTGTTAGTCTTTAAGGTGCTACAGGACTCTCATTGTTTTTGTATATAATACATTGCACAACCTTTCAAAAATCTTACTGTAATTTATTACACAAATATTTTCTAGTCTTTTCTCCAAAGTGTGAGGTACCAAAAAAAGTCCATAGTGTGAAATGCATGTAGAATATATAGCCGATGGCTATGAATTATGAGCTCTAATTCTATGGAAAGTCTCTGGTGATGTCATACAAAACTTAAAAACAAAGTGTTTGAGTGGTTTTTGAAGTTACAAGAACCACTTGATGGGAGTTATAGTTCTATGTTTCCAAATTTGTTTATCATATTAATCTGCAAAATACATGGGTCTGATTTATAAAATTACTTTGCATGACATCTAGAAAGTTATTTTTTCAAAGCTGTACATTATTTTTGATAGTCCTGTTCTCCTTTTATAAATATTTCCCTCTTCTCATTCCTTCTGAAGTCAAAATGATTTGACATTTTGACAGCTGAAATTTTTTTCTGGGAGAGAAGCCACTTAACAAAATTCAGATTTATTCACTACTCCACTTTTAATCATTTTACTAGGCTGTGTATGATCCGTTTCTCTATCAGGAGAAAAAGAGCCTTACATACATAATGATCAAGATAAGTATGAGCACAAATTCTAGGAAATAAATGTGCTAATACATCTAGGTCTGAGAAGAACAATTTTAAAATTTGAGCTTGTGAGGTTTGGTAGTAACAGGGATTTTCACAATGCAACTCACCAGTTTCACAGATGGGAGACCTGACTTCATCCTCAAGGTGGGACCGATTGAAAGGGGGTGGGGCCTCTCTGCTCGATAGGCACTCTGCTGCCCATTGGCCAGCCAGAACGATGGAACCAAGAGTCAGTCAGCTCCCCACCATCATTAATTTAAACCCTTGCACAGGGTTTCTTGAGCCTCTTGCCCCTTTTCAGCTGAAACTACCCTCCGTCCCTGTAGTCACATAGTATAGAAACTGTTTTTTTTAAAGCTGCTGTGTGTCTGACTGATCACCTGATTTATGGGTCAGGGAGGAATTTTTCTCATCGGGGCCAGATCCACTGATGCCTGGTAATCTTTTTGCCTTCCTCACAACATCATGGAGGCAGACTTAGGTTAGATAGGAATAGGATTTAGGAGTTTATGTGAATGTTTAGTTTGCTGCAACTTGTGTCCAATGTGGATAAGAGCCAGCAACCAGAAATAAGGGAAATGGGAGTTCAGTGATGGACCTGAGACCTGTGGGAAAACAGGAGACTTGAAGTTGCAAACCAAGATCTCTCTTTGGTATCTTCTATCCCCTTTTCAGTGGGTGGGAGAGTGAGGAAATTCAACAAACCAAGATGAACCCTAGTGGTAGACAGTGAAGAGTCTACCTTGAGTTATGGGCTATAACAGTCCAACCTTCTGAGTGATGTGGGCTCCATGCATAGTTGTGTAACACCTCCATGGGTAACACACAGAAACAAAATGGTATCCTCCATGCATTATGATGTTGCACATATGGTGCCTGTGAGGTCATGCTGTGCAGAGGATACCATTTAGAGAGCAAACTGGAGTCTTTTTCACCAAGTGACCTCACACACATGGTATGTGCAAGGTCATGCTTCATGAAGGTTGGCATTTTGTAGAGCAAAATGATGCAGGGTTGGACATGTTCAGGGGCTGGACAGAATCATGCCATGGGCCAAATCTGGCCCAGGGGCCACCAGTTGGACTAACCCCATACTGAACCCATTTAATATGCCTGGTATGGAGACATGGGGCAGATAGCACCTCTCTACAGTGTTAAGTTTAATAAAGATGCAGCCTGCCACTTAAAATCCATCCCTATGTCTGTTTACCTGCATGTCCTGATCAAGGATTTCTTGTAGTAACTAATCTAGATTATAAAGACTCTCCATTTTGAAAATGCCTGCCCCACACATCTATTTGTGTGGACGATGGCTGCCTTTTCTGTGCCCATGATAGAAAAGCCCCCAGTCACTTTCCAAGTTTCCAATCAGCAGAGATGGTCAAAAAAACAAAACAAAACCAGTTTTAAAAAATAAATCACATCATTTTTTTATTTAACTTTTCTTTTCTTTCCCAAATTAAAAAAAAAAGCCAATGAAACTTGATCAAATTCCAACAAGCTCTATCACTGGAGAGGGGCCCCCTTGACTTTAGTGGCGGCTCTGTGAAGCTGTTTCTGTGTGCATCTCACTGTAAGATCAGGGACTCGGTAACATCCCTGATGATGGGGCCAAGAAATGTAGTAAGCCTCACAATCTTAGACTCCTTCTAGACTTACTTAGAGTCAGTTCTGCATTCAGCCCTAAGTTTCCATGAACATCAAAGGGCATGCCCTTAAAATAAAGAAAGTGCTTTATGACAAGAGCTTTCCTTTCATTTTTGTCAAACAGAAACACAACTTCTATGGCACCACATCTGACTAAATTAAAAATTCTTTCCCTACATTGTGGAGAGAGAAGACACTTTTAAAAATTGTTACTGTAATATACCTTAAATATTTTATTCTGAAAGTGACGGTAAAAAGAATGTAACTCTGGCAAACAGGGAAACAAAGGCCTCAATATTTCAAGCAAAAGTAGCATGGTCTTTGAAATAATTGTACTTCCCAATGATAGAGCAATTACTTTTCTGCTTTTAGTTGTAATTCTTTTTCTCAGTATCAGTTGCTGCTAAATTAGTCTCCATCATTTTTCAAGGGTGTAACTTGCAGCAAGACAGCAGTAACAATTACATATTGTTTTCAAAGAAGATGCCATTTTCCTTTCTGGTAGACAGCAATGGGTTTTAATGTGTAGCATTTGTTTAATGGAACATACAGATGCTTCCTTGACAATTGCAAAGGAAGAAAAGAGAGGAAAACAAAAAGACAGAAAAAATACAAATAGCAAATGGAAAACTCAGCTTCCATGACAATTAGTCATATCAACCCTTATGATGTACTAGGTAGTTTATGTGTATTTTTTATCTCTTCTGCTGGATAAAATAGCTGATAATAGACCTGTTTGTAGTGGGATAGGCAATCGCATCACATCCTATTGTGCTGAAGAATTGACTTGATTTCCCACAAATTCAGTAATACAAGATAAGTATTTATATTTGCTACCTGAAGCCCCCAAACTTGATGGAGGTCATAGTATGTTGGTATTTGTATTCTCATTAGGTAATTTGACAGATCAGGATAGATTTTAGTTTTGATTACACATAGGTCCACTATGCTAGCAAAGCCTAATATTCATTCATAGTTAATAGGAGTGTGTGAATATCAGTAGACAACACCTCACTTTCCTAGCAAAGGAGAAATGCATTAAAACTTTCCAGAAGTTCAAGGATATACACAAACCTTTGTTCCAGGGTTGGTGTTGGCAATCTATGTTAGGGAGGGTCTTTTGAACCAGGATGTCATAACAGGCTACAATTGGTTGGGTGAACCTCCATTTCAGCAACAATTCTGGAGTCTCTGATGCTCTCAGCGCATTAGGACCAAATATGTCCTTCAAGAGATGCTTCAGCTGAAGGTGATGCTATGCAGCTGGACCAGGTAGATTGCCGCCCCTTATTTTTTTGGGGGAAAAGTTATATTTTATTCTTATTTCATTTATATATATATATATATATATACACACACACACACACACTTTGCAGCGGTTTATTATTTTCACTGTTAAGAGAAAAATACTATCTTGAGCTTAGTACTTCTGATCTATATTTAAACAAATAAGCTAACACCACTACTTTGCACTTAGATACCAAGATGGCAGGCACCTTAAACACCAAGTGAAGGGAGAACTTAGAAATAACAGGGAAAAAGATGGATCCTTTATCTGAGATTGTCTAAGTACTTTATAAATGTAATTAATTAATCCTCACAACAACCTTGTGGGGTAAATGTTATTATTTCTAATTTATGGATGTATCAAATGCAGAATTGAGAGGTGAACGTTGCCCCAGGCCATAGAGTGAGACAGGTTATGAACAGAACTCAGATCTCTGGACTTCGTTTCCCATATTCTAACCACCAGATATCTCCTCCCTTCCTGTGATGAAGTGAACACTCGTGAATCATTCTAAGGAAGATGCCTAAACAGAATTAGTGTGCAAATTGTAAGTGTCTAGTAAAAATTAAAGAAAAATCTTATTTTAACAAGCTTTTCAAACTTTGAAGTTGTGCTTTAGTTTAGATCATGGCATGTGATGTCTCATGCCAGGAGCTGAGACAAACTGATATGTAGTGATATTCCGATATGGAAACCTTTAACATCCGCCTCAGGGCCAGGACAGTAGCTATGACTGTCATTTACTCCTTGTGTCCTGTTCAGCCCTTCACTACGATTGGTGAAGGCTGATTGCTACTCTTTATAAATAGAAATAAATGACAGTGTAAAAAGAGGAAGCACTGTCTAGTGGTTACAGCACAGCAACATCTGTCATAAATAGTTTTAATTTGAATCAAGTATTTTCAAATATCGATGCAGCCAAGAAAATTACACTTGCAGTTCTGTTTCCCACGTGCTTTCCAAAAGTTTTCAAGTTCAATTTGTTTGTGTAATAATATGATCCCAGCTTTTAAATTAACAACTATATCCACTGATAATTTTTATAGCTCTTTAAAATGACTACTCTCAAGAAAGAAGGCAACGTGAGCTAATTTCAGTTAAGCAAAAGAATGGGACATCATATCGTGACCTTGGAGCACATGCTTTGAGATGAGAGCCATTTTTTCAGTCCTCACATAAACAATTCAGGGGCACAAAAAGTAATATACATCTATCATTTTGTTATAGATGGTAGACTGGAGAATTGGGTGGCTTCAGAAATGCTATCTTGAATCAATCGATAACTCTTGCTAATATCACACTCACAATCTCCTAAGGTAAAGTGATTCCCCAAACAGCTACAGATCAGGAAATGCTTCCTCATTATCACCACCAGAAACCATGAATGAACCCACTGAAAAAGAAAAACAAATAAAAAATATTGTTACATAAAACAGAAATATGTCCAGATCAAATTCCACAACAGGTGCACATTTCTTCCTGCAGGTGGTTAATGTAAAAATCAAAAGGGTTTTCTTTCATGTTCCATTTTATAATTATTCAGGTTGCATGTGAATTTTAATAAAGAAATGCAAAAACGTCTCAGCTGAGAAACACTTACTTGTTTAAAATCAAAACCTAAGGATCATGAATTTTAAAGAGATATTTGTCTCCTATCTTACAGGAGTGTTGTGAGGCTAAAATTCATTATGTCTGCAAGAATCTCGAAGCATTTTACAATGAAGGCATCATTTAAGTATTTAAGACAAATGTATTTTTAATTACATTATTTATGTGAGACGCTTTATAGAATACTGTTGGCCAGATCTACTGGTATCCTCTGGTTGCTTTGTACTGCTTTGGTGATACAAAGAAGCCAGAAACCAAGTTTAGCTGGTGTGTTAAGATAGGTATACAGCTGCTTCAGGTCACCAGAGGATACCCGTGAATATAGTCTGTTTCTATGAGCTTGATTTCATGGTAAGTGCTTGTATTAAAAAGAATAAAATAACTGCAGTGTAAGCAATGTAGCCAAAATGTACTCTTCTAAGCAGAAAGTCAACCTGATGTTCAGATTTGTCTAAATTCTTAATTTCCATGTGTGAGTGGATATATTAAACAAAAGTGTCCATTCTTGGCAATTAAAGACCAGCTTCCTGGCGATGTCTTATATTAAATATAGCTCACCACTTTTACTGAAGTTTTCTTTTATTGTATTTGCAATTTATGTTATTCTTTGGGCCAAATATTCATTTTAGGAAGGAGGAGGCTGCAGCTCTGGAAAATGTTGGGACTGGGATATTTAAAGGACCCCAAGAGAGTAAAGTGCCAAAATCCCTAAGGCTGCTTTAAATATCTCAGCCTATCCCATTGTCTTGAATGGAACCAGGCTTTCACCCAAGATGCACAAAGTGGGCCTTTTAGCTGAGACATATGCATGTTTTGCATGTGTGCCCAACTGCATGTTTTCAGTGTGCAAACAGGTACTTGGCTAGCACAATTTAATACCAGGCTTTCTGGGTTCAATCTAAAACTCAAGGAAGTTTTTCCATTAATTTCAGTGGATATTGGCTCAGGTTCCAAAACCACCCCATCTAGTTTTCTTCCCTTCCAAAGCATAATAGCTTTCTACATTAGCTTATTTTCTAAGGCTTTTGTTTAGTCCACTTTTAAATTCCTCAAGCTACAGGGCTTCTAGTTCCCATTTATTTTGGGAGGCTGTTCCCAAATCTAATAGATTTCACAATGGATTTAGATTTATCCTCCAGATATTCAGCCAAAAGTTTTCTTTGCTTAATTGCATTCTGGTACTCGGTCTGACCTCCATAAGTCATTTATTCTTTTCCTTGGTGCTAAAATGTTTTTTTGGTTTTTTTTTAAACGATTAAAGCTGAACAATTATCAACTAGAGACTTGTGTTATTACTTTATTGGAGAGAGCTAATCTTGAACAGGTATAGGTAATTATGGACTAAACTTAGGGGTCCACTAAGAGTTTCTGCTCGATTAAATATCCCTGTAGGGAAGATAATTGCTATTATACATTAAAGTAACGAGCAGTGTGGAGGAATGGCCCCTTCAGCAGCTTACAAAGCAGTGTTGATGAGCTCTGAAGAGAGCCCCATGCAGTCCCCGTTGGCTGGAAAACTAATTGCTGTGTTCTACCTATCTAAAATATTTGACACTGACATAGCCACATGAAATACACTCCTAAGCGGACCACAAGCATACAGTCTTACTCTCTGCCTACTGTAATCTCAGTATAACTGTACACTGCAAGTAAAAAATATAATGCAAACAACCCATTCTAAGGCTGCATTGATACATTTGGCGCTAGGGTTGTGATTCCCAGCTTGTGTAGACATACTCAGGCTAGCTCTCATTGATCTAGCAGACTAAAAATAGTAGCGTAGCCTCAGTAGCATGGGCAGTGGTGAGCAGAGACACAGGCTAGCCACCCCAAGTACGCACCCAACGGCTCCAAGTAGGTTTGAACGTGAGGTGACTAGCCCACATTGGTGCTTGCCCTTGCCACACCAGCTGCACTGCTTCTTTTTTAGCACACTAGCATGATGAGAGCTAGTGCACTTATGTCCATGGAAGCTGGGAACCATGCCCTACTCCAAGTGTAGACATGGCCTAAAATAGTAATCAATAAGCTTGAGTCTCATTTCACATTGGATTGAATCAGGAGTAATTTCACTGACTTAAACTGGTGTAAAAACTGGTTTAAGTAAGAGGAGACTTAGCATTAAACACTTACCCTTCAGCTCTTTTTGCACTAAGGATGCTTAAAATCAACAGAGCTTGTGTTAATAGTACTCATTCCAGCTGTTTTGGGTTAGATACCCCAAAAGCTTGCCTCCCATAGTCAATTTTAGCTCTAGTGCTTTAAAGTTAATAGACTGATTTGAGCAAAGGGTCTATTTGAAGTCTACTTTGCAAAAAAGTGAACATTAAATGTGCTGCTTCCAAGCTATAAACACATTTATACAATGTAGTAACTCAATATTTTGGCCTTTTACTTGGAGAGATTTGACCGATTAAGTTGACTGTACAGATCACAAAGATGGAACCTGTGGAGCTTACTAGAGAACCAACAGTAAAGGACATGACCACATTACCATTTTGTCTGATTTTGACACCACTTAACTTGGCCAAAACTCAACTGATCTGCCTCAAACTTGTAGTGAATGCGCTTCTTCCAGACGAAAATATTTCTGGAAATAGTCTGGAAAGATTGATGGGAGCCATAGAAAGGATTCATGAGAAAACCTTGTGAAAAGTCATAGAAAAGTCTTGCAATGTTTTTCTTTGGAAAAGCTACTCAAATTTAGTGTTGGGCTAGAAACACCAGAATTGTTTTATTTAGTCAGAATACAGTAATGATGAAGTCTGGTACATTTGACTATTTGTGGAAAAGTTAGGAGGCTAATCTCAGAGGCACTGATGCAGCAATCAGCTTAAGAATGCACTTCATTTTACATTTAGTGCCATTTACTTTTAAGTGGTTTGCTGGACTGGGTTCAGGTTATTAAATCTGGATATTGGGAACCTAAATTTGCTTTGATGTAGACATGGTGTATGAGTGACAGAAAGAAAGGTAACGAATACAAAGTAAAGATTAAAATATGCCCTAAACATTAGAAAGGATAAGCAGAGCTTTGCAGAGTTATTTATACTGCACCATTAATATGCAAAGTGCTTTCCAGACATATAAAATAAAATGACTAAAATACTCAAACTTGGGGACTGCAGACTCTGAAAACTGAGTCACTTGTATTTAGGAATCTAAATATGGATTTAGGCACCTATTTTTGAAATATTTTTCCCACTGTCCCTGTCAAAAATGCTTTACAAACTAAGGTGCAGGAGCAGAACAAAAACACAACCTCAAACAAACAAAAAACAGGGGTCTGTATTCATTTTTTGTTTCTCTGGAGATTTTTGTCCCCTTCCCAATTCCCCTGCCTTTCTTGTTTTTTATGTTAGAAACACAGGTCTTGTCTACCCTCTTTTTCTTGGAAGACTGTATGGACAAATGGGGAACCAATAGAATTATAGAATTATTAAGCAAATAAAACCTCATTAAATGAGATGGTTTAAAATTCTAGATAGGTGTTAAAATCAAACAAAAATAAATAGATCTATGCTAAGATTCAACAACAACCCCAAACTCATCCCAACCAGTCCTCCAATAATACAGGTAGGACCAGAACTGACATTGGTATTTGTACAATGAAGATGAAGCAATTTTTTTTCAGAAGGAAAATGAAAAAGTTTTCTGGCCTTCTATATATATATATATACACACAATACTTCATAAATAGCATATACTCACTCTTTTCCTTTAAGGGTACATACACTTGGTTGTTCATTACTTTCTTTTTATAATATAGGTGTTAAGAATGAACATTTTGATGCTTTGTACACTGACTCTTTTGTTACATCATTGCATCATAATACCAACATCTTTAGAAAGCTTTTTGATTTGGAACAGATTTAGGATGGAATGCTCTTTCACTTGCACCTCATTGGCATATTTTTAGGACAAAATCCCTAGATTACTTAAGAATGCCCTTCAGAAAAACTTATTTTTAGAATGACTAGTATTAGTGCCAATTTCCTAATACTCGTGCCTAAATGACACCTGCAAAACTATGCACCCATTTCATTTTCAAAACACAGATCGTGTGGGCAAATAATCCTTTGTATGTGCAAATAGGACAATCCTATTGCAGGTATCCCGCTGCATACACAGCTATGCATTTTTTATGATAAAACATGCATTTTCAATTTGCAGTAGGTTCTCACACATTTTTTTCTGACAGTAATATGTTGGCCTGATTCTGCTCACCAATAAACCAATGTAAATTTGGAGCACCTCCAATTAAGTCAGTGGAGTTACACCAGCATAAGACCAGAATCAGGCTCATGAAATCAAAAGATAAGAACAGAAAATGATCTATTCTTTCACAAATCCCTGCACACATGATGTTTCACCAGCTGTTGTTATTTCAGTACCAGTCGGAGGCCCCAACTGAAATTGCCAGCTCCATGTGCTATTCACTATGCAAACACAGAGTAAGAATTTCTGCTCTGAAGAACGTACAGTCTAAATGGACAAGACAGAGACAAGTGGTAGAAAGGAAGTGTTGTTTCCATTTTACATATGGGAACCGAGGCACAGAAAGATTAAGTGCATCACGCAGTGCTCTGTGGCAGAGCTGGGAACTGAGCACTGCTAGCCCAGTCCAGTGCCTTAACCCCAAGGTTCATCAGTAGTTTAAATACTTTCCCATGACTGTAGTCTCAGTGTCAATTTTTCTGTATATAAATGGACAGTAACAGGTGAAATTATCAGGTATTTCTCATTAGTACCTAGTAGGGGTAGATTTTTCTTTTAAGGTCCAGTTCTGCCACTCTTGCTCAGATGGGTAATCAAATTGCAATTTTCATTGGACTATTCTCATGTGTACTGATGTGAGTAAGAGTTGTGTGCTCTGGCCATAATTATTATAATATAAATGTCACTTCACTGACTATTTGGCAATTGAAATAAATTTCAGTTTCGTGTTGTCATGAACTTTCATCCAGTCATTCACTGTCAGGCTGGAGGAGGTTACTTGTGGAGTTCCTCAGGGATCGGTCTTGGAACAGATCTTATTTAACCTTTTTATTATTGACCTTGGCACAAAATGTGGAAGTGTGCTAATAAAGTTTGCAGATTATACAAAGTTTGGGGGTATTGCTAATACAGAGAACGACCGGGATATCATACAACAACGTCTGGGTGACCTTGTAAACTGGAGTGATAGAAATAGGATGAAATTTAATAGCAGAAAGTGCAAGGTCATGCACTTAGGGACTAATAACAAGAACTTTTTCTATAAACTGGGGATGCATCAGTTGGAAGTGACAGAGGAAGAGAAGGACCTTGGTTGAAGGGCATATTGGTTGATCACAGGATGACTATGAGCTGCCAATGTGATGTGACCATGAAAAAAGCTAATGAGGTCTAGGATGCATCAGGCAAGGTATTTCCAGTAGAGATAGGGAGGTGTTACTACCATTATACAAGGCACTGGTGAGACCTCTTCTGGAATACTGTTCTGGAGTTCTGGTCTCCCATGTTTAAGAAAGACAAATTCAAACTGGAACAGGTGCAGAGAAGGGCTACTAGGATGAGCCAAAGAATGGAAAACCTGCCTTATGAGAAAAGACTCAAAGAGTTTGGCTTTAGCCTAACCAAAAGGCTAAGGGGAGATATTATTGCTCTCTATAAATACATCAGAGGGATAAATACCAGGGAGGGAGAGGAATTATTTAACTTCAGAACCAATGAGGACACAAGTGTTGGGATGGTGCTGAATCACTATATAGTATCACAATGGACAAGTTTGGTGGCCAATAACAAGAACAAATGGATATAAACTGGCCATCAGGAAGTTTAGACTTGAAATTAGATGAAGGTTTCTAACCACCAAAGGAGTGAAGTTCTGGAACAGCCTTCCAAGGGGATGTGTGAGGGCAAGAAACCTAGTTGGCTTCAAGACTGAGCTTGATAAGTTTATGGAAGGGATGGGTTAGGGGGACAGCCTAATTTGGCCAATAAAGGGATGTTAAATGCAGTGAGTTCTGAGTTACTACAGATAATTCTTTCTGGGTGTCTGGCTGTTGAGTCTTGGCCACATGCTCAGGGTTTAACTGATCCCATATTTGGGGTTGGAAAGGAATTTTCTCCCAGGGCAGATGGGCATAGGCCCTGGGGCGGGGAGGGGTTCACCTTCCTCTGAAGCCTGGGGCATGGATCACTTGCTGGTAGATTCTCTGTACCTTGAAGTCTTTAAATCATTATTTGAGGATGTCAGTAACTCAGTCTTAGGTTAGGGATCTATTGCAGGAGTGAATGGGTGAAGTTCTTTGGCCTGTATTGTGCAGGAGGTCAGACTAGATGATCATAATGGTCCCTTCTGACCATATAGTCTATGGGTCTGAGTCTAAAATTACAGATTTTTTCCCCTTCATTTGAGTGTTATGGAAAATATAAAGCAAAGTTATGAAAAAACTTCATTAGAGATGATGTTATGGAGAGTCAGCTGAGTTTTGGTGCATTAAACCTGTGAAAATCATTCATATGTTTATACAAAACCTGTAATTTGCTATTAAACCTTAAGCTAACATTGCTTGGAAAGGTGCTGAATTCATACAATCACTTGTATAGTTGTAGATCGACATCTGGCAAACCTGTTGTATAAAAACTCTTTAAAATGCATTAAAATGTGCACAAAAACGTAATAAGTCTTTTATGGGAGAGGGGAAAAAGAACCTGTGTATTTTTAAAGGGGGAAATGTAAGGCTTTCAGAGAACTAACTAGGGAATTTTAAAAGCGTTTTTCAAAGTCCTTTTCAAATCAGGTAAAATTTAAGCACAGTTTTTTATCTTAGAATTAACCCTTGTGTGAGATGGCCCTGTGCATATTTCATGTACATGGCTATGCTGTTACTTGTTAACAGCACAAGGGGCCAGATTTTCAGAGGAACAGTATTTAGGTGCCTAAAGATACAGATAGGTGCTTAGGGGGATTTTGAAATCAATGGGACTTAAGCATCTATTTAGGCGCTTTTGAAAATCCTATTAGGCAAGTATTTGCATCTTTAGGTGCCTGAATACCTTTGAAAATCTGGTCCAAAGTCCCTACAGAACATAAGTAAAGTTTTTATGTTTTCAGATATAAAATAATTTGAACAATACCACAAGACCGAGCGGTGCACTTTTCATGGCCTTAATTCAATTTTGCTAAGCTAAATGTATCACAGGAATTTAATACAGTTTAACTAATCCAGTTTTACTTCATAATTTTAGTTCATTTGGATTAATTTTCCTGAATGTCCCCATTTAGACAACCCCTTAATTACACTTAGTTGGTGTAACTTGTGTTTTCTTTCAGTCTTGACACCATCTATTTTGCTCACTTAAAAAGTTCCCCCAGAGTTATTGAGGCTTTTGTAATTTTATTTATATTTACTTACTTATTTACATTCCCTTTAAACGTCATTTGACCAAATTCAGAAGTGATGGGCCAGATACTCATATAGAACTATGCTGATTTACACCAGCTAAGGACCAGGCATGGTGTGTGTAATTTATACATCATACCTTTGTATGGCCGTATTTCTTATTTTACATAGACAGACAAATGAATACACAATTACAAATGTTCTTATATTTATCCAAGTTCATTGATGTGTTTATACAGGCATCTATCCTAACACTTGATATTTTAAAGGAGCATTTTCACTTGTTCCTAAAATATTTGTCTTGGTTAATTAAACTTTTAGTAAAACAATGACACCTTTGAGAACTGGGGATGCTTAATTTCCAGATAGGCTGTTTATGGTAAAATTTTCCACTGTGCAATTTTCTCTGCTGATTACTTGTCAAAAATCATGTTTGTCCCACCTAATCCATTTCTAATTTGATTCTGATAGTGAAACCTTCATAAACAATTATACAAGCAAAAAAGACATTTGCCCTCCTTTTTACCAGCACTTTTAAAATCAAATTTCCATCTGCAATTTCACAGCTCGCAACTTCATGTTCCACCATGATACAGTATGTTAAATTCTTTCCCAGTAAAAACAATGAGAGTCCTGTTGCACTTTAAAGACTAACAAATTTAAGTTCTGCAAGCATAAGCTTTCATGGGCTGCAACCCCTTCTTCAGATGCAAGAAATAGAAATCAGATAGGGGGTGTATATATATATATGTATCTCCAAGGGTAAGGAACAACAATGGGGAGAGTAGATGTTAGCAAAGTCCATTCAGTTAGAGTAGATGAGGCCTATTCACAACCATTGATTAGAAGGTGAGAATGTGAACAGTGACAATTACTTCTTGTAATGAGATAATCATTCCAAGTCCCTATTCAGACCCAGTTTGACTGTGTCAAGTTTGCATATGAGTTCCAGCTCTGCAGTTTCTCGCTGAAGTCTCTTTTTGAAGTTTTTTTGTAGAAGTATGGCAACTTTCAAGTCAGCTACAGAGTGACCTGGGAGATTGAAGTGCTCTCTGATGTTGGATGTATGTATGGATGTTACCATTTTTTATGTCTGATTTGTGTCCATGTTTTCTTTTGCGTAGTGACAGTCTGGTTTGGCCAATGTACATGGCAGAGGGGCATTGCTGGCATATGATGGCATATATAACATTAGTAGATGTGCAGGTGAACGAGCTCCTTATGGTGTGGCTGATGTGATTAGGACCTGTGATGGTATCACTAGAGTTGATGTGCGGGCAGAGCTGGCAATGGGGTTTGCTGCAGGAATAGGTTCCTGGGTTAGTGTTCTTGTTGTATGGTGTACGGTTGCTGGTGAGTATTTGCTTCAGGTTGGGAAGGTGTCTGTAAGTCCACTGAAATTGGTGCAGTTACATCAAGAATTTCAGGGAGACTATGTGCTCTCACCTATGAATTTCACTGTGTAAGAAATACTTTAGCTTTGATCCAAATCTCTGTCACTGCACTCAATGAGAATGTTAGGATGATCACACAATTGAAGTTTTGTGAATTCCTTTTCTGTGGCTCTTTTGCTTATTGATCAAGAGGGGCACAGGGATTAAGAAGAACTGATATACTGTATGTGGCTTTAATAAAAACAAATACCGAGCAAGCAATTTCCTTGTGAAACCATTTAGATGTGAAGTACAATCATAGTTTATCTGCAGGCATTGAATGAATTGTAACCCAGGAAAAAACAAATATTTTTACTGTGAATTTGAATTGTCATACATTACAAGTGTTTAAAAGGTCAGGTTTTTATTAAAAAGAACACAGGATTAAGTAGAAACTACAAAAAATAAATAAATAAATAAATAAAATAACACAGCCCTTTAGCCAGCTAAGACAAGCCTCAGACTACACGTTCAAATAGTCATCCTCTGCCCTTCACCTCTTCCTCCAGTTTAGGCATGTAAACTTGCACTCCTAATTTTGAAATGGAAATTGTACCTCTTAAATGTGGCATCTTTTGTCATATCTAACTCTTGTCTTAAATACTTATCAGCTACAGGATTTTAATCAGATGGTTTTGTTGGATAGGTTTCTTTGTGTGGTTTTTCTCTGTCCGTCCTATCATAAAAATTGTCACCTTTGCAAGACTGGGTTGTGATTTGGGCTTTCCTTTGCCTTTGCCAATAATAAAAATGTTCATAATTTTAGAAAGGTTTAAAAATTTAGAGCTAAACTGAAACCATCACTTTTGAGGATGGGAATTGTGTTTCCAGTAGAGCTCCTTACTTGAAGGGATAGATTAACTAGTTTGGATAAAGTATGAACCTTTCTAAACCTCAAGCTAACCTTTTTGTTAGTTACTAAAATGTTCAGTGATGTATCTCCTCCCATTAGAATCATTGGCTTCCTTCCTTTCCTCCAATCCATCTTGATATCTCAGAACTTCTGGCAACCCCTGCTGCCCTGGTGGCTGTTGTCAAATCCAATGGCATCCTTAGGATCCCTAGAAAAATGAGGAGACAGTATCTTGTGCAAAGTGTTTGATTCAAGAAAGCCCTGATGTGGGTGGGATCTGAACAGAACTGTTGGCCTGAATGAGAAATAGAAGTGCCACACCCAACAAATTTTACTATCACCCCCATGTGACATGGAATTCATGGCACTTTTGGGGCTTCTAGGCAAAATAGTGATTTGAGAAAAGGAACTCAAAGTCAAGAGTTTATTGGGTCACAAATGAGGCTCTGGGAGCTAAGAGGTTGAGTTACAGGTCATGGGAATGGAAGGATGGTGTGACAGCGAGGTTCACTGGGTAGAGATCGAAACACCCTGTGACAAATGAATTAAAGGAAAGAGAGATGAAGCCAGTTTTGGCGGAAGGAGAGAGACTACTAGAAGTGAGGCTATACAAGTTTGACTAAGCTTACGATAAATATTAGAGCTGATATAAAATCAGGATTTCTGTCGTATGGGAAATTGTGATATTAAGAAATGTGTTTTTGTCCCAAATCAGGATTAAAATTTGTAATATCATTTTTTTCACAAAATGGCAAGTTCTGAAAAATTTCAAATCAGAATTGTTGAAAAGTTTCATTTTGACATTTTTGATCAAACCAATATGTTTTGACATTCCCCAGTCAAAACATTTTATTTTGGTTTGGTTCAGCATCATCTGGGGACTCCTAAATTGCCGCAGTGACTTGTGGGAGCTGTGTTTTGAGTATCTCATGCTCCTATTCTCTCTGTTGGGTAGGGATCCCTGCTGCACCAAATTCTCATGATGCACCATAATGGTTCAACAAAATGGGAAACTGGTGCAACAAGGGATACATAGTCCAGCCAGAGGGCCTGGCTCATAGAGGGGACAGAAACACAACAGCAACTCATGGGATGCTGATTAATATGGAATTGACCCCACATTAAATGTTTCAAAAAATATTTCATTTTGATTTTCCAAGGAAAATTGTGATGTTGTGGAAACTGCAATAAAATATTTTTAAAAAATATTTCAACAGAAAATTCCTAACCAGTTCTAACAAATATCCACATTTTCAGGGTTTACCCTGGATGTGTGATTACCCCTCCCCCCCAATGAGTTAAAGTTAGGGTTGGGTAAAAGCCATCAGTTTCAGTACACTTGATTTCAGTAATCCAAAACCAGGGGTGGTTCACACAAGTTCACACTCCATAAGCTTTGCTTGGAGTTCCAGAATGCATTTGTACTGCCATGTGTTTGACATGACTCTGCTAATACAGAAGATTTGATGGCAAGGATGTTATCAATGTATTTATGTCTCCACAGCATTGGTGGAGGAAGCATAATAAAAAAGGATACAACAAAACTGAGAAACTGTTAATCTATTTAGGTCAGGAGCATTTAGATTAATGCAATGTTAATTTTGCTCTTGTGCCCTCATGGTAGAGACTGAAGTAAAGTTTGTGATAAAATGGTATTAATCAACCACTCAGTATTTTTTCTTGTTTGATAACAGCAATATTAATCTACAGCTGGAGTCACTTTATTCATTATGATGTGATTTGGGATAACTAATTTGACTTGCATTGTTTCAGATTGATATTGAGGATTTTTTAAACAGAAAATGCTTCATCAATGTAATTAAATATCTATTTTAAACCCTTCAATTTTGGCAGTAATACGATTAAGAACAAGAAAACACACACAATCCCAGGGCAGATTCTGATTCACTAACTCTGTCTAACAGTCTCTTCTGGGGCAGGTGGTCTCAGTGATTTTAACAGATCTGCTCATGGAGTTAGGTGCTATTGAACATGAATAGTGGTATCAGAATCTGGGCCACAGTTACAGAAAAGCAAAGAAGTTCTACATACATGTGTTCAGAAGGACTAAAATTGACAAATGATGGACAGAGAAGAGTGGTGTTTCGGTTTGAGGTAGAAAGCACATTGCTTTGCTGAATATTGTGTTGGGTCTAGGCTTGTGCTCATGAATGCTGTATCAATGAAGGAAAAGTGGCATAGAATAAACACAGCAGATTTTCTTAGTATTGGAGGGTGGCCCTAGAAGTCACTTGGGCCAGTAGAAAAAAGAGCAGTAGGGCTTGCAACTGAGAAGGGAATGAAGAATAATAGTCAATGTGATTTCCAAAACTGCCTGGGGGCCTGGGAAGGCAGGTGTTGTAATAAAAAGATGGTTAGAAAGTGAGGCACCGCAAGGGGAGAAAAGCTGTCAATGGACAGAAAGGAGAGTGATCGCTATCCAAATATTTCATAATTATTACAACAATGGCAAGTGCAATATAAAACCAGCTGCTGAATGTTCAGCAGACTTGGAAACATCACTTCCCACATTTTTTCCATGACTCCATACAGTGAGTCTGCCTGTCTGGCTGAGTCTCAGTGAAGGCAGCAGCAGGTCAACCTTTCCATAAGCTCCAACCACAGAGTTGTTGTGGTGGGAGGGGCCAAGGGGAGAGCCTTCCTATAGTGAAGTTACTTTTCATTCCCAGTTTCAACACAAATGATTATTTTTTCATTGCCAAGGTCCCCTTCTCATGGGCCACCTTCTTACGTCCCAAGAGATGGTGATCGCTGTTGCTTACATTCTGAGCTATTGTCAAGTAGATTTTTATTTTGGAAAAAATGGTAAAGCTGGTTCCCTCTATGGACATACCTGACTCTCATTGCCCTGATCAAACTTATCCAAGCTAAACAGATATTGTGAGAGCCTGCTCTCCACCCTCCACTATTATATAGATACATACATTCTGATGAGCCGTGTGCCACTTATTATACATTTTTCCCACTCTGTGACCCAAGCTTGACAAAATTAATAGAACTATTCCTTTGCACATTTCAAGCATGAGTTTTGAGCTGAGATTTCCAAAGCCACCTGAGCAACTTGGATGCCCAATTCCCATTTAACTTAGTACATGTCCAAATCCCCTAGTTGGCTTTGAAAGTATAACATATGTTATATGCTATAACATATATTTGGTGGGTGGGTGGGTGGGTGGATGGGGGCGATACAGGGTGGAGAGATAGGATACAGAGTGGGGTGAGGTGCTATTTAATTTAATCTCTCACTCGTTGTCTCTCTTATCAAAGCAATCACCATTCTGTTATGCTGTCCAGGAGTGGGCCAGCTGCATTAAGTGTAACTTTTGAGTTCATTATGCCATAAAGGTGGTGGTTTTGATTTTTAAGCAGTTTTCTTGTTTTGAATAGCCTGTTAAATCTTTACACAGCCTTCCCCAATCCACATATCTCTTTGTGCTGTGTCATCTAGATATCAACCTCACTGGTAACCTGTCCTTAATCCCCATGCTAAAAATGAGGGCTTGTTTTAAGCATTATAGAATGCCTTAAGGGAAAAAAGAGATGTGCTAAGAGTTTATTCTTACACACTTAGTCATTATGTTTGACATTGTTGTCCTTGTAATCATGAACATCCTTTGTTAGCAGGACAGAGTGACATTTTAACATTTCCTAACTCGTATGTGACGTTCATTCCACTGGTGAACATAACATCTATAAAAAAGCATTATATTTTTCAATCCTAAGGCAGCAGCAGAGTTTGTATCAAAATGAAACTTGAAAAGACCCCATTAAATTAATTTGTGTCATTTAAAATAATGGAAGTATCCACTGTATATAGTAACCACTTGGAAACTTGAAATGTCTTCATCAATTTCCTTCCCCTATCACCAGAGCCGGCCCGAGACCAAATGGTGACCTAGGCAAGGAGCATTTTCAGCACCCCCCCACTTTTCAATACCTTATTTTTTATTGCATTTGTAGCCCATTTCATGACTTTGATGCATGATTTGTATGCATGATTTATGCCTGTCAGATAAGATGATAAATTTGCACACTAGGATCTATAAATCTGTATTTATTCATGCCATAGATAAGCAAATAAAAAATACATTTCCTCTAAGCTTATAGAAACTTTTTAATTTTATGAATAACTGAAATGTACTAACATCAACAAATTGAACTGTGCACCAACATTGGGTGGACCGATATTAAATAGTGTTACAGTAGGTGACAGCTTTAGAATGTTAAGCCTAGTCCTTAGTTCAAAAGGTCACTTTTCTTGCCTTTGCCTCGTGAACTGACGCACGGCATCAGAGAGATCCAAAGACTGGCTAATGGCATTTTCAAATGATAAAATAGCAAGCAACAACATTCTAGGAGGTTCAAGGAAAGTATAGTTCTCAAAGTCTGGAAGGTTCCAGGAGATTCTACAAAGGTTCAGAACATTCTAGAAGGTTAGTGAAAAATGAATCCACATATGAAATACTTGAAACATTTTACTTCAAACGTTCTATTTTCCCTTTTGTCACTAACAACAGAAACAGCACCCCATGCCTGGTGCCCCCCAAGCCTGGCATCCCAGGGTCGCCTGCCCCTAAATAGAGTCCTGCCCACCTCTGCTTCCGTAACATTAAAGAGATTTAACAGGGAGAAAATATAAAGTCAAATATTAGGCCTGCCTACCTTGGCATTTGCCCTTTAAAGAAAGATTTTCAAAGGCATAAATGGGAAAGTTGAAAGTTACCTATCCTTTGTGTCTTGGAAATTCTCCTCCTTAAATCTGGTGCCTGAGGAACAAACACTGAGGAGGCAGCGTTGACAGGGACAGGAGTAAGAATTGGGAAACCTGGGTTCTTTTGTAAAGCAATTTGAGATCCATGAATGAAGAGTGACATAGCAGAGTAGAGATAAGTATTATTATTATTGCAGTTGTATTAACTTTCCCTGCTCCATCTGCTCGTTGAGCAGAACTATGGCATAAGAGAAAGACAAAAATATTTTCATTACAAAGAGTTAGCCTGACTCTCTGCCTGCTATCCACAGATATCAAAGACAGGCCAGATTCAGCAATTTGTAAATCCTTCAATAACTGTAATGACACAAACTCATCTTGGTGGTGTTTTGACTGAATACATAGCACAAGATTTGTGGATTAGGTTTCATTTATTTAAAAAAAAAAAAAAAAAAAGACTTGGTGCATACATATTACCTTGTCATTGACCAAGAATAAAACCAAGAAATCAATACACAGAAGCTTCTAAGAGGAGCTGCTGAATAATTCCTTCCTATGGATTTCCCATTCCTGCATTTTCACAGTGAAGCTTTAAGTAGCGTAGCAAATACCTACCATATCTTGAGTCTGTCTTAATTAAAATTGGATCAGATTATACAGTATGCTGAAAGAAATAATAAAGTTTAATATATCTCTTCAGTGAATTTGAGACATAGATCAGGTACTGCTGAAATATATCATATCTGTCCCACCCCTAAGACATGCCCTGATATAGACTTATGTTCCATATTAAATACATACATTTCAGTATTTTAATGTTTACATTGCAGTACATTTGTAAGTAAAATATGCATCTACATATATAGGGATAGATGGTTGAAATCTTTGTTCCCAAGTGGACTAATCATATGAGTAAGTGCTCACCAAGGTGAGCAAGGGAGGCACCAACTGGACCATGTAGTATGTGAATTGCACTAACTATTATTTAAAAAGGAAGGCAATAATATGTCTTTGTTTGTTAAAAGACTAAATAACTGCAGAAACTGCCCATTGACTTTACAGGAGCTGCAGGATGTAATTGAGAGCAATATTTGCCTCCCCCACCCAGCCAAACTGTGAGCTTCAGGTGGCTCTAGTGAGTTCATTGAAGTGTTGCTGATTTAAATCAGCTGAGGATTTTCCCCTGCTCCTATATTATTTATGCTACAATGCCCCAGTACTCTGGAGGCATCCTGGGGAAAAGAGCTGTCCATCAGTGCAATGTTAAGCACAGTCCCTCTCCATAAGTACAATAGTTGTTTATCCTATTGTGGTAGCACTTACAGGCCTTAGCTGGATGAGGCCCAGTCACTGTCTTTGGAGAGATCTCCTGACTGGCTCTCCTTAGCTTGCTCTAAGTTAGGTCAATTCCCAGACCGTCACCACCCAATTAAGTCTATCAGTTTTAGACTTAAGGAATCGTTGAGTGGGTAGGTTTCTAGCGAGGTCCTCAGGGATCAGTTCTTGGCCCTACGTTATTTATAGTGTCCTACCAAACACATGGCTGTGGAAAATGTGTCACAGACTGTGAAATTTGGCCTCCCTCATGAAATCTGGCTGCTGTGGGGGAGTCACGGTATTGTCTCCCTTACTTCTGTGCTGCTGCTGGTGGTGGTGGTGGTGCTGCCTTCAGAGCTAGGCTCTCAGCCAGCACCTGCCACTCCCCGGCCGCCTAGCTCTGAAGGCAGCACCGTCACTAGTAGCAGCTCAGAAGTAAAGGTGGCAATACTGTGACCCACCCCAATAGCCACCCAATAGCTTTTTAACACTCCCCCTCACAACCCTCTTTTGGATTAGGACCCCCATGGTTACAATACTGTGAAAATTCAGATTTAAATATCAAACTGTGAAATTTATTATTTTAAAAAATCGTATAACTATGAAATTGACCAAAATGGACTGTGAATTTGGTAGGGTTCTAGCTATTTAACATTTTTATCCATGCCCTGGAGGAAAAAACTCATCACTGATGATAAAAACATTTTGGGGCGAGGTAAATAATGAAGAAGACAGGTCACTAATACAAAGCACCTTGGATCACTTGGTAAGCTTGTTGCAAGCAAACAATATGTGTTTTAATACAGCTAAATGTAGATGTATACATCTAGGAACAGAGAAGGTAGGCTATGTTTACAAGACTGGGGACCCTATCCTGCAATGCAGTGACTCGGAAAAAGATGTGAGATCGTGGTGGATAACCAACTGAACATGAGCTCCTAGTGTGATGCTGTGGACAAAAGGGCTAATACAATCCTTGGATCTATAAATAGGGGAGTCTCAAACAGGAGTATAGAGATTATTTTACCTCTATATTTGGTGCTTGTACAACTGCTGCTGGAATACTGTGTCCACTTCTGGTGTCCACAGTTCAAAAAGGATGTTGATAAATTGGAGAGGATTCAGAGAAGATCTATGAGAATGATTAAAGGATTAGCAGACTTGATAGTCTACACCAGCATAGTCTATTTAAATGAGAGGAGAATCAGGCCTCATGTCTTTAAAGTGCTACAAAGAGGTTTGCCTGGACGGATGCCCCTGATCAAAATAAACAAGGTTTTTACAGAAGGACATGTAATCTGATATGCTATCTGTGACACCAGTTTGTAGTATATTTCTGACTCATACAAATGTAAAAGTTCATTTTATACCAATTAACTGTTAGTAATTTTAATAGTTTGAAGGCAATTTTTTCTTTTTATTAATTTTCCTTGTTAGTATCTGAGTAACTCATGAGAGAAGCGAAGGAATAAAGGTTAATCAGTCAGGGATGAGGAAATAAACAGTAAAGTCATTCCATCATTTCCTCTATTACCTCTTATCTATAGCTCATCTTTTGGTTCTCCAGAGAGGAATTGTAAACAAAATGAATGTCCTGCTGGCAAGAAGAAAGGTGACAGCTTTGTACTGTTCGTCTTCTGTTTTCCCTAGTCAGACCCTCTTGGCTGACACGCCTGGAGTACTGGATTATTGGCTGCCTTTCAGAGCAAAATAAGTTTGTGGTGTTTAAATATTCTGTGTCTGATTCTGATCTCACTTAAAAGGGTCAGTGTAACTCCACTAACTTCAATGAAGTGACTCCTGTTTTACACCAATGTGAGATCAGAATCAGGCCCAGTAATTTCTTCAGCATGTCTTTAAAACTGCTTTTGTCATGAATCTCCGTGCCTTACTGTAATCAAATTTTTGAAATTGAAAGGATTTAATGGCCATAGTCTGCAATGCAACCATAGCTGATTACCACTTACCACCAGAACAGTCCAGATGTCTTCAATTTTGCTAAAAGCAATTACATCAATTAAAGAAACAAAAATCATATTCTCCTCTACTGCAAGTGAACTGCTAGTTTTATCGTTTGTGCCAATCTGAGTTAACATTATTAAATGATAGTTGTACATTGAACGGTGTAGAGCATTTTATAATCAAAAGAAAGATTAATGGCTCCTCTTATTTCACAGTTAAACTCCAAAATTGTGTTTAGAACATGTTAATGTTCTGATACGCACTAACCGAGGCTGCAACCTTAACACCAGCTTTTGTCAGTTTGGGCCAACAGGTTTCTGTTATTTAAATATATATATTTTAATTCCCAGGAATATTACATATAAATTATAGTATATTAATATATATTATATAAATTAAAATGATAAATATATCACTTAATTTCCAGGAAGTTTATGCAGTGCATATTATTATACAAGTGAGCAGGAGACGCTGACTTCCCTTCTTTAATTTCTCTACCATTAAAAAATTTCAAGGCTAGAAGGGACTCTTGTGATCATCTAGTCTGACCTCCTGTATAAATAGGCAATAGAATTTCCCCAAAATAATTCCTAGAATATATATTTTAGAAAAACTTCAAATAACCTCTGTTTATGCATCCAAGGATTGTATTAGCCCTTTTGGCCATAGCATTGCACTAGGAGCTCATATGCAGCTGATTATTCACCAGGACCCCCAAATCTTTTGCAGAGTCATTGCTTTCCAGGATAGAGTCCCCCATGCTGTAAGTATGACCTACAGTCTTTTTCCTAGATATATATACTTGCATTTAGCTGCAATAACACGTGCACCATTTGCTTACCTCCAGTTTACCAAAGAATCCAGCTTGCTCTGTACTCATGACCTGTCCTTTTAATTACTTACCATTCTCCACATTTCTGTGCCATCTGCAAACTTTATCAGTGATTATTTTGTTTTTCCAGGTCATTGATGATAAAAAGTTAAACAGCACTGGGTCAAAAACCAGTCCCTGCGGGACCCCTCTAGAAACACACTCGCTTGATCATAATTCCCTGTTTACAATTACATTGTATCAATTAGTCTGGTTATATTCCATTTAATGTGCCATATTAATTTTATATTATTCTTGTTTTTTAATCAAAATGTCATGCAGTACCAAGTCAAATGCTTTACACAAGTCTAAGTATGTTAAATCAACACTATTATCTTTTTTCACCCAAATTTGTAATCTTCTCAAAGAAAGACGTCAAGTTAGTCTGACAGGATCTATTTTTCATAAACCCATATTGATTTGCATTAATTACGTTATCCTATTTAATTCCTTTTTTAATCAAGTACTGCATCAGCCACTCCATTATCTTGCCTGAGATCAATGTCAGGCTGACAGGCCTATAATTACTCGGGTCATGCTGTTTACCCTCCTTAAATATTGGCACAACTTCCATAGTTCTAGAACTTCCATAATATTCCAGGACTTATTGAAAACCAAATTAATGGTCCAGCAAGCTCCTCAGCCAGCTCTCGTAAAACTCTTGAATGGAAGTTATCTGGACCAGCTGATTTTAAACGTGTCTAACTTTAGTACATGCTATTTAACATACATCCGAGATACTAGTGGAATGGAAAGAGTGTTATCAACCTCATATAGCATGACTATATCATCTTTTTTTTCCCCAAATACCGAACTGAAACATTCATTGAACACTACTGCTTTTTCTGCATTATTATTGATGAACCTGCCATTTTAATCTAGTAATGGACCATTGTTGAACTTTTTTTTCTTTCTAATATACTTAAAAACTTGTCCTTATTGTCCTCAACTCTGAAGGTCATATATTTCTCCTTGTGTTGCTTTGCTTCCCTTATCAATTTTCTACATTTCCTCAATTCTGATGTATATTTATTACTATCAACTTCCCCTCTCTTCCACTTGGTATATTTTCTTTTCTTTTTATTATTTATAGGTGCCTTCACTTCCCCTCAAACCAGGTTGGTTTTTTAACCAATGCAGCCCTCATCCTCAGTTGTGGGATTATGACATTTGGTAAAGTGTTCTTAAACAATTTCCAATTATCACTCATATTTTTCTGATTAAATTCTTTCTCCCAGCTGATCTGCTCATAATTGTTTTCAGCTTTGTAAAATTGGCCCTTTTAATGCACCAAGTGCTAGTCTGGACTTTATTCTGTTTGCACATTATAATGTGATCAAGACATGATCACTTGTATCTAAGCTACCATTAATATTTACTTTTGTGATCTGTTCCTCTTTATTTGTCAAGATGAGATCTAATTTAGAATTCCCCTAGGTTGGCTGCAATACTTTTTGAGTTAGGAAATTGTCTTGTATAATATTTAGAAATTCTTACGATGTTTTAATTCTGGCAGCATGAGACCTCCAGCATATGTCATTCAGGCTGAAGTCCCCCAGGATCACACAGCTTTTTTCCTACATATTATAGATAGTTACTTAAGGAGCCAGTCATCCCATTCCCTAGTGTAATTTGGTGGTCTGTAGCAGATACCAACTAATACCCCATCTTGTGTTTTACGTTAGGACATTGATTCATAAGCATTCAAAATTATTTTCTTCCAAATTACCAGTGACTCACAAACAAGTAATTTTTAACAGAGTGCCACTTTTCATCCCCTCTTGCCCACTCAATCCTTCTTGAATAGGTTATAACCATTGATTTTTAACATTCAAATCCTGCGAATCATCCCACCAGATTTTAGTCATACCGACTACATTTAATTTATGCTCATAAACTAATATCTCAAATTCTTCTTGTTTGTTACCCATGTTCCTAGCATTGGTGTATAGGCAATTAAATGTTTTCTTCTTTTTTTGTCCCTTAGTTCCTTGATTAATTTTGTTCTTAATATCTCAGTTTTGTGCTCATATAAATAAAGGCTCGTAACTTCCTTCCTTTTAGAAACTCTCCTTTTAGAAACTCCTAGTGACACCTCTTGCCTTGGTGATGTGCAAGACTAAGATTAATATTGTTTAACAGCAACATGTGACTGAGCCATGATAAACAATAAGGGTCATAGGTTAGAGCCTTACATTTAAGGCTAATTGCTAAAGTTATTTGTCTGGCTTAAGTTATACCTGTTTGTATCCTGTCACATTAGACTGGTCTGTTGAGTGCCTTAATGCAGTTTACTTTGTTATAAATGCTTAGAATACAACAAAGAAGCAATCCATTGATCATCTCATTAGAGGTTTATCTGTTTAGATTTGTATTGTTTCTCTACTTTGATCTGGTAAGAAAAACATTACTTTTAATGTACTAGAATTGGTTAGAGTTTTGGGTTTTTTAAAAAGGTTTAAATCCACACCAAACATCTCTATCTGGGAAACAAATGAGAGGTAAACTTATGTAATGTCTCTGGGCATATTGTGTGCAATTAAATAGGAACAAATTAGCAGTGTTAACACAACACTGAGTGAGTCTCAACGGACATAAAGCAAGGTTATTCAGTATCAAGGTGGATACCTTCACCCCACCAAGCCTCAGAAAAAAGCTACAAAAATTCTTCCACAGCCCACTCCTGGCTCTGATTTGACTAATTGTTTTTTCAAATACCTAGATTGATTAAAAACTATGGTAAAGTATATGATTGAAACTGTAATTTAATATGCAAGATATTTCTGACAAAATGGCTGTTCTCCCTAAACAAACTTATCTTTTCTACCACTAACTTTTTCAAACTTATTAATGGAATCTATTTTATTCATTCTTTCAGCTAATAATAGCAAGATTAAAAATGTAGGTGCGCTGAGTCCCTCTTTGGATTGATTATCTGCCTTATCATTATTATTATTATTATTTATTATTATATTACCATAGTGTCAAGGGTCCCATCGTGCTAGGTGCTGTACAAACACAGAACAAAAAGAGTGTATAGTCTAAGTATCACTTCTGTTGCATGGTCCATTTAGTCTAGTATCCTGTTTCCAACAGTGGCCAATACCAGCTGCTTTAGCGGAAGGAGCAAGAAGCCTCATAGTGAGCTATTATGTAATAACCTACACTTAGGAGAAGTTTCTCCCTAATCCTTATCAACTATTGGTTGGCTTATGACCTGAAGCATAAGGGTTTATATGCTTACCAAAAATATTGAACTGTGTTTAATCCATCAGTGTAATTGTAATGCTTTCTTTAGCCATATATATTTTTAATTGTATTAAGCTCTTGACCTCAAAGATGTCTTGTGGAAATGGGTTCCATAGGCCAATTATGTGTTGTGTAAAAATTATTTCTTTTTATCAGTTTTAAATTTGATGCCTTTTAAGTTAATTGAATGTGCCCTTGTTCTTGTATTATGATAAATAGTTTCAATTTTTTCAGTGTTTCCTAATATATCACTAAGGGAAGAAACTGAAGATTTATTATTTGCCTCAGAGTCTCCTTTATTATTAGCTCAGAAGTAGGACTGAATTTAACTACTACTATTAATTAATATGGGGAAGATGTAACACATAGTGATATAAACATATACCCAAAAGTCTTCATGTATGTCTTTTGGAGTTTGACCACCTACAAAATATGTAAAATTCTATCTTTACTAATTCATACTACAGTCTGGATGATAGAGTGTGGAATGCAACACAGTGGCAAAATTTGCCCACTTTAACTGTTGAGAAGATTGTGTCCCATATTATCAGACACAGGGCTGACCATGATGATCCATTTATTTGTGACCTCCAAGCAGAGCTGGTCAAGAAAAATTTCAACAGAAACATTTTCTGTCAGAGAATGCAGTTCCACTGAACTCAAATGCTTTCTGGAAATCCTGTTATCACGTAAATTTCATTTTGGAGAAAAAACAGAAAATAAGGTTCTGACAAAGTTAAAACATCCAATTTTTACATTTCCAGAACAAAACATTTTGATTTTTCCATTTGAAATGACTTTCCATTTTTTTAAAATTTTATACTACATATTAAAATATAATATAAAATAAAAAATAGATTTTTTTGAAACAAAACATTGTGACTGATCCAAAATGTCATTAAAAAAATCCTTCACAGAGAATTTTCAAACTTTTGTATTTTCATTCTGATTCAGAAGGAAGCCAAATTTTTAAAACTTGAAATTCTTCACAAAATGGAATTTCCATCTTCTACACAGCAATACCGCTAAGGGTTGTTTGTTTGTTTGTTTTGTTTTTTTTTTGGGGGGGAGGGGTGGTTGGTGCAAATTTATTATGTCTAGTAATGAAGACACATGTTTGGCTTCCATCTGATAAATTGTTCCATCTGAAAGTATTTAGCAGTCTGCAGCCTTCTTTTTCCTCTTCTTTTTTATTATTTGTATTGCTGTAGTACCTAAGAGCCTTAGTCTTGGACCAGAACTCCATGTTGCTAGTTGCTGTACAAAAACAGAATAAAAAGACCAACCCTGACCCAAAGAGCTTACAATCGAGGTATAAGCCATGAGACAACAAACAGATACAGACAGACAAGCAGGGGAGTAGACAGTATTGGTCAGCATGATAGCCAGTGATCACAGTGCACTAGCAGCCTAACTAGTGTCAAGTTTTTTGTAGGCATCACAGAAAAGGAGAGATTTAAAGAGGGTATTAAGGAGGGCTCTTAGCAACACAATTAATTGTGGCTGCATTACTTTAGTATTCCACTTCAAATCCAGTCCAGCTCAAGATCTTGATAATCAAACCTTCCATGGGATTTGGCTCTAGCTACCTCAGAAATCACCTCTTCAACTATGACCTTCCAATACAACTAGGTTCCACTAGAACAATAAAACTATTAACCAATTTGTGAGTGCAGGACTGGCTTTAGACTCTGGAATTCACTCCCAAGATGAGAATGACCACAGACCTCATGGACTTCTGAAATAAATACATTCTTCCCATGTAAGCAAATCAAGTGAATTCTTCTACAGGGAGAATGGGCAAGCTGTATTGCTATTGTTTTCCCTAGGTTTAGATCACTGAGTAAGCCCTGTGTCTTGAAGCTCCAGGAGAAAGGAACTCTGCTACCATCTATTAGTGATCAGGGGGAAGTATGACTGCAGGGATGGCTTCATTTACATAAGCTTTCTACCCAGAATTCCTCTAGAGCCACTTTGGGAACCATTGTAGCTGTACTAAAACTCAGAATTGGTTGGATAGTGGAATTAAATTAAGAGAAGGGAAAAGAGACCCTACTTCATGGCAAGGATTCTGTTCAGAGGTCCAATATGCTAATCATTCTTCTCCTCTGAGGATCTTACATTGTTGAGAGAACTTTATGAGAGAGAAAATGCAGACTGAGGACTTCCTTGCAAGAGCTGTTTGGGAGGATTTTGTGATGGGAGGTGATGCAAATGTGGCAGCTCTTCAACAGAGCAGAGAGGGCATTTGCTGAAGCCACAGAGGACAGCAGCAGAGCTGAGAGAAGTTTGGTGAGACCCCTCCTATCCAGCCACTAAATAAAGCTGAAATCACTGTAACTGGGTTGGAGCCTCAGGAAAGGACTAGGCCACACTTCCAAAAGGACCAGAGACAGGTCTACGTGGGTGCACCTCAGGACTCTGGAACTATGTCCTCCATTGACACCAGACTGTGAGTGGGGGTTTAGCAGGTGGGCAAATGAAAGAGTGATGTGGTAGGGGACATTTGTCTGTTGGACACTCACACCTGCATTCACACATCCTCTGTGGCACAGTCCTCTCCTTGCTTCCCTGACTGGGACGTGCAGTCCTTGAAAAGGTGCAGCTTATCTACCCTTCTTCCACCTGACTAGCAAGGAAGGGACATAGAACCAAGGCTCTGTCCTCACCTGACCTACTTGCTTGCAGCCAGGAGTATCCAGAGTATTGGATTCACTCAGCACCAAACCTAATCCCAACACCTCGGTAGATTTTAGGCAGCTGAACAGGTGGGTGATGGGGAAAGCCTTTTCCCGTTACTCAGATGAGTAAAACAAGACAATCTGTATCCCATAATGTTTTTGACATATTTGTAATGAAAATATTTGTGTTCCAGTTAAGATATCTCCTTTCTAGACTAAGTCTCTCTCTATTTATACTTGTAGTATCATCAGTACTCTGACTGGGTAGCATCACATGTAGTTCCATCACAACAGACTGTGATCTAAGAAATACAGAATCCTAACTTCATTGCAGGATGGAGAGGTTTGGTCTATAAATGCACAAATGCCAAACACATTTGGAAAGACCGTTCAGAAAAAGACTTGGGTGTGGAAGTGGTTTGTGCTTTGTTTAGCCTTTTCTTTGTTTGTTGCTGTGTGGATATGATTCAAATATTAATCTTTGCAAAATTCTGGGTATTAAACCTGTTGTTCTATTAAAATTAGTTCCTGTGCTTTGATTATTCAGAAACTGGACAAGAGGTGGATAACCACAATATTCCTTTTGAGCTTTAGAATCTTTTTATGTCTGGATTAATTATTTTCTCATAGACTTCAAGACCAGAAGGGACCATCATGATCATCTAGTCTGACCTCCCGCACATTGCAGGCCACAGAACTTCACGCACTCACACCTGTAGTAGGCCTATAACTTCCAGGTGAATTACTGAAGTTCTCAAATCATGATGTAAAGACTTCAAGTTGCAGAGAATCCACCACTTACTCTAGTTCAAACCAGCAACTAATCTGTGCCCCTTGCTTCAGAGGAAGATGAAAAACCCTAGATTCTCTGCCAATCTGGCCTGGGGAAAATTCCTTCCCAACCCTAAATATGGTGATCAGTTAGACCCCGAGCATGTGGCAAGGCCCACCAGCTAGACACCTGGGAAAGAATTCTCTGTACTTATTCAGAGCCCTCCCAATCTAGAGTCCCCTCTCTAGCTGTTGGAGATATTTGCTAATAACAGTTGTGGGCTGGCCTTGTGCCACTGTAGGCAATCTAATCACATTCCCCTCCATAATTTGTTTCAAGACTGAGCTTGATAAATGTAGGGTTTTTTGCCCTCTCCCCCCACCCAGTCTCCTTGGATGGCTATTCCAGAACTTCACTTCTCTGTTAGAAACCTTTGTCTAATTTTAAGCTAAACTTACTATTGGGCAGTTTATATCCTTGTGCCAGCATTGGCCCTAAATTTAAACCTTTCCCTGCCTGGTGCTTATCCCTCTGATCTATTTATGAAGAGCAATCATTATCTCTCCTTCGATAATTTCTTCATTATTGTGCAGATTTGGCAGCAAAACCCAAAGCACATGGAGCAGAAACTAGTTGAATTAAAAGAATTTTTTGAATTCACATACAGAGTCTGAATTTCAGACCAGATCAGGCTCTCAGTTTGGATTTCATCATTATACTAATCCCACAGGATTTCTAAATGAAGTCCCACTATTCGTTAAGGGCATCTCTATGCTTGATATTAGTTTAATTATCACACTCTCCTATCATGGTTATTATTGTTCTGAGATCTTCTGATGAGATGAGATGAGGTACAGGCACGATAAGGTACGTAAAGGAGAAATGGAAGGAAAATATGCTGAATAAATCAATACTGGGATGAATAAATTTCTGAAACAGACTATTGTTTGGCAGAATGGGTTAGTGTTTAAAAATGGCAAAAATTGGACTGAGATTCTCTAAAGAAAAGTGCCTTTATGGATGGCTGAGTGATGATTTCATTCATTTTATAAAGGGCTGTTCAGGAATTCATCCATTGAAAAGCCATTCATTTGCAGCACAACTCTGTTTTCCTTCTTCTGCTCATTAAAAAGCAAGAGATATTGGGCTAATTTATGGTGAATAGTGATGGGCCATGCTTTAGAAGGGGTCTCTATTTGACAGAAATTGCTCTGGATGTACAGTATGCACTGACCATTTGCTGGAAGGATTCTGTACGGCAGGAGAAAGGAAACTAACCTTACAGAGTGAAATTTTTGCCAGTTAGGATAATATGTTGCTAGACACACAGAAGTCATTTATAATATGCAATATCTCCTTACTAAAGAAAATATTGTACATAGCTGCCACTTGGATAGATAAACATCAATCAGATACCAAACCACAGATTTTGTAGCTATTTGCTTAAAGGTTAGTGGCAATGTGTAAGTTATTCTTATAGGGCCAGTTCTTTGTCCCATTAAAGTCAGTTTTTACTACAATAGTTGCATGAAGTGACCCTAAAGAGGCTTTAAAAAGATAGTAGATGATTCCACTAATGTGAGGGTATTCAGGGCTGGTTTTGAAGTTGGCACAATTAGCTTTATCCCAGCTCTTCCTCCCTCACCAAACTTTTATTTATGAACATTCAAGTTGGTGGGCGTGGTGGGGCTAGTGTTCATTCACAGTCTCAAATGGTAGTGTGGTTGCTTGCAGGCCAGCTGTTAGCAGGACTGCCGCTGCTTTCTGCTCGCCTCCACCTGGGTGGAGTGCATCACATATTGCAGCCTGGCCATTCTCCTCTGAGACTGCTTGCGGGTAGGGGTGAAGGAGGGGGAGGGCAGCAAAGCCATAGGCTGAGAAGCGTTATGGAGGAGCTGCAGAGGGACTTTGTCCGGGCACCGCTCCTCCTGAAGTTCCACAAGCTGCCGGAGCATGTCTGCTTGGTTGCACATGATTTGCAGCATCTCATGCGTGGTACTACAATCATGCTCCTGCATCGCTCTTTGACTCTCCCTGTCCATATCCAAGTTTTGGGACAATGTCAGCCGCCACGGTCTGAGCTCTGTCTCTGTGGCCGCGGAGGCGTTCATGAGCTCGCAAAACATGTCATCTCTTGGGGTTTTTTTTCCTCTTCCTAATCTGCGATAGTCTTTCCGCAGCAGTTCGAGCGGGCTGGGCCAAGGCCGAGGTGTCTACAAAACGAAAAGAAATGCACAACGTTGCCATTGTTAGCATACCCAGGGAAATGAAAAAAATGCAACAATGTATGCAAAAATGCAAAACTCCCCTTGCTGTGCACAAGGGTAAGACAGACCCTCATTCCATTCCGCACATCCCAGAAGGGTCAGCTCGCAGTGCTGTTGCAGAGATGGTAAGCTAGGGGCACTTTACTCTGCTTTAGAGAGGATTAAAAAAGCTCATTTCAAATGCCCTGTATGACAGGAGTGCTTGGGTGCCATAGCTTAATTAAGATGACCATTTTGTCATGAGGTGGCCACAAGGGATCTGGGGACAGTGTGAGGGGGTTAATAGTGTCCTCTGAAACCATAGCCAAATAATTAAAGTTACTTTATTGGGACAATACAATGGGGAATAAACATGTGCTGTCTTCTCTAGGTGACCATGAGCGTTATCAGTCTGCTGAGGGTAACACAGCGGGGTACCAGACTGGCCCTTATGCCACTATGCTGTGTTCTGTCATGATTCCAGCTCCCTTGATTGCACCATGGTGCAGCAAAGTATCCTACTGGGGAGGCAAGAACAAGGCTACCCTGTCCAGAAACCTTTTGTAAAGGATAACTGTAGGAAGGCGCTGTGGCCTCCCCCAGAGACAGAGCCCGAGGGAGGGCGCAAGCCGAGGGAGGGCGCAAGCAGCCTGAGTGGACCAAACCAGGCCCAGCCGCTAAGTCTGCCTGACAACCAGGGAACTGGGCCACGATAGGACCACCCGGCCAGCCCAATCAGCGGCAACGGGGCGGAGCCCCCACAGGAAGGGGCGGTATAAAAGCACAGCCCCAGAGCTCAGTCAGGGAAAGACTGCCACTGGAGACAGATGCCCTGCCCTGCCACCAGAGGTCTAGGCTGGAACAGTGCCGCCGACCAACCCTGGCCCCACCTGGGCCTGGAGACTGGGTAGGGCCTCCCCAGAGCTGGTCCAGGCAACCCAGCCAGAGAGGCTGGGCTGAGGTACCCAGACCCCAGGACTGGACCGAGTCACTGGAGCCCTGGGACTGGGAAGAGGCCCCGGAGCAACCCGGGCGGAGGATATCCCCTGAGGCTGGACAGGACCTGGAGAAGCTGCCAGAAGCCGAGCCCCTCCCTGTGCCAAATGACTTAGAAGAGCTGCCCCTTGAAGAGGAGCTCCCTGCATTGCCACCTGTGGATGAGGAGGGACTGACGGGCCAACCCCAGATGGAATACCCCAATGATACTAATGAGACAGGTACTGGGGCCAGCGGGGAGGAAGTAGCCCAGGGGCAGCCATAGCTTGTGGCTGAATCTGAGGCCTAGTTGGTGTGTTGTGGCGGGAGCCCCGTCGACACCATGGCAACCGCTTCTGCCACTGCTATGGCCCTGGGCTGGGATGCAGTGGAGATGGGTGGGACTGCGTCCCTGTCTCCTCCCCACTTTCCTAGCCACCCTGAAGAGAGCCTTCTGCTCCATTCCGCTCCAGAGAGCGAACCCACTGCTGACTTGCTCGCTTGCCCTGCCTGAGGGCCAGAGCGCTAAACTGCTTGCTCACCCTGCCTAAGGGTTAGAGCAACAGACTGCTTGCTTGCCGAAAGCAAACCATTTCCCCTTGTGTAGGAAGGCGCTGTGGCCTCCCCCGGAGACAAAGCCCGAGGGAGGACCCCAGCAACTGGGCCAGCGAGGGCAACCCGGTGACAATAACAGATTACCAACATTGAAGTTTCCTTGACATATCAACTGATGATTCTTGGAGCATATCTCTGCACATAAATAATCTGTCCCAGGAGTAGCCGTCCAAGACAGTATGCTAAACCCCTGAAATCCCCTTTCCTCCCCACCTCCCACTTAAAAAAGAACATAAGTGCTAAGAAGAAAAAAACTTCACCAGATGTGCCTTCCCCGGGACCATTATTGCTGTCCTGTGTGCTGCTGGACTGCTCTGGGGTCAGGAATAGGTCCTGACTGTCTGGGAGAAGGCACACCCCGCTCTCCTGCACCCTGCTCTCCTCATCCTCATCCTCCTTGTCCACGGAGTTCTCATCATTGTCCTGGAGTGGCGGTATCAATGGTGCATGGTGGCACCATGGTGGGGTCCCTGCCAAGAATGGCATGCAGTTCCTCATAGAAGTGGCATTTTTAACAGAACGGCTGTTAGCTTCCCTGGACTTTTGATATGCCTGCTATAGCTCCTTGATCTTCATGTGGCACTGCTGCACGTCCCTCTTGTGCCCCTTCTCCAACATGCCTTGGGATATCTTACTGTAAATGTCCAAATTTCTTTTGCTGGCTCTGAGCTGAGCCATAACAGACTCCTCGCCCCAAAGACTGATGAGATCTAAGACCTCTGGCCATCTCCATACTAGAGCGCGTTTGGGCCTTGCAGTAGCCATGAGGAGTTCAGCTACAAGATCCCTCCACGCTGGCCGGACAGGAAATGAAAATTGAAATTTTCCCCGGGGCATGAGGGGAGGGGCCATTTCCAGTGAGTATGAGCGCGTAACAGCAGAGCGCAAATGTCCAGAGCGGTCATAACAGGGCATTGTGGGATTCCTCCCGGAGGCCATGAACGTTGAATTATGTTATGCTCTGTCTACACTGATGCAAAATTGAACCAATAAAATCGAATTAGGCACTATGCCACTTGTGGAGGTGACTTTTGCCACGTGTTAAGTCCACAGGACTGCCAGGCCAGTGTAGATGCAGGCTTTCAGAGATCGACATAAGTGACGTTACGTCAACCTCAGTCACCAGTGTAGACCAAGCCTGTGCATGTGTACATATGAGTTACACATTCTTAGCAGAACTAATCAGACTGTAAAAACAACTGATTCACAAATATTTTCATAAATAAAAGCACTGAATTTGGTTTGCTTTGATTCATGGGGTCATAGTATTTACCAGCATTCAGACCACTGCTACATATTCATGAAAATGTTTGTGAATCCAAAAGTTTAATGAATTTAAATGAAAATGTTTATTCATTGAAAATTCAGACTTTTAAAAAATGTTGTTCTTTTTAATAAATTTCAGTCATACAATCAGAGCAAAAAATAATACTATGTGACATTCACACAACAAACTCTAGCTGAAAGGAACAACTCATGGACAACATATAGTCTGAAAATTATTTATTGTAAGGTTTTGATAGATAACTGCTTATAGATATAATGAAAGTATTTGAAAGAATAAGGATTTGTTCACAAACAATTCTCTAACCAAAGTATGGACTGAATTTGAAATGGATATTTCTATCAAAATGAATACTTTAACCAGCTCCATTAATGAAGTGAAAAATGGAAATTATGTTGATATTAAATATTACTGTGCTTGCAAAGTCACAGGTTTTATTACTTTTATAAGTGTCCAGAGGTCCCCATCAGAATCAGAAACTGAACAAATATAAATAATAGTCTTTGCCATGAAGAATTTAGAAGCTAATTAGGAACAAGACTGATAGATATAAGACTCAATGGCAGTCGACGGAAGTAATAATCATGTCATACCTTTCTACTTTAAAAACTTACATACCAACAATAAAGAACAAATGTATAAAAATGAGAACATAATATGATGCAAAGTATGTTGCTAAACAGCACTTTGTACTTTTTACAAAGCATAGGCTTTGTAAAATTTTAAGTCCATGCTTAAATGTTTACAGGATTGGAACATTATATCCATGTAATTCATTTCCCCACAGCCCAATTTTGGACAATGGGAACCATTATCCATTGCCAGTTTATCAGTGCTCTGTAAAGATACCATCTTGAAAAGAGCAGATGTACATACAGTACACAACTTTACAGACTGAATATTTTCCTTTTTTTGAGTTTTGTATAAAACTCCTGAACCTAGACTGGATACATACAGGAAAGACCAGAATGTACTAGGTAGGTATTAGGAAAGTAACACAGGAATTATGAATATAGAACTGCTCGAAAGGAGTGTGTTTTCAATTTAGTAGGAAGAACTAGTTCTTGAAGAGCAGATATTTTAATGCTTGAAAGAAATAGCTCCCCAATAATGTGTGTCTCCCTTCCTAATATTCCTCATTAAAAAGTCACCTGAGAAGAAAGGAAAACTAAGAGCTAAAACTAGGAAAAAACAATTTAACTGTGATTGGATTCAGAATCTGAATGTTCCAATTTAAAAACTAACCATTGCAAATTGAAAAGGCTTCAGTGGAGCAAACAGTGGCAGTGGGAGTAATTAGTACAGCTGCTGCTGCTTTTTCAGACATTCAGAGTATATGTTAATAGTTTTAAAAAAAAGAAGAAGAGCAAACATTCAGTAAAGCATGTGTGGACTCTCCACTCTAGCCCTGCAAGAGCTGAATTAGGCCAGGTGGGCCCAATCAACTAATTAGGCTGCAAGCAGGGGAGATTTAGGCTGGAGGCCCCTAATTAAGATCATGCTCACCTGTGCAGGAACAGGAAGAGCTTGAATAAACTAGGTAGGTAGCAGCTACTGTTAGTGCTGTGAAAGAATATTGACTAGTAGGTTGCAGTTATTGCCTGAGTGGAGGGTGTTAGAGGCTGGTAAACCCAGAGAGGGGGAAGCATGATTTGTAGGAAGAAGCCCAGCGAAATAGCAGCAAGAGGTAGGACTGTACAGGGACTGTTGCTGCTTGTTATAGGTTCCCTGGGTTGGAACCCTACTAGCCACTGGGGAATGGCAAGGGTGTTTGAGATACTAGCCAAACAGCAGGTCTGGAGAGACTGAATTCCCTGGAAGGTTGGGGTGGGGGGACTTTAATTATCGGGTTGGATGGTCAAGACACAGAGGGGAAGTTGCAGGCCTGGGTGTGAGCAGGGCAGCAGAATGAGACAAGATGGAAGAAAACAACACTGGAAGAAGAGTGCAAGGGGGCAGACCTGATGGCCCCCAGGATGCAGCACTGTTGTGAGTGGACCCTGTGAACAGGTTGGATTACAGATTGCAATCTAAATACAATACTGACAGGTACTTTAGAGAAAAGCCACGATAGAGAAAAATCCTCCAACAAGAAATGAATGAGGGGTTTGTAGTCAGTTATAATAAGAACTTGTTCTGTTCATGTGTATAGTTGACTTTAATGGTGGGTCTACTCTGCTGCAGGGAGCATGTGTGGACTTTGTGATACAGATGTCAGCAACGGCTAGCCCCCATGAGTACAAGTCCATCTGACCCCCTGGGTCTGAGCTTGTTCTTATATCCTCTTGTAGCAGGGTGGTCTGCCCCTTTATGGCCTGGCAGGGGTCAGGTTGGGAATCAGCTGATCCAGTTGAGCAGCCCCTAATGAATGAATGGATTTGATTCCTGGCTAGGGGATATAAGTCATGGCTCCAGCCCCATGAAGCTCGTGGGAACCAGGAGAGAGCTGAGAAGACACTGTCCTTTAGCAGAAGACTGCATGAGGGAAGTAGGCCCTGCAGACCCCCAGCTACACTGGGGAGGTCCTGACCCTTTAGCTATGGTAGGTCAGTGGGCCCCATAGTCTCGCTCCAGAACAGCTCCATTGCTTTTGATATTAGTCCATATTTGCTTCTGTTTGTATGCTGAAGAATGAACAGGGCCCTGAAGAAAGGGCTATGAATTGAACTGGGTATGGCTGACCGTCCCAGTCTGGTGACCAGGCCTACCTGTGTACACCTCTCTATTGCTATTGGTGGTGCAATGTAATGATTCAAGCCATGGGCCAATTCATGTTACTATGCCTTTAAACAAGAGCATCCAGATAAGCCATCATTTCACATATAGCCTCTTTTGCCATCCATGATGTAAGAACCATAGGGATTTTGAAGACTGTGGTGAGGATCCAATAACTTCTCTTCATTTTACTGACATCCTCTGTATCTCTAAATTGCTTTCTGCACTATTTGTTGTACATTTTAAAGTCATCCTTTTATTGCATTTTGCCCTAAATAAACTATTGCAACATTCCATTGGCTATGGTTAAGAGTCTAGGAAAGGCGGAATTGCTTATCTGATGCATCTGATGAAGTGGGTTGCATCCCACGAAACTTATGCCCGCAGAAATTTGTTAGTCTTTAAGGTGCTACAGGACTCTCGTGGTGTGTAGGTTTTTTGTGGGTTTTTTTGGGCGGGGTCTGTAACTGCTTTTTTCAGAATATTTAAGCACTAATAATGGCTCCAAATCTATTACTGTATATGCATTTTATATATCTCATTCATGGTCATTTCAGAAAATGCACCAGTCCTTTGCACACCACATTCACTTAATACCATGTCAATGGATTGGAAATAGAGTACTATTCCCCTGGGGACTGCATGCAGACTCTGAAGTGGCAGTAGAGAAAGTGGTGGGAATCTGCTCCTGGTTCCCCTTTTGTTAGTGAGTGAATCTCTAATCTGTTCCTGCACACTCACCAACATGCCACAGAGGGACCAGAGATCTCACCCCATTGCCAACCAAAACTTTACAGTGCCACTTGCCCCTTCCACATGTAATCTGAAGAGGGCTCTAGCATTCTATCCATCCTGACACTTCCAACTCAATCCTGCCAACTCCCTGCATGTGAATTGGGGATTTCCTTAGTCCTGACCACCATCTAAACCTAATATCAGTCGGTCTCTCATATTCTAAATAGTAAGTAGTTTAAATGTCAAATTATGTGGTATCTCAGCACAAGTATAGGTTAGGGTACTGCCCACCAACCCAATATGGATCAAAGGCCACCTACGACGTGTACCAACCCTCCTGTCCTACTGTGTTCTACACATGTAGGTTGGACACTGCAAAAACTAAGGTTACCTATGCACCCTTAACTCTTTCTGTGTGTGTGTGTATTATGCTACAACCTTTGATTACATGATCACATGCTATTTTTCAAGTAATGCAGTACCTTACAGTTTTATACTACAATCTTAGGTTCACATGTACAGCATCTTCTATTACTGGATACCATGCTATGTGACAGACTGAGTCTATGAAAGTATTTGTGTACAAAGGCCATAACTGCTATGTAACAGTTAAAGATGGGTTTTGTGGTGGCATGTTTTTTACTATACACCAGGCTTCCAGGACGTTAGCTATGACTACACTTGGTGCTGGGATGTGATTCTCAGTTTGCATAGATGTATCATACTAGCTCTGCTCAAACTAGCATACTAACAATAGCAGTGGAGCTAGGTAGCATGGACAGTAGATGGGGCTAGTCACCTCAAGAATGTACCTGCCCAGGCAGGGTAAGTATTCAAGCAACCCACCACCTTGGCTACACTGCTATTTTTAGCATGCTAGTTCAAGGAACTCATGTACAGCTACATGAGCTGGGAATCACTCTCCCAGCTCCAAGTGTGGACATAGTCTTTAATCTTGTTGTTAGACTTAACCCAGCTCAAACATTCCGTACTGCTTTTGCAAAGAATCTAATAATTAATCAGCAGCAAAATTGAATGTCTGTAGCAACCCACATGGAAATTGAGGGAGGAGCACAGATTGCAGAAGGGGAGAGTTGGGAGGAAGTACCAGGAAAGTCTGTGTGCCCAAGACTAGAATGCCTGCTGCAGTTGAAGCATCTTTGTAGTTAGGTCTCTTAATAAAGAGTCAGTTTAGTTTTATGAGCATGGTGTCCTTTTGAGGTTACTTTGCAGGCTGCAATAAATGAAACAATGTCCTACAGAGAAATCTGTAAAACCTACAGTATTTTACAAACCCACAGTATTTTACAAACCCACTTTTCCTTTCAGAAGGACAAAAATTGGCATAAGACAGGAATCCTTAATGGACTGTAACTGACAACTTCAGTGGAAGTCCTTGTGCTTGCCAATGGTAGACTTCATATATTGTTCATTTAAGCAAAGTAGTTCTGGCAAATTCAAACCAAGTGGCCTGAATAGTATTTCCAAAAAAACCAATTTCATGTAGATTCCTTATTGCATTAAACCATGTATTTTAAATACTCCCTGTAAACAAACCATGTTGAATAAATTAACACACTGAGAATTTATTAGCGTAAGAATGTATTTTTACTTTTGCAGACCATAGCAATGTGGAAGTTAATTCATACCCTGCCTTTCAAGTCAGAAATGCTATTGCTAAGCAAGCCAGTACCACTGGCATGCTTTAGAGTTCACCCTAGAAAGTCAACCTAATTATTCAACGTATTTTCATCTATTGTTTAAAGAAATAAAAAAAGTTTCCTATCACTGGGCTGCAGTTGTAAAACTGCTTATTCATTATGTCTAGATGAGAACAAACATAGAGGTAACCTTTTCAAACAAGATGACCAGCCCAGGGGATGCTAGATTTAATGATCTATATGCTACTGGGTAATTAACCCTGTATTGCTGTGGACATGCTGACATTCCAAAGGATCAGAGGTTTGGTTGGATAAGCGACCAACAGGTTAGCCTAGGACTAATCGTTCATCTCAGGATGATGTCAGCATAACTGCACCAGGGCATGAGACAGTGCTTCTGGGGATGATTTTATTGTGCTAGTGAGCTAGTGCTTGTGTGATTCTCAGAAAGTATAGCTGTCAGGGGTGGTGATGACCATCTAAAAGCTGCTGCTGTAAATATGTACTAGAGCTGGCTACTGATGTCTAGGAAAGTGCAATATTTCATTGTATAAATGGCAACCAGATACTATGGTGATGGACACCTTAGAAATACATGCAGTGAGACATGTGCTTATCATCTTCCATTTGTTTCCATGAGTAGAGGAAAGTCTGTGCCTAGGAGTGCAGAGATGGATTGTGCTGCTTTCACAGCATGCTCTTCCTTGTCCTCAAGGAGTGGATTGGGGGAAGAGGAAAGGGCAGGAGGAGACTAAGGTCTCTACCAGATTCTTCCCCCATCATACAGATGCTCCACGTTCAGGAAAGCCTCTTTCAATACTGTCCCTATTGGGTGTGCAATTCACAGAAGCTAAATGAGTCTGGGGACCACTGGAGAGCAGAAGCCTGTTTCCTCCAGTGGAATACAGGTGAACTATGAGTTTGCAGATGGAACTAGTAATTTCTTCAGGAATTATGGGGAAACTCTCTCTAGAGAGAGAATTAGAAAGAAATTCAGTTAATTGAAACTCATTGACTCCTCCCCCCCCCCCCCACTTCTGAGACTGAGAATAACCCATAAGTAGGAGAATTTGACCCTAAATAAGTAATTGGTTGTTTGCATATGTACTATATGACTCAGTTACCCTTACAACTGGTTCCAATATTTTTTTCAGAGTAAGCTATCTGTTGGGAAGAGTGAAACAAAATATTTCAAGCTTCTACCATTTCTTTTATTACCTGGTAATGTCTTAATCTCCTGAATTCTATGCACTCTTCCCTCTTTCTCAGTACTTCCAACCAGGATGAGGAAGACCTAAGGAAAAGTTCTGGGCTGTGTTTTGTAGACGACTTTTGCAATGAAAATGCACATTTTCACAAACCGGCACAAATTTTACAAACTAATTGGAAATGATAATGTTTGAGCACAATGAGTTTTAGTTACTACTTCTTATCACTAATACTAAACTTGGAATAACTGGAAATAACAAAATTAAAAACAGCAAAAATGCCACATCTTCCCGCCGCATAAGGCCGAGGGCTTAATTATACAGCTGCATTCTGTGCTTTAGTAAGACTCAATAGAGCCATGGTAACCAACATTAATGAGTCATCTCCCACTGAATACCAGTCTCGTTACAGGATTTTTTGGCTTTTCAGTTCTCATTTTCAGCTTTCTCTTGGCTTGCAAAATCTAGAGGACCTCAGTCTCTCTCTGCTGGTCTGACTAGGCAGCAGAGGGCATGAATTAAAGTGGAGGTCGTGGGTGAGTTAAACTACAGTCAAATATGTTCCTATACATGTGTAGAAGTTAAACCCTGAGGTTGTTAGTGCTAGTGCAACTCACAAATGTCTTGTCTCTAGTAAAGGGAGTGAAAAATTTTGGTTTGTTTATTTTAGAGAGGAGACTGAGGGGACGTGATAAAATTATACAAGATAGATAACTAATTGTATACTTGATTTGTAGAACTCACTGCCACAAGGTATCATGAAGCCAATAGTATATCAGGATACAATATGCAATTATACAGTATATGGATAATAAGAATACCCAGAGTTACAAGAGGAAATAAAAAGGCCTCATGAGTTTTGAAAGACTAAAACTGTCCTGCTTTAGCTGACCTCTAACTATTGGAAATGAGGAGGAAACTTTCTCTGGGTGGCAGGGAACCCCATAACTGCCTGCTGCTGGGTTTTTTTTTTTTGTGCCTTCCTCTAAAGTGATAATGGCCAGTTTCAGAGACCGAATACTGGACAAGAGGGTTCACTGATCTGATCCAGTGTGGTGATTACTATATTTACTAGTATGAACTTTTAAGTGACCATTTTCATTTTTAGTTAGCCCAAAGTCATGGGATTTGTGGGATCAAAGAAGTTTTGAAACAAAGTTCACACTCCTAAATGTTTTGAATGATGGTTTGTTCAGACTTCTCTCTGAAATGAGCAGTAATGCCCCAGTGCTGTTTTATCAATATTATTGTGGCATTACAGCAACCAATGTCCCCACTACTAGTAAATGAGCAGGTTAAGAAGTATGCAAAAGACAGTCTTACGGGATCTTACCAACACTAAGTAACTGTGGCAATTGTCCTGGCCATACAAGAAGGAGGTTAAGATACAATGCATGTAATCTAATTAGGGTGCACCTTATTCACTTATTATATCTGAGAATACTGGGCAATAAATCAGTGTTGGTCATCCTTTCTTATTCATTTCTACCTATTTGAGTGGGGCTGCCATCAGACCCCCCCTCTTCCCAACCTGGTTCAAGACTTGCTGAGACCCCTTTGCCTGGCTGCTCACATAAGTGGGGCTGGAAAAAGAGGGAGATTGATTCAGTGAGGAGACAGACTTTAAGCGTGCCTATCCCCTTTGCCCTGCTTCCTTATGGGATGCCTTTCCAATACACAGGAGTTGGAAGCGGGTTTAGGAGTCTGTATCCCATGTGTAATGAGTGATAGTATGAAGGTGGAGATAGTTCTTGATGATCTTCAGCTCAGCTTAGTTTATCAGGAAATAATCTGTCTCTCAGAGGATGGCATTGTAACTCCATATAGAGTGCTGGTTCTTGACTATGTATCCATATTGTGCATGAAAAGAGAACAGTCCAAAGTAGTACTGAAAACCAAGTGGTGGAAGTTCAGTGAAGTTAGCAAGGAGTTTAAAACAAATGTTGGAGAAAATCTTTTTAGAAGGGATAGGAGAAGATATGAATCAATGATGGAATCCTATTGTAAGCAAAATTCAAGAATGGTTTTTGTTTCGCCAAACAGGTTCTTTGCACAGAGTCTTTTGCCCCAGTGAAATTTGGTGATGGAATGAGAGTTTGAGAGGCGGTGAAAGAAAAGGAAGTATTTTAAACTTCGGCAAAACGGTGCTCCAACAGAAGGATTTTCAAGAGTATAAAAAAGATAGCAAAGAAAGAGGTGGCAGCTACTAAGCCTAAAGTCATGGAAGGCTTATATGCCTATCTTGAAAAGGAGGGTGGGAAAGAAATAAACTGGTGAAACCCCTCTATAAGCGAACTAAAGATATTGGCAAGATCAAAGTAATTAATGTTTCAACTTTCATCTTTAATCAATGAGAACCAGATTAAGGAATGTTGGCAAAATTACTTTGAAAGGTTTATGAATGAAGAAAATCCAAGAGAACCATGCTGTATAATAAAACCAAGCCAGAGTCTGGTAATAGCAATCCTAGAGAAAGAAGTTGCAGAAGCATTGAGCAACATGGAAAAAGTAAGAAAGCTCTCTGCCCCGGTGGCAGACATTTTGTAAGTGCCTGGGGCAAGAAGGTGTGATATCATTGACACAATTTCATTATGAGGACTGAGAAGATACCTGATGCTGGCAGAAAGTGGTACTAATGTGCTCTATGACTGCACCATGTCCTTAGTAAACAAAGAAAAGTGACAGCATTTACAGATAAATAAAATTATTTTAATTGGTAAATTGTAGATATCTAAACTGGTAACCTCCTAGTTTCATGTAATCTCAATATGCAACAATAGCTATGATTTGAATAGTTACATTTTGCAAATTAGAGAGTATTTTACCTTAAAATGTTTAAAATTTGCTTTGAGTTCTCTCACTAACATAAATAACCTAAAAGGTCTTAATGTCAATTTCAGACACCAGTGAGGATTTACAGTGATTGATTTGGGAGGGAATAAAAACTAGCATGACTTGCAGATGGTTAAGGAGAGGTTTGTTCTTCCTGCAAAAACAAATATTTTCTCATTAGAAGGTTTGACGACAAATTTACTTTCAGAAGCTTCTTTATTTTTAATGTGAGACCTGAAACATCTGTGTAAAACCACTCTGGTCCTATAGGCAAATAATCAGAACAGTATGTAAAACATTTGAAAATAAGGTACTTGCTTATATCATGCTACAGCTGTTCATAAATATGATACAGTGCTTGAAGTGCTAAATAATTGGAGGAAGTGAATGAAGAATGAGAACAATAGCAATAGGGAAATGTCTCAAGTGATTTGAGACATTTGTCTAGTACAGGTGGGATGTCTGAATACGTATGCATCAGACACCCACCTTTCTGTATTTGAATAATACATGGGAACAGTAAATTGTTTACTTTTAAAATATCAAAATGAGAAATGACCATGTTTGAAAATAAAATCTGGGAGTTTCAACTCTGCCACCTTTAGCAAAACCTCCTGGGAGGGATAGGATTGCTAGAATTAGAGGAGGCGTCCTGTTCCATATATGTTATCATTTGGTGAAATCTGAAGGCATCTTCCTTTGCAAAAAAGCAGGAAATGATTCCTGTTCAGCTTCAGGGCCACTCAAAGGTTATGGTGCCAGTTTCACTTGTGATGTAACACAGTCAAACACTTCACGTTTTGTGCTCAGTAAAATAATGAACTGTTTTCAACCCAGTCCGTAATGGGTGAGAGGCCAGTTTGTGGCACTCTTTGCTTCTGTTCTCTATCTCTGAGATTCAAATACAACTGGAAGCTTTCTATTGCTGGCTAGATTTGGTTCCTAGGCAGGATTATTGCGATTTTAAACTTAGTCCTGTCCCTTTAATGGTGATCTATATGGTACAGTCCTGCTGCTGGTGCAGAAAGCCTGTTGAATGGAAGGCAAGCCAAACAGATCAGTGTGGATTAAAATAGGGTATATTTCTTGTCTAAATAACTAGCTTGCTTGGCTGCATGCTGCCTGCGAAGATGCTGCTTAGGATTCCATAAAATCATGGTAACAACTTCAAAGCAACAAGCTATGAGATTAGACACAACTGACCGAAACAAAAAAGCTGAGACAGATGAATAATCACCAATATACTTCAATAGACCATGCATAAAAATAAATGCTGAATCCCAGCTGTTTTCAAGACCAAATAAATATATAAAAATGAAATCATTGTGCTGTTAAGTTGGCTGTAACTGCATTCTATCCTTAGCAAACAGAAAAAAAGCAGTGGGACCACATTTACAGATGGTAAAGACCCACACGTCTGAGTATATTGGACTATAAGGTAGATAGAAAGATGGATAGATCATCAGGCTCAATGAGTAGTAATCAATGGCTCAATGTTAGTTGGCATCCAATAACAAGTTGAGTGCCCCAGGTGGTGGTCCTGGGTCCGGTTTTGTTCAACATCTTCATTAATGATCTGAAGGATGGAGTGGATTGCACACTCAACAAATTTGCAGATTACATTAAGCTGGGGGGAGTGGTAGATATGCTGAGAGGTAGGGATAGGATACAGATTGACCTAGACAAATTGGAGGATCAGGCTGAAAGAAATCTGAGGTTCAAGGACAAGTGCAGAGTCCTGCACTTAGGACAGAAGAATACCATGCACTGCTACACATTGGGGACTGACTGGCTAGGCAGCAGTTCCGCAGAAAAGGACCTGGGGCTTACAGTGTACAAGAAGCTGGATATGGGTCAACAGTGTGCCCTTATTGCCAAGAAGGCTAAAGGCATATTGGCCTGCATTAGTAGGAGCATTGCCAGCAGATCAAGGGAAGTGCTTATTCCCCTCTATATGTCATTGGTGAGGCCACATTTGGAGCTTTTGTCTAGCTTTGGGCCCCCCACTACAGGAAGAATGTGGACAATTGGAGAGCCCAGTGGAGGGCAACAAAAATAATTAGGTGGCTATAACACATGACTTGTGAGGGGAGGCTGAAGGAACTAGGTTTGTTTACTCTGCAGAAGATGTGTGTAAATTAATAAACCATTTTTTGGCTTCAGCTAGTCAGATTCTTCCTGAGATGTGTGGTTCATGTACAGTGGGTTAGAAAACATGGTAGATATCACTGGAGTTGCATGGAATTATAGCAATGAAAGTTTCCGTGTTTCAGGTTCTTTAACAAAATTTGAACAAGCAGGGATTTGTCTGAACTTATTTTAAGCCTGTGACCTTGTTGATATTCATTTTTTTTTTTTTTTTTTTTTTTTTTTGTGTGTGGGACAAATGACAATCTGTAAAGGTGCATTTCATTGGTTCATTTCAGGTTTGTTTTAAAGATGACTGGCTGGAAAGTATGTGATGTGTCTTCTGAAGATTTGAAAGGCTAAGTGTCTTCTATGTGATAAAGGAGGACAGATGTAAATTGTGGTTAAGTATTAAGGTTTTGATCTCCATAATGTCTTTTGACCTTATTCAGCAAAGTATCTCTGAAAGTAACACACATATATGTGTATATAAGTAGTCCTACCAATCAATACTTTCATGTAGTTAGTGACACAGGAATGCAGGCACTAACAGAAGTTATTTATCTTTATTCTCTTTTCTATGGCATAAGCTCTTCTAGCAGTAATTCCATCTCTAAATGGAAAGCATAACATTATGCTATTTGATCATGCAAGCCAAATTTCCTTGGCTGCCAGTTAGACCTCAGGCTTCTCCTGCTGTGTTTGTGTGAGCTTAAGTTTTGTTTCCTCATATCTGGCTGGTACCAATTCCATCTCTGAGAAGTATAATTATATATATTAACATCATAATGATAACTTTGCAGGCCAGATGCCTGACTGTTCGTTAGGCCAGATATAAACAAAGCACTAGCAAAGGCCTAAGGAATCTTTATTCCTTTGTGGCAGCATGTCTAGCTAGTAATTCTATCAGTAAGAGGAAAATTCATTTTAGAAACAATATTAAGACTTGATTTGTCTTCTATTTGAATCCTCCTTTTTCTCATTTGCTCATAACATTCTCAAATTTTTTGGGTTGCAGTTTACATGCTTGATCTCTGCCCAAAGACCAATGTTTTGGGGAACTTTGGGCAACATTTGTTCTGTTATCCAATCTCCCCGACTCTCACTTTCTGTATATTCCAGTTGAAATATTTGCATTTTAACTCAAATATGGTTGAAATAAGAAGCTTCAAAATGGGCTTGTTTTAGACTTCTCTTTAGTGTGTGTGTGTGTGGGGGGGGAAATCTTCATATTTGAAGAAAATGGGCACTGCATGTTTAAAGCTAGTATGTCTTCACATATATTAAGACACTTGTTTGATTATTTTCAGCACCATTGTCCTAGGGCAATATGGAATATTGAGTATTCCCTGATAAAACATTTTTGTTAAAGATACTTCACTTAAGATTGTGTTTAAGGCTTCTTCAGTTAAGGTCTTTTAAATTAGGTCAACTTCCATTTTTCCTCAAAAAAAGAAAAGGAAAAACCTGGGAAATTAAATGCAAAGACAAAAGATCTTTCAATTTTAGTGTTGCATTTGCAGACGAAGACAAGTTGACATTCAAAAAGTTTAGATTTCCAAGGCACTTTATACAGACAATGTTTTCTGTTCCTATTTTCCGTGTAAAAATTAAGCCACCATTTTGAAACTTCAGTTCCTAAAGTTAGACAGCTAGATCTATTAGCAGTAGTGGGAACTGTGATGCTCAGCTCCTAAGAGTAGACCTAATTTAATGAAGCGTGAAACACATGCTTTGCTTTATGCATGCTAGTGACTGCATCCCTGTTCAGTAATGCACTTAAGTATATGCTTTAAGCCTCTTTAAATTGAGATTAATAGAGACTTTTATGGAGCATAAATGTGGGTTTAGGTGCTGCCTAATTCTAGATAATCAAGTTGGAAAATATTGGCCTTTAATTTTGTATATATTAGTTATACCACATAGCATACCCTATGCAGGTGCAGATTGTAACACTGGTGCATGAGTAAGGTGTTAAATGATTGAATGTGCATACAGAGGTGTTTGTAGTTGCAAATGTGGGCATTTGTCTGTATAGGCACAGTTTTCTGTGCACAAATACTTAAAGGCTCAGGTCTGCACACTTATTCCTATGTAACATAAAATTTTAACTTTGAATGAACTCAAACTGTAGGTGAAACTTAAAGGGTGTAACCACTCTCAAAATCAATTAAGCCAAAAATGTTATCAAACCCCAGTGCAAAATGAAACTGGAAAGTTTCATGTGATTCTGTATTACTCTTTTCATGTCCGAAATGTAGCAGAATCCACCAGTCTCTTAACTTAATCCCATAGTATACCCTGATGAAGTACATCACACCCATTAACAGATTTATCAGATGCCAGTTAAAAAAACTAGCTATTTCTGGCTGCAAATTTGTTTGCCTATGAAGCAGAATTGCAGGATCGCAAAACTATTAGCTGCCTTTGGCATGTGAGCAAACTCCTACAAAATCACATGAGTTTGGAGGGGGATTAATTTACAAAAAGGTGCAGGTTTTACCTCACAAACTGCAAGGAACAAAGCTGAAGTTTCAAAATTTGAGTTTAAGGTTGGTCACTTGGAATTTTGTACACTAACCCGGACAGAGAGCTTTGGAGAGATTAAATGGTAAAGCCTCTGTTAGGCTGGGGGAGGGCAGGAAGCTAAAGTAGTTTAAAATTTAGGGGATTAGAATCTACTCATTGACCACCTCCTTCTGGATGGAGAAACGTTTAGCTTGTTAAAAGCCAGGTATAATCGCCCCCCGAGAGTGAAGGAATGTCGACAGACAAGTAGTGAACATTTACTTTTCTGAATCACTTACTAGGAAAACTGGAATATTTTAAATGTGTGAAAATGGAAAAAGAGAAGAAAATTACTTCCAGATTGGTACATTGCTTTCAGAAGGCAGGATGTGTAATGTTAAAATTTCTTTCGGAGATGGTTGTTTTTGAAATTATAATTGTCCTATTCAGATGGTAAATAAGCTATTGAGAACTTGCTGAATATGTTGAAGTTGGTCTCATAAAAGTTTAGTGATTGGCTTATTTGACCAAAGTGCAGCAAAATCACCCATGGGTTACACATGCAGTACACATACAATGAAACATGCAATTTTTTGGTAGCCTTGAAAATCAGTGTAAAGTGACGTATTCCACTTCTTTGTGTCTAGTATTCTATGTAATGTGTCTCTAAAAGACCCAGCCCCTGCCAGGAAGAGCTTACAATTCTCTTCCTGTTGCTCATTTTCTACCTTCCTTCCAAGTTGCTCATACCATTGTAGGTATCTGAGATACAGAATAGCTAAATTGCAAGTAGAGACTAATGACCAAGTACTAAAGCTCTGGTGAAACTAAACAGTAACATCGCATGTAAACAAATTGCTTAGCCTAGCTGAAATGCCAATATAATTTTCCACCTTACCTTACTGTGCCAAGTTCTATGTGATCAACTCTGTAGGACTACATGGGGTTTACTTTTCAAACAGTCAAGGTGATTCTCCATTGTGGAGGAAAGAAAGGCCTAGCAAACAAGCAAATGGATATATAATGGGATGACTCGCATGAGTAAGCATGCATAAAGGTGGCAGAATTGGACCCAAAATAACAATTCCGAGTGCAGCAAAGCTCTAAGGTAAATAAATCAATGTTTTATTAAAATGATTCCCAGTGAAAATATTTTCCAGTATATCACTTTAGATTTGGATTTCAATCCATAATGGTGTTCATTTATCTGTCAATTGTGTTTATAAAAAAAAAAAAAAAAAAAAAAAAAAAATTAAGGCTCCTCCCAGTACCTTGCCAATTATGAAAGTTTCAGTTAAACAAAATGATATATTTTCAGCATATGTCTAATGCCAAAGTTTATCCATTCTAACATGCTGGACAGCCCTTGGTGTTCCAAGACAGAGTATCTGCATGATGGCCGTTTTCTTGGAGTCACTTTCTGTAGATGTAATTGGAAGCCTAGAGTCATTTGGACTTATGGTTTTACTTATTGAGCTACAGTGGCTACATTTGACTCACTTTTTTTAAAACAATAAAAGCTTTCTGCCTGAAATTCAAGGATTATTGTGGGTTTTAAAAAAAAAAAAAAAGAGAGAGAACCTGAACTATTATCTGATATATTAAGTTAGTTTATTACCATACATGTGCCAACATATCCTCTTGTTTTCTGGGTGAATAGTGTAAAGGCAAGATGCCATTGGTTCTGCTATCCAAATCCTGCAAATACTTACTTATGTGCATAACTTTTTTGATCACATGAGTAGTTCCACTGAAATCACTAAAGAGGAGAAAGAGTCCATTGTTTAGGACAGTAGCTTAAGATGTAGGAGACTGGCATACAAGCTCCTGAGGTACCAGCCTTTGTGTGACCTTGGGCAAGCAAATTGGCCTTTCTGTACTTCTGGTCAATAAATGTATTTACCTGCACAATAGCCCAGTTTACATTAGATCGAGGTGCTCAAACTACAGTGATGGTAACCATATAAGTAGCATAGAATAGATTGTGCTACTCACAGGAGCATAGTTAAGAACGCCTGTTAGTGTTTGCAGAATTAGGGTCCAAATTTGGAAGGGCAAGATGTCAGATATTTTAACTTTTAAGCACCATGACCCCCACACAGTGGATTTTGCAGCCCTGAGTTCGACACCTAGACTCCCTATACAATGCGGGAGAGTTAAGCACCAAAAAATGAGATCCTCAAAAGCCAGCACGCTCATCAGGGAGCTGCCTAAGTTAGCCAATAGGAAATACCCAGGGGTGAGATGATGCACAGAAGGAATTTGAACTTGGATCTCTCACTCTAACGGGAGTGCCCTAACCCACTGGACTAGTCATTCTTATGCTCACTCTAGCCCAATGATTATTTATTTATAAATTTATTTCCCATGTCCTGGGTGAGTGCCCTAACACCTAGACTAAAGGTTATAAAGGGGGCCTCCACTGCCTCTTTGTCCCCTTCACCCTAATTTTGTGTAGGTTTAGAGATGCTCTGAGCATACCTACCAGATTGGCCCCTCAAGTGAGATAGATAGGGCAACATTTAGTTTGACACTCCTACTGGTGCTTAGGCATGAGAGTGTCACCTGAGCCCCTAGTCTGAGGCCACTGTGGCATGCTCACTGGTAGAAAACTAGGTATATAAATTTCCACTATGAAAGCCTCCTATGTGCCTCTAAGGTTAGATGGCTGCTAGCAAGGGGGTGCCTAAATGTTGGATTTAGGCATTTAACTGCCACTTTAGTCTCCTAAATTATTTCATGGATCTAGCCCGAAGGCAAATTTGGCTGAACTTGTTTTTCCATTTCTTTCATATTAAAAATATGTACAGTATACAGGACTTCTGGCATGTACAGAAACGTCTTTACATACTGTTTAACATAATATTTGTATAAATGCTGTATATAAATTTACAAAATTCACAGGCTTACATTTTAGGGGTTTTACCAATGTTACCTGAGGAAACGTAGCTTATAATAATGACTTTTCCAACAGGCAGTTATAATAGTATGTACGTGCTGGCATGAGACCTAACACTCTTAAAGGACACTTAGAACTCAGACCTTTTGTGTATGTAGCTTTACAAACATCCCCCAACACTTCCAAGTATAAGCATCAAATTCTGTCCTTGGCTGTTCTAGCACAGAGCTCCCATTGTGCATAAAAGCTCTCACTGATTTCGATGTTGAGTGTTAATTGTTTTATAATCCCAAAAAAGGATTCAAAAGGAATTTTCATCTGCCTTAACATACACATTAATATAAAAATATTCAGAAGGAATTTTCAGACCTGATAGAAACTTCTTAAAGGAGTTTCCTTAAAGAAATTCACAGCTGCCTGAAAGTAATAAAAAAATTATTACCAACCATTCAGGATTCCCTAAAGTTCTGGAATACTCTTAAAGTATCTCCTCTTTCAGCTCTTAGAATTTCAGAGAATCCCAATTGGCTGGTGAAAAGGATAATTTTCCTTACAGGGGAACACTTCATTATAGAATGAGGTGACTTCCCCTTCTTCAAAATAAGTAAAATAAAAACTTAAGGTTTGATTCTGAAACCAATGGAGTTAAACTATCAAAAGTGAGATCAGAACTTGACCCTTACTTTCCTGCAAGTATTTTTGGAGGAGAAAGAAAGGGAATTTTTTATTTTAAACTACATTCATAACTGAATATGATTGTATTTATAATGTAATTATTGGAAGCATTAAGCTCTCCTTATATACTCACGTATTATGGTCACCTTGAATGTTTACAACTTTATACTGGCCTGAGTTTACTGAATTTGTGATTTCTTAATAGGATTAAAGAGTCTGCAAGCATAGAGGCAAACCTAACCCTGGCATAGGATGACAAATCCTATTGGCTTCAGTTGATGTCCACTCACTTCAGGGTTGAACTGGGTCCATAATGTTTCATAACATGCTATGGAAATGAAGGCTGATGATCAATTTGTATGACACAAAGTTCAACATAAACATTAGTTCTAATGTGAACCAAACCAAAATGATTTTTGAGGCTTGAAACGACTTAGTGGAGATTTTAATATTTGTATTTTTGACATTTTTACACACTTCTCCAAGTGATTTCCTGCTGAAGCAACAAAATAGCACAGGGAAGGCTGATTTTGCACTACTTCTGCCCTCTCTGGAGTACTGGCAATATCACAAAAAGCCTCATTAAAAGATTTTCATCGTATTTTCCAAATAAGAATTTTAGATAGCATCCAAAAGTTCAGCTGTTTTACCAACATTAAACTGATTATGGTGGAGAGTTCCTTTTGGAGGTTCTCCTCTCACTGAAGGAAATAAGAATGTAGCTTTATAATTTGGATGCCTGCTGGGTATCAGACGTTGAGTTACAGCCACTCTCTTTTGAAGTTTAAATCAACATGCAGATTATTATTATTATTATTATTATTACACATATATAGCAACCCTAAATTGCACTAGATGAGGTATAAAGATCTGCTCCTGCCCAACGTGCTTAGTCTATTTAGGCATCCCATCAAAGATGGGGAGAAAAGATATGACTATAAAACATTTCTCCATAAATATTCTCACACAGCCCCCAAATTTTATACATGTATACCCTTTATATGTCCATATGATTCCTTTCTGACAAAAAAGAAAACTTAATCATGGGGATGAACTATCCATATCCAAGAAATGCAGGCATAAACATGCATGGAACTTTTTCCCATAAATGAGCCTGATTTGGTCCTTCATAACTTCATAAAACTTTTGACCACTCAGTGCATGGCATTTTCTAAAGCCAGACCTTAATTCATCATTGTCAGCTATCCCTGATTACGAGGATGATGTCTGCCAGGGAGGAAGTCATGATGAGACTTAAGATGGCAGAGTCCAATTCTTGATCTACTGATTTTTCCACATATGTGACAGGTGGTTGCTTGGAGACAATACAACTGCTGGCCAGGATACTGTACACTTCCTTTCCTCTGCTGCCATTTCTTAGCCTCGTGAACAAGGTGATTATCTTCAAATTGGGCAAAGGCTTGATGTATGGTGACACACTATTGCAGTCTATTGCCAGCCAGCTCTTCCCAATTCATGGGGTCAATGCCTCCCTTCTTAAGATATACGTATCCTTGCAGTGTTTCCTGTCCCCCGTGGATCCTCTTATCATGACTAAGTTGAGAAAAGAGGACTTGCTTCAGAAGATGAGAATCAACCATCAGCACTCAATGACCAGCCCAGCAAAGTTGATCTTTCATAATCTCTCTGCAGCTAACATCACCAGTGTTGAGGCGAAGAACACTGAAATTGGTGTGATGGTCTTCCCACCTGATGTGGAGAATCTTCCTAAGGCAGCATTGTTGGTACCACTCAAGACGCTTAAGATGTCTTCAGTATGTTACCCATGTCTTGCACCCATAAGGAAAAGTGGGGATGGCTACTGTATTGTGGACAAGAATCGTAGTTTCCATTTGCAGATCTGTCAATAAAGACGCAGTGGAGCAACTTTATGAAGGTTTCACTCGCACAATGGATTCTGTTTGATCTCCACATCAAGATTGGCTGTCTGGGAGAGGTGGCTGCCAAGGTAAAGGATGACAATTTGTGGGACAAGGGGAGGGGGGGGGGGAATTTGTGCTTGGGCAGGTTGGTGGAGCACCATAGTCTTCCCAATGTTGAGGGAGAGTCCTAAACTCTGATAAGATCCCGAGAAGAGATCTAGGGTGGATTGCAAGTCCACCTGAGTGTGTGCAAGGATAGCATGGTCATCAGCATGTTGAAGTTCAGTAAAAACAGTCCTGATGACCTTAGTTTTAGAATGAAGATGCCACAGGTTGAAAAGCTGGCCATTCATACGATACTCAGTCCTAATTCCAGAGGAAAGGCACTCACGAATAAGAATAAAGATTACGGCAGGATACATGGAGAAAAGGATTAGGACAATAACCCATCCAGGCTTAACACCAGTACAGATGGTGAACAGGTCCATCTCTAGCCCTTACAGAGGATGGTGGCAGCCATTCCATCATGAAGTAGCCTGAGAACATGAAAGAACTTGAATGGACAACCAAATCTATACAGCACCTTCCAGAACGCTTCATGATTGTTGGACTCAAAGGCCTTAGTGATGTCAACAACTACTATAAACAATGGCTGGCCACCCTTCTCTTGGATCTGTCTTGCAAAAAAAATCATGTCAGTAGTGCCCTGAGACAATTTGAAATCATACTGGGATTCCAAAAGGATGTCTTGGGCAAGAGATGGTTCAAAAGGATGCAAGCAAGTGTCTTCCCAGCAATGGAGAGGAGGGCAATATCTCGATAATTCCCACACATTGACTTGCCCCCCTGTAGTTCAAAGGAAGCTGTGTGATATTAAGAATTAGTGGTGAAAAGCAAAGGCGAGGGAGATCCAAAGTTTTGCTGATCAACATGACACGAGAAGATTTTTTCCCAAGAAACATAAGCCATCCATCGACCAAGTTCAAATAGCACAAACCCTTTGCGATCCCAGGACAGCTCCACCCTTCTTAAGGACAATGTAGCCCTCAAGAAACATTGAAAGGAGCATTTCTAGACTATTGAACCACAAATCTGAAATCACAGCTGCCACCATCAAGACTATTCCTCAGCAGCCAGTAATCAAAACTGTTGCTGACCCCCTCCTCTTCTGAGGACGTTTGGCATGCCATCACTCAGACTAGAAACAAGGCACTAGGCCCAGATGGCATCCCTGAGTAGGTCTTTAAAGCTGGTGAAATAGCACTCATGCAAAAACATCAACTTGTTAGAATTTGGGTTCATGAGGAAATTCTACCTGACCTGAATGCCAATATTGTGGCCAGACCTTAATTATATTTATTTCTAAATAATGTCTTAGTCTGATAAATAAGAGTAGTGTTTAATTTCTTTGACATCCAAAAATAAAAGACTTCTGGACCTGTGAACAAACTCTACATAATAGTAAAATTATAAAACAAAGGGGTGTGTGGGTATGTATACACACACCAAACCACAATTAGAATTAAAATCCTTGATTTCAATATCTGCACAGAGGATAAAATGCACAACTTCCAATAAAGAGTAGAAAAGTTGTCTAATGCTCTTCTCACTGTACTGAAGAGGCTGGAGTTTTTAGTGGGTTTTTTCTTTCCCCATTCCTTTTAATTTTTATTTTTGGAATCTGCTAATTTTGAAAATATTGAGAGAAGTCAAAATACCTCAGCATTGTGCCAGGTCACATATTGCATAGATATATAAAAGGAATCTTTAAGATCATAGAATCATAGAATATTAGAGTTGGAAGGGACCTCAGGAGGTCATCTAGTCCAATCCCCTGCTCAAAGCAGGACTAACCTCTGCTATATCATCCCAACCAGGGCTTTGTCAAGCCGCAGCTTAAAAACCTCTAAGGATGGAGATTCCACCACCTCCCTAGGTAACCCATTCCAGTGCTTCACCACCCTCCTAGTAAAAAACTTATTCCTAATGTCCAACCTAGACCTCCCTCCCTGCAACTTGAGACCGTTGCTCCTTGTTCTGTCATCTGCCACCACTGAGAACAGCCTAGCCCCATCCTCCCTAGAACCCCCTTTCAGGTAGTTAAAGGCCGCTATCAAATCCCCCCTCACTCTTCTCTTTTGCAGACTAAACAAGCCCAGTTCCCTCAGCCTCTCCTCATAAGTCCTGTGCTCCAGCCCCCTAATCATTTTTGTCTACGAAAATAGAATGACTGAGATAGAGTTCCTTTATGAATTCACTGGTTATTTTCGATCTGCATTTGGGTGAAATGAATACCCTGTTCAGCAAGAAGAAATTATCTGTTTAAGAAAGCTGGCCAAAGTTAAAATTCAGCTAATCCTAGCTGAAACTGAAGCATTCTGAATTTACTAGGGTTATTCCTGACAGGTTTTTAATAGAGCAAATATGAACACAACCCTTCTTGCAATCTGAGTTACATAAATTGCTATGCAAGCACAAAATGTTTTCAAATACTCATTGGCCCATTTATCTATGGCACTATAATCAGCCAGAACATTGGGGGGAGGAGGAAACTTTATTAAGCTTTGAATGTCAGTTCCTTTGGGCATACAAGGTGCCATCAACTCAGTACTAGCTTTGCTGCCTCATACAAACATCTACACTTGGAAACATTAATTTGTTTAGAGGGGCTAGGAGCAAAACCACAGCAGTGTGTGTGAGGGGATCAGTCTGCAAGAGAGGCAGGGGCCAGGAGCAAGCACCCAGGTAGGGGGAGGCAGGAACCCTCCAGGTGGAGCGGAGCCAGTACCTACTTCACCAGCAAATCCCCTTCCCCCCCGCCACTCCACCGTGCCCAGCCTAAGGGAGCTGATGGATGGGACAGAGTCACTTCTCATGCCGATTGAAGGTGTCCACTCAGGGTCACCAATCTGTGCAGTGAGGTGGCTGCCTGCAAGAGCCCAGCTGGGGAGGTGGCATCAAGCTGCCACCTGTCTGGCCTACCTGCCTAGGATGGGCTGAGAGAGCTGGAAACGTGCTGCGGGGACAGGGGCCAAGTGTTCCGCAGGCGCAGTAGGAGAAAGACTGGGCCCCTCTGCCCCCACCCCCACAGCAGGCCAAGAAGAAATGGGGGATGGAGAGGCCAAGCAGGGACAGGGCTTCAGTGGATTGCAGGTGGAGTGAGGCAGGGCCATGGTCCAGGTGCCAGGGACTCTTCTGAGTGCAGGCCCTGGGCCATGGCACCACTGGCACTATTGTAAACCCAGCCCTGCCTGTAGCCCAGTTTTAGGTGCAGATTCTGAGTTGGATTGGATTGAGCACACACATTTCTTGTCCGCATCTCCCTTTGGTTGCTTAAGGGGCTCCTTGACTTACAGCTGGCTTTATGAATCACATTCTAAGGCACCTCTCTTCCCCCATTCAATGCATAGGAGCCAGGTACCTAACTCAGGCTTTGTGAAGTGCAATGTTGTTCCTGGTTTGTTTTTTCTTCTTAGGCTCCTGACAGTTAGGTATTGTCACTCTCTATTGCAATGTTAAGTCTCTTATGTGGATCCATGCCCTAGGCACTTTTAAAAAATCTCCCTTGGCACCGTTCTGCATCTTTAGATGCCTAAATAACTTTAAAAATCTGGTCACTTACCCTTGAGTTTCATCTAAGTGAATCAAGAAAGAGTAGAGTGTTTGCAGTCTTTGTAAATGGAGAGTAAACTTTTTTCTCTTTTCAAAATACCTGTAGAGTTTCAGCCAATGTAATTTTAGTTTCTAATGCACCTGGATAAAAAACCCGGTCAACTAGAAAATCCAGGATTTGTTTGTAAAGTTTGACGGTCTCCATGAGTTTTAAACTTCTATGTATATTACAGATTGATTTAATATTGGTCTACACTTTTTGTTACAAATGGTTTCAGTTTCAAAGTGAACTAAGTGGCATAGCAGCTCAAAACATATTGGATTGATTTAAAATATTAATATCCACAACTGGCAATAATCAAAAAGATTTACCCCTGATTTAGGGAGTATGATTTCTGACAGTCTTTACTTTTTAAAATGCAGTAAAACACAGTGTATATATTTGGTTAATTTAAAATAGAAAAAACAAAATTGACATAGGGTTCTAGCTATTCTTTTGCAGCTAACAAGTATATTTGTATGTAACAAAGATTCTGTATTTTTTTTCCCATAATTCAGAAATAATCCTCTAAATTCCCTTTTCATGTCCCAATGTGTAGCCAGTTTGCTGAACTTTTGCTTTCTATAATTAGATAAATCAGAGCTTCTGGTGGAAATCTAAAGCTGAAAATGAAATTGGTTTTCAGGTCATTGCTCAGTCCACTAATGATGTTGGCCATTATTAGTTTGCGGCCTGATCCTGCAAAAATGAACATGAGTAATTTTACTCTGATCAGTACCAGTGAAGTCTATCAGACAACTCATGTGAGTTAATATATGCAGGATCAGCCCTTTGTAAAGACATTTTTGAGACCGCTAGACTTCCTTCTCTCAGCTCAAGAGCAGACTGTAAAAGGAAGCAATTATGTGGAATGTAAGGTAAATTACCCAGAGAAAGAAACCAAATCTAGGAATATCAAGAAAACTGGGGAAAGTTCAGAGAAGGACAGCAATGATGATCATGGGTATAGAATGACTTCCATATGAGGCAAGACTTGAAAGATTAAAGCTGCTCATGTTAGAAAAGAGCCGGGGGTGGGATGGAAATATGATACACCTATAAAATCCCCAGTGGTGTGGAAAAAGTGAATAAAGTGTTAATTTCATTAGGTGATGCCTGGTTTTTGTGTTGTGGCAAAGAATTAATAGGCAGCAGTTTAATATAAACAAGAGGAAGTAATTTTTCACACAAAGTACAATTAACTTTTGGAACTCATTGCCGTGGGATGTTGTGATGACTGAAAGTGTAACTGAGTTAAAAAATAACTAGATAAGTTCATGGAGGATGGGTCCATCAATGGCTATTAGTCAAGATGATCAGGGATGCAACCCCGTGCTAAGGGCAACCCTAAACCTCTTACTGCCGGAAGTCAGGAGGGGATCACTCCAGTGGCCCTGTTCCGTACACTTCCTCTAAAGCACTGGTACTGGCCACTGTCAGAGACAGGATACTGGGCTACATGGACCATCAGTCTGACCCAGAATGGCCGTTTTTATGTTTACGGTCTGAGCACCTTTTGTGATTAATGCGCTTTTTGCTTTTAATTTTAAAGCTATTAGAATGAAATTCTTCTGGGGCGTAGAGGACCCAGCACAAGGCTCTCCAACAGTCATGCCCTACAGTGGAGCTGGGCAGAAGTCTATGGATGAAGCAATCTTACAGGATGCTTCCATAAGCCACATCTGCTATGGAAAGTGTCTGCCTAGCAGTCATGCCAAGATCAGCATGAACGGCAGCCATAATGGGGATCAGCCAGGGGGAAGGGCTATATGATCTCTGCTTACGTGAATCCCATATACTACTCACTGGCATGGATGCAAGGGCTAAACTCAGTGCTCCAGACTATAGACTAGATTAGTGATAGCAGCATAGGCTTGTACTGTAGCTATGTGGCATGACCCAGGTTGTGGATGTGGGTGGGAATTCACCTGCACCGAGTCAAATTCCTTGGGCTTCATGCAAGGGAATTGAATTTCACCCTTGGTATCCATAAAAATTGTTAATCTTCAGGCACTACAAATTGAAGGCCTCTGTTTTGCCACAGAGAACAGGTACAACATGGGCAGTGGCCGTCTTCTCCTCTGCTCTGCCAACCTGCCTTATTCCTGACCTGGAAAGACCACCTGTAGGAGTAGTTCACTGATCTCTCTCTGCCAAGGGAGTTAGCAAGGTTGGAGAGTTCTGTGAAATGGAAGTCCCTTAGCAAATGGATTGAGACCGCTAACTAACTTTATAAAAGTCACAAGAAAGCCATCAGAGAGTACTTTTGGTTGCTGTTAATTTTGACTAGATTTGAACTAGTGAACAGCTCTGTAACCCTTTCCCTATGCTAGTTTCCTGCACTATTCTGCTTCATCTTAGATACTGTTAATTTATGATGAGAGATTGCTCTGTTTTTTCTACAGTAATGTCTCTGGATCTGACCCAGAAACCCTTACAATCAGGAATCTCTCCCACAATTAGTCCTATTGACAACCCCAGAGAATTAATGATGTAAATGGGGCTTCTTGCTTGAGAAATGGTTTGCAGGATTGGGGTAGATTGGGGGGGGGGGGGGATGTTTAAATCTTTTGTTTTGCCTTTCTTTTCACGAACTTCACTCGCTTTAAACCAGAAACAGTTTCCTTTGAGAAAAGCCCAAATTGACAGCTTTACAACTTGTGAAAAAGTCCTTGATAATTTAGTGCAAAAGGATAGTACATTTCCTAAAGGGAGTACTAATACAGGGCCAATTACCCCCTGATGTTATTTCATATTAGTGTACTATATGGAAAAGGATTTGGAATCTCTTTAATTGAAAAATATTTGTCTTTTGTTTTTGTCTAGGGATAAAATATTTTTAAATTCTGAATTGTATCCAATTTCTAGACAGCTTATCAGAAAGTTAATAATGTTTGTCATATTAATTTATATTCGAATAGAGAGGCATAATAGATTAATCAATAATTCAAATAGAGTAGCTACATATGAACTATTAGATGCAATCCAGACAGACCTGACTGACTTGGAAATATCTGCAATCATTGTGTGTGCATGTGTAAGGCCATGTGCAGGAAAAATCACCCAACTTCTGTGGCTCATCTGGCTGGTTGAAATGGTACACACAAGGACTTTTAGCAGCTCGGCTTTCCTTTGCATCTGGGTGAGTGCACAACCCCTTTGTCAAAACACTCAGGGTCAGGTTGTGATCAGGCCTTGTGCAGGCACTGAAAGGAGAGAATACAAATGCCCTCATTAGCATGTCCAGTGCAAGGACCAGTTGCAATAGCCATCCTGGACTGCTCAGTCCTTGATATTTCAGGGGAGGAAATCAGGTGGGGAGGAGGCCTTGGCCCTTCCCCCTCTGCTCCAACCCAGGGAATGATACCATGACTGAAGTATAGGCTAGAGCACTCAAATTTAAGTGACCAAAATTAGAATTGGATTCTGCATTTTGATATTTCTCTGGGAGTATATTCTGCTAATGGCTTTTGAGTCACTATGTTGCTTTGCAGAGTCTCTTTCTTAGCATCAGCCTCTTTGCTTTAAATCTGTTCTCACCAGCTGCATACTTTCTACTGCTCATTACTGCTACAGTTGTGCTTCCTCTGATCCTTGCTGAAGAAAAAATATTTTCCTTTTTCTAATTCAATCTTAGGCATTGTTTTTCCAACCCCAAGTTCTCAAGAAATATTATTTCTTTAAAAAAAAAAAAAAAAAAAATCTAATTAAACCATTTATCAAACTTTTCCAAGTGGGTAGAGTGACAAATTAGCCCTATCTTCCACCAACCATCTGATGGATGGGAAGATAAAGATGTGAAGGCTGTTATTTTAGCTGGAAGCTCTCTACTATATCAATTGTTGGGCTTCAGCCCATGAGTCCTTAAGAGATGACAAGAACTAATGATGGATCTATAAAGTTTATGCAGCGTAAGGCCTGACAGCAAGGAATCTACCCTTCTTAGCAAAGTCTCTCTGCCTTGTGCCTGAAAAAAGGATGAGCTTGGAGGCGAGGTAGGTGGGGAAAATATAAGCTATAAATTATTAACTAGCACAATATATTGCTGATCAATTTTCTTTTAAAAAAATAAACTAAATGTTATAAAATCACTTTTAATTCTATAGTATTTTAATATAGCTAGAGTGAAAAATGGCTATCCTAAAATACAATACTGTATTTTTAAATTCTTCCTGCAGAAGACTCCTAGGCTGCTTGCTGGCTATGTACAGTACATACAATAAGTGATTAACAGTAAAATCCTGGAGCCTCTGAGGTCAATGAAAAGATTCTCACTAACTTCCACAGGACTAAGATTTCACCGTAAGGGCTGGATTCTCTAAGAGGACTTAGGCACCCCAAGTCCAACATTTAGGCATCACAGGCATTCATTAAATCAGCACTCAGCTGCTGTGTAACCCTGTAGGAACCTAAAGACCCTACATGCTTGAGTTGCCACTAGTAAAGTTCCTTAGGTGCTTAAATTTCTGCTGCTGAGCAGGCACAAAGCCACCTAAATCCTGACCCCCGCCCTCCACTCCCAAAGCAACTCAGTGCCTACTTCATGCCTAAGCCTCTGACTGTGAATCCCACTATCTCCCCTGCAGAGTATTAAAATATTCATTGGATCAAGCACTACCTGGAGAGTGCTCACTCTCACGTGCTCTAACCTAATGATTATAGCAAAGACAACGAGAGTTCTGTGGCATTTTAAAGACTAACACATTTAATATTTGTAGACATAAGCTTTCGAGAGACTTAGTTCTCTTACTGCATCTAAGTCTCTCGAAAGCTTATGTCTACAAATATTAAATGTGTTAGTCTTTAAAGTGCCACAGAACTCTTGTTGTCTTTGCTGTATACAGACTAATACGGCTACCCCTCTGGAACTAATGATTGTAGTATTTTATTAAAAAGTAGAATAGTGAGAGATTGATAGATCTACTCGGGAATATCCTATCATCCAGTCTGTAAGGAAATCACCTGCAAGACTTCCCACATCCAGAGGCGTGCTCTCACCCCTCGGCTATGAGAAGGGCACCACCTCCTACTTGCTTTTTCTTGAGAGAAGATTGACCTGGTGTAGATGCCTAATTCTAGGACAGGAGTCACAGCTGTGAATCCTGAGAAGCAAGAAGCACCTCCCTCCCTCCTGCCTGCTGTTAGCCACCTAACTCCCTTTTAGGACTACACCCCGCTCCTTGGCTTTTCTTACTGGTTAGCTTAAACAGTTCCCCAGTTAACGTGCTGGCATCTGGGATTCCCTTTTTAGATGCTGAACTCTACTCGTGCCCTGTATCAGGAGCCTGGGTGACTAACTTGGGGTTGTGAATTCCAGCAGGTGGCAGGGAGCTTAAAAGTTAGGTGCTGCACCACAGCGTTACAATGCCAATGTTCCTTGTGAATCTAGCTCCCAAACCCAAATTCTGCAACTGGGCCCATGGAGAGCCCCAATGACATAAATGGTAGTCTGCCTTTGTAGATCCAGTTGTAAGATCAAGACCCACATCAGTATCCAAACTTTGAGTCAGTTCCTCCAAGTTTTCCCCAAAATTTGTTGTTCAGATTCAGGCTTTTGGTTTGATTGTAGACTTTGTATTAGGGATATATTGCAGAATACTCTATCACTCTGCTAGCATCTGTGGGAGTTCAGAGGAAAAGAGGGCTATCCTGGCCAGGATTCAGGGAGAATGAATGAGCGTGAGGATTTGATTAGAGAGAGGGTGGCAGACTTCTAGGTTCTCTTGCTATGATTTGAAAAGTTAGGGATAAGAGTTGAAAACAAGTGACAAATATTTCTCACAGGATCATGAAGTTATTTATTTAGGAGTGTTGTGGAACCTGCCAGTGAGAGCTTGATCCAAGGACTTCAGTGGGAGCTTTCCCAGTTCCAAGAGGCAGACGAGTTAAGTTTGAGCTCTGGAATAGATGGTTATTTCAGTTGAAAGTATCTCAGCCTACTTCACCCTCTCAGCACCTCGGCTGAACCTTCTATGAGGCATATTGCAGAATCCAGCCCATTGTCACCTTACAAAGCAGTAGTGTGTGTCTGTGTGATCCTAGCTGCAGAGGGTGTGATCTTTGCTTGTCTCATATAGCTGTCTTTTTGCTAGACAAAGGTAAAGTACATTAGGAACCCACGCTTCTGACAGAATAATCGTATACACAATATAGAAGCAGTTCTTTCTGCAGGACCATGTTCTCTTGTGAATACCTGATCCTTACTGACTCTCCCTGCTGCAGGCTTGCCTCCTTTTAGGAACTTTTTCACAGAATGCCTTCTGGAGGCTTGCCCTTTAAATTTGACAAAAACAAATAGCTGCAATCTGAAAGAGGCCATTTTGCAGTTGATTTTCTTGTCATTGCCCTTTGTTCTACCTGGTAAGCTAACTTTTGTTTTGTTTTCCCTTTCTTGTTTCTGAGGGCATGTATGCTCCTATTAAGTGTTCAAAGCTAAAATTCACTGTCTGAACATTTGTATGAATAAAACTCACTTATGTGGATTTTCATACAAAAGGGGCAAAAATACAGCTCGAGTTAGCTCATTCTTAAATTTCAGGGAGTGAATGAAAACATATAGTGGTATTTGCCCAGCTCTAAGAATGTTTAAAAGCCCAAATGAGACTGAAGACATTAGTAAATTGATATGAAGCCTCTAATTTCTAAATAACAATTATGAATCCACTACAGTAATAGAAAATTTTTAACAAAATATTTTTTGGTGGAAATAGGAAAGTTGTCTCAGTCAAGTTCCCAGTGGACTGGTATCCATATAAAAAAATCATTCACTACAATTGGCATTAGTTTACAAAGTACTGCTATAGCAATTCCATGTATGTAAACATTCAGAAGTCTGTAATTTTTTTTTATTGAAATTTTTTGCACAGAATTGGAAATGCTAATATTTAGAATGAAAAGAGGAAAATATACGTCATATTCATCACGTCCCAAAATCTTACATTTGTTCATTGTTTTATATTAAATATTGGCTTTCAACAGAAGAAATTCATCAGGCAGAGCCAGGAAATATTCACCATTCACTAATGACATGAGTCTTTGTCTCTGGCATAGTTTCATCAGCTTTCCATAGTTATTTCAATTTAAAAAAGCCCCAACTCTAAAAGTGAAAACCAAGTGTTATTGCATTTGTGGAATTCATCTTTTCTTTTGTTTCTCTCTCAAAAGGTGTTATGCCACTTAATTCAATTGTACCAATTTTCTAGCCTGAGATGTATAGGTGACTTGTAGTGCTGTAATATCAGCTGTTTTAATGTGTGTGTATATAGGGATCTGTGTTTTTGTGGCTCAAACTTGGGAAGGGTGAGCTCCAAAATACACAGTTCTGGAAGGAACAAAAGAGGCATTTAATTTAGCATCTTTAAAACAAAGAGTAAGTGTGAGCTATGGAGTGAAATGATAGTGAGCCATTCGGCCCCCTAATATTCAAACCTTTTTTCTTTTTTCCTTTACAGAGTGTTTACTATTTTCCATTCCAAACTATCTACACTATATATATTTCTTAGCTAGCTGCTGATAACACAGCTTTAGAATTGGATTATATGTATTTTGTGGCATTTCAGAGGTGTGCTTGTGATACAGTTGAAGTGAAGTTTCCAACAGCTGTAGCTGAAGGGATTATAGCAGTCTCCTATTCTCAACTGTTTTTCACATAAGGCAGCACAAGTAATATTGTAACGTGCAATGTCAATATCTTATGCTGTTCCTGAATACTAGATATTCAAAAATTCATATGCCATAATCTCTAATTTAGCAAGGCTAATATTTGAACAAAAGAACAGTAAATGCAATTTTTCAGGAAGTAAAATGTTAGTGAATGAGCAATATAGGGAATGATCACTGAACCAAATTGTCATCTTATTTATAACTAACATGACCATTGCCTAACTACTCTAGCCTACTGTAACTGTTTCTTAAAGCCTACACAGTTCAGCATTAATTAGAACATGAGTACTAGCAGGCGCAAGAGACTGGTATAGTGATTCACCTCTAGGTCATTGATTCAAATTTTGTCCTGGGTCAGTAGTGATTATAACTTGTTTCCATTTAATTCAGTTCCAAAAACTGAATTGAAGGCTTATATATTTTTAAATGTATGGTTCTAATAGCTGAAAAGAAGTGGCTTTGAGTAGAGCTGCAGGAATGAGATTTTTGTAAATCCCACAAGTTGTCTGTTCCGCCCACCCCCATTTTAGCTAGTAATTCCACAAGATCTTTCTCTACGCTCTGCTCCTTTTTTTAGGACTCAGCACTAAGACTTTAACAAGAACTTTCCACAAAATAGACAGCGGTTTACCATTACCTGTGCTAGTATTTAATTTGCCAGATCACCACTTTTCTCAGCTTCTTTAGACACTTTTACAATATGGAATGCAGAGCTACAGAATCAAGGAGCTGCTTCTGCAATGCAGTAGTTTTCGGAAGGTGAAGAAAGGGAAAAGCATTAGTATTTTAAAAAAAAAGGGGGGGGGGGAGGTAAAGACTTTTATATTTCATTACACTTGATTTTTTCTTTTATTTAGAAATATGTCCATTCCAAATGGTTGACTAGACCCCTATGATCTGATTATTGCCATTCAAAATCTATTCAGAAGCTTTAAAATGCTATTTGATTTATAACAATGAAGAGTAGAAACCCCCTCCACCCTCCAAAAAAAACACCCACTTTTTTTCAAGTCCAACATAAACTTTAGACCTGAAGAAGAGCTCTGTGTAAGCTGGAAAGTCTCTCCAACAGATGTTGATCCCAAAGAAGATATTACCTCACCCACCTTGTCTCTCTAGACTTTAGAGTCATGCATTATTTAATAATATACTGAAGCAGACCAGGATAAATAAGTTCTGATTGATACAACGTACAATTGAGGTATGTTGCAGCTAAGATCGGGTGTGGGGTGGAGACACACATGATAAAAGTTCAACTGATATTTCTTTCAGTCACCTGGCTCCCAAGATTATGAAAAGCAGGCACAGTTTGTGCATAAATGATTGTCAATAAGACAACCTTTAATCAACCCATAACAACATATGCAGAATCAGAATGGGTATGTCTGTGCACACACGTATCTTGCTCCTTAAACACAAACTCAATAGAAACTCGCTCTCTTGCAGTAATGAGTGAAAGACTTGCTGTGAGTTATTGTGAAATCGTATCCCCGTGGATGTGAAGGCTACCCTGACACTAGAACCAGTGCAATTCCACTGTGCAAGGGGAGTCAGAATTCTGGCCATGAAGTAGATGTACAGTGGAGGTGGAGCCATTATAAGCCAGGGATGTTCTGAGGATCTGCAGCTAAACTGATTCTTCTGCCTTCTACAGAAGGCGAAGATAGGCTTATTGGGATAGCTATTGGGGGGAGGTGGGGCCACAGTGTAGCTGAAGCACTTAGTGCAGTAGTATTGCATGTGCAGTCTTTGATAGCATGGTCCTAAACATTTATAAGTCAAAACCAACACCTTAAATTACATTCAGAAACCCACAGGCACAAGTGATTCTTCATAGTGTACCAGTATAGTATATCTTGCAAAAGTTATGAAGGTTTAGTAATATGGGATTTCACAGTATTACTGTGCTATTAAATCTTTGCTTTAATGCTTTGCGTGTGAATTGCAAGAGGGCTTTTATAGTAATTTCTATAGAAGCTTATTAGTTTCATCCCTATGAAATGCTATAAGGCTTTTCCATAAGACTCTGAAGTTTTAAAGGTCTATCAGGTTGCTGAGACTTATGAGGTTCAGGCTCACCTCTGTATACTCAGAACCTCATATTTAAAATCACAATTACCTTGTTCTGATAATGTGTACTCCTGAACATTGCTCTTACATTAATCATTGGTGGATCTCTATTATCTCCCTCTGCATGAGCCTAAGTATTAATATGAGTCACTCTGCATACAAATGCTAGTTTCTCTGCAGAAAAGTTTTTTTGCCATCAACATATGACTGTTTCACTTACAAACTTGAACTAAAAGCATTAGTTTAATTACACCTGGTAATACAATAATTTCACTAGATGGCAGTGCAGAGAGACATTACATTATGAAATTTTCTTTTTATTAGTTTAAGACATGGAAAACATTTTAAAAAGTTGACATTTAAGATGCTGAAGATTTGATTTGTGAAAACTTTCTAAGTCTGAAAATAATCTTTCATGCAACCAACTCAGCAGTCCAAATGTGCAAAAGGGTATATTTAAGCACAGAGCCAAAGGAATGGTAATTTTATATGTGGAAGATTTTTTTCTTTTGACGCTTGAATTACATGGTCTTGTTTAGGCTCTGTGTAGACCTTATTGAACAGATGGAGAGCCTTTTCATTCACTAATTTCACATTAGTAATGTATATAAAAATGCTTCCATTTCAAACTAATACAACAAGGAAAAGTGATAGGTATTTCTACAGGTAAAACATATCAAAATGAGAAATGGTAGCTTAGACTATTACGTTTCACCCTAAATCAATTTGTCAACAGTTTAACGTTTTAGTCCTTCTCATTCCTATTTCAAATCTAGCTTGAATGAAGTAGCTTTTTCCTACCCTGTCAGTTTAAAATAACTGAAACCTACTGAAGCACCTGAAATTGCTAAGAACTGTGAATGTGACAGCTAATATACGTGGAGGAAAAATTGTTTGTTCCTAGAGTAAGAAAGGGGCAATGCTCTCTAAATCAGAGGTAATTTTCCCATGTGCACCTTGACTTAATTTGTTCCTTTGATTACACTAGCAGACCAAGAGCCAAAATCTCTGCTGGTATAAATTGGTGCAGCTTCATTGATTTCCATGGTACGGTACCAGTTTACACCAGCAGTGAATTTGGTCACAGGTGTCTGAAGTATACACTGTAAATATCGATGTCTGGCTGTACTGAGTCTGATTGCAAGGCCAAGCTATTTTTGCCTAAGCGTCCAAGGGCTCCTGCCCAGTTAAACCTACATGGAAAATATTTCTGGCACCCATTAATTTATAGTGCTAAATAAACAGCTCTAAAGAGTGGCAAATTAGCTCTTTATGATTTCTTCCTTATGGCTCCTCTCTGTTAAACTTCTGAATTTCCGCGTGCTTTAGTGGTTCACATTCATAGAAGGGCAATCACTAAAGAGATCCAGCAAAAAAGCCCAATTTTATCATTAATCAGTCAAACCCAAAAATCTCTGGCCCAGATCCACAAAGGCACTCGGATGCCAAAACCCCAGACTTGGGCTAAGTTCCATTTTTAGACATCTATCAGATCAGATTTTAGACATCTATCAGACCAATACCTTCCCATGTTTCATGGATTACAAGCAGAGATGGGCATGCCCCTGCAACCTCCTTTTAGGTGCCCATCTCTGAGGGGTGGGGCTTAGGACACACCCTTCTCATCTCCCATTGGCTAGTTTAGGCAGCTTCCCACCTACTCTGCTGGCTTTTGTGGATCTCAGTCAAAGGTACATCTGTCTCCATGCATTGTATAGGGATCCCAGGCACCTAACTCGGGCTTTGTGAATCACACTGTGGTTCTTGTGATTTCTCTGGGCATCTAAAAATTTGGCGTTGTGTTGCTCAGCACTGCACTGCCAAAGTTCCTTTGTGGGTCCAGGCTTTTCTCTTCTGAAGAAGGATTATCTTTATGGAAATGTTTAGAAAACAGGTCAGAAATATTTATTGAATCTACTAATGTATAAGACACAACTGGTGCCATCTTTAAAATATGAAGTGTTAAGTGCATATACAATGCTGCTAACTGCTTCAATTTATCACAAATCTCATATGTGGTGGATTTCTTAAAATCCTAACTCCCAAATTGTTGTAAGCCTGAGAGAATATCAGTTTACACTTGTAAAAAAGTAATTCTAGTCCTCAGAGATGTGGAGAAAACCTTAGAAACATGACCGAGTGAACCCTTAAGACTAGAATGCAGAAAAAGCATCCACTATTTAAGTCTCATGAGATTTAAACCAATCTCATAATTTTAGAAGGACCAATTTATGAAAACTTTGGGGTTGGTAATACTCTACTACATGGGGTTTCTTCCTGACACCTCGAGGTGGATTGCTGGTGAGGCATGTGGAATTCAGTCTGTGGCTAGTGGACTATGACCATAACTGGAACAATAAAGGCAAAGTTTCTCCTCTGGGCCTCCTTGTCCCTTGCTTCTCTTTTGTCTATGGTTCCCAGATACTCATGGAGAGAAGGGAAGCAAAGACAGAAAGGAGTCAGAAGGAGAGAACACAACCATATTTCTGTTCAATTTCTGTAGAGTTTTTTTAGTCAGGTAGTACAGGTGAAAACGATGACCAGAACTGCAGAGAACTCCATAGAATGCAGAGTGATTGGAGGCATTTATGCACATATGAAGCAAACTAGAATTTCTTTAGAACAATTGGTCTTAAAAAAGAAACTCAAAACTTTTCAATAACTGAGCATTGACACCTCCCAAGAAACAAAAGCTCAAGATGAATAAATTTAGAGGCAGTGTGACAAATATCCCATGAAGGACACCAGTCTCTCTCATGAGCCTTACAATACTGCTATTTTAGGTGTGTGCGTGGGGTGGAGGTGGGAAGGAGTTGGGCATATGCTTCCAAAATTATGCTGTCACAGTGATGCCACAAATGTTATACACACAATTGTGACAGAAAATAAGGGTAACTGATTTAAAAAAATAAAAAGTAATAAGAGGCACTTTTAAAGTTTTATGAAAATCTTTATGTACCTACAGGAACTTCTACTACAGCAAAAATACATATTTGTTTGGAGAAACTAAAAAATTCCATGGATTACTGAAGAACAAAAAGTGCAGTTTGAAGCAGAGATGTCAACAGATGAATTGTAAAATCCTATAAGGGACCTTTGAAATGGCAAATCTCCCAGGCCAGATGGTTTTAGCAATGAGTTCTGTAAATCTTTTCAGAAGCTTCTAATGCCTCAAATACTTCAAACATTCAGTCACTCCCTTGAACAAGGAAAACTGCCCAGTTCCTAGTTGGAAGTCAGCATAATAGTACTCCTGGAAAAAAGAGATAAAAATCCAAAATGCTGCAGATCACATCAACTAATATCATTAATTCATTTAGAAAACAAGGTATGGGCAAAATCCTTAGCAATCTGGCCATACCTAGCCCTACCACTATGAGTTCATAACACATCTTGCATGGGAGAGACCAATCATATTCATAGCATCAAACATCATTTCACTATGCAAAAAAATAAAAATGGCTTCTTCTAGCATGACGTGTAGAAAAGGTGTTCACTAAGGTTCTTTACAACTCTCCCAGAGAAATTTAATATCAGACATCAGTTTATAACCGTCATCTTACATTTCTACAGTAATCTAACTGCACTATATCTGTTTTTTGTATAAAGATGACCAAATCAGAGGCAATTAGCTGGCTATTCATCCTGCTGTGAGCTGTCTTCAATCTTCTATTCAGAAAGGCCCCTGAAGCATACAAATATTTGGGAGTACAAAAAACTCAGTTTAAGATAATAGCATACAGGGCCAGATTCTTATCTTAATGGAAATCGATGGAGCTATGAGAATTTATACCTGCTGAGGTTCTGGCCCTGCCTGCAACCCCTTTTTATACTCAGTGCATCAAGACATTCAAAGATAGCATAATTTACATAGCTGCTCTTAGTCAAGACAGCTTGATAAAAATGGAATGTCCTTCCCTAAGTATTGTATTCCCTCTATGTACCTCCTACTTGATATAAAAAAGTAGGTAAAAGCAGCAGCAATTTTGTATGTCAGGGAAAGAAATCTAAAACTAGCTTGTTGTTGAAGCTCCCCAGCTGGAGAGTCTGTAAATGGGCTGCTGCAATTCAGCCTGTTTGGAACAGATTACATTCTACAGAAACTGAAAACTGCTCTACATGCCAAAACCCTCGGGCAACTTATTTGCTCTCCTTTTTGTTCTCACCAAGTTGATTTAGGGCTAAGACGTTGCCCTCCACTGCCCCCGCCATGTCCCCCCTTCCTCCCCCAAGAGATCAGACATCCTGTCTTAGGGATTGTTTTGTAAATATGGAAAATGGCCATTTGGTATATTAGTACAGTACCAAAATTCCCATTGACTTCCTGGGTACGTGGGCATGCTCCTTTCAGTCCATTGTAAAAACTTCTCTTTAACAGTTAATGTAAGCGCGTATGAGAGACGAAAGATGAGCACATCAGTTATGCCTAGATCCCCTTGAATACACAGTATAAATCATGGGGCTGTGCATTTGTCTGGAAGCTGGGCAATCCTATTTTTAATTTGGTAATATTAAAATAAATGGCCAATAAATATTAATTCATTTGGTTGTCCCTGTAAAAACAGTAATAATCCATATTAACACATTAAAATATATCTACTTTCAATTTATCTAAACTGCTGCAAGGTGAAGAATAATAGTAGAAAGAAATATTCTGCAGTAGATTGAGAGTTTAAAGCACTATGCCTAGAACTAGGCCCAGCTGTTCAAAATTATATGAAAGCTTGGGTAGCATTTTTGTTTAACCCCATTTTGCCAGGTACTGTGAGGTCAGAAAATAAAAACATCAAACAGTAAATCTGTGAATAAATGTCTGCAACTTAATTAAACTTGATACATATTTAACTGTAACTATCCATTCTAATATTTCCCAGCAGCTAATCAGGCCATGCAATATTGCTTCTTGATTGTAAAGGGGCTTCTTGATCCAATGTGAGATGGAGCTCCGGTTAGCCTCTGCCCTCTATCCACTGGGCAATGGACCAAATTCCACACCTACCTTTTCCTTGTGTGTAGAATTTGGGCTCTTGTGAGGAGTGCCTTTAGCCTGTATATAATGCTGAAGTCCATCTCCTCTGTCCCAATCCTTACGTCATACCCAGAACACACACACTCCTAGCCCTCTGTGTGGAATTGGGATAAACTATGCCTGTGATAATGCTTTGCCATAAGGTGCACCTGAGTGTCAGGTCGCAGTGGATAAATGCCTACAGTTCATCAAATACCTAATTTAATAGATTACCACTTGCATGTAGGTTCCTGCAGTTATATTAATTCTATCCAGTGAATAGTGGAAAACAAAAAAATGTAGTCACTCATGCAATTTGTAGCAAGACAAATATTGCTTTCTTGACTCCAGATTAGTAGTTAACCATAGCCCAAAGCATATGAGGTGGCACAGCACATAACTAATAGCTGCAAACATATATTACCAGTGCTATTTGAACAAACCATTACTATCAAAAGAGTGTGCCTGATTATCCATTTTGCCCATTGCAGCAAGAATAGCAAATCCTGCCCTGCTTATATTTTATTTTCCTCCGTCTGGGTGGAAGAAGAGAGATCAAAGATGCCCTGATAAGCTGCAAACTCAAGCTGAACAAAACTCAGAATTTCTGTCCCATAGGGAACTCCAACATTTCAGCAATTCTTTGTGACCTATAGGGACAAAATGTTGAAATTTTAAAATTTGTTTTTGAATGGAAATTCTGAAAAATATTGATGCAGAAATGTTTCATTTTGGTTTATTACACTGTCCCAAAATGCTTCTCTTTGAGGCAGTTCAAAATTAAACTGCCTCATCCCATGCTAGATACACCCATTCTGCTCTGTGGGCCAGGCTCACTGCCTGAAGTTCATCTCCCAAGATAATCATCCGGTGATGGTGACTCCCATGATTCCCCATACAGCTTGGTCAGAGGACAATACAAATTGCATTATGGGAGATGTACTCCTTTTAGGAGACCAACCCCTGGGAAAGATTGGGGGCCTGACCTGCAGCTTCCATAAGGCAATGCATCACCCAGAAGAGAAATGCAGTTAAATGTGTTGTTGAACTGATTTGAAATTAAACATTTTGTGTTAGTTCAAAAAATGATATAGTCTATTTTTGGTCTAGAGGACCCCAAATTAAATATTGAGTTTAGATTTTCCCAATGGAAAATTGAAAACATCCTACAAAATCAAATATTTCTCTCAGAAAATTTCAATTTTGTAGAAACTGTATTTTCTGCCAGAAAATTCCCAAGCAGCCCTACTTCTAACCTACCAGTCTGGGCCATCAGATGCCTTGGCAAAGAAGGAGGTGGGCACCAGGGAAACTGACCCAGGAGGCCAGTGAGATTCTTCATTCTCTACAATGCAATGCACTGAAGTAGCTTGGAACTTCACACAGGTTCACTAAAAGTTAGAGAGTAGTTCTACACACATGCTTGAACTTAAAAATTTGTACCTACCTAGATACAAATTTTGAGATTTGAGGTTATGTTAGTAATGGTCTGAATACTTCTCGACATTGTAAATCTAAACTTTAGCAACGGTTACATGTTTAAAAGGGTAATGTAAAGAAGGTTGTGTTAAGGAACTGAAAGACATGAGGCCTGATTCCCCTCTGGAATGAAGCAGGAATAACTCTATATTGCTATAAATAGCAGAGGATTTGACCCACCATATTCATATTATTACAAGGATTGCAATTTGGCACATACCTATATGAATATAAACAAGTGACTTAACTTAAGAAATTCAATCTTCTGGTGTGCACAAGAGAATTAACCATGAGTGATTCTGATTTATTTTGATTACTATGAAGTTCATCAGTACTTGTTTCATTTCGGAAAGAAAAGAATAGTGTAAATGGGCCTAGAGACAGATTAAACATTCAGATATTTTACTTTTTATTTTACTTTGCTAGAACGGTCTCAGTTATTCTCTAATTTTTTTTTCTGGAGGACAGTTGCTGAAGCATGAAAGACTGGACTTTTCACCTTAATTAGCAAAAAGGAAATTTGTATTTATGTTTTGCTGTCTTCTAGTCATGACACAAGATGCTTTACATTTGTGTATGAGAATATATATTACTTGCAAGGGCTAACCTCCAGAAATTCGGATGTTTCATCTGGCTAAGTATCCAACACCCTTAGACTTATCCAAACTCCATTGATGTGGTCATTTGTCTGAAATCTTTTCAGGCTTTTCTTTTAAGATTTCCAGGATTTTCTGATCTGACCTAGGATCAAGAACTATTTGTGTTCTGTATTTCAGTATCTCCTCTTTCCTATTTCCAGCTTGATCTAATATCAGGAATTGCAGAGTGCAACAATTTATGGAGGCATGTTAAAAAAACAAATCAATAACAAGAAGAACATAAAGAAAAAAGAGGCTAGACTCTGGTTTGATTAAAGTTGACTCCAAATTTGATTGAAGGCTTGGATCAATTCTTGTCACCTTACAATTATTATAAGTAATTACAAGTAAATATTATCATAATGGGAGTTAGGTCTCTAGGTGTTTTTGAAAGTCCCATTAGACACCATCTGCATTTAGGTGCCTAAATACCTTTAAAAATCTGGACCTAAGTTATTAGGAACTACTGTAAATATTTCTGGCTCAGCCCACTGCCTGCTCAACCATATTTGGGGCACAACTGCAATTAGTGTAAATTATCATATGCCAATTTCAATAGAGCTATGACAATACACCATGTCCCTGCAACACAGCTGAAGGTAAATGGGGGAGAGCAAGGAGATGTATACCTTATAATCTGCCCCCCATTCCTTCTGAATTGAGAAAGTGGGTGGAAATTGGGTAGTCTTAGTTCCATCACCCAGTGTGTTGGCTCATAGAACTGAGCCAGCGGTAGGCTGCAGTAGATAAGTTCCCTTTTGAAGCAACAGAGGTACAGAAAAGGAACTGTGACTGGGAGGTAAGGCTCAGTCTAGCTCTTAGAGTACACAGTTGATGATAATGCTTTTATTTCTACACTAACTTTGATCAAATAGTTGCAGTTGAAATTTTCATGACACTGTGTGTAACATTTTGAGGATCATCTCAGACCAATAAGGGGTTGCCTGCCTGGTATCCCTGGGCACTTTAAGTGCTTTGCTGTTGTGGCCCAGAGCCTGGACACCAACAGCTAGCAAATAAGCATGCAGGTCCCTAGGTGTGCGTACATGTGCAGCTCTGGTTCAGCACTCTGACCCCAGCAGCCTGCCTACAACACAACACCCCCAATCTGGTCTCCATCAGCCTTACTTACTACATGTAGAGTGACCCCAACACACTGCCAGTCCTGAACTCCCCCAAAACAGTCTGCTCTGATGTGCCCAGCCTTCTCCTGGAACACTAAGAGAAGTAATAAGGTTTGTTGCTCCTTTAAAGAATCAGTACAGCACAGTTTATTAATTTAATTGGGGGCAAATACATCCTTTCCTTCAAACACAGCACTGAATAGGTTTATAGTAGAAGTCAAACAAGTTTATTAACAAAAGAGCATAAATTAAGTGATATCAAGTAAAAGAGATGGTTACAAGCAAAGAAAAGTGAAAGCATGCATCTAAAAGTGTAAAACTTAATCTAGCACGATACACTGTTTGTTCAATATGGTTTTTCTTACCGCCAATCTCCTTTCCACCTTTTTACTGGCTGGCCTAGCCACGACCCATCACAGAGATCAAATCACTTGGTTGGTTTGTCTCCTTAAAATGAGGGATAAAGATGAACTCTCTCTGTTCCTTATTTTCCCAAAGGGATGTCTGTGTCTTATAAATCAGGAATACCTCCAGGGGATTCAGTCTCCTGTGTTTTTCTGGGATGCACAATCCATGCTAATTCTCTCTCTCTCTCTCTCTCTCTCTCTCTCTGGTTCAGGATCAGGATAATCCCCACTGGTTTAGCTTGACAGCTTTGTTTACTGCTAATATGTAAAATGAGGTAAACCTACATTCTCTTGTCTCAGACAGACCTTTTATCACCTTTGCATGGCTAGGCTGTCTGGTCTTAAACATGTTGTAGTAACATCATACAGAAGCAATTTACAACTTCACATATAGCATTAACCCATGCATTTTACAATATTAATGACCAGCATGTTGTTAGTTTTCATACAACACCTCACAAGGAATATTTTATACAAATATTATTGCACTAGTGTGTATGGTGTGCACAGGTGTGCCTAAGGTCACACTTATATTTATTACATTACATTAGAATCCAGCATTTCTTTTCCTTAGGTCTTTTCTACAGGCAGTATTCTCTGTCTGATTCTTGGCCAAGATTTACTAAGGTGACCAGTTATTTTTGGATGCCTCAATTTTTGGGTGTCCAACTTGTGACATTCTGAAAATCAGGCCTCTTTAAGGTATGGTTACTTTCTGAATTCAGGCCTTTAAAAAGGTGTCTGAAGTTGAGCACCCAAAAATTTGAGGCACTGAAAATTTCTACTCACATCAGCAAATCTTTCACTCTTCAAACAGAATACTTAGGTTTTCTGGCAGGAGTTGCAGTATGCCCGAACCTTTATTAAACTTAAAAAATATATATTTATTATAAATAAATATGAAGCTGAGTATTTTGTATGGGGTGCCAAGTTTCAAGCTAAGATTTCTTTTTACAACCAAGTCAATAAACCCTTAATAGGGGATTGTAAATGAAAAACCTGATACTCTGCCCAATTATTATGCTGCCGATGCTGTAGTTATGTTGTTTTATTATTAATTCAAAAAGAATTATCCTTCAGAAATGCATTTCACATCACAGCCAAGGCCACATACTACTGCTTAATTTGCATTTCCTTTTCTTGTTGGTATTTAAAAATGAATATTTGGTTTAAACACACTTAACATCTTGTCATCATAGGAATAGTGTTGTTAATGAAAAGTTCCAGTGTTCCTTAGCTTCTTATTAGTCATAGGTAAGGATTTTCAGCCTGTTTAGTAAGATTTGTTTACTATGCACAGTGTCTCACCAATGTCCCACAATATGTGAGAATGAGAAGCCATCACTCTTGTGGGAATGAATAAATTGTATAAATCTTAATGTTGAATTGGTCTGGAAACCTGAAATTGTTACATGATTAAGAAACCCATTCAGATGTCTTTTGAGTCTCTTATTTTCTCTCTTTGAAGCTTTTGCTGTTGGTTTTTCACAGGATATTAAGCATTAGAAATGTAAATGAAACCGTATGGAATTCAAGAAACCTAATTAGCCATCATGTGTAGTTTACCTATCAATCATAGGTCACATTTAATTAGTGGACCGATAGAAAATGAAAAAGTTATAGAACTTCTGTGGTTACCCCTGCTATGTAACTGCAGCAGTAGCTGGGTTTTTGCAGTGCAGATGTTGGTAATTTGCCATTGAAAACCACTAGTATCAGATGCTTAGAGCCAGAAAATGGCTTTAATTATTTCCTCTTTGGAGCAGTAATAGCCTTTATTTTAAGATTGCCAAGGTTGGAATTTGTTTGTATTGGCTATTTCTTAGCACACTCACAATATGTTTCTCTACCTGCACCTGCCATTCTTGTTACTGTATTAGAGCTGCTTTACTGGTGCTGCGATTAAAGAACAGGGAGCGTGCTTCTGTGGGGCTGCAGCATCTGGAGGCCACCATCATGAGACTATTTTCTCTGGCCACCAAAGATTAACTTTGGGTTTTTTTTATTCATTAAGTGTAGAATATTGAAAATAGAAAATAATTCAAGAATCTCTTGAATATAAAAACCGCTTTGGGAGAGACTAAGCTAAGAAAGCATAATAGTTTAATGGAAAGTTAAGAGAATATATCTTTACGTGTTACACTAGTAAACAGGGATATTCTGCCTCAGACTACTGATGTTGATTATTAATTTCCTCATAGATCATTGGTAAGGGAAGCTCTTTCATTTATGACTCTAACACTTGGACTCTGATCCTATAATACACTGTGTGTGGGAGGACCTTTTTGGTTCTCTCTTTTCAGTATATCCACAAGGTTACTACTTTTGTTTTATTTACTATCTCCAAAGTGACACAGAACAACTCTCTTTTGAGTACTCCCACAACACATCTGAATTAGGAAAATTAAATAGAGATAAACCAGTGAGTGAAATATAGGAAAAGTCTGCAACACAGCACTGGTAATTGTGGCAATTAATAATCATTTTGACTTCCTAACACGAATGAATTTGGGACAGAAATAAGCTACAATACAACTATCTATATTGTATTTGCTTAGATCTATTGAAACTGATGATATGTCCATGAAGCTGATTATTTTATCTCCTACTTTTGAAGCATTGCTGTAGGTAAATGATGGAATGCGTTAATATTTCTCTGAGATTTTTTTCAGAGAACCATATGCAAGAAGTCCTGGGTTGAGCACTTAGGGTGGGATCCACAAAAGTATTTAAGTGGCTAAACCCTGTCTTTAGGTGCCACTGCAATCCACAAATCTGCTACTTGCCTGCCGCTGAACACTGCAGGCTCATAAAGTCGCTTAGCGTCTAAATTATTTTTTTTTCCAGTAGAAGTTCCCTAGGCACCTATGTGTCTGCCTCTGAGCATGAGCCTTGCTCTGGACACCTGGTTGCCTGTCTCTAGCCTAAGTCCCAGAGCATTTCACAAACTGGAGAAGATAAGCATTGGGCCACCTGAGTCTCGTGTGGGGCCCAAGCTAGATAGCACTCAGAGGCGATCTACTAAATTGGGCTCCTTAAGCAAGTTCACACAAAACAGCTAGAGGGAGGGGGAACAAGAACCTTTCTCATAACCTTTAACCCAGATTTTAGGGTATGTGGGAGATCCTTTGAAATCCACCTGAGGGGGAGGAGGGATTTGAGAGGTCTATGGAACATTATGATGTGGGTCTCTCTCAATCTGTTTTATTTAAGTTGTTCCACTTTTAGTTAATATTAATTTGTCCAGAAAGGGATTTAGAACAACTCTACAGCCTAGTGTTTAGGGCCTTCACCTGAGAGGTGGCAAATCCTTTTTCAAATCCCTTCTCATCAGGTGGAGTGGAACATGAACCAGGGAGTTTACCCACATCCCAGAGGAGTACCTTATCTACTGGGCTTATCCTCTCTCTCTTCCCCCAGGTTGTTTTGCATGAACTTGCCCGAGGAGCCCAATCTGGAAGGAGGCCTCTTAGCACACACAGTGAATCGGACTCTGCACGCAATTTCGGCAGTCAAGCATCTGTCTTCCCTGTTTGTGACTCACAAACAGAGAGGTGCCTCTCTAGGTCTAGACTCAGGTTCCAAACTCAGATTGGGGGGTGAGGCTTAGCATACATTAGCCAACTTAGGCAGCTCCCCACCTCACGTGCTGGCTTTGTGGATGGTGTTGTAAGGCACCTTCCTCTTGCCAATGACTGTACAGGAGCCTATGTGTCTAATTCAGGCTTTGTGAAGTGCAATGTTGTTCCTGCGATTTTCTAGGCACCTAAATGTTAAGTGTTGTGATGCTTAGCATCACAATACTCAAGTCCCATTTGTGGATCTGAGCTTTACTGACTCATGATACTAGATATTCAGACATACTGAGTCTTCACCAGGCAACTAAAGATGAGCTTTAACATCACCTAGAGACGGCTAAAAAATGTAGAACTCTGAGAACTTTAATATTAATGTTCTGGAGCCCAATGAAATTACTCACTGATGTTAATGGGTGCATTTCTAACAGTGTCTTCAATCAGCTTTGGATCAGGCCCCAAAAAAAGAAGTGAAATCACTTGACAGTGACTCCAGGACTTGTGTGTTTGTTTTATTCCTGGTCTGCATAGTCATGCTGTGTTAAGTTGGGCAAATGATGAAACCTCTGTGCCTCAGTTTACTTATCTGCAAACTGGGATAATACTTTCCTATCTCACGGAGGTGTTTTAATTCATAAATGTAAAGTGCTTTGAGATCCTCTTTTGGAGGGATTAAATGGGCCTGATCCAAAGCCCACTGCAATCAGTGGGAATCTTCTTTTAAAAACTTCAGTGACCTTTGGGATCAGATCCTAAAAGAGAAAAGTATCCTTATTAATGAAGATATTCATGCAAAAACAATGTATTTGGCCTGCAATTTCCTTTGAAATTCAGCATTTCAGATATTTGTAAACACATATATAGTAAGAGTGAATTCCCACATGGATTAGCCTCTTTCTTCTTTTGACCATACACTGCATAGTCTGTCACCAAGAATACTAGTGTAAGATCATAAATTCAACATTAATGCCTCTTATTAGGACAAAAGAGGAAGAGAGTACAGGCTTGGAAGGAGAAAAGCATTACTTATAGACAAACACGAAAATCATTTTTATTTAAAATTTATTTAAAATTTAAAAATGAAGGTAAAGTATCTGGTTTAGATTGTTATCCATAAGAGATGGTTAGCAAAGAAGTTCTTTAAATGGTTAAAAACTCACTTTTAGGTTTGCAATATGTTGGCTATTAATTTCACCCAATGTTTACCACACAGTAGAACAAGAGCTTGTAACATATTTTAACAAAAGCCCAAATTTCATTGAGTTTGTGGTTTCATTTCCAGTACTTTTTGCAGCATAAATAAATATAATAAAAGAAATCGGGGATAAAAGCACCATTGATTTCCCCTTGAACTCAGTGTCCCAGGGCCTGATCCAAAGCTGAAGTTAGTAGAAAGATGCTCATTGATTTCAATAGGCTTTGGATCAGGCACCAAATGCTTTGTCCAAATGCTTTTTGCAGTGCACATTTTTACACAATGATACATTTTTTTAAAATCAGTATTCATTTTAAAAACCACAGTACAATAGTCTATGGTAATCATAACAAAAACTACCATATCAGTATTATAAGACTCACTTGACCATTTCTGTAGTATACAATACTTTTATATGGGTATATTTTTAAAATACTGATAAGATTCTTATAAACCCTATAGAACATTTAATTTACAAATAATTAATCTGGAGTTATAAAATACCCTCTTCTCTGTCTGTCTATGTTTGGTAATGTTTCCTTTACCAAAGGGATGTCTTTGTCCATGACACACATTTAACTACAAGGTTGATATCCATGTACTGGAGCACGGTGTCATCAAAACTCAACTCAAAGCTGAAACCATTTTGGAGTTTTGCAAAGAATGATGAATTGTGATAAATGGAGATAAATTATTAAAATTTCAGCCTTTCTAGGTCCTAGCAAGTTATGACAGCAAATAAACCTTCGGAGAGATTTATTTTTGGTCTTAGCAGCTAGATATCTGGATTGGGACTGCTCTGGAGCTCTCTAACTGCCATGAGTGAACTTGCTTATCACAGGAGCCTGCAAGCACCCATATAGTACTATAATGTATTACAAGCCTCCTCTCCCATCCTTCATATAATAATGAAATAAATGAAGAAAGCCAACATTTTTCTAGAAAAAGTTCCAGCACCCCTTCCCCATCACCTCCAAGGATGGAGGGTGGAACAGAGGCGTTGCTGAAACATAAGGTAACATTCATAATTAAATCACTCTACCATTACCTTTTTTCAAACAGCATTTGAGTGTTTGTGTATCTGAAGGAAGCCTGACACCTGTCTGATGTCAAGTAGAGGAAGCAGATATATTGGTGAGAACCACTCCACAGTATTACCAAATGTGAGATAAAATGTCTTTTCAAGCATGTGAAGCCCTCCAGAATGATATGTTTAGCAGTCATTTGCATCATTCTACAGATTAATCAGCCTAGATATTTTTCAAATATTATAAACTATTTAAGGCCTGATTTATTTGTCCTAACCTGGGCGGGACTACCATTGACTATCATGGGAGTTATGCGGAAATGAGGACTGTAGCATGGAGACCCTGTATAGAATTTTCTAGGACTTTCATGTTTCAAATTAGACACATGCTTAAGAACCTTTCTCAGTTAGGGCTACAAAGGAAGTGGACACTGATAATAATAGAAAATTGCCTAACAAATCTCTCCTAATGTTGTAAGAGTTTCTCTTCAGCTAGAAACACATACATAAGGGTTTTCTAATCTTTCGATAAATATTCTTAATCTTTTAGAAATGACGACAGAAGAAAATTCACTAACCTGAATATTTATAAAGTTTGCTAGGCAGTTAATATTAAAAATATTTTATTTTCAAAATGAATATCTCTGTCAGATCTAATTAAATTCTACATAAAAGACTATACATGACTTCCTGATGAATGTCTGTGACGTGTAAAGAAGCATAGTAGAATTTTGTTAAACTGTGCACTTTATAATCCACATACACACAGTAATTTCTTCCCAACTCTCAGCAAAGATTTAATTGCAGATTCCGTAGTGAGCTCTATATTACTAAAATTTCATTATTTTGCAAAATTTGCTACATGATACGTGTATATAATGAAATATATTGTTGTTAAATTTAAAGAACTATAAGCACAAGAAATACATTAAATGAGCATTATCCTCGCTTTTTCATGTATTTGTTCACTTGCTGACTAATAGGCCAAATTCAGTAATTCCCCATGGGTCTCCCAATCATAATAAGCATGAATTATTGTACTCATAGATGCTGTTCTGTCCCATAATGCATCATTATGCTTCTTGTAGTATCTTACTGATTTCAAAGATCAAATTACACCAGGACCCAGCAATAGAGGTACTGACTTGAAACAGACACATCCTGTAACGAATGTCACTACATTTGACAAGACAAATATATTAATAAACATATTTCTTTATTGGGACAAACAATTTTACATTTAACTGAATCTACACTTTGAGAGCCTTCAGGACAACTGCCTGAATCTCTTATATGGCTAATTATCTATAAGTATATAATTATTCTACAGTTTGCAACTGGAATGCAATATTGAATAACTAATTTGAAATTGAGATGATGTAAACGGGCAAGAACAGAATTCATTCTTAAATAAAGTAGTTTAGACTTCCCTAGACAATCAATCAAAACCATATATTTTTCTAATTCTGAGCAGGTTAGATGTTAAAGTAGCTGAACATTTTAGGTCAATATAAAGCAACCTAAATTATTTATTTATTTTCATACTAGGAATTTGAGAAGTACTTCAATATCACAAATGACCAGTAGCAGTTGTGCCTGTAACTTTCAATAAGCATCTTCAAGCCTCCATGAATCATAGAATCATAGAATCATAGAATATTAGAGTTGGAAGGGACCTCAGGAGGTCATCTAGTCCAACCCCCTGCTCAAAGCAGGACTAACCTCAGCTATATCATCCCAACCAGGGCTTTGTCAAGCCTCAGCTTAAAAACCTCTAAGGATGGAGATTCCACCACCTCCCTAGGTAACCCATTCCAGTGCTTCACCACCCTCCGAGTGAAAAACGTTTTCCTAATGTCCAACCTAGACCTCCCGCCCTGCAACTTGAGACCGTTGCTCCTTGTTCTGTCATCTGCCACCACTGAGAACAGCCTAGCCCCATCCTCCCTAGAACCCCCTTTCAGGTAGTTAAAGGACGCTATCAAATCCCCCCTCATTCTTCTCTTTTGCAGACTAAACAAGCCCAGTTTCCTCAGCCTCTCCTCATAAGTCCTGTGCTCCAACCCCCTAATCATTTTTGTTGCCCTCCGCTGTACTCTCTCCAACTTGTCATTCTTATATCCTCTTCTAAGTGTACTGTGTAGAATGATCATATGATCTGGCAGTGACTGACCTGGTCTACACTGGCGTCTTAGGTCAATTTAAAGTCCCTTAATTCGAATTAATTACACCCGTGTCTACACTGGCACCATTGTTAATTCGAATTAAGGTGCCTGTAAAATAGACTTAATAAGACCACCTCTGCAAGTGGTGTAGCACCTAATTTGAATTTGGTAAATCGAATTAGAGTCAGTGTAGATGCAATGTGATTTAATTTGAATTAATTGACCTCCAGAATGTATCCCATAATGCCCCATTTTGATCACTCTGGACAGTCACACTGGGCTGCTCTGTGGTCACACTAGCAGGAAAAGTCCCCTCCCCTCAAGCCCTGGGAAGATTCAAATTCTCATTTCCTGTGCTTGCTGCCAGCGTGGAGAGAGATTTGCCACAGTTCTCAGCATGGCTACTGCAAAGCCCAAACGTGCTCCAGCATGGAGTTGACCAGAGGTCTTAGACCTCATCAGGCTGTGTGGCAAGGAGTCCGTTCTGGCTCAGCTCAGAGCCAGCAAAAGGAATCTGGACATTTATGGAAGATATCACAGGGCATGCTGGAGAAGGGACACCAGAGGGATGCTCAGCAGTGTTGAGTGAAGATCAAGGAGCTGCGCCAGTTGTATCAGAAAGCCAGGAAAGCTAACAGCTGCTCTGGCTCATCTCCCAAAACATGCAGGTTCTATGATGAGGTGCATGCAATTCTCGGTGGGGATCCCACTACGGTGCCTCCCCGCAGCATCAATACCTCTGCTAGTTCATAGTCCATGATCAATGAGGCGGACTCTGTGGACGAGGAGGAGGAAAGTGTGGAGAGCAGGGTGCAGGAGAGCGGGGTGTCCGTTCTCCCACAAATTCAGGAGTTATTTCTGACCCCCGAGCAGTCCTTCAGCACACAGGACAGCACAAATGATCCTGTGGAAGGCACATCTGGTGAATTTTCTTTCTTATTAGCATTTCTGTCCTTGTACATTGGGTGTGGGGGACACGAGGGAGATCTTAGGCATTTCGTTGGCTGTACTGGGTGGTAACCCAGGGCTCAGTTTTTTTTATGTGTTGAGAAATGCTATGTTTATCATCAGTTGATATCACATGGAAAATTTAATGTATGTAATCTGTTATCCCTCCCTCACCTGGAAAAACTTTTCAGGGGAGGGCTGCCTTGTTCCTCCATGGTAGGATTCTTCTCTGCAATCAAGGTAGCCAGCATCATGGCTTCCTGTATTTTAAGCCTTGTCTCCCCCCCCCCCCCCCCCACGCCATCCGCAGTTGCTCTCTGTAAGGGTTTGAAAAACAAGCAGAGATTTCCCTCACCACTACCACCACCACCACGCCATCCACAGTTGCTCTCTGTAATGGTTTTATCTACAAGCATAGAGAGGAAATCATTTGCTACATTGTTTCATGGTCTAATTATCGTAATTGTTACATTTCCATCAGTTTCTTTAGTATGCTAACTGTGGCTCTCTTGTTATTTTTCTTTCATTCTGTAGACACTTCAGCAGACCCTTAAGAAATGCTGCAGACAGACTGTCTCAGATTCGAGAAAGGAAAAAAAAAAAGCAGAGATAACATGTTTTCTGAGCTCATGAATGCCTCATCAGCTGCAGAGACAGAGCAAAGAGCTTAGAGGCTGACCTTTTCCCAGAGGATGGAGAGGGTCACGGACACTCACAGACAAATGCAGGAGACTGATCACAGCATCATGCAGGAGATGCTGCGACTCCTGCGAGACCAGTCAGACATGCTCCGGCATCTTGTGGACCTTCAGGAGGAGCGGAGGCAGGACAGAGTCTTGCTGCAGCCCCTCCATAATGATCCTCAGCCGAGGGCTATGCTGTCCTCCACCTCCCCCGCACCCACGAGGTCTCAGAGGAGATTGTCCAGGATGCAGTACGTGCTCTCCTCCACCCCAGCAAGCTACCACCCTACCCCTGGAGAAAATGAATGAATTCTCACCTCTTCCCCTTCCCCCATGACTTGAATGTTAAAAAATAAAGTTTTGCATCATTCCAAAAGATTTCTTTATTAAATTATATCTTGTTCAGGAGGAATTTGTCAGTCACAGATATCGAAGGGGAATTGGGGGGGAGGGATCATCAAAGGCAAACAACATACATGAACAGAAATCACTCCTGCATCTCACTGCAGAACCTGGTTTTCAAAGCTTCCCTAACGCAAAACGCTCCACGGTTAGCTCTCTGCGCAGTGCTGGCATCTGGCTGCTCATAACTGGCAGCCAGTCTTTCTGCCTCCACAGCCCAACCCTGGGGGAACCGCTCACCCTTTGCTTCACACACATTATGAAGAACACAGCAAGCAGATATCACAGAAGGGAGGTACTTCTCACTCATGTCCAGTCTAGTGAGGAGATTCCTTCATCTACTCTTTAAACACCCAAAGGCACGTTCTACAACCATTCTGCAACTGCTTAACCTCTTATTAAAACACTCCTTGTCACTGTCAAGGTGCCCAGGGTATGGCTTCATTAGCCAAGGGGGCAAGGGGTAAGCAGGATCCCCAGTATCACTATGAGCATTTCCACACCCCCGAGGTCAATTTTTTGGTCAGGGAAGAAAGTGCCCGCCTGCATCTTAGAGAACAGTCCCAAGTTATGAAATTTATGAGTGTCATGCACCTTCCCAGACCACCCCATACTGATGTCTGTGAAACAACCCCTGTGATCCACAAGCCCCTGCAGGACCATGGAAAAGTACCCCTTGCGGTTTATGTACTCGGTTGCCAGGTGTGCAGGTGCTAAGATGGGGATGTGTGTCCCATTAATGCCTCCCCCCCCTGCAGTTTGGGAAGCCCATAGTGTCAAACCCCTCCACTATGTCCTGCACATTTCCCACAGTCACTACCCTTCGTAGCAGAAGTCTATTTATGGCACTGCACACTTGATTCACGGCTATGCCCACTGTAGATTTACCGACTCCAAATTGATTCCCAACCGAGCGGTACCAGTCGGAGGTTGCCAGCTTCCAGAGAGTGATGGCGACTCTCTTCTCCACTGTCATGGCTTGTCTCAAGTGAGTGTTCACATGCTTCAGGGACAGTGACAGCTCCAAGCACAGTTCCAGAAAAGTAGCCTTTCACATACAAAAGTTTTGCAGCCACTGATCATCATCCCACAGCTGCATAACGATGTGGTCCCACCAGTCTGTGCTTGTTTCCCTGCACCAGAACCTGCAGTCCACAGACGGCAGATGACACGTTACAGCCTGCAGCAATCAGGAATTGTTCTGGCAGGGCAGCCATGGTGGCATAGGTGTATTACCTGCTTTGCCTTCTTGTTCTATTTCTAAAGTACTCCATGATAAGCCATGATGTATTTGTCACGATCAGAATTATAGTGCAGAGTTCAGCTGCCTCCATGTCTCTGCAGCAATGGCGATCACGGGGATTAAAAAAACAGCGCAAAAATCCTTTTCCTGTTTGTTTGGGGGGTGGAAAGGGTGTGGGAAGCAGCACTGCATCCTGGGACGATGACACTAGACAATGGCTAGTTGCACTGTGGGATAGCTGCCTGCATTGTACTGCTTTCTAATTTGAATTAAGACTGGCCAGTGTGAACACAAGAGACCAACGCAAACAGCATAGTGTGTACACTCTGCTGCAATTTCTATAAATCGGCTGCTGAAAGTCGAATTAAACTAATTCGAATTAGCGCTGCAGTGTAGACATATGCCTGGTCTACACTGGTGGCTTAATTCGAATTAAAGTCCCTTAATTCGAATTAATTACTCCTGTGTCTACACTTGCACATTGTTAGTTCGAATTAAGGAGTCTTTAAAATCGAATTAATAAAACCACCTCTCCAAGTGGATTAGCGCCTGAAGCGCATCAGTTAATTCACATTAGTGTGAGTGTGGCAATGGGACTTAATTTGAATTAATTGGCCCCCAGACTGTATCCCATGATGATTTCAGTACCCTCCCCCAAAGCAGCCCTGGGAAGATTTAAATCTTCATTTCCTGTGGTGAATGGGTTTAAAATCCAAGCTGCAATCACCCCTCCTCCCCCCCACACACACACAACAAGCCCTTTGCACTTTGTCCCTTTAAGGGTTTGAAAATTTCACCACTCCCCCCTCCCCGCGTGGTGAATGCCTTTTAAATGCCAGCAGTGAGAGGAAATTCTTTGCTACATTGTTTCAGTGGACAATCATGGAAATTGATACTTTCTTAAGAGTTTATTCACAGTGCTACATGTGGATATATTATATCACGCTTTCCATCAGTGAAATGGAAACATTTGTATCATTGTATTAATATACTAACTGACTCCATTGTTATTTATCTTAATTCTACAGACACCTGTAGAATCAAAATCAAAGGCAAGCAATATACAGAGGGTGGTGGGGGAAGCATAAAAGGCAAACAGCATACAGTTCTAAAGTAATCCAGAATAAACTGCGATGTATTTGTCACAGTCAAAATGAGAGCATAGTTCAGCTGGCTCCAGGTGCCTGCAGCAATGGCGATCGGGGAAGTAAAAAAACAGCATGAAAATCCTTTTCCTGTTTGTTTGGGGGTGGGGGAAGAGGGTGGGGGAAGCAGTGCTGCATCCTGGGATGATGACACTTGTCACAATAGCCTCTATGGTTAGTTGCACTGTGGGATAGCTTCCCACATTGCACTGTTTTCTAATTCGAATTAAGGCTGGCCAGTGTGGATGCAGGAAACCAGCACAAACACTGTAGTGTGGACAGTCTGCAGTGCTTTCTATAAATCACTTTCTGTAATTCAAATTAAGCTCATTCGAATTAGTGCTGCAGTATAGACATAGCCATAGCCTAATACATGATATCCAGGCAGATACCTTAGCTCGTTTATGGAGCCATGATCATTTACTCCAACAGAATCTGACCCCAAATGTTTCTGATTCATTCCCTTTTTTGGTGCAGCCCTTTGTATGCTGTATCTCTAAATCGCCTACTGGGTGGTATGAATACATTCAGTGAATACAGTGTTCTTGTTAGTTCTTCTTTTTATAGTGATTCAAATGCCAGTGCTTAATACTTTATCATAATTTACTCACTTATCTAGGTGTTACATTTTATGGCTTGTATGAAGAACTTTCCTGATGCAATTTGTACTATCATTGTGTAGCTAAGTGGTGGCAATAGTTTCCTTCAGTTTCTGTCTAGTTATTTTCCAGCCATATTTTTATAACTCCTTAAAAAACCTTCCTTTTGTGTTAAAGATCTGTGTGCCCTGCTTTCTTTTTCAAATAGAAATGGATGATTTAAAGTATCCTGTCCTTTGTTTTTTTTAAGCATGGATGTTTTAAGGGCTAGAATTTTACTTAAATATTTGTTGATGCTTGGTCCTGCTGCAAAACTGTACTAGCATTTGCTTTACAAAAAAAGATTTATAAGAAAAAAAATCAACAATTTCAACAAAATACTTTATTAAATCCTTAAGGAAACTTTTCGGTACAATAGTTCAATTTTCTCTTGGATTAAAATTGAGATTTCTTTAATTGTTGCATTTGATGGTAATCTGATTTAAAGTATGGCTATAATAGAAGAAACATGGAGGCACAAGACTCACAATGACTAACAGCAGTACAATACTGGAATGGCAGAAGCAACATTTGGAATGTTGACTCAGCAATCAGCTTTGGTATTCTTTTCTGTTTTTCATACTAGCAGTATAGTTACAGAATTATGAGTCTGTCAATTACACTAGTGCAAAACAGTCACTTTGTTAAAGTCAATGTAGTTAGACTGGCTTTAAAGCCAGCATACGTGGCAGCAGAATTGGGCACTATGAATTTTGATGGAAAGCATATGGCATACACCAGAGAACATTCCATTAATGAATGATGTAATTGTAATTCCTTCATCCATTCTATATAATTAAAGGTCTTATGTAAATCTGGGCCAGCATCCATTCTGTATAATTAAGGGTCAGAATCATATGTAAAGTTGGACCAGCCAGGTTATGAGAATGGGTCATCTCTTCAGAAAATATAGAAAAGAACACTCAGTGGAAACATAACAGCTGAAAGACAGGGAGATGCAGTCAGCTAAAGTTAAACATTTAAATCAATATGGCCCTGGTTCTGCAAAAACTTATTTCTTGGAACTATTCAATGTGTAAACTTAAACACATGCATAAGTCTTTGTAGGATTGGGGCCTATATCATCTAAATATGTGGCCTGATTTTCAGAGGTGTTGAATATACACATTTCTTATGTGAATGCATTGTCGCTTTTAAAAATCCTTTTATTAACAGAAATGAAAAGGGTTTTCTTCCTTACTCTGTAGTTCTTCTTACTACCCTAGGGAAAGTCATGAATCAAGTTGTCACATGAGCAGACAGACTGCTTGATCCTTTAAGTACTTAAGGATTGACTTACTGTATCTCCAAAGCACACTTTTAGGCACTACACATCGTAAATTGTTACTATAAGCATATTTATTTGAACTGAAAATTTAATAGAAATGTAAACTAATTCCAATAATTACTATAGGGATTGGTTGAAAACACAAATTATTGAAAATCTGAAATCTGAAACAGTGAAAACATTTTTTTTGTTTTTGTTTTAGTTACTTCTGTGTTTCACAGCATTTACACCTTAATGGTGAAATTTACCCAGCCCAGGGTCCTCTGCAGTGCTTTAGCTCTGTATAAGAATTGTATAGGAGGTTGGCTAGATGAATGGCAATGCAGAAGTGCCTTGTGCTTCCTACCTGCAAACCATAGAGCTGATCTCTGCAAGACTATTGTAGAAAGTCATTTGGGGGTGTGTAAGAAGAAGGACCATGGATCTGTGTTTACATGTATCTAGAAGTCTGTGCAATTGGGACTGTGACTGCTGTTTCCAGCCTGTCGTCTGGAGTTGTAACTGTCAGGGATTCTGAAGGTTGAGTGGAGCCAGTATGTGAGCCCCAATGTGTAGCTCATACCTTGAAGAGGGATCAAGTAACCCTAACCTTCTAGCACTCTACTTACATACAGCTAAGTTATTTGGGCTTTGTGCAGGTAGAGTGGAAAAGGGGTAGTGGTTTGTTTTTATTACCCATTCATGCAGATTTTGAAAGGAGAAAACCAAGTGAGCTAAAAACAAGTATAGATGCTGTGCTGATAGTTGCCAAACCATGTTTCGGGGGAAGGGAGGGGAAAGGCCCTATGTCTGCTTTTTGTGTAACCATTTGAATCGTCACTCCAGGAAAATTAGTTTTGATGTGATCTTAAATTGTCTGACATCTGTATCCTATTAGAAGTGACACATGGAAACACCTTCAACATACTGAATTTAGCACCATATCAGCAACTTAAAGTTAACAGGAAAAACTGGTAAAATCATTGCTTCCTAGTTTTTGCTGAAACACACCTCTTGTCATTTCACAGGATCATAGTGTAGGCTTGATTCCTGCGTTAGCAGGGGTATGGATCCATTATTATGATGAAATTACCAATAGCTGAAATTAAATTCAGCATGTAATTTGAGACTATAATATACCGAGTGTTTTTGTTTTGTTTTGGCTTTTTTGCTCATTGAAAAAGATGTACAGATTGATGCCAAAAACAAGTTTTTAATCATGTCGACATTTGTGTCCAGTGGTTTGATGTTCATAATCCCAAACCGTAAAAATATTAGACAGCTGATTGTTTTATTTAGTTTAAGAAACTAATTTAAAGTCAGATTAGAGTAGCTAAACTCTAGATTCCACAAATGCTTACTAGTTGATTAAAAGTTATAAGAAAATCAAAAGATATCTGAAATCATTCATATACTGTGATTATAGTAACAATGCGCAAGGTGAAGAGTTTTCATTTCCAGACTCCTTTATTCTACCTCCAGTTTCCTTTGTTTCTTTCCCTATTCACTGTTTCATAGTTCTTTGATTATCTCCACAGGTTCCCATAAGCTTCTGTGGCAACTCTCAGCTTTTTTTTTTTTTTTTCTATGAGCATATCAACCTTTAAATAACTTCTAAGTTCATATTAAGTCTATGATTGAGGATTTAGGCCACCAAGATCTAGAGAGTCATTGGAGTAGGGAAACTGGATCCTGGATCTTCCACATCCTAGACTATACAGTCTTTCTCATTCCTCTCACACAAAATGCCTGAGGGGAGAGACGATCTCCCGTATATCTTTTAGCCACAGTGGTTCGGGTACTCACCTGAGAGGTGGCAGATCCTTGTTCAAATCCCTTCTGACCTTCAGGCTGAGGGGGACTTCAGTGTGTGTGTCTGTGGGGGGAGGGAGAAGAGAGGAATCTCCCACATCCTTCACATCCCAGGTGAATACCCTAACCACTGGGCTAAAAGCTATATGGGAGGTCCTCCACCTCCTTGGCCATTTTGGGTGAGCCTGCAGGAGCACCTGATCTGGTAAGCAGCCTCTGAGCATGCTCACCAGATATGGGCAAATAGGTGTTCCTTTGCCTAGTATGAGGCTGCAGTGAGTATGCTCAGAGACCTAGGTGTGTAGGAAACTTTTACTGCAAAACAATTAGGCATTGAGTGAGTTTAGGCACAAACAGGGTTCAGTGGCAGCTGAGTGAGGGGTTGTGAATATCAGTGGCATCTGATTTTGGCATTTAAGCAGCTAAAGTGGCCTCCCAGGTAAGTGCTCTAACCATCAGCCTATGAAATCATTGGGCCACAGAGAGTATGCATGAGTGACTCTGTAGCCAGTGGTGGTTGGTAAACCCAAGATCCCATCCCCCTGCTCCAATTAACTTTTTAAAATTATTTCTCCACAGTGGAACAGCTTCTACAATAGGGAATGGGGGAGTTTCCTCCCCTCCACACCATCACCACCAGAATATCCCATAGCCTAGTGATTAGGGCATGCACATGAGAGGTGGATGATCCCACTTCAAATCCCTTCTCCCATTCAGGCAGGTGGGACTTGAACCTGGGGTCCCCCACATCCTAGGTGAGTGCCTTAATGAGGGAAGTCATTGTCCTCCTGCTCTAACAGCATAGGTGCCTAACACTAAGAGAGGGTTTGCAGCTGAAAATCCCAGGTTGAGAGAAGCATCTTCCCTGCAGCCCAGATTTAGATGCCTAACTCTGAGTGAGGCACAGGGCTTAGCGCACACACAGCTTGGCTTCTCCTATTGCTATCTTAGGTAGGGCACCATCTAAGACGCTGGGTTTTGTGAATCCCATTCTAAGGTGCCTATCTGTCCTTATTCATTGTGTAGGGAGCATATTCACTGAACTCAGGCTCTGTGAATCCCAGTGTCTTTTTTAGATGCCTAACTTTTTTATGACACTAGCCCCAGCTGTCAGTGCAAATGCAGTAGGGCTGAAGCATAGAAATATTGCCATATATTGTATTGTACTGGCATTACAGCTTAGATTCAGTTTCATTGGGGGATTTGGGATCCTAATACTTGGATCTTGTTCAGCTCCTGAATTCAATATCAGCCTTCTTCCACTCTAGGTCTCTCAAGGACTCTTCATGGAGGACAGAGAACCACTGATCATCTTCATACAGATACCAGGGAGGGGAAAGATGAACAGTCACTCGACACCTGTCCCCAATCCTTGCAGGCACAGGCTGGAGAACCTCTTTACATTCTCCTGCTACAACCATTCCTCCCCAAACCCTCCGAAGGCCTAGCCCACCTCCCTGAAATGACATTAATATATTTAGTGGGGCAGCTCTGTGGCCTTGTACCCTGCTTTAATCATCTAGAGAATTTTAATGTGTGGCTGCTTCTATCTCATTATCAGGAAATTCACACTGCCTTCATCATCATGGCATCTGCTGGTTGGCACTCTCCCCTATTGGGTTTTGCAAAGGACTCTCTGGTAGATCCTCAGTCTCCAGTCCTGTTAACGGTCTTGTGGGATGGTCCCTGTTCCCAAACCTGTAGCAGAAAATAGTCCCTCACTTCGCTGCTCTTAACTTACTCTCTCAGTGCCCTGGAGACTGGTGTGTAGTTGCTAGAGAAACATGAGTTTGAAAGAAAACCTTATTAACAGTTTTAAAAGATAGTACTGTATTTCTTACACTGTTCATTTGCTAGAAAATCTCTGCAGCCATTAGTAGGAAAATACCTAAAGGAAATAGCTCTACCGATAGATAACTGTATTGTGCATAAAGAATTATCACCAGGTCTACATCTCGTCATCTCATTTCCCCATGAATTATTCGATACACCTATAAATTGTTGGCAATGCATTTGGTTCCAATATAGAAGAATCCCATGTTCAACAACATTGTGTGTGTGTGTGTGTACACAAGATATGAAGGTAGCTTCGAATCTGAGATTCTTCTGCACGCACACTTATAGATAAGAGATTTCAATATATACTTGTTTTAATTCTAATCTTTATACGGCTCTTACATTTATACCAGTTGTAGAGATGGACATAAGATGCAAGTTTCAAACTAGATTTAGACCTTCCAAAAATCCTATTTCCCTGCTTTGAATTTTAAAGTTTACCCTTGCATTAGCATTTTTGTTTTTAAATAAGTCTATGCCAAGTCATAACGTGATTTTTGTGCTACCAAGTAGCCAATAATGAAGACATGGCATTATTTCTGGTTGAGCCTCACATATCATTTTGTTCCAAATATGGAACAAAATAACAGGTAATATATTTATATAAGAATCAATCACCGAGGAATTGCAATATTTTTTTAAAGGTACTCTATGTAGTCTTATACCAGCACTCAGTTTCCTTTCAGAGCAGAAACAAAACAAGGGTCTATTTATTTATCCCTAGAGAAAAGATATTCAGATTAATAAAAATGTAACTTCCTACATTTGTCTGATTAGTAGGTGATAAAGTCATATAATGTGAACAGAGACAGGGATTGTGCTGTGAGGAAGAAAAATATACTGGCAGGAAATTTGCATATGGGAAGTACCAGCTTCAGTTACTTCCATATTCCATACTTACTTCCTTCACACTTTCAAAGATCATAAAACAAACATAGACCTTCTGAAGTGTTCTCAGGTCAATTCTCAAGACCTCCAAAGACTTGCTACCCTTTGTCAATGTTCATAGAATTACTTCAAGAAGTCTGAAGACTGACTGAACTTGAAGATGAAATACATTATTGCCACTTCTGTTCCTGTAGATCAACTTAAGGTGAACTAACAGGGATATGTTCAAAGCCTCATTTCAGGTGCTTGGTTTTTCTTTAGCTCAAAAGTGTTTTTCTGCTTCCATAATACTCAGTGCTTAAATTATTTTTAGAAACACTGTTAGGCTTTCCCTTTCTACTTCAAGAAGGCAAAGCAATGTTAAACATGCCTATCTGAGAACCTGTGTAAGATCATGTGGTCCAGATTCTCAGCTGATGTAAATCTTCATAGCTCAATTTTCTTTAATGGGCCCCAATTAAGCCTTTGATTAAGATGTGCTGATTTGTGCCAGCTGAGAATCTATCCTTGTATGTTTAATTGTTTATAAAATGTTCTAGGAGTGGTACATACCCTGGTTCTTATGTCACACAGTGTTTACCTAAAAACAAAATGTGCACTCCTGATCGTGGGTTTGCACTTCTCTTTGGGTACATATATATCTAATTCCCTGCCTTAGTAGGTGCTACTTCCAAATCAGAGCTGCATAAATTCAGTGAATTATATTAAACTATCTATGGTGGGGTATGTATACCATGCAGAGGATGAAAGGGTTAAGTGGAGCTGGCATGATCAATTAAAGCATCTGGTTGCACCTGGAGTGTGGGCCAGGCCCAGTTAAAGAAAATTCCCAGCTGGAGAAGGAAGTGGGGGGTTAGTATAAAGAAAGGAAGCCCAGAGTAAAAGGGGAGAGGGAAAGAACTCTATATATCTGCTCTTAGTACTACAGATTGGAGCGACCAGCTGAACTGAGAAAATGTAATCCCAATTATATATACAAAATGATGGGGTCTAAATTAGCTGTTACCACTCAAGGAAGATCTTGGAGTCATGGATTGTTCTCTGAAAACATCTGCTCACTGTGTAATGGCCATCAAAAAAGCTAACAAAATGTCATTAAGAAAGGGGTATGATAGACAGAAAATATCATAATGACACTATATAAAGCCATGCTACATGCACACCTTGAATACTGCATGCAGTTCTCATTGCCACATCTCAAAAGAGAGATATTAGAACTAGAAAAAGTATGGAGAAGGGCAATAAAATGATGAGAAGGCTGAATCAACTTCTATAGGAGGAGAGATTAAAAAGATTAGGCATGTTCATCTTAGAAAAGAGATGATTAAGGGGGATATGACAGAGGCCTATAAAATGATGAATGGTGTAGAGAAAGTTGTCATGCAGTCTGTCGTGGTTCGCAACTGTGAGTGCGTACTTCAGGGCAGACTGTCAAAAGCAGCACAGACACCCCAAATTGGTGGTGTTCTCTATATTTATATCTCAGCAACCCAGTACCAAATGTGAACTCCCAAAGTCCTACAATAGTCTTATAATGGAGTAAGAGGCAGCCCCCTTCCACACTCTTGTATATCTGGTCACCCAAGCAAGCTGGGCTATGTGATAAATTGTCACTTATACAAAAAATCACAAATATCACAGGTTACTCCCATCCCAAGAGACAAGTTACTTACCTAGGTTGAGTTGCATTCTAATCTTACACCAAAAGACAATGCTGGTAGCCAGTTCTATAGTAAACTAACTAAAGGTTTATTAGCTAAGAAAAAGATGAGTTATTGAGTGGTTAAAGCAGGTAAAATATATGTACAGGTGAGTCACAATCTATAATTCTAAATGGTAGCACAGATATAATAATCTGCCAGTCTCCTAAAAATCTCTGTCTGAGGGTTACCCAGAATAACTTTGGGGATCTACATCTTCTTGTTCAGTTATTCCACCGTGTTAGAATCTAAACAGTCCAGAGATGAAGGATTTTCTTTTGTATCCATATTTATATTTGTTGTCTTAGAACACTCTGACAGGACAGCTATCATGTGATTTCTTCTTTGATGACGGTGAGAAAGGGATGCTTTTAGCGTCTTTGAATTCTGAGTGTCCTTGTTGGAGGGCCGTTAGATCCAGCCAGGTCGCTGTGGCCCTTCCTCGGATCCTCACTCCAGGGGAGGCCACAGCACCTTCCTAAAGGGGGAACAGTTCGCTCTCTTGTGGGTCTTGGCCCGGCCCTCAGGCAGGGCGGGCGAGCAAGCAGTCGATTTCCCCGGCCCTCAGGCAGGGCAAGCAGGCAGTGGTTCCGCTCTTTGGAGCGACAGAAAAGATGAGGGTCTCCCTGGGGTGGCTAGGGAAGGGGGGAAGGGAACACAGGCCCACCCATCTCCACCGCATCCCAGCCCAGGGGCCTAGCAGTGGCAAAGGCGTTGTCACTGAGTCAGTGGAGCTCCTGCCGCAACTCGCCAACACGGTTGCCCCAGACTCAGCCACTGTCTATGGCTATCCCTGGGCTACTTCCTCCCCATATCCCCATGTACCTAACTCCTCAGGGTCGCTGGGGCACTCCGTCCGGGGTAGGCACGCCAGTCCCTCCTCGTCCACTGGCGGCAATGTGGGGAGGTCCTCGGTGAGGGGCAGCTCCTCTAGGTCACAGGGCTCAGGGGAGGGCGTGGCCTCAGGCAGCTCATCCAAGTCCTGCCCCAACTCTGGGGGCTTGGCGGCCGGCAGCTCCTCCAGGTCCCGTCCAGCCTCAGGGGGTATCGTCCACCCGGGTTGCTCAGGGGGCTCAGCCCAGTCCCGGGGTTCAGGGGACGTTGTCCAGTCCTGCGGCTCGGGTATCTTGGCCCAGTCTTTCTGGCCGGGTTGCCTGGTCCAGCTACAAGAAGGTCCTACCCAGTCTCCAGGCCCAGGTTGGTCCGGGGATGGTTGGAGTCTCGGCTCTGGCCTAGGCCTCAGCCAGCGGGGCAGCACATCTGCCTCTGGCAGCGGTCTTCTCCAGACTGAACTTTGGGGCCTATCTCTTATACTGCCCCTTTCTTGAGAGACTCTGCCCTGCTGCGACTGATTGGGCAGCTTGTGCAGTCCTATCCCTGCCCGGCCCTTGCGTTGCCGGGCAGACTGGCCTGCCGGCCCTATCACCTATTTGCAAACTCAAGGCCCCTCCTCCAACCTAAGGGGAGGAGCCACTGGACCTAGAAGGCAACTAATTCCGTGGGACGCCAGCGAATTAATCATAGAATTGATTATAGAATTCTGCCTGGCCTGAAACTGACAGGTAGCCTGCCCAGGGAGAGTGTTCATTCTGAGAAGACGACTCTGGCAAAAGACTTGGAGAAAGACAGAGACACCGCCATGACAAAGCAAGGTCTGGCGATAAGCCCTGTGGAATCAAAGAATTAATCATAGAATTGATTATAGAATGCCTGGCCTGAAATTGATTATAGAGGGCCTGGCCTGAAACTGGGTAGCCTGAACTGTGTTAAATAAATCTGACAGGATGCCCCAAACTGAGACTGAGATAAAGATGCTAAAATCCCACAGGATGTCTCAGGACCACCATTTAAATGCAAACTCCTTTTGTGAACTCTAGCCCTTTTGATGTCTGTAAACTGACATCTCCTGTTCTGATAAGTACCAGTACCTGCCCCCCCTTTGTCTTACCGGCCCCATAGAAACTCACTCCATACAATTTAGCATTTGAACAAGTATTGTGTCACCACCCATCTTCGGGAGTTAGCCAGGGTCCCTGATAACCACATTGTATAATTAAGTGACTCTTTGGTCTTTCCTGTGAAAACATCTGGCGTACCCCATTGTACATATAATTGTCTTTCCTGTTAAGTATAAACTGTTAATCAAATTCCACTATACGATCAACATGTAAATGAACCTAAGCAACCCCTATATAAGTCTTTTGTATCTGGTAGCCAGGGGAAGTACATTTGCCCAGCATCCAGACATGCTGCTTGACTTCCCTATAGCCACCTGGGTTTTCCCTATGGCTATAGTATTCCCCATAGCTATGGTTATGTGATTGTGTGTGTGTCACAATTAAAGCTGCACCCGATCCAACTTTAAAATGTAGCAGTGTGACTTTATTTTTCCTCGACAATTTGGTGCCGTGACTCGGATCTCCAAGCGCTGGTTTTGCAAGAATGGGACCATGGATCGCTCCCCTTCAACCCCTCAGCACCCTTCAAAGGTAAGAGACCTTTTAAATCTCTATTTGGGGGTCTTGGATGAGGGCTATCCATAGGCTTCCTATTCAGGAACAGCCAAGCGAGATCCGAACCTTGTTAAGGATCGAGGTGAGCTTTAAATTGTCTGTGTCTGTCTGTCTTGTCTGTCACTGGAAGGCGCGCCAGGGCTTTGCGGGCTGCGAATCAAATTCCCACCTCGGCAGAGCTAACTGCGGGCTGTGGATCAAATTCACACCTCGGCAAGTTGTACTGTGGGCTGGAGACATTAGGTCTTCACCTCGACAGTTTTACTGTGGGCTAGGGACGTTAGGTCCTTACCTCGACAGTATTGTGGGTTGAGGACGCTCCCCAACACGCTTACTGCGGGCTGTGGATCAAATTCACACCTCGGCAGTATTGAATGCGGGCTGTGGATCAGATCCTCACCTCGGCAGATTTAAGGATTTTTTTTTTCTGCAGATTTAGGGATTTTTTTTTACTGCAAGCTGAAGATGGAAATCTTTACCTTGGCAGGTTCAGTTTTTTCTTTTTCTTTGCAAGCAGTGGGCTGGCCCCCCACCTCAGCAAATTTTACTGCAGGGTTAAGGACTAAAATCCTCACCCCAACAAGTTCAAGCATTCACACCCAAAACATCAAGGGGTGGGAAAGTAATATGTGTGTATGATGATTTGTGTTTAGCTATATGAGCCGTTGACCAGGTCTTGGACTAAGGCAAGTTCTAGCCGCCCTGATTCCACTGCAAGCCTTGTTGGCGCTAACCGGTGTGAGTCAATTGCAAGGGGGACTTGCCTGAACCTAGTGACCCAATGGACAGGCAGAGCGTTTGTAGCCAAAAGGCTATCCCTTTTCCCTCCAAATCATGAGCCTCCAATAGATCCGTTGTCCAAATTGGACTCCTGTGACTTTTGGGGGACCCCTTCTGTGTCTTGTCTCCTTTCCCTACCCCTCTCCTGCTAAATAAGCGTTCCATCATCGGGTTCATTTCACCCCAGCAGCATTGCGGGCTGAATTGAAGTGGTGTGGATCCCTCAATAAGCCATCCCTGTGTGTGTGTGGGTAAGTGTCAGGTCCCCCAAAGGGAACCTCACAATTCCCCAATGTAGAAACATTGATTTGAATAAGATAATGCATTTAAGGAAAGTGCTAGAATCTCATGGATCCAGGGTATCCCAGTTATAAAATGCATTTTTAATTAGTATATTGAAGCTTCAAAAAGGTCACCTACTTGAAATCTCAAAGCCTCCCAGTAAAAAAAAAAAAAAAAAAAAAAAAAATTAAAAAAGCAATGGAAGGAGGTTCGGGTCTAACATCTGTAAGACCCCTGTAAATGTTTGTCTCTGTCTCTGTCTGTGTATGCCTGTCAGCATGTGTGAGTGTGAATGAAGGTACCTGTGTCTCTGTAATTATTGTGTTAAGACTGTTTTCTTGTTACATTGTTAAGACTGTTTCCCTAAGTAAAGAACTATATTAATGTTACAGTATTAATACTTTTCCTCTTGATGCTAGTTTCTGTATTCTCAATAAGGGTGGCTTGTTGCCTCATCCCCTAGAAAAAGATCTTGTGATATTTGCTATTTGGGTAACATTAGAAATTCAAGGGGAGAACAGTAAGCATGCTATTGTTGTTGTGAATATCGGGGGTGCACACCCAAGGAAACTTTGTCAGTTTCAACAGCGCAAGAAGTCTGCTGTTAAAATCCCTATTTGTCAGTTTAAGCAGCAGTTTCAGCAGTGCAAGCAGGAGTGTTTGCCTGTTAAAATCCCCCATTCGTCAATTTCAATAGCAGAATGCAGGAGATGCCTGCCTGGTGTAGAACTTGAAATTGGGCTTGGTGGCTGTCCCAGCCAAAAGCACATTAGAAATCCACTGTGCAATTAACAAAGTATTCTTGCAGCCTCAGGAATAAACTAGCAAGGCTGCCCTGCCAGACTTTTTGCATTTGAATGGGTTTTGGGAAGCAGGGTGACAATGTCAATTGCCCCAGGGTGCTTCAATGATGTCCTCAACAGGAGGAAAAGATCATTAAATTTCTAAAAGAAAAATAAACATGCAAAGGTTCAGAAACCTATGGTAAAAGGATGGACGGTATGTGTAAGAGACAGTTTGATGTGGTGGTCTTGTCAGACAAGAAAAAGCTAGAAAAAGGCAAATCTGAACCATAAATTGAAGAAACTCCAAACCCAGAACAGTGCTTTAAGGGTTAAACTGAAAGTGTAACTCCTCTGCACATCACAGTACTGCTATCATGCAATAGGAGGAATACACTGATTTAAAATTGAAAACAGCTCAGCATGTTCATAAGTATACTCCTCTCAGTACAGAGGAAATAAGGGGCTTATTAAGAATCTCCCAGATACAAAGCCCAAAGACCCAAACTTGATGTTTTGGAAATAAATGTGTGTAAAACAAGATAAGCCTGCTGCCAACAATTGTAAGCAAAAGTGGGATTGTCTTTCCTGTTAAGTATAAACTGTTAATCAAATTCCACTATACGATCAACATGTAAATGAACCTAAGCAACCCCTATATAAGTCTTTTGTATCTGGTAGCCAGGGGAAGTACATTTGCCCAGCATCCAGACATGCTGCTTGACTTCCCTATAGCCACCTGGGTTTTCCCTATGGCTATAGTATTCCCCATAGCTATGGTTATGTGATTGTGTGTGTGTCACAATTAAAGCTGCACCCGATCCAACTTTAAAATGTAGCAGTGTGACTTTATTTTTCCTCGACAGCCCTGACAAAAGGGTAGGACCCAGACCTTCAGAGAGAAATCCTAGGGATTTATTCAAGTCAAAAATGGAGCAAAGAGGCAACTTAAGAGGAATGAATGTTTCTGCCTAAGGAAGGCAGAAATCGGTTTCAGTTTGTACTCTTGGTTCAGGATTTGTTTGAGGGGGAGGACATTGGACTCTGTTACCCTGGAAGGGGTAGGACTAAAAGTGACCTGGCTGAAGGCCAAGTCATAAGAAGAAACAGATGACTGCAGGACCAGAATGACTGTCAGTGTGTAGTGGGGTACTAGAGGAGGAGTGCCTGCTACACCATGTTGAACTGTGAGGAGATGTGCCAGCATCTTATAAAAATGTGCACATTTTGAGATATTGTATGTGTTTTCCTTGGAACAAGGAGTTTGCAACCCACAATGTATGGGGAATACAAGAGTCCTAAAATGAACCATTGATCCTAAAATCTGATCTAGGAAATGACATGTATTCATTTGAAAGATCTGAATTTATTTAGTCTCCTAGGGTATGTCTACATGCAAAAAAGCCCCTGCTGGAGTCTGGGCTCAAGCCTAACTCCCCTTGTATCTACACTGCAGTTGCGCTAACCAAGAGTCCAAGCTCAAGTTAGGATGGGACCTAGGGCTCTAGCTCTATTGCTTGGTAGTGTAGACACAGCCCTGCTTGACTCAGGTCTCAGGAATCATCCAGAAGTATCCCACAATTCCATGGGACAACCTCCTTAGTCCTCTCTGTCCCAACAATTTGCAATCCACTCTGTTGAAAAGGGAAGCCACCCCTGCCTTTGCGAACAGCAGCAGTGCAGGTCAGCGTTCACCCATTCTCTTTTGATCACCAGTCTGCAAGCACAATATTAGACAGCTTCCTGGGTTTGCAATGGATCGAGCCTTTTGGAAAGTGAGCTGCTTCCTGATAACATACAGGGCAGGCAGTAAAAATTTCCCATAATGCACTATGTTCCTAAGGCTGCAGCAGCCACATTTGGGAGAGTGGGGGGGAAAGGAATGGGTGCTATGGGCTCCAGGATATGGTTACTTTGACTCAGTTCTGCACACTGCAGTGTAGATGCCAGAGCCCTAGGTTTCAGCACAGGTTAGAAAAGTCTTAACATAGGGTTAAAATATTATGTAGATGCTGAAGCCCAGGGTTACCTAACATGGGTCAGCTGACTCGAGTTCCACTAACCTTGGATTTACATTGCAGTGTAGATACCCTTAGAGGGTCAGGTCCTGAAATATTTACTTGGTCCTAACTCAGACAAAACTCCGAGTGGCAGATCTGCATGACTAAGGACTGTGGAAAAACAGAGATGTGTTCAGAGTTTGGCCATAACAGAGTATGAGGGACAGAGCACTAATAAAATCTGAATAATTCTGGAGTGTGGATAGTAGAATAAAAATTTGGCAAATAATCTTTGTTCATTTAATAATAGGAAAGCCAAGTTTCCCTATTAACCATTGTATCAGATACTTCTTGCATGTGTGGCAAGAGCTCCTTTTCCATAACCAGGATCTAATATTAACTTGTGTGTGAATAAATTGAAGGAATAGTGATATTCCTTTATCTCTGCATAGGCAATTATTGTGATCCTAACTAAGGGCAATAATGAAGAAATATATCAGCAATTGGGTTCTTGAAGTTTGCTCATCGCTGATGACTAGTCAAAACTGCTCATTAAGTGGGTAAATTTTTCTTCTTAAATTAACTTTCCTCCAAGCCTCCTTAGCTACTTTTTCTCTGTCTTAGTTATGCAGAATGCTCATACCACATGGAATACACTTTAGGAAACACCTGATTGGAATGATAGCTCAATATGCAAAGATTCAGATCTCAAGTCTTCTAACTATCCTTTATTTTCTTGGAAGACCTGCAAGAAGTGACTGTTCCTTACACTTTTTTTTTTTTTTTTTTTTTTTACAGCTGTCTTTCTTTTTTTGTTTAGCTAAACTCTTCATGAAAAGTACTAATGATTCCACTTTAGAATTAATTCTACAAATTATGTCTGCAGCATCTTATCCATGTAAACTCTTTCTTTTAACCATTGGTCTTGCTTTTGGTTTAGATAAACTTAAAATATTGGTGGATATTAGTAAAACTTTTATTAAAATAATGAATAGCAGAAAACAATTATTGTTTTGGGTTTTGATTAATGAACTTGTAAGACATTAAACAGACAAAACTCTGCTTGCCTTTCTTTCATACTCAATTTCCTTGAGATATTGTTAGCAAAAGGTCAGATGTTCCCTCCAAGGCATTACACTAACAGAAATTTATAAGAGCGAACCTATTAGGACTTTAACCAAAAAGTTTACATAGACTGCACTCCTAGGTAAACTCACTTTCCAGTAGTGGCTATTATTTAAGGTGCTTTAAATTAAACAGAGTGGATATACAGACTTGTCTGGGTTTAGTTGGAGAAAGGGTAGGTTTGATCTTCAACTCAAAACAAATTGTATCCATTTCCTTAAATTTTATTTTTTAAATTTCTAATCCCAAGGGAATGTTAAGTAACATAAATAAAACCAAATACAGCAAAAACGAATGGGTTTGTCTGAACTGCTATAACTTTTAAAAAGTAAATATAATCAAGGCAAACTCGATCCCATAAATAAAAGCAGACTTCAGGGTAAATTTTCAACTTGATTTGAAGGGCTCATAATCACAGAGCTGTCAATGAATTATCACCAGGTTCACCCGTTAGATGGGCTAGATTTTCAGATAGTGTAAATTTAGCGCTGGTGATGGAGCTATACCAATTTACACTAGCAGAGGATCAGGACCCTGGAGCTGAAAAATTATTAACACTGTTTAATTTTGTGCTTTTTTAATGATTGCAGGATTTCAGGTTCAAAAGAAAATGGCAACTCCTAGTTTATAAATCTTCTTAGGTTCCTACAACAGTGCAGTAGACTAAGATTTGGACTAATTAATGGAGTTAGCAAATGCGAGCAAAATTTGACCCTTTGGTTATACCTGTTTAAATGTACATGTATTTATTCAGAACATTGATTTCAATATTCCACACTTACCTTCCAGCACTACCCACTCAAAGAGATGAGTTTTATTGAATTCATACAGGCTTTTTCAATGGTTTTTTTTTTTAATGAAGAATAATTACAAGGTTATTTTAGTTTACAAAACAAAGGAGGACAACTGGAATTTCAGGAAGGCTTTTCCTAAGAGATGAATAGCAAACACAATCAGAAATACACAATATATATGTGCAGAGATTTCTTTATGCCTTCGAAATCTCTTATCCTAGTACAGGCCAGGCCCAACCTCGTTTCACTACTTGCTTTTTAGACTTGCGGCCTGTAGTTATGAGGTATGGATTCACTCCAGTGCTGCTTGTTGAGTGCAAGAATCAATCCCAAAGCTCCCAAATTAAAATATGAGCACTGCCACTTCACCTCCTGATGATATCTTTCAAAATAAAATCTTAGCTCTAAAGAATTATGTATTTTTAAACAACATGGAGATATAACAATACTAGGGTTAATTTGAACCAAAGGATCTCTTACTTTGGAGCTAGCTTAGTTGATGAATCATCTATCTGACCTACCAGTCTAGCATATTTATAAAGTGCACATCACTTTTACAGATGAATGTCAATGTGCTTTTGTTACATGCAAAGATGTTTGTAAACCTTAGGGTGAACATAATACAATTTATTTTAAAGGTTTTGTTTGTATACCATTAGCTTTGGATATTTGATCATGACAAATCAAAGAGCATAGCAAGAGACAGCTAACAAAGAGCATTAAGGGAACATTACAAAAGTGATAACTATTTCTAATCCATGATGATTTTATCAATATCTTAATACATAAGTATAATCAAACTTCAGGAGTCCATACATAAGGTGATCAATCAATGCAGGAATTTTTTATTTATAAATGGTATTTCATTGAAAAGGAAATAAGTCACATCCTTTGAAAGCATCATGTAGTAGCCAATCCTATGTCCCTGTAATTATCAACAGAGTTGAGTAAATGTATAATGAAAAATTTAATCAACTAATTGGCCTATTTTGCTCATGGATATGTACAAACACTGACTTTCTTTGATTTATTTGCTATTTAATATTGTTTAGGTGTTGTGCACACTCTTAAAAACCAGAATTTGCTTGAAGAAAGTTCTCAAAAAGCATATGGTATTGAGCATATGATAAGTTATATGTGGCCTGATTCTAAAATTTATTTAGACTTCCAACACCTGAGGCTGCTAAAGAAACTAGGGTGGGAGGCAAAGTATTGTTATGAATCAGAATCCGGCTAGGAGAAAAAAAGCAAAAAGATGAAATTGTCAGTTGTCCTAACCATATGGGAAGAAAGACAAGATACTTCGGGATTTAATTAGGCCATAATTTTACTAGCTCATCTGGGAAATATCTGACAAACTGAACAGTGAAAGACATTCTTTCCTTAATAGTTCTCACCTTTTTGGAAGGGCTTCTAGCTTCAGGGCTTAAGCCAATTTCTAACGATTAGAGATCAAGATGAGATCTAATGTGTGCATTCTTCCATGTCTATGTACTGTAGGATTCTGACATGTTCCATTGAAGCATCTGGCACCATTGTCAGAGACAGGACACCGGATTAGATGGAGTTCAGGTTTGACCCAGTATGAAAATTTCTGTGTTCCTGATTCCCCTTTATACTGCTCTGGTTATGTAAAGGAGCCTTTAATTGGGCATAAATATAATGTAATACTACTTGAAGGCCTTTGCTCCACCAGAGTGGTGTAAATTATCTTTAGTGTAAATGAGGATGAGGCCTGTGGTGAATATGTTACAGCCCTTATTCTTCTTCAAAAGCATCTGAAACATATATATTGAATATGAAATAAAATTGTGTAAATGAGAAATAGTCAATTATTTTATAGCTACATTTGAAACACAAAGTGCTCCCGTAATGTGACCTTGCATGCTAATTCTCATCTAAGAGTGTATTTTTATGGGTGAGTTATAAAGGCTTGAAAAAGTGTTTATAATTTAAGAAATGCTGACTGACCAGAGCAAACTTCACAACTGTCATATGCTCTATGCACAATAAATACCAAGGGCTCTAGTGAAAAAAATTTCAGGCCTACTTAGACTTTGTTTTTTGTTAATGAAAAAAATATAACTTCTAATTTACAAGTTTAACAAGAAATATACTGTTAAGGTCAAAGTCATTTTAAAAGCATTAAGGTCCAGTATTGATCAATGTCTCTTCAATCATATTAACTACCTCATTCATCAAAATATCCATTTAATATCATCCCCAGATGTTCCCAAAGACCAAAAATGCAACTTTTTAAGCAAAGTACATTTTAAAATAGAGGTTTCTTCTACTAAACTGAAGCAGGCAAAAAAGTTCCACATTTTTTCAGCTGAATGGAAGGGAAAAAACATTATTCAATTTATAATTAAGAAGCACAGCTACTTAAAAAATAAAAGATTCATTCACTTCACAATTGTCCCAGAAAATATTCCATGACCATACAGTTATAGATGAAAATGTAAACAAAACACAAAAATATGGACTTTTTCATTATTCACTTGAAGTATTTCCTCTACTTTTTAAAGAAAGGGTTAAAATAACATAACCAATCCCAGTTTTAGTGAATTGACGCAGCTCTTTAAAATTACACAAAACAACTCCAGCTAGTATACAGTATATTGGGGCTAGATTTTCAAAATTTACTGTCTGAATCCTATTTTTGCTGTAGTGTGCATGTGTTTTGCCAAATGAATGAATGTTTAGCATTCACAATATGTGTTCATGCATATTTCTGCATGCACAGCTTAGACAATAACTTTAAGAAACTTGTCCACACTATCTGATTACCTCTGAAGACTTCATAATGAAGCTTCCCCCCCCCCCCACCCCCCAGGCTGAAAATAGAGTTCTTACTGAGGCCAGCTTGGTGTCACTGCTTTTGGGGATGGTTAGAGGGTGGGCTGCTTACAAGCTGAAAATATGACCAGGTACTGACACGTATGTTATCTGGATATTAGTCTCACAGCATGTCACACACCTATCAAACAATGAAACTGTAACTACTTCTTTGGTGTTCATCAGTATTGTTATTCATGTGAATCATTCTTCAGTTAAATTGTAGACTGAAATATTTCAATCTGGAAAACGTATCTAATTTGTGCTGTTCTAGTGCTTATATTTGTGCTGGCACAGGCTTTTGAAAATTTAGGCCTTTTTGCTCTAGATTTCACAGGACCCTATTGGCGTAGGCTGTAATAGAAATTCACTGAGGCCCTAGTCACACAATATTGACGTCAATGGGAGTTTTGTAGAACCAAGCTTAGAAAAACTGTATCTGGTTGCCCCAGGCATGTCCCCTGAACAGCTAGCTGCAACCACTCTTTGGGCAAGGTATCCCAGTGAGGTAAGGCTGCAGACACTGGATGACTGCACCTCTGAATGGCCTTCCTGCCATCAGGGAACATCTGCTGGCAACGGCTTTGTGGTGACTCTGATGCTTATATTGCTATACCGTATAAAATTTGTGTCTCATCCAAAAAGAAGAAAAAGAAACCATTGGTGGAAAACAATAAAGGAAGATACATTTTGAAAGAGAGGTTTTTTTGTAGTTATTGGTGAAAAAAAGAAGTGCTTCCCCCATTGCCTTTTGCTTCTGGAACAGAATGGGATCTAAACAATTTTTGGGCATTCTGAAATATTTTGTTTTGTTTTTTTCATGCATCTCTGCATTCCCTGCAGTGACTAGAACCCAAAATCTAGAAATGTCAACCTCCAGTAAGTTATCTTTTCTTTTTTGGGGCCTGATACAAAATGCTTTGAAATTAATAACAAAAATTCCCATTGGCTTCAATTGACTTTGTGTAAGACCCCTAAATTTTGCAGACACAATAGGTTATAATGGTTCTTATTAAATTCAGATAATTGCAGCCAAATTGTGAGTGCTTATCCAAACAGAACTTGGATGCTGACCCTTTTGCAAGTAGCACAATTTTTTAGATGCTTCAAATGTTTTAAAACTGCAGCTGAGCAATTTCACTGGTATTTTTCAGCAGCACCATGGACAGAATTATGGCTGTAATTATGGCTGGTCCTGGTCCAGCAAAATACTTAAGCACATGCTTAATTTTAAGCACGTGAATAGTCCAACTGAAACCAATTGAACTATTCGTGTAAACCTTCTCCTCTGTGACCTAATCTGCCGTCTCCTTCTTCTTTTCATCCATTTTCTAGAAAGCCTATCAACCTTAGTCCTCACTGCAGAAAAGGGCTAACTGTTAATTTGACAGAAAGTCATAATGATAAATAATAAAATTTAAGAATGAAAAATAGTTGAATTAGCAAGACATGAATTCCAATGCTTTTAGCTGCATTACTCCCATCCCTTCATTTGCACTGTCTTTTTAAAATGGCAGCTGTTTGGGGGTAGGGACTTCATTCTCAAACCACTCTGTAAAGCGCCTACAACCCAGTTGGCACACTAAAAAATAAATTGTAGCAAAAATAAATAATAAATTGTAGTAATAATATCTGCAGAATGTGATTAGATGGTGACTGAGCTGTCGCCCTTTTTACATCTTTTCAGGACGTGTAAGGAGGCACATTCTGTAGTTATGTTCATAAATCTGGACAATCCCTACTAGTGATTTATTAATTGCCGAGTTATATTCTGAGATAGAAGAAGAGCAGGAGTCTGCTTGTCTTGCCTATTTATCTGAGAGAAAACAAATGTATTTACTCCTATTAATAGCTTCTGTCAGTCTTAACAGTATCCATCCTTTCTTACTTTATAGCAAATTTTATAGTATCATAATTCAGATACATTTCTAACTCAAGCAAAACCCTGTTCCAGAGTCAACCTTGTCTCTAGTAGCTTGTCAGATCTCTTGTGGAGATAATGGATTGACATCATTAATAAACTTAGCCACATACTGTTGGTAGAGTGTTGAAGGTCATTCATGACTTCCCTTTGTGTCTGTTGGGTGATGTGCAGTAATGCACAGTTGTGCTGATGAGTTCACTGTTCTTGTATGGCAGTGACCAATGTTGAGCAGATGGTTGCAAAGCTGTTTGATCTTTCCACTGTTTTACAGTCAATACCACACTGCTGAAGAAAATAGCACTATTGAAAAGATTTATCTGCAAATGAAGTAAAACCGTGCTTGACTTCCATATCTTCCCTTGGTCCCCAAAGGCAGCACATGTAAGATATTTCCTCTGTTTTATGTTACTGACTGGAATGCATCATGAAATCAAAGTAGCTTAAATTTGCAACCTGCTGTCTGTGTTAGTCATTAAGCAAAACTTTCTTTGTCTCTTGATTTGAGCTGCGGTCAACTGTTCACTGGTGTTACTAATAATTTTCATACTAATGTTGTAAAAAAACAAATCAAACAGACTGAAAGCTGGAATTCCATCACTGGCTCACAATGTTGTGCCCAGCTATAGTATCATATATTACCATATGGTAATATCATACACTGGTTTCAGACCTCTAAGCCACTAGTCAATTGGACACATTCAAGGTACAAGGCCTAATTCTATAAATCTTTACTCTTCATAAAGAGTCCTATTTGACTAATGGCCTCATCCAAAGGTTATTGAAAGTCAATGGAATGTCTCCCATTCACTTCAGAGGAGCTGGATCAGACCCTAAATCAATGGGACTATACATGTTAGTAAAGGTTTCTAGGATAAGACCCAATGCTAGCAAATTCTGATCCATTATTCTGTCAATCTCATCGATGTGTTTTGATATACTGTCTTCATAATCATGGTATCTAATCACCTAACATTATGGAGACAATTTCCCAGTTTATGATGATATGTTGAAAACCACTATTTTCACGCTGTTTGCATCTCAGGATACATGCACATCAGGTTACCGGGTACTTTAATCTTAATCTATCTCTGTTAGTGTTACCACAGTTTTCATGGATGGTAAAAAGTCAACAACTTGTCTTTATTTTGAATCCAGCTGCACAATATATAGTACATAGTCATTGGTTCCACTGTAGTTTCATGAGCATTGAGATAATATTTATTTGGATGACTCAAAAATACATTACAGCAAGGGGTTCAACCTTTTGTATTTGGTGGGTTATGTGAATGGAACTTCTGATTCCAATGTACTTCTTAGGAAATAGGCATCCACATAATAGAAAATCTCTATCTTTGTAATAACTGCCATCCATGGAGCCAGTCTCAGCAGAGAGACCAAATACTGAATGGGCATGGAGACTGAACTAATATCTAACTGGTTCCTCCACAGTGTGGTTAAAACACATTTGAAAGTTGGAACATTGCCTTGCCAGTGCATGTTCTGTGGCTAAATAGAGAAAATTAGTCTGTAGGGCTGTTCATTCACACACACAAAGTGTTCTAGTCACATACTAGAGTCACTTACAACAAATGCACATATAACCCCCTCGCCCCAGTCTTAAAATAATTTTCAAACCCTAGAATAAGAATTTAATATCCATTATGTAAACAAAAGAATAATCTGATTTCTCTGTCAATATAAAAATGTGTCAGTTATCACTAGAAATAGGCTGAAAAACATCTGAACCATTCCCTGGCAAATGCAGAGATGCTATTTGTTGTTTATCTACTTCCCATTTATAATGAAGAGGTCGACTCTACTGTTCGGATTTGTTATGAATGAAAGGCAGGTAAATAATATGGGAATATCATTGTCACGTCAACATTCCATAAGCTAAAAAATATCTTCTAATTATGCCTTTAATGATTCAGGCCCATTCTTTTTATTCTAAACACTGTGAATAGGCTTCATTTACCTCCAACAGGTGCAGGAGTTTCAGCCTTGCACTTGAGAGGGCAGCTGCATGACCCAAGGCCCTCATCTTCTTGGGAGGAAAGACAGTGATACTACTACTCTTGCCCAGGAGGTTGCAGCCCCCTACTGGAAAATCCTGGAAGCAGAGCATGTCTCCTGGGCACTCTAGCCCTGCTCTCTTTCTGACTATCACTGTGTGAAGTTTCTGGACTTGGTGGAATAGTGGTGGTGGGTAACTTACACTGCTGCACTCCCAACTCATATAGCCTTCCACTGCTGGGTGCCTGCAGCTGTGAGCTTGCAGCTCAGAGTCTGCTGGTGGGAGTGAATTGGTCCCTAATGTTTGAAGTAGTTGCTTGACTCTCATCCAGCTGCTTTAGCTCAGGGTTTTCTCGTTAATTTAGGTGGGTAGTAAACAACATTTTGGTAATCTTTTTTGGCAAGTTCTCATAAAAAGAATTATGACCATCTTTAATACAAGGAGATATTTAAGAAGACACATTTTCCTTCAATTCAGATCATTACAAATTATTTGAAGACAATACAACTGAAATAACCATAAACACTGTCTTGATTGGCAGCCAAGATTAACAGATATTTTACTATCAGAAATCATTGCACAACATTGTGCTGTTTTGAAGTTCTTCTTCCCAGCAATCAGGTGAATTATTTATCATGCTTTACATCAGGTGAAATTCCTTGGACTCTGACAAGTCTGCATGATATTGCTATACAAAACAATGCTACTAATGCATTAATGATATAAGACCAGGAATTGGGTGGACAGGTTGAGGACTGGGTATTTGGCTCTGGCAATGACTCTAGACATCTTCTTGATATCTCTTGGGCCTTTACTACCAGTCAAAAGCAAGATTGTATCAAGTAAAACCAAGACATGTATCCTATTATTTCTTTTTCCTTTCATTGTCAGTGAACTATAGCCCAGCTCCGGGTTCCAAATGACAATCCTAATGTCAGATCTGAAGAGACTGGAGATGCCATGCAGCAGCTAGTTATGTTTAACACTTTACAATAGTGCATCCAATCAAAACATTCAAGTATATACACTGCAGATATTGTACCATAGTCTTCAACTACATTAAACAGAAGCTCACTGTGATAAACTTCAGGGATATCTTTTTCCTGCTTTTAGGTTGTTTGCCCAAATTCTAAAATATCAACCTCCAAACAGATACAACAGTTGATTTTGTAGTTTTAGATAAATAATCATTCCATTCACAAATGCATTAAACATAGTTGTTTTCATGACCATCTAATTGTCAAATTTTTAAGGGATATATTTTTTTTTACAAAGCATCCTAGAGTCACAAACTGTTATTAGAAAATGCTTTAGCGAGACAGTATAGGTAAGTACTGTGGGCTAAACTTTAAATGTGCATGCCTATTATGCATCTATATAAACCAGCAAGGGGGTTGTAAGCTGATTTTCATGTTCCAGTGCAAAGTTTACAGTTGATGCAGGACAGATATTCAAAAGAGTGAATTTAGATATGCATCTTTGCATAACTAGATCTGTCTCTTAAAAACTGGGTAGAGTTACAAAACTGGGTGTGCAAGTCAATTTGTCAAAATAAATTAGGGCTGGGGAAAATGTCATTCCAGACAAGCAATTCCAGATGAATAAGGCCCATTACTAAAACAAATAATAAATGACAGTATCACAAGGTTGAATCAGTGCTGATTTCAGTAGGAAATAAGAATACTAGATTAAAAAAAAGGAAACCAGTGGAGGATAATACATAAATTATTTTTTATTTTTTATAGAATCCATTTTGTAACAGCATAGCTATCTGATTTTTAAGTGAGATGTAAGATACAATTAAAAGTAAAAGTAAGATCCAAATGATTTATGGAAGCCAGGATGTTGGTGACCGAATGAGAACAGATTTAAGACAAATTATCGATAAAATATATATTTTGTATAAATTACAGCAAAAGGAAAATGTATGTTTTATATCCAGTGTGATTTATGCTAATTATTCAATGTTAACTCACTAAAGTACATTTGAGAAAGGAAAAGAGCAGGCCTAGTTTTTCCTTTATTCATTGAAAGAAATATGACTCTAATGCAAAGGGAGAAATATGATTAACAATTTAAGAGTGATTATTATGAAAAGCAGTATTGGTCAAATTGCAGCTCACACATAATTCAGCCAATCTTCTTTCACCATGAGATTTGCATTCTTTAAATTCAAAGCTTTATAGATGGATGAAGCCTGCTCACTATTCATCTCTGCCACTATCTAAGAATTAAAAGGCTTCTTGGTGACAAACACAAATTAATCATGTTTATTGTGACAGCCATGACTGTTATAAAACAGATACTCTTACAACACTTACCCTCTCTTCCCCCCACCCCTCTTCTTCAGAACTTATTGAACCTACAGTTCAAGTCTCTTGAGACTGGATGCTAGACCACCATTCTTTCTATAGGGCAGTGTTTCTCAAATAGTGTTCGGGTTCCGCGGGCTGAGTTGAAGGGTTTCGTGAAAAAGCAGAACCGCGCTGCCGAAATCAACACAAATCGCGTGCTGCCGAACAGCTGGCAGTGCGCCGTGGAACAGCTGTGAGCGCGCCGCCAAACAGCTGATGGTGCCGCTGAAAAGCCCTGAGCGCACCACCGAACAGCAGATGGCGCCGCCGAATCGATGTGAACGCACCGCCGAACAGCTGATCGTGCTGCCGAAAACTGCTTACAGAGTGCGCCGCTGAAACCAGCCTACACCGCGCCGCCGAAAAGGGGAAGATTTCCTGGACTTGTCGGCGGAGGGTATAGCATGGCCACACAAGGGTGCCACGGCAAAATATAATTGAGAAACACTGCTATAGGGAAATAAATATTTGGGGCAGATGCAGTGGGATTTCAGTGGTGCAAATGGACTATATTTTGGTAACAAGACATATAGCCTTATGAGATCTGAAGTCATAAAATAATTTAATATGCCCTTGATTGCTCCAGGTTAAAATTTTAGTCATTTTTTAGGAAGACAGGTATTTCATCCTTTATGTATTTATTTATTTTCTTAGTATCTGAGTCTGAAGCTCTGTTCTTTCAGATAGTAATGAGGGGAAGGTGGGAAATCCTTGAATTAGGCCAGGTTAGAGGTGGTCCATCTGTTCTGATGTTATTACCACAACTAAGCTTAATAGAAGCCTAGGAATATAATACTAAGGGCCTTGAATTTGTAGACTGACAGAACTACAAGGGCCACACACAGGCAATTGTGACTCTTTTATAGATTTGTCCCCAAGACAATGTGTTGCTTCATGATATTGTTAAACAACCATTGCTATATTGTACCATAAAATCATCACATATGATAGAATCTCATCTGATGATTTCATTCTAACCCTCAAATCTTTCAGGATAGTTTTAAAGTCCTGCCAGGAAGTATAACTCCATTATAACATAGATGGATGACAACCATATCAACCTAGGTCAGGCAAGCAAAGTTAAAGGCAAATCTTGCAGTCCTTACCCCCACAAAACTCCTGTTATCGTTAGTTTTTCTGTAGTTGTTGAACAGGAAATTGCTGTGGTACTTCAGTCATGTTGCAATGGTTGGAAAATGTTGGTTCTTTACTGGAGACAACTATGACCAGTTATTTTGTCAGGATCATCCACAGTCAGTGTGTGAAACTGAAAACAAATCATTTGTCTTCCTTGTGCTTCACTCAACTCAGCCAACAAAGTGGGTAGAAAAGAGGGGGACAGAATTGGGGAACAGGTCATCACAGAAAACCAGATGCTGGAAATTGAGCTGAGCTTTCAGGAATAAATCAATTCTAACCAATATCAGCATCACACGTCATGGTGAACTTAATGAATACACTCAGGCTCTTGACAAAGACTAAGTCTACTATACCAGGTTAATATCAGGAATAAAGATCCTTAAAGAGTTGTTTTCTCTGTACTTGGTGAAGCATTAAACTCCTTTTTCAGCTGGGTTGCTGTTATTCCTGTGGATGCCACTGCTGTTACTTTGCAGCAATGGCAAGAACAGCCAGGGTGTCATTTATGGACCTTTTATAAATAAACATAGTTTGTTCTGACTTTAACCAGCCACCATTAACAGGATGCTGATCCAAGCTCACAAGTCCCACCAAGGAACAACAGAACAGCTGCATTATTGCTTAAATACACAGAGGGCTTAACTCCATTACTTTGTGATTTGTTTCTTTATAATCATCAGGAGCCAACTGCCTTTTGAAAATCAGATGGCTGTTTTACTGTAATGTTCAAACAGGTTTCTTGGAGCAAAATGGACACAAAAGCTTTACTGAAGATCCATGGCGATGAGGATGGGGGTGGAAAGAAGAGCTAGAGTAAAAGTCTGAAAATCTCTCCTTAAAGCCATCCTTAAGCTTTATGCCAGGAACTATATTAAATTCAAATTCTCTGCTTATCGTAGTAAAAATACTGCCTTCAAGCACAGATCTTATGGAAAATAAATTCTCATCAAATCATAAGGGCTCCTGCCACTAAACTTTGAGACATACCTTGTTATTGAAGGTATTAGAAAGGAGTCAATTTGATACTGAGTGTTTAAAACGAATCTCTAAAAATGGTAGAGACCATTTAAAATGCAATGTGACTTTAATATAAAAGCCATCTTATTTTTTCCTCTGCACAGGGAAAAGCAGTGAGGTCCTGCTCTTCATCTAAGGAGATATTATAGGCCTTCTGATCTATAGTGTAGTCAACAACCCATTACATGGCTGCTAGTTATGGCTGGATTTTAGTGAGACAGTATCTGGTAGCATTCGGCAGCATAAGCTGTGTTTAATTTTTTTGGAGCTAACAAGTCAGGGAGAACCTCAGGTGCTTGTTTTCAGACAGCAGCATCAATAAAGTATCCTCTGATTAATTACAACCAATTCCTGACTCTTCCTTTCCATGAGGAACACTGCAATCTTTACATAAACTGTGAAACAGCCCTGATAATTTAGGGATGGTTTCAAGCCATTCTTACATGGTTTTTCCTCCACAGCTTCCCAGCTAAATTTCTGAATAACAACTCATTGGATCTAACTGAAGTCAGAATTTCAAAATTAACTGTGCCAGAAGGCTAGACATTTTTATTTGAATTCAGGATGTATTTAATCATGTTGACACACATGAGGATGAGGTCCTGCAGTGTCTGCAGCCATTGCTGGTAATTTAAGGATCATTCTGCTAAAGAGCGCTGAAAATCATCAGCTTGATTATTCCAGTATTTTTCATGGTTCCCCCCCCCCCCCCCCCCCCCCCCCCAAATGAATGCAAACAGTGGATGAATGAGGTGTTGTCTTGAATGTGATATTAAAATAGGGAATTATGCAAAAGCATGGAAGAAAAGTGAAATAGAGGGAGTGGGAGGAGAGGAAATGATGTCATGAATCAGATAATTCTTTATCGGACATAAAGGAACATCAGGACATTGGGTTCTTAGATCTGAAGAGACGGGCTGGCATAGTTTTCTTCCTCACTTTTTTCCTTTGCATAGTCCTAATCAAGGAAAATTGTGCATCTTTTCAATGACCGAATACTTGTCCGTCGCAAGAAGTCTTTTCAAATCTGCTGAAGGCTCTTTTGGTTTTAGTGCCAAATGCAGAATATGAATGAGTTAGCTGATGATTCACCATCACAAAACTCATGCTCTTCACAGTTTCTCCAAACCATTTTTTTGTTTGTTTCCAGAGTTAGAGCAATTTTCCTATAGTAGAAAAGCAACAAAGGAAAATGAGTGAAAGGAAATGTTGTTTCTATTACCATGGGTGTGACAGACAGAACCCTTTTAAACTTCTTTGGTATGGAAATTACATGATAAGAATTCAGATACATTGTTCTCAGGAAACTGTGCTCCATACAGCCCTCCGGGCTCTTAGCTCAATGTTCCTTGTTGCTCTCTTGGCCTCTTCCTCTTTTAAGGAGACTCATGTCTTTTCTCTTGTTAGTTCCTGTGCTCATACCCTCTGACCATGTGCACCATGCAGCACTACTCTCCTCCATCAAAATCCTCCTCACTTCTTTCCATTGCTGCACTCTTTAAAAATAGGACCCAGGGAAATATAGACTGGTCAGCCTAACTTTGATATCTGAAGATACTGGAACAAATTATTAACAATTGGTTTGTAAGCACCTAGGGGATAATAGGGTTATAAGTAATAGCCGGCATGATTCTGTGGATTACACCAAACTGAGAGGGGTTGCAAGCACTTTGATGGACATAATTAGAATTCAAAATGACTCAGACTCATAGACTATAAATCTGTGGTATCATGGTGATAGTACTACTGGCAGTTACAGAGGATCACAAATTGAATGTAAGTCAGCAATGTGATGGAGTTTCAAAAAAGGTTAATATTCTGGGGCGTATTAACAGACGTGTTGGATGTAAGACATGGGAGGTAATTGTCCCACTCTATTTGGCACTGGTGAGGTCTCAGCTGGAGTACTGTGTCCAATTCTGGATGCCACATTTTAAGAAAGATGTGGATAAATTGGAGAAAATCCAGAGGAATGCAACAAAATGTGATAAAAGGTTTTAAAAACTGACCTATGAGTAAAGTTAAAAAAACTGGGCATGTTTACTCTTGAGAAAAGACGACTGAAAGGGGACCAGATAGCAGTCTTCAAATATGATAAAGGCCATTATAAAGAGGATGGTGAGCAATTGTTCTTCATGTCCACTGAAGGTAGAACAAGAAGTAATTGGCTTAATCTGCAGCAAGGAAGATTTAGGTTAGATAATAGGAAAAACTTTCTAACTGTATGGGTAGTTTAGCTCTGCAAAAGACTCCAAAAGAAGCTTGAGGAATCCACATCACTGGAGGTTTTTGAAAACAGGTATGATAACACTTGTTAGGGATGGTCTAGGTTTATTGGGTCCTCCCTCAGCCAAGGGACTGGACTCGATGACTTCTTAAGGTCCTTTCCAGCACTACGTTTCCATGATTCCTGTGATCCACCCTCACCCAGATGCTGGACACTGTCCCAAAATTTTAATTTATTTAAAACCCAGGCACTAGCAAACTGCATCCATCACACGTGTCTTAAAACTATCACTGTTGAAATCTGTATTCCTCTGCCCCCATTCCCATCCCCTCTTTCTTTATGGACAACCCTTGCCATGATGTGTATAATTTTTCAAGTTCTACACCAGTCCTGCAATGAGCAGTTTGCAGGCAGACACTTGCATCTCTGAGGAGGTCATGGGAGGATTGGGAACCTCTAACTTTTTTTTTTTTTTTTTAAGATAAACAGGATTGTTGATAGTACAAATTTGCCTCTTATAAGCAGTTAAAAAAAAGTTGATAGAAACACAAGATAAGGGAATATAGCAGAGCCAAGGCAAGGTAAGTAATGAGGTACAATAAGTATATACATACTATTACCTATCCAAGAAAGGAACCTGTCATTGCTCATCATCTGAAAAGCACCAAGCACACCTATGGTGTTATAGACATAATATAATATTGTTAGTTTGAGACATAGACAATTTGATTGAGCTATCAAACTGTCCTTTGCTTAGTTAGTGCTAGACAACTGTACTCTGCACCATCTTATTTAGTACTATGCTACATTAGCTTGAAAGTACCAGAAGATTATTCATTTTTCAGGGTGTTTTGATGATCCTTAGGTGTTTGAATAGCTTAACAGAGGTGTTTAATCATGAATTTTCTCTTGAAGCAGATAGGGACTATTTAGCTCAGACTTGTTAATTTACTCTTCTACCCCTCACCATTGAAGTCAGCTGGAGTTTTGCTATTGGCTGAGTGGTGCATGACTTGGTCCTGAATACTGCAATAAACTTGATGTTCCTAAGTGGGCATTATGTTAACTCCAAGAGCAACATCCAGCCAGCACAGGACTCCCTGATACCTTCAGGCCAGGAAAAGGAAGTATGGTCTGAGATCATGGGGACTTGGCTCAGGAGGGAGCAGAAGCAGGAGGCAGAAGTCTGGGACCTGGCTATGGAGTGGAGCCCAAGCAGTTTAGGAGCTGGGACTGAAGGGCTGGGAACCAGACTAGCAAGCAGCTAGTCACTGGCAAAGGGGCTGATGGCAGCTGTTGCTGGTGGCTAGCCACGAGTGGCCTGCAAATGGCAGGGCTGTACATATGAGACTGAAGGACAGGATTCAGGCTGTGGGATCTGCAGGCCAATGCATGGTTGTCCCTGGAAGGGGGTGGCCTACAGTGAGAAGTATTCCCTCCTTCTTAGCCCTGTACTGGATTGAATTAGGTGATGGCCTGAAACATGTTGTGTGTTATCTTTTGTAACCTAAAGCAATCCTGCCTAGGGTGATTGCACTGTTGATTTCTGGCAGCCCTAGAAAAGCAACCTTTTGTTATTCATCTGACTCTGAATGTTTATGTGGACCCACCAAAGGCTACAGCCCAAAGGTCCTAACCCTTGGAGAACCTACAGTATTTGCCTTTGGGCATGTAGTACATCCAGCATGCTACTAGACATCTAGGGGACTGGGGTACCACAGTATTCCCAGGGACTCCCTGTGATGGAGTTAGTTACAATACTTTTGTATTGCACTGCTTTTTATTGAAAGGAAGGGAATAAAGGGGAGACCAAATGATGGGCCTGCTTTCTTTATACCATGCTTCCCACAGTGACCTGATCCTCCAGAAGGTTATAAATAGATGTAAAGGTTAAAAGACCCTGATCTTGTAGTCTGATCTATGTAGGGGGACCCAGCTTCACTAACACCCAACCAGCAGTCCCCAGGCTATCTTCTGTTAGGACTCTGGATCTTTGGAACTTGCTTCTCCCCTTGGACTATAACACCCCAAGTTTGTTAGCTTTCATAGCATTCTGCATGGTCTATCTTTTCTTTTCTTTTTTTTTTTCCCCCATAAGGTAGGGCTGGTGTGGGGATTATGTGGGGTGGTTAATTAACTTTTATTATATTTATTACTGTTTTGTTGATTCAATTTGAATAGCGGGGTTCATAAAAGAACTAGATAAGTTCATAGGTCCATCACTGGTTATTAGCCAGGATAGGCAGGGATTGCTGTTTGCCAGAAGCTGGATCACTTGATGTTTACCTATTCTATTCATTCCCTCTGAAGCACCTGGCATAGGATACTGGGCTAGATGAACCATTGGTCTGACTCAGTATGGCCATTCTTATGTAATTGATGGGTTGGTTTGAGTATACTTGCCCAGGTCTCATGGATGGCTCTTTTATTATAAAATAGCAAAACCAAACAACAAACCACCAAACAAAGTAACTAAATAGGACTGTCTACAGATTTCATATCCCATGGAAATCAGGGGGGCTTCAGATGTGTGTAGAGGTCTGCCCACATGTCACATTGCAAGACCGATGCCCCCAAAAGGAAAGCAAATAGTTAAAATGTACATTTGAGCAATTCAGAAATATGACAGAATCAAAGTAAACAAGAAAAGATGAAGAAACAAAATAAGTATCAGAGTAAGATGATGAAGAATATAAGAAAATGAACTAAAAACAGACTGTGAAGAAAAAAGACAGAATGACACAATGATCAAGGAGTGAAGAGCAAAAAAAAAAAAAAAAAAAAAAAGGAAGATAGCTAGGATTAAGCTAGAGAAAGTTGGGTGCAAGAAAGAACAACCAAGGAAAAATTGGAGGAGAAGCAGAAAAAAAGGGAGAGACATTGAACATTTTTTTAAAAATGGAGGATACGTGAGTGAGGAGCACAAGTTGCAGTTTTCAAAACTTTTGAATTATTAGCACAAAGAGTTGTGTATATAGTATAATTTTCTTATTGTTCATCATTTATTAGAAAAGATGTCAGTATTTTCTTTATCAACTCTAGGTTGGATCTTGGTCCTAGAAATACAAGAAATCTTCTGTAGTCTCACTCTTAAGCTGGTGAAATGGTGATTTCGTATTAGTTTTGAAAAAAATTACTGAAAATGTGGCATGCTGAGAGGTTTATGGTGCAACAGATTCATAAATGGGTTGAAAACAATAGGGGAGGAGTAGATACGTGGCTTATGCAACTATCTCTTAAAGGAATTCTAATGTGAATATGATTTCTGCATGCGGCAGACAATACAAAAAGCCTGGGTGAGCATAAAAGTAAAATAAAAAGGACAATGAGGATTTATGAAATGGGGCCTTAACAATTATAACAATAAGACAGATACTAGCATTCTCCTTTGCAGAAACCCTGGTTGTTTTGAAACCTGAATATTTGTTAGAATCTTTGAATATTTTATGCAAACTGTGAACAAGATGCCAATTAACTAATTAAATTCATTAGACATCCAGATTTATCCTGATTTTTGTTCTTCTAAACCTAGCTTTAACTTCATTTAAACCTTTTAGACTAAAAAGATATCAAATAGTTTAGGGTTATGTGATAAAACAGATGCCACGGTCATATAACTTCCAATCTGCTCTGTTCCTTCTTTAGTAATAAAAGGCAAAAGCTACAGCTGATTTATTAAGCAGTCTAATATTGGTGAACTCCAGGAACACATGGATCAGTTTAGGTCAGAATCAAAATGCCATCATTGAGCTGATTAGTAGCTTCCAAACCAAACTCACATTTATTCATATAGTGCAGTTATTATGTACCATTCATTCACTTATTTAGGGTTATTCTCTAATCCAATCGCAGACTTCCTACTTGTATCAATGGAATGTTTGCGTATGGACGTGGGTTGTGTAACAGGATGGCTTGCTTCATGGGCTGGAGAGTCTGGGGCTAAATTTACCCTGATTCCAGGATAAGCCCCACCTGAGTAGGATCATTGCCACCTGCTGCCCTTTCACAGGAAATTAATGCTCAGGAAACAGCAGTCTGAGGTAGTGTAGCTCGCTTGGAGAAGCTACTGTAGGGAGAAGTTTGGCTCCTACAAAGACAGTGATCTGTGACCCAGCTTTGAGAAAGAGGCCTAGAAAACTCTCAACGAACTGGGGAGAGAGGATGAACTGGGGGCTGGTGGGCCAGTATGTGCTTAGTGAGGGAATAAATTGGACCCCAAGTGGGGAATGTTTTAATTTCCTTTGGACTGTTGATGGTTTGAGGAGCCCTGAAGAAGTGGGGAAAATAAAGGCAGGGTACTGCAGAAGCACCCTGGCCACAAGAGAGCACATGGGAGGTGGCCAACTGTGTTACAGATGGTGTAGTCCACATGATCTCTGAACCTCCTTCACTTAGGGAGGGAAGTGACAGGGGCAGGGAGATATTGCAGTACTTGTGACAACAGCAGACCCAAGCTGTTCTTTTGCAACTTCTATATGATCAGAAGAGGCAGATGCTGGTGGCAGTGGGCCTCCTGCCACTGTTGCTGAGTCACCGCAATTGAGGTATACCCTGGGTTTCTGTTTCCAGTGTGGGGACGTGGATGGTAGCTTGTTCTTGGTGGGGGGAGAGAGGGTCATCAGCAACAAAGGAAAGTGGAAGGATGGACTGGGGAGGAGGGTAGAAGGAGAAGCTTGTTTTAAGTGTCGAAAGGTCAGGTAGAAAGTCAGGTTTACCCCTTGAAGAACCAGGTGGGGAGAATTCTGCAGGGCAAGGGAGATAATTCCTCAGCCAGAGTGGCCAAGAGGGAGAGGGTGCAGCAGATCCCAATACAGAGAACAGAGGGAGAAAAAGGTCTGCAGTGTGACAGCCCCTAGGATTCTCTTGTGAGTGAAGCAGAACAACTTCAGGCTTGGGTTGAAGAGGTCAAGCAGCAGCAAATGTCAGCCCTGGTGAATGTGTGCTCAGGGCATGGGCATGCTGAATGGAAAGGCAAGACCAATCAGGGCTTGTGAGAAGAACACAAGTGTTACTGCCGCAGTAATGGCAGCACTTCCTTCAGCTGCCAGGAGGTGCAACTCAGAGCTGAGAGGGGAGGCTGTGAAAAGTTTTAATACAGCTAAATGTATACATCTGGGAACAAAGACTGTATCCCATACTTACAGGATGTGGGGGGGGGGCTCTAATCTGGAAAGCAATGACTCTGAGAAAGGTTTGGGGATCATGGTGGATAAAGAGCTGAACAAGTGCTCCCAGGGTGATGCTATGGCTAAAAGGGTAATGAGATCCTTGGATGTGAAGGAAAATAATTGTTTGCTTAACTATAGTTACTCCATTTTTGCAGCTTCTTTGTTTATAAAGCAAAGCCATTTTACTCTGTGCACAAATCATAAAAAGTTCTTAAAAATGCAAAAAAAAATAAGCCTCAGCTAAATTTAGCAAGCTCTGCAACCTTAATAAATAAATTGTAGTTAACTGCAAAACATTTATAAAAATATCTTATAAATAATAATATAAACCAATAGTTATAAAAAAAATAAATTTGTGCCCTTATAAAAAAAAATATATAGTCTGTCATAAATATTTAAATAGTTTTATATTTTATTACTATCTGTAATCCTTTGTTCAAAGTCTTTTTCCATTGTCCACTTGTAAGCTTAAAAATTAACCTTCTGCAAAATAAACTCTTTTTAAAGACTGTCCAGCCTAAAATCCTGTGTAAGTCTCTTATCAATACAAAATAACAAACCACACTTAAAATCTTTTTCCAACAATTTGGCAACTCTGGTGGGACTCCTTGCTTGCCAACCCCGAGTTCTGCACCAGCCAATGCCCCAGCCGGCACTAGGGTGAGTTCACCCTGAGAGCTTTTGGACTGGGTTAGAACTCAATGGAAAGCTGTAAAACAGTTGAGACCCTTTGCAGTCTCACAGTCTCCAAGAGATTCAGGTACCTGTATGTTTTGTGTGTTGTTATTTCTTTTTCTTCTTTGTTGGTTGTTTTGTGTTGTATCTGCCAGGTTTTCTTAGGAGATTCCAAAACGGGCACCCTAGCACTGACTTTGACGGTGGCCATGCGCTGAGCCTAAGGGTTCATAAACGCAGAAGTCCTGGGTGGCACAAGGTTTTTTTGTGCACGGAATCTCCTCAGCCTTTCTATTTGGTTTGTCTAGGACCAATTATCAGGTCCCTCCCTGGTCTCTTTGAACACTGGGCACACAGGCTGACCTATTTGCAGGCAGTCCAGCTGGTCCGAGGCAAGTCCTCTAAGGCCAGAAACGCTGTGTGGCAGATTTTTCCATTTCCCGCACAGAGACCATAATCTTATTTTATTCTGTGACTTTGCTTCTAATTTTCAAATCCCTCCGGAGGTGTGTATGTTGCTTTTTTTTTCCCCAGAGAGATAAGCGCATCCCCAATTGTTCTGTGCACAAATCATCCACAAAGTATGAACGGGAGAAATAAGTGCTAGTTTAAATACTACAATAAGGGCTCGGATCAGGTTCACTGACCTGTCCTTAAGAGGACAAAAGCCAAGGCTGTGTTGACACAAAGCAAAAAAAAGTGTGTGTGTGTGTGGGTGTGTGTAGTAATAGTGTAGTGGACGGAAGATGGGGCTCGAAGGAAGTAAAATCCCCGAGAGCAGCCCCTTAGAGGCGGTGTTAGCAGCATGGGCTGCGGGCAAGTTACCGGTACAAAAAAAGCATAAAAAAACCATTTAAAAAAAAAAAAAAAAAAAAAAAAAAAAAAAAAGCTTGAGCTAAAAAAAAAATAGCAAAGCTCCATGAAACAGATCAATAGAGCCTATGGGGTCCAAACTTTTCTACATCATGTTACTTGTATTTAAAAGTATTAGTAGTATTTTTGTGTGTATGTAAGTAGTTATAATGCTTATAAAATGTTGCTTTAAATGTACTGCAAAAAAAAATTCAAATAAATATGCTGAATCCAAAATAAAAACAACAAAATATAATATGTATGCTAAAATTAAAAAAATAAAACAAAGTTTAGTGCAGTGTAGTGCTTTGTAGCATCAGAAAAAAGTAAAAATTGTAAAAGTAAAAATTGGGCCCTTAAGAATCCTAGTTTAAACAATATAGCTTATAAGTTAAAAAAAAAAAAAAAAAAAAAAAAAAAAAGGGGGTGGGGGGGCTGAAAATAAAATGCAAACAAAGTAAAAACTCTTTAAAAAAAAAATTTGAAAATTCAGATAAAGGAGTATATAAAAGGGTCGAGGCCAGGGTCGGGGAGTGGGATGTGGTACCTTTTTGGCCCCAGGAGATTCCTCCAGCCACTATTGTGGACAGTTAGGACACTGGAAAGCAGAATGTCCAAAGCATAAACTGGGGAATCTCAAATAGGAGCAGGGAGATTACTTTATCTCTGCATTTGGCACTGGTGTGACTGCTGCTGGGAATACTGTGTCCAGTTTTGCTGCCCACATTCCGGGAAGGATATTGATGATGGATTGAAGAGAGTTTAGAGAAAAGCCATGAGAATGAGTAAAGGACTAGAAAACATGCCTCATTGTGCTCCTTCAGTTTATCATTATCTATTTAGTTTCACAAAGAGAAGATCAAGGGGGTGACTTGATTAGTCTATAAGTACCTATATGGGGAACAAATATTTAATAATGGGCTGCTGACTCTAGCAGATGAAATGTGTAACATGATCCAATGGCTGGAAATTAAAGCTAGACAAATTCAGATTGCTTAAGAGAAAGTAACCATTGGAACAATTTACCAAGGGTGGCTTTAGATTCTCCATCATGGGCTATTTTAAAATTAAGAGTGGCTATTTTTCTAAAAGGTATGCTCTGGAATTATTTTGGGAAGAGTTCTATTGCTTGCGATAATCTAATTGGACCTCCTGCACAGCACAACGGTCCCTTCTGGCTTTAGAATCTATGATGTTGACTCTCTCTGGCTGAGAAGCATTGAGTAGACATGGCTGTTTTGGATGAAGCCAGGCAGGAGGCCCTGAAAGAAAAGGATGAGTTGGCTGAGGAGCATCAGGCAATCCTAGAAGAAAAGGGATCACCTGATTATCACTGTTAGTGAACTGGCGGGTTGGTGGTCTGAGAAGCATCCTGGCAAGGGGCAAAAGAAAAAAATAAGTAAAGACTGTAGAACTTGCCCTGACTTGGGCAAGGCTCTAAAGGGTAGGGAGGATTGGGTAACAGGGTGGATTGCTCCATAGGCTAGCAAGCCTGGGCTTGAGCCAACTCTGATTACAGAATGAGCCCCACCTGGGCAGGATCAGGTAATTCCCTAGAAGGGGTATCAGGTGGCTGTAGTGAAGGGGAGAGGGTACTCCAGTAACAGAAGCCTGTGTAGCTATAGCTGGCTTGAAGAAGCAGCTGCAGGAAGCAAGTTTGGTTGCTGCAGAGACTTTGAACTGTGACCTGGCTCTGAGAAAGGAGTTCTCCAACCCTCTAACTAAGGGGGGGAAGAGATACTGAACTGGGGTTGGGACCTGGTGGGCTGCTGTGTTCTGAATATATTGGATCCCAGGTGGGGAATATTGTAATTTCCTTTGGACTGTTGAGATTTTAAGATGCCCTGTGGAAAGGAAAATAGAGATGGGCACTGCAAAGGCATCCTGGTCATGAAGAGACACACAGGAAGCTGCCAACCCAGCAAAACTGGTTGTTACAGGCTGTATACAACCCGTGTTGGACCAAATCTTGCTGCACTTACTTACAGCCCAGTTCTGCTCCTCTTGAGTCAATGAGAGAACCTCCAATTTACTTTAAAAGGAGAAGGAAAAAGCCTAGTCCTTACTCAGGCAAAAGTTCCATTGACTGTAAGGAGTGCAGAATTTGATCCAAATAGAATGTGCTACTAGAGGAGGCCCCACTAGCAATCACTGCACCTAGCTGTGAAATACAACTTGTTTTTTCTAGAACAGGGACTTGGATTAAGGGATATGATGGAAAAACAGAAAGGTGACTGATTTTTTTTTTCCAGTTGAAAGAAATATTAGGCTCACCTTTCATTCATACTGCAGGTTTACTTCCTGGTTCTTCTTTTTACAATTTACTGGTATCAGTGGTATAATTTGTCAGTAATTGAGGATAAATGGAAACTCTAGAGTAAATTTCTCTCATTGGAGATTTCCAGTTGAATGCTGTAAATTCAGTTTTAAACTCTGAGGGTTGAATTATATATCAGCCAGCTTTGAAATAATAGTGTGGTATAGTAAATATGCATTTTAGAGCGAACATTATACATTTTAAATGTACACTGTCTATGCTCACTAGGAAATAAGTCAAGATGCCATTGTACTGTGTGGCAACTGAGCAAATGCTGACCCTCTTTATTAGAGACAATTGCAAGCCTATTTAAAAAGGCACTTAATCACAGATTTTTAAAAGGTATTTAGGCATCTAAAGATGCCGATAGGCACCTGGTAGGATTTCCAAAAGCAATGCGGTGCCTATTTGCATCTTTAGATGACTACATGCTTTTAATCTGGCTCTTAGGATCCTAAGTTCCATATTTTTTTCAACTACTTTTACTAGAATTTATGCTCCATATGTGTCTCAATCACTTTTGAAAATGGAACTTAGGCCCCTCAGTCACTTTAGGTGCTTTTGGAAATGCTACCCTGGCCCCATAAGGCAATGTTAGTTGCTTATAAAAAAAAGTTTGTGGGATAAATGTTCAGAGCAGTCAAAAAATGAGTCTGTCCTCATTAAGCTTCCAAAACTAGAAAAATCCCTTTCTTTAAAACACTACTTTTACTCTAAATTTGTATTTTAATACAGTGATCTTGTAAACATTGAGTTTGTGGTCAACATGTGTATGCTGATATAATGGGAACATTCTTCCAATATACTTTTCTGTGGGATTTTTTTGTTTGTTTTTGGTTTTTTTTTTTTGTTTTATAGTCACTTGCTGGTTACTCTGGAAGGGAAGCTGTTGTTTGGAATCTACAATGGATTATGGCATGAGATGGAGGAGAGCAAACTCAAAACATTAGATTACTTAAATATAGCCCCACTAAAAATTATTTAGGGAGGTGGTGGAATCTCCGTTATTAGAGATTAAGAGCAGGTTGGACAGACAGACATGTCAGGGATGGTCTAGATAATGTTTGGCCCTGCCTTGAGTGCAGGGGACTGGACTAGAAGACTTCTCAAGTTCCCTTCCAATCCTTTGATTCTATGAACGTATGGTGTTAAAGGCAGGAGAGATTTTTGAAAAGTTTCAACTATTATTTGCAGTGCCTTGGGAGCACTAGTACGTGTGTTGTAATGTTATACAGCAGCTGTACTCTTCCATCTCCTCCAACTACACAGTTCTTAATCCAAACTAAATATCAGATTCACAGGTCAGCAGACTGAAACCACAATATCTTTATGAATTGCACTTGTGTTCCTTCTTCCATCCTCGATAGTTAGCCTAGGCTCCTCATACCTGACGTTCACGTGGCTCTCACATGTACTTCTTTAACTTTGTCTTTGTAATTTACCTCTAGATGGCTAAAATGAAATGTGAGGGCTGGCTGGAGAAAAACTCTTGTAGTGAAATTATTTTTTGCTTGCTGTAATGAATGAAGAAATTGCTGGAGAAGTAACTCCATTGTCTTCAATGGAGTTATTTTTCATTTCAATGAAGTTACTCCAGCTTTACACTGTAAGACAACAAAGTGAGTTTGAATTGAAAAAGTAATGCAGCTGAGAAATTCTACTGCATTAAGAATTAGATGATTATGGCAATACTATGCAAGTTAGCATATACCAAATCATATTTGGATAAACCAGCTTATTCACCATTACCTCATACTCTTGTATGATCTAGTACAAATGCAAATATTTGCTCTGCTATATTCTTCTACATCAGTGCCAGCAAAACCCTCTGCATTTCCTTCTGTGTCCACCTGGCCTTCTGTCTAAAGCTGCTACTCTTTGATCTCCCTCCTTTCGGTTTACTGTTAGTTCATTTGGTGGTTGCCTGTCTTTTCCCAACAGCCTGAGGAGGAGACTTGGGCAAATGTACACTGTTCACTTTGACTTGAAAGCACATTGTGGTTTTGTGCTAAGAATAGCTAAAGAAACAGGAGTGGTCTGAAGGTTTTCATGGGCTAATCATGTTTCACACAGGAAGTATTCAAAACTAAACAAATCTTGAGACTCCTGCCTGTATTTTGTGCTTTAAGCAAGGAAAAACAAACAGATCCTGTGACAAAACTGTAAATGAATATACATGAGCCTGAGTTAGAAATTTCTACAATTACCTCAAAAACAAACAAACCTTTTCAGGTCAGGCCTTATTCAAACTACTATTAAAACCTAATTATCTGCATAGTCAAAGGCAAATGGCAACCCCTGCAGCTTTTGAGGTTTTAAAAATTAATGAATATTTATTAAACAAATAGTTTTAAAATGTTACAGTGATAGAAAATCCAGTCCTGCAAACTCTTACGTAAGCTGGTGTTCCTACTGACTGGGACCATTCATGTGAGTAAGGACTGTTCATACCAGCAAATATCTGCATGTCAGGCAATCCAAAAAGTCACTTGCTAAAAACATTCACTTGAAATATCCAAGATCTGTTTCTAAAATAAACTCTAGAAGTATGACAGAACTGATAGTTGTTTTGCCTGAAGCAGAACAAATACAGAACTTAACCAAGCAAAAGCGATCATCTTCACTGACCTTTTCAATCGGTAGAACAGAAGAAGGTACTCTAGCAATAATTCCTGTTCCCATGTTTAAACATTGGAAAGAACTGGAGAAGTGGCCTGATCCATCCTAGTTCAACTACTCTGTTTGTCATCAAGGCAAAATGGGTAAGAGTCACACAGTAATTCCCTTAGCAACCATCTACTTCTTCCTTGTTTCTTTATAGAGGGTAAATACCATCCTCGTCCGCATCCTAGCATTTTTATATTGCACCAGCGACAAAGGAAAGGGTCAATACCATACATCTAGACATCTACTCTTAACCACTTTTGTATGCTTTATAGCCTTGTTACCTTATTCAATTATCCTTGTATCTAAATTATCTAGCTAGGCATGTATATAATCATCACAATGATGAAAAGCCTCTTGAAGTAAATTGTTCTACTAAGGAAGTCACTGTTGTATCAAACCTAACAATATTGCGGGCACTATTACTCAATAGAGCTCCCACATTTGTGGCATATTAACTTTGTGTAGTACATAAAACTAAATGGTCACCTTTTCAAAAACAAAAAAAAACTACTTTAAAATGCCTGCTGAGCGGTGAACAGAGGGGCGGCTAACAGAAGGAGAAGGAGGGAGTTTTCCTGGGAGTTCGCCTGCGGAGAGAGCCCACTGCAGGTTTTTGCCTTTCAGACGTTGCTGAGCATGAAATAGAGCATCTGAGGAGGCTTTCAGAGAAAAGATATGGAGAGGGAGCGATCTGTTGTTGTCACCTGCACTGGATGTGCTATGTTTGTCTTCCTCCCACAGGATAGAGATGACTTCATCTGTACCAAGTGCAGGCTGGTTTCCTTATTGGAAGAGAAGGTTAAAGGACTAGAGACCCAAATATCAACCCCGCGTTGCATTAAAGAAAACAATGTCTTTCTCCATCAGGCACAGGCAGAGTGTAAGGAAGATTCAGAAAAGGCCGGGCAGGCGAAACTGAAGAACAGGGAAGAAAATTGTCAGCATGTGACCTCCCGAAGAAAGAGAACCATGTGCCCACCATGCAGATAGAAGTAAGGAATCGTTTTCATCCTCTCTGCACAAGTATTATGGCAGAGAATGATTTGGAGGACCCTTCAGAGGGAATGGATCAGAAGGAGACCCTTTTGATCAGAAGGCAAGGGATGCATTCTCCTAGGGATGGGGGTTCCACGACCACCATTCCGAAGAGGAAGAGAAGGGTGATGGTGGTCGGGGACTCCCTCCTAAGGGGGACGGAGTCATCCATCTGCCATCCGGACCGGGAAACTAGAGAAGTGTGCTGCTTGCCTGGAACTAGGATTACAGATGTGACGGAGAGACTGCCAAAACTTATCAAGTCCTCAGACCGCTACCCCTTCCTACTTCTCCACGTGGGCACCAATGACACTGCCAAGAATGATCTTGAGCAGATCACTGCAGACTATGTGGCTCTGGGAAAAGAGATAAAGGGGTTTGAAGTGCAAGTGGTGTTCTCATCCATCCTCCCTGTTCAGGGAAAAGGCCCAGGAAGGGACCGTCGCATTGTGGAAGTAAATGCGTGGTTACGCAGGTGGTGTCGAAGAGAGGGCTTTGGATTCTTCGATCATGGAACGTTGTTCCAGGAAGAAGGATTACTAGGAAGAGATGGGATTCATCAAACGAAGACAGGGAAGAGTATCTTCGCAGACAGGCTGGCTAACCTAGTGAGGAGGGCTTTAAACTAGTTTCGACGGGGGATGGGGACCTAAGCCCAAAGGTAAGTGGGGAAGAGGGACACAACAAGGAAGCAGGAGGACTAGGGTGCAGCAGGGGAGGCCTCCCAATTCATACTGTGAAAGTAGGCCAATTGGCTACTTATCTCAAGTGCCTGTACACAAATGCAAGAAGCCTGGGAAACAAGCAGGAGGAACTGGAAGTCCTGACACAGTCAAGAAACTACGACATGATTGGAATAACTGAGACTTGGTGGAATAACTCTCACGATTGGAGCACTGTCATGGATGGGTATAAACTGTTCAGGAAGGACAGGCAGGGGCAAAAGGGTGGAGGAGTTGCACTGTATGTAAGAGAGCACTACGACTGCTCTGAGTTCCAGTATGAAACTGGAGATAAGTCAGTTGAGTGTCTCTGGGTTAAGCTTAGAAGCAAGTAGCTTATTGAAGCGTGATGTTGCGGTGGGTGTCTGTTACAGACCACCAGACTAGGAGGATGAGGTAGATGAGGCTTTCTTTACTCAACTAGGGAAAGTTTCCAGTTCACAGGACCTGATTCTCATGGAAGACTTCAATCACCCTGACATCTGCTGGAAGAGCAATACAGCAGAGCACAAACAATCCAGGAAGTTTTTGGAGAGTGTCGCAGACAATTTCCTGGTGCAAGTGCTGGAGCAACCAACTAGGGGCCGTGCTTCTCTTGACCTGCTGCTCACAAACAGGGTAGATTTGGTAGGGGAAGTAGAAGTGGGTGGCAACCTAGGCAGCAGTGACCATGAGATGGTCGAGTTCAGGATCCTGACAAAAGGAAGAAAGGAGAACAGCAGAATATGGACCATGGACTTCAGAAAAGCGGATTTGGACTCCCTCAGGGAACTGATGGGCAGGATTCCCTGGGAGGCTAATATGAGGGGGAAAGGAACCCAAGAGAGCTGGCTGTATTTTAAAGAGACCTTATTGAGGGCACAGGAGCAAACCATCCCGATGTGCAGAAAGAATAGCAAATATGGTAGGTGTCCAGCTTGGCTTAACAAAGATGTCCTTGGCGAACTTAAACACAAAAAAGAAGCTTACAAGAAGTGGAAGCTTGGTCAGATGACTAGAGAGGATAATAAAAACACTGCTCAAACATGCAGGAATGAAATCAGGAAGGCCAAAGCACAATTGGAGTTGCAGCTAGCAAGGCATGTTAAGGGGAACAAGAAGGGTTTCTACAGGTATGTTACCAACAAGAGGAAGATTCGGGAAAGTGTGGGCCCCTTAGAGAATGAGGGAGGCAACCTAGTGATGGAGGATGTGGAGAAAGCTGAGGTACTCAATGCCTTTTTTGCCTCTGTCTTCACAGACAAGATCAGCTTCCAGACTACTGTACTGGGTGGCACAGAATGGGAAGGAGACGAACATCCCGCAGTGCTGAAGAAACGGGACCAAGACTATTTAGAAGAATTAGACATACACAAGTCCATGGGGCCGGATGCAATAAACCCGAGGTGTGCTGAGGTTGGCTGAGGTGATTTCAGAGCCATTGGCTATTATCTTTGAAAGCTCATGGCAATAGGGGGAGGTCCCTGAGGACTGGAAAAAAGCAAATATAGTGCCCATCTTCAAAAAAGGGAGGAATGAGGATCCAGGGAACTACAGACTGGTCAGCCTCACCTCAATCCCTGGAAAAATCATGGAGCAGGTCCTTAAGGAATCCATTTTAAGGCACTTAGAAGAGAGGAAGGTGATCAGAAACAGTCAACATGGATTCACCAAGGGAAAGTCATGCCTGACCAACCTGATTGCTTTCTATGATGAGGTGACTGGCTCTATGGATATAGGGAAGGTGGTGAATGTGATATACCTTGACTTTAGCAAAGCTTTTGATACGGTCTCTCACAGTATTCTTATCAGCAAGTTAAAGAAGTATGGGTTGGATGAATGGACTATAAAATGGATAGAGAACTGGCTAGAGCATAGGGCTCAACGAGTAACGATCAATGGCTCCATGTGTAGCTGGCAACCGGTCACAAGCGGAGTGCCCCAGGGGTCGGTCCTGGGGCCGGTTTTGTTCAACATCTTCATTAATGATCAGGAGGATGGGGTAGATTGCACCCTCAGCAAGTTTGAGGATGACACTAAGCTGCGGGAGTGGTAGATACCCTGGAAGGTAGGGATAGGATACAGAGTGACCTAAACAAACTGGAGGATTGGGCCAAAAGAAATCTAATGAGGTTCAACAAAGAAAAGTGCAGAGTCCTCCACTTAGGAAGGAAGAATCCCATGCACAGCTATAGACTGGGGACCGACGAGCTAGGCAGCAGCTCTGCAGAAAAGGACCTGGGGGTAACAGTGGATAAAAAGCTGGCTATGAGTCAGCAGTGTGCCCTGGTTGTCAAGAAGGCTAATAGCATATTGGGCTGCATTAGGAGGGGTATTGCCAGCAGGTCGCGGGAAGTGATTATTCCCCTCTATTCGGCATTGGTGAGGCCGCATTGAGAATATTGTGTCCAGTTTTGGGCCCCCCACTACAAAAAGGATGTAGACAAGTTGGAGAGAGTCCAGCGGAGGGCAACAAAAATGATTAGGGGGCTGGAGCACAGGACTTATGAGGAGAGGCTGAGGGAACTGGGCTTGTTTAGTTTGCAAAAGAGAAGAATGAGGGGGGATTTGATAGCAGCCTTTAACTACCTGAAAGGGGGTTCCAGGGAGGATGGGGCTAGGCTGTTCTCGGTGGTGGCAGATGACAGAACAAGGAGCAACGGTCTCAAGTTGCAGTTGGGGAGGTCTAGGTTGGACATTAGGAAAAAGTTTTTCACTAGGAGGATGGTGAAGCACTGGAATGGGTTACCTAGGGAGGTGGTGGAATCTCCATCCTTAGAAGTTTTTAAGCTGAGGCTTGACAAAGCCCTGTCTGGGATGATACAGCTGAGGTTAGTCCTGCTTTGAGCAGCGGGTTGGACTAGATGACCTCCTGAGGTCCCTTCCAACTCTAATATTCTATGATTCTATTCTATGATTCCATGATTTCATTCATAACCCATCAGTAATTTTGTATTTATAAGAAATAGCAGATTTTATAACTTCCTTAGCCTCTTTAACATGAGGTAATGTATTTATTGTACTGGAGAGCTTGATAAAGCTGGTTACCTTTTCTGACAGATTTTTTTTTATTTTATTTTATTTTTATTTTATTTTTTGGTCAGCAAATAAGAATTAGCCCAGTTTTTGTTTTGTTTTTTTCGGCAGGGGGGTTAATTTTCTAACTTTTTAAAAACAAAAGGCTTCAGGTATATAGATGAGACTTTCCAGGATACAGTAGTGCAGTTTTCCCCCCCTCCCCCTCCAGTCTAATGGCCTCTGTGCTGTTGGACAGGATGAAAGTCTTGGGGAAGGAGAACATCAAACTGGAATTTAGGGAAATGATCTCATAGTTGGGACCCTCCTTCTAGATGATGTCATGGTAATATCTCTCACTGAGGATGCCTCTCTGGGGAAGGAGACCTCTTTTATTAGGAAGAAACAGGTAATAGTATTGTGGGATTTGATCATAAAAAATAGCTTCATTTGAAATGACCAAAACTTCACGGTGAATTGCCTGCTGGACATGAAGATTGCAGATTTCTCAAGACATCTAGACAGATGTGTGAAGAGCTGTGGTCATAGACATGTAGGTATCAATGACAAAGGGGAAGGTAGGAGAGAGGTTCTGGAGGCCAAACTTAGGCTGCTATATAAGAGATCAAAGTCCAGGACATTCATGGTAGCATTCTCTGAAATGCTTCCAGTTCTATGTGCAGAGCCAGTTAGATAAGTAGAACTGCAGGGTCTCGCTGTATGGATGAGATGATAGTGTAGGGAGGAGGATTTTAGGTTTATTAGAAACTGGGGAACCTTTAAGAGAAGCAGAAACCTATAGAGGAAGGATAGGCTCCACATATTCCAAAATGGAACCAGGTTGCTGGCCTGTAAAATCATGAATGGTATGAAGAAAGTGAATGAGGTTATTTATCCCTTCACAGAACACAAGAACCAGTGGTCACCCAATAAAATTAATAGGTAGCAGGTTTAAAACAAACACCAAGTATTCTTCACATAACTGGCGGCCAGCCCTGTGGAACACATTGTTGGGGATGTTGTGAAGGCCAAAGTAGAACTGGGTTCAAAAAAGAATTAGATAAGTTCATGGAGGATAGGTCCATCAATGGCTATTAGTCAGGATGGTCAGGGATACAGCCCCATGCTCTGTGTTCCTAAGCCTCTGACTGCCAGATGCTAGGACTGGATGACTGGGCGTGGGTACCTTGGTAATTGCCCTGTTCTGTTCATTCCCTTTGAAGTGTCTGGCATTGGCCACTATCAGAAGACAGGATACTGGACTGAATGGCCCATTGGTCTGACCTAGAGTGGCCATTCTTATGTTTAATAAATCAACTGTTTTCTGCTTCATGTGAGCAATCTGTATTCCCTTGCTGTTCAAATTGTCTGCTTTCGAAAGCTCTATAATAACTGTAAAACACAGAGACAGACAGTCTTGACACTAGGGATATAAAATTAGTTTAATTAAAAATCTGTTTAATTGTTCTAAAAATAGAACGGTTAAACGGTGGGGGGAACAGTGCTGGGCTCAGCTCCTCACTTCCAAGTGACAGCTGTACCTCCCCCCTGCGCTGGGCTTTGTGCCTCCCCGTGAGCGAGAGCTGTGCAGCTGCTCTTGCTTGCAGGGAGCCAAGCCCAGCTGTGGCTACTCCTCTCCCAAGCTGGGCTCCACTCCTGCTCACCTTCCTCCCTCCCGCACTGTGCTGGGCTCCACACCTCCCCCCCCTTGTGGAGAGCTGAGCCCAGCTGCGACTACCCCCTGCTGAGCTCCAAACTTCCCCACCAGAAAGAGCTGCTGTGGCTGGCAGGGAGCCAGCCCAGCTGCCACTCCCCTCCTGCCTAGTTTAAATGATAATCAGCTGTTTAAAACATTTAAACAGCTGATTACTGTTTAAACGGTTAACCTTTTACATCCGTACTTGATACATTCCCTTCCTCTGGCCAGCGTCATGGGCCCCTACCAGTGTTCTCAAATGAGGTTTACAGGGTAATGTGAAATGCACAGTACTCTTCAGTGATATAGAAAATGACCATTGAGCCTCATTAATGCTGAAAAGCCATTCAAAAGAAGGCCTGTGCACCATGCTATTTTTGCCTGCCTCTGTAGCATGGGGTACAGGTCACCTGCTGGTGGATTCTCTGTACCTTGAAGTCTTCAAACCGTGATCTGAGGACTTCAATAACTCAGTCATGAGTAAGGGGTCTATTACAAGAGTGGGTGGATGAGGTTCTGTGGCCTGCGTTGTGCAGGAGCTCAAACTAGATGATCATATTGATTCCTTCTGACTTTTTAAAGTCTGAGTGTGAGAACAAGACTTATTTGTCCAGTCTTAGTGGACAATATTAAGTATTCATCTAAGGTAGCCTGAGGAGTTATGCTACTTCATATAACCGATTTGTTCTTGTTTTTTTTTATTTAAAAACTCCACTGAATATGTGTTAGGATATTAAAATAAATAAAATTGGATCTGTTAAAGAACCTATGTTACCTGGTTCAAAGAAATGAAATAGTGGCATCATTTAAGATGGAGAGTGAATTACCTGATAACACTGTAGTAGTTAAAGAAATTTAAGTTTGAAACTGTGCTGGGCAGTGGAAGGTAGCACACATTGACATTGAACCTGCCCTTCCTATGAGCAGTCCTCAGCTGTCAATCAGGGATACCTTACTCCCATTCTAGGATACCTCCACCCAATGTCACTTCCCACTGTCACCTTAGAGCCTGTCACTTAAGGGATGTGGAACTAGATGGTCGTGGAGCAGAACTGTGCTCATTGCCTCCTACGACTGAAGCTGACTGGTGCTCCCTGGCTGCATAGACTCAGCAGAGCAGAGTTCTGCTGGCACGCTTGGTTTGAGGGGCAGGATTGGTCCTCAAATATTTGTCTTCATTCTGGGAACCTCCAGGAGGACAATGCTGTCAGCTTTGGGAGCCGCTTTGGGAGCCGCTCTGGCAGGCAAAATACGCAACCCACTTACCAAAAAACTGCAAGTTCCAAGCTAACTTCTTGATTGTAGGAGTGTTTTAGTCTGCCAAGTGTTTGACCTTTCAGGACATCTTCTTTCAACATTCATGGTAAAAGTGAGAAAATAGAGCAGGAAAATGTGACACTCAGGATATGTCTACACTGTAGAGTGAAGTTGGTTTAATTTAAATTGACCTCCACCCGCTGAGCTGCAGAAGTTGCAGGAGCATGATCACACCCCACTCATTGTGTCAGGGGATTGTGTCCCCACCATCCGTGTTGCATCAGCAATCAAATCAGTGCACTATGGGTAGCTGTCCCACGGCGCAACTAACTGCAGGGGCATTTGGGAAGGTTGTCATCCTCCCATGATGCAATGTCCTCCCTCTCCCACTCCCTTCTTGTCCCAAACAGACGAACACCTTTTTGTGCCATTTTTTCAAAACCCTTCTGTCTCTGATGTGCACACGGCATTGCCTGAGAGGAATGGAGCCCGCTCAGCTGTGCACTGTCACTGAGCATCACAAACACCTCACAACTATTCTGCAGTATTTTCAGGACCAAGACAGAAGCCACAGCCCTGAAAACTGTGATATTTCTCAAGCCGCCTTGGTACAAGCCATAGACCGAAACAATTCCCATTTGCTGCAGGCTGTCACGCACCATCTGCAGTCAGTAGAGCGCCGCTTCTGGTCCTGGGAAACAAGCAGGTGGGATTGCATTGTTATGAAGGTGTGGGATGATGAGCAATGGCTGCAGAACTTTTGTATGCGAAAGGCTATTTTCCTGGAACTTTGCTCAGAGCTGTCCCCACCCTGAAACGCATGAAAACTCACTTGAAACCAGCTCTGACAGTGAGAAGAGAGTAGCCATCACTCTGTGGAAGCTAGCAACACCAGACTGCTACCACTCAGTTGGGAATGAATTCGGAGTCGGTAAATCCACCGTGGGAGCTGCTGTGATGCTAGTGGGCCGGGCCATTAATAGACTTTTGCTAAGAAGGGTAGTGACTTTAGGAAATGTGCAGGACATAGTGGAAGACTTTTCTGCAATGGGGTTCCCACGCTTTGGTATGGGGGAGCGGGGCAATGGATGGCATGCATATCTCCATCTTAGCACCGGACCACCTTGCCACAGAGTACATAAACCAAAAGGGATATTTCTCGATAGTGTTGCAGGCCCTTGTGAATCACGGGGGATGCTTCAACTACATCATTGTGGGGTGGTCAGGAAAAGTGTATGACATGCATATCTTTAGGAACTCAGGTCTGTTAAAAAAATTGCAAGCAGGCACTTTATTCTCAGAACAAAAAAAACTACTGGGGATGTTGAAATGCCAATAGTGATCTTGGGGGACCCAGACTATCCCTTGCTCCCCTGGCTAATGAAGCCCTACACTGGGCCCCTGGACAGCAAGAAAGAGTGTTTCAATAATAGGCTCAGCAAGTGCAGAATGGTGGTGGAATGTGTATTTGGATGTTTAAAAGCACGCTAGTGCAGTCTACTCACTAGGTTAGACCTCAGTGAAAGAAACACCCAATACTTATCTCTGCCTGCTGTGTGCTCCATAATGTCTTAAGACAAAGGGGGAGAAGTTCCCATTGTGTTGGGTTGTGGAGGCAGATAGGCTGGCTACCAATTTAGAACAGCTAGATGCCACTGCAACACTGAGAGTCAATCATGGAGTGCTATGCCTCAGCGAAGCATTGAAAACCTGTTTTTGCAATATGAGACAGTAATGTACGCCACTTATCTGTGCTGTGCTTTCCCTTCCCATCCCCCACCCATGCAGTTCTGTGCTCCTACCGCCTTTCCCCACCACTCATTCTCTTGCTGTCAAGAAACAGTGATGAATTGTAAAGCTGAACTTTTTTTTGTTGATTCTTAACAGTGGAGGGGAAGGAAGACCATTTTGCATGCATTGTGAGGAGACTCAGAGGGGATACAGAACCAAGTTTGACTGTGCAAACAGCAAAAAACACACTTTCCAGTCCCTAAAGAGGCCATTGCCTCTTTCTGCTCCCCTCAACTGGCAATGAGTGGAGCACGTACTGCCCCCTGTTCAACCTCCTCTGATGCAGCTTGGGGGTGGAGGCTAGGAAAGAGTGTGCTAGTTCAGAGTATTGCAGGTGCTGCAGAGGGAGTCTCTCCTGTCACTGAGCTTCCTGAAGCTCAACCAGAAGCCTCAACACGTCTGACTGATTCCCTCATTATACACAGCATCTCATCCTGCATTGTACACGGATACTCCTGGGCTGCTTTCCTGTTATCCATCTCCATGTTCAGTTTGTCTGAAACCCTCTATGCTACTAGCTCTGTCAGCAACCATGGAGGTGTTCATGATCTCATTCAACAAGTCATACTGAATTTTTTCTTTTGCCACCTTCTTATCTGTGACACATGTTCTGCAGGAGTAGTAGAGACTGTGTTGAAGGGCACGCTGTCCACTGAAAGGCAAGTAAAGCACAAGGTACCCATTGTTAGCTACTCCCATGGATGAGAAGCAATGTTACAATGTAAAAAGAACTCCTCTTTACATTTCCAAAGGAACGCTAGACCTACATACCAGTCTCTACCTATTGCATGGGTCGGAGTGCCTTTCCAGCCATGGTAAGTAAGGGGCCAGGGCATCTATTGTAGGGAAATCTCCATTGCACATGCCTCCCTGTGCAGAAGGACTGTGAGGCTGCCCTATCCTCCCCAAAATCATTTTTTAATTGACTGCCCAAAGGGTGTGGGGTGGGTCTGAGTAAAGTGTCCCTGAGGGAAAAAATATGGGCACCCATTTGCGAATCACTGAGACCCATAGCAACAAGTTCCTGTCTAGGAACTTGTGTTTTACTAACCCAAGAAACTTCTCAATGGCTGTGGAATAACTTAAAGTGTATTGGGCGGGTACTGTAAACATGCACAATCTTCCCTAGGTGACCATGCGTGATATTAGTCTGCTGAGAGTCACATCGGTGGAAAGGGAGGATTTGTTGCAAGCAGTTGGGTACAGGCCTGGCCCTTATGCTGCTATGCTGTGTTCTGCTATGATGCCTGCACAATTAATAACCGAGTGGCAGCGTAAGAAATAAGGCTGCCCTCCCAAGAAACCTTCTTCAAAGGATTGCAGAGTATCTTCATGAAAGTTTCCTGAAGATATGCATGGAGGAATGTCATATCCAAGAATCCCTTGGAGCATCGCTCTGCACATGAGTATAGGTTTACCCCCCATAAAAGATTACTTAAGTGTACCAACTACATGGAAGCCCATCCACACCATCACACACACTACTTTTTGCTGTTACAAGAAGCTGGACTGGGGATATAACGACAGAAATGAGATTTTCAGTACATACTCACCACATGTGCCTTCCCTTGCATCTTCACTCACGCTTTCCTGCCTTGGGCTGGGCTGTTCTTGTATAGCAAACAGCTCCTGGTTTTTAGGGAAAAGGGACATCCCACTCACCTGCCCCCTGTTCTCATCATGCTCCTCTTCCTCATCCACAGGCTCATCCTCATTCATCCTGGCCTCAGATTCCCTGGAGGTATCCATGCTGCGTGGTGGTATAGTGGTGGGGTCACCACTGAGAACTGCATGCAGCTCCTTGTAAAAATGACATGGCTTTGGTGACCTCAATTGCTAGCCTTCATAGTTTTCTGATACTCGTGCCTCAGGTCTTTGGTTTTAACGCAGCACTGCTGCGCATCCCTGTTGTGCCCTTTCTCCAACATGCTGCACGATATCTTCTCGCAGATAAAAATTTCTTTTGCTGGCTCAGAGCTGAGCCAGAACAGACCGTAGCCCCACAGACTGATGAGATCCAAGACCTCAGCTCCAGGCTGGAGCATGTTTGGAGTGTGCAGTCACCATGATCAGTTCTGCTGGCAAGCTCTCTCCATGCTGAGCAAACAGGAAGCGAGAATTCAAAATTTTCCCTGGGCTTGAGGGGAGGGGCTGTTTCCTGTGTACGTGGCCAAGGTGCAGCAGACTGCGAATACCCAGAGCAGTCAGAACAGAACATTATGGGATACCTCCCAGAGGCCAAATGACATTGATTTATGTTGCGCTCTGCCTACACTGCCGCTCATTTGACCCATAGGATTCGACTTCAGCACTACGCCTCTTGCAGAGGAGGTTTTATTAAGTCGAATTTTCCCAGCGTGAACTGACTTGCCAGTGGAGACGCATACGTTATGTGGTCGACAGAAACCACATTCCATCGACCTACCTTATCAGTGCAAACCAGGCCTTGCTCATTCCCACAGACTTTCCCAATTATTGTAATCCTCTGCCTTTTGTTCAAACTGAAGTTTGACTCTTCTATATACATGAAGTTTTAGTTCTGATGTACTTTGACGCATTCTGGATTTAGATGTATCTCTGATGGGACTGGTCCTACCACTGTAAATGTTGCCTTCCAGTCCCATGTTTCCCCATATGTATAGTAGCTGAGATGCAATCCAGCAGGGCCACACAGAGTGATGCCCAAATTGGTAACAGCGTTACAACAGCACATGTCTCAAGTATTCATTAGCTCCTCTTATGAGATCATTTCAGCCATTCTTCAATCAGGCCTTCTGCTTGAAATTAACCAAATCTTTGCAGCAGTAAAAATATAACACCTGGCATTTGGCAGCTTATTACAAATCTGCTACATACTTAACAGCCAGTGTTTAAACAAGCATGCATACCAGTTGGAGTGCTGCATTCATGGTATTATATTTTTAGCTTCATTCAGGATCAAACAAGACTTTGTTAAAACATCAGCGGCCCGAACTCACAAAAATGTTGCCAAGGTTGAACTAACTTTTCATTGCAATTTGCTTTAGTTGAGCTAATAGCTGTAATACCCCTAATGTAAGCAGCTTAATCTTAAGGCAGTGTGTCCTAGTGGATAGTGCAATAGACAGGGATTCAGCAAAGCTGGGTTCTATTCCTGGCTTTGCCACAAGCCTGTTGGGACCTTGAGCAAGTCACTTCATTACTCTGTGCCTCAGTTTCCCCACTTGTAAAATTAGGCTAATGATGTGTATCTCTGTAAAGTGCTTTGAGATCTACCAGTGAAAAACTCCTTTTCAAGAAAGAAACAGTATGTATCTATGTATTTATTTATTTATATATTAAGCAGTTCAACTAACCTTCCTTGTCTGAAGGTGCATTTAGCCTCGTTTCATTTGCCTGATATCCTTTGGCTTGGCCTACCTGAAATGGTCTTTCTCCCTACAGGACTCCAAAAGCCCTGCAACAAGCTCCATAGCAGCTTTCTTTACCAACTTTCTGAGCCCGGTGTCTTTCTACACCACTCTCCATATCCACAGGGACAGAGCACCACACTAACAGAGAATACTCTAGAAGAAAGAATTGAGGAGTCTGTGTATATCTGCACTAGAAATTCTACAGTAGCTCAGCTTATTACAATGATGGAAGGGGTTCTTCCATTGCTGTACTAAATCCACCTTTCTAAGAGGCAGTAGCTATGCCAACAGAAGAATGAGGCTTAGGTCGGCTTAACACCCGAGTGAGGTATCTAGGTCGACCTAAATTCCTCGTGTAGACTCAGATAAAGGATAAGAGAAAAGAAATGGAACTGTTACTCAAGAAAGGTCTTTATGCAAATATTATTGTAACACAGAAATGAGGGGCAAAGGAAATAAGCTGTAGGGCCAGATCTTCAGCAGATGTAAACTCAGTTTTTCACTGATTTCGACTGAGCTATGAACTTTTATGCCAGCTGAGGATCTGTTCCATACTGTACAGTGACTGAGTATAGATTCAAAGTGTTTAACTGTTACATCAGACATGAGCCACTATTTGAGTGAGGCTCAAGAATAAGAGCTATGCATGTAAAGTTGTGAATTACTTGGTACCTTTTTGGTAAGGGGTTTCTATTTATAGAATGATTTTTTTTCTTTTAAATAAGCTTTTTGTAGTGTGTGTTCTCCCCCCTTCCCCGGCTAAACCATAAATTAGCCTTCCCTATTCTTGCTGATCCAAACCTCAACCTAGGAAGGGTAAGATAAGCTTAACATAGTGCTTTAAAGATAAGAAATGAGGATAGCTTTGAATTTGGGCCATTAGATTTCAATGGGACTTACTCATGCTTAAAGTACCTTGCTGAAATAGGACCTACATTAAAGAACACAAGAGATGTGCTTCACTGTTGTTCTATTCCAGGAATTAAATACACAGGAAACAGAATCTTTAGCTCTGTGAGTTAGTTTTGTTAATTAAATGTTTTATCCTTCTTGTGTAATGCAATTATTTCAATTCATTTTGTATTTTAAAAAAAAAAAAAAAAGGGGGAGGGGGGGGAGGCGGCAGGGATTGGTGAGCCCAGAACAGATGAGTGGATCCTCTTTGATATGAGAACTGGGCTGGAAAACTCTGACCATTTTTTCCCTAAAATTTGGTTTCGGCTGAAAATAATTTTAAGATTTCTTGTGATACTTTGGCCTTCCACTTCTGGTTCAAACTGGACCCAGTAAGTTAGGAGCACAAACATCTTTAAAATGTTTGCTCCACTTTTTCCAAACTCATAAAAAGTTGGGTTTAATTCAAGAAAGACAAAATCTGAGGCTGGCTCTTATTGAAGCCAGTTCACACATGCCAGATCTTTCCTTTCCACTCCCACCCTCTTCTTTTTGTCACAGCTGACTCCTTTAAACAGCAAACCTTGAGTGAGACATGAGACTCCCTAAAAACAAATTCTACTGTTGAATCAGAGCAGCTCCACTGAAGTCTATGGAGTTGCCTGAGGGGAATTTGGTCCACAATATTTTCTTCAATTAAAATGTAATTGAAAACAAGACACTGGAACTGGCTTATTTTTTCATGGCTAGTAAAGTCTATAATCTTGGCAGCAGTGGCCAAAAACTGGCTGATCTATAGAAAATAGAAACAATTTCTTTTACTGGTGTTGCCTCACTCCTCCACACTCCTGCCAAAAATCACAACTCCCTCTTCGAAGAGAATACCCAATGACTAGAATCTAATGCTTCAATTCATTTGTATTATACAGGCTATAGCTCGCTTTGGAGCCTGGCTTATTGCTTCTCAGCTAATTCAACTGACACCGTGTGCGAAGATGGGTTTCTTCCCTATTGTCTCCTTACGTACATTCAAATATTTAGGCAGATAGCACCAGATCTGCCTTAAGTGCCAAAGGCCCAGCTTTAGGCACTACTGAGACCCAGAAAGCCCTGGTTGGCTACCTCCTAACCCTGCTAGTGTGTCAACTCACTTGAGGGGAAGGAATTTGAAGAGGGGTTCCTCTTCTCTCTGCTAAGTGCCCTAACCTCAGGACTCTGGGATATTCTGATGTGCACTTTGGGTACCCAAATCCCTTGGCTGCCTTGTGTGGAGTTTGGCAAGCACCTAAGCTGTTCTCATTAATAAACTAATGTTTCTTTGCTATTTTTATACCAAGGTAGTTGCTTCAGTTTGCCTTTGGAATTTCCAGTGAAGGGGTAACGCCCCTATGACTGCCAGGAGATTTCCAATATTTCTGATTTCTCCCCCCCAATTTATTTTGTAACCAGATATTGCTCTGATTTTTTTGCATTAGTAATGGGAGGGTTGGCATAGCAGTTTCTGACTTGGAGATTATATGTATATACATAACATCAATTTATACTCAAGGTATCCAAGGTCACATGGTTGGTTGTGATGTGAGAGGTTGGGTAAGAATCTAACATATCACAAAGTGGATAGCTACTTTGTAAGGAGATGAAAAGGGAGCACAAGTTCCCCAAACATAGTATTTCTTAACCTGCTATATCAAAGATACGCCCGGGTATTATCCCCTAATTTGCAGTTGTTTTAGTTTTGCCAAACCAAATACTGGAGTATAAGTAATCTAGCATGAGGCAGCCAGCGCCACATTGTATGGTGTGGGGATTACTCCCATCTGCTTCAGGTCTCCTCCCCCTTTTAGTTTACAACTAACCATTTACCATGTTAAACCTATGGGAAAATCTAATTGCTCTCACAAACTGTAAATTATGGCATCAAAACTCAACACACAATCTAATTGAACAAATTACTCCTCTGTTAACTTCATGTTCATGTACTCGGGGTGTAGGGGGGTGTTGAATTATAGAAGGTATTATGGGGGCTGAAATTGAGGGCGGATGGAACAACAAATGGAAAGAGATTCGTGAATTAGGGAGGTGGAGGGGATACTGGAAAAGAAGAAAGAAGGGGCAGAGTGAAGGAAGGAAGTAGGAGGTGATAGGGAGGGCAGAAATCAAAGTCCATGTAGCTTGTTAACCAGCATTGGTCTTCTCTGCTCTGCTTACCGATAGGGTGTACAACTACATTGCTCATCTCCTATAAAGCTTTCCATGACACCTTGCCAGGAGGAATGCTGTCTCTTGCACTTCCAATACATGGAATGTCACGCTGCTGATCTCTGAGGATGCCCTGCAGTAAGAGATACAGCAGAGTTTCCCACAGGCACCCATTTAAAAAAATGGTTTTGGAGACCTCTAATTTCTACAGAGTAACAGTGAGCTGCAGCACCAACTGGTGATCTCTTTGGTGTAAATCCATGCTGAACTGACAAATGGGCCTTGTATAATTGCACCCAAATGATTCATGTTGATCTGGTCATTTAGAGATGTTATCAAATGTTTCATTAATTCCCCAGCACAAATACAGGAGCAGAGGCACTTAATATTCCTAATACACAATTTAAATAAATCTTTTCCAAAGTCAGTTTGCTCTTATGAGATCAATGTGGAATGAGGTGTTCCCTTAACCTCCCTGCTGGGTGCTCCTTTTTCAGTCATTTGGTGAGAATTGATGTTCATGTCCCAAAGTTAAAGTATAAGCATTGAGCATAAGTGCTATCCCAAGTAAGTTAACTAGTTACACTAACTGGATAAATTCATAACTGCAGGTAGGCCAAACATCATAACTGGGAAGTTAACCTGGTTATAAAAAATAGGTACTCAGTTCATTGCAGGCTATTTTAAAAAACGTTCTGCTTCATATGGCTTTTGGAACAGATACACTTCCTCACCAATCCTGACAAGAAACTCAGCTGCAAACTTTATCAAATGTTTGAGCTTTCGTTGCTTGAGAAGTTCCCTTGCTTTTCATCTTTTGCAAAATCTTGAAAAATCATTCTTGTTTTGTTGTATCCCCCCGCAAGCTAGCTTCATTATTTTTTCTTTTACATTGTCAGATTTAATAAGTGCACGAGGTGTGGCATTTCAGGCTGGTTTAGGAGGCAGGGACCTAATGTTTTCTCTAAATTAAATTTTAAAGTAATCAAGAAGGCTGAGCACTTTTGAAAGAAATTGGGGAATAAATTCTAGGGGGTTGTCTTTTTCTGCTCCTTCAGGTACTCCTATAATTCTCCAATCAGGGTGGTGAAACCTTCTCTTGAGATTGGCCAATTTAGATTTAAGAGAAGATAAATTTTTTTCTGTGCACCTAGGCAGAAAGCTCTTGTATCTGCTCTTCCATTGATGATCGTCTCCCTTCTGCTTCATTCACCCATCCTGTCAGCCTTTGAGAGAAATTAACTGAAGTAAAAGTCAGTTGTATTGTGGCTTGATATCTATGGTGTTTGCAGCAACTTTCCCCATCAGAGCCATCATAGACACAGTGCCCTTAGCAGCAGCCATCTTGTTTGAGGGGTAGAGGCCTCTGTTCACTTCGTTTTTCGGTTACTTTTAGAACTCCTCCTAGACAAATCTTTGCCTGCTGACATTTCAGAGATTTTGGAGCACCTGTTCCTTTACTTGGGGGACTAGTCTCTTGGGTCCAGGACTTCAGCTAGAAATGAATATTAGCAGATGGCTCTGGAGCTCAAAGGGTCTGCTTCTCCATGCTGCAGATTACCCCTTGGAGTTATGTCTATCTTTATTTAACTTCAGCAAGCAGAACATTTTGCCTTCACACTGTAGCAATAAAAATGTATCAGGGCATCCCTGAAATAACTATTACCTCAGTTTTTAATATTCTTTGCAAAGCCTTTCAATTTGGTAAGATTGCAGAAGAGATTAAGATGACTCTCTCTCTTCTTTGGTATTCTCTCCAAAAGTTTGTTGTGAATTGTGTCTATTTTATTTTTCAAGACTGATATGTGAAAATATACAATATATTCCACTAGTATTCTACTATAAGGGAGAATTTTTTCTGTTCATAGTGGCTTGCATTACACACTCTTATCCTCTGAAGGTATTCAAATGATGATTCAACTTTTTCCCTTCCCTAACCTCACATAGCTATGTCTTTTAGTATGTTGCCGGATCATGGCCAATCTTTTGAAATCACTGAGACAATCACATGCTTGATGAGACAACTCGTGCTTAAAATTTGCATACATTTGTATACCTTGCTGGATGAGGCCCATTGTCAAAAATGATCTACAGCCAAGAACAAAGTATATACAACATTCCTGATTTTTTAATCAAATAATTGATTATCTTTTAATTTCCGTATGTTCTCATATACTATAGATAAACAGGTGGAATTAGGTTTAACTTCCAATGCTCTTAGAGGACTTCATTTCAGTTTTTCAAATAAATGTCTTTTATATACTTCTTCTTTTTTTTTTTTTTTTTTTTTGAAGTTCACAGATCATTTTTATAGTATTTTTTCCAGCCACTTTTTCCTCCCTGGAGTCAAGTTTTTGACTCTTATATATTTTACTTTCCAAATAAGGTCTGAAGTATTTCTGTGCAATATGTTTTGCCAGGAACTAATGACGTGATAGGTTAAGCAGCAGCTGAATACATCTGAATTGCAACACTGAGTTTAGATAACCCCAAATTAGTAATGCCTGAAAATAAATATATAAAATTATATAGATGCAGCTCTCCCCATAGGATCCCCATACAAGTCCAGTCTGTAGACTTAAATGTGTTTTGATGGCAAACTTATTCTGTGTCAGTCAGTACTTCACACTACATTTGGCACAGGGGTCAGGGTCTGCTTAGATAAGACTCCATATGGGTAGGAAGGGGACTGAATCACTTTTCACCCCAATGAGGTAAAGGGGTGTCTCTCAGTCAGCGCTGAGGGAGCTGGTGGAGTTCATATTGCAGCTGCCTGCAAATGAACAAAATGGTGAGCTCTTAGGTGCTGACAGCATGTTAGCCATCACGCACTCAAATGTTTAGTTTCCCTCATATCTACCAAAAAGCAAACAGAATTAAAATACAATTCACTTTAGATAAGTGAGCAAATGGATGTGGAATGCAAAATGCTATAGGCTATACATCAGATGTTGACTTGGTTTTGCTGTTTTCCCTACAAATTCATTTCAGAAATGAAAACCTCTGAGTTGTCACCAGGGCTGTTGATCTGATATGTTTCACCAATATAAATATCACTTAGGAAGAATGTAAAAAGAAGTGACATCTTCTTTCTTGGAATGTAATCATGGTTTGGGAGTAGTTAAGGCTTTAGTCTCCTGGTCCTGCAAACAGTTAGAATCATAGAATCATAGAATATTAGAGTTGGAAGGGACCTCAGGAGGTCATCTAGTCCAACACCCTGCTCAAAGCAGGACTAACCTCAGCTATATCATCCCAACCAGGGCTTTGTCAAGCCTCAGCTTAAAAACCTCTAAGGATGGAGATTCCACCACCTCCCTAGGTAACCCATTCCAGTGCTTCACCACCCTCCTAGTAAAAAACTTTTTCCTACTGTCCAACCTAGACCTCCTGCCCTGCAACTTGAGACCGTTGCTCCTTGTTCTGTCATCTGCCACCACCGAAAACAGCCTAGCCCCATCCTCCCTGGAACCCCCTTTCAGGTAGTTAAAGGCCGCTATCAAATCCCCCTCATTCTTCTCTTTTGCAGACTAAACAAGCCCAGTTCCCTCAGCCTCTCCTCATAAGTCCTGTGCTCCAGCCCCCTAATCATTTTTGTTGCCCTCCGCTGGACTCTCTCCAACTTGTCCTCATCCTTTTTGTAGTGGGGGGCCCAAAACTGGACACAATATTCTAAATGCGGCCTCACCAATGCCGAATAGAGGGGAATAATCACTTCCCGTGACCTGCTGGCAATGCCCCTCCTAATGCAGCCCAATATGCCATTAGCCTTCTTGACAACCAGGGCACACTGCTGACTCATAGCCAGCTTTTTATCCACCGTTACCCCCAGGTCCTTTTCTGCAGAGCTGCTGCCCAGCTCGTCGGTCCCCAGTCTATAGCTGTGCATGGGATTCTTCCTTCCTAAGTGGAGGACTCTGCACTTGTCCTTGTTGAACCTCATTAGATTTCTTTTGGCCCAATCCTCCAGTTTGTTTAGGTCACTCTGTATCCTATCCCTACCCTCCAGGGTATCTACCACTCCCCCCAGCTTAGTGTCATCCACAAACTTGCTGAGGGTGCAATCTACCTCATCCTCCTGATCATTAATGAAGATGTTGAACAAAACCAGCCCCAGGACCGACCCCTGGGGAACTCCGCTTATGACCAGTTGCCAGCTAGACATGGAGCCATTGATCACTACTCGTTGAGCCCTATGCTCTAGCCAGTTCTCCATCCATTTTATAGTCCATTCATCCAACCCATACTTCTTCAACTTGCTGATAAGAATACTGTGTGAGACAGTATCAAAAGCTTTGCTAAAGTCAAGGTATATCACATCCACCGCCTTCCCTTCATCCACAGAGCCAGTCACCTCATCATAGAAAGCAATCAGGTTGGTCAGGCATGACTTTCCCTTGGTGAATCCGTGTTGACTGTTCCTGATCACCTTCCTCTCCTCCAAGTGCCTTAAAATGGATTCCTTAAGGACCTGCTCCATGATTTTTCCAGGGATTGAGGTGAGGCTGACCGGTCTGTAGTTCCCTGGATCCTCTTTCCTCCCTTTTTTGAAGATGGGCACTATATTTGCTTTTTTCCAGTCCTCAGGGACCTCCCCTGTTGCCATGAGCTTTGAAAGATAATAGCCAATGGCTCTGAAATCACCTCAGCCAACTCCCTCAGCACCCTCGGGTGCATTGCATCCGGCCCCATGGACTTGTGAATGTCCAATCCTTCTAAATAGTCTTGGACCCGTTCCTTCCACACTGCGGGATGTTCGCCTCCTTCCCATTCTGTGCCACCCAGTGCAGCAGTCTGAGAGCTGATCTTGTCTGTGAAGACAGAGGCAAAAAAGGCATTGAGTACCTCAGCTTTCTCCACATCCTCCGTCACTAGGTCGCCTCCCTCATTCTCTAAGGGGCCCACACTTTCTCTAATCTTCCTCTTGTTGGCAACATGCCTGTAGAAACCCTTCTTGTTCCCCTTCACGTCCCTTGCTAGCTGCAACTCCAATTGTGCTTTGGCCTTCCTGATTTCATTCCTGCACGTTCGAGCAGTGTTTATATAATCCTCCCTAGTCATCTGACCAAGCTTCCACTTCTTGTAAGCTTCTTTTTTGTGTTTAAGTTCGCCAAGGACATCTTTGTTAAGCCAAGCTGGACGCCTACCATATTTGCTATTCTTTCTGCACATCGGGATGGTTTGCTCTTGTGCCCTCAATAAGGTCTCTTTAAAATACAGCCAGCTCTCTTGGGTTCTTTTCCCCCTCATATTAGCCTCCCAGGGAATCCTGCCCATCAGTTCCATTATCAGGATAAAATTGGGGATGCTACATTCTTTTTAGGATAAAATAAACACAAAAGATAAAAGAAAAAATTGGTTATTGTCATGCTGGAGGATCTGTTTTTAAAGGGGGAAAATATGTATTACTCCAGAGATAAAATACAGTGGACATTTATTTTAATGAAATTGGGATTATTTTGTTTGTTTTTTTTCACACACAGAAAAACTTTGCTATAGGTTTGCAGGATCAAGGCCACGGCCTTATTGTGTGACCATAGTAAATCAATTACGGATAAACTTTCAGAAGATACCTAGCACCTGATTTTTCATTGATGCCAAGCACACTAAATCAATGACTACTTTTGAACATTTCGCTGTAAATAACATTCAGAGACAGTGAAACAGTCAGGATTAGAATTTGGGTGTTCCTGACTTCTAGCCCTATGCTCTACATGGTCCAAATTTTCAGCTCAGATTTAACTTGGACTCTATTTTTCATCTGCAGAGTTGTGGACACACTTATTTGTCTGCGCCGTTTAGGCCATCTAGCTGTATTTGATCTGCAGGCACAAAACAGGTACTTAAAATGTGAAGTTACCTGAGTTTTGCCTACAATTATCTGGCACAAAAATGGAGGCCATGGTTTGAAAATCTTTCCCTACAGCTGTTCCACTGTACTTTCAAGGCCAGTATTCTTCTCCAGTGCATCTAAATATTGCTTTTGCTATAATTTCCTAAACATTGTAAATTATTCCAAAAGTACACTTAATACAAATGTCCCAGAGTACACTGCAAACAAATTGAAGATTTATCCAAGTAGATCCTGTTATCCAAGTAGATAAACTGCAACGCTGAAGGGTATATAGCAATCCCAAATCAGGAATCACTGGTGAAACAGAACAGGCCATATTATCCTTAGTATACTACAAGCTAGTAAAACAACTGTATGCTTAAACTGTTAAGCCAGAAAGCCGCAAGTACAAAGAGAGTTTGGGTTCAAAGCCAGGATTAGATTGAAAAAGAGCCTGATGGTCTCAGCCTTATCTTATCTTTGTTTGTTCACTTCTCAAATTCAGCATGACTGGATACCTTCTCAGGAGGCTATGATCAAGCAGAACATGGGTGTCAAGATCAGAAATGAGGTACATCCATCACTCATGTGGGCTTCTACACACTATCCCCTGGGAACCAGTCCTGTTAGCCCCTAACTGCTTCAAGCACTGAATTTATTCAATAATGATTAGAGGAAAAATAACTACAGGAACCAGATAAAACACAGAAACAGACATTTTTCTTCACAAGGGCCAGTGTCTGAGTTTGAAACCTAAATAACATTTTAAAATTGACTTTTTAGTTACTTGTACTTAGTTTAAAAACTAAATATTCAACTTTTCAGGGAATGTGAGCATATTTAGTGTTATAATGGCCCTCACAAAGGCTGTTTTAAACCACTGTGGTGGTGCACAACAGCTGTTAAACTGGCTTAATTGGCTCCCTAGGGATTTTGCTGGTGTAGTGAAGTTGCCAAAAAGAGCAGAATTGCTGTAGTCAGCACTAGGCCTGCCCCAGTATAAGAGATGTGCTGGAGCACTGCTATATTCTGATAAGCCCTGGCTGTCAAAATGGCATGTTTTCCTCAGGCTGTTCTTGGGACTAGATGAGCCTCCATTGGCCCAAGCATAAGGGAGCTGCAAAAGTGACTATAAAGTGCACTAGGGCACCACGGGCCCGTCCCATGGTTCTGGCCAAGTGACTTCGGCATCAAGTGGCAATGACATCAGCACAGTCTTTATTCACAAAAAGACCCATTGTACAGCATAATCAGACTAGTATTAGGCCTGCATTTCATATGCAGAAACACTGCTCCCATTGAACTCAACTATCAGATTGTCATCATGGTTCAAACAGCCCATGAAAATGACACTGACTGACGGAATATCAGATTATTGCATGTCTACCATGGAAAATGTATTCACTATGACTGATTCAAAGGCCATTTCTTTTTACATCAGAGGAGGTATCCAGATGAGTAATTAGAGCAGGGAAGTCTAGTGTTTTACTACAATAAAATGTGGCTCTACTCCTGACTCCACTACTGACTCACTGTGTGATCCTGAGGCAAATCACTTCAACTTTCCATGGCTCGGTTTGATCACCTGTAAAATGGGGAGAATAATGCTCAGCCACTTTTGTAAGGTGCTCTTAAATCCTTTGATGAAAGGTGCTCTATAAATGTCAAGAATATTGTCATTATTTATTGCAATCCATTGAAGAACTGGAAAGAAAACCATTTGAGGCTATGTCTGTTTCAAAATAAAGTCTCTTAAAGGATATAAAACTTGTTATGCTGCCGTATGATGTGACAAAACTTTTACTCCTATCCAACTAAGAGAACAGTTTATATCTGTAATCTAACCACTCCAAAATTTCTTACTGAGATGGTCACTTAGGAATGGGTTTCAAGCCTTCAGTGACAAGTGAAAATGCATCAACCCTTACCTCAGAAACAAGGCTTTTCGGTACCCAGGTGTACTTCATCATTCAAACAGTTCTCTCTGACTGTGCTAGCAGCCTATGAAGTGGTGCACTGTACTGTTTCTGTTCTCCAGACAGCCTGCTGTTGAATTAATTTTCTAGACAGCTCTCTATGAAAGCTGATAGAAATGGAGCAGTGGCTGCCTCAAGTTGTTGCACAAGTGGTTTTCTGAACAAACTAGGAAATGCACAACACAACTTTGTATCCATGAAGTATGTGCACATCTTTAATGTTGTATTACCCCCAAAAGACTGAGGACAAATGTCTACCATTTATCACTCAGAAATATGTTTCCAAGTGCCAAGATTCACAAGCCGTTGTTAATTATGTGAACAGCAAAGCAGTTTACACTGAAATATTTAAGAGCACTCTTTGATGAAAAATTATAAATCATAGAAATTAGAGATGGAAAAGTTTTATATTGGGTCATCTAGTCCATTCCTCTGCCAGTACTGGACTATTCCCTATTGTTTGTGAGAAGACTTTATGCCAGTGTCCTTTTTTGTATAACATTTTGAATCTCCTTAGGAAGATACTGTCATCTTTCTAACATGCTTGTTTTTAATTTGGGCTAGTGGTTCCCAAGTAGCTAGTGGACAGCTGGCTGGTCACTTGGTACTGGCTTCTCTTTCTTATTTCCAGCTGCTAAGCAGCATTAAAAGACTGATAAATTATATTAAAAATTTTCCTTATGTCACTTTACTGTATAGTTGCTGCAGGGATGTCCGGCAATTGTGCATGGCAAAGGAGGTGATCTGAACACAGTTAAACAGTGAGGGAGACAGTCCACAAAACAACTTATGTATTAAATTGTGATTCCCAGTATGAAAATATTTGGGAACATTTGATCTAGACAACAAACCCAGTGAGAAGATATGAGGCAAGATAATTATACTGGTTATTTTTTTTAAATGACATTTCTCTCATGGAAACAAATGTGCTAATAAAACAATCACCTGACAAGCAGAGGCCAACAAGTATATGTTGTGTTGGAAAATTTTCTTCTTCTCATAAATTGGTTTTTAAATAGTGTGAATACCATATGTGGCCCTAAACCTTTTTAAAAGGTAGGATAGCTTTTTTTTTTTTTTAGTACTGAAAGTAGAGCAGAAAACAGCAAAAAGCTAAACAATGCATAGCAGGAAAAATGAGAGATTTATGCTCCTAGATACACTAATAGCTGCAGTCTTGTGACTTAAGCATGAAGACATCTGGTGTGCCACTTTAACTTCTAGATAAATGGCACAGCTAAACAGTTTGAGTTGGTGAAATGCGCTGTGCTATATTTCTTTCTTGGCAGTTGTCCCAGGCAAGAAAGCATTCTTTTTACAAGATTGACAATACACGGGATTCTGCTGTACCCAAATAAAACATGATGTTGTGTGTTACTTCTTGGTAAGTAAGAAACAAATGTCCTTATTGTTTTAATGAAGCCATCTTTCAATAACCCTAGAATCACCCACAAAATACATTATACACTAATTTAATTTATGTAAAAGATGTTATGAAAGGACTTTGGGGCTGACTCTATATCTCAGTAATGTTATATGCAATACATTAAAGTATGCAATATTTGGGGTATAATCAGACCAAAGCAATAATTTGTCAGACTAGTTTTCCAATAGAAAGCTGGCTTTGAAAGTTTGTGGAAGCAACTTTCGATCAAGCTTCAACAGGACCAGTAACATGAATAGCAGCAAAAGGCAGATTAACAGCTGCAAGAGGGAAAAATAGCTACCCTAACAGTTTGTTGATAGAGCTGGAGAGGGGGAAGAAGTTGTTCCTTTTCTTCAATATTTTTTCAAGAAAAATAAACATTTCTCACATATGTTGACAATTTTTGTTTGTTGTAAAGATGAAAAATCAGAACTGACCTTTTCTTTCTTCTCAAAAAGTGAAAAATATTGGTTTCTTCCTCCCCGCCCCAAAACCAAAATCTGAAAACTTTTTCATGAAAACCCCGAACTAGATGTGCACAAATAATGGAAAAGCCATTGTTGGAAGTTTTGCCAAAAACTTTCTACAAGCTGTAATATTAATTAATCACTGGGGCATATTTTCAATAAGGAAGTGAAGTCCTATTCATGTTCTGCACCTGGAAATTCACAGTGACCTAATAAGGAGCTATATGTCCCCATTCCTCTGTTAATGATGTATTGTGCAGCTCTTTAAAGTCCCAGGCAGTAGTTTATGCAGCACGCATTTTATAAATCAAATAGCAGAATATAATGTAAATTGTGAACCCAACAATAAGCCATGCAATGAGAGAACCATGGCAAAACTGGAGATATGCATACACAAGGAGATGAACTCCCACACATCTGGAAATGACAAAATACCACTAAGGGCTTTCATTGGCACAGAAAGATCTTCAATGTCTAAAATTTACTTCTCTTGTGTATGTGTGAATGGTACAGTAGTAGAATAGTTAATGTAGCTTTAGCTTAGTCTAACAGTAGGAAGCAGGAAAGAGAATTACTTAGCATCATCTTTTGCCTTTATTAATACATGTCAATTTGTTTGGAAGGGAGGAAGGTGTGTATGCAGTAGTTTAGCAGTTGAGCATCATGTAGAATTTCATTTATATCAAATAAAATGATGAACTTCGGTCCTTAACATCATAAATAACTATAAATAAATCTCTTGACTGTCAGCTCTAATGGACTTGGCTTTTAATAAAATTTTATTAATGTTTATAATAAAAATATTTTAATTAAATATAGTATTTAATCCCAGGCAGTTGTCATGCTTATATAGAATATTAGAGTTGGAAGGGACCTCAGGAGGTCATCTAGTCCAAACCCCTGCTGAAAGCAGGACTAACCTCAGCTAAATCATCCCAGTCAAGGCTTTGTCAAGCTTCAGCTTAAAAACTTCTAAAGACAGAGATTCCACCACCTCTCTAGGTATACCTGCTAAATGATCAGAAAACTGTCCTACAGCATTGAAAATAAACATATGAAACCCTCAGATACAAATTATTTTATTGTTAAGGTCTGTAAAAAACAAACGAGTAAGGTATTCCTGAGTACTTCCTGAGGTGTTTGTAACTGAGGTTCTACTGTATATAAATTACATTAAAAACACTATATATTAAAAGAACATGAAGGTTGCAAAGACAAACTCTTAACAGTTGGAAAATGCTAGAATTAAGTTTGTCTGTGTGATCTTAATTCAGGTCCCTTAAGTGTATGCATTTTTTAACAGGTCCAACGTCACTTAGGAAGTTTGTGGCAGAGTCAAGAATAGAACTCAGTCTTTCCTGGACCCCAGTCCAGTGCCTTAAACACAGTAGAAAGTTCTGTCTTTTTTTTCCTGAAAGCCTCTGTCTATTTCATTGTCGTTCTTGTGCCCTTGATGACGCATAGGTCTTGGAGAACCAATAGTATGTGATAGGCTGTTTAAGGCTGTACCATTATGGGTATGTACAAGGGAGCTAGAATTAAGATGGCATAGCAACTTTATTTCTGGTATTTGCTTACACGACTTTGCAACTTTAATGATCTTTTAACGTAGTGGTGGTTTTGTTTTTATTTTTAGTATAACTTCCTAGGTTTTCTAAAACAACCTTGTGAGGGTTTTTGGGTCGCACAAGGATCTGTAATTGGCGCTTTCCTATTTACTGTTTTTTATCAATGACCTGGAAGAAAACATAAAATTATTACTGATAAAGTTTGCAGTTGACACAAACATTGGGGGAGTGGTAAATAATGAAGAGGGCAGATCACTAATACAGAGTGGTCTGGATTGCTTGTTAAGCTGGGCATAAGCAAACAACCTGTTTCTATTTGGCTAAATGTATATGTTGAGGAACATAGAATGTAGGCCATACTTACAGAATGGAGGATTCTAACCTGGGAAGCAGTGACTCTGAAAAGGACTGGAGGGGTTGTGGTGAGTAATCAGCTGAACATGTGCTCCCGGTGTGACACTGGCCAAAAGGGCTAAATGTGATCCTTGGATGTATAAACAGGAGAGTCTCGATTAGCAGTAGGGAGGTTATTTTACCTCCTGTATTTGATACTGGTGCTACTGTTGCTGGAATACTGTGTTCAGTTCTGATGTTCACAATTCAAAGAGGATTTTGATAAATTGGAGAGGGTGCAGGGAAGAGCCACGAGAATGATTAAAGGATTAGAAAACCTGCCTTATAGTGATAAACTCAAGGACTCAATCTACTTAGTATGACAAAACATAGATGAAGGGGTGACTTGATTACAGTGTACAAGAACAAATATTTAATAATGGGCTCTTTAGTCTAGCACAGGAAGGTATAACATGATCCAAGGGCTAGAATTTGAAGCTAGCAAAATACAGACTAGAAACAAAAATTTTAAATAGTGAGAGTAATTAACCATTGGAACGATTTACCAAGGGTTGTGATGGATTTTCCATCACTGGCAATTTTTAAATCAAGATGGGGATGTTTTTCTGAAAGATAGGCTTTAGGAATTATTTTGTGGGAAGGTCTATGGGCCTGCATTATACAGGCAGTTAGACGAGGACATCACAATGGTCCCTTCTGGCCTTGGAATTTATGAAACTGGGGGGAAAAAAATCCAGAAATCCCATCATGCATGGATAATCATCAGGGTTTGAAGCCAGGATCTTTAGATCCCCAGCAGATTTCTACTATTTGAACTGAAGGAGTAATTGGTAGCAGTAGTAGGCTATTGTTTTCTGTGTGGACCAACCACTAGAGGACAATGTGACACATTCTTTGCTAGTGGCTTGCCCACTATTCGCTAAATATCATAGAAATATTGGAAATCCAGAATCTTTGGTTCTGCTTCTGACTGTGAAAGGGGCGAGTGGAGTCATTAAGTTACAGATAGCACAACCACTTGTAAAATTGGCACTTTCATTCAGAAATGCAGGGTGGTTCAGTGGAGGAGACATGGGTCAGCTATATAGAGATCTAGGATCAGATTCTAGCTCCTGTTAATGATCTCTTACGTTATTCCAGCAGCATACAGGTGCTGTAAAGAGGGTCAAACAGCCCCCATGGGGATTTTACCAGTGTGGGGCCAGTATAAGGCTCTATGCTACTCCCCTCACAGTTCCCATCATAGGGGTGTATCAGGGATGGGAGGTAGTATGTCAGGACAGTGGCTGGAGCAAAGGTGGAGTTAATTTTAAGCACCCTGGTTCTGATGTGGTGAGACAACTTGATACATTTTCCCACGTGGTCAGCCAGCTGTACTAGCCAGCATGAAGGCTGACAAAAGGGGAATATTCTCTAATATTTTTATGAAATGTGTGCCTCAATTTCCCTCTGTATTTTGCATTGCTACCCAGTTGGTACAAAAGGGTTAACACTCCTGAATCTGCACAGGAGACGTGTGTGTGTGTGTCCTCTTTGTCTGGTTGGAATGAAAGGGTCATTAAGAAACTGGTTGAAACCCACCCAAAACAGAGGGTCCGGAGAGGTGGTGGAGGCTTCAAGGACAGGGGGGATTTGATAGCGGCCTTTAACTACCTGAAAGGGGGTTCTAGGGAGGATGGGGCTAGGCTGTTCTCGGTGGTGGCAGATGACAGAACAAGGAGCAACAGTCTCAAGTTGCAGGGAGGGAGGTCTAGGTTGGACATTAGGAAAAAGTTTTTTACTAGGAGGGTGGTGAAGCACTGGAATGGGTTACCTAGGGAGGTGGTGGAATCTCCATCCTTAGAGGTTTTTAAGCTGCGGCTTGACAAAGCCCTGGTTGGGATGATATAGCAGAGGTTAGTCCTGCTTTGAGCAGGGGGTTGGACTAGATGACCTCCTGAGGTCCCTTCCAACTCTAATATTCTATGATTCTATGATTCTATGACAGAACAATCTACATTCAACAGTGGGAAGCTCCAATAGATGGTTTGTGAGCTCTGCATGGCCCTGCCTGGAGAACAAAGGACTGAGAGATGACAGCAGGGATGAAGTGTGGGCTTCTGGAAGAGGTTGGCAGCTCTCCTTTGGGACTAAGGAAAAAGAGACAGAGACAGGATCTAAAATGGAGTCCACTACAGCTTGGATGGTGGACTGCTCTGGCTTGGCCAAATGGACTGGTTTTAGCATTGAGAGTAATTAGTCCCAAGGACCTGGTTACAGGCTGCGGAATAGACCCAACCCAGTGGATCTGTGACAGAGGGATATGGAGCACAGCCATCTCTCTTGGAGTTGCTCCTGCCTCAGGAGTGGGCTGTAATTTTGGACAGCCCTCATACAGTCTGCAGAAAGGGAGAATGAGCTCATTATGCCCTTCCCCAAACTCTGTAGCCATGGAAGGATGAGCCACAAATTAGCCCTTAATAAAGCAGCATAGATGTACCCTGTAGGTATTGATGCAGAATGTTCCTGTGTGTTTCATGAATGGTACATAGCTCCATGAGCAACCAACTACCTTGGTATAAAATAACATTTTTTTCCAAGTATTGAATCCTCTATGAATTTTCTCAGTGGATTGGCATGAAGGTATTAAGCCCAGATGCTTGTGTAATCCTGATGCATTAGGAGATGTGTCGTATTGTGGCCAAGTATGAACATACTGAACTGTAATGTAAAACATGTAAGGATCCTGGCTTCTGGAATTATTAGAAGGTTTTTTATTACACCAATTATGCTTCCTTATCCAGACCGATTTCTTCAGTGTAGGTGTTTATTATTTTAGTGCACTTTAAAACAACGCTGTGACTGTGCTATAGAAATGATTATTAGTACCCTAAGGCCATGTCTACACTTCCAAGTTTACAAGAGCACAACTGTACCGATGCTGCTGTAAGAGCGCTTGTGTAGCTGTGTTCTGCCGGTGGCAGAGAGGTCTCCTGTCAACATAATAAAACCAGCTCAATGAGCATTGGTAGCTAAGTTGGTGGGAGAGCGTCTCCCACCGACGTAGTGCTGTGCGTACAAGCGCTTATGCTGGCAAAACTTATTTTGCTCAGGGGGGTGACAAAAACTTTGCTGACCTAAGTGCTAGTATAGACATGGCCTAAGGGTATATGTACACTGCACGTAGACACCCAGAACTGGCCCATGTCAGGTGGCTTGGCCTTGGGCTAGGGGGCTGTTTTAATTGCAGTGTAGACATTCATGCTCAGGCTGGAGCCTAAGCTTTAGGACCCTGTCAGATGGGAGGATCCTGCAGCCCGGACTCCTGCCCAAGTCTGAAATCTATACTCTAATTAAACAGCCAGCTCCTTAGAGCGAGCTCCATGAACCTGAGTCAGCCGGCACAGGCCTGCTGCACATTTTTAATTACAGTGTAGACCAGTGTTTCTTAACCTGGGGGTTTAGAGGGGTCGCAAGTGCAGAGCTGGTATTGGGGGTGGCAAGAAAGGCAATTGCCTGGAGCCACAGGGGCGCCATGAAACTAAGTTACATGCTTCAGCCCCGTGGGGGTGGGACTCAGGCTTCAGGGGTACAGTAGTTTGGAAAGGTTAAGAACCACTGGTGTAGACATACCCTCAGATCCTCTCTAAAGATTTATGCAAAATTCTTGTGAAAAGAGAAACAAGGCAAGTTTTGAACCTGAGTCTTGCACTGCAAGCAAGCATAATGCCAACAAGCCAGAGGTGGACACAACATGAGCAGGCGAAAACGTAATGGTGAAACATGCTGACAACTTGGTGTCCATAATACATTTCATTAGCTGCAGTGTTCACATGTGCATCTGTTATAGATTTAAATATTTTAGAGGTAGCTTTAAAGATATTTAAGTAGGTGCAATATCTATATTTAAATGATTTAACTACAGGAAAGAATGGTGGGGGACTATGAAATGGCACAGAAAAAGATGGAAGTATGTGCTCACAAGAAGGCAAAATAGAAATGCATAATTGGTACAATCTTTCAAAGTGAAATGCAATAAAACATTGTCTATAGAGAGTTAATTTTATAAAACCTATTTTACCAGTTGTATAACCCTGTTTAAAAGAAAATATTACTGAGCTTGAATCCAGGCAGATAAGAGTTTTGTATTTCTTCTTCAAAAGTTGTTAACCTCACAAACTCCTAAATCAATGAAGTTACCAGAGGTACAGTTCTCTGAACTTTACAGTACACTCTATCATAGTGTAGGTGTTCACTGGATTATGCCTTATGGGCCTGATTCAAAGCCCATTGAAGTAAATGGAAAAATTTCCATTGGCTGACTTCACTGGATTTAGGATAAGGCCTCAGTCTGGAATAGAGATTTTTATGAAAGACAGAATACAAAACAAAATAGTTTTATTATTTTGTCTTTAAATAAATAATATTAGAATTTCTATTAGTGCAGTATGGTCTTGCAATATTCCTTGTGTAGCCTCTCTTAACAAAAGGAGGTATATCCTGTAGCTTTCCTTGTCTTCCGAAAACAAGCAAATGTTAATAGGTTTACACTGCATATGTAAACCAAAGCTGTATTGGTGCCATCTATCATATTGCACCAGTCACCACTATGATAAAATAGGCCAGAGAGGGTTTGTTTAATTTCTAAAAGATGGATTCCTTTGGCAACTAATTTTCTTCATGTCAAATACAGGAGATCGATAGATATTTTCTGCAGTTGTACAATAGCTTGCCATTAGATTACTTCCTAACAACCCTTAAAAATGGGTTTTTAAAGCGACAGCAGGTGGCAAGATTTTTTCCTCCTATATGCTAAATCCTAATGCCAGACCTCACATTACTCCTTGATAACTCAAACCATATCATGCAATTTGTGTAGGATTCAGTCCTTAGTTAACTGTTAGGCAAAAGTTGATGACATTTCTAATGACCAGATAACCCTTTTCTCTAAAACAACACAAGAATTAAAATGTAGTTAAGAAAAATGTTTCAATTTTTTAATATATAGCAAAATGTTCTGTGTATTTTCCAAAGTGTTCTTCTAGAAACCTTTCCAAAGGTTAAACAAAGTCAACAAATATGTATTATTCTTTGTCATCTTACTGTCACAATATGTTTTTCTTTTAAAAGTATAAATGAACATATTCTTTAGCCATTTGTGATGTGTTACCATGTTGGGCAACAAGGGGTTAAGGAGCTGCCCTGCAAGAGCTGCACAGATAAGAGGAGGAATTAAAAGGAAGCAGAAACATTCACTTGGAGGCAGGCCAAGGAAGAGAGCAGGGCAGCAACTCACGACTCCTGAGAAAAGAGCTAAGGGAAGGTAGGACCTCTCCCTACAACTGCTCAGAAGTCCCTCCCTTAGGAAAGGGAGGACCTGCTTCAGAAACACCCTGAGAGGGAGACAGTATGTGGGAGACTCCGTTTGTTTGCATTAATTACCCGTGTTTTGTTTATGCACTATCCTAGCAGGTGACAGACTTGGAACTGATCTGGCCAACGGCCAAGCAACAGGAGGAGGCAGCAGTTGCCATGAGTGAGCGGGACTTACCACAAGAGGGTGCCAAGTAGTGAGCGAACACCCTGCACGCCACCTCTCCTCAGATGGAGAAATTTGGACACGAGTAGGGTGGGAGGGAGAGGAGCCTTAGGGCATCCCAAGCTGTCAGACCTTTGATACACCTCCCAGGGCCCAGGGTGGAATCCAAGTGGGGTGGGAGCGCCCAGGATCCCCTACCAAATCCCCCCTCTGCGGTTTGAAGGGCCTAAGCCCTGACCTGTAGGCAATGCTCCCTGTGAGTGAAGGCCATCACACTGTTCCTTTAACGAGGAAGATGGCAGACACAGACATTAACATTCAGATCTTTGTGAACACAAAACTTTCTACCAATCCACAGACTAGGTATTATAATAGCTTTTTGTTTTAATCCACTGGAAGTTTGACGTCAGTCCTAAAATGTATCTTGCCAAACCATGCCTGACAACACAGGCTAGAAAGGGAAAGCACCAATAATGAAGACTGTTTCTACTCTCACTTTCTGTGTGACACAGTCTAGCACAGAAGCCCTCTATGCACTTTTTAGAATATATACATCTTGTACATAAAAATCTCCCAAATTCTGACCTAAAGAAGCCTTCCCATCTAGGTTCGATATTACAGTGCTGGACTTGCTGGCTGGCTATTGGAAAGTGTGGTGTAGGAAGGGGCACTCTGGGATACCACTGTTCTGGAATTTCTAGAAATGAGGTAGATCGGTGCATTCTTATATGGTGCGTTGTGGCAAATATTTATTGCAATTCCTGCACTTCTCTTCCACCAGAAACAATGTCATGACCAAATATTCGAGAGTTTAATTTAAAAAAAATTCCATGAACCTTTGGTATTAAATATGATAACATTGGGACACATGTTCTGTCTGTTTCAAATAAAATCCCAAAGATTGAAATGACAGCTTCAACATTATACATGTTATCACCATGATTTAGCTCACATTGAACCTCCTTCAATCCTCTCCACTGCACAGACATTTTCTTTACTACGTATTATATGACTAGATAATGCTCTGACCAGAAAAGAACACATTTATTATCCAGTTTCCACAATTGCATTTTGCAGGATTACTCCCTCCCTATATAATTCCCACTAAGATTGGAGGTATTCAAGAGCTGGTTAGAAGCAAAGAGATGATCTTGATCAGCTACCTTTATGGTTTTTCCAGGGTCCAAAAGCTCCACTAAGAAAACTTTCCTGATGTCTAGCATAAACTTTTCTTAGTTTTATGTACAGTATATGATGACTGCAGAAATACTAAAAATCCTACTTTTATGCAGCAACAGAGACATTGGAAAAACTCCTGCCTAGAAAATAACAGCTCAAACAGCTGGAATTAGTGGTGGTTAGGGGGTGGGTAATTTACTGTGATTTCAAGGATCTGCCATTTCACAATATTGGAAAAGGAATGTATCATCACAACTAATACGCTCCTGCTATTGCTTGGTACATGTATAGTACCAAACCCTCTTTTTCAAAATCCTTCTTCACCTTTTCTCTTACAAGAAAAAACAGTATTCAGTACTTCAAAATATATTAAACTATAAGGCCAAAGTTGTCTATAAGTTTGAAAGCTGCTGAGGCTTGCTGACATGGATTTGTTGTTCTTCATCTGGCTCTCCTCCACCTCATCGATTGCTACTTAAGATAAACATACTGAGGGTCAGATCCAATGCCCATTGAAGATAGTGGTAAGATTCTTATAGAATCTTATAGAATCTGGGCTTTGGACCTAGCATTTGTTGCCAAATGTTGTGAAATTCCTTGTTCAGTGAGCCATCTTGTTCTGATCATTAATGGCAAAGGGAGAAATGGTAACTTTTTAAAAACTGCACTGAAATGATTGCATCTTTGGTACAAAAAGTCCTCGAAACAAATTCACACACACGACACATTTATTCTATCTTTTAAAACAAAAAATTCCTCGCAGTCTTGCTGGTAAAAACTGTAGTTGTCCAGTCATACCATATTATTAATGGCATTTACTTGAAACTGAAAATAAATAAATGTTTACAGTGTTAACTGACCCAAGTGAAAAATTGTCTACCCAAGGATAAACAAGGATCACTTGGAGAGATGAAGTTTAGCACCCGATATATTCTGTTGATGATATCCTCCTGTAAACTTTTGATTCTATTTCTATCATGCCCAAATCTCAGGTAGTCACTTTCATCTTCAGTAAGACGCGTTAGCACTTGTTAGTATTTCTAGCAGTAGTGGTGGCCATTTTTGAGAGTCCAAGATTAATTTTGATTGATTAGCTGTACTATTTGATCAGCTGTAGAATGCTTAAAGCTAAAAATATTATTCCATTGTGATTCTGTGATAGCTGTTAAATTTTTTTTTGTCCCAAATTCCTTTAGGGAAGTAGGATTATAAAATATTTCTTATTAGAGGTGGGAATAGATGTCAAAGGCCCTCCATCTAACCAGTTTTATTTCTCCCAGATGTTCTGAGAGGAGGCTGATTGATACAGTATCCTCCCCTTTGCAAATCCATAATGTACTTTTCCAGAGATTTCTTAATTTAAAATATGTATTGGGCTGGATTTATTGTAGGATTTTATGATTTTCAGCTCTTGTTTGTGCATCACTTCATTTCCTCCTCCCTGCTCCAATCCCCCTGGGGATATCTGCAGATCCGTTGGCAGGGTGCCCATCTGCAAAGAAAAAGCTAAGGCCTGATCCTGCCAATACTTCTTCCTCAACACCTCTGAGAACTTCCCTTTTTCTCTCTATCACCACAGATAAATCTCTTGTTCGGGTTCTCATTATATCCCACCTTGATGATTACAGCATCCTTCTCCCTGACCTTCCAGACACACACACAGTTGTGCCTCCCACCCCTCCCTTAATCCATAGAAAATGCAACTACTAAAGTCCTCTTCCTTTGCCCGTAAATTTGATCATGTCATGTCTCACTTTGAATCCCTTCACTTGGCTGCTCATTTGTTGTCATTTAAGCCTCATGTCACCCTCTTCAAAGCTTGATATAATCTCCTCCTCCATATTTGTACTCCCTTGTCAAGCTTCACCTTGCCCCTGTCCCCTCCATTCCATTGGTGCCTTCATCCGTGTTTACCTGTTTGTAAATTCTCTTACAATCACCCCTGTGCTTTCGCCTTCATGGTCTCTTGCGCATTGTGTAACCTTCCAGAGCTCATATGCAAGGCCCTTGCTCTATCTACACTTAAGTACCTTTTAAAGACCCACTTCCACTGTGCTGTTTGCAGTGAACCAAGTTGACTTGTGTATAAATTGCTTATTGTTGTTACCCTACCCCTAATCTCTCTGCTTCTTTCGGTCCGTGGTGAGCAACTCACTTGTGAGCAATTTCCGAATGCCTGGAAAGTGCCAGTTGCATTATGGACACCGTTATGAAATAATAAATGATCCAGCTCATGGGTAGCCCTATTTAGTTCAGTGGAATTAATCATATGTGAGAAGCTACCTACATACGGAAGTGTTTTGCAGGATCCAAAAATAAGGATTTGTTTGGCCCAACTAAAATACTGCCTTTTTTATTGCTCTCTTCACTTTTCTTATGGATTTTGCAAATACACCAAATCCCTCCAGGTTTATTCACTCTTGCTCTGTATATAAAAATGAGCTGAGATCTGCAAGTGTTTTTATGATGGCACAATAGAGCGCTTTAGGCAATTTAAATTTGAGAGCCAGTGTGTAGTCCTTTTGTTAAAATACACCCTACATAAAATGGAATGGCAAAATGGAACACGTCAACTAAAATCTAGCCTGCTCCCCTGAATTCCACAGACTGGAGAGCTAATATCAGACACAGATGTTTTAAACTTCAGAGTTTATCATGTTGGTTGGATACATTTAAAAAGAAGAAAGATTTGAGGCCCTTTTAATAGATTTCAGTCATACTAGTGGTTATCCACCTAATATGGGACCAGAATTTATCTGATTTATCCAATTGATCTAATTCAATTAAAGGCTACACACCTGTTTAGAGAAGAGGTGTGTTCATAAACACCAAAACGAAGTAAATTCTGCAGCCTTGAATGCTATGCAAATATAATTCTGATTGTATATGGGCACCACACACACAGAGGACTCTCCAAAATGGGCATAAATAATCCATGCTTGTTTGATGTTTAGCAGTCAGGATATTTCAATTAATTTTCAGTCTTGTACATATGGATATTCTCTGTAGCACTTTCTGTGATGCAGAAAACACATGCCACTTCTAATCAAGAGTAAACACACATCTATTTACAGTGAACTCTTTCAGTCTTGCATTGCTCATGTGCAACAGTGTTCAGTTAACTAGGTGCTGTATGTTCTTTTCCTCCCAAAACAATTTTATGCTGCTGACAGTGCGCAGAGGCTTGACTGAAACATACAGTCAACATACTGAATGGAATTCTCTGGTACTGGAAATAACGGAAACAGATGAGGCTGGATTTTTAAAAGATCATTATGATTTAGTTACCACTAATAATAGCAGTAGCTAAGCAAACTAAGATAATGATAGGATAATCAAATTGCTCATTTCAGGGTGTAAGGCTGATTCTCTGATCCTGGCTGCAGAACTGCAGCAGAATCTACCTTTTGCTGCAAAAGTATGCTCCAGAATCCAAGCTTTCACTTAAAAAAAACAAAAACCTGTCTGCAGCTCTCATGGTGGTTAACAATAACCTTGAAACCATGAACAAAGTGTGAGCCCAATGGAGCTTTTATTTTCTTGTGTCTGCAAACAGCCTCAAACAATCACTCTGATAAGCGTTAATTTGCCTATTCGGCATTCTTGTTTGTTAATTCGTGTAACCTGACATTGGCATTGCCTGTATCAACATTGGGCTTTGGGCAGTGAAATAATCAACACTGTCCCCCTGGCCAGAATTAATTTCTCCCTGACATGCATTTACAATGTGGAGACTGGAAAACAGAGTATTCTCAAATGAATAATACTGAGACTATTGTGATGAATACCATATATAAACAGAATACTACTATACTGTATGTGTTGTTCACATTTAATTTATGAAAAACCTCATTTTTTTTTAATTTAAATGAAATTGTTACAAATCTTCTACAAAATTCAGGGACCTTGCTACAGAATTTAGGTCCAACTTGTCACAGAGTAAATGTGACCTTGTCATGGGAGATGAGGGGTTTCAAAGAGGAATTTAGTCCTTGTGGAGAGTATTACATAACTGACTAAAAGTATGAAGGGTAAAGAGAGAGGATTCCTTTCTGTGACAAATCAAATGCTAGCCACAGGTACAGGAAGGATTTCAAACAAGGCAGCTGGACTAGATGGATAACATGGGTTACTAAAATCAACGGGAGATGCAGGTGTTCAGCACCTTTGAACAACAGGCCATTAGTTTTCAAGCACAAAAGGTTTGCTGAAATATTCAGTAGTCCAAAGCACATGGAGGGAGCATATGTGTTTTAATTCAGGAAAAAAGTCTAAAGGCAATGGAACCCATCATGGATTTTTGTTAGGGCTCCGTATGGGAGAGGTATGATGTATATATCAGCTGTGAAACTAATGGAACTAGTTTTTCTTCAAGTTGAAAGAATACCAGACCCATTTCCCACAAATGGTTTATACCGTTCAAAGACTTGTAGACTGTAATCCTATCCCGCTGAGTCATTGTTTAGGCAATACAATTTAATTTTTAATTTTCCTTCATAAATTGTTTTTGTTGCTTCCCTCAAAATTCCATCTCATTTTAGCAGAGCTGCAGCTGCGAAGCTGTAAAGTACTTCTGAAAATTGTAAATATCAAGGAATAACCAGTAAAATGTTCAAGGTAAATAAGGGATTTCTCTAGAGAGGGCCGTGGATTGTACAGTAGTAGTTCTTGTGTTGCATAAAAGATTGCTGTAGTTCCACTGCTGCTGGTCAAGGTGAGTATTGTTACATAGTACTGGTAGCAGTAATCTTGAAATCTGAAGAAGTAACTCTATTTGCAAGTCAAGAAACAATTCGCATTTCAAACAATAGGCAAGAGTATAAATTAATAAGACACTGCGGTCACTAAACTACAAGAGGTAAGTTTTAAAAAAAAAGTCATTATTCAATATATGACCTAGGAATACCGTGGATTTAATCTTCAGCTGGCCTCAGCATAGCCACTATAATGTTTTGCATATACAATTGCTGCATGCACACAATCTGCATTTAATAAGAGAATTGTCATTGGAGTTCACAAATCAAGTATGTGTGTGTCCAAAAGTAAGTTTTGAACATCTAAACTTTCAGGTACAATTTTAGAAGCTGATTTAGAATACTGGGTTGTTTCTGTCAGTGAGTTCTATGGCTGATTTAAGAAATTCTAATTGATCTAACATAGGAGAAGTAATATTCAAAAATGGTTGGATACATAAGGTAAAATGTTATGTATGTTTAACTATCACAGGCTTCTTGCATACATTGAGGTCTGGAAAAGAATTCTCCTAATGTAAAAGCTGTGGAAATGTTTCAAATCAGGGAAATTCGTGAAGCATTTCAGTGTGCAGTTTTTTATGGTGACAACCTTAATTTTTTCCTGTGTTTCCATCATGATGGTACATTTCCAAGATTGTGATAAATGAGAGAACCACAATTAACTATTCAAGGAACACAAGCTTTCTGGGGTTAGATGTCACCCTTGTTGTTCAAGACTGATTCCAAGAAATAGAATTTTCAGGGTGCCCCATGACATACTTTTCCTTTGATTTATGCAACTAGTTCTTAAGTTTATGACGATTTGGCTCAGTTGTGTTTTATGGGTTTTGTTTTGACTTCAGGCAATACAGCATGTTCCGCTACCCATTAGGCTCACACAGAGACCTGAAGAATACTATTCTTTTCTTGCCAGCTTATTGAGCCTAAAGACATTCAGGCTGCAACAACTTGTCAGCTACAAAAGAGAGGCAACAAGAATTTAATGCAGCATCTCTTCCATCCCCAACCTCCCCTACAAAACACAATGTATTTCTTGAATTAAATTGGGCAGAACCTCTTACTATACATGACCAAGAGAGCTCAGGGCTGATTTAGCTTCAGAACAGACACCCTGTCCCTGAGTAGCCATTGAATACTGAAGAGGATCAAGGACAAAACTAGTATCTAAAGGATGTCAATCCTCAGTTTATACTCACAGTTAAAGGAATGTGCCATTCATAATGTATCTGTCTCTGGTGAGTTTCAGCACACTGTAATTGCAGAGGTAGATGTGGTTTCTCCCATAATACTCAATGAAATGAAGAAGCACATTACAAGTTAGTGGAAGAAAAGGGTTCAGAACCCCCACATGGAGAAAAACAGCTCAAGTGCTATGATGCCCTTGCAGTCCCTTCCAAATTTATTGATTCTATAATTGATTCTATGATGCTGAAAGGAACAAAATACTGAAAAAAACATCCATACAACAAAACACATGCTGCCCAAATGGCATCATGGTTGGACACAAGGTGAGAAGAATCATCCTCCGATGGACAACTAGAATAACCCTGCAGATGCAGCAGGATAAATAACACCTTCTCTGAGCAGCATCAACTTTCAGTGTATTGCTAATGGCACAAAACCAGCATAGTTGAGATGGATACAGCACATCAATAGAGAGAGCCCAGGCTATTGTCTTAGAGTGGAGAAGATACATGATCTATATCCCCAGTTTGCGATCATTCTGTGCATCTTTGATATTTCCAACAAGACTATATAAAGGTCATATGAGAACTAAGAAATCTGAGAATCCAAACTCCGATTCTGTCTGCTGGCATGAAATAGCTGTTGCCATGCACTAGACCCTCAGAGGAGGTGTGTGGGTCATTGCTATACGTGATTTCTGCTGGGGGAGTTGCATTCTTTCATTCTCTCTTCTCTTCAGGACCCAAAATCATTGCTCTCTCCAACAACTTTTTATTTTTGAGGGTACGCTGCAGTATGTTTTTGCTTTCTCATATATTTTGGCGCATCCAACTACCTACCATATCATTTTAAGCAGGACAGCATCACACAATTCAGAGCACACTATAAATTAACAGCATAGCAACTAGTCTGCAACAGGCTATTCTGAACATCCTAATGACAAAGATAAGAACAGGAAGTGATGAAACGTGACAATAATTGTACAATAGCAAAAGTGAAACACAGTACAAACCTAGCCCCTTGTTCTTACAGCTCTAAAATTAGGGACAGGATATTATAAAAACGTAATTTATATACTGCTGGAAGAAATGCAATTGTTTTAACTTTGCAATCTTGGCTGGATGGATCTTCAAAGTTTGGCTACATCTTCAATCCTTATTACCTAGGGCAGCATATGTGGCTGAAAAGTTCTGTCTTGTGGCCTGACGCTTTCGCAAGTCTGTTGCCTCTCTCTGTTCTTCAAGGCATTTCTTTGTTTCTGCTGCCAAGCCTTCTGCCTTTCACTCACCAGGCATTCTGCTTCTTGATTGCTAGACCTCTTTCTTTGTTCCTAGCATCTATTTTTTGCCCTTCTCTCTTTTCTGGTACTTCTTCTTTCATTTCAAGGCTCCTCTAGCTTTTTGGTTTTCCGCCTGCTCCCAGGCTTCGGTACATTACCACACATTGTCATATTCATTTTTTGTAATACCTTCAATGTCCATACTTACATGATATTGTCTGTCATGTTACTCATCTCCATGCTAGATTCTAAATGGATTTCAGAGGTTGTGTGTGACAACTGTCAGTTAGACTCACTTCTCCCAGAGAACCTTACCTAATACCTCACATAACAGAAACCTTAAAGGATTTAACTCCTTTCAAAGCAGGGAAGTGCAAATTGATTTCAAAGCATTTTTACAATATTTACCCATCACTACTTAAAGCTGCAGTCTGATTTCATATATATCAGGGACTACTACAAGTTGTTGGATTTTGGAATGGAATTAATTTGGGCATAAAACCTTCTATATCTTTATAGATATTCTATAATAATATCAACCGGATAGCATTAGGCCTAGTCTTCTGTAATGCTGCGATTTTTTTAATTTAAAAATTATGTAGCACCAAAATACTACTGACTTTGTAGACAATTCTTTAAAGTTTGACAAGTTTTGGTTTTGTATTCACCTATTTATATAGGATAAAGAATGGCACTGACACAACAGATTTTCCTGGGAATAAATCCAAGAAATGGTGATGAAAAGTTTCTAGCCAATCACGTTGTCGAAAGGAATTACTCCTTCAGCATGAAGCATTATTCATTTAATTTTTCATTAGCTCCTTTTACCTAACTACTACTAAGATAAACAGCTGGTGTATGGAAACATTCATGTCTGCCAGATCACTTGACAGTCCTAAATCTTCATGTCTGCAACAACAAACTGGAATATAGATTTTGACCGTTACTAAATGATAACAGCTACAACACGACCACACCAAAACGGGAAATTCAAACTATGAACTCCCGAATACCACATACTTGCTAAAATCTTTCCTAATATTGCATCTTTGTTCGTATATCATAAGTGAGTGTTACTCATAAAGGCTTTGAACTCCCCAAGCATATGTGTCCACTTCCACTATTAAAGTGAATTCAGGTGCTTGGCATGACTATCTCCAGACAGGCTTTCTTTAAATAATTAATAGCTACACTCTTGTTGCCCCACTGTTCTATATCTGGATACACTCTTGTTGCATTTATAGAGGTTTCATACAAGTCACTAGCCGTCATAACACGTGGTAAGGATCTCTCACGTTCTTTTATTAATGAGGCCTATTTGCACATTCTCTGATGTCAAGTTTCTCAAAATGAGCTTTTTTTACACCTCTTAACCTAATGAGAAATTCATATGTAAACCACAGTTGAACAGCAAACATTGTACTGCTTTCAGTAGTGTGGGGCAGGGGGGAGTTGATTACTAGAATGTGAGTATGATGCAAAGAAAGGCAGACATCTTAAAAAATAAACATTTCAAACATATACTGGAAAAAGAGAAGATCACTTAACCATGAGCTTATGTGTTTCATTTGGATGTGTATATACATGTGTGTATGTAACTAGACAGATTGCTGTGCATGATCGGGTGTAGCATAGTACATGTAAGAAAATAACGCAGGGATGGCTGGGTTGGCTGCATAACCCAGTGGCTCAATGCAGAAATGCCATGAAGGAAAATAAAAATGTATTACTTTTCCATTATGGGTAGCCCTGGGTAGGCACTCCGGACCCCACTCCATTTTGCTCCAACACAAAATTGCCATTCTAGTGAAGCAACATAGCAAAATGAGACAATTTAACTAGCGATATCTGTAAGCTGTTTTTTCCACCCAGGTAAAATCTCCGTCCTTTTAATGTTTTCATATAATTTGTTGTGTCTCACCATACTACATTCACAATGGGCCAACACAAAGTCATAACGCTACTTAAATCCCACTGTAATTCTGGGTGAGATGCTCACTTTCACCCCTTCATGCCAGGTAAAAGGGAAATAATGGCATAAAGGGACCCTAAAAGCCCTAGTTCTGGACAAGGGAGGATTCCTCCAGCATAGGCACTGCAGAAGACTGCTGTAATACTGCCTTTTAAGAATTGCCTCACAAGCCTAGCATAGGCAGTTGTGCCTAGGACCTGGAGGGGAGGGGCAGGGGCAGTGTTCCAGCATACAGCTCTGTGGAGATTCCATACAATGCTAAGAACTATAGACTTGGGGAGGCTTCCATAACTTATTAAGACTACTGGGTTGTCGAAGGTACATGGGGAGCCAGTTCAGTACCAAGAACAATCCAGGATAGGGAGGGGGCAAAGGTGGCTTACAGTCATTCTAGGCTCCCTCCCCATATCCTAGAGGTGCAGTGCAATATCTCATTCCCTACTTTGAGGACCTGAGTGGGACTGTATTGGTGCCTAGACCTTTAGTTGGCTCTCTGCAGAGGTATGAATTTCACCCAATGTGCCCATAACATTGCCTAGATGCCTGCTTGTTATATTTATTTAAACAGTAGAACCAGTCCCCCTCCACATACCAACACACACAAATACTTTTCCTAGCTGAAATTAAGATTTATAAGAAATCTGAATAATATACTAATGTGAAAACAGTAGAGAATTCCATATGCAGTAATAGATGTGAGAAATTTAAAAATCTCAAAAGAGCTAGCTGATATCAAATGTTTTATTAAAAGTTGATAACATTTGATAGTACTCAAAAAATAGTGCTTGCTTGCTCTGACAATACTAATGTAACAAAAAAGCTTGCTATTATCTGTTACTGTTATTTACTGATTATTTTTTACATTAGTTTGACAGACTTCATCTTAATTAACTCTAATTGACAAAGTTAATTATTTCTAGCTGATGAAGATGATCATTCCCACTCTGAGATCCATCAATTAAATGAAATTATATCACTCATACCAATCAGGAGGATGAGCAGTGTGTACTAAACAAACACACAAACCCTAAAAATGAGATATTGACAGCTCTGTGACAGATAAAATACGTATTCAAAAACATTAATGTTTAAAGCTAGTAAAATGCTTTGAGTTTCTCGGATGAAAGGTGAACTATAAAACAACTGGTACGAAGAGTTATGTAAACTGAGATCTCTGCTAAATCTTCTTTCATTCATTTGAATGATCTAAAGGGATTAAAGATGAAACTCCAACTGAAAATTCATTTCTGGTTTTGCCTAAGGATTTCTGGAGTGGTCCCAGAACCTTTGCCTTTATTAATGACAGAGGAGAGGTTTACAATCAAAGTATTCCCTTTGGACTACATGGGCTGCATGACTTTTTGGGTAAAAAAAATAAATAATTTGTATTATTCCTGACATTATATGGCGGGCAAAACAAATACAATTCTGGGGATTAGCTGTTTAGATCTGGACTTTACAGGATAAGGGCTGATATAGTAATTTTGTATTTTACTGAAATGAGAGTTGTTTATGAGGACAGCGTACATATCTTTTATGTGTTTGAGGATACTGGGAGATTTTTGCACTGTCGCATTGTTGACTCTGAAAGTTCAATTTAGGACAAGACAAATAGAAAAAAATGCAGTCCTGTTAGATTCTCTGAAAATAATGAAAAGACTAAAGAAGACTGAGAACCAGTTAGTTTCCTGCATAGTTATGACAAAACTGATATTAAATATGAAACACATATAAAGCCTTTATATAGAAATATTGTATACTGGGGACTTACTTTTTTTTTTTTTTTTTTTTTGAGTACTGATTCTATTCACAAATTTGGGTCAAATGTGGGAAAAAAGTCATCCCCCCCCCCCCCCCCAAAAAAAAAAAAAAAAAAAAATAGAGTGAAAACAAAATTTTCAAAAATATCCAAATGGTTTGTTTCAACTTTTCATTTCAAGTTGATATTTTTAATGAAATGTGAATTCTAAACATTTTTTTAAATGGTTCACTTTGGCGTACTTTTAGGTGTTGAACCTGGCTGTAGGTCTTTTGTGGGACTGCTCATATTAGTAAAGAGAGAGCCAATAGAGTGATTGACAGGGGGATTCATGTAGTCAGAAAGACTGACAAGGAAGATGATCTTAGTAGATGCATTTTGAATGGACAAAGGAGAGGAAGATGAGTGATGAGATAGCCAGAGAATTATAAGTATGAGGAATCAAGACAGGAGTTGATGAGGGCCTGGATTTTTGCTTAGGAAAGAAAAGGTCAGATTTTAGAAGAATTACTGAGAAACCAACAGAAAATAACAATTTATGACCTTAAAATGGTTAGAGATAGCCACTGGAGAACTCCCTTGGTACTTACATGGCACACAGTGGCCTTCGCAGATTAGAGACACTGGCTGAGTGTCTGTTAGTGTAAAATGATCTTGTAAACCAGCATTCATGGTTTTGTATAATTTTATTTTTAATTAGGAAGTACTTTTTAAGAAAGGTGGTCTTCCTTTTACAGGAGCAATTTACACCTGCACCATTTGCTCCTGCATTTTTTGATCTTCAGTTAAACTGTGGACACAAGTGTGAACAGTTGCACATTTAACTACCTATTTGGGAATAAATCAAATATTTAGACATCCATGTTCTAATATCTACACATGCAGTTCATTGTAGGTGTGAACCATGCAGTGCATATTTTTTATGTAATTTTTTTGGTAGAAGTCACTTGTGCCTACAAATGTAACCTTAAATTGAGATTTACTATTTCCAGAAGTAAGGTGCCCTATATAAAGAGAAGACTCTCAAATATATAGAACATCTAATGGAATCCATCAGATTTCTTTATCATCTGAATAACCATCACAGGACATCAGCAGCAATTTGTCAGTCATAAATTATTTCATAAAGCTAAGTGCTGAAAAACTGAGATTATAAAGATATTGTAGTATCCTGGTTTAATTCAATTTTAGTAGTGTTTTTACTCTTTTTGCCTTGCTGATGTTCACATCCAGCTGTCAGGAGGCTTATCCATTTTCATCTCACAAACAGTGGTGACAGGTGCATCTTGTCACACTGTGGTGTACATTTCAGGAGTTCATGACTGTGATTTATCATTTGATGATGAGCATAGAGTATGGGTGACCCTGTCATTGCTGAATACAATCAGGTGCACTTTGAAACTAGGAAATGGGATTTATTGCTGCTAACACATTTTGAAGTTTAAGAGGTCATCAGACCTTGGACTTCTGAGATATTTCATGCCTGGTTTTTAATTTGTAAATACAGCAGATTTATGCTGCTAGCTTTACACGAACATGATACCCAGCGTTATATCAAGAATACTTTTTTCACTGAATAGATGCAACAGCTAACAGATATTAATTCAACAGCTTAAATGATAAAAAAGGTAGCATTCAGTTACAAGGCATTATATTTATGCTAAATGTAACATTTATTTTACAGAACAGTGTATTTTTGTACCCAGCATTTGTTTTCTCTGCCACTGTGCTAAGTTAGTCAGTAAATACAGGGTTTAGCCTCGCCAGCATTCTCTAAATACGTATTCTTTGGACTAACCTGATTTAACTCAACATCATCTTAGAGTAGCTAAATATAGATATCTGATTGTGGGCCCAAACCCACATTGCTTGTACAACGCAAACCTCTATTAAAGCCAATGAGAATTTTGTGTGCTCAGGGAATGCAGAGTCCTTTATGTAAACATTGATTTTAAGGAAACCTATTACTAAGTAAAAGCATGCCAAAATAAATAGGGAGTAGTGACCCAGACACGAGAAAATAAGAAGCAACCTGAATCCTTTCTCAGAACTTACACCAAATCTTTTTTTGAGGTTTGGAAAGTTCAGTTAACTTAAAACTCAAACTCCAAATTTATTCATTTTTGCATGTTGATGAATTACAAGCCATTTTCCCAGCTGCCTCGTAAAAGATTATTTTCTGTGTGAAAGGTGCCTATAGTGGTCTCCTTCAAACCCTCTCTAGTCTCCAGAGCTTCTGGGCTGTCCTCTCCTACCATTTCCATTGACAGATCAGAGGATTCTGATTAAACAGTCTTTAAGAAGTATAGTGGATAAATCAGGGTTGACAGTCATTTTTAAGATGCACAAAACAAATCTTTTAGGTCTCCTTTGCCAGTCTATTGTCTACATTCACCATCACTTGTGATTCTAAGGAACTGCATCACTAGTTTTTAATCAATGACTGCTGTGGTCATGCACAAAAGAATAGTAGTTTCCACAGTATGAATACCCCATCTGTTTGTGAAGGCACAACAGTATCTCAGCACAAATCTCATTAATCTTGGAGGTGGTGAACCAGTCCTCAGTCAGCCTCGGCATTGGGAGACTTGAGTACTTGCTCATAAATGTAGAAGTTTCTCCAAAGTTTCAGTTGAAACAGAAAAAGCTTATGGACTTCAGCTTAGAACTGTCTTCTTTTCACTCCTCCAAGAATAAACGGTTGAAATGGCAACTCACAAAACTGTTGAAATAAAGTCGTCTTTCAACACTTTTCTGTCATCAGCTGTGTATTGGAACACTTTGCATGTCATCCCCCAGCTGTTCTTGGGAACCTGCTCGTGAGCTAACATTACCTGACTATCCAAAGGCAGAGAAAAGATCTGGTAGATTAGAAAAGAGGATCCTGTGAGGAATTCCAGGCTTAGACCCTGCAAAGTACTAGCCACCTCCCATGCCTTTAAAAGACCCAATCTCTTGGAAATATTTCATCAGATCAGCTCCCACAAGGTTATGATATTATGTGGTGCTAAGCACCCCCCCCCCCCCCCACTCCTTCTCGGGCCATTTTTGCAGGAATTATGTGACTGTACAAGCTATTGGGCACTGGAGAATCAGGCCCAATGATGAAACATTAGCTTCAGAGATTGTAACTGGAAGCACAATGTATCAGCCAAAATTAAGTGCCAAATTCTGGCATTACAGCCCAAAGCAGTGCAGCTGCAAGTAGTCAGACACATAGTAAGGCCTATCTGGCATAAGCGACATCCTGCTCTCAGAGGGAAGGCTGTGGAGCCATTTCACTGTGACTACTTGCTGATAAGTACTGCCTTCTGGAGTGAAGGTCTTTATGCTGCTGAAGACGGCTGTGTTTGTTGTTGAAAGCAGCATATGCATTAGCCAATTTGGTGGGATATTGTTCTCCTTGAGTGAACCTCACAAACTGTGGTCAGGGTGCATTTCCTAAGATTGTATCTGTATATTTTCTGCTGTATTTCAGCACCGTAGTTGGCTCCTGTCTGCAACCTCTCCTTCCATACGTTGCTGCTTGCACATTAACTATCTTTTATGCACCCCAGTGTTTGGGGGCATAGGTTGGATTTTCCCCAAAGTCATGAGATAAATTGGAGTACTTGTATATTCTGATATCTAAGCACATGTACGTAGAGTAAGCATTAATCTGAGTTAATGTAGCACAGTATACAACTGCATCAGAAACATTTGGAGAGCTGCATAAATTTTGGTTAAAGTAAATGTAATAAAGCTAATACCTAACTCTTATATCATGCTTTTCATTCTTAGCTCTCAAAGTATTTTACAAAGGAGGTCAGTATCACTTATTCTCTTTTTAAAGTTGAGGAAACTGAGGCACAAAAGTGAAATGGCTCACCAAAGATCACCCAGCAGATCAGTGGGAGAACTGGGAATACAACCCAGGTCTCCTGAATCTCAGATCAGTGCTTTATCCACTAGGGTATATTGCACCACGGTGTAATTTATTTTCACCTGTATCTTTTATTTTAAAAAATGTCTTCAAAAATTGTATCTGGACATTTACTATTCACACTAATGATGGACAGGACTTTTAAATCGGGCAATGATAAGGTACTTTTGACGTATGAACTCCTCTTATTTTTCGGACTCCAGCTTGATGTGCCTTCTTCTTTGGGACTTTGTCTCCTTTTTTGTATGTTGCTGATGTCATGTAATAACCTGCTTATAAATTGGTCTATATTAACCCAGGGGTGGTACTCATATGGCTGGATGCTGCCAACCCCCCACTGCTCTGGTATTTTCATTAAACCTCTGGTCATAACTTTGTGGGGCATAAACCCATGAGCCACCACAGTGGATCTTATTGCCATCAACACTAGAGGCAAGTTTTGTCCCTATCTTTTCCTGAATTACCAACTAACTTCCGGAGGGTCATTTTGATGGTACATTCGATGTGGGCCAAAGCTTAAGGGTGTCCTGCCACATTAAATTTTTGCCTGATGTTTAGGGCCTGGCAGAGACACCTCATGACGTAGCCAACAAAGTGCGGCCGTTGGTCGGAGTCAATTGTTATGAGAAGACTGACCTGAGAAATGGTCTATTCTAGGGTCACAGCAGTGTTGTTACATGTGGGGAAGGCCTCTACACACTTTGTAAATGAGTCAACCACTACCAACGCGTAATTATTGCCATCCCCTATTTGTGGCAGTGGCCCAGTAAAGTCAATTTGTAGCTGCATCTATGGATCCACACTGGCCCTTTTATAGCCCATTGATCAAAGTAGTTTTCTGCACAACATAAGCAGTTTTAATGCATTGCTCTACATCTTGAGCCATGTTTGGCCGCTACCCTATCGTGGATAATCTGCTTAGGGTTTTCTCTTGACCAAAATGTCCCTGATCCTGTGATAGTACCACCAACTCTTTTCTTATACATGTTGGTATACCACCAATACGGGCGCATCCTCTTTAATATTCCTTTTTATCGCAAGCACCTCGTCATCTTTATTTTTGTAACTTTTATGGCCTCTGAACACTCTTGGATCTTGACATCCTTAGCTTGCATTTCAGTTAAATCTGCTTGCTCTTTAGTATCCATACCCATTGGTCAAACTTGTTTTACTTTTTTAACAGATTTTGTCCATAACGTTTCAGGACCCAAGACAGCTTTGCAAGGCTGTCTACTCAGCTGTTGAGGTGTGAGACTTCTACCTGACTCTTGCAATGTGTTTTAACTTTATATAGGCACGTTTCTCCTTCTCTGTTGTTGGCAATATTCCATGCATGTAAGAGGGATTTAGAGTAAGCTACCATCTTGCCATGTGAAGTAGTCATTTTTCTTGAGACCTAGATGAGCATCCAATCTGTCAAAGCTTGGACAACCCATTCTGAGTTGGGACATATGAATAGATCCATTTGGACTCTGCTGCATCCAAGATGGAAAATACTGCCACCACTTCAGCAGCTTGAGCGGAGGATGGTGAGACTATACTTTGCAGGCTTCATTGGTACATTGCTGTAGAGCTGCATAATCCGCTCGTAGTTTGCCTTCCACATGGTAGCGGTTTCCATCCACTACCCAAATGTCCGTGTTGTTGTGTTTGGCTTCCTCATAAGTCATCCTGATGGAAAAGAGTGACTTAATCTCTGTCATGTCCTCTGGAAGGAATGGGCATTTGTGATTCTCACTTGGAATGAGAAGCTCATAAGATGCTATGGCGAACTGGGTGGTTTTGTCCATTTCAGAGTTACAGTTTAACAAACTTAATGTCCACCCTGCTAGTTGGGGGTTCAACACCTGAACTTCATTGATCTGGCCAGACGATGTATTTAATTGGTATATGTGTACTTATTATGACTGGCATCACCTTATAAGATATTTCCAATGATGGATCGTCCAGGTGAGAACCTATATTTCTCATTCACAAGGTGTAAACCTCCTTTCCACCTCACTCAATGTCCTGGATCCATATGCCACCGGTTTTAACCCAAGACCAGTATTTTGAGACAGAACAGTACTCAGACCCTGATTCATCATGGCAAGTTGTAAAACAAACTGTTTCTCTTTCTTCAGGTGTGCTAATGCAGGCACAACTAACAGTGATTGTTTTAGTTTTAGCAATGCCTCCTTCTGGTCTTTTTCCCAATGCCATTCTACTCTTTTTCTTAGGAACAGGTATAGCAGCTTCAGTATTTCAGCATACCCTTCCATGGAATCTCGTGAAAATTTGGTTAAACCAAGAAATTACCTCAAGGTTCTTACATCCTGGGGAGCTGGGAGTTTGCTAATAAGTTCAATACGCTGAGCCTTGGTCTGCCCCTGTCTAGTCCTAGCTCCATACCCAGATAAGGGATTCATTGAGAAACCATTTGAGCTTTAGTAGGGTTTATTATGAATCCAGTTGATTTCACTCTTACAAGTACCTCGTTCAGTATTTTCAAATTTTCTTGTTTTGTTGCCATGGCTATAAAATTTCTATGTATGAAATTACTTATCTTTTTCTATGATTCCATCCCACATCTGAGTTACCTGTCAATGATAAAGGGATGGTGTGTTATGAAATCCTTGGGAGCTTAGGTAAAAGTATATTGGTGATGATTAAAAGTAAATGCAAACTAATACCAGGCATATTTACATAAAGGAATTGAAAAGAATGCATTTGATAAGTCCAATACACTAAACCATTTTGCTCCCAAAGCCACTGCTGCCATTACTTCATGAAATATTGCAACTAGTGGAGTTAGTTTTGGAGTTTCCTTATTGAGCTTCCTATAATGGATGGTCAACCTCCAGGTGGTCTGGTAATATTCCTTGTTTCCACAGAGACATGATTGGGGAAGATTGGGGAAATCGGCCCTATCTTTGCTGATTTTCTTCCAGGAAAACTCTATTGGAATTCAAAGTCTCTTTCTGATTTCCATGCTTAGCTAAGTGTTGGAGGAGTTTTTCAGTTTTTAAGCTGTGGATATCTTCTTTGGCTTCATATTTCAGTAATTTCCTTCATACTATATTTCTAAATTGTCTCTCTAGAAATCTGCTGTTTATTTCTTTTTTTTTCTTTTTTATATGACAGTGCCTTGTCATGCCTTGGTTGTTATCATGCCTTCTGTCTTTATTTGGTTTAATTGGTTCCTTTATGGCCATGACCCTCTTTTTCTGCCAGGGTCTGGGGAACACCTCTCGCTGAATTTCATGTGCCTCTCTCATGCGCTCTTCTGTGGCTTGGAGATGGGAATTTTGAGTGTTCAAAGTGCCCATCACCACCTTCAGGATAGGTATAAGTCCCTGGACCAGCACTTCCTGAAACTCAGGCATCTCATAAGATGTTGCCCTGGCCGTCCAACAAAGAACTTTCTTTCATTGTATGTACCGTTCTAGTCTTTCATTTATTCATTTCTCAGCATAGTATTTGCTGATTAAATTCATGTTAGGGAAGTAAAATTTATATATTCCTTCATACATGTCCATATTCTCATTGACACTAGCAACCTGAAAATTTCCAAGAAGTGAGCTGAAGTCATCGTTTAACATGCACTCATGAATTAGTGCAGCGAAGTTTTCCTTACTAACTGCAGGCAAATTGCTCACCCTCGCTATCCAATCCAGGACACTTTCCCTGTTGCGGGGGCCTATGGTCTTCCCCGTTACCCTCACCTGCTCCAGAGTGTAGGATTTAATTTTGAAGCAGGTCTCTGCTGGTCTTGATGATCTGCTATAATTCACCACAGTTGTGGTGATCAGGGCCATGGGTATCCCCTACCTTTTCCCCTCCTGGGGACCCTCAGAGTTTCTTTCTTCCATTTCCTCTTGCTGTGGGGCTGATGGTCGAGCTCATCTCACTTCCTTCTGGAATTTGGAATTTGTCTTCTGATTCCTCTCGTTCTGAGTCAGAGTTTGACTCCTGCCTTATCAGGAAATCTCTTCTCATGGCAGCTGCCACCCCCTGCGCTTGCCTCAGCTTTTCTTTCAAGGAAGGCTATTTTGTTGACACAAGCAGAATGACTAAATCTGTCCCTTCTGGAATTCTCTAATCTCAGATACCCGCTTGCATACAGCTGCCTGAGATTCCTCCTGTTTTGCAGTAAATATGTAGATTTCTTTATCACTTTTTCCCAATAAAACATTTAATTTTTGAACCTAAAGTTCCAACCCGTTTATCTGTGTTCTCTGGCTCAACACTTGTGGAGCCAGCCATTCATTCTGTTTTATTAATTTGCTTCTGAGTTAACAACTCCTTGCAATGGACAACTACCTTACTCTGTTCCCCATTATCTAATTCCTTGGCCAGTCAGGACAGACCATACAAGAGTGCCCATTTGTCCTTCTGGAAGGACATGGTTTTGCGGCCACAAACACTTCCCACCTCCCGCATAAATCTTTATATGTGCTTTCCCTGGTAAATAATCAGTCTACCCACAGATTCTTGTTTTTCTCAAAATTATCCAGACAAAACTTGAGACAGTCTTTATTTACTGTATCTACGATGTCCATCTGGGTGTTCTGAATCTCTTCACTCCGCTCATATGGTTAACTGGGTTGACACATCCCCGTGGGAATCACCATGCCAAAACACTGGCACCACCCAGCCTTTTAGTTAGCGTGGGCTGTGAGCTCAATGCTTACTCAGTTTACCACTCAAATGACACCGAGCGAGCCTTGGCTAAGCTTCCCAACACCATTTTCAGGGAAAGTCAAACTCTGGTCGGCTGATCTTTCAGTCCCTCAATTGTATACGCGAGTCCCCAGCAGCCAGCTCACCAATGTTTGTTGCTGCTCAGAATTCAATTATCCTCAACCAAGCTAAATGGAAAGTACCTTAGCTCTGTTTAGACTTAACTCCTGCTGATACTCCGTCCCCATTGGGTAACCAACTATCGTATCAGTACTATGCTGAATACTTTCGAGCAACACATTAGGTTATTATAATATAACACACATGGCTGGGTTTTTTTGGTTTTTTTTTGTTTTAAATACGGCACACAAGGCCAACCCAACTAATCAGCAAACAAGGCTAACTCAACTCCATAGAATCATAGAATCATAGAATATTAGAGTTGGAAGGGACCTCAGGAGGTCATCTAGTCCAACCCCCTGCTCAAAGCTATATCATCCCAACTAGGGCTTTGTCAAGCCTCAGCTTAAAAACCTCTAAGGATGGAGATTCTACCACCTCCCTAGGTAACCTATTCCAGTGCTTCACCACCCTCCTAGTAAAAAACTTTTTCCTAATGTCCAACCTAGACCTCCAGTAGTACACTGACCTTGGGCGATGTCTCCCCACCCATATAGTCAGTTGATGGCACATAACCTCACAGAGCAAAATAACACTACATAAACACAAATTCCTAAAAAGGGGTCTTACCGCAGTTGACAAATGTTGAACTAAAACTATGAACTGGGGAGGTTTGGGGAAAGTTGTTTTTCAGAGGACCCCTCCCTCCATCAGATTCCCCGCTGTATCTGATCACTGGTAAAGAAATGTGTAAACGAAGTGTAGGTGTCAAAAAATTAAACAGTTTCTCAATGGAATTATCAGATAAACCAGTTTACAAGGTAAAATAGCTCAGGGGTTAAGGTCTTGTGCGACATAAAGCCTAGGCCTGCTACCAATAAAACCATAATTTAATAATATTTAATTATGTACTTCACCATTTGTCTCACATAGGGGAGAATCGCACAGAATGGATCACAAGGGCAAGTTGAGACCAGAACAGTGGAGAAACGGAACCAACAAAGGAGGAACAGGAACAGCAGGATTTGATGGAAACGGTAAGTGGTCTTCTAAGATCTTGATCTTCAGTAATCACGGGCACGTCTGTCACCCCAATGGACAGCTGTGAGCTCAGTCCGTTCAGCTCTTATATAGTAAGCAGTGTCCGGGAAGATTACACATCATTTGACACCTTCCCCCTGAAAACCTTCCCCCATAGTTTAAAAAAAAAAAAAGGCAGCAAAGTCCCCATGAAGAAGGCACATCAAGATGGAGTCCATATGTCAAAAGTTCTTTATCATTGCCTGATTTAAAAGTCCTGTCCATCACTACAATATAATTTGACTTTATTTGAGTATGGGCCAGATCCCAGCTGGTTAAATTCAGCACAGCTTCTTTGACTTCAATGGGAACTAGGCCAATTTACACCATTTGAGGTTTTAGCCATACAGTTCCAATATTTGCAACACTTTAAAACAGACTCCTCAGTTCTGGAAATAACTTTTACTTTAAGCTATCCAAATAAACATACTAATGCTACCCAATAATTTGGGCTCATGTAAGAAAAGAAAAAGAAATCCCTCCAATATTCTTATTTATATTGAACTATGATTTTATCTATATCTCTTTTCCTTCTTCACCACCCCACATGTGCAAGTATATGCTGCACTGACAAACATCTATCTCACACACCAGCACCAAACCTGTAATATTTTCTTCCCCTGCGGGAAGTCATATAGTACAAACCTATCCTCTCATATCTGCACAGTATTCTGTTCTCCTTTCAACTTCAGATTCACCCACCTTAGGTATTCTGCTCTCCTGCCACTTGCAGATATATCCCATTTATGCCACAGTTCACTCAACTCATGCAATAGTACTCCATATGAATATCATGTGCTCCTGTCAGTGTCAGAGTACTGAAGAGTGCAACCACCATCTGAATCAGATAGGAGAAACTTGTTCTTAAAAGAGCATCCAACCAGGCAACAAAAACTTGTGGAAACTCGTGTGTGTGCAACAGTCATGAAGCATTAATATTCACCTACTGCAGAGTGCCCCAGGGGTCGGTCCTGGGGCCGGTTTTGTTCAACATCTTAATTAATCTTCATTAATGATCTCGAGGATGGGGTAGATTGCACCCTCAGCAAGTTTGCGGATGACACTAAGCTGGGGGGAGTGGTAGATACCCTAGAAGGTAGGGATAGGATACAGAAGGACCTAAACAAACTGGAGGATTGGGCCAAAAGAAATCTAATGAGGTTCAACAAAGAAAAGTGCAGAGTCCTCCACTTAGGAAGGAAGAATCCCATGCACAGCTATAGACTGGGGACCGATGAGCTAGGCAGCAGTTCTGCAGAAAAGGACCTGGGGGTAACAGTGGATAAAAAGCTGGATATGAGACAGCAGTGTGCCCTGGTTGTCAAGAAGGATGCATATTGGGCTGCATTAGGAGGGGCATTGCCAGCAGGACGCAGGAAGTGATTATTCCCCTCTATTCGGCATTGGTGAGGCCGCATTTAGAGTATTGTGTCCAGTTTTGGGCCCCCCACTAAAAAAAGGATGTGGACAAGTTGGAGAGAGTCCAGCGGAGGGCAACAAAAATGATTAGGGGGCTGGAGCACAGGACTTATGAGGAGAGGCTGAGGGAACTGGGCTTGTTTAGTCTGCAAAAGAGAAGAATGAGGGGGGATTTGATAGAGGCCTTTAACTACCTAAAAGGGGGTTCCAGGGAGGATGGGGCTAGGCTGTTCTCGGTGGTGGCAAATGACAGAACAAGGAGCAACGGTCTCAAGTTGCAGTTGGGGTGGTCTAGGTTGGACATTAGGAAAAAGTTTTTCACTAGGAGGATGGTGAAGCACAGGAATGGGTTACCTAGGGAGGTGGTGGAATCTCCATCTTTAGAGGTTTTTAAGCTGAGGCTTGTCAAAGCCCTGGCTGGGATGATATAGCTGAGGTTAGTCCTGCTTTGAGCAGGGGGTTGGACTAAATGACCTCCTGAGGTCCCTTCCAACTCTAATATTCTATGATTCTATGATTCTATAATTTATTACTGGATTGCCTACAGGCCTTTTCTTTGATGTAGAGTAGGGTACCAATTGATCTGGGATAAATGACTGGTTTCTTGGGACTGGAAGCAACCTGACTGTGGTGTGATTTTTGGTGTATATCACCATTTATCACTAAGTCCAGTTTGTCTGGGTGGCAAGATAGACTGGAGAGTCTAAGGGGACTGACTGTGGCTCCTTGGCAAGACTGTTATACCATGTTAACATTTGTTACTGGTTCAGTGAAATCTAATTATAGAACATCACCAATTTGGGCTGTATTCCCTGTTTTTGACAGTCTGCCACTCTCAGTCATGAGCTAGTCCAGACAGAGTGACAGCCATTATTTTAGACTTCTTGAGCCAAGTCAATCACTGGTATAGCTCCATTGATGTGAAATTACTGCTGGTTTACATCCAGTAACATATATTAGTTTTCCATCAATGAATATGAAACATAGATTTACAAAACAAATAATTATTTGTTTGTATACCATTTGCTGCATAAGGAAGAAGAATGAAAATAACAGTAAATTTATTTTACTGTCCCTTAATCTGTAATCTCCTACCACAATGCAACCCCATTCTCAGTTGTGATACTGTTGCAATGTGAATATATTTTGCAACAGTAATAGAAAAAAAGAAGAAAATAGTCCTAACATGCAAGGTGCTTTTTGAGATACTGTGCTGTACTCGCTGTTGCACAGAAGTGCTGTGCGCCCACAGTGAAGGCTGATTTTCAAAACTGGTTGGCCACTTTGGTTAGGTGCCTACATAGGAGTTATTGACTGCTGAGCTCTTCTGAGAACCTGAATAATGGTATATGTATGAACTTTGAAATATCTATGTTTATCCAATTAAAAAGCAATGAAATGGTCTCAAAGAAAATGGAGACATTTCCTGAACTTTACAGCGGTTCCTCTTGTGGGCAAATAGGAAATACTTAGACTTACTTTTCTCTTTCCATCCTCTTTGAAAATTCAGGGCTCAATCTGGAAAACACTTCAGGATAAGGGACTTCTCATCTGAGTGAAGTTGCTCATGTACTGAAGCATTTGCAAGACTCTGCTCTGAGTCAGCGCTACTCAATAGCCTCTGTTCCTGGTCTGCCCCATCAGACCCTTTCCCACCATCATCGGACGGATTCAGACTCCTAATATGCTATAACATTAGTAGCTTGCTCCTCCAATATTATTTCAATTACCAAGCTGTTTTTCATTGTTCTTAAGCCAAGCTAATGCCTTAAAAATTCCATGAAGGTTACCAAACTGAAAATATTATCCAGATTTTTTCCTCTTTATCTTTTCCTTTAAGTTTGTATGCAGTTTCTCCCAAGGTAGGGATAAATGCTCTTTTTTAATGATTAGGAAAACAGTGTCAGCAGTCCAACATTTTTGAGCAGCTCTTCAAAATCAGACCAGTGTTCTTGAACAATGGAGAAAACAGCATTAGTCCTGTATGGATGAAGAAGCCATTTCAGTCTCCCAGTGATCTGTGACTCATAGACTTTAGGGCCAGAAAGGACCATCATGATCATTCTAGTCTGACCTCCTGCACATTGCAGGTCACAGAACCTTGCCCACCCTGTCCTGTAATAGACCCATACACTCTGACTGCGTTACTGAGATCCTCAAATCATGATTTAAAGACTTTAAGTTACAGAGAATTCACCATTTACACTAGTTTAAACTTGCAAGTGACCTGTGCCCCAGGCTGCAGAGGAAGGCAAAAAAATCCCCTGGGTCACTGCCAATTAGACCTTGGGGGAAAATTCCTTCCTGACCTGAAATAGAGCAATCAGTTGGACCCTGAGCATTTCAGCAAGACACCCGGAAAGAATTCTCTGTAGTAACTCAGAGCCCTCCCTTCTAGTGGGGATATTTGCTACTAGCAATCACAGATTGGCTACATACCATTGTAGGCAGGCTCATCATACCATCTCATCCATAAACTTATCAAGCTCAGTCCTAAAGCCAGTTAGGTTTTTTTTCTCCCCACTACTCCCCTTGAAAGGCTGCTCCTGAATTTCACTCCCCAGATGTTTAGAAACCTTCATCTAATTTCAATCTTAAACTTTTGATGGCTAGTTTATATCCATTTGTTCTTCTGCCAACACTGATGCTTAACTCCTCTCCCTCCCTGTATTTATAAAGAGCAATCATATCTCCTCTCAGCCTTCATTTGATTAGGCTAAACAAGCCAAGCTCTTTGAGTCTCCTCTCATAAGGTAGGTTTTCTATTCCTGTGATCATCCTAGTAGCCTCTCTCTGCACCTGTTCCAATTTGAATTCATCTTTCTTAAACATGGGAGACCAGAACTGCACACAGTATTCCAGATGAGGTCTCACTGGTACCTTGTATAATGGTACTAAAACTTCCTTATCTTTACTGGAAATACCTCACCTGATGCACCCTAGGATCACAGTCTTTTTCACAGCCACATCATATTGGCAGCTCACAGTCATTCTGTGATCAATCAAAACACCCAGCTCTTTCTCCTCCTCTGTCAATTTCAACTGATAAGTCCCCAGTTTATAGCAAGTGAAAATTATGGAAAATACCTTGAGAATAAGGAATAAGGAATACCTTTGATAAAAGGAAAAATCTCTTCTTTCACTTTATTTTTTCATTTCTTCTGTAATGAAGGCAGAAACTACCAACTATCAATATGGAAAATTGAGTTTAATTTTTTGGCACCAGAAGATAGCTAACAAGCTATCTGATGTGACATAACTCGATGGAGTAATGCAGCCATTGGCATGTAAAGGGCTTTAAAATATCAACAGAGCCAACTAAATGACATATTAAGGATGTTAGTGTAGTGTGTTACATTCAGACTCTATGTCCCTGTGCTCACTCCAGAGTAAAGAAATGTATTGGAATGCAATGCCACCAAAGTTACAATCAGGGGGAAAATGTCTACAGAGACATGTAAAGAATAGCTTATTTTATGGGAGTGGGGCTCCTGGCAACCAACATTTTTTCTTTCCCATCACTGTCTGCTAAAAAAGGTGACTAAAGGATCTTTTGACACATTTCAGCACAGCTCTAGCAAGCAGGAACCCATTGTATCATAGTTGAAAACTAGATGTTATGTGCTTAGAACTTTCCTATTGAACACACCCGGGGAAACCATGGGGTCCTCTGAGCGTCTAAGGCATTGAGTACTTCAAGTGGCACTCAGTATCATAAATAACCGGGCCCATAATTAGGACTATGGTAGATAGAATTGGAAAAAAACCCATTGCATAGATGAGTCTATCCCCTCACATGGGAAAGATATAATCCATTGATAGAGAATGAATTAATTATACTATATTTAATGTTAGACAACCCCTTTGGTTGACCTGCCAAATATATACACTGAGAACCTGATTCACCATTTCCCTGCCTCTTATATAGTCATACGCATTAGTGCAAACAAAGCATCATTCCCTGCCAATTCAAAGCAGGAATCTTTGGCACACCTTCTGTACTCACTCACACCTATGCAAAGTGGGAGAGAAACAATGAATTGAGATTGAAATATTTCCCAGTTTTAAATGCCCATCCTCTAACTTCTCCCGTTTTAGGAATTTATGCTATGCCCATCGCAGTCTACAATCTGAATCTTCTTAAAGAGGAGCAGCAATATAATTAAGTTCTAGAGGGGTAGCCATGTTAGTCTGTATATAGCAAAAACAACGTCCATTATAGTGAAAAGAAAGAGTTATTCTGATGCTCATATTTGTGCTGATCTCTCAGAACATAGTTCTGAGCAAAGTATATGTTGCAGGAAAGAGTCCTTCTGTAACCTCCTGGCAAAAAAAGGTTATCCTCCATCCTGAAAGATGAACAAAAATAACTTCCATATGGACACTGTAGTCACATTCTTTCCCCAGGTGCAGGAAAAGCATAGAACCTCCTCAACAGATAGCTGCACACAGTCACACCTATGTTTTAGGGTATCAGAGCTTTTCACCTAACTACTGATACTAAATACATCCAGCACTCAGGAAACATAGTCGAATAAACTGTTAAAGAGTCATCAAGGGTAAAATTCAAGGGAAGATACAGGAGTTAATGTAACACGTCTGCCACTGGAACCTCCATGCAGAGCACACAGTATTCCTCCTCTAACCAGAAGCAGACCTCCCCTTCCAGCTGAGCCGCATACTCAGTTTATTCACTTTTTGCACTGGCAGCACAGACCCTTCAGTGAAAACTTCATTTCCTGTAATATCTTCAGGGAAATCCACAAGGCTAGTAGCAGATTATCACCACCTGTTACTGCTATGTAACAGACAGTTGATTCTGCTCCACTTTGCTATTTGAGATAGTCTAGCTGTGGTCATTGCAGTGATAACAGGCCAGGTGCTCAGTGGATAGTACAGCAGCAGCAGTTTCACAAACAGTGACTTTCCTGACCACTGTCATCAAAGCCCATGTTCTATAAATTCAATAGAGTACCAGATATTGCTGAATCCAGACACCAGACAATGACCTGAGTCCACCTGACTGTCTCACATCATGCCACTCACTTTTCTCCACCTGATCCTGACATTCTCTCTCCAGCCATGTTTTCTTTCCCCATGACTTTTCTCACCTCAGCATTCCTCCCACAATCTCTCTGCCTCCCCTCTATTGTCTGTTGCTTTCAACACACCTTCCCTCCCTTCTGACACCAGAGCTCAAATCATTCTCTACCCACCATAAAAAAATCCACTTCTTAAATTTAAATGACTGGAAAGCACAAGTTAAGTGTGCGCATATCATAGCAGCAAGATACGCACATGATATACTGAAGTAAATGCTTAATGTATCTGGTGGAAAATTTTCTGTTTAAACTCTTTTGATTGCAAGTTGGGTTTTTGAGGACCAATTTTCTTGTGAAAAATATTTGCTTTCTGTGAAAAATATTAATTTCTCAGCTGAAATTTTTTTGATTTTCAGTGTTTTGATGAAAACTCAAACTTTCATAAGAAGAACCATTTTCCAGCAATGTCCACCCCTATAGCCCATTGTTATCACTTACTGAGTCTTGCCTTACAATTACATTTTTAAACAATTTGGACTAGTAATAGTATCTTTCTTATTTGTTTGTGCAGCACACTTTTCACAGTTCAAAACCAACAAATACTAATAGCAGGACTTTTCAACCATTACTAGATTACTAAAATCAATACAGTTCTGCGCATGCAAGTGACTCATCTGGAAGATTAACAACAATAAAATTTCTCTTTTTCTCAATGACTTTGTAGTGAATGTAGAAAACAGTAAGGAGGAATCAAAAGATTTAAAAACCCAGAATTCTTAGCTTCAAACAAATACAATTTTGGACATATTGCTGTAACAAGTTATTTTGGCCTCCTCAGTTATTTTCTGATTGCATTGCTCATGTAGGTTTTCTTTGGAATCCATAAACATCTATTTAGAAATCTAGGCCCCAATCTTGTGGCTCTCCATGTGAGTGCAGAGGTCCCCCTGTGTAGCATTTATTGCTGCATCAGGGTATTATTTGAAAACCAATCTAGGTATCAGACTGATGATATGTTTCTGATATTTCTTCATGTGGTTATGGGGACCTGTGGTTCTTTTTCCCTGATTAGAATGGGATTTTCAAGAGTGCTCAGTGTCGGCCTAACTCTCCCAGCAAAGCCATTGGTAAAATTGGCTTAATGGGAGCTGAGTTAGGCCACTACTGAGAACTCTTAAAAATCTCATCCTTCATAGTTTTATAGACTGTAGGTACAATATGAGACGGCTACATTTTCTATTTTTTATCCTGTCAAATTTTATAGAGAAGACAATTTATGCAATAATTCTTCATGTGACATGAGTAGTTATCAGCCAGTCCTGATTATATGTTTATTTAAGAGGTTTTGTAATAGTTCAGAATGGAAGTTGAGTGTAGAATGAGAGATGTGAATGTAGACATTTGTTACAGAAATAGTTGAAATCTATTCTCTGGTTTGTTGTTGACCTGTAGATGTTCATCATTTCTATACTCTATTTTTATCTCCTATTACTAGATTGTCCCCCCTCCCATCCCAATTTTAAACATTGATTTATTTCACAGTAGAGTTTTAAACAAATTATATATATATATGAATTAGATACTGATTTAATTTGCTTTAGAATATACCAATGTAAGATTTTTCCTTTTACTAACGAGTGTGTAAAGAACATAAAAAGTATGTAGAGATCTGAAGTTTTATTTTATAATTGCCCACATTTATATGCTCTGTAGTCATCTTGTATTACTGAAAACAATTTCACTAAATGAAGGAAGATAAATGCTAAACTGTAAGGGCCAGAATATGATCCTCTTAGTCACACTGATAAACATGAATAGCCCCATTCAATGGGACAGCACTCTAGCCCCAAAGGTACAGTCCGCATATGGGATTATTACGGTTTCATATTCATGGAATTCATATTCGTTATCACAGATAAAATTAATGATACTTTTGGAAAGGTTTTGGCAAGTTTTTCCTAGGGATATTAGCCTCATAATAATTGGACCAATATTCGTTTTTATAAATCTGTAGTCTACAAAATAAAGGAGTCTTTATCACTATTTTTCTTTTGAAACATATATATATATTTCAAAAGAAAAAAATATATAAATTATGTTGAAAATCCAAATTTCACAAGTATTTAACTTACATACCGTAGACGGAAAGTGGTGCTGATGTACACATATGGATTGTTAAAATCCAGCAAACTAGATTTTCCACTGTTATTCATGTGTTCTGTCATTTTCTGAATTTGCTGGTTGATTCTAGTAGTTGTAGCATTGATTCTAGTCATTTTGATTGCTCAAAGAGAATTGCTTAAATGTATGCTAAGTTTATGTGATACGACCCGTGCCCAGGGTAGCCACCTGATAATGCCAAGGTCAGGGCAGGCTGTAAAAGGAGAGCGGATTCTCCCCACGCTGGTGGGTGACACTGAAGCCCGGCTTCCCAACCAGCCACGAACTGCTTCTGATTACCCCTCACTGGATATCAAGAAGCCAGTCCACGAATGCCCACAGCCCCCTTCACTGCATTTCAGCTCCAGGCTCCCAAATCAGCACCAGGTCCAGTAAAGAGACCAGTTACTAGAACTCTCTGCTCTTTACTAAAAAGGTTCCCTCTGACCCCAAAGGGTCAGCCACAGCACCAGTTCAATATAAGTTTGGATCTTACCTAAAATACCACACTGTAAGCCAATCCTTTAGTATCTAAACTAAAGGTTTATTGTACAAAGAAAGAAAGAAACGATGAGAGAAATGTTAAAGGGTTAAAGTGAATCACAGATATACAAATGATTAAAAGTCCATATACTTCAGGTTTCTGGAAGAAATGTGGATTTTCAGGCTTGTGTAGTTCTCTCTGGTTCACATCCAGTACCTGGATGGGTCTGAGTCCTTCGGTTCAGCTGCAAGATGAATTGGTCCAGAGATAGGAGTATGTCTGCAGACTGGACAGGAGCAAAGACAAAGATGGATCCTGTGGTTTGATCTTATAAACCCCCTCCCCCGGCCATGCGGCCTGTGGGCAGTCACAAGACCCAAAATGGAGTCCGGAGTCACATGGGCCAATCCTGGTGACTCCTCCAGTGTGCCTGGGGTCCATAGTCACATGGGACAGTCCTGATGCTTCATCAGGTAGGCCGCCTGCAATGGAGTCCAGAGTCACGTAAGCAGGTTCTGGCGACTCAGTGGTGATGCTGTCCTCTCCGTCAGGGCCCCTTGCACCTGGGAATGCCTTAATGGGCCATTAAGCAGGCCATTGTTCTGCAGCCTTCCTATCTACAGAGCAGTTTGAAATACAGGCAGAGCAGAGCAGTTTGAAATACAGATATCTCCAATACATCTATAACTTCCATTTCACATATCACACATGAACATAAGTATTATTATCTTACTTAGCATATTATAACCTTCCTAACAGTACCTGACATGGCATATCCCACATGGATTATTATGATTCTGCCATACTGATGTCACCCCATATACTAAATGCCCCCCCACTCAAGCCAGCCCGCATGACATTTTATATATAGTGCCAGAGCTGCAACACCAAACCTAATATGTGCATATTGTGAATAGAAAGTGAGTGGCTCTTAGGAAATGTTAAAAAGGAGGGGAAATAGTGGACATCCTTATCTTGCTCACAGTTTTCAATGAAAGGAATGGGATATGTATCCAGCTGTTATATAAATGTATGATCTACAGTATCACAATCTTTTTTGATTATGTTAGGCCCAAACCCAAATTTCTTGATTGCAGCTAGAAGATACTGTACGGCCATTCAACTCTATCAAATGCCTTTCTGGCAGCCTCTGCTACAGCAATTTCAGAGTGTTCTGATGATTAGGTTTCAAGCATTAACTGTATTATTCCTTGAGCATAGTCAGCTCCTAATCTTCCATTTATAAAATCCATTCAACCTTTCTGTATAATTGTGGAAATATGGCTGTTTGGTCTGGCAGCCAAGATTTGTTGCTAACCTTTCCCAATTTATATTTAGGAAAGCAATTGGCTGGAAACCTCTGCGTTGGTTTCCTGTTTTATCCTATTCTGGGACTAGTGTAATCAGAGCTGTTTTCACATCCTTTGGGATAGTGCCAATGTTGAAGTAGTCCAACTACATTTGTACTATGTGCTATTTAAAGGTTTTACATATATTGTAAAAAACTCTATTTAGCCCTGATCAGTGAGAGTAGTTTTTTTTTTAATTGTGGCCTACATTTCTAATTAATGCTGATAATGTGAGTATCACATTCAATTGTTTTTATTCAGATGATAGAAAGTACCTCTTTCAAAACTCTATCTGTCTTTCATTCTTCTGTCTCATCTAAAAGTCAGTTCAGCAAAGATTGATACAAAATAAAAATATAAAATATAAAAGTATTACTTATATCAATAGGTTCATGAATACAACTATAAGAAGGGGAGGAGTTTTTCTGTCATTAGCACTGATCCTATTGAGGTGTCAATAAAAGAGGTTTTAGAACAAATTTATAAATTTAACAATAAGAAGTCACCAGGACCAGATGGTATTCACCCAAGAGTTCTGAAGGAACTCCAATATGAAACTGCAGAACTACTAAGAGTGGTATGTAACCTATTACTGAAATCAGTTTACGTACCGGAAGACTGGAAGGTAGCTAATGTAACTCTGATTTTTAAGAAGGGCTACAGAGGCAATGAGCCTAATGTATATAATGTCTGTACTAGGATGTGTTCTTCACATCTGGAAAAGGGGTGAAGTGGCAAAGTTTGCAGATGATACAAAATTACTCAAGATAGTTAAGTTTGAAGCAGACTGAGAAGAGTTAGAGAGCTCTCACAAAGTTGTGTGACTGGTCAACAAAATGTCAGATGAAAATCAACATTGATAAGGGCAAAGTAATGCACATTAGAAAAAATAATTCCAACTATAGCTGTACAAGGATGGGCTCTAAATTAGGTGTTACCAACAGAAGAAAGATCTTTGAGTCACTGTAGCTAAGTCTTTGAAAACTTTTGCTTAATGCACAGTAGTAGTCAAAAAGGCTAATATTGCTTAGGAACTATTAGGAACGGAATAAAAATGTGACAAATCATCATAATGCCATCATATAAATCCATATTGCACCCACACGTTGAATATTATGTCCAGTTCTGGTTACCCCACCTCAAAAAAAGGACATGGTGGAACTGGAAAAGGTTCAGATAAGAGCAAAAAAGATGATCAAGGGAATTAAATGGCTTCCATACAAGAAGAAACTAAAAAGATTGGGGCTATTCTGCTTGGATAAGAGACAACAAAGGAGGGATATGACCGAGGTCTATAAAATTGTGTGAATTGTATGGAAAAATTGAATAGAGACGTGTTATTTATCCTTTCACACAATACAAAAGGCCGGGGTCACCTACTGAAATTAATAGGCAGTTGGTTTAAACCAAACAAAGAAGTACATTTTCACATAATGCACAACTAATCTGTGAAACTCATTGCCATAGGATGTTGTGATGGCCAAAAGTATACCTGGGTAAATTCATGGTAGACATCAGTGTCTATTAGACAAAATGGCGAGGGATGCAACCCCATGCTCAGGGTGACCCTAAACCTGACTACCAGGAGCTGGAGTGGAAAATGGCTAGATCACTCCATAATTGCCCTGTTCTATTCTCTCCCCCTGAAGCGGTTTCCAACAACGGCCTGTACCAGGATACTGGGCAAGATGGACCATGGCCTGACCCAGTATGATAGCACTTATGTTTTAAAAGCAATCTGAATTGTGTGCTTTTGTAAAGCATTCCCAGATGACCTCTGTGTATGTATGATATTTTGGAATACACCCTGCAGGATGTGTTTGTAGAGCATCAGTAAAAAGCATCTTAGTGGTTTGAAAGTATGTCTACCATTAAGCACTTATACAGAGTCCTTTCAATATACCTGAAGGAATAATTCATTATATAATTATGATTATTCTTCTATGTCACATATCTGGGCCACTAGCGTATGCTTTAAAATGAAATTCTCAAGGAAAAATCCACAGTACGTTAGGTAGGAAACCTGTACTGACTGTGCAAAAGAAAATAATATGCATCACCAAGTCTCAAGCCACATGCCAAGATTTCTGCACCAGGGTTGATCTATTTTGGTTCAGAAGCCAAATCTTAGATGTGTAGAACTGGGAAGTGTATACAAAGGCATTATAGAACACAGCATCAAAGGAAAAACCTGAGGTGTTGTCCTACTTGAGCTTTCTCGAGCGGAGATTTTACAGCATCCATCTCTTCCTAGATCAGTAAACACACTGAAATTCTAAAGACAAGCATTTTTCTCAAGATAAACATGGGTACAGCAGCAAGATTATTTATTTATTTGTCACTGGAAAAGCTATTTCACCATTGTAGTGATCATTTCTAAATATCGTCAAACCAACTTTTTGGAGTCTGCTCATACAAGGAACTTTTCACAGAAGTTTATTTATTTAAATTCTTTAAATGTATAGAGATTGAAGTTGTATTTAGCATGTATGCAAATTCTTACTGAAATGAGGACACATTTAGATTAAAACTGACTGTAAGCTGCTGCTGAGCACACAACAGGGAATTAGACTTAAATAGATTTAAATACTTCAGATTTCTAGAAGATCCTCTCTTTCCAAAACAAACAAATTCCTAGCAAGAGAACATTACAGAGACAAAATGAAGCTTTCTTCCTCCTCAAGAACATGCACATGTCTTTAGCCAGACAAAGAGAAAAGTGTAATTAAGACGGAAAATGAAACGGGAAAGAAGGGTGACGTAAAACAGAACAAGATTAGTTATATGGGGAAAAAATGATGACCTAGAAACTTGCCTCCATAATAACCTTCAAATTTATGGAGGCAAATTATCAAGGGTCTTCTAAAGCAAAGACCAATTTCTCACACCCATAAATGTATGCATGTGTACTCATTGGATAATTAAACATATACTTGATTGGTTTGTATATGAAAAATTGAGGCATAAAGTTAGAGGCATCTTTTAAAATGTGGTATACAACATCTTTTTTCTTTTAAACATGTAATGCAATGGATGTTACTTTGGGCAGAAGGCAAATGGGAAGAAGGATGAATCTCTTTATTTCTAATTAGAAAATAGTTCACAAGCATGCTTTTTCTGCTTCACAGACAGGAAGTATTTTTTATTCTTGCCTTGAACTTTTTACAGAAGCAAAAGATAACATTTACAGGTGGTAAACTCATTTTACTATGAAAAACGTGGGGTCTCTTTTTTTGCATCTTGTAGTTCTGATCAGGACACGAAGCAGAGATGCTAATGTAAAAGGAGAAAACTTGCTCTTACAAAGTTATCCAGCCCAATTTTCTATAACTAATACATTCAGATAAACATCCAAACTTTTGATTATCTGATTCAACCCTATCCTTTTTATGTCTACTTATTTATAATCCATGAAAAATGATCCTTTGAGTTGTCAGGTGTCCTCAATTTGAGATGTGGAAGGGACCACATCATAGCCCAATCATCATGTCTGCATCCATTGATGTGTACAAAATAGTAATGAAACCCATCCTGGGTCCCAGCTGCCTTTTCTATTCTTTTTACCAATTAATCTAGACAATGAAAAGTCATTAACGAATTTGAAGACAATTCTTCAGAAGATCATTCAACCCTCAGGTCAAGAATTATTCTCCATATAGAAAAGGACAAGATATTAGACTATGCTATACTCCCCTTCCATAATTTTATTATTTCCTTTAAAACCATCAATTTAAATGGCATTACCATAGTATTCATTCAAAAGCCTTTAAAACTGCAACTTTTCCAGACGGCGAAAAATTAAGTTTCCTGCCTGAGAACTACTGTGAGATAAATATCTGCTTTTGTTTCCTGCTTCTCTTTATAAGTCCTACCATCTGATACAAAAGTACCACTTACAATTTGAAAAGTGATATTAGTATCCCAAGAGAGAACCAAAAATGCCAATTCTTGAGTCACTAAAAATATTTCTTGAAATGGTTATGGTATTTTAGAAATAGTTTTAGTAGATAAAAAGAAAGGAGCCCAGATGATGAGAAGAATGCAAAAACATGTACAAAAGCTCATGTTTTTTTAAGTGGTATAAACCTTATGTCCTGTCATGTCTCATCTGGACTTAGAGAGCTGTTTTTTCTGGAGTAAGAGCCGTGTCTTTTATATTCAGAGCACCCTTGCACTAGTAGCACTGTACATAATTAACAATCGTAGCAGAGGGCAAATCTTAAAATATTTGAGTAAATTAAGAAATGGAAACAAATTAACATTTAATTTTTTGTTAATTTATTTGAAATTCTGAGGCCTGAATTTTTATCTGGATTTCAGTTGTATTTTGTAAGTGCCAATCTACAAACACTTGGGTCAGGACTAAAAGAGGATTCAATAACTCATCCCACTGACACTGCAGGCGGAATTTTACATAGGCAGAATATAACTGCCTATGTTGGAATTTCACCAAGAAAAGAATAAGCTAATAATCCTCTTCTTGCAAGAAATATGATGGGATCTTTAAAGACAAGTGGCCTCTGTTTAATATCCCACCTGAAAGGATTTTGATCAAAGGAATCAAACAGAAATATTTGGTACTAAACTCTGGTCTGCTCAGAGAGGTGAGAGTATCACTTGCATTTTGGGATTCTAGCTCTTGGATGTTCACATGATTGTTGGAGTGAGAGAGAGAAGTGTACCTTTCACCAAGGTATCTTAAACAGCAGAAATTGGAGTGCAAAACAACATCACAAAAGTGTCTGAACATGATAAATGGTTTCAATTTTTGAATCTGGTGAAGATTTATACAAAAAAAAGGAGAAGGAGCCTTTCTTTTCCTGTGCTAAGGATTTTGGTGGGTTTTTTTTTTTTTTAAATATTCTTTTGTGGGTGACTTTATAAAGCAGATGTTCATGAAAGCCGAACAATAAGGAAATATTTAGGATTGCAAGTGTACATAAGACTTCAGCATACGCCCATGCATAGTGAGAAAGATACCGTTGGTCTATAGCAGCTATACTGCTGGAGTCTGACACACAACTGTCTTATGTACTCAACGGGGATTCAAATTTCTGAATTAATTCAAGCAATCATTTTGGGTCTAAAAGTGATTGATCCAGTCTTTGAAACGATAGCATCCTGCAATTGTATTATTTAATGATACATAGTCATAAATGTTCTTTGAATTAATTTATAAGATTAGGAAGAGGGTATTTACTGTGGGGGTTGGGTAAAACCCCAGGAAATTCAGTTCCTCGATTTTATTTGATAAACTGGAATCAATTCTCTTTCCAAAGACCTGATACATGCTCTTCCTGTTTTGGATATTACATTTTCATCACATATGACCTTGCTCTCTGATGATCTGGCATGATGCCTCAGCACAGTTCAATGATCTAGTGCCTATCATGATTCTGCAATATGGAAAACAATAAAAGGCATGAGGTATCCATTAGACCTCACTATTTCCCTGAGAATTCAAACACCAATATATATAATATTTTATATAAAGACTGCTTATAATATGAAGTGGAAGCTTGGTCAGATGACTAGGGAGGATTATAAAAACACTGCTCGAACGTGCAGGAATGAAATCAGGAAGGCCAAAGCACAATTGGAGTTGCAGCTAGCAAGGGACGTGAAGGGGAACAAGAAGGGTTTCTACAGGCATGTTGCCAACAAGAGGAAGATTAGGGAAAGAGTGGGCCCCTTAGAGAATGAGGGAGGTGACCTAGTGACGGAGGATGTGGAGAAAGCTGAGGTACTCAATGCCTTTTTTGCCTCTGTCTTCACAGACAAGATCAGCTCCCAGACTGCTGTACTGGGTGGCACAGAATGGGAAGGAGGCGAACATCCCGCAGTGCTGAAGGAACGGGTCCAAGACTATTTAGAAGGCTTAGACATACACAAGTCCATGGGGCCGGATGCAATGCACACGAGGGTGCTGAGGGAGTTGGCTGAGGTGATTTCAGAGCCCTTGGCTATTATCTTTGAAAGCTCGGGGCAACAGGGGGAGGTCCCTGAGGACTGGAAAAAAGCAAATATAGTGCCCTTCTTCAAAAAAGGGAGGAAAGAGGATCCAGGGAACTACAGACCAGTCAGCCTCACCTCAATCCCCGGAAAAATCATGGAGCAGGTCCTTAAAAAATCCATTTTAAGGCACTTGGAAGAGAGGAAGGTAATCAGGAACAGTCAACACGGATTCACCAAGGGAAAGTCATGCCTGACCAACCTGATTGCTTTCTATGATGAAGTGATTGGCTCTGTGGATGTAGGGAAGGCGGTGGTTGTGATATACCTTGACTTTAGCAAAGCTTTTGATACTGTCTCTCACAGTATTCTTATCAGCAAGTTAAAGAAGTATGGGTTGGATGAATGGACTATAAAATGGATGGAGAACACGCTAGAGCATAGGGCTCAATGAGTAGTGATCAATGGCTCCATGTCTAGCTGGCAACCGGTCACAAGCGGAGTTCCCCAGGGGTCGGTCCTGGGGCCGGTTTTGTTCAACATCTTTATTAATGATCTGGAGGATGGGGTAGATTGCACCCTCAGCAAGTTTGCGGACGACACTAAGCTGGGGGAGTGGTAGATACCCTGGAGCGTAGGGATAGGATACAGAGTGACCTAAACAAACTGGAGGATTGGGCCAAAAGAAATCTGATGAGGTTCAACAAGGACAAGTGCAGAGTCCTCCACTTAGGAAGGAAGAATCCCATGCACAGCTATAGACTGGGGACCGACGAGCTGGGCAGCAGCTCTGCAGAAAAGGACCTGGGGGTAACAGTGGATAAAAAGCTGGATATGAGTCAGCAGTGTGCCCTGGTTGTCAAGAAGGCTAATAGCATATTGGGCTGCATTAGGAGGGGCATTGCCAGCAGGTCACGGGAAGTGATTATTCCCCTCTATTCGGCATTGGTAAGGCCGCATTGAGAGTATTGTGTCCAGTTTTGGGCCCGCCACTACAAAAAGGATGTGGACAAGTTGGAGAGAGTCCAGCGGAGGGCAACAAAAATGATTAGGGGGCTGGAGCACAGGACTTATGAGGGGAGGCTGAGGGAACTGGGCTTGTTTAGTCTGCAAAAGAGAAGAATGAGGGGGGATTTGATAACGGCCTTTAACTACCTGAAAGGGGGTTCCAGGGAGGATGGGGCTAGGCTGTTCTCAGTGGTGGCAGATGACAGAACAAGGAGCAACGGTCTCAAGTTGCAGTTGGGGAGGTCTAGGTTGGACATTAGGAAAAAGTTTTTCACTAGGAGGGTGGTGAAGCACTGGAATGGGTTACCTAGGGAGGTGGTGGAATCTCCATCCTTAGAGGTTTTTAAGCTGAGGCTTGACAAAGCCCTGGCTGGGATGATATAGCTGAGGTTAGTGCTGCTTTGAGCAGGGGTTGGACTAGATGACCTCTGAGGTCCCTTCCAACTCTAATATTCTATGATTCTATGATTCTATGATTAACCAGAAACAGTTGGTGTAAATAATTTATATTCAAACTGTTCTACCAGCCCTACATAATAAAAGGAATAGATCCTCTGCATTTGATGGACTTTATATGTACAAAATATTTCATGTTCACTGGGAACATGAAAATATAATTCTGGTAAGCAGACTTCAGAATTATTTTACTAAACATCACATTTATTATAACACTGAGGAGATATTTGGAAAACTACGTCTATTATTGTTTTTATTTTTATACAGCATTAGTGGGCATGGCGATTTACAGACTCTAATGAAGACAAGATTCCTATCTTGAGTAATTTACAGTCTAAATTAGATAATATAATAAATAATAATAGACAGTGAAAGGAGACACACACAGGACATTTAAAAAACAAAATAAGGGGTTGATTAGGTCTGGCACTGCACAGGGAGGCATAGGGAAGGGAATAAGGAATCTCTCTCCCCTACATCATGCCTCTGTTCAATGGTCAGACACAAATGCAGACCCCCCTGTGAGAGTGCACTCTGCACTATCCTAAAGGATAGTGTCGGGTGAGCACATATCCCATATACTCCAGAAAAATTTTCCTAATCTACCTCTTCAGCTGGGTGGCAATGCCTTTAAATATAGTTCAGGACCTCTAAGGTACAAGTTGGCTCTAAACACCCATTTCAGTAAGGTACTTATGTTTAACTTTACGTATGTGCTTAAATACCACTGAAGTCAAGGTTTTTCTTCTTTCATATAGCAGGAGAGGTGATTAGTCTCAACAACATTCAAATAACCAGTCTAGATTAGTTAGCCACTGAGTAGTTTCAGAAGTAGCTTGGTGTAAGCATGAGATGCCATTGACAAATAATTGATGTGGGCACTGATTTCCAATGTAGTCCCTAGTTTGCTACTGTTGTCCACAATCACATTGTGTGTTCTCTCATGTTCCAGACATGCAGAAGATGGCAGCATCTGCCATGTGATGTTCTGAAACAGTTCAGTGAAGACCATTGTTTTCAAGGTAGGTTAAAGCCTGGCAGTTCTTTTGTGGGTGTTTGTTTGGGACATTAGCATTATCCCAGAATTCTTTCTAGCATTTCTCAGGATTGAATGAAGACTCCTTGGGTATGTCTACGCAGCACTTTGAAGCAAGCCTCCAAGCCTGGGTTGACAGACTCAGCCTAGTGGGGCTCATGCCAATGCTCTAAAAATAATGGTACAGACAGCGCTTTGAAGTTGATGCTCAGACTGGAGCTCAGGCTCTGAAGCCCTCTCCCCGCCCCCAGCCTCAAGACCTAAGTTGCAACTTCAAAGCGCTATTTATACAACTATTTTAGAGCACTAGCGCAAGCCCCACTAGTCTGAGTCTGTCAAGTTGGACTGGGAGGTTCACTCCAAAAGCATTTAAGATCTTTAGCTTGATCCTAAAAAGGCTTGTGACATTTCATATGCATCCTCAGAAGGTTCTGAGGACCTCATGAATTAGTGAGTTCCAGTTGGCAATGGTTCAATTGTACTCATGAGCTCTGAGTGTGTGTGTGTGTCTGTCTCTCTCTCTCTGGATTTGGGTGGCAGTATGTGTGCTAGAGGAGACAAGCACTGAACAAGTCTTGATTTTAATATTCCAGTTGTAACTCTCATCATGGCATTATGCTGCACATCCAAAGATTTGGTATGTGAGCTGCCTGCCCAGACTGGTGCACAATATTCAGCAATTGAGCGTACCAGTGCTAGAGTCTCTGAAGTGTGTGCGCAGTGGCACCCTGCAAGTTTTCAGACAACCTAGTCCTTCCTTTTACCTTTTCTCATGTCTTTTCCAGATGAGCTTTAAGAATCAGGTTTCTGTCCAAGGTTACACCCAAGTACTTGGGATATGGCTTATTTCAGACAAGTTGACTGCAGAAGTGGTTCCTTGTCAACAGCTGTTAGCAAGGTCTTGGAAGCATTAGGGTGAAGCTTCCAGTAATGAAAGTATTCCACCATTATATTAATATTGGTGGAGGAGGAGTCACCGATAGTGGTGAGGTCTTTTGCCTTCTGCCACACAAGCAATGTTGTCAGCATAAATTAATTTACATGAAATTGTATTAAGTAAGTCATTTATGTAGATGTTGAATAGTGAAGGAGCCAGTATTGTGGGTGCATGCTTTGCTGATTTGCCCATTCAAAAAGACAGAGTTATCTATAGTTGCTCAACATTGTGGCCAGGAGCCACATAGTGCTACAACATTTAATGACCCTTGGCATCTTCAGGAATAGCCTGTATCTCCATCTATCTTGTAAGCCGCAGATAATTCAGTCAATGCTGTTCCAGTTTTTAAATTCCTCTAGAAGACAGCTTCCATGTGACTGGTAATGGTGAGAACCTGGTCACAGCATCTTCATCTTAGTTTGAAATGGACTTGGCAGGATGGCCTCAAATATAGGGGATAGATGGGCCAGTAAGATACTTTCAGTTAACTTGCCAGTTGTGAAGACGAGTGATATTGGGCAGTAACTAGAGGCAGCAACATCTGGTGATTTCCCATATTTGAGGAAGGCAGTAATTATCCCCTCATTCCAACTTTTTGGGTGAGATTTCTAAAGGAGTTAAGGAGATCAATTTTCAGTAGAGACAGGCCTAAGCAGCATGGCTTGGATATGGATCTGAATTTTTGCAAATTTCAGGGCTGTACATACCAAAAATCTGTTCTTCCACTGAGTACTTTATATTGAAGGCAATGTCACAGCAGAGAGAATTTAAAACAATATAGTTACTTAGTAGAGAATCTAGAGATGGCACTCAAACAGAGTCTTCTCTGCCAGAATTAAAACAGATTTATACTACAATGCCTCTGCTTTAACTCTTAGCACTGTTCTCTATTACATGTTATTACATTTTGAAAAAAGAGCTTTTTATAGTTTCTCTTTCTAAGAACTATAAATCACAAGAGTAGGAATAGCCTACTGCAATAGCTTTCAGCTAAAAACTGAAATGAAAGAGTGTAGCAGTTAATTGTCTTGTATAAAAGAAGCTGAAGAACTTTTCTTATACCAAGGACATTTTATTATTGTTAATAGTAAAGCAAAAGGTAAAGAAATAATAGTACGTGTTGACCATAAACTAACATAGAAAGCTTGTCAACTTTCAGAATTCTGGATAACAAACTAAGAATCCATTCTTATTCATGTTACTTACATGAGTAAATGCTGCATACCACAAGGATTGCAGAATCAGGCTCTAAGAGCCTGAATAAACTCCAAAGGATTCCGAATTGAGTTTATTGGACAATACATACTACCTTCTGATCTCAGTTACACAAGTGTAAATCTGAACTAGCACCAGAAAAACACAGAGCAGAGTTTGGTTCTCCATCTTTCTCATCAGATGGGTTAACAGAGTGGGTGAATAGATCATTGGACAAAGCAGACTGAACCCCAGAGACAAGGATTTGTTGAGGATGTAGACAAGTGATAGCATAAGCAGATATTAATTATAAATTAAACTAAAAAATAGGGGAAAGTTATTTATTTTGTGTGTCTGGAGGTATGCTGAGTTGGTACTTTTTCAAGAATCTTTTTCAAACATAAAAACCAAAGAGGTTAAAACACCTGTGGAGATTGCAACTGGTATCTCCATTGTAAGTTCAAGCATTGCTTAAAAAACATAACATGTATTTAGCATTTGCTATAGATCTTTTAGGCTATTTTCAAAGCAGAGTTGTAAAGTGAAGAAGAGTCAATCTTAATAAGAATGAAAATTAAAATTAAAATAGGATGATGCTGTAACAGTTATTAATATCTACTTCTTGAATTCAATATAACAAATAGCACAGCAAAGAGTCACTCAATTTTTTTATAAATATAAGTACAAATCATGTTTGTCCATGTCTTACTGAACCAATGTAGCTGTTTTAGCTATAGCCCTAATATACATAAATAATAATTTATAGCAAAATGTATAAATCCTTTCAATTATGTAGTCCAACACAATGGTATAAGAAAACCATATTTACTTGTACTATACATAGATTACCATATTTAATAGCTAAATTACCATATTTGTTCCAGGTGCCTGGTTATTAGAGACACTAAATTAATATTAGATTATTACCACAAATATCAGATGATATATTTGATTATGATGGGAAAAGAGTGAAGATTAAGTGCACAAACGCTATAAGAGAGAAGACACCCCCGTTGTAATTTTAAGAGTATGTAGAAATTGTGAAGGAAAGAGATTCATAATGGCATCCACTACTAACAAAAAAAAAAATCAAGGAAATGTGAGTGCGATTTGCAGAAAGTATCTCAGAAGAGAGATTTCTTATAGCAAAAATGACTTTATGGGAGTGTTTTTCCAGCTAAACCACAGAAGTCTCTCCAGTATCAGGAGCAGGTAAGCAGGTAGCAGTTTATCTAAAAGAATTAAAAATATCTTCAATTCTCCAATGTAGTTTTTTGTTTTGTTTTTGATATTATTTACACATTTACATTAACTATAAAAATAACTGCAAAAATAAAATGCGGTATAGGCTGAAAGACAAAATTAAAAAGGAATCTTCTTCCCTCAAATAAACAAAATCCCAGGAAATATGCCATCTTATTAAACTTCTCCTGTGGGATCAAATCCACAATGTCTGCTGATTTTCACGTCCACCTACATCTAGGCCTTGATGCAGCTAAATACATAAAGATATGCTTAGCTTTAGTGCATAAGTGCTATTGAAGTCACTGCAAGGGACAACAAATCCATTCAGACTTCATTGGGACTAATTAATTATGGGATTAATTAATTTAAATTAAGTTTAAATACTTTGCTGAACTGGAGCCATATAGCAGGGCCCTGTTGCAGTGATGAAATGGGAAATGTGCATGTGCAGCTCTCTGGGTAGAATTTGGTTTTTGGTAAGTCAATCTATCATTACATTCGCTGATGGCTTGGTAGCATAAATTATTTTAAACAGAGACCAGTTTTAAGACCAGCCCTTTCCATCTTTTCTGCCCTTTAATTAAAAAACTGCAGATTGAATTGCCAAATGACATATTTGGAACGTGAAGAAAATGTGAGTCATTTAAATGAATATGTATTTTTGTACTCTGCTGTTCACTATTTTGTATTCATTCCAAGGATAAATGGAAAAAGCAAGCTTACATTAAGGACAAGGATACAATCTATAGAAAAATGTCACTAGATAAACTTTGGCTGCTTTCAACTTGGATTGTAAGCTCTTTCGGTCTGTCTTTTCATTCTGTGTTTGTACAGCACCTGGCACAATGGGACGAGGGCTCCTAGGCATAAGATAACACAAATAATAAAATCACAAAATACAATATGTTGATTTTCTTTCTTTTTACTCATAACAGTTATCTTTGATCACAGTTTCAGAAACAAATTGGAAGAAAGATGGAAGTCTTTTCAGACAGTAACTTCATCATGGCAAACAGGCATTCACTTTAAGAGAATCTATTACGTCTTCTCCATTTTATTCAGCAAATTCTGGTCCTGATTCTCATCTCGCTAACTAGTGACTAGTTTATATCAAGATTTAGATCCCAACTTCATTACTTTGACCCACTCAGAAGTGGGTCTTAATTGGAGCATTTTCTCAAGCCCTTGAGCTTTGAAGTAGTTACTATACAAACTTCACAGTTCAGGCCGTTGTCTATTTCATTAGGATGAGCTAATTAAGCAGATTTATAATCAGGTAATGCAGTCAACTTCTGTAAAATTATTGGTTTGACATTGGGTAATGTATCTGATGCTGCTATTTTGTTAACTCCTATTTTCCTCATATTTGATTTATTATTCCATAATATTTCATATATATTTCACATTGTCTCTTTAATATTAATTAATAAACATAATAAAGTATTAAACTAGGTAATGGTGAATTTGACATATTACCCTCAATCCTCAGCCCAAAGCAAGTGGAAAGCTGTCCTAAAGGACCAGTTGAGGGTTGCCCGTCACAATGAGTGGCTGCAACAATGTAACTTACAACAGCCCTGCAGCTGCTCTAAGTTACACTGAGGGCTTTCTGGGCCCTGGCCAACCCAAAAGTCATGGAAGCGGAATGGTGGTTAAAATGCAGTTTCCCCTTTCTTCCCTCTGGTATGCTGAGTTTGCATTCATCACATCAGCTGGGCATTGAACTCATTGATTGCAAGAGCATTTCTGTTTTCTTTATTTGAAACACCGTATTTATGGATAACTAATTATACAGCCTCTGACCTAGTGTAAGGGAGCTACTCTTTTTCCTTAATAGAGTACTTAAATGGAACCCTAGAAATCATGATTCCAGTCCCCGGAGTATTTATTTCTGTACAAAATTATGATAATTAATGTGTGCCATCATCATTGTATTTAAAGCCTCATTAATGCAGGACAAAGATGGTTAAGTATCCTTACAATATGCTAAACACAGGCACAGGTTCTGAGAAGACTACTAATTAATATTTAAACCATGCTCACCAATACCTTTTGCTATGGTTCCATTGCCCTTCATTCCCTTCATAAACATTGTTCCACTACCAGCACATTTTTTGCAACAGGGACAATACGTTACTATAAGTCCTTCACGTTGATTTGCTTTTCTTCTTTGTGATCCTGTGAATAAAATAATTTTCCATGTAGTCCTGTGTTGGGTGGGTGTGGGGTTGTTCTTTTGTTTGTTTTTGGTTTTGTCTAGATAGAAAATCTATTCTAGAGGTATGGATATTTGTATGGAAACCAAAACAAGAGGACACAATATTAACTAAAAATGGCTTTAAATGAGTTTAAAAGGTTACAAAGTTACATAAACTCTACATGAAACTCTTGATATACAAAGATTATCTACTGCAAAATAAGAAAAGTATTGTATTGGAAGAACACATGATTTGTTCAAATACTACTATAAAGATACTACTAGAAAGGAAGTTCACTTCCATAATTTTGCCATATGAATAACCAGCCACCCTCCAGGTTTCTCATTAAGGTTCTACTAAAATTTTACAGAATTTAGTTAAATGGCAGTTGGCTTTTAATAAAATTACTAGTGAGAAAGCCATAAAGATGTCGGTACTGAATGATATAACACCGTATCACTAGAGAGATACTGAAAGGCTTTTTCAACAGAAGAATGATACTCACAACAAAGACATCCCCTTCTAGCCAAAAAACACCAACCAATCCCACTCCCCAAAAAGGTTATCCTGAAATAAATCAACCCAACAAAATGTAAACTAATAAAAACCTAAAAAAAATCAAGACCAAAACCCTGCCCCCTCAAGCAGTGTTTTTAGCCCAACAAAGGAGGTGTGCAAGACACTCCATGAAGTACCCTAGGAACTTCACTATTGCTGTTGATTTTATATGGAAGATGCCTAGATACTTTGGGTAAAGGGCCAACAGTATAAAATCCTAAAGTAGAAAGATAGATAAGTGAGAACAGAGGAATTTTACAAAAACAGTGCATTCAAAGAGTGGATTCGTTCTCAGGATAACTCAGTACATATGCAAATAATTTTACAACATACAGTTCATTTTCTAAAATCAAAATCTGTAGCTGACAGAGTGATTATAAAAAGAAATCTAAGACTTAAACTCTTTGGTAGAATAATCTAATTATAGTTACACAAGAAAGAGTAAATGCCGATTTGGCAAGTACATTTTCTTACACGCCTCTCTAAATGGAGAAGACATTAGCACATTTCTCTTGGATATGTTATGTGATACTGTCAAGTTTTAAAGGTTTTTTTTATGGTTCTCCAGTGAAGTGGTTTTCTATTCACTCAAGCTGAGTAGAATTTTATTGTTGTTGTTAGTTATAACTATGTAGTATTTGTCTTACGTATTTTTCTCAATTATTTTTCAGAGATAAGAGGATACACTATCTACAGAACTAGCCTCTTTGACATACATTCCAAATCTATATGATACGTTTATTCAGAGGTCATAACAAATTTCCACCTTCTGCAGGTGTAACTATAAGCTTATCTCTCTCTCACCAGATGTGGTTTTCCACTGGGAAAAGGAAAAAAAATTAAATTAAGTGGTCTCTAAAAGTAGGGTTTTTATGATCCCATACTATATAAATACAGTTTTCCATTGTTTCTTGGAGCTTTTTTTTAACCTCAACATTTTACATCACATTTATGTTCTCAAAAGAGAATAATATCACTGAGCTATGCCAGAAAGAAAAAGAAAAAAAAATCACAGGTTTTCACATCTGAAAAGTGCTTCTCACTCAGGCTAGTCAATGACCATGGTGGTGGTACATATATAGCTTTCATGTAGAACCCTCTGGAGATTCAGATTTATGAAAGACTTGGGACTTTGAGTCTCTTGGGCCAAAATTAGAACTGATTTTTACTGAGACATCACTTTGCAGACAGCTAGGCCTTGTTCTGAATCCAGACTTGTATTTATTTATTTGCAAAATGTTAAGAGAGGTTGCTTCATTGAAAACTAATGTGTGCACATGCATTCAATCATATACATTAGTGGATGTATTTGAACGTGCATACCCATGTTTGTTTGTTTCAAAGTTGCTAAGACAAACCTCATTTCCAAGCCTGTGCATACTATCTCTCTCACAATATTAGGAGGAAGGAGAAACTGCAGTTTAGACAGGGAGATGAGCTAGATCAGAGGAAAACTAATAACCAATAAAATTAATTCAAAATTTTTGTCACTGGGTCACAAACCACCACCATGACAGGCACAGTAGTGAGGTTTCCGTTATAGACTGGAACCAGTATGCACCAACAGTACCAAACTCTGGGAGTTTGACAAACAGATTTAGCAGCAGTCGAATCATAGAATCATAGAATATTAGAGTTGGAAGGGACCTCAGGAGGTCATCTAGTCCAACCCCCTGCTCAAAGCAGGACTAACCTCAGCTATATCATCCCAGCCAGGGCTTTGTCAAGCCTCAGCTTAAAAACCTCTAAGGATGGAGATTCCACCACCTCCCTAGGTAACCCATTCCAGTGCTTCACCACCCTCCTAGTGAAAATCTTTTTCCTAATGTCCAACCTAGACCTCCCCAACTACAACTTGAGACCGTTTCTCCTTGTTCTGTCATCTGCCACCACCGAGAACAGCCTAGCCCCATCCTCCCTGGAACCCCCTTTTAGGTGGTTAAAGGCCTCTATCAAATCCCCCCTCATTCTTCTCTTTTGCAGACTAAACAAGCCCAGTTTCCTTCGCCTCTCCTCATAAGTCCTGTGCTCCAGCCCCCTAATCATTTTTGTTGCCCTCCGCTGGACTCTCTCCAACTTGTCCACATCCTTTTTGTAGTGGGGGGCCCAAAACTGGTCACAATATTCTAAACGCGGCCTTAACAATGCCGAATAGAGGGGAATAATCACTTCCCGCGTCCTGCTGGCAATGCCCCTCCTAATGCAGCCCAATATGCCATTAGCCTTCTTGACAACCAGGGCACACTGCTGACTCGTAGCCAGCTTTTTATCCACCGTTACCCCCAGGTCCTTTTCTGCAGAACTGCTGCCTAGCTCGTCGGTCCCCAGTCTATAGCTGTGCATGGGATTCTTCCTTCCTAAGTGGAGGACTCTGCACTTTTCTTTGTTGAACCTCATCAGATTTCTTTTGGCCCAATCCTCCAGTTTGTTTAGGACCTTCTGTATCCTATCCCTACCTTCCAGGGTATCTACCACTCCCACCAGCTTAGTGTCATCCGCAAACTTGCTGAGGGTGCAATCTACCCCATCCTCCAGATCATTAATGAATATGTTGAACAAAACCGGCCCCGAGGACCGACCCCTGGGGCACTCCGCTTGTGACCAGTTGCCAGCTAGACATGGAGCCATTGATCACTACTCGTTGAGCCCTATGCTCTAGCCAGTTCTCTATCCATTTTATAGTCCATTCATCCAACCCATACTTCTTTAACTTGCTGATAAGAATACTGTGAGAGACAGTATCAAAAGCTTTGCTAAAGTCAAGGTATATCACATCCACTGCCTTCCCTACATCCACATAGCCAGTCACCTCATCATAGAAAGCAATCAGGTTGTTCAGGCATGACTTTCCCTTGTTGCATCCGTGTTGACTGTTCCTGATTACCTTCCTCTCTTCCAAGTGCCTTAAAATGGATTTTTTAAGGACCTGCTCCATGATTTTTCCAGGGATTGAAGTGAGGCTGACTGGTCTGTAGTTTCCTGGATTCTCTTTCCTCCCTTTTTTGAAGATGGGCACTATATTTTCTTTTTTCCAGTCCTCAGGGACCTCCCCCTGTTGCCCCGAGCTTTCAAAGATAATAGCCAAGGGCTCTGAAATCACCTCAGCCAATTCCCTCAGCACCCTCGGGTTTATTGCATCCGGACCTATGGATTTGTGTATGTCCAATCCTTCTAAATTGTCTTGGACCTGTTCCTTCAGCACTGCGGGATGTTCGCCTCCTTCCCATTCTGTGCCACCCAGTGAAGCAGTCTGGGAGCTGATCTTGTCTGTGAAGACAGAGGCAAAAAAGGCATTGAATACCTCAGCTTTCTCCACATCCTCCGTCACTAGGTCACCTCCCTCATTCTCTAAGGGGCCCACACTTTCCCGAATCTTCCTCTTGTTGGCAACATGCCTGTAGAAACCCTTCTTGTTCCCCTTCACGTCCCTTGCTAGCTGCAACTCCAATTGTGCTTTAGCCTTCCTGATTTCATTCCTGCATATTCGAGCAGTATTTTTATAATCCTCCCTAGTCATCTGACCAAGCTTCCACTTCTTGTAAGCTTCTTTTTTGTGTTTAAGTTCGCCAAAGACTTCTTTGTTAAGCCAAGCTGGACGCCTACCATATTTGCTATTCTTTCTGCACATTGGGATGGTTTGCTCCTGTGCCCTCAATAAGGTCTCTTTAAAATACAGCCAGCTTTTTTGGATTCCTTTCCCCCTAACGGTATCTAACGGTATCTAACAGTATCATCTAAATCCTAAGATTGATAGAGTTGTAGTGATCTGCTTATTCAAAGGGCCTTTCAGGGCAGCTCCTGGGGATTTCTGGCTTCAGTTTAGAGTCTCTGGCCCTTTAGAGTTTGAACAGCAAAAAGATGCATTTTCTTCTTGTCTGGGATTTTTATTCTGTTCCCCCAGAGTTCAAGATGCTTGTGTGTACTCTTCATGGGTGCGGGGTGGAGAGGTCACAAACAACAGTCTTTTGTCCGCTAATGTTCCACAATGGTTTGTCTGGTGTCTGTGGGCCTTCTTTTGTTGAGCAAGAGATAACACCTCCTGTGGCAAACTAGTATTTCACACTTGGTAATATTTTTCTTCTGATTATGGGGGTTTACGGTTACAGTGCAAATACTTAAATATTACCTTATAATGTGGGATATGGATATTATGAGTGAAATTATTACATCCAGCAACATACAAACATTTCATAGAGTCTAAACACTAAATACATTCTTACAAAACTAATACTTATTGTGAACAAAACTAGCATACAAGTGACCTGGTCTGGTCTCCAGCTAAGAGGTTGTCAGTTCTTAGCTAATGCCTATAGCCTGGGCAAGAGCTGGCATCTGCCTACCATCATCACAATGGTATGAGCTTGTGCTATTAATATTCATTTCTCTCCTCAAAGCAGTACCAATCTGAACCAAAAATATTCATTCTGTTTTTATTATTGTTCCTATATAAGTATGTTTATACATCACTGAAGTCAGGAACTAGAGATCATTACCAATTCTAGGTCCTTGTCTCAAACACCTTCTGTCCAGTCCTTTGATATGGATACAGAGTACATGTTTTAGTCACTGTGCTCCAGTTAACTTTGCAGCTTGCTTTCCACATAGCATATGTGCTGTTATTAGAGGTTTTCTGCATATTACATCATATTACAAGTGAACCCATGAACTTGCAGCACTAATTCAGAAGTTCAATAGGATTAGTGACATTTGCTTTACATTTCTTTGAACTTTCTTCTACTAAAGGATGGGCTGATGAACAGAAGTTAGTCCTGTTTAAAAAAAAAAAAGGAAATGGGCTTGGTATCTGTTTAAAAATATGTGTACCAGCATGCAACCTTCTGTTACAATAGGGAATTACTTCTGATAATACACAGGACTTTGGTCAGATCCTTATATTTTGTCGAAACACATTCACCCTGATTGTGTCTGATTCATTTCCAGTGGCTAAACTCCTTCTGTTTCAATTATGGTTGCCTCAGTCCGATAGATCACAGAGTAAAGTAGTTACAGTAAATTGCCAGTACTTCTAAATTATCTCTGCTTCCAAAGTACACACAATGAACTTGCTTAAAATTGAGGGTGTTCATGGTCCCTAAGGAGACACTCTGTTTTCATTGAAAAATGGGTATTTTCCAATATAGGAGGTTTTTGACCCTTTACCCCCATTTTTTAAGGTGGAAAATAAAATGTCATTTTTCATTTTCTGTCATTTGGTTTTCTGATGTTTATCATTTTTTCAGAAGTAGGCTCAGCTGGGCAGGAACAGGTGGGGCCAATGTTAAACACAGGAGCAGTGAACAGCAAGGGGCCTGCAGGAAGACAGGGAAATAGGCTGCAGTCCCTCCCTGAGTGGAGGGAGTTGGGAAGCTGGCAAGCCCAGAAGAAGCCCAGGGGAACAGTAGCCAGGGGTCAGACAGGGCAGAGACCTTGGCTGCTTGTTACAGAGTCCCTGGGCTAAAACCCATTGTAGAGAGTGGGTCTGGGCTCCCTTACCAATCCCAGGGGAAGTGGCAAGGGCAGCCAGCAGGTCTGGAAAGGCTTTCAATTCCCTGGAAGGTGAGGACTTTGTGACCTGGCCAGAGGGCCAAGCCATGAAGAGGAGACTGCAGTCCCTGGAGTGAGAGGGGCTGCAGGGTGAGAGAGAACAGGGGGGGAAGACACCACTGGAGGGGCAGCGTGACACCTGGTAGAGATAATTCCTAGGATGGCCAGCAGGAGGTGCCCTTAGTAGGGAGTGAGCCCTGTAACAGACTAGTTCTACTCAACATTTCATAGAATCAGGACTAAAGTTTTTACAATTTATGTGCCAGATGCTGCTTCCACTGACTTTTGGGATGCAGGTGTTCTTTGTATTCATGGGTCTCAGAGAGTGGTTTACATGCTTGTTTATTCCTTTTAAGGTTTATATCTTCCACACCATTTTTGTCCTAATAGGATTATCACACACACATTTATTTATGGCTGATTTGTAACCTTACAATCTAGCCTGAGTAACAGACAGTGCACAGCTGGGCTGCCCAAAAACTGAGCAGGAACCAGACTGTGATTCTGAAATAACTGGCACAACTAAGATTTTGTTCACCTTTTGAAAAATACTACTTACATATTTGCTCATCATTAGCCAAATCTTGCTTCTGTCTTACTTCTATGCAAATTTTACCTTTGACTTCAGTGCAAGTAGGAATGAACCCACTAATACATGGTACTGTCAGACAACAACTTGCTATAAAATGTGGGTGTCTATATCGTATCAGGAAATAGGAATGAAAGGAGTGAAAAAGATAGAAAGTTTTTAAAAATCCATTGATATCTCCTGGGAAACTTTGAAAAACATTTTAGTTAGAGCCATTTCTGCCTGAACGGAAAGATGGGTTGAAATTCTGGCCCCAATGAAGTCAATGACAAAAGTCCCATAGACTTCATTGGGGCCAAGATTTCACCCAAAGTCTTTATTGTTTAGTTCATTTACTCCTGCTGCCTATTCCACACCTGAGGTTATGGAATCCCCTCTTAGTGACATCACAGTTACTTGCTATGGAAATGGCTGTTGAAGTCACAGAGCTAGGATTGTGACTTCAAGTGAGAAATAAGCTGGTAGAAGAGGTGAACAGCAAAGAACGTCTCCATGGTCACATTGTGCTCTCACCATCCATTCATTGTATCTACCTTTTGTTTTTCTTCTACTTAGACTGTAAATCCCTTGATGCAAGGACCATTTCCTCATTATATGTTTGCTCAGAGCTGGGGCCATTAGGTGCTACCACAATACAGATAATAAAAAGAAATCAGAAAATACACAGTTTAGTGTCTCACAGAAATTGTGTTTTAAATAGAATGATTTCTGTAACATATCAGCTCTTTAATCAAAAAATGTTTTCCATTTACTCTTTATGTTTAATAAATATACATTAAAATGCAAAAATTAGCCAAATGTCAAATATTTGGCATAAGACTATAGAATATATTGTCATCCCATAAATCTAAAACAATATGTAACGTGGCCAGTATTGCAATATTTGGAATGTAGTTTGCATAGTGTCATATTTTAAATGTATGTGCAATTAGATGTATCAAAACCATATTTTTCCAGATGGGGGAATTAAAATAAAAGGAAAAAAAATGGCAAAAGCAAAGCTAAATTTTAAAAGTTAGATACCACTCCATAAAATAATCCCCAAACAACCATAAATTATATGGTCTTCTCACCCAGCTAAAAAAACCACTGCTGCATCTGTGGTCAGGGAAAGAGGGAGTTATGTTGACCAAATAAACCACAATACTTAATACTGTTTAGTTTATACCATCAATGTGAGCACAGATAATGTGAACTGGAAGCATTATTTCTTCTATACAGCATATGATGATGATATCCATTGTCAAATGTTTTCTAAGCACTCACGCATATGACCAAGGATGGGATGGGCCACATCTGATACCTGGAGATATCTGGTAGATTCCGATCCAATTGCTCCTGTTCCTCTATATGACCATCTCTCATACGCAGTGACTGCTGATTGTACCAGACAACAGCTCATATGCACTTTGACTTGTAGTGCAACTGAGGCTTATAAAATAAATATCAACTGCAACAGTAACAAAACAGAAGTTAAAAAGTTTTAATGAAATTGTGGCTGGCAATTCTGTCCAGCTTTGAAACAATAAGCTTTACCATGTTAACATTTATTAGAATGAGACATAAAACAAAGTCTCTGCCATCTATAATTAATTCACCATTAGAGCCAATAAAACATATGCTGGATAACTGCCAGATCTGGAGAAAAACATTTTAAAATGGGATAACTAAATATAACATACATTTTTTTAAGATAAAAATTCAAGTTCCTGTCTTTCCTATACCTATAGCTTTTAAGCACCTTTTCTTATATCCTCCATAAAGGACCAGTAAAGTCTGTACAGTGCTTAGCATTTACATAGTAAATTTCTTCTTCATATTGTTGCACAAATATTAGTAATTTATCCAACAACACTCTTGGTAGGTAGATGAGAATTGTTATCACCAGTTTAAAGTAAGTAAATCCATTTATTTATGTCTGAATATTAGTGACATCATAGTAGAATTTTTGGAAAGCTTCACAATCCATTGCTAACTTTGAGTACTTAGCAGCTGAGCTTTCAGTGATCTTCCACACACAATTCATCTATCTCCTTGCTTATCATCCCCTGAAAAAATGACCCTCCATCAGTCCTTCCATAATAAATTCTACAAGTTTCTTTCTCTATGTGTCGTATGACCAAAGTACATATGTTTGCATCTGTTGAGTATTTCTAATAAGGCATTTGCTTCCCCCTTCCCCCCACCCCCCCAACCTAGTCATCTAGTCCAACCCCCTGCTCAAAGCAGGACTAACCTCAGCTATATCATCCCAGCCAGGGCTTTGTCAAGCCTCAGCTTAAAAACCTCTAAAGATAGAGATTCCACCATCTCCCTAGGTAACTCATTCCAGTGCTTCACCACCCTCCTAGTGAAAAACTTTTCCTAATGTCCAACCTAGACCTCCCCAACTTCAACTTGAGACCGTTGCCACTTGTCATCTGCCACCACCGAGAACAGCCTAGCCCCATCCTCCCTGGATCCCCCTTTCAGGTAGTTAAAGGCTGCTATCAAATCCCCCCTCATTCTTCTCTTTTGCAGACTAAACAAGCCCAGTTTCCTTCGCCTCTCCTCATAAGTCATGTGCTCCAGCCCCCTAATCATTTTTGTTGCCCTCCGCTGGACTCTCTCCAACTTGTCCACATCCTTTTTGTAGTGGGGGGCCCAAAACTGGTCACAATACTCTAAACGCGGCCTTACCAATGCCGAATAGAGGGGAATAATCACTTTCTGTGACCTGCTGGCAATGCCCCTCCTAATGCAGTCCAATATGCTATTAGCCTTCTTGACAACCAGGGCACACTGCTGACTCATAGCCAGCTTTTTATCCACTGTTACCCCCAGGTCCTTTTCTGCAGAACTGCTGCCTAGCTCGTCGGTCCCCAGTCTATAGCTGTGCATGGGATTCTTCCTTCCTAAGTGGAGGACTCTGCACTTTTCTTTGTTGAACCTCATCAGATTTCTTTTGGCCCAATCCTCCAGTTTGTTTAGGTTCTTCTGTATCCTATCCCTACCTTCCAGAGTATCTACCACTCCCCCCAGCTTAGTGTCATCCGCAAACTTGCTGAGGGTGCAATCTATCCCATCTTCCAGATCATTAATGAATATGTTGAACAAAACCAGCCTAAGGACCGACCCCTGGGGCACTCCGCTTGTGACCGGTTGCCAGCTAGACATGGAGCCATTGATCACTACTCGTTGAGCCCTATGCTCTAGCCAGTTCTCTATCCATTTTATAGTCCATTCATCCAACCCATACTTTTTTAACTTGCTGATAAGAATACTACATCCACAGAGCCAGTCACCTCATCATAGAAAGCAATCAGGTTGGTCAGGCATGACTTTCCCTTAGTGAATCCGTTTTGACTCTTCCTGATCACCTTCCCCTCTTCCAAGTACCTTAAAATGGATTTCTTAAGGACCTGCTCCATGATTTTTCCAGGGATTGAAGTGAGGCTGACCGGTCTGTAGTTCCCTGGATCTTCTTTCCTCCCTTTTTTGAAGATGGGCACTATATTTGCTTTTTTCCAGTCCTCAGGGACCTCCCCCTGTTGCCATGAGCTTTCAAAGATAATAGCCAATGGCTCTGAAATCACCTCAGCCAACTCCCTCAGCACCCTCGGGTGCATTGCAAGGGTCTTTGTCAGCATCACCTTTCAAAAGCTTCAAATTTCTTTTTGTCAGCAGCATCAGCTTCCCATGATACATATCCAAAAATTGCTTTGGTATAAATTAGGCTTTTTGCCATTGTGGGCTTTTGTACATTTTCGATGCTACAGTTTTTCCACTTTTTCTTAAAGGGAGGCCATAGCTGAGCAAGTCATCTTGATTTCTTTGGAACAGCCTTCTTGGATGGATATATATGATTCCAGTTAATTAAATTAATCTACTGCATTTACAGCTTGTCCATTAATTGTGATGCCTACTTATATCCTGTTTTTGTTAGTTGTGTCAATGTACATGCTTTTGGTTTTTGTTGCATTCAGGAATAGTTCGTATTCCTCACTAATTGTTTTTATGGATTGCGACAAATGTTGCATTACATCGGTAGTTGTAGCAAGGAGCATTGTGTTCTCAGTATATCTGAAGTTGGTTAAGAGGTGTCCACCAATGGCAATCCCAGCTCCCTTGAGTTTGTCAAAACCTTTCAAGGCTTGTCTCAGAATAAATTCTGTGTGTATGTTAAAGAGGGCTGGAGACAAAATACACCCTTGTCTTTCATTCTGTCCAGTGGAAAACCACTTACTGTCACCTACTGCTGTTCCCATAGTGATATGTTGGTGGAGGAGGAAACTTACAATGAGTTCAGTGAGATGCTTTGGAATCCCCATGTCTGCTAGTATCCTCCAAGGTCAAACACTTCTGAGTAGTCTATGAAGCATATGATCAGTGGATAACTGATATTCACGGTTTGGTCACGTGTGCCTTGTCCCACTCTGAAACAAGATTATGGTGGTGATATTTCTGCTTCTATCCTTCATTTCATGCAATTCTGGATTATGGAGAGCAGAACTTTGCTCATGTGCGGTATCAGGGAGATGGTATGATAGTTACTACACTGTTATGTCTCCCTTCTTTAGTAAGGGCAGAAAAATTCCCTTCATCCAGTCCTTCAGCCAATTTCTAGTCATACTTACATTATTACAAATTTTCCACATAAGATCAGCTCCACATTTACAAATTACTTTTAACGATTCTGCAGGCACATTATCTCTGTTGCTTTCCCACCCTTCATTTTCATTTTCATAATAGCACATACCACTTCCTCTCTCAGGATTGATGGCTTCTTCTCCGTACTCTTTTTTCTGTCATCCTATATTTTATGAGCGGTGACTCATACAGGTTGGCAGTGTAATCTCTCCACCTGTGTTTAATATCACCCAAAACAAGGATTCTGCCATCATGATCTTTTATTATGTTTGATCATAGGGAAAACCTTGTGGTAAAAGATCCGACCACTGTGAACATACCTGTTTGTATTATTACTTTCCTTATGATTCTGAAGTTCTGTATATTTTGCCCTTGTATATTGGCTGTTGTCTTCTCTAACATGCCTTTGAATCTGACTGCTTAGTTCCTCATATTCTCTCCTGTGCTCCTCCATCTCCAAGCCATTCTCTTTCACTCTGTCATTTTTCCGCTAGCTCAATCACCTTCCCAGTTAACCATAGTGCGGTCTGACACTGACTTTTTGGCATGTGTGGTTTGGCAGTTTCGAGCATGATAGTTTCCATTTTATTTCAAAGTTTGTCACCGTTTTACACATGAGGAAATTGAGACAGACGTTTAGTGACTTTCAAAAGGCCTCATGGGAACACAATGTCATAACTTGAATTAGAACAAGTGGATTCTTGGCTGTAGGCTGGTACACATATTTTTTGAATACTGTAATATTTTCTTCAGTGACATGCAGCATTTCATGGAGGTGTTATTCGGACAGATCACTATTACTATTGTAAGTATTAAGATGAACATTGTGCTGGCTACCAAGAGTCAGCAACTGCAAAGATTGCTTACTCTTCCACAGAATACACACCTTTTTTAGTGGCTGAGCAATCTTTCCTTGGTTGACAAAGATTGTCCCAATCTCATTAGTGGAGTCACAATGCCAGGTTCTCAGTTGATGTGAATCAACATAGTTCCACTGAACTCAGTGCATGAATGCCAATTTACAACATCTGAGGATGTGGCCTGCAAACTTTGTCCATATTGGAAGTGTATTAATAATGATAATGTTGAACAGTGTTGGCCACTCCATACTTAAAGATGAAGCTAGTCTGAACTTTGAATCAGGTTTTTCACTCCTCTTTCCCCAATTCAGTGCCCACAAAAAGAGACTCAGTAATGAGATGAAATTTCAGATGCCATATCTCATCCTAAAGTAGTCTTTTATTCTGGGAGCATTGGAAAATATCAGAGGAGGAGTTTTAAAGTTGAATGAACATATTCAAACTTGAGTATCTAAAACTAGGCTTCTTAACTGATATTTACTTCACTGAGAGTTGATAGGTATTTAGCACTTTTGGAAATGGCAAGCGCTGTAAGAAGAGGATTGAAAGATTATTTGGTTTCACTATAAATGCATCTCTGCCCTCCCTCAATGTGTATTTGGCAACAGATTTTTTCTGTAAGGAAATACAAATACAGAATGAAGAAATTGGAATAAGTTTTGAGGAAAACTGGCTTGTATGTGTATTTGCATCAAAAATGTTTAATTACAGTGGAACAAATAATATAAATAATTGTAAGAATGTTTTAATGAATTCATTCAACCATGTGTTTGTGTATTATAGACATTTGAATGAACACTTTTTAGTCCATCAGAAGAGTTGATGAGCAAATTTCAAAGTTGCATGGCTGAATACATAAGCAAACCAAATTTTCACTTTCAGGCACATTATATATATACACACACACACACACACACACACTCAAAGTATTTCAAGAAATGGAAGTAATACCATGTGACTTATTTGACCAATCAGAAGTAAGAAATACAGGTTGGTTTTCAAATATTTGAGATTTATCCTTATACTAAATTTTTTTTCTAAAAAGCTATTTGTCAAATAAATTTGAATTACAAATACATGTGAGGGTCCCCAGACAGATATACTATGAGCAGAAAAATAGGCTAAATTAATCAAATACATTATTCATTGTGGATTATTCATTCAGCTTGAGTTAAAAAATAAATAGTCCTTGAAAATTCAAACAGTTTGTTTTTCCAGTTCGTAAGTTACTCAACATACTCATATTACACAAGGCTGCTTTTTCAGCTGGATCACAACATGGTAGCCTTTGCAGATCAGTGCTGATGTTTCATTAATGATCTCCATAACAAGAAGATCATTGTTTCTTCTGTGTAAACACTGGCTGAGTTACAGTTGCATCCAAACTTCACTTCATGCTTTTTTGGTGGCCCAGCCTCCGAGAGAATGTTACGCTCTTCAGCAATAAGTGCACTCAAACCATGTGCATGTGCAGACTTATTTGACAGTGGGTCTGGTGGTGATTAAAAAAAATCTAGTTTAAAAAGCCTTTCAGGAAAGGGATAAGCTTAGTTACCTATGTATAAATTAGGACAGAATTAGGGCTGATAAGTTACACAATCTAAAAATGAAACTGCAACTGACCAACTGCTATCAATTTTTCAGATAGTTATAATTCTCCTCAAGTGAGGGAGGTTGGCCTTGAAGTTAAGGCACTTGACTTGCACTCAGGCGATGTGGGTTCAATTCCTAGCTGTCTCAAACTTCCTGTGAGATCTTGGTCCAGTCATTTAATTCTCTGTGCTTCAATTCTTCCCCTGTAAAATAGGGATAATAATCCTTTTTGTCAGCTTGATCAGTTTAGATTGTAAGATATCTGGGGAAAGTATGGTATTCTATTACGTATGTGAATAGTGATGAGCACAATGGGGTCCTGCTTTTGGCTGGGCCTAGCATACTACCACAATACAAATATCAATAATCTGGAATTAATACTATACACAATAGGGTAAACTTTTGAACAGCAACTAAATGACTTGGGAACCTAAGTCTTATTGAAAATTAATGGGCTTAGGCATTTAAACCTCTAAGAGAAATCATAGCCTTTTATCAGAATCATGAATTGCTATCAGATTAATAAAATCAGTAATCTCTTTTTAGATTCATGAATTCAGTTTCATACCTGTACTCGATTCATGAATCTGAGAGAGAAATGTCTAACAATTTACATAACCTGTGAACACCATTCTGAATTGCATCTTGGCATGCTCACAACAAATATTCATTTACATTTTAAACAAATAATATTACAAAACAGTGAAAAATATTCCCCCCGCACATGCCTCCCCCCATGGATATTGTTAAAAGACTACATTTGCCAGCAGATGACATGCTTCAGATTTACCACAGTTAATTCCTAGCAGAATATCTGCAATTAGTGAATATGGATTTTTTCACAGCTTTGTAAATATTTCTCATTAAAATCATTAACCAATTTTTTTCAATAGACACTCCCCAGTTACTCACAGTTGTTTTCACTGATGTCATGACATGCTTAGTCTTTTTCCTATTGATATCACAAATTAGAGGCTGCCAAAGTTTGTTTAATTCATTAATTTTTTAACTGACTTAGGAGCCTAGTTTCAATAAAGCTTAGACCATCTTTTGAAAATGGGACTTGGGCTCCTAAATCGCTTTGGCAGTTTTGAAAATATTGCCCTCACTCTCCTTTTTAATACCTGTGCTTGAAGTCTAAGTACACTGACAAAAATTAAACTTGCAATCCATAGAAATATTGCCCAGCAGTAAGATACAGTAAGAAAAGTTAACATAGCACCACGCAACTAAAATATATGCTACTACTCTCCACTCAAAACCCTTTTCCCTCAGATCTCCCGAAAGTCCTATCAAATTGATGGCTTTTGCAGCCTGCCTGTGATCTGTTTGACACCAAGAAGGTGACTGAATCCCACAGCTAGTGCTTTGTCCCATCTCTTTTATAATGTGAGGAAAAAGGGTCAAGCATAAGTGCTTCTTCTGATCTCCAGTGTGATAGTATGGCCCTGGGGCCTCTCAAAAAGGCAAGTCACAGGCACTGAGGGCTTTATTCATCAAAACCCACACCTTATATTTCACCCAACAGGCAGCCAGCACAGATTCCAGACCTGAATTGTCAAACATTCCCACAAAGGTACACTGATTAAAATTGGGCTGCTGTATTCTGAGTGTCGCTTCATTCTGAGGATATGTCTACACGGCAATAAGAAGCTGCGACTGGTCCCTGTCAGCTGGCTCAGGCTGTGGGGTATAGAAGTTTAGTGTAGATGTTCAGACCTGGGCCTGGCCCTCCTCACAGGGTCCCAGAGCAATTTTACAATTTTGTTGTGTGCAGTTTTAAAACCCCAGTGCCTGAGCCCTACAAGCCTGAGTCAGCTGACACAGACCAGCAGCAGGAGTTTTATTGCAGTGTAGACATACTGTGAGGCTGCAATTCAACCAAGCACTTACTTAAGCATGTGCTTAAGTCCCATTGACTTAGCACATGTTTAGGTGCTTTCTTGAATTGGGATGCTTTCTTGAATGAACTGAAGATGTCAATCAATGTACAGCACACTGTACTGGAATGAACTAATGAATCTGACAAGAGGCTGCTGACTGCATGAATTTATGCAATTTTGAGAAGATTATAAAAACCTCTTTCAAAAACCTGATCTATATTACTTACAGGTTAATGAAATAGTTAATCACATCCATCACATAACAAGTATTTAATCATCCACTTAATCTACGACTTTTATGACATAACTAACAAAACTTTGAAATGTGATCCATCAAAGCTATTGGGAAATACTGCTTTCCTGACAGTTCAAACCCTATATAATGATGGTGAAACAGACTCACAAGTGAAGCAAGTGTTACTTTTTTTCCCATAAGGCAAAAAAAAACATTTGCTTCTTCCAGTTTCTGTAACATTTTCTTAGGTCAGATCTTATCCCAGTAATCAGCAGCAGTGTTTGATCACAACACTAAGAGCTCTGGCAGGTGTCTCAGGAGAAAAGCTTCCATAAACACTGGGAAATATATTGGTTCATGTTGGGAAATCAGCAGGAAAGGCACTGTTCATTTTGTGCTTTTGTTCTTGTACTTGGAAGGAAAACAGATGAGTGCATCTTTCCAGATTTCTTGGAGGAAGATCTGAACAGAGCATGGGAGCCAGGGAATGAAGGGTTGAGACCTGAGTTTTAAAACAGCAACAACATGGAGGGAAAAGGCAAAGAAGGGACATGGGGAGAGGGAGAAGTTCTACTGGAGAAGCACAGAGAGGGCTCTGATTTATTTTGAAAACATTAGTGGACTTGTGCAGTGAAAGTGTGTGTGTGAACAAGGGGGAAAAAAACCTCGAAAGAGGAACTGTTTTGGGCCAGCACTTGCAATATCCAAAGCGCTCCCTGCTCCTCCCATTTCACTTATGAAACACTTCTGACTCATCTGTAATGACAAGTTCCCTGATCTTCATTTCCCAGCTGCTTGCTTTTCCTCTGTTCTCCTAAAGGTCATTGTCCTTGATCTGCCCAGCTGCGAAGTCCCTGCTTTCCCCAGTCATGTTAGGTGGGTTATGGAAATCTGCCTGAGGCCCCATACATCTCGCTTTGCAGGGCCCCTGCTGTCCTAAATCTAGGGTTTTGGAATCCTTTAGCAAGGTAACCCTTGCACGCATAACATAACTGCCTTGATGCTGTACTTAATCCTAGCAGGATGTACAGAGAAGAAAAAAAGGAAACTAACCCCATAGAAACTTGAAGCAGATACTACTTCTCTCCCTCCCCACAATGGCTGCCACATAAGCATAGCTACATAGTATGTACAGTCTCTCTGGTGGATGATGAGCTATGGTAGGTAATATTTGCACTGTTGATCTATAGTAGTGAAATAACAGCTGCAGTTGGTCAGACTGATTTCACTTGTATAAAGAGGAGATGCCATTCTGCATCTGCAGTTATACTAGCTGAAGGGTTGAATGTGGAATCTAAAGGGGGCAGGTTTATTATTACAAGATCATAGTATTAATGAGGCCTTTATTTTCTCTTTCATGATAGAAATTTTGTTCCTCTCTGCTATTCTTCCTCATCTTTATTTACTTTATGCATCTTGCTCCTTTTATGTATTTATTTTATCTGAAACAATCTTTTAGGCAAGTGAACAGGGTACTGGACTGGGCTGTCCATAGGTCTTGGCCTAATGTCACATTGCCCTGTGCCCAGTGTAGTCATTTACACCTGTACAAAGTGGGGACTAAATGCTACTGTTGTGATTTGTTGCAGGGCAATGAAGAATTAGCCCCTTGGTTCTGTTCTCAGCTCTGCCATTGACTCACTGCATGGCCTTCAGCTAGTCATTTATAATGGTGCAATTCATAGAGGTCCTGAGTATTATGGGTCCTATTCAAATCAGTGGGAGATGTGAGTGCACAGCATCTCTAAAAACCAGGTCACTAGTTATCCTGTGCCTCAATTTCCCCCTCTGTAAAATGGGAGTAATGACATATTCCTTTGTGAAGTGCTTGGAGATTCTCTGAGAAAAAGAGCCGTTTGAGTGCTAAATATGACAATGCAATCCAACTTATTGCACGCTGAATGTTTTCTTCTGATTGTAATTGAGTGTATATCAATTACTTTGTCCCACTAACTTCACATGCCAGGTTACTGTGTAATAGAATAACCAGAGCAAACAGCTGTAGGACTCCAAGTGTATGCTTCTTTTTACTCACATTTTTTATCCTTACTTGTTACTCAAGCCTCCCATGTTTGGTTTGCTCTTCCCTCTCTTGCAGCTGTGGACACCTGTTTGCTGCAGCAGGGAGAGGCTGAGAAAGCAAATAGGAAGCTCAGGAAAAGGTTATTGGTTCATTAGTTTTCTATGCTTGATCATCACAAGCATGATGGCCCTAAATCATGGATGGGGAACAGAGTGGTTATGCCTGCAAATGTTATGGACACAGGAGGCCTCATTCTGCAGCTCTTTTACTGTAATAATATTATTGCACTGTAGTGAAATACTCTGGCCCACCTCCAGTAATAATGAAGTCCACTGCTGTATCCCCAGTGACCCCTGGAAGGAAACTTCCTGCAGAGTGATTGGAGCAGTCTCTGCCTACTGGAGAGGAAATTCAGTGACTCTTCATATGGAAACACCTTTCAGATCTAATGTCCTGGTCTGAATCCCCCCCTTGTCAGGCAGCAGAAAACTCACTTTCTAGCATTGTGGATAAGCCTAAACTGGATTTGGGCAGCAGACTGTGGTTTTTAAACCCACTCACTCACTCTCACTCTCCATCACCTAAATGGCAAACCTAAGATGACATAAGTCACCTGACTGGGACTGACTAGTGAGTAAGTCTTGAAGGATCCCTAGAGTATTCACAGCAAATAGCACCTCCTATACACATTAAGGTCAACAACTACGTCTAGCTCTAAACTGGCCAGTGCATCGAGGCTGGAATTTCACTAGCTTGTGGGACTAGAAAACAGGCAGGAGTTAGCCAGATACATACTGTTAACTGATCATAGAGTCTAAGGCTGAATGGAACCATTGTGATCATCTAGTCTGACCTCCTGTATAACACAGGCCATAGAATTTGCTCAAAATAATTCCTAGAGCAGATCTTTTAGAAAAACATCCTAGCTTGATTTAAAAATTGTCAGTGATGGAGATCCTCAGGATCCTCAGTAAATTGTTCCAATAGTTAATTACTCTCGCTGTTAAAAATTTACACCTTATTGCCAGTCTGAATTTGTCTAGCTTCAACTTCCAGCCATTGGGTCATGTTATACCTTCCTCTACTAGATTGAGGGAACCCATTATTAAATATTAGTTTCCTGCGTAGGTCCTACAGACTGTAATCAAGTCACCCCTTAACTTTCTCTTTGTTAACCTTTAAGCTAAATAGACTGAGCTCCTTCAGTCTGTCACTGAGGCATGTTTCCTAATCCTTCAATCATTCTAATGGCTCTTCTCTGAACCCTCTCCAGTTTATCAGCATCCTTTTTGACTGGTGGGCACCAGAACTGGACACAGCATTCTAGTGGCAGTCACAGCAGTGCCAAATACAGAGATAAAATAATCTCTCTACTTCTACTCTAGATTCCCCTGTTTCTGCATCCCAAGATCACACTAGCTGTTTGGGCAAAGTGTCACACTAGGAGCTCATACACCATGATTCCCAAATCTTTCTCAGGGTCACTGCTTCACAGGATAGAGTACCCCATCCTGTAAGTATGGCCTACAGTCTTTTTTCTCAGAAGTATACATTTAAATTTAGCCATATTAAAATGCATATTGTTTTCTTGTGTCAAGTTTGCCAAGCAGTCTAGATAACTCTGAACCGGTGACCTGTCCTCTTCACCTATTTACCACTACACCAATTTTTGTGTCATCTGCAATTCTATCAGTGATGATCAACTTAGTTACTGCAGGGCTTGTCACTGACATTGTTATCTCATAAAGCAATATTGGGCAGCAATTAAACAAGGCATTTATTTGACACTAATGCAGCCAAAAACGAAGAGCTTTCCCAGGGTACAGTAGTTAGAGATTACTTCTCAAAGGTCTGCATCAATTACTGTCACTTATTTGTCAGCAACATCCTCTGATTAATTGGAAAGATCCACATTTCTTCAGGTCTTACGTCACATGTGGCTCTGCTTTCCCGTCTGTTTTCATTGGTGCTATAGACCAAAATGTTCCACTTCATGTACCTTGTCAAAGCTATATTAATGTCTCACAATGAACCCAGGCTAGAACAACGCAAAACCCCACGGAGTACCTAAATGTGGTGAAAATAAAGATGTAAAGGGAGGTGGCTGAAAGAATGATTTATTGGAACTGCGGCGATTCAGTGGGAGGATGGTGGATTAGGAGCAATCTTTCTTCACTTAAAGGAGAAATGTTATAATTACAGAAGAGGCTTTTGCAATCAGTACTAAAGTACTTGGGAATGGTTTCTGAAATCCCAATTCACCCTCTGTAGTGCTTTACAAAGAGGCTACTTGAAGCGTAAGTCACTATGCAGCATGAGTAAGGATGTCCAAATCTGGTCCTAAGGTTCCAGTTCAGGGTAGAACTCATGCACATGTTTAACAGCCAACATGTACTTAAATCACACAGACTTCAATGGAACTTAAACACATGCTTCCGTGCTTTCTTCAATGGTGCCTTAGTGAGAACACACCTGCATACTCAGAGAACTAAATAGTAACCTTACAGAGAGTGGGGCCATGTTTAGAAAGCAGCACAGCAGTACAACTCATGATATTATACTATGAGGTGATATAGTTATAATCATAATATAATCATAACTCCTTATAATACTTAGCCCTTATAGTCTATTTCACTGTTGAACTGAAACTGCTGTACAAAGGTGGGTGAGCCTATGTCATTCCCATTTTACAGATGAAGTCTTGCCAGTTGTGATTTTATCACAAGTCTCATGGTATTTGGTGGTTTTCTTAAAGCTCCATGTAATTATGTGAGACTCTCAGCTTCTTTTTTTTTTTAAAAAAAAGTCAATTTCTAACCCTCCTGTTTGGTGAGAAAAGATCAAAAACAGAAACCCTAAAGGCTCAGCCCCCAGAGGGCAAATAAAAAGAAAACAATGATTATTACTTTTAAGCCCCTTTGTCTTATCCAGTCTCATAATTTCTGAGTGTGTGCTATTGACTCTAGAGCAAGTGGGGAAAGTGAAGCAAAGATGAAGTGATTTGCCCAAAGCCACCCAATGCATCAGTGGCAGAACCCAAATTAGAATTCAGTTAAACAAAGTTCCCAGCTTGGTGCTTGTTCCTCGAGTCCCCGCAGCCTCATGTTATTAAAATTAGCAAATTTAGTAAAAATACATTTAGTACATAAAAACTAATTACAGTTTGAAATCTTTGATTCTGCTGCCAAACCTTTTGGCTTTACCATTTGTCACTCAGCTAACTACAAACAAATGTGCTCTCCACTTCTAAGGCAGGTGCTGTTTTGAAAATTGGCAACATGAAATTTTAGTGACATTTTCTGGTATGGTTCCATTTATGAATACTTGATTAATGTAACTTATTAAACAATATGGAAGTTTACAGTTTATTTTATACTAACCTTAAATTCAAGTATTAAACTGGCACATGCTGTGCATTGCATGAATGTTACATGGTCTGATAATCTGTATTACAGTTTGTTATAACTTCATCTGTTAAGAATTTAGCCCCAGTATCTTGAATAACATACTTAAAAAAAAAAGTTACTGACGCATGAATTAGAATTTAACAATCGTTTAATAAAACATTAATGAAAAGTGATATTTCAAGCGTTACCCCAAAAAAATCATTGGACCAGAAGCAGGGTTTAAGATTTGATATTATAACCAAAAACAAGCTTGGGATAGTTGTTTCATGGCCAATGGACAGCTTTTGGTATCTAGAGATCCATAATAAAGGGAAACAATAACATATGCACAGCAGCAGTCGGCATTTTTATTTATTGACCCAAATTATCCTACAACGCTATTACTGACAATAAATAGAGCTTAAAGAGGGTGAATAATCACTAGTTTTGATCCTAATGTCATATTGTAGCACTTTGTCAAGAACTTGATAAATAAGACCTTGCTGAATGTTGAAAAGAGAGGGATGAGGCAGAGAGAAGAGATTCTAGGAGATGTGTACCTCTCAATGCATGGAATACCAATGAGATTAAGCTTCTGGGCAACCTCAGTATACAATGTGTACCTTGTATAAATAGGAATGAAAATAAACACAATATTAAAAACAATGGGATTTGCATGTAGGAGATTCTGAAGTCCTTTATTATTAGTTTTTAATTTAGTGATGCAATATATTTTGAAGACTTCACTCTGGCTCAAACTATGGCTGTTTTAAAACAGTGGGCCTGATTTGGCTCACATTTTTCACTAAACGTACACTACACTAGCTCTCTGGAGTTAGTATTGATTTACACTGGTGTAAACAAAAGGAGAATACAAGCCATTGAAGTTAGTAACCTAACATTGCACTTTCATATATTTCTTTTAAAAAGCTGTAAGAATTGGACTCAGTGTCCAAGTACACTCAGGTCCATTCTAAAACAGAGAAACGACCATTGGACAGTTGCTCTTCATGCATTCAAGGAGCAATTTAAAAAAAAATTATGCCTAATTGACTTAAGTGCCTAAGCCTCATTGAAAGTCGATGGGACTCCAATGCTTTAGAATTTCTTAACCATAGTCGTTATCTGAGATGCCAGCTAGTGCTTTCAGAATCATCCGTTAGTAAGGATTTGTAACAAGAGCCCAGTAGGCCCATGGAGGATTACTATCCATCTCTGCCTCAGATCCTGTGTGCCTGCTTGCTCCAGAAAAAAGTCAATATAATGGTGATATTATATATCTTAAAAGGTGTCAGCACCTTGGACAGTGTGGGATTGTGAATAATAAACAGTAGGTACAGATAAAATACACTAAATACAAAAAGGAAACTGCGGGTTCTGCGCCCTCTCACCTTGATGTTCCCATGGAGGGTGGGTGGGTACATACACTAAGCTTTTTTACTCCCAATTCCCACTGTTATACCAGTTCAGTGCCAGGGTTAGTGTTCAAAAGGACACAGATGGCCACTGTGCTGTTAAGAGCAGGTTTACACAGCATGGTGCTGAAACCACAAGTTGTTCCCAGTGCCTTGTGTGCACTAGTGCTGCCCTCTTGCTACCACCACTGGAGCTAAAGTGGTGGTAGCAATGGTAGAAGAGTTAACCTGGTGCAGACAAGACTTTTGTCATTTCTTCCCTCTCTTGCCATAGAACCTTTATTCCTGTTGCTCCCTACACTTGGAATCCCACCACTCCCTTCTTGTGTACCAAGCATCCTTGCTCTCCTCCATAAAATCCCTCTTTAAAACCCACCTCTATCCCCAAGCTCTTGATCACTGACTTCCACTCCTCTGGTCCTACCTTAATCTCTGTTTAAAACATCACGATATATAAGATTTGTTTGTTTTAAGCCTTGTTCTTCTTTCCTTTATTCCCTTCTATTGTCTGTTACCTCCACGTTTAATATTTGTCTAATTTAAGCCCTGACTCTGCCAGGGGAACCATAGGAATAGACGACTGCAGCCACACAAGGCTCCATTGAAATCAATGGGGCAGTGTCAATGGTGGGGGAGTCCATGCATGTGATTCTTCTGGAAGGGGCAGACCTTTGACTGTGAATGTTTTGAGGGCAGGAACTATGTCTTTTTAAGTTGTGTAACATAGTACAAAGTTATGGAACTCTATGTATGTTTAACATATAGAGAAATAAAACACTCATGTCCACAATATTTTGAATGACTCAGAAGAGCCACAGATTGCACTGGTATTGTTTTTAACATTCAAGCCTGCATTTTAGATTTCCTGGCATCATTTTGAGAATTCCTCTTTGTGGTTTGACGTAGGCCTGATCCTCTTGGATCTTACTAGTATAAGAATTAATCTCTTGGTATCCAGCTTTGAAGCTTTCTTCTTCTGCACATGCAGCAATCTTCAAGATGCAGATTATATGTGAGATGAGGCTGGGGAAGGCTCTGCTCTCTTCACTTAATGACTTTAGAAAAGTTCCGAGAGCTTTGTGAGCCTCTGACTGAGTGAGTGATATTTCATACATCTCATCCTTGTTTTTTACTTCTGGCTTCTTGAAGCAGTCAAAATTGGAAGAACAATTTCATGAGAATAGGCAGGATCAGAAATGGAGATCACATTTGAAGTTCTTGGTGAATTATGCCAATTTGACTAATCTGTGGTTTTAAAAAAAACCCTGAAACAGAGTAAGCAGTACTTTTTAATAATGCACTGATGATCATTACAGAAGAGCCAGAGCAGACGCTAATTTCATTTTGTTTTTCCCTAGAAAATGAAAATTAGACAATCATAAAATGCTTACAGATACTTAAATCCAATAATTATAATCTAAATATAAATAAATTTATTACATTTCAAATCCACAAGAGGGCAGAAGTACAGGTAAACTGATGTCTGTGAAATAGACAAAATATACCAGGAAAAAGAAGATACACAAACACCATTACAGCATATGATCTATTTAATAGTTTGACATCATTTAAAGCACAACTGACCATGTATTGTGGAAAATTTATTTTGTTTTGTTGCCATGTGTTGAAAATATGAAGTCCGTTATCAAACAGTCCAGTTTTTCATTTGTTCTGAAATCTGTGAAGCTGAATCCTCCAATTCCACAGGCAATGGTCACAATTTTAGTCTCATATTTGTGCATTGATTTCAGCTGGAAAGTCACCACCAGCCATAGCTGTGACTGCAAAAATGCAGAGAAGTATGGTCATCATCTTGCTTTCCTCTTGGGAACATAAGAACAGCCATACTGGGTCAGACCAACAGTCCATGTAGCCCAGGATCCTATCTTCCGACAGTGGCCAATGCCAGGTGTTTCAGAGGAAATGAATAGAACAGTTAATCATCAAGTGATCCATCCCATCAGCCATTCCCAGCATCTGGCAAACAGAAATCCCTGCCTATCCTGGCTTATAGCCATTGATGGATCTATCCTCCATAAATTATCTAGTTCTTTTTTTAAACCCCATTATTGTCTTTGCCTTCACAACATCCTTGGGCAAGGAGTTCCACAGGTTGACTGCGCTGTGTGAAGAAATACTTCCTTTTAAATGTGCTGCCTATTAATTTCATTTAGTGACCTCATGATGATGGGAATGATACAATCACTTTGTAGAACAGCATCTCCAACTCAAAACTGGAACCGGAGAAGTTCATTTCTCACCTGTGTTATCCTACACTGGTTGCTGGTAGGATTTAAATAGATTGGGTAAAGTTTTCAGAAGTACTTAACACTTAAATTGTTAATGGTATTGAAGCATTACTGTGCTAAGCATTGCAAGGCCAACCTGATTTAGGAGCCTCAGTCCTATTGACCATCAGTGGGAGTTAGGTGCCTAAGAGCTTTTTAAAAATCCTACTAAGGGCCTATCTGCATCCTGAGGTGACTAAATACTGTTAAAATCTGTCCACAAATCCTTTTGATTTCAACAGGAATTAGAGGCCAAATTTTTGAAAGTGCTCAAGTGCTTAAATCGACAGATATGTGCCTAAGTCCACCATGTAGTTGCCACTGACATTTTCAAAGCTACAGCTCAAATGCCACTAATCTATCCTAAGTTTTGCTAGTCAGTATTTACAAAAGCAGCCCATGCCCTGCTGCCACAGCTAAGGACCCGCTTGGAGCCCTAGCTCAAGCCGAAGCCCTGGAGGCTCCATAGTGGGCTTTTTAAACTAGGCTGGGAACACCTCTCTCTCTAGTGGAGCCCATCTTCTAGGCAAGCTGTGAGTACATCTAAGACTTGACACCTGTCAGAGCCCGGGGCAGCAGGACAGGATGCAAGTGGCGAAGGAGGACAGCACAGACCTGCACAAAAGACTGCAAGGGACAGAGGGCAACAAGTGAGCATGAGAGGTCTTAAGGCTAAGCTGGGGAAGGGGAGAGAAAGTTTTAGCTGCTAGAGCATGGGTGATTTAAGTGGCTGACCTGGCTTAGGTGCCTAAATCCAGGAGAGGATTCGCAGTGAGGATCCCCCGTGGCGCAAGATGCCTCTCTCTGACACTCAGCCCCTCTCCTTGGCATTTCACTCCTCTCTAGCTTGGGCAGCTCCCCACTCAGCTGGCTGCTTCTGAAAAACCCTTTCTTGGGTGCTTAACTCTCTTCGTGCACTCTATAGGGCGCCTGGATGACACACAGTCTGCCACAGCCACAAATTCCAAAATCTGGCCTTGAATGCCTAAGTCACTTTAGGATGTCAGTACTATGAGAATTTTACCCATACACTAGAGGGTTCTGTCAATTCTACCTATCCCACACAATTGGAGTGTTGTTTCAATGTTCACGTTATTCAATGCATCTTTATTGGAAAGGATCCTTCAATTGCATCCCACTCAACTAAAACAAATATAAAATGACACTAATCACAAAAAAAAAAGCAGTGTTTCCACCTTCCGAAGCATAGAGGCAGATTTCATTTTGTCTGTCTTATGTTATGCTCAACTTTTTAAACATAATTTTGAATTTGAGAAAAAGTTTTTTGCTGCATATGTCTATTTCTCTCTCTGTGTGTATTAAACGTTTCTTTTTTCTTTTTTTTTCTTTTTTTTTGAGGTCAGTGGAGTTAAATCAGTGTGAGATGAGAATATGGTTTTCATGATTCTCAGATTATGCTCTCAGTATGTCTACAAACATGCTGCCAAAATCTAGAACAGCTGTGGATTCACCTATGACAAGTCTGAAATTCAATAAAGACCCATGGACTCATCTGTGATCCATTTTATTTGGATTGCAGAAAATGTACTTTTTGTTGTTGTTGTTCTTTATGTCTGGCTCTTCTCAAAGAGATGTCATGAGGTGGAGAAAGAACAGTTAAAACCAGCTGCTTTAACTAGCAAGGATCTGCTTTTTAGAAAAAGGCTAGCACAGCAGCCATTTGGAGCACACAGCAACTATGTGGCTCTAAAGTCCTTTGGAGTAAATGCCTCTAAAGGTTGTTTTTCTCTATCTGAAGTGATCATTTGAAGCAAAAATCCAAATATTTATCCTCCATTGATGGAGAGATGAACCACGGCTAGATGAACCACATCCTTGTGTATATGACAGTAGCCCATATCCTGACCAGACCCAGCTGAGGCTCTAATTTAGGAAACTACAGAATCAGCAAGAAGAAACTTGTAATTAGGAACAAAATTTAATGCTGGCCTTGGCTTTTATGCTCATGAAAGAGACAAGCAGGAACTCTGAAAGTCAGTCTGTTAAGAAACAAGTCCATTTTCTGTTCTCTAGTACATCTTTCCTCCTTAGGCTGGATTGTAGAGCCTTTATTATAGTAGGCATTTACTCACAAGCATAAACCCAATGAGTAAGAGCTCACCAGAATGAATAAGGACTTCACAATCTGGTCCTTAACAGTTAAAGCACATGGGAAAACTCTGGCTTCCAATGGCAAATTGGTCATCTTTATCAGCTATTTTCTTACCAGCTGCATTTATATTTGGTACTGAATTTTAATTTGGTTTAGTTAGCAAAGGTTTGAACATGAGAAATGCCATATTAAGCTAAGTGTTTTACAAATCACAGGCAAATCCTAAGCGTTAAAGGTCAGTAACTCATTTAGGATTGGGAGGTAGATATTCTCCTCCTCTTAGATAAATATCCTGGTAAGCACTCAACCTAGGCTGCATGCTAGCACATGGTTCAAGGAGGCCCTCTTACTTTGCTATGACTGCTACCCACATTACAAAGAGCTGTGCAGGGGGAGGAAACAGCTGCTACAAAGCCACTACTCCCCAGTCCATGCATGTGGGTGGGGAGTGGGCAGATGCTTTGATCTGCCCCTCCTCTCCACCTGCTGGCCGGTACAACTGAGCTGGCACAGATGAGGAAGTAAACTACACCAGGCAGAGGGCTTGTGTAGCTTACTTCCTCTCTGGAGCAAGAGGAGAGCAGGAGCAACCTGGACTCTGAGTCAAAGAGTGACAATTGTATCCCTGCTCTGCTCCAGGACAGTGCAGCTACACGCTTCCCCTTACTCAGGGCAGATTGTAAGATTCCTTTCAGAGAAAACATCAGTCATTTGGTTTTGTTGAAGTTAGTATTTCATTCATCGTTTTAAAATCTATTGTGCCTCAGTAGCCGTACCTGTGAGTCATTGTATATAAGAATGCTCACCTAGCAGTTTAGTTGATTCTTACAGACTGCTTGCTATATCTTTCACAGAAAATTCTTTGCTTGTCCTTTGGGAAAAACAAAGTATAGCATAAGTTTAATTGCTAATACAGCCTCCATCCTGCACTTGCTGGGATTTGGACTCAGTGATCAGATATTTCCCATCTCAGATTCTATTATCCTATGATATTTACAATTCAACTGTAGGTGAGGGGACACAAAAAGTACAGTGTTATCTATAACTTCAAAACTCTTATCTTCTTCATTAGCATGGCATCCATTCTGAACTCATATATAATTCCAACTTACTTATTCTTTGCCTCTTATGAAGGTAGTTCCTAATAACATCTAGGCTCTACTGCTTTCGCATTCAATTGGTCTGCTGTGAAAATGAACGTCACCCATGGATGTAGTCAAAGACATTTCTGTGTTTTACCATAATATAAATGCCACAGCTTGAAAACTTAGTTCTTGCCCTGTACATGTCATATGAAATACAGATAAATGGACTTTCCAGCCTGGAAAAATCAACTAAGAAGATGAATTTATGGGGTGAAAGAATTTTGGATTCCTTTGGCTCACAAACTGATATGACAGGCTCTTAATCTGGCAGATGTAATATGGTAAAGAATGTTAAGCTAAGCAGAAGTGACACTAATAGAATAGAAGTGACCACACTGCACACCAAAGGGTTAACCTTGACAAAACACCAGTGAAGGCCCATAATCCAGCAGCCACAGTACCTGTTGTAGTACTTCCTCCCAGTTTTGTTTAAACAGCTGTTAAACTGGAAATGAGTTTGTGGATTTAAGGGCTTATAGTCTTTGCCGTCATAAAAGAATAATAAAACTCCTTCTATTAATGGTCCCCTTTTTGTTAGATGCCCCATTTGAAGAGGAACACAAATTAAAACAAACTCCCTGCAATAAAACAGTGTTTGGCAAACAATATCAGTGCTTCCTCCACCATTCAACATATCAAAAGAGGAACGTTATTATTTATAGTATAATAGTTCCTGGGGCCCCATTGTGCTAGGCACATGTAGAGCGTGGCTGTCCCTCCCTGTCAGTTTCAGAGGGAGGCCACACCCACTCACTACCCTGCTCCGGCGGGTACTGGCCTACACCATGACAAGGAAACAGTCTTTGGGCCCAGGCAATAGTGCAGAGGCCCCGGCAGGGCAGCAAACAGTTCAGGCACTCCCGGGGTGGTTAGGGAAGGGGAGAGGGGAGATGCAGGTCCATCTGACTCCACTGCATCCCAGCTCAGGTCCCTAGCCATGGCAGAGGGGTGTGCCATGGACTCAGCAAGGTCCTAACTGTAACACGCTGACTCACGTTCCGGTCCCACGGTCCCTGGACCGGGTTTTCCCTCCCCTGGGCTACTTCCCCATTTCCCTCGGGTACCTGGTGGGCCACGGCCTCGTCAGGGTAGTTACCCAGGGATAGGTTGCAGAGCCCCTTGATATCGTCGGGGGGGGGGGGGGGTGGTAGGTCGGGCAGCTCGTCAGGCCTGTCAGGGCCCTCACCCCATCGTCGGCCTCTGGCAACTCCAAGTCCATCCCCCACATCATCATCCACATCTGGCAACTCCTCCAGATCCTGGCCTGTCTGGATCACCGGGTCTCTGGAGTGCTCAGCTCCGGGGTTACCTCTGGGCCTCAGGTCGCCAGCCACTCACTTGCTGGCACCTGCTCCCAGGCCCTGATTCGCTCACCCGAGTACTAGGCTGCAGGCAGTTCTGGAGGGCAGGGAGAGACATCCTTCCCCTCTGGGAGTTTTGCCCATACTTAGCTCCTGGGCCTTCCTTCTATACTTCCTGTCCTGCCCCCTCGCTTCTGGGCAGGCGGACAGGCAGTCTCTGGCTCCGCCCCACCAGGCTCACCTGTTCCTCCCTGTCAGTTTCAGAAGGAGGCCATACCTACTCACTACAACATAGTACAGAAACATAGCAAGATACGGTCCCTGCTCCAAAGAGCTTACATTCTGAAAAGGACAATGCAACAAAACATTTATGAATTAAATCATATTTTTCAGAGAAAGTATGTTTAATGAGAAATAAAATAGAAGAGAAACTTTTTTGGTAGCATGTATGGGGAATTAATTCTAATGCAAACAAATGTCATCATTTATTAAATAAAAGTCCATAGATAAACAGTTATTTTAATTTCCAGTGAGTAACAACTACAACCCCAATAAAGGGCATTTCCTGGGGATTAGTGGCTACTTTAAATTAATAGCCCTCAACTGCATTTTCAACAATCAAGTCCATTATTCTAGTTAGAAATTTCCAGGAAATGCTCTGATTATTATTACTATTAACAACAATTATTTGTATTACAATTACACCTGGAGGCAACAACCAAGATCAGGATCCCAATGTGCCAGAAAAAGGCTGCGCGAGGAAAGAGGAACACATAGGTCAAGTGACTTACCCAACATCACACACATGTCACTGGCAGAGCCAGAAATAGAATTCAGGGCTCCTGACGCTCAATCAAATGCCTCATACAAGAATCCATGCTGGAAACCTCAAGTTTGGTTAATTACTAATATCTAACAACGTGTTTGTGGGATTTTGCTTTTGTTCAAAGGCAATTATCTTGATTCTCCTTTGATGGCTCTAATACATTAAATTGTGCGGAAGTCATACTGATTCAGTAGAAGTCCTTTTTATTTATTGGTGTTACTCTGTTGCCTTAAAGAGGCATCACTTCCAATTTACTCTGGTGAGAGATCAAAATTAAAGCCTGGTCTAAACTTAAAACAATTGAAATTTTGGTACTGAGGGGTGTGAAAAATCCACATCCCTGAGCACCAAAACTATGCCGACCTAAACTTCCACTTCCTGTTGAGGCTGCTAAGTCAATGGAACAATGCTTCCTTTGCCCTAGTTACCATCATGTAGAATTACTACAGCAATGAAAAAAACCCCTTCTGCTGCTGTAATGTGCATCTGCACTATGGCTATACAGTCAGGACTCCCACATGGGGTGGAAAATTTACCGGGACCTCCGGAGGCCCCTGTTCCAGCTGCAATCCCCATTACCGTGAGGAAAAAATTGAGGCTAAACTGTAGCTCATGTCTGAGGATATTTATAGAAACTTATTTCCCTGTATCTATGTATCTAGTGTCCAGATCTTGTTAGATTTGCTGGAGCCGATCAGAAGCAGCGTTAGAGCAGTCTCAAGCAACATTCTGAACAGTGAGTTCAGACTAGAGACTGTCTGCTTGTGCAGTTACTTGTAGTTTGAGACTGAGAGACAGAGAGAATTGTGCTCCTCTCTATGGAATGGTCTATCATATCAAGATGAAGAACTACCAGTCCCAGAGTTCCTTGTGCATAGGCAGGAGGGAGGGACAAAGCAAAGCACCATAAGACAGTGGGAGCCAGTGCTGCTGCTGCTTCTGGTAGGATTTGCAGGCCCAAAATATATGTGAGTAAGTGTTTAATTCACTCACAGTCACACACACACACCCCATACTGCCATGTCTGGTGGTGACTATAAATACAAATCAGGCAGACAGAAACGTAAGGAGGTAAAAGAAAGGGAGCTAAAGGCCACCAATCTATCCTCCAGTTTTTCAAATCAGACAAGGCCTTTCTGCAGTCAGGCAATATACTAACCAGGGAAGCAGATGCACAAAATCAAGATGAAAATGATTTCAATATAGAGACTGTCTGTGTCACATGAAGCTCAATCACAAGTAGAAGCACTGAAAAAGTACTTCAGCTCCTTTTTTTGGCTTTTGCTGACTAGCTTCTGGTACAAAGTTCTTTCAAGTATTGAGGACAGAAACAAGATTTTACAAACCAGAAGAATCTCTCTTGAATCAGAGGTAGCTCTCATTGCTGATATTATTGAAGAAATAAAACAACTTAGAGATCAGTGGCCCAAAATTCTACAGGAAGCATGTCTTGTAGCAGAAGGCATGGGAATTTTGGTACAATTGCCAAAGAAGAGAGGAATGAAACAGAAAAGATTTCATGATGAGACATCTGAATCTGAGGAATCATGTTCTACCATCTCTGAAAATGAACCAGAGTCTTTATTCAGAAGGAATGTTGTCGATGCAACTTTGGACAATGTCATCTGCGAATTAGAACACAGATTCAAAGCAACCAATAACATTTGTTTGACATTCCGTTCAGTACTAAAATATGTGACAATAGAGCCTAGGGAACTGGAAAGAAGCTTCTAAATGTCTACTTCACAAGTATCCTACAGACCTTTCTGAGAATTTTCTTTGTGAAATGTTGCACCTGAAAAAAATCTTCAAGTCTCTTTTTGGAAAAGAATATGAACTACCCCCACATATTAAATGAGATTTACAAAAAACAACTGCAACTAATTTTCAGTGAAATGTGCATAGCCCTATGGATTTTTTGCACACTGCCAGCGATTGTGGCAGAAACTGAAAGAAGTTTCAGCAAGCTAGCACACATAAAAAACTGTAGACATTCTACAATGGGGCAAGAACGGTTAAGCCACCTAGCTATCTTGTCTATTGTGTGAACTTGCAAGAGAAATTGACTTTGGGGGGGCTAATTCATGATTTTGCAATGAAAAAGGCCAGAAAAATAAAGCTTTAAAGTTAATTGGCCTCATTATAAAATGTTTGCAGTCACATTGGTCCATTAGAATAAAAAAAAATCAAGCCATTGACAGGATGTAATGACCAAAAAGTTACAAAATAGTCAGCAAACTTGTTGGCCTCTCCAGCTGGGTGTTATGTTAAACAAAAATAGCAAAGGCGGGGAGGGGGCATTTTTCAGAAACGTAGAATATGTAACAATAATTTCAGAATTCAAACTTTTTTCATGGCTCATGAGATTGTATGTAGGGGATGAGGGATTGTGGTATGTATGTGGGAGGGGACCTATGTTACAAGTTTGTACTGGGTCTGAAAAAATTATGCTTGGGCTCTGCCTACAGTGTATAGCTGTGCACTGCAGCTTCTGTAGCCTAGATGTGGCCCAAAGTTCCAATTCAACACTGTATCCACATTCAGCGAAACACTTAACCTTGTTTGTCTTCCATTGACTTCAATGAATAGACTTAAATGCATGCTTTTGCTTAATTGGCGTTTACACCTCTTCAGGAAAAGGAGTCTTGCTTAATAAATTGCTGCAATTACAATGCTGTTTATCTGACTATTGCTCCTCTGAATGCTTGCAGGACTAGAGCCATGCTTTAACACTGTTTTCAGAAATCTAGATGGCAGTGCTACTATCACTTACTTTTCATTTCATTTAAACAATAATGAGTAAAATCAGGGTATTTCCTGAGGATTAACAACCTATTGGAAGGAGTTTATGTCTCAAGCCATCACTCGGGGCCATAGCCCCAGTGAGACATTTATCCTTCAGAATGGCCTGGGCTGAGGTTTTTGTTTTCCTACCTACCTCAGTCAGAATCCATGGAGAGAAACAGCATTTGGTCTCTCTATTTGTGCTGTTCTGGGTTATAGTTTCACCCTGGTTTCTTTCGTCACTGGAGGGTGATAACAGAGTGCATGTCACACAAGGCCTCTGATCTAATGTAATGTAACTGGAGACGTAGCTAAGGTTAAATAGTGATTTAGTAGCCTGAAAAATGAATGTCATTTGAGCAGAACCAATAGAACAGAGTGAAAGTGCGAGTCAGTGAATGCTTTGTGCACTACGTTCCTTGCTGAGACGCGGTGTATCAATTTTGTTCCGTATTCATGTGATATTAAAAGATCAGTCCCAGCTTACCAAGATGATAAAGGCCTGACTGAGAAATAATAGTTTTAAACTATATATCTGTAACAGTGTTAGGAAAGTATCTATTTGAACAATTAGGTATAATTAATAACAGTACTCAAGCTTTAAAATTTGAATTGGCATCTCTTTTAATTCAAGAGGGACTATTGATTAGTGGCAGCCTTATGGCTTATATGATCCCATGTGCCCCTCTTCTAAAGGTACAACTGTCCAAACTGCCAGCCAAAACACCACGTCTGATTCTTTGTTGGTGGTGGCCCTTTCTGACTCTGGCACCAATAGACCAAAGGAGTAGTTGAATTATCCATTGCTGCCCCTTTTAGAAACTTTTTCTTTTGTTCAAACTTGCATTTATTCCATTATTTATGTCACTGGAATCTAAAGAGTGTCAGAAATAGGTCATGTGGGACAAAAAGGTGAGGGAGAAGACAGATGGGGAATATTGTGTGTGTGGGGGGGGAGGGGGGATATTGAGGAGCTAGGGGCAGCTTGATGTGGCAAGCTTAATGTCACATAAGGCACCTCGAAATCTAGGGTCAATTCACCAGTTGGTAACATATTTTTGAGAGTGTGGTGTTAAAACTTTTTTTCTGCAAAAGTTCATAAAAGATCAATTCAGTTCAAAATGGGCTTGAGAAGTCTCATTGGCTCAGTTGCAAATCGAACTACCATTGACCTGAAAGGCAGTGCTGACCTGTTCTGAAGCCTCCACCTGGCACACAACAATTTACAATCCTTTTCATCTCTACTGGTACACCTCCCATCTCCATCTATCAGAGACGGCCAGCCAAAGGGGATTGTGCATGCTGTAATCCCCAGGTACTCTGGAGAGGGCTGAGAAGCATTATGTCTCCTGGAGAGGCAATGTTTCCTGGAGTTCCCTTTGGGGGGATGTGTGTGACTGTACTGCTCATAATGTAGGATAGCACCAGACTTCTGTTAATTTTATGATCCAGGCCGGAGTAGACAAAAAATATAGCCTTTCAATGGGTAGCATAAGACTAGCATTTTTTTTTTTCTGTCCTCTATATGACTCACTTGGAAAAGCTTATATTCCCCCCCACCCAAACATTTTTGCTATTGTTTCTTACATTGTATCTCCTGTAGTTTACAGTCCACTGAATGGGGAGCATTCTGAGAATAGCCAGTAGAATGCATACCTCAATGTGAGGATTTCTTAAGAATAGCACACCCTATTTCTTAACAAATACAATGTTCATGTACCTGAATCTAAAATACTCTGCCGCCACCATGTTTCACCTGATTACGTGGCATAGCAATGACTATACTCCAGCACACAGGAGTTGCTCTTGACAGAATAATGTTCGTGAGCAAGAGAGAACCACCAAATACCAGTAGCATGATGCAATAAAGTAAGTCATTAATTATAAAATCTTTTAAACTAGAACTTCCAGGTATGGCTTACACACAACTGCCAGCTGAAGGTCCATTTATGAATGATATCTCAAGGTAAAGCAGACCCAATAGAACACTGACTCTCAAGTTACACTTACACAGAAGCCACAGCTTGTAAAACAATATTTGAATCCCACTCTGGCTTACTGAACTTCAGCAATAAAGGGATGCAAACACAGTAACTGTCTTTGTGTAAGATGCCATGTTTGATGCATGTCATGTAGCAGACAGCAGCAATAAATGGTGAACTTTCCCTCTTTAATACAGCACATTAACAGAAGCAGCAAATATAAATCCTTGGCTAAAGTTCCTTCTACTCTTTGTCTTCTCAGAAGAACCTATTCAGTTGATCAGAATGTTTTGCCTTGTTTAGAATAACTTTCACTACTTTTCTAGGATGTTTTTTAAAATAGAGCTTGAGACACCTATTCCCATGCTCAAATCAAAACATTGATAACTAAAGATGAATGTAACATTTCTTTCAGGCCTCAAGACTATATAATCACAAATTATAGCATCAATTCTGCAAATTCTGTACATGCTTAATTTTTTGCACCATGAATAGTCCTAGTAATTGAAGTTAAGCAGAATATAGTGACCTACATTCATATCAACAAAGAATTACATTATTAAAGTTGCAATTTTAAAACATGAGTCAGAATATTATGTTCCCGTAACAATATAAATTAATTCACTCATATAGGACATGTATTTTGCATATTAAGCTATTACCGCATATCCAAATATACCTGTATAGTATGCTGGTTACATGTGACGTTACTTACCCTACCTTTTTCCTTTCCTTACTTGTGTGTAGAAATTCATGACATAAATTGAACACATTTAATGCATTTAAAACTTATTCTTTACAGAACAAAAATATGTCATTTGTGTATATATTAGTATTTTAAGCTCATGATGACAACTTTGGAGCATTCACTTCATTGGAAGGATTAGGATAAGGGAGAAGTGAGTTCATAGCTTTGCTGTTGGTAATGTTAGATGGAAAGAGTTTTCTGCAAGATGGGTTTCTCAGCAAGAATTCATCAGTTTACACTGGGATGAACTTTGCAATGGGAAACATAAAGAGAGAAAACAGAAAGCTAAGATGTGAAGACAGTTGCACAATACTGGAAAAATTGCAGACATTATATTTGTGGTATACAGAATTTTTTCTCACGTATGATTGTCTCCCGTTAAAGGCATGTTTTGTTTTGGAAGAATTGGCTGGGTCTAACCCAAGAAACATGAAGCATGTCAACAAATTATTTTTTTTGTTTTTCTACACTGGACTATCAAAAAGCCAAAAAAACAAAAACAAAAAACGGGGGGTGAGGCAATGTAAAATGGCATGTTTCACTTTCCCATTATTCAAAATTGGTTGAAGGGAATTTTCTCTACCTTAAAAATATCATAACTGGTATCAGGCACTCAATGGAAAGTTTTATTCTGAAAGAACAGTTTTTTAGAAAGTCATAGTCAACTGGAAATCGGGTTTATAATGGTTCTTTATACAATATATAAAGTCAGTATACACTTCAGTATTGTGAATACTATAATATAGGTCATATTACCTCCCACCCCAGTGAAATACAATTGTATCTTGGATAGAACATAGCAACTCTTATAATGGAACTATCTGCAGCTTTAAAGACAGGTATTGGTTCTGTTTTGACTCAGGGTCTGATCTGTAAACATTTTTGCCTATATGAGTAAATACATTGATTCATAGACTCCTAGACCAGAAGGGATCTTCATGATGAACTAGTTTGATCTCCTATATAACATAGGACATGGAACTTTCCCCAAAACTAATTTCTTTTGAACCCATTTACAATTACATTTTGAGATGTATCATTTTAATCCATTTAATGTTTGCCACATTAACTTTGTATCATTCTAGTTTGTTTAATCAAAATATTGTACAATACCAAGTGAAATGCCTTGCAAAAGTCTGTTACATCAATACTATAATTTTTAATTTAAAAAAATTGTAATCTCATTAAAAAAAGTAACAGCTTAGTTTGATAAGATCTATTTTCCATAAACACATGTTGAGTGGCATTAATTATATTACAGTCCTTTAATTCTTCATTAATCAAGTCCCATGTTAACCACTCCATTATCTTGCCTGGGATAATGACAAACTGACAGGCCTAAAATAATCTGAATCACTGCATTTACCCTTTTTATATATTGGACAACATGGGCTTTCTTCAACTCTTTTGGAACTTCTTGAAAGTCAACTTTACTGGTCCAGTGAGTTCCTCTGCTAGCTCTTTGAAAACTCTTGGATGCAAGTTATCCAGACCTGCTGATTTAAAAATGTCTAACTTTAATAGCTGCTGTTTAACATCATCTTGAACTACAGCTGGAACTGAAAGAGTGTCATCATCATCCTATGATATAACTATCCTCTGTTGTTTCCCAAACACAGAACAGAAATATTTATTACATATTTCTGCCTTTTTTGCATCATTGATAATTCTTCCATTTCCATCTAGTAATGGACCAATACCATTGCTAGAATTCTTTTTGTTCTTTATGTATATTAACTCCTGAAGTTCCAGATGGGCATGATTACAAGATTCATCTCTCAGAGGTAGGTTACAGCCTTCAGCATCACTTCCTGCAGCTCCTGCTTATGTTTTCCCTGGAAGTCTCTCCTCCAAATAATGAATATGACCATCCCTGCTAATGAGACGCACAGTTGCAACTATAATTTAAAGTACATACAGTATAATTGAACTTTGGCTGCAATTTATCCAGTAGTGTTTTGAAAATATTCAAATAAAATAAATAAAAATTAGTGATTTTTTTTTCTATGCATGCATTATCTGTGAGCAGATAGTGATTTTTCTCAAATGTGATTATTATTCAAAATTGTTCACCAAAATCAATTTAGAAAAAATTCTTGGTAGAACAGGTGACTAAGTGTTCTATGAATTTTGAAAAGGAACACCTTTTCATTTGAAAATTTAAAGAAAATTAAATATTTTCTTTAAAAAATTATTTCTTTTTTTTTCTTTTTTGGTTTTCAGTTTCCTCCTTCGTCTCCTTTCTTCCTCCTTATATTTTGTCACTAAAAATAGGAAAACAAAATAGGAGGAGAAACATAGGGGAAAAGAAGATAAACTGAACCCCACCCAAATTACAATTTTTTTCATTTTATTTTTGTCAATAAGAGGAAATTAAAAAAAAAATGCACAGACAGTATGTTTCTTATTGGCTGAATGTAACTGTTGGTATCAGGTTTCTGGTAATAATAACAGCACCATGTTAATTTAAAATGATCTGTTTGTGCAAATAGTCTTGCCAATAAACTCTTTCACAAGAACTTTCCCCAAAAGAGGAGTAAACATAAATTCAACTTAGTCTTTTGTAGTATTTGCCTCATATATGTAATATATAAATTAAAACAGAGAAAACTGGTAAGTCTTCAGGGTTTCACAGGAGTCTCAGACACCAAAATATGCATGAAGAAGTCTACATAGAAGTCTCACAAAGGTACTTGGGATTAATACAGTTTTTAAATCTAAACTGTTCACAGCTTTTGCTCTTGGCTTTTCTCACGCAATGGCAACCAGAAGAAACTATGTCTTTCTTGCTGATTATGTTAAAGCACTTGAAAGTGCAGTTTCTGCACCATACATTGTGGCATCTCAAGATCAATTTAAATTTAATCAATTTCAGCTAATAATTAAAGGCACCATATACAGTGTGAAGGAACTATGTTCCAATAAATTGTGGTGTTAATATCTGAATAAAATTTGTTTGGATGTGATCATTGGTCAGTCAGGATGAAAGTGAATTTAACAAGGTATCCAACTTCTTTTACTATGCTTCAGATATCTTGAAATTTTGGACATAGATCAGTGTAACACCACCACTATCTACCAAGGCTGCAAATACTTTTCTGAAGTTATGCTTTTCACTGTCTTGCTAGGTTGTATAGATTTATAAAAGACAGAAAGATTATTTTATCTTTATTCTTTTATCTTCAAACTGTGTTTTACTTCAGAATTTTTTTTTTTTTAAATCTCTAGTAAATAAACACAAAGCAAAATAGAAAAAAAATTATGTGAACACATTATTTTTCCTGACTCTGGTCAATAATCAGGTGAGAAGTCTGGAGTTTGTACATGTACAAATGGAACACTCGACACACTTTTCTTGCATAAGTCACGGTTAGCTGTCAGTTTCTCCATGGACGTTTTCCATATGCACTTTGAGGTAGTCATTTCTTGTAAACTTCTTGTGGCAAAGCTGGCATTCAGCCATTGGACGATTGGGATTGTGAGTCAGCTTGTGTCGGATCAACATTTTCTTCAGGCTGAAGGATAAATCACAAACCTAAAGTGGGAAAACAAGACAAAAATCAATAAATATTCAAAAAACCTGAAAGTGCGTAAGATGTTACATATTTCAAATCAATGGAATGATACATGAGCTCCTAGCATTATGTATTTGCAAAACAGAAAACATGAACTGAGACTTTGGAAGACTAACTCCTAACTCCCTTTAAGTTATTTTTCTCTCTTTCTTGTGTCTTTCAATTTTCTTAGGTTAACTGTTGGCAACCTAAAACTGTTGGCATTTTAAAAAAAACAACCCACTTCTGGAAACGTGAGTGACTTTTTTCAGATGCATAGTTGCACTGAAGTCAATGACTCCCTAGTTCTTCAGAAGAATTGCATTGAAGCTGATAGTGCTGCTCATGTGAGTGAAGTTACTCACATGTGTGCATATTCGCAAAATTAGGCCCTTAATTTATACATATTTTCCATTAGCTCTTAATATACAACAAACCCAACCTAATAACTGAACAAAAACATTAGTTGACAAATTTAGCTTCTTCCTACACATTGCCTGCTAGATTGCAATTTCTTTCAAATTATTTTTTTGCTTTCACTCAATGAATTTTAAACTCCTTGTATTTTGTGCAATGTAGTCAATTGTCATTTGAAATAAAGAATAGTGTTGTTAGTCATGATTGGTCATATTAGTCACATGGTACTATTTCTGTTTCCTTCCCTCAACCCTGTATGGCTTCTACAGAGTGGCTCTGCACCCATTCCATGGCCTGGAAGAAGCACCGAGGATTTCTTCTTCCTGCCTCCCTGCGTATCTGCCATTCTTCCAGCCCAGATATTGGGCTGGGCACTGAGAGCTGGATTTGAACCTAAAAATATACCAGTAGAGAATAAACCACTGAGTAGCATTTTAAATGGGGGGAGGGGCTTCTCCTCTGACTTAGTAAAACCAAATTTGATCAGTTCCATACGTTTATCTAAATAGGTTATTCTGACCTGGAATGTAATTGTTTTATGCCCATTTAGGCAAAGTCATAGGATGGTCATAGAGAAAAGGGCAATAGACAAAGGCAATATTTTTATGCAAAATAACTTATTTTTCCAAATAACAAGAACAATACATATGCTCTTGCACTGGAGCAGTGTTAAATATATGAGATGATGTAACAGTGCTGACCTTTGAATAGAAAATGTGGTGCTCAAGCTGGATTTTTTTTTTTTTAATTATTCTTTTACCCCCAGGCAAGAGGAGAACCTTATGACCCTCTTTGAGAATAAAAGTTACTTATAGAGTCCATAGCTCTGGTCTTATGCTGTTGCAGTGGCTTTTCCTGATCTCTTGCTCATTCCTACACTCCCATACAACCCAGGAAGTAACCTTGTAGCTCTTAAGGTTTGAGTAACGTTTGTCCAGCTGTGTCACCATCTTCCCCTCAGACACCTGCACATACGCAAATCTAAAATTGTCAAATGGATATTTTTGTAATAATTGCAACAACCATGTAACCCACATTGTATATGCACACACATATATTATATACCTACATATTTGCATACACACACAACATGCAATAACCAGTCTGAGTGTCTGCATGAATAGAATGCAGGATGTCAAGTTCATCTTTGAATAAGTAATTTCTAGTGAATCTCCATTGTACAGTGATAACATTTTAATAAGGGCAGATTATCTGCCATAAGAGAAGGATAAACTGCTTATAGACACAGATTATCCAATGTTAATTCCTCTTGAAATTCAATAACTGCAACACTGCAAAACTCCATAAAAAATGAAAAAAGAGTATGCATTACCAAGATCAAACCTTAGAATGAGGCCACAAAACGTAGGCATTTTAAGAATAAGATTAACCCGTCAGAAATACTGCTTTAAACTGCAAATGTAATTCACTTAAAATGAAATGCATCGTTTCCAGATTATTACTTTTACATATTTTAAAAACCACACCATGACAACAGAGCTTTCATGACAACAGAGCTTTCAGCTGAAAAGCAGTTCTGGAGTGGAAAAGAACCAGGGAATGCTGAAGGAGAAGGTTTCTAAACTCCGCTGATAAAGCTGACAGTTTAATTGCCTAATCCAGCAAAGCACTCAAGCATGTGCTTAAGTAAAAACATCTAGCTCTTATATAGAACTTTTTATCAATAGATCTCAAAATGCTTTACAAAGTAGGGCCATTTATTTATTGCAGCTGGAGAAACTGAGGCACATAGGGACAACGTTACTTGCAGCTCAGTGGAAGAGCTAGGAAGTCAATCCATGTCTCCTGAGTACCAGACCACTGCTCTTTTCTACTACGCAGCACTGCCCTTTGTAATGCTGAATCAAGGCCTAAAACTCCAGACTATTTCCTCTATATTTTTACATTAAAAAGCTTATGGTCGTATTAAGGACGTTATTTCATTTTCAGTGGCTATACAATGACTGGATCTAGCATTATGTGTTACAGACTTTGCTGCAAGCTCCTAAACAGTACTAGTTATTACCTTTTTGGAAAGGAACAGAGACCAGACAGTATAACAATCACTATTTGAATATATGATCCTTCTTGTGATGCTTTCTGTTTAACTGTAAATTTTCCTAAACTTTGTTTTTTATTTCAATTTTGTAATTAACCTGTTACATTTTATTGATTTACAAAGATTCCTGCTATATACTCACTTGAACCTTTATTCAATCTCTTTAGAATGATCAACATTTTGATTTAGTGTGAAGGATGCTGACATCTGACACACGAAGGTATGTTTAGGGTCAACTGAAAGCACAGCATGAAGAGATTGTACCATATTGGAAATAAACCAGGATAGGCAATGCATGCCCTTCTTGCTCCTGGGAAAGCATCTGTTGCCTATAAAAGCAACTACAGTTCATTCGTCTTTTTGATAAAAACATGCATATCTTCAGAGGACAGATATCATTTAAAACAAACAGTCTCAATTCCAGTTTAGTCCACTTTTTTCTGTAGATGATATGCTAAGATTTTCACTTTAGTAAGTGGAAAGCTGATTTCCACTAACATTACTATTACTAACATAACTGTGTGGGATTCAACTTTGAACTCTTACCCCGCTGAATATGAAGTAACTAAAGCAAAAACCTTGACAATATTTTAGATTACAAATAAAAACTAACCAGATTTCAAAATAAATACAACATACTAATCAAAAGCAGTGCATGGATTACTTTGACTCAGTAAACCCCAATATCATAATGGTCATTACATTTCCTCCAAGGAAAAACAAAAGGAGAAGCTGCTGTTTTTGTTTCTGGTTCCAGAAGGCAAATAATATTTACACTCCAGGAGCATTTTCAAAGGTAAAGGCGCAATAGTTATTTCTGTTAGGGGCAAGTGAAGCCTTTTCTTGAGGCCCACAAAATGCATTACTTCAACAGATGAAATCAGATCTTGTTTAACCCTTTGGCACTAGAGGCATTTCCTGATGCTAAATGCTAAAGTCATTAGTATTAACAATGGCAAAGCTTGACACCTAGAATAAAGGGGTTATTTAAAAGGTGCTGACTACTCATTATGACTGCTCTTGATACCGGGTAAGACTAAGACCTTTTTTCTCAATATGATCACATATTTGCTTGAATTTGTAAATATCACTGTCACTAAAAGAAACTAAATGTGTCACGTCTTAAAAGAATTCTTTACTGATCTGATCACTGGAATTATTGTAGCTCCATTGGACTACCCTCATAAGTAAGGATTGGCGAGAATGAGTCCTATATGACACCTCAGTCCTTGTCACTGCACCCATGCATGCACAAGATCACAGTATAAAAAAAACTCAATGAGCATGTTCCTCTAACCTGGATACTTTAATGCCTCTACAGCATACAGCAAAAATAGAAAGAGTCCGGACAATAGCAAGAAGTATGATTAGTGATATGGAGAGTCTTCATGAGGACAGACTGAAAAAAATGAGATTGTTTACTCTCAGATAAAGCAGAATAAGAAGGGACATGAGAGAGGTACACAAAATAATGAATGATATAGAGTAAAACCATGCACTCCTATTAACCCTCTCCTATAACAAAAGAATAAGGGGACATTAATTAAAAATGAATGGCAAGAAATTTAAAACTGATAAAAGGATTTTTTTAAAAACCCAATGCATAATTAACCCATGGAACACATTGACTCAAGATGTCTTAGTAGGATTTTTTTTTAACAACTAATGAGAATATCTACAATTACCTTAGGTAGGACTAAAAAAATTAGAAGTAATATAAATGTGCATGCTTCAGTGCATAAATCAACCAGTAACTAACTAGAGACAGGAAGAAGCTTCTCATATCGGTAAATTATTCACTTTTGGGTTTTTTGCACTTTCCCTTAAAGACTCTTGTACTAGACCACATGTGAGACAGGACACTGGCTAGATTAACCAATGGTGTTGCCTGTTTTCTTATGTTCATAACATCCTCAGATGGGACTCTAACTGGAAGGAAAACTCTTGATCCTCTCTAATTCTGCACTTGGTGGTAGACAACAATAGGCAGCTAGGTAACTGAGCAATGTCCAAATCACTATTACATAGAAGCTTCTGTTTGGGTAATACCATCTGAGAAAACAGCATCCACTAGCAGTGTGGAGCTGATAAGAGAATAGCAATGAAGAGTAATTGGGGTAGATTGGGCAGTAATTTATTTTTTTTTAGAATACTGAGTGAAAAAATCTTATGGGAAAAGAAAGGAGGTGGAGGAGTACCAAAAAACAAACACACACATCCCTTTACAGCAAGCTTGTTTTGAATGGATTAACTTTTAGTTTAATTTTTTTTTTTATCTAGAGAAGATACTATTCCATCTGACTAATGAGGCAAATATAGGGGCTGATTGAGCATAATTGAATTTTTCCATTCAGCTTCTACCACCGCACATACATATGTACATACTCCAGAAAGGTTCTGCAAATAAATATTTTTAAAGGTGTGTGAAGGCCAAGCATATAATCCTGGGTGATGACATTAGCCTCAGCCACTATGGGAAAATTACAGAGACATTGAAAGTTGGCTGAAAATTGAGAGGAAGTACAGCAATCCAAAAGCTGTAGAAAACATTGACAATCACTCTCAATTGAGGAAGTCCTCAAAGCACTATATAAATTGGTCTAGGATTGCTCCAACAGAATACAGGATGAGCCAGTAACAGGGATTAAGTATCTGTAGATGTGTGTACTATTTGAGACGTTACAGTTAACACAGTCTGTTTTATTACAAACCTCTGTGTTTCTAGTACTCCGTGCTTAAACTTTGCCTCCTTCTGAGCTTGAGTATTTTTTGGCAATTGTAAAGTGATTTCAAAAATAAATAAATAAATTGTGGTGGCTCAGAATTCATTTCTGCACTCATGACATGAATGTGGGACTGATTCAAACTGTGTCATTTGGAAAACGATTAATCTTTCACTTCATTGACTCACTTATGTTTCTGCATATTTAATAAGATCAAACTAAGGGTTTAGACTGGTTAATAAATATCACGGCTATTATAATTTTCCCCACAATTTTGTAAGGATTTTGGTTTACAGAATAACAGTCTCAGCCAGACCAGTCTTCTGAGGGCACAAAGCCTAGCAAGTCTCACATGCTGACTTTGCACTGGACTAGCACATGCAAGGGGCAAGACCTGACCAAATCAGGGCTAAAAATGGGGGGAATCTTCACTTCAGGGAGTTGAGGAGTGGCTGTGGGTTAAAGCTCATGTAAACAAGCTCCTTCTTTCCTGGGTACCACGAATCCTCTCTCCACACAGGGCTGTACCTCCCCATGGGAGTTATCCTTATTTTAAGCCTGAAGTAAACCCTAGGCATTGCCCAATCAAGGACTTTAAGGTGAGAAACTCCCAACACCTACAGCACAACTTTTATTTAAAGCACTGTGTTTCACTGGTGGGGTGCTCTCCTACCCTGACCAGTACTGAAGAAGGGGGCCAGGAGTTGGAATGCTCCTGTTCCTGACCTAGGGCTATCCAGAGTCATAGAATCATAGAATATTAGAGTTGGAAGGGACCTCAGAGGTCATCTAGTCCAACCCCCTGCTCAAAGCAGGACTAACCTCAGCTATATCATCCCAACCAGGGCTTTGTCAAGCCTCAGCTTAAAAACCTCTAAGGATGGAGATTCCACCACCTCCCTAGGTAACCCATTCCAGTGCTTCACCACCCTCCTAGTATAAAACTTTTTCCTAATGTCCAACCTAGACCTCCTCCCTGCAACTTGAGACCGTTGCTCCTTGTTCTGTCATCTCCACCACCGAGAACAGCCTTGCCCCATCCTCCCTGGAACCCCCTTTCAGGTAGTTAAAGGCCGCTATCAAATCCCCCCTCACTCTTCTCTTTTGCAGACTAAACAAGCCCAGTTCCCTCAGCCTCTCCTCATAAGTCCTGTGCGCCAGCCCCCTAATCATTTTTGTTGCCCTCCACTGCACTCTCTCTAACTTGTCCACATCCTTTTTGTAGTGGGGGGCCCAAAACTGGACACAACATTCTAAATGCGGCCTCACCAATGCCGAATAGAGGGGAATAATCACTTCCCGTGACCTGCTGGCAATGCCCCTCCTAATGCAGCCCAATATGCTATTAGCCTTCTTGACAACCAGGGCACACTGCTGACTCATAGCCAGCTTTTTATCCACTGTTACCCCGAGGTCCTTTTCTGCAGAGCTGCTGCCCAGCTCGTCGGTCCCCAGTCTATAGCTGTGCATGGGATTCTTCCTTCCTAAGTGGAGGACTCTGCACTTGTCCTTGTTGAACCTCATTAGATTTCTTTTGGCCCAATCCTCCAGTTTGTTTAGGTCACTCTGTATCCTATCCCTACGCTCCAGGGTATCTACCACTCCCCCCAGCTTAGTGTCGTCCGCAAACTTGCTGAGGGTACAATCTACCCCATCCTCCAGATCATTAATAAAGATGTTGAACAAAACCGGCCCCAGGACCGACCCCTGGGGAACTCCGCTTGTGACCAGTTGCCAGCTAGACATGGAGCCATTGATCACTACTCATTGAGCCCTATGCTCTAGCCAGTTCTCTATCCATTTTATAGTCCATTCATCCAACCCATACTTCTTTAACTTGCTGATAAGAATACTGTGTGAGACAGTATCAAAAGCTTTGCTAAAGTCAAGGTATATCACATCCACCGCCTTCGCTACATCCACAGAGCCAGTCACCTCATCATAGAAAGCAATCAGGTTGGTCAGGCATGACTTTCCCTTAGTGAATCCGTGTTGACTGTTCCTGATCACCTTCCTCTCCTCCAAGTGCCTTAAGATGGATTCCTTAAGGACCTGCTCCATGATTTTTCCAGGGATTGAGGTGAGGCTGACCGGTCTGTAGTTCCCTGGATCCTCTTTCCTCCCTTTTTTGAAGATGGGCACTATATTTGCTTTTTTCCAGTCCTCAGGGACCTCCCCTGTTCCCACGAGCTTTCAAAGGTAATAGCCAATGGCTCTGAAATCACCTCAGCCAACTCCCTCAGCACCCTCGGGTGCATTGCATCTGGCCCCATGGACTTGTGAATGTCCAATCCCTCTAAATAGTCTTGGACCCGTTCCTTCAGCACTGCGGGATGTTTGCCTCCTTCCCATTCTGTGCCACCCAGTGCAGCAGTCTGAGAGCTGATCTTGTCTGTGAAGACAGAGGCAAAAAAGGCATTGAGTACCTCAGCTTTCTCCACATCCTCCGTCACTAGGTCACCTCCCTCATTCTCTAAGGGGCCCACACTTTCTCTAATCTTCCTCTTGTTGGCAACATGCCTGTAGAAACCCTTCTTGTTCCCCTTCACGTCCCTTGCTAGCTGCAACTCCAATTGTGCTTTGGCCTTCCTGATTTCATTCCTGCACGTTCGAGCAGTGTTTATATAATCCTCCCTAGTCATCTGACCAAGCTTCCACTTCTTGTAAGCTTCTTTTTTGTGTTTAAGTTCACCAAGGACATCTTTGTTAAGCCAAGCTGGGCGCCTACCATATTTGCTATTCTTTCTGCACATTGGGATGGTTTGCTCTTGTGCCCTCAATAAGGTCTCTTTAAAATACAGCCAGCTCTCTTGGGTTCCTTTCCCCCTCATATTAGCCTCCCAGGGAATCCTGCCCATCAGTTCCCTGAGGGAGTCAAAGTCCGCTTTTCTGAAGTCCATGGTCCGTATCCTGCGGCTCTCCTTTCTTCCTTTCGTCAGGATCCTGAACTCGACCATCTCATGGTCACTGCTGCCTAGGTTGCCACCCACTTGTACTTCCCCAGAGTCCAGAGATAGTGGTGGTGAAACCCTCAAACCTCCACTGCTACTGTTGGGAGCGCTGCTTCTTCCCTTCTCCAACTCAATCACTGTTTAGGGGATGAAGGGGATCTTCAGCTTGGTGGGGCCCAACTCATCTCCCTGACTGAATTCTATGTTGGAGCTGTCAGCCAGAGAGTGAGGTTTCGCACCAAACACCCATTTGTGTGGAATTTTATGGAAAGTCGGTTTCAGGCATAGTAGTGGTAATCCATTTAATCAAGAAACAAAGTGTATTTATTTACTGATGAAAGGAAATCAGAAGTACTTTGTAAAGGCCAGATCATTGAATCAGCAAACAGAACCTTGGGACTGGGAGCTTGTCTACACCGTGTAATTCATGAAGGGATAAAAATCACTGAATCAATGTTGTGTACTTTTTTAAAACCTCCAAGTAACCATTCTTATTCTGGCATTTGGTACTTCTGTATAAAACCCTTCCAAAGGATCTTCCAACCATTTAGATGACCACATATTTTTCAAAAGTTGGGCAATACAACTCTAATCTGCAAACTCCACACAAAGGAATTCTACACTATTTACGAGATGGAACTTTGCAGGTCACAAAGAGCATGCTAGTGATATTTTACAAAGACATATAACTGCATTAGAGTCATTATCTAAGACACACAACTTTTAGAGGTCATTTATCATTTCTCCATTTAACACGGTGACCACATGCCAAACTACATTCAGTTTCAGTTCAGATTTTGATCAACAGAAACTGGAAATTCTGAATTTGCACTCTGGTTATTCTGCAACCTTACAAACATTATATGGAAAACATATATGATAGGCATTCAGATTACACTGAAACATAGTAAATGATGCTCCTGTCCAGGCTAATTTCCAGCTAATAACCTGACAAAGACTTATCAATGAACAAAAGTTATGCATCGAATGGTAATGAATTTGTATTGCACAACATCCAAATTGCATTAAGAATGGTGCAAACGACTCTTAAGAGATATAAGCCATAGAATAAATGTGTGCAGTGATGTTCTTGGCAACACAAGAGGCTACATACAATTACCTGAGTGATACTTCATTGGTTAAGCAATCAAACACCACAAAACAGTGTAAGTTTATGTCATTGCACATAACTGTAAAGTGAAAGTACATATAGGCCAGTACCCTTATGGAAAATAAAGTCTGACTCCCTTCTTGAATTCAAGAAGGAAAAGGGAAAGCTCAACTTACATCACACTGGAACGGTTTCTCTCCAGTATGGGTCCTCATATGCTCATCCAGGCCTCGCTTCTGACTGAAGGCCTTGTTGCACTCAGAGCACTGGTATGGCTTTTCCTGTAGGCAATGACAACAGTGAGTGAAAGTGAGTCAACACAGAGCACAAGTCATTAAGTGAGTGGAATTCCATGCTGGATGGTGCAAGTTTTATATTCTCTCCAAGGGATTGCAGTCAGTGAAAACAACAGAAGAAAATGAGTTTCAAATGATTAAGTGAAAGCTGGGAAAGCTGTGGCCTGACAGTTTCCACTTCAACACCCATTATGAATTAATTATCTGTTTCAGTCTTTCAAACACAGCAGTTATGGGGGTCTGTTTTTCATAATGTAAAAGGTACAAAAATATAAAATCCCAATGTATTTTCCTTTCCCCTCTATAAAAGGTTAAAGCATAAAGACAAATGAGATGTCTGTAAGACTCTCATGATTTCCATACAGATTTTCTGGGGAATGGGTAGTGAAAAAAAAACCCCTCTTAAAAAGTTGGTGACAGGAGGCTAATCATTTTTTCATCACAAGATCTCATAATGAAGTACAGAACCACCGAGCTATCTGTATTTTCATTGGAACTACTGTAGGTCATGATAATTTATAACAGTGCAAAATAATCTAATTGGAATAAATAATCTGAAGGACATATATCAAGAACCACTTATATAGTGATCTTCTTCTTCAAAGCCCTTTATAAACTTCATAAATTTAACTTAATAGACAACCTTATCGAGGAAGATGTAATTCCTCCTTCATTTATAATCCAAAATCATAACGGTGGGGAGGGGGGAAAGTGACTGAATGAATAAAAGTGGCACTGCACTTACTGGCAATTATTTTTAATACTTTAAATACAAAAAGGATCTTTCAAAGGCAAATTACTGCATGTCTTCACTTTCATTCAAGGTTTTTGTTTGGCCCAAAATTTCATATTGTTTCCATTTCAAAATATGTGAGTTTATTTTAGAGAACAAAACAATCAGATTTTGTTTTCTGAATTAAAACAACAATAAAGAAAGTAATATGAAGTCCTTGTAACTTCATAGCTTAAAGATGTGGGATATGCAAAATGTCGTTTAAGGAGTTGGAAAAGTCATTAAAACACTACTCAAGTGTTCAGTCTGTGACAAACTCTTGGGGACACTTTCTAGGCCTCATTCATCTAGCTGTTACTCCAATGATACAGTTCCACAGAACTCAGGGGAAGAAAGCTATTTTAATGGAGTAGAGAATCAGGCCTTCTATGTTAAGAGATCGGGGGTGACGTTTTGGTCCCACTGAAATCAATGGGAGTTATGCGATCGAGTTCGATAGGGCTAGGATTTCACCCTATTTGGTTTAATGAGTCATTTCTGGAAAGTTATCAAGGTATTTTATAAGACTCATGGTTTATCTTTTGTTTGGACTTAAACAGCTATGTTACGATGACCCATCTACCCTACAACTGTAAAAGAGTCAGGAGATCTGATTACAGTATGATCACACATGCATCCAGGGTGACTGTTCTGCTTAAAGTCCCTCTGTGCAGCTGCTGTTTAGGGTTAAAAGTGATATAGAGGGCCTTGTGCTGGTCCACAACATGAAGCATGGACTTTATCCGTAGAGCATAAAAGAAACACGTTAAAGACCTGTCACTTTAAAAGTTTAAATGGCCTAGTGAGAGAAGGTAGAGTAGTTCTGACATAAGCCTGTTCTGCAATGTTTTCTTTGTCTCCTGAGAATCATCTGTGTTTAAAATGCATTGTCTTGGAAGAATAATAAGTGACAATTTGAAAACCATGTAATGAATCTTTGCACCTTTTTACAAACAACTCCAAAAAAATCATAGTGTATTACTACTAATTAATTAAAAAATAGAGATGATCAAAAATATAACCAATGGAAATTGCATAGAGAAATACACTTTTTTTCCTGAAATAAAATGGAAAATTCCCCACATTTTTTCAATCCTTTATCACACAGTTTTGCAGTGTCTCTGGAGCTTAAAGTCTTTGCGTGGGAACATGGATATACACGCGCACACACGCTGTTCTAAGTCATCTACCCTCACATAAGAACAACAGAGATAAATGTATATTTATATAGCACATGACATTTATTTAGGAACTTATAGTTTTAAAATTCAGTGTAACTATTTAAAAAACAAATGGAATCCAGGAGAGTAAGTCAGCCTGCCTAGCAGTCTGTTCATGTGCCCATGGGGAGTTTGAAACTACTAATGCTATAAGTAATGTAAGTGCCTGTGTAGTTCATAGAACTTTAGATACTGTTTCTTTCTGTCCAAATATTTTCCAGAGTGGAGAACGTAATTCCTGTGCCTGGCAACCAAGGAGGAGAAAGTTTTGTAGTTTGGTTTAACAAATCATATGGTATTAGTTCATTACTTTAGTTTGGGCGATACTCTCAGATCCAGGCATGTGAGAGGAAGAATCAATCCTCAACGCTTAGGTGATGGAGGTACTGAAGCCCCTCCAGCTGTTGAACCCCTACCTCTGGTATGCAGAGAGTAGATGGTCTATTTATTGTAGAGTATTCCTGCCAGGTGCTAAGCAATTTGGCCTCAAGCACCTAAGCACACACTTAACTTCAAGCATGTAACAAGGTTTGCATTTACTGAGAAATATTTCTCCAGGATTTTAATTTTCAATGCACATTAATTAATTAATTAGTTAATTAATCCTGCTAGTGGCTCAGTCTTTGCAAACAGTGACTAGCTTCTCACCAAGGAGGGTGCTGTGTAAGATACTATTTTCATATGTATGTTTATATGCTTTGTGGCTCTTTTTAATCATTATCTTACTTTTGTGGCTTGCATGATTTTTCAACATACAAAATATACCCATTTTCTCACAAACAATGAACTTAAAAAAAAAAAAAAAAAAAAAAAGCATGTCCATGGGAATTTGGCCGGACTGAGTAGAGACTTCACAGACTAGGCCCTGTAATTTTTGGGGAAGCTTATGGATAAACTATATGAAAAGCAGGTTTCCATAACACGCCCTTAATTCGTTTTGCATTGTGGTTAATGGAAACCACATTTTCTGTAAACTCTCTGAAAATGAATTCTATGCTCCATGTAGGTTATTCCATAGAAAGCTCAAAATAAAACATAGTACATAGTCTATACATTTGTGTGACCTATAAATACTCCAAAAGGCAATCACTGGTGTGTCAAAACATTCCTTAGTGCAAGTTCTCCCTGCTTCTTGCCTCTCTGTGGGTGCAAGGAACCTACCTGATTCCCAGTCAGCAGAGTGTTGATACCATCACAGCTTCTCCTGCCCTTTTTACAGGTGCTCAAGGTCTATAGGAGTGGCAGGGCTGTTTGAGGGAGAAAAGGGCAAAAACATCTCTAGACAGTTAGGGCTCCACACCCAGGGGCTATAGCAATGGGCTGAAACCCCAGTCATAAGGAGCTTTCTGTTTATTCTTTTCATATTACATCTATTTACTTAGGCTGTTATTCATATTAACCCTTGAGAAAAAGACCTGGCTGACTGCAGAGGAGCCACCTTGCACTCTTTTAGGTATATAATTTCAATTCACATATGTAGTACATTAAATATACAAGCAACAGCACAGCTCTAATCTTACTTACATAACTTTTATACCAGCATAAGTCCACTGACTTCGGCAGACTTACTCTGGATTTACACCAGTCCCTATACCTCCCTCTCCACTCAGTTCCCTATCTTCTACACACACCCCTTATAGTGACGTCAGTGTGGTTGTGTGTGTAATCAGGATAAAATTTAGCCTTTAATCTCTCTGTACAGAAGCAACTTCTCTGTCTTGGAAGAAGACCTCACATTATAAAGAATTGCTTCTTCAAAACAAAAACGCCATGGGGAAAAAAATTAACCACGTTTCTATTACAAGAAACTGGTATTTGGAGAAGCGAACATTTACAATGTGGAAAAAGATGATGATGCTTGATGCAACCCCCTCTAGAAAATCTGCAGGGAAAAATAAATACAAAAACTATAGCAACACGTTGGAAGGAAAGTAAATGTCAATGGAAAAAACAATGAAGACACTGAAAAAAATTAAAAAGATGGAACGATTTAGAGCATAAACCAAAGGAAAGCTTTGCTAACTATTAACAAACAACACAAACAGAAGGTCACTGGGAAGATTACAAAAATCTGACTTCACTTGAGTTTAGGATTGCTATCGTTATAAATCCAGATTGTCTGAACGCAGTATCTGTCCAAGCTATAGCAATAACGGCAGCAAAGTAAAGGATTACATGTATTTTTTTTTTTATTGATTAGATAAATAGAAGATGAGACAGTCACAGTATAATTAAGGTCAAAGTGGTTTAGTATTACATGTTTAAAGTATGCTGCGCATAAATAGAAACATTGATGGTAAAAGAAACAGGATTTAAAACCTTCCTTTTTCCAAAACATAAAGAGGCTGATGGGCACCCTGTTGGGAGGTTGGCCTTTTCTGAAAAAATCAGATAGACTAATAAATCCCATAGCGAGGCATCTAACTGTAGGGTACTGTTTTTGAAAATCTTGAGCATATAAAAGTATCCATTAGAGACATTTAGCATTTGAACTGATAGATCGATGATTCAGGATTGCTTGTCTCAAAATTGCAATTCTTCTTTGTCTTTGAATTAAGGAACATGGGTCATGACCCTGGCTTCTAGGCAACTGTATTAATGTCTTTTATTAGAAAGCAGATTACAGCTCATTGGATGTCATATTTATCAAATAGGTATAATATACGCGTCTCGTCTCTTACAACCATGATGGATGAAAATGGTCAAATGTGGACAATTGCTGGTCCGGGTGCTTATATCTTTCTTACAGAAAACAAATACCATATATAAATTAGCATATATGGTTGCTTGTGCTTGCATCTTGATGGTAAAACTATCCGGCTAACACCTGTTGTGTTGAAAATGCTCAAACATGGAAAAACAAGGTTACTTACCAGTAACTGTTGTTCTTCGAGATGTGTTGCTCATATCCATTCCAATGTAGGTGTGTGCGCGCCCAGTGCACAGATTCCTGGAACTTTTTTCCCTAGCAATCCCCGCAGGGCCAGCTCAGGCGCCCCCTGGAGTGCCGCGCTCATATCGCGGTATAAAGGGCGCTGCTGGCCCCGCGGGCCCCCAGTCCCTTCTTTCTGCCAACTCCGACAGTGGGGACGGGGGGTGGGTTTGGAATGGATATGAGCAACACATCTCGAAGAACAACAGTTACTGGTAAGTAACCTTGTTTTCTCTCTTCGAGTGATTGCTCATATGCATTCCAATGTAGGTGATTAATTAGACATACCTTGGAGGAGGGTAGGAGTTATCGGTGACCTGCTCTTGACAGCATGGCTCTGCCAAACCCCGCATCTTCCCTTGCCTGCTCCACGATGGCGTAGTGCGACATGAACGTATGGACCGACGACCAGGTCGCTGCTCTGCAGATGTCCTGCAGGGGAACCCGCTCCAGGAAGGCTGCGGAAGAGGCCTGGGCCCTAGTAGAGTGTGCTCTTACCGCACCTGGAAGGGGTACCCCTGCCTGCTCGTAACATGCTCTGATGCAGGCTGTAATCCAGTTGGAGATTCGCTGGGTGGAGACAGGAGAGCCTTTCATCCTGTCTGCCACAGCTACGAACAGCTGTGTCGACCTCCGGAAGGGCTTGGTCCGCTCGATATAGTAGGCCAAGGCTTGTCTGACATCCAGCGAATGTCCTCTCCTTTCCTCCTCCGAACCGTGGGGTTTTGGAAAGAACACAGGAAGGAAAATGTCCTGATTACAGTGGAACTGAGACACCACCTTAGGCATAAAAGCCGGGTGAGGTCTCAGCCGGACCTTATCCTTATAAAAAACTGTGTAGGGGGGCTCCGAGGTCAACGCCCTTAGTTCGGAGACCCTCCTGGCCGAGGTGATGGCCACCAGGAAGGCTACCTTCCACGATAAAAGGAGAAGGGAACATGTGGCCATGGGCTCAAAGGGGTGTCCCATCAGTCTATTGAGGACCAAGTTGAGGTCCCAGGGTGGCACTGGGTCCTGCACCTGAGGGAAAGTCCTCTCCACCCCCTTAAGGAACCTCACCGACATGGGGTGAGAGAACAGGGACCGCCCTTCCATTGGCTGGTGGAAAGCTAAAATGGCTGCTAGGTGTACCTTGAGGGAAGCTAGGGCCAAGCCTTGCAGTTTAAGCTGCAGCAGGTACTCTAAGATAGCGTGTATGGGTGAGAAGCTCGGACGTAACCCTCTCGATTCTGCCCACCCCGAGAACCTCCGCCACTTAGCTGTATACGTTACTTGCGTGGACGGTTTCCTGCTGCCCAGAAGGACCTGCTGAACCTGAAAGGAACAGGCCCTCTCTCCCTCCGTCAGCCACAGAGTCTCCAGGCAGTGAGGTGGAGGGAGTCCAGGTCGGGGTGCAACAATCTCCCGTGGTCCTGGGAGATCAGGTCGCACCGTCTGGGTAGCGGAATCGGTTCAGTGATGGAGAGGTCGAGCAGCAAACTGTACCAATGTTGTCTCGGCCAAGCTGGGGCGATCAGTATGATGTTTGCCCTGTCCCTCTTGATCTTGAGAAGGACTTGGGGCAGGAGCGGAATGGGGGGGAATGCGTATATCAGATCCCCCGTCCAGTCTATCAAGAAGGCATCGGACAGCGAGCCCGGTTCTCCACCCCTGAGCGAACAGAACCTCGGGCATTTCCTGTTCCCGGCTGAAGCGAACAGGTCTAGACGGGGAACACCCCACCTTTGGAAAATTAAAGCCACTATGTCCTGGTGCAAGGACCATTCGTGGCGGGGTGAGAATGATCTGCTGAGGCGATCCGCCTCGCTGTTCCTGACCCCCAGGAGGTGAGAGGCAGATAAGTGAAATTCGTGCCTCACCGCAAAATCCCACAGTCGGATGGCTTCCTGACAAAGAGCCGAGGAACGTGCCCCCCCCCCCGCCTGTTCACGTAGAACATGGCCGCCGTATTGTCCGTGAGGACTTGGACCACCCTGCCCTTCAGGAAATGAAGAAAGGCCTTGCAGGCCAACCGGACCGCTCTGAGCTCGTGTACATTGATGTGCAGAGCTCTCTCCTCCGGTGACCAAAGCCCCTGGGTGCCCCGGTTGCGACAGATGTGGGCTCCCCATCCCATATCGGAGGCGTCTGTGATGATCGTCACAGATGGGATAAGCTCTCTGAAGGGAACGCCCATCATCACTTCCCTTGGGTCCCTCCACCAATTGAGAGATGACAGCACCTGTGGGGGAACCATGACCACTCTAGTTAGAGAATGCCTGTTCGGTACATACACCGAAGCTAACCACGTCTGGAGAGGTCTAAGCCTCAATCGTGCCAGCCTCACTACATATGTCGAAGCTGCCATATGTCCCAGCAGCTGCAGGCAATGCCTGGCTGTCGTCGTGGGGAACCGGTGGAGATTGGATATAATAGCCGTTATTGCCTCGAACCTCGATTGAGGGAGGAAGGCTCTGGCCTGTACCACATCCAACCTGGCTCCAATAAACTCTATACATTGTACAGGAGTGAGTGTGGACTTTTGCTCATTAATAAGCAATCCCAGTCTGGTGCATAATTCGCGGGTGAGGAGCAGGCTATTTTTCACATGAGTCCTCGACCTCCCCCTGATTAGCCAGTCATCTAAATAAGGGAAGATTTGGACCCCGCTGCGGTGCAGGTGGGCCACCACCACCGCCATACACTTAGTAAAAACTCTGGGTGCCGAGGAGAGCCCAAAGGGTAAGGACCGAAACTGGTAGTGTCGCCCAGCTACCATGAACCGTAAGAACCTCCTATGGGCAGGCAATATAGAGATATGGAAGTATGCGTCCTTCAAATCTAGGGCAGCATACCAATCCCCCGGGTCTAGGACCGGAATAATCGTGGCGAGGGAAACCATACGGAATTTAATTCGTCTGATATACTTATTCAGACGACGTAGGTCCAGAATGGGCCTAAGGCCTCCTTTCGCCTTGGGGATTAAAAAATATCTAAAAACCCCACCGCCCTGGGACTTCCTCCACCGCCCCCAGCGTGAGGAGAGACTCAATCTCCTGTACCAGGAGTTGAACCAGGGCAGGGTCCCCAAAGGGGGACAGCCTAGGAGGGGCGTCAGGGGGGGAGGCAGTGAGTTGGAGGGTATACCCTTTGGCAATCACCTCTAGGACCCACCAGTCCGTAGTAATGGCTTCCCACTCTGTAAGGAAGGGGCGAAGCCTGTCTGCAAACAGACAGTTTAGATCCCGGGGAGAAGGAAGAGTGCTACCCTCCTGCACAGGGTCAAAAACGTTTATTATTACCATTACCCCCTTTGGACGGCCCTTGTTGGCCCCCCGCAGAGGACCCTTGACGGCCTCCTCTGCCAGGATCGCGGTAGCGCTCGCGACCTCTCCTCTGCTGGGCGGGTCGAAGAGCCTGCCTAGGCGGGGGCGGCGGCTGCCTTTGGACTTGTGGCCTGGACTGCCGTCTTGAGGCCTGGGGGGTATACAACCCAAGGGACTTCAGGGTGGCCCGAGAGTCCTTAAGCGCGTGGAGCTTCTCGTCAGTCTTTTCTGAAAAAAGACCTAAGCCATCGAAAGGCAAGTCTTGTATGGCCTGTTGAACCTCCTGGGTTAGGCCAGACGCCTGCAGCCAAGAACATCGGCGCATAACTACCGCCGAGGCCATTGCTCTACTAGCCGTGTCTGCTGCATCGCTAGCAGACTGTAATGCAGTGGTTGCCACCGCGGCCCCCTCCTGAAGCACCGTGGCGAAATCCGCCTCTTGGTCAGGAGGCAAGTGGGACGCAAACCTCTGGATCGAGGCCCATAAATTTTTGTTATACTTGCCGAAGAGGGCCTGGTGGTTTGCTACTCTAAACTGCAGCGCTGCAGTAGAGTAAATCTTCCTCCCAAACAAGTCTAGCTTGCGGCCTTCCTTGTCCTTAGGAGTATTCCCCTGGTTCCCCTGGCGGTCTCTCTGATTAGCCGCATCGACCACTAGAGAGCACGGCGCTGGGTGGTTATACAGGAACTCAAAGGGTTCTTTAGGAACATAGTATTTCCTCTCCACCCCCTTAGATGTGGAAGGTAGAGAGGAAGGGGTCTGCCAGAGATTCCTGGCAATCTTCATGACCCTGTCATGAACCGGCAGGGTTGCCCAGGATGGCCCGACAACACTCGAGGGCCCAAAGAGGGGGTCCTCCTCCTCGGACATGAGTCTGAACTCCATGCCCAGGTTCTCAGCAGCCCTTTTCAAAAGGTCCTGGTGGGCACGGAAATCAAACAGGGGGGCCCTGTGATCTCTGGCCACTGCCTCATCCGGAGATGAGGAGGAGGAGAGGGGTAATGGTGCTGTGGAGGGTCCCTCCCCTGGGTCAGAGTCTTCCTCCGAAACCCGCTCCTGAGCCTTAGGGAGTGGGGGCATTGGAGGGGCCGCCACCGATTGTGTTGAGATCGAACCCTGGGGCATAGGGGCATTCCACGGTCCCCAATATGGCCACTGCCAAGGCACCTGGGTCCAACCAGGGGCTTGCAAGGGGGGCGGCTGATGTCTCGCGGCCCTCTTGTCTCCTGAGCCTCCCATACGTCGCTTGCTCCGTCGACGTGTGGACCGGTCAGATGACGAAGACGAAGTAGACCGGTGCCGACGTCTGCGGTGACGGCGATAAGAGGAGACTGGGGACGACGACGAGGTGGAGGACCTGCCCCTACGGCGAGACGACTTGCAGTGCCGCTTACCCCCTCGAGAGCGTGAGCGGTGCCGACGATGGCGATGCTGAGGAGACTCCTCCCTCCCAGCCATTGGTGCCGGGCCCATCGGTGCCGGGCCCATCGGCGGGGGCTCCCGGGGTACCGGTGCTGCTGGGTGTGGGCCATCGTCTCTCGAGGCCACGGACAGCGACCTGGATCGATGCTGGGACGGGCTCCGCACCGGAGTTCGCGAGCCCGACAAACAGTCCCTGCCCGGGTCAGAGCTGGACCGGCGACGACTCCGGCGATGGACTCGGGACCACCCACGGTGCCGCGGTGCCAAGTCGCTCGACGACATAGAGTCAGAGCTCGGAGGGGAGCCGACGCTCTCCACCCTCCGTGACCGTCTGGAAGGAGACCGAGATTGAGAGTGTCTCCAACTACCGGGACCACCCAGCGCGGGTTTGCCCCGAGACGCTGGTCCCTTGTCCCTCGGCCGAGGGGGGGACGGAGGCGTAGGCATGGCCATAAGGGCTCGTGCCGCAGTAAACGCCTCCGGCGTCGACGGCCCTTGCAGGTGCACTCCCCCACCCCCAGGAGTCGGGGGAGGCAACCCGCGCAGAGACCCCGGGGCCGGAGTGATCTCCACGGCCTGTGGCTGGGGTGTCTCCTTACTCCCCCCGCTCTGCGGCGGCCAGGGGGAGTCTTTAGGTGCGGCCAGAGGCCGTGCCGTCTTCTTCGGCCCCTTAGAAACCTGTCCCGGTGCCGAGGACGGTGCCGGTGGGGAGGCACTCCGCACCGACGACACACTCGGTGCCGACGGAGACCGGGAAGGCTCGGACGCTGGTCGAAGCGCCGACTCCATTAAGATCGCCTTTAGCCTCGCGTCCCGTTCCTTTTGGGTCCGAGGCTTAAAGGACTTGCAAATGCGGCACTTGTCTCGTCGGTGCTGTTCACCCAGGCACCGGAGACAACGATCGTGCGGGTCACTGACCGGGAAGGCTTTAGCGCACAAGTCACAGTTCTTAAAGCCTGAAGAGCCCGGCATGACTTCCAAAGAAAAAAACCCCGTCCGGGGTTTTACTTATCACTAACTACTAACTAACTCTAAAACAACTATACAACAGGAAAACTCTAAAGAACAGTAACGAAGCTAGGGAATGAGCTACTTGCACACAGCAAGAGGCGATAGTTCCAGCAACCGTCACAGGCGGAAAGAAGGAACTGGGGGCCCGCGGGGCCAGCAGCGCCCTTTATACCGCGATATGAGCGCGGCACTCCAGGGGGCGCCTGAGCTGGCCCTGCGGGGCTTGCTAGGGAAAAAGGTTCCGGGAATCTGTGCACTGGGCGCGCACACACCTACATTGGAATGCATATGAGCAATCACTCGAAGAGAGAAATTGTTGGTATGGTGCTTATGTCTTTCTTACAGAAAATAAATTAGCATATATGGTTGCTAGTTCTTGCATATTGATGGTAAAACTATCAGACTAATACCTATTGTGTTGCACAAGGTAAAGCTTGTGACCAAGAATCTCAAACCCTTTGCAACTGATGAACAAGTAAGGCATGTGTTTTGTCTGAATGTCTCCAAATAATTTTTTAAATCCTCAGAGGAACTTGGAACTGTTTAGCAAAACTGAACATGTAAAATACTAGCTCTTCAGTGAAGACAAGAAAATAATGCTAGATCAATGCTTATTTTTCCAGAAAGTCTCTCAAAATTCAGATAAATTAGACTGAGATAAGATTTCATCCACAAGGCGGCAAGTACAATTCACATCTGCAGCATATAAATCATACCAGAGATATCTAGGATCTAATCTTCCTAATTTTATACCAGTGTATCTCCACTGACTTCAGCAGTTAATCCTGATCATCACCAGCCCCCTAACTTCTCTCCACACTCAGTTCCCCATCCACCACATGCACCCCTTTCTTGTATAGGCAGGACACACTCAGGTTCACACATCTAAGCACACCATCCGTACATTAGAATTATAGTTTTAGGGTAGGATCTGCAAAAGTGCCAAGTGACAGCCTAACTGCTCCCATTGCAGTCCATAGTAATTCTTCCCTTGACTTCAGTGGGAGCTGACTTAGGCCAGCTGAGTGCTTTTGAAAATACTATTCCTTAAATTGCACAGCCATGGAAGTGGAGAGGGAGGGGTAAGAGAACATTTTCAAATTAGAACACATAAGGCCTGATTCTCTATGTCCTTGTGCTCTGAGTAAGGGTTTAAAATGGCTCTAAAAAGATACCAACCACAATTTAAGGCCAAGATACACAAAAGAAACCAATCTCCACTTTTCTAAACCTTGCGCAGTAGAATTGCACACACCCATGTAATTTAGACCAGTGTAGGGTATAAATGGTCAAGTCCAGGGGCAAAAAGGTATGTGGTTAGGTAAAAGTTACAGTTTGATTCTTAGTCCCAATACATGTATGTAAAACTGTTAGCTGTGGCTGGTTAGAGAGACAAGATGGGTGAGGTAATATCTTTTATTGGAACAACTTCTGTTGGTAAGAGAGACAAGCTTTCAAGCTTACACAGAGCTCTTTTTTAGGTCTGGGACACTAACTCAACGTGTCACCTGCTAAATACAAGATTGGAACAGAATGTTTAGCATAAGTAGTTAATTCATATTTCAAGAGAATATGAAGTGGCACCTTAGGACCTTAGTCCTAGGCAGGAACGGAAGGTGGGGGGAACAGCAGCTGGGATGGTTATTAGTGGGTTACAGATTGTTGTAATAAGCCATAAAGCCAATGTCTTTATTGACTTCATGATTTTTAGTGTCTAGCAAAGTTATGAGCTTAGCTCTCAGGCTTGTCTTTTGAAGTGTTATGCAGCTTTCTTTTGTAGAGTGGTCACTTTGTGAAAAGTGTTCATCCACAGGGTGTCTTGGTCTTTTATCATTTGCCTGTGTGAATTTATTTGAGAGCGTAGTGATTGTCTGGTTTCACCCACATAGTTAAAAAAAAACAAATTTTGTGATAGAGCAGCCTTTAAATACTATGTTCTGATTTTTTTTTAAAAAAATGCTTTATTATTAAACTAAGGAGTTTTCTTTTTCCTTATTGGAAATGAGCTGTCTGCATGAGATACTATCTGCATTCAAAGATGTATTTAATAATGTGTAATCTATCATAATAGCACAGCTAACAGCAAACTACTTCACAGTTAAGCAGACAACCAATGAATAAGCAATGAAAGTCCTACAGAGTCCTGAGAACCCCTCTGTTTGGCCTAGAAACCCCCTGTAGACATTACCAGATGATGCACAATGGCACAGTTAGGGGGTAGTTCTTTACAAGAAAACCTGTTAGTTTAGCAGCTGTGGTAACAGACCTTTGAGCTTCTGCGGATTCCAGTGGCAGTGATGAGTTTGGGGTTTTTTAACAAGTAAAAAGGGGCTAAGGATAATTTTACTACTAACCAAACAGTAATTAAAAAAAAATAGACAGATACATTTTGTAAGACCAACTTTCCTCTTACTGAAATGGACAAGGAGTTGATGGAGAGAGGTCTAAAGGCAGAATCATGTCTGCTGCAACAAGGGCTGCTTATCTAGCTGATTTTTATACAGTTACATTTCAGTCTTATAGACAGCATTAAATTGATTAATGTTCACAAAACACTGGCAACACTTTCTATTAGGTCCCCTCCACCAGCATAACATCCCCTGGTGAGAAGAGTGGATAAGTACCCTAGATCACAGATGGAATGAGTTAATGAGGTCAAGTTGTGTACTAACATGAAAAATCTGAAAGAACTAATAAAATGTCTTTTCAACAATTGGAAGTTATTTAGAAATCAGAGCAAGTGTCTCCCTCACAGACAGAGGTTTATTTAAAGTGTCTGACACGTATACAATTATCTGTGTAACGTTTATTCAGGGATATCGGTACTTAGATCAAACACTGATAGGAATTCCTAACCCCAGGAATGGCCAGACAGAAATACTAAGGTTTTGTGATTTAGATCATTGTAAGATTCAAAGACAAGAGAACATTCGATGAGTAGGATGTTTTCTACTATTAAATTAATAATAGTATCTGCTGCTGTCAGATTTTAGCAGCAAAAATCTATCATTACATATATTTGTACTATATTATGTATGTACTATAGATGATTGAAACAAACATTTGATGGAATATGGCTTTTATGGTAAAACAGACATTTTCACAAAACATGTCAGTTTTTATTCAATATTTTTGGTCACAATTGAAAACCAAAAACATGTTTGGGTTTTCAGTAACTGAAATCTGAATGTTTTCAGTTTTCAACAAAAACCTGGAAATTTATGTTGAAATTTTTCTCACTAAAAAAAAAATTTCTGACCAACTCTAGTATATACTGTAGCTTGGTTTTATCATCATGTTCACTTTTTGTATTTCACAGTATCTCTGCCTGTTTATGGCAATCCACTGCAAAGAAGTTCTGTATAACTCTGAAAACACTTCTGTCCTTAAGATACAGTGAAAAGAAGCTTTATTTAAATAGTCATGACAAAATATGAACAGATGTTGATCTATCCTTAGAAGAACACCTCCATCAAAATGTATTTTCCCTCAACTTGGGGAAAAAAAGAAAAAGATCATCAATCAACTCCAGAAAATAAAGGGTGTGAAAATGTAAGCCATGAGGGATTCAGACCCTCTATCTCCTGTATGCAAACAGAGAGATTTCACATACAGCAATCACAGCACTGGCAAAAGCATTATCGTCTAGTGGACAGATGTTTGGGAACTTACTCATGTCTCACCAATGGGAAAATATAAACAGAATTCAATTTTTAAAAATTCAAAATTCACTCATATACTATTTCAGTATGCAAGATGATTTATCATGAAGATTGTATTTTGTAGCTAATGTCATTTTGTTGGCAATAGAAAGGCATACTATTTAAATTTGTAGCACGCACCTTAACCTTTCTTTAACTTCCATAAAGCCAAGCATACACGGCAGTGAAATGTAGACCCAACAGTCAACCTGATCCATTTATGACATAATCTTTAACACTTTCCTTGTTCATAGCTTAAATTTTTGGTATTCTTCTGTTTTTTTAAAAAGTTCTTTGTGCTTGTAAAAAGTGCCAAATCAGAGCTCTGTAGATATCCCTTCATTTATACACAATCTGAGCAGTGTGAACTTCCCACATTGCCCTGCCAATAAACTGAAACTGTTATTTGGAGGGAATACCTCAGTGGGGAGATTACTCAGTCTCCATACTCATTCATGGTTCAAACCTGTTCTCACTGAAGTCACTGGTAAAATTCCAAATAAATTAAATTTAGAGAGAGTTTATTTTCATTCACTCACTCACTCTCACTCACACACACCCTCCCCAAACAAGCCCTCAGTTTCATCCTCTAAACCAAGGTACAAAGGCAAGTATCAAGTGCGGTAGCCTAAATGCAAAAAACTAGATGACCTCATTAGCAATCTTCTGCATCACTTCTGCATCAGCAGTCCCCTGCCTGATCATTGTATAATTATAATATAGGCCAAAAATGTCAAATTTAGGTAAATCAAGTTAGGCACCTAACAAACAGTGGCTTGATTTGCTGAGATGCTTGTACCTATTCTTGCATTCATTCAATAGGAGAACCTCTGAAAACCAAGCCATTTGTTTACTTTGACTAAACAATGATTTAGAGGCCTAACTTTATGAATAATGAATGAACCATAACACACATTATAACATAATTTCTCTCTGTGTTCTTAACATTATTGTCAGCAGTATTCAAACCACTAGTAATCAGATTTAAAATGAGCTGCAAAAGTAATACATATCATTGTTATGTTTTCAAAGGACAAATATATAATATTTAATACAAGTGAGGAAACAGCATTTGGGAGTCCCTTCTCTTCTTTCTGTTTTCCATTATTGCCATCTACAATCTGGAACTTTAAGTGTAACAAAAAAATGAAAATGCTGATTCAGCACGATAGCTTTTGTGTACACAAATATGGTTACATTTAATACTGTTCAAAAATGTATTTGAGTAAAATGCAGTAAGATATTTCTTCTCAGCGATTAAGCTTTGGGCCCTGCAGCATGTAACATCATGATATATACTGTACATGACTTTGAAACAAACCCAAAACCTACTTCACTGGTAGGTAGAAGAGCATGATATAATATCTCCTCAAAGCTAATATGATTTGTAAGCTCACTATATCAAGAACTTGTATGCATTTCCCTTTCAAAATTCCTTGGGTGCTTCTATTTTTCCTTTAAAAAAAAATAAAATAAATCTTATTAAAATAAATCCGCACTCACATGAAAGTTTAATGTAAAGTTTGCCGATATTTTCTCCTCCTCCATTATTGGAGGAGGTTTTGATTGCTCTTCTGACTTTCCTTTTTTGTTTATTCCAGAATTCGAACTGACACCTGGGGCCACCCAGTGTGCACTGTTTAGCAGCTGCCAGATCTAAATCAAGCTCTCCAATGATTTTTCCAGCAGCCTCTCTTGATCTGTGGATGGTTTGCCACTTAGTCCCACTGGTGAAGTACACATAGACTTCACCTCCTCTTCCTGCAGTGAAATTTTGCATGACTTGTTACTGCATTTAGTAGACTTTACAGTTTTCCATTTTAAAGGCTTGAGCAAAACACTGTGGAACGGTTTTCATTAGAACCATGAATAAGGTTTCTGAATAATGGGGCTAAATGTTTTTTTTTTAATTCCACATTTCTGTGCTTAGTTAATGCAAAAATACTTGACAGATGACTCTTTAGATTGTTAGCTATCCTTATCCTTGGAGTTCATGAAAATAATTATGTGGCAATGTGGGTGAGAATCAACTATAAACTATAAAAATGTGTGTGAAGTTTGCAGGTGTGTGAAAAGGAAATGGGACATAAATCGCACACGGAAATTTTTAACCTTTTGTGATATGTCTAAAGTTAAACCAGAATATTAGAGATGAGATAAAAGAATTTAGACCCCTCAGTCTTTTATAATGAATTTTGTGTCTTAAATTAAAACCTAAACCTCTGTTAAGCTGACTAACCCAAAAAGTAACTCCAAGAAATGTTGCTGCTTAAGAATATTTATTGGATTTATTTATTCTATTTTTATTAAAATATTTAAGAATTACTGGAAATGCAAATCTAAATTTTGATTTTTAGCCACATTCATATAAATTAAGGGAATGTCCATTTTTCCTTAACAGCTATAAATTGCCTTTGAAAGAGTAATTGTTCATGAGCTTGTCTTTTTATTTTTCAGTATCCTAGAAACAAAGGAAAATTCATGCATCTTAAACTTCTACTTAAACTCTGAAATGTGCTTTTACTTAAACTCTGAAAGGGTATCATTAAAGGATAAAGATAACAATCCTAGCTAAGCAGCAATCAGTCAAAATGTCAAATATTGTTGGGGTTGTATTTTGCGGAAGACTGAAAACTGCTCGGCTTTTCAAGAAGCCCAAATCCTCAACCTCCATCTGTGCACACACAAAGTCTGATCCAGTTTTGACTTAAGTGGGTTTTGGATCAAATCCATTAGGACCAAAGGCAAGCTGAAACACAGCCTTGTGGAGAATCCAGGCAGTGGGATTCTTCATTCATGTTGGAAAAAGAATAAACCTCTGTCATGTGTTTTCACAATGAACTTTGGAAGGAAGAGAGACAACACATCAATACAGCTTCCACTTTGGAGGGGGAGAGGAAGAGGATATAAATGATGATCACACTTGCATTGTCAGTCTTCACTGTACTCCATTAGCTGATTTTTTAATCCAAAGTCTATTTTTTTAAATAAAACTCAAAATTATGTTTATTTATTTATTAATTTTTGTTAATGAGGAAAAAGGTTCTCTTGAATAACAATTAGTATCAAATTCTAGTTGAGAGTTTATAAAACTTTCAGAAAGGGTTTCAGAAAGGGTTGCCCTGTTTCTACAGTAACTACTGCAATTTTTTCAGTACCAAAATAAAAAATAATGCAGAACTGATCCAAAAAGTAGACTCCTAACTTAATTAATTCATTTGTTGGATGTTTTCCAAATCTCTTAATATCGATTCAATAATATACACTGTATGAAAAACAAGCACACCACTATTACATGGATACAGACATGAGTCATTTCATATCACAAAATACTATATACAAACATCAGTATACAGTTTTTGTATGCTTAAGTAACCAGACTGTTTAATTGTCCAGATGACAACTGAAATCTGTTTTAATGAAAAATTTGTCTGAATAAGTAAAAAATACTCAGCCATTGGTCATTTACAGGTTTGTTGACAAGTTTTTATGATGTGCTGTAAGTGTATTTCTAATAATGTAAACAGTATTAAGGTCAAAGTTTAGATGATATTTAGTCAAATCTTTTCTAAGATCATGAAATTCAAATAATGTCCTTTTTGCAACAAATAAAAGCCTTTGTACTTTTAGATTTCACAGAGGAAAATAGCTACACACAGAAGTGGCCCTTAAGACTAGAACTGTGTGGAGAAAAGTAATTTGGTTTTGCAGAGGATTTCAATATTTCAAAATCTGAGTTAGTTCTGATTTGGAGCAAAAATTCAAACATTTTGAAAGGGAATGAATCCCCATCTCCTGGGCAGTTCACCGGGTAGGCTGCCCCGAACCATAGAAGCCTTGGGGTCCCAAGATTTTAGGACTCACACCTCAGAGGTTGGAAACCCAAGTTCAATTCCCTGCTTCACATCAAGTTGTAGGAGGAATTGAACCTGGGTCTCCCACATCCTAGGTGAGTACTCTAACCACTGTACTAAAGGGTATAATGGTGTTGCCGCTTTCCCATACCCGCACTCACCCCAGTGTGTGGGTTAGTGTGCTCTGTGAATGCCTACTGTGTGTTGGCTCCACAGGCGCGATAGGTGTAGCAAATCCTAGTCTCAGGATACTGTTGGGGCTTAGGCACCTGGATACCTAGGCTGATGCAGCTATGTGTATGCTCACTGGCAGAGAGTTAGGCTATGTCTACACTGCACACTAAGCCCGGGCTCTAATTCAGGTTTGTGCCTGAGCCCAAGCCCCCACCTTCCATCCACAAGCAAATCAGTCTGACTCAGGTAAGCAAGCACTCAGGACCCTGGTGAGGGTGGGTCATAGCCTGACTCCTACTGTGACTCAGGTCAAAGCCCTGTCATTTTGCAGTGTAGATGTGGCCCAAGTTGCAAATCTGAGCCAGAAGGGCTGTGTAGTTCTGTAGGGACACGTTGGAATGGCTGCAATACCTGGGTCTAGAAATTGTAAACTCATGTTTTCAGATCAATCTGGCTGCTCAAATGTGAACTTGGAAACACCAAGTGCACAAGCCCAAGTCCCACAGATGTAGGTTTACAATGCAACGTAGACACACTTAGGCACATATGAGACTTTAATGGCAGAATCTCACGGACCCAGGAATTTTAGGTTGTTGTCAGCTGAACAAGGATCTGAGGATCTCAGTGACACCTAAGTGTTGGCCTTAAATGCCTCGGTCCCTTTATGGATCTAGTTCCATAAGGAATTACAGGTTTAAGGGTATCCAAATTTATGTAAAAGTTTGTAAGAACACATCAACAAATATCCACATTAAGAAACCAAGTAAGATCAAATATTTTGTCCTAACCTGAATGTATTTGAAACTTAAATAAACTATTTACTGTTTAGAACAGTGTTTGCTGTGTGTAACCTCAGGCATACAGAAGTGGTTTGATAGCAGATGAGTAGTCCAAAACTTCTTTAGAATTTTCAGAAGCCCGCAGAATGGAAGGCACGTTCATTAAGAAAATCACTGTTTCCAAAGTGTTATCTGAATTAAGCCACTTTAAGTGGGTAAGGTGCTTACATATTTCAACACTTTACCTGCATGTGCAAAAGTAATTAACTATTGGAACAACCTGTAGATTTTCCATCACATGAAGTCTTTAAATGAAGATTGGATGTCTTTCTAAACTATATGCTCTAGCTCAACCAGAAGTTATAGGCTTGAGCAGGAATTACTGGGTGAAATTCTATGACCTCTTTTATGTCAGACTAGATGATTATAATGATTCCTTCTAGTCTTAAAATATATGAATATATAGTATTTTAATTTTATATGGTTAGTTCACATTTAAACAATTACACCTTCATAGAAATAAAGTTTTCTGCTATCCAGATACAAATATGGAATTTAGGTGTGAAGGAAGGGAGAGCATAAGAGGAATTTAATTACAGTGATGAACTTGTTTACTCAAAACATACCAGTACTGAGCCCCACTATTTTGAAATGAAAGATCCCTATCTGGTGTGAGCTTATATAAAATGTCACTCATATAAAAACAAACTTAACTTTTAAACTTCAGAATTATGGGTTAAGTGGTATATAAACAACTTGACAGCACTAAAACCAGGAGTTCAAACAGAATTCTTTGTCTGCCCTGCATATTTCTAATTACCCATAACATGGCTTCAAGGATTTCCACTCATTTGCTTGTCAAAAAGAGGAGAAATATGACATTCCAGCCTTTTATTGGGTAGTAATGACATCTCAAATGTATTGAAATCATCATACCACATCTGGCATGAGTTGAGCAGATGTGGAAATGCTGTGTTCTCAGTTTCTGAGCTGATGCTATTTTGATTAAATAATCACAAAACTAAATCTTGAGATCTCTTTTGCATTTCAAGAGAACAAGAAAGATCTCAAGATGCTAAAAAATGCTCCAAGTACCCTCGAGAAGAGTCTGCTGAGGCTGTCTGCTAATGTGTTGTGCACCTCCTGGAAGGTCCACTGCTGAGAAGGTCATCTGGTGGTGAATGCTCCAATTCCAGAGGTTGATGGATTCTATGCAAAGAGGAGTGGACCTTGCTTCTCTTTATTTGTTGATGTGGTACATTGCTATCATGTTGTCCAAATGTATACATAAAAATGTATACATGTAGGATCAAAGAATGCAAGCCATACTTAAAGGATGGGGGACTATCTTGGGAAGCAGCGACTCTGAATAAGATTTGAGGGTTGTGGCAGATAATCAACTGGACATGACAGCCCACTGTGACCCTTTGGCCAAAAGGATGTGGCCCACGGATGCATAAACAGAGAGTCTCAAGTTGGAGGAGAGAGGTTATTTTACTTCTGTATTTGGCACTGGTGCGACCACTGCTGGAATACTGTGTCCACAATTTTAGAAGAATGTTGATAAATTGGAGAGGGTTCAGAAAAGAGCCACTAAAATGATTAAAGGATTAGAAAACATGCCTTACAATGACAAACTAAAGGAGCTCAATCTATTTAGCTTAACAAAAAGAGAAGGTTAAGACGTGACTTACTTTCTGTAAGTACCTATATGGGGAACAAATATTTGATAATGGGCTCTTCAGTCTAGCAGATAAAGATATCCAATGGTTGGAAGTTGAAGCTAAACAAATTCAGGCTGGAAATAAGGCCTACATATTTAACAGTGAGGGTAATTAACCATTGAAGTCAAGGATCATGGTGGATTCTATATCACTGGCAATTTTTAAATCAAGACTGGATTTTTTCTAAAAGATCTGCTCTAGAAATTTTTGGGGGGAAAGTTCTATGGCCTGTGTTATACAAGAGGTCAGACTGGATCACGATGGTCCTTTCTGGCCGTGGAATCTATGAATCCATGAACCTATGGCTTGGGGACATGCAAGGTCAGAACAAGCAGGAATCATTTGCCTCTTGTACTGCACACAGCTCCAGAAGACTTACGGGCAATTGGGATTCTTGGTGCTACATGTTTGCCCAGATAGATTCCTCACCACAGTAGGGAGGCATCTGTAATCAGTGTTTTTGTGGGTGAGGGAAAGATGAAGTTTGAAATGCTTTTTAGGGGCTCAACCAAAGTTAAGTGATGAACTTCTGCATAGCTTGGACTCTGACCCGAAGCACGGGGTGCTTTGGCCCTGCCTGATCTAAGATCATCTCAATAAAATCTACAGTCTGCGTGAGAACTAAAACGGACTTTTCTACAGTTACTTGGAGCCCTAAGAAACGTAGGAGACTGAGTATGGAAGAGGGTTGTCGTGTGTACCTCTTGATAACCAGTCATCAAGGTAGGGAGAACACTGATGAGTCCTGATGATGGAGATATGCCATTGCTAACGAATAGCATCTTTGTGAATACTCTTGGTAATGATCTAGGCTCATGATGAATCTCAGGAATTTCCTGTGTTCATGGTGGATGATTATTTAGAAATAAGCATTCTTTAAATCAAGAGTTCAGTGAGGGTATTGCAGAGGCCAGGGTGATCATTCTCAACCTCAGTGGCAGATGAAGACATTCAGCTTCTGAGATCTAGCAGACTCCTTCCTTCTTGAGGATGAAGAAATATATTGAATAAAATTCCTTTCCCCCTGTGCTGAAGAGGTGCCAGTTGTATGGATCACTGATACAGCAGACAATCTACTTCTTGTCTGAGTATCCTCTCATGAGACGGGTTCCTGAAGAAGGATAGGGAAAGGGAGAGAAACTCTCTATTGTAACCAGAGATGATTATCTCTGGAAACATCTGTCTGATGTCATGAAGTGCCAAGTTTGGGGAAAATGAGATAGGTGGCTACCACATGGTGTGCAGAAGTTCTGGACAGGAAAATGGAGATTTGATTTGCAGCTCTCAAAAGTCCCCTCAAAAGGATTTCTTGGTGAGGGCTGGGGATGGAAGGAGAATAACAGGGGGACATTATGCTTACTATGCTGCATTTTCTGGCATTTCCTAGGTGGCTTGTAAGCGCTTTGATGAGGTTGAGGTTCTGGTCATTGTCAGGATGAGTCTTGGGTATGTCCTCTGCAGTGCTGAGCTATAACTACCTAGCGAGCAAAGAGTTGCTTCTGAGTCTCTGAGGGAATGTAAATGACTTATCTTTTTTTTTTTTTTTTTTGCTGAATGGGTTATTTCCCTTAAAAGGCAGATCCTCCATGGTGGATTGAACTTCTTTAAGAAACTCAGAGGATTGGACCTATGAAGACTGTGTCATAATGATGAAGATAGCCATTCAGCAGGACGCTATATCTACTGCATCCATAGAGGCCTGAAAAGCTGATCTCGCCAGCAATTTCTCACATTCCTTGTAAGAGTGTTTCCTCTTATTCTCCTTCTGACTTAGTCTGGAATAGTCCTTAGCTCTACTCCATTCATCCCCAGAGCCAGAAACTTGGAGGGGTGCTTCTCACTGCCTATGCCTGATGTACAGGGGGTCTGATGGGCCAAGGTCAGACGGGGGCCTCGTAGCGCGGTCCATCAGGAATCTTCTCATACTCATGAGATTTATGGTTCCGCTAGGAGAGGACCAACAGATGCTGCACTGAGAAGTGATATGAGCTTCCCTGAAGTAATAGAGGCACATCTGTGGTCACCACCAATGAGAAAAGCCTGGGGACAGGCCACGCAGATTTTGAATCCTGGGCATACTAGCCATCCTGTATAGGGTGTATTCTGGTGGTGGGGACCCCTAAGCTGTCAAGACTATTGAGCTACTAACTATAAAACCAGGTTTTAAAAACTATTCACAACTAACAACAAGTTTCAGAGAAGAACGCTAGCCAGTGGTCAGGCCATTGACGAGGTTCCATCTCAGACCACAGGCAATAGAAAGGAAGTGGAGAGGTGGTTGCTCTGCACCACCATATCTACCTTCAGTTCAGAGCACAAAGAGGAGAAGGTCGTAGGAGTGGGCCAGCAAACACTACTAGCAAAAATCTTCTGATCTCAGGTGCATGCACACCTCAAGTGGAATACACGTAGAGCCCATCATATGAAGAACTTTATCGTTTCCTTTAGCAATACATAATATTTATAGAAAATGAATTTCCACTCTTTGAAGTCCAATTACCAATGTCTCCTTGTTGCTGCAGACTGAATAGTTAGTGTGTCTGGCTGGGCTGTTGTTCTGTCATGCAGAAGTAGAGCTTGAATTATTTCCCTTTTCCTTCTACTCTCATATTCATGTAAGTCCTTAGCCCATCTTTCATTCAGTCCCATTTTATACAAGTCTTTTTAAGCTAGCTGGCAAGTTTCAAAGGTGTTAATAGTGTTTTTGCTTACATTGAACAGAGGCAATGTGGAAAGACATATGAGAATACATGTAAGCAATGTATTATGTAAAAGAGGGTCTAGTGAGCTGCCAGACTGAGAAGACAGTGTGTGTGTGTATATATATATGTATAAAATTCCCTACAAAGGTGTGTTATTATGGCTGTCTAAATGCATTACAGGAGGGAAATCCTAAGAAATGAACTTCTCAGAAGAGCAATTCTGTAAGTAATCCAGTTCTGGCAAATAAAAGCATCTACTTCTTTGAAATGACTAATTTCCTCCTAGATTACAAAAATAATGCACATCTGTGAGCACTTCATTGCCTGCATTAGACAGGTGATCAAGATCTAAGTACACAAAGTGAAATTTACAATACTCTTCTATTCCATAAAGGGTCTTAGAGCACACCCAGCCTAGGATTTGTCCTCAATGTGCTCTCTATGTGGGGATAGGTGAGACCAGACGTAAAAAGTAAAAAAAGCTGGCTATGATGGCTTTACATCACTTAGGATTCTCCTATGCAAACAGAATTCACAGCTGACTGTTTAAGCCCATCCCTTTTCCTAGACAGGCACAAGGCAGATGGAGTGGGGGCAAGAATTGTCTTCAGTAAATATACATACATGACAAGCCTTTTACTCCAAACCAGATGAATCCTGGGAAATCTGTAATCCTAAAATCAGAGAATAATCTTCAGAGATATCTCCTGCTTGCATTACAGATATTATTCCTATCTTCTTCACAAGGATGTTTTGAGATTTAATTGGTATTTGTAATCAATTAATAGGGTAAAAGCTCTACAAATGCACACAGTATCATTATTGTTATTAAGACAGAAAGAGTTTGCCAGAGATTAGATTTGGAGGTGAGAGTGACACTGGATATTGGGTATTTAACTCTCTTTCTTTTAATAATAATGATACTTTTATAGAGACACTAACCCATTAATTGATTTTAAACACTGAAAAAGTCTCAAGGCAACTTTGTTAGGAGGTAGGAATAATTAACTCTTTTTGCATGTGGGAAAATGAGGCACAGAAAAATAAACTAACTTGTCCAAAGTCTCACACAGGTCAATGTAGGAGTCAAATAGAATTCTAAGATTATTAATTTTTATGCTGTCTTCCCTTATTTTGAAGCACGAATGATATTTTTGAAACATCCTTCCCTTTATACAAACAACAACTTATTTCCCTGCACTGTTCATGGATAATCATAGTTCTCAAGTAACAATTAAAGCAAGTGAGCCATGCGCTTACCCTTGTGTGGGTGCGAATGTGCATCTTTAGTCCATCATTCTTGCTGAAAGCCTTGTCACAGTAAGGACATTGGTAGGGGCGCTCACCTGAAAATAAGATAAGCATCAGAATCAACGAATGTAGCCTGAGGAAAGAAAGCACTGCCTCAGTACATCAGGGCAGCACAGCATGGTTGTGTGTCAAACATCTTCCTGTTCTAGTCTTCATGTTCAGTTCAAACAGAGAGATAGACCTGAGCAGTATGGAAACTACACATATAAGAACAAAAGATCTGTTTGGTCAGCATGCAAGGCTGGATCAAAGTATCACTTTCAGCTGCTTGATTTTCTCTTAACACGATGTGAATGCATACAAAGAGGGATTTTTTTTTAAAAAGCAATTAAAAAAAAAAGCCCTGCAGTCCTGGAGACACTATGCTAGGATGAATTCTATTGTGGCTAGTATGGTTAGTCATTAACTGTTTGCAAAGTACAGTACATTTTCCCTCAGTTCACATCTGTTCGCCATTAGAGCCATCTGGGTGTCACAAGCCAATTTAATTACAAAATCCACTTCTATTCATTTGTTGCAATTAACTAAAAGCAAGCCAGCAAGATTTACTCCACAGGAGGCACAGCAACTTCTGTGAGGTGCCCAATGACCTCAGTGGGAGTAGAGAGCACCTAGCACCTCACAAGAAGCCCTTTGTACTTCACAGGGTTGGACACTTAAATTGGTGTAACTCAGGATTGTTTCTGCTGACTTCAGTGAAGTCACTCTAAATTTACACCATGTAACTCAGAGGCTGGGCCATTCATATCCACTCAGCAGAAGTTTTCTGAAGCAATTCCATAATTTAGAAATAGTGATAAAGCTTTACAATTTCTTAAGTAAATTTTTCTTTTTGAGTATTTTAGGCAATGTACTGGAATAAGATGCCAGCTTCTAGACTTATTATACACATAATACCTATCAACAAAATCAGATTGCTTCCATCACAAAAAATATTTTTCAACAAGTTAATGTAATCTAACTAATTTTCTAACTAAATGGAACCTGTCCCAGCTAATGACTTTGCTGACTGGACAACAAACATATGTGCAGATTAAACAAACCCCTTTCAGCCAGACTATGAAAAATCACTTGTTCATAAAAAAGTCTGTGCATGCGTGCAGAGCTGCGTCATGGTTCAAGCACTATACAAACATTAACTGACTTTCACATCAACCCTGTAAACAAGAAAGATTATCTCTGTTTTAAAGATGGGAAAACTCAGGACCAGTTGCAATGATTTGCCCAAGGCCAAAGAGCAAGTGAATGGCAGGGGCAGCTTTATATTCAGGGTTTCCTGACTACGGGGACATTCATCCTGACTTGGAAGCAGATCTCTCCTCTATACCTCACCCCTTTCCGGTACTCATTTCGCTATTTGAGGTGCTTGTCCTTGAGTGCTTGACAGAAAGATGTTGGATGTTTTGTTTGGTGGGGAAAAAAAAGTTAAGTAATTGCAAAAGTGTGCACTGGAGCCAGACTAGAGACATATTTCTTTAAAGTGATGCACTTTGATTCCATTACCACTGACCCACTGGGTATCACTGCTGCATGTGTATAGCCTTCTCAGAGCCATTTATGTGAGTGAGGCCTACTCTCAAGTAAGGGTTGTACAACTGGGCCTTTAATAGGCTGGCCCATTCTTTAATGCCTTCGGGAACAGACCCCACCTAAATGAAAAAACAATAGAAATACAGGCAATGGAGTACTTGTGAAATGCAAACACTACTCTCTCCTCCACCCTGCCTTATCTCATTAAGTACAAATGTATGGATTTGGCAAAGTATTTTTTAACAAGGCTGCTGTGTGATTCTGTGTGTTCTGAATTAGAAGTTTCACATCTGTTTGAAACATGACACTATCTCTCATGACCCTTGATGTCCCTAATTCATGCCATCAGCCTTCGAACTCCATAGGAGCTGCTGGTGCTCAAACATTTAATTAATCCTGCTGACATTTTTATGTTTTAAAGCTTTTGTATTTTGAAGGTAAAGTCTGAAGAGGTCTATAAGCAGATGAGTGCTGACAGCTAAGTGCTACCCCCATTCTTCTTCTTATAAAAAGGGTTTTTGCTAACAGGGATAGCTTAGACATGGGCTGAAATCTATTAATATTGTCCTTCAGAAATTAATCATGTTGTTAATGGTTCTTGATGAATAGATGTTTAACAGCTTTCAGCAGATGCCAGTAGAGGGCAACACTGTGACTTTATATCAACATGTTGTACCTGATAAAGATTGCCTTTGATCAACCATCATATACTGTAAATTTGCATTTTACAACTTTCTGGTGTGCAGCTAAGAATTTAATCTACTTTTTACTGTTCAACAGACAGGGAGATTGTGGGTTGATGGGGGGACAAGTCATTATGACCTCATATATTACTGAATTATACAAGTGTCTTTTTAACCATAACTATAGCATCAGTGGGGGTTGATAAAACAACTTTAATAAGATCCTAACTCATTTTAGGTTTATTCTTATTTCTGTTGCTGTCTCTCTCCCAGTTAAATTTCTAGAGCATTTCAGATGTGTGCCCAAAATATGAACATGTGTATGTTTATTTGCTCTTATGAGAGCAATTGCCCCTTTCTGGCTGCATGAACAAACTGCTAAGCACGTAGTTACCCAGTTTATGTACAAGTGTCCCCTCCCACAGATATCCTTAGGGTTGTGCAGGATTAACAATGGGTCCTATTAAATCTAAATTCGAATCTGCAACTGCAGAACCTTTAGAACAACTCAAATATCCTAGCCTCTTTATAACTGACCCGGAAATATGTGTGCGTGTATGGGGAATAAAGTATTATTATGTCAGCTGTTAAAATTATTACACGCCTTTTTTTCCCCTCTTGAATAAATTAAATCTGATTTGGATTTCAAGACTTGGGAAGTATGCAGTTCTCAGTAAATAGGTGTTAGCCTCAGTATACTTCACCAAAATTTCCCTCCCTCACTTTGGATTAGACTGTGCTACCCTTATTTACATCAATGATCACCTTCTCACAAGAGAATCCTAATAACTGATTCCTGAAAGAGATTATTTGGGTGAATTCATGCTTTCTAGTCTGAGTAAAGATAGCACAATCAAACCCATTTTTGGTCCTACTGGCTAAATTTCAAGTTGTCCTATAAGAGATAAAACACCTTGGTTCCAAGGAATATTAAAAAATAATAAAAACTATATATTTCTTCTGCATATTTCCTGTTAAGTTTTTGCCCAGGTGTTGCATTCCATAGTGGAATATTTTTTCAGTCTTGAAATGAGAAGTTTTCTCACTCTGATTAAGAAGTGCTAGACAGAAAAACAGGAGGAGCAAGTGTTATATAATAAACACTGCTGGGAAAGTGACATTATCCATATACACTTTGGGATTTTTCTGATCAGCCAAAACCCACCGATAGTCAAATGTAAAAATTGGAATTCTAAACCTAGTTCCAGATCAATTCAGCTACAATAAATACTTGGGGAATTATAGACCTAAATTGTCTCTGATCAGAAAGGGAATTGATCTGTTGTGTTTGTGAAAGAGATTAAAAATAAGATGAATAATGTTAGGAAATGAAATTCTTCAGCAACTCATGTTTGCTCAGATCTTGCAGCTTGACCTCTTTTCTCCTCTCCATACAAAGAAAGAGGCACCAACCTCAAAAAGAAAGAAATATTAGCAATATATCCTGGTTTTTGTACAGAACACTCAGTTTATTTTTTAGATTAACCACTAATCAGACTGGTATCGAGATACTGTGTAAATATGCAGGTCGTGTCATCACACTGAGGAAAATCTCCTGAGTAGAGTCTTTTAGAGTAAAGCACATTAGCATCAACATTAACCATTCTACTTAAATTTTGAGACTGGTTGGAGGTAAAAATAAAACACTTTTCAGGGTCAGAATGTTGGAGACAGACCTATTTGTGGTCTTCTCCATGTTAGCCTCATTATTCTTTGCAGTGAACAACAGATTAAAATGTTTTAAAATACTGATCTCACTTTCAATGAAAGATCTGAATTTAATTATTTTATATGTAACAGAGAAGGATGGGATGCTGGAAAAAAATGCCTCCCATTCCCTAATATTTCTCTAATAAAATACCAGTTTGGATACATCCAATTTGACAAATGTGTATGACATAGGTCAACTTTTAATAAACAAAAAGCCTTTCAACACCCTTATGCCTATAATCTTCATAAGAGCAGGTCTGATTTTTTTTAAAACATTGACAGCTGCAGCTCTGAGAATCAGCCCTATGTGAGACAATGTGATCCGTATATCCCTGTCTGAACACTGCTGGAGGTTTACTACATTCAACATTTAGCAGACATAGTTTCTGTATCTTACCATACTACGTTTGACAGCATCCTCATCCAACATACCCAAAATAATTTTATAAATGCAAATGATATATGGCACCCAAAATAATCAACTAAATAAGCAAATAACATCTATATCACTAAAAAGAGCACAACAAACCTGAGTGACATAAATGTAGTAAATGCTGCAGCTATCCTTCTAGTTACATTTCACTGTCACATCCCCAACTGTTCAACAAATTACTTAAATATCTCTGAAAATAAAACACCCCTCAGATGCCTCAGAAAAGCCACACTAGGATTTGGAATTAATTCAAAGTCTAGACATTCTATTTCCATTTTTTATTTAAATAAAACCAAACTTTCAATTTAATAAAAATAAATTTAATCCTAATACAGGATCAAACAAAACCACTACATGATTGAAAACCATATGGGAGTTTTATGAAAAGTAAGATGTCATGATTGAATTTCCATGTATTATTTTTAAAAAGTCTTTATGTATCTAAAGACCTAGACAATCCAATTTGAGATAAGTCACAATATATACTGGACACTAATACATCTTAAAATAACTAAATTTATTTAAATTCTGCCACTCCTAATCACATCATGTACCTAATAAACAGTTCATTTGAGTTTAATCAGATCACTTGTGAAGTAAAGTATTATACAACATGAGTTGGGTATCAGAATTTGGCTCCAACTTCAGATATCTTCTGGAAGCATAATAATGATAGGGAAATGATAATGTGGATGCCCAAGAGTTCAGCAGCTATAGTCATATGTCTTGATCCTTATGATGAAGAAGGATTTTGACCTGAGATTAAAATGTGTCATACTTGGAGATACCTTCAAACTTCCTTTGCTGTCACTACAATAAACCATAGTTTCCAAAATTGAGTCTTAGTATTAATTCAAAAATCTGGGGAGAACCTGTATATAAGAACCATTAGAATAATATTTGGTTAGAAGTTACTAAATATTAAACAACCACTTGTGTAAGACTAAACAAATGATCAATTTATGAAAAAAAATTATATTACAGTAATGTCTAGAGGTCTCAGTTGAGACCAGGACTGTTTACAAACAAGTAATATGAGACAGTCCCACTGTGAAGAGTTTACAATCTAATTAGACAAGAAAAAAATGGGAAAGGAAACAAAGTCATAGAGACAAGAATGACAATGTGGCATCTATTTGAAGATCTACCATATACACAATGAAGCAGTCTTACGAGGATCTTCATTCACTTAGGCTTTGCAAAATTTGATTCTTTTTTTTTTTTTTTTTGGTAATTTCACTGAATATAGATAATTATTTTTAAGCATTTCCCCCCATTTTTATTTTATTGCAATTTAAAAAAAAAAATTCGCAATTGCGCAGAATGGGTTGTAAGCATTTTTTTTATGTTTATCTATTTTTTACTTTTATCTATTTATTTTTATCTATTTAAATTTTCACAGTTGTGAGAAATTATGGCAGGGGTCAGACAACAATTATTTAATGTCAGCAGACACAGATTCAAAAAGTTTAAATTTATAACTGCTGAAGCACAAATTGTCCACATCACGTGAAAAATATATATCCTTAAATCACACTCTAGTTCTCAAGTAGCATTGTTCTTTCTTTGCCTATCTGAAAATTTCAATCATCAATGGTAATATTTTTTCAACAGTTTGAGTGTGTACAGTGAAAGCAATATTTACCGACATTTGCAGATAAAAAATTACTTCCAAGCCTAGTTACATTGCACTGGCATTTATTTTGTTTAATTTTGCTTTTTTTTTAAAATATCCGTCTGCAAGATACCTCTAATTGTCAATGTGTAGCTTTTTCTCTCACTGATGTGTGATTTGTCATTACAATTATAAGTAAAAACAACGAGAGTTCTGCGGCACTTTAAAAACTAACAAATTTAATATTTGCAGACAGAAGCTTTCGAGAGACTTCAGCTCTCTTCTTCAGATGCAGTAATACAGAAAATAGGTAACACAGAGGCATCTTATAGATATCCAGGTGCATTGAGAACAATGGGGGAGGTGGAGTCCGGTACTTAAGACCTAATGACAACCATTGAGTAGGAGGTGAGTATGGGAGAGCAAAGTAATTTACCTTCGGTAGTGAGGTAGCCACTCCAAGTCTCTGTTTAAACCCAGTTTGAATGTGTCAAGTTTGCAAATCATTTCCAACTCAGCAGTTTCTCTTTGAAGTCTGTTTTTGGAGTTTTTTTGGAGAAGTACGGCAACTTTCAGGTCAGAGACAGAATGTCCTGGGGAATTAAAGTGTTCTCCCACTGGTTTATGGATGTTGTTATTTTTTATGTCTGATTTGTGTCAATTTATCCTTGTTCATAGTGATAGTCCAGTTTGGCCAATGTACATGGCAGAGGGGCATTGCTGGCAGATGATGGCATATATAACATTAGTGGATATGCAGGTGAATGAGCCCCTTATGGTGTGATTGATGTGCTTAGGACCAGTGATGATGTCATTAGAGACGATGTGTGGGCAGAGCTGACAACGGGTTTGTTGCAGGGATCAGTTCCTGGGTAGGATTTTTTGTAGGGTGTATGGTTGCTGGTGAGTATTTGCTTCAGGTTGGGGGTCTGTCTGTAAGCCAGGATGGGTCTGCCGCCCACTGCCTGAGCGAGAGATGGATCATCTGCTAGGATAGGTTGTAGATCTTCAGTGATGTGCTGGAGAGATTTTAGCTGGGGACTGTATGTGTTGGCCAGTTGGGTTCTGTTGTTTTCTTTGTTGGGTCTGTCCTGTAGTAGGTGACTTCTGGGTACCCATCTGGCTCTGTCAATTTGTTTCTTTACTTCTCCAGGTGGGTATTGTAGTTTTAGGAATGTTTCATAGAGATCCTGTAGGTGTTTGTCTCTGTCTAAGGGATCAGAGCAAATCCGGTTGTATCTTAAGGCTTGGCTGTAGACAATGGATCGTGTAATGTGTCCAGGATGGAAGCTGGAGGCATGAAGATATGCATTGTCGTCATTAGGTCTTAAGTACCAGACTCCACCTCCCCCATTGTTCTCAATGCACCTGGATATCTATAAGATGCCTCTGTGTTACCTATTTTCTGTATTACTGCATCTGAAGAAGAGAGCTGAAGTCTTTCGAAAGCTTATGTCTGCAAATATTAAATTTGTTAGTCTTTAAAGTGCCACAGAACTCTCGTTGTTTTTGCTGTATACAGACTAACACGGCTACCCCTCTGGAACAATTATTAGTGTTATATGTGGTTTATCCAGCCTTATATCATCCTGTATGAGTTTTTACTGGAGTTAGTTTATATTGATTAATTTAGAATTTGACAGAGTTATAGCACTAATGTATCAGACAATGTGTTTGACAGTATGTGAATCCTGAACGCTGGTTCAGTTGAAGATTTTGCAGAGTGGGTCCAATCCAATGCCCACTGAAGTCAGAGGCAGCCTTTCTACTGATTCCAATGAGTAATGGATCAGGCCCAATGTGCATAATTTAAAATACATTTTATTTTCTTTATAAATCTAGCACAAAATCATTTTTAAGGATCCAATCCTATCCAGTGTTGAAGATGCTCAGAACCTTCCACAAGGCATTTAGCATCTTGCATTGAACATGCATTGAACTTGCTTATAAAGATTACTAAAGGTTCTATAAAAGAGCATTTAAAGTTTATTATTTTTAAAAGGTGATTTTCAAAGGGACTTTGTTAAAGTGCAGCTCTGAAATTCCCTGTGTTTAAATACCTGACTTGAGAGCAACCTAAAGCTGATTAGCGTTAATGATAAAAAAAAAAATCCATCACCACACAATTCTGGTGGAACGGAGACAATTCTCCTGGGGAGAAGCAGTGAGGCAAAAGGGACATCTGGATCACACATGCAAAACTCCTACCAGGTGATCAATAGGGCAGTCCAGAAAGGGAGTTGCAAGAGCCCTTTTTAGTCAGAGATAATGTGGAGTGCTGACAGCATTCAATAGCAAGTTGAGATGGGCAAAAGGTTAAAAGATAGAACAAAACTATAATCTGTGGCATATGTTTAGAATTTTGTCTTTTATGGAGTGCCTGACTGCTTTACACATTTACCCTATACTGCTATTGTTCCATACAATGAACTGCCACTAAAGTAAATAGGAGTTGTGTGTCCATAAGACTATAGAGCATTAATTAAAAAATTATGTTATAGATATACAGAGAAAGAGAGAGAGAGAGAACACAACAATAGTCACTAAGATATGATTCTCTGTCTACTGAAATCAATAGCACAGCTCTGATTGACTTCAAACAAGGAATATTGGGAACAAAAATCACCACACAGGTGGATTATCTTGTGAAGATTAAACATTTAATATTGATTTCTCTAGCATTTTTTCAACTTTCAAATACTTTAAGATAGTACTCATTTAATTATTTATGCCTAAGTGCAGTGTAAAATGGTATACTGACTCAGAGGACACAAAAATCTGATTTTGCAAATAAGGTGTAATTTCCATTTCCCCAATTTTACAGTTATGGGGTCAAATTTTCAAATATACCTATGTAGCTTAGGTCAATAAGACACTTCTGAAAATGTTACCACTGGATACTAGCAAGGCCAAAGTGGGCAATACCAAATGGGTTACTATTCAAGCAGTGAGCCTGGCCAACCACTGTAAACTGTTCTGTTTACAAACCCCACAATTAGGCTCAATGGATAAAGTAGTCAATAAATAAGAGGGGTATTTTTACCTTTCCCTACCCAAATATTTGCTCATTTGGTCTACCATCAATCATTTAAGTGTGCTATTGGACGTTCTTTCAGGAATAGCTAACACATTTCTCTTATGTCAAAAGCCAAGCTATTTTATAGTGGTTTGAAAGATACAATACAGGTTTTCCAATATTTCTGATTTTGAGTTGGGACCAGAGCCAGAAAAGCCAAAATACTTGTGCAATTATATACCCTGAATTTAACTGGATGTGAGGGGTAGGGTTATGTTCCTTCACTGGGGTGAGAGAACAGATTTTGCACTAAGACATAACGATTCCATTACTTGCCAAAAATGGAGAAAAGGTCTTCAGCTGTGGTTCATTAAGAGGTGTTTCTTGGGCTGGAGGTTTCTTGTTGAAAGGACTTATACGTCCTACATTCTAATCAGGACTCTAACTGGACAGGATCTGAAGACAGGAGGCCAAATATTTCGTTTTTGCTCCCCTGATTATGAAAACAGGGAACATTTGTGTTTGTGGATGTTCTCTAGCTAAGGAGCAAATATTGTATATCCTCGGCTATAGGGAAGGATCAGAATTGCTTTTATTTGACTCAGCCAAATGTTGTTTCCAATCTTTAAACAAAATTAGAACTACCAAGAGGGAAATCCTGAAAAGCTGTTCTTTCCCCAAAAAAACAAGGTTGTTTTAACCAGACCTTTTAGCACTTTTTCCTCTTTTTATGTGCTCAGCCATCCCTTATTTTTGGGCATTAGAGTGACATTCTTGCAACTGAGAAAGCCTGTTCTTGGAGATTTCTAGTTTAATTTTGCAGACTGACGAGGCTTTAAGAGTCTAGATTAGCTTCAGCTAAGCATACAACAGCATGGCATAAGAGGACCTGGGGGTAACAGTGGATAAAAAGCTGGATATGAGTCAGCAGTATGCCCTGGTTTTCAAGAAGGCTAATAGCATATTGGGCTGCATTAGGAGGAGCATTGCCAGCAGGTCACGGGAAGTGATTATTCCCCTCTATTCAGCATTGGTAAGGCCGCATTTAGAATATTGTGTCCAGTTTTGGGCCCCCCACTACAAAAAGGATGAGGACAAGTTGGAGAGAGTACAGCGGAGGGCAACAAAAATGATTAGGGGGCTGGAGCACAGGACTTATGAGGAGAGGCTAAGGAAACTGGGCTTGTTTAGTCTGCAAAAGAGAAGAATGAGGGGGGATTTGATAGCGGCCTTTAACTACCTGAAAGGGGGTTCCAGGGAGGATGGGGCTAGGCTGTTCTCGGTGGTGGCAGATGACAGAACAAGGAGCAATGGTCTCAAGTTGCAGTGGGGGAGGTCTAGGTTGGACATTAGGAAAATGTTTTTCACTAGGAGGGTGGCGAAGCACTGGAATGGGTTACCTAGGGAGGTGGTGGAATCTCCATCTTTAGAGGTTTTTAAGCTGAGGCTTGACAAAGCCCTGGCTGGGATGATATAGCTGAGGTTAGTCCTGCTTTGAGCAGGGGGTTGGACTAGATGACCTCCTGAGGTCCCTTCCAACTCTAATATTCTAGGATTCTATGACTATCTGATTCCAGAATTGGACCATCAAAAGTTTCATGATATGGTAGGTGTTTTATTAGTTTGTTTTAAGAGCCAGAAAGACCACTCAGACATTACAATTCTGCAAAAGTCAAAAAGTTATTTGAGTTATTGCAATAAAGGAAGATCCAAATTATTAATCAGATACAGAACATTATTAGTTTCATAATTCAATTAATAATTTTAGCCACAACCCTACCAAACGTTACTTAAAAGAATGAGAACAGCTCAAGTTTGATTCTTTGCACCTATCAGTGAAATGAAGTGATTTTGCTTCCCTAAGAAAGGAGCATTAAAACCTATGATCTCAGTGAACCCATTGCTGGGATTCTTTTAAACTATACACATTAATCAATCTATTAGGTGTGTAACTCATTTGATCTAAAGAAGTTCTTTGCATTCAAGAAAACTATTCATATCTTTCTCATCCACCAGTAGCAGACAACAAGAAGCTGACAGCTTCATGAAACTTTACAGGTACTTTTGAAGATATAACCCTTGCATGGAGATAAACGGAATACTGATGTATAAAGTGAAAGGTTTAGAAATGCAGAGTCCTTAGCTTTGGGTCTTATGCTGTTTTTTAAAAAATTCAATAGATTAACAAAAGAAAGGTCATCTACAGGTTATTGAACAGAAACAACCTATCTGAAGTCATTTAGAAGCTGTTCACAGACTAGATACTGAAACAAAGATATGATTAATAGATAGTATGTGCATACTTCACTGTGATACAAGAGGAATATCCTTCAAGCTTCCTTGTTATCTTTTGTTTTCTTTTGTCCAGAGGTATATAAATAACTAGAGATTTAGCCTGGTGAGCAGATTTGTTAGCAAGAAGGTATTTTGATGGACAGGTTTTTATAATAAATAACAAAGTACTAAATCAACTCGTTAGCTATTCAAATATATATATATCTTAAATTTTATACACAAAAAACCCCAGCATTTACATTGAATACTCACCCAGGTGGTTTTTCTTCAATTGAAACTTACCCAGAGCCTTTTATGTTCATATATATAGCTCAGCTATTGTTAACATGCACAGCTAATTCTGCTCTTAATTATATTTGTGCAATTCATATTAACAAGTTGCATAGTGTAACAGGGAGCACAATCTGGCCCTCACTTATTAAACATAGTTGGGTTCTCATGAAGGGGAAAATATCTTCAAATATTATCTAAAGTATACAGGAAAAGAGTTTCAAAAGACTATTGAAAAATTTATTAACTATGGAAAAGAAAATAGTGGGAAGAAAAACCTTGATATTTTGACAATTAAGACATAGAAGTCAAGGTTCTGGTAGATTGTCATTTTAATGAAATCTCTCAGTATTATCTGTAATTTATCTACTCTGAATTACAGCTAAAAGGAATACTCCCAACATTATTTAAAGAATTAAAAGCTATCTTACTGCACAGAGTGTGGCAAATATAAAGGAAAGCTACTGTATGTTTTACTGTATGCTATGGATTAATTTAAAAGGGCATAAAATTAAAGTCATAAATATATTGAGACAACATTTAGGGCCTGATCCAAATTAACTGGGAGTCCTTCTATTGAGTTAATTGAGCTTTTCATCATGCTCGTTGGTGAGAAGTAGAGAAAAACAGAGAAAGAAAGAATCAAGTCTATGCCACTATGCTTAACTCATCATCACATGCATGAGCATCTTCAGAAATCTGATGTGCAAGATCACTGATTGTCTCTCACCAGCCCCCAAACCCTGTATAATGGAATTGGTAAGGAATGGAATGATACTACACTCAGCATGTCTTTGCTTCCATATACTGAAAAAAAATAGCTGTAAAAATAAAACTACCACACACACCAAACTGTAATGCACAACAACTTCAAATATGGTATCCCAAGAGTTTCCACTTTTTATTTAGATGGCATAATCAATTAGGAGACCAGCCACACAATTATTTTTTTTAGATATGAGACAGTGATTTATTATCATATTTAAATGGCTGTGTGTAAAGCTAGACCTAAGAAAGCACAAACAACAGCCGGTATCTGTTAGCACTGAAAGTTGGTTGAAACTTTAGGCAAATAATTAACCTCATGGCCCATAGCTTTAAAACACCAGGAAGGAGTTCATAGAATTTCTTTCACAATTTATGAACAACCAATGGAATTTATGTCACAGTCAGAGGATTCTTTTGCTGAATTAACCCCAGCTCCCTCTGACCCTGAGAAGCCATAAACCAACAGGATATAGGAGGGAGAGAATGTGCTATAGTGTTTCAGCTGACCTACAGAGTGCTGTCTCTGTCATTCCAGAGCTGGAAACCCAGATGATGAATTACAGAGCAATATGCCAGGCTCAGACCCAAACATCCACCTTCTTACACACATGCACACACAGACAGCTTCACTCACCCCAAACTAGCAATTTCAGCTGAAAGGGCAAGTACTGTTAGGCCTCATTTACAGAGTCCTACTCTAAGATAAAAGAGAATAGAAAATTGCTCACTGAGGGAGTGTGCACACGTCTGTGAGTAACACCATTTGACAACGTGTCGTGTATTAAATAAAAGTGAAGAAGGTTACTTTAAAATTTTACAGATGGATTACTATGCTTGTGAAAGATACTTTGTAAAGCAGGGTCTTTCAAATTGTGGATCATGATGAGATTGCAAATGGGGTCAAGGTGGGTCACAATAGGTCATATAAAATAAATTCAATATAAACATATGATAATAATGGATCTATAATATCAGACTTGTAATGGTATGTCCCTTTCAGGCCAATGTATTGTTGTAACCTGAGCATCTCAGGTAGGAGTTCAGTGTGGACTAGTGAAGGATGCTAGAGCTCCTGCTAATGAAAGAAAATTAATCTGATCCCATATGTCCCTGGATTTACCTCATATAAAACAGGACAAGCCCCACTGAACATAGCTATGGACAACATGAATCACCAGGACCCATGCTAAAAGAACATGACAACCCACATCACTGAATTGGAACACCAGCCACATCAACTGTAATCATTAAGGCCTCAGGGCATTTTTGAGACTGGCACAACTGTGGAGTTCAGTCTTCAGACCTGGCTGAGGGGCTGACCCAGAAAGATGGATTGTTTCATTCATAGCTCAGAACGAAAGGAGATATGCAGAAATGTGATGACAAACAGGAGGGTATAATTTTGCATTGATTTAATTCAAAACCACAGTGTTTAGTGGATGAAGTCTTCAGCATGATTGCAACATTTAGAAACCATGGCTTCACTGTTTAATACACAGCCAAACTCTCTTACTGCTAAGAAAATCCCCTAAAAACCTGTCAGGTCTTTCCCAAAGCAGTTGTAAGTAGTGAGCTTTATTATTAAAGGCCATCAAATTAATTCTTGATTTTTTGCATTGCTTTCTAATGGCAGGGATTCCCTCCACTGACAACTCCTATTCCTCTTTGCAGTGATGTAGCCCTCGGAAGATGAAGCACTACTTTGACCCTTTCAATTAATTGAGAGGCACAGATTATCCACAATGAACAGCAGTGTCCCCCAGTTGACAACTCCAATAATTCATCTTGAGGGCACACATGGTCTCACTTTGCTGACATCTTTGGTTACCAAGGCAAGCTAAAATCCTCTCTCCATGCAAGATGGTATACAACCATTCTCTAGAAAACTTGACAGCTGGCTTAACTAAGTGCATAACTCTGAAGGTATTCCCTTTTATTTCAAAGTTTACTAGGGTAACTGGTCAGGAACCAAAAGGAACTTATATATCAGTGCCTGAAGAAACTTCATACATAGCTGTATATTTCTGTAGATCTAGGAATATATATCAAGTGAACCATAGAGAGGAAAGATGTGAATCACAAACCCTTTCATCCAAAATATCAATGATTTGGTAGCAATAACTAGTCTATTGCAAGCAGACAGACAGTTATTAACCATGACAAGGCACAGCAAGTGACTTTATCTTGCCATGTTCTGTGAAAGAGGAGTTTCCAGTTTTACATACAAAAATCTTGAATGTTCTCATCTTCTTTCTTTAATGGGGGTAGTAATATTGAAGCATCTCAATTATCTGGTGATTAAAAAATGATTTAAGCCTGTATATTTCTCCAATTCTCTTTTCTGTGAATCAATCTTTCAGCCAGGCTCATCCATCGCATTGAACTGTGAGTGTACTTTCCATTTTGGATTCTTTTATAATTCAAGTAAGAGTCTTAACATCTCATAGTTATTCTTTCTGATACAATTATGGCTCCAAATTGTTGCTTTATCATAGCTCACGTTAGAGGTCTTGCAGCAAGTGGTTCATAATAAAAATTTCCTCAAATTTGGGAAATCCTTATTGAGGGGGCCAAAGCATTAAGTGTCATGGATAATGCTGTACATGAACTTAGAATTTTCAGCCTGACAGCTATAAAATCCCCCCTGTTCAAAAAAGATCTATTGTCAACTTCAAAAATAATGATCTAACACCATTTTACACTTCAAAACTGAAGCCTAACATCTGTAGTTCATAGAAAACAGGGAAGGTGTGGCATTCAGGAATAAACAACAGTCTATAATAGAAATAAAAAAGCATAACAGGATTATGAGGAGAGAAAACTAAAGCAACATTTCATCTAAAAGATGGGGATGGGACACACAGGTACTCTATACTCCACAAACATTAATTCTGATACATATCATTAGACCAAGCAAGGCAAATAATGATTTATGCAGCCATGAAGGTGAAAAGATTTTACATTCAACAAACTGGGGAGTGGGAATCCAGAGTTTTTAATGAAGAACTGGAGTAATATATTGAAATGTCTTGAAATATGTGAGATTGTGGACAACAGTATTTCAGAAAAGCTGTAAACTGCTCATAATTCTCATATCCAATATTCAAAGATAAAAGAAAATTAAAAGGTGAAAGCCTTCCTTGTGGATGGCAATGTGAGAGAGAAAAAATATTTTTAATTTAAAAAAAATCTTGAAGACAAAGTTGACAGTCCAGAGAAAAGGACAGCCGTATTCCAAAAAAGGACAAACAGAAGTAATAATCAGCCAACCCTTCCCTAAAGAATATGTGGTGGAAGCAAATTAAAACAGTTTTGTACTTAAATAGAGTATGTTGAAGAAAATCTGACGCTGTGCTAGTATAGCAACGTATGGTGATCAAGAAACATAAAGCAGCAAGCCCTACATTGATTTGTAGATGTACAGAATTTTTTATAAGGGAGGATAGTTGTGCTATAAACTATGTGAGATCTTAGGTGCTTTATAATGCTATTATGATATAAAAATTAGGCATAAAAACAACATACATCATGCTCATTTTCTTACTAGAGCTTATATTTAATTATCTACATTGTGAAAGCACCCAAAAACACCAGTTAGGCTGGGACTGCAATATGCTAGATGCTGTAAAAATGTACAGTAACACAATCCCTGCACCTAAAGAGTTCATAATCTTTTAAAAATGTATACTGTGCTCGTGAAGCGTACTGGATTGGCAGCAATAGACGATAATTCTACTTATGCAAAGAAGTGGTAACAGTGTGTGTGTACATAGGTAGGTAGACAGACAGATAGATAGAATGCAATTAATTTAATATTAGCACTATAATCAGGAGAGCTAATCAAAAAATGGAATTTCCATCCCACAGGAAACTCTGATATTTCAATATTTGTTTTCACCCCCAAATTGATTGGAAAAGTTGAAATATTAAAAATTCCTGCAGAATGAAAAATTGATGAAAATGAAAAGATGATTCACAAGCAGTACCTCTGGAGATGGGCCAGGAGTTCACAAATGTGCAGATTGCAATATTACTGTGCCAAAGCCTGTATCATCCCAGGCCTGTTGGGTGATGGTATGAACAGAAGACCAAGTTGCAGCCGTACAAATGTCCTGTATTGGAACCTGCGCTACGAAAGCCAGTGACAAAGCTTGTGCTCTTGTTGAATTGGCTATCAGAGTGACAGGAGGCACAACCTTTACCTCCTCGTAACAAGTTCGAATGCAGGTGGTGATCCAGGAGAAAATCCTCTGTGATGAGACTGACAAACTCTTCATTTGCTTGGCGACCACAATAAAGAGCAGCATAGATTTTCAGGAGAGTTTAGTTCTTTCGATGTAGAAAGCCAGCGCTTGCCTGACATCCAAGGTGTGCAGGTGTCTCTCCTCCCTAGAGCTGTAAGACTTTGGAAAAAAGACTGGCAGGAAGATGCCTGTTTGACATGAAACTGCAATACCACCGTTGGTTGAAATGCGGGGGGAGGGCGCAGATGAACTTTATCTTTGTAAAACACAGTATAGGGGGGTTCTGATGTGAGAGTCTTGATTTCGGAGACTCGCCTTGCCGATGTAATTGCTACCAGAAAGGCAACTTTCCACGACAAGTGAAGAACCGAATAGGACACCATGGGCTCAAAAGGAGGCCCAGTGAGCATGAACAAAACTAAGCTGAGGTCCCATGGGAGAACTGGTCTCTGATTTATGGAAAGAGCCTTTCCACGTCTTTCAGGAATCTGTCCGTCATCTCATGAAAGAAGACCAATCTGTCCTGGATATGCAAGTGAAAAGCCGAGATGGCCGCCAGGTGTACTTTGACTGATGATAACGACAGGCCTTGATGTTTCAAGTGGAGTAAGTACTCTAGAATAGAATGAAACCTGACCAACCTGATTGCTTTCTATGATGAGGTGACTGGCTCTGTGGATGTAGGGAAGGTGGTGGATGTGATATACCTTGACTTTAGCAAAGCTTTTGATACTGTCTCTCACAGTATTCTTATCAGCAAATTAAAGAAGTATGGGTTGGATGAATGGACTATAAAATGGATAGAGAACTGGCTAGAGCATAGGGCTCAACGAGTAGTAATCAATGGCTCCATGTCTAGCTGGCAACCGGTCACAAGCTGAGTTCCCCAGGGGTCGGTCCTGGGGCCGGTTTTGTTCAACATCTTCATTAATGATCTGGAAGATGGGATAGACTGCACCCTCAGCAAGTTTGCGGATGACACTAAGCTGGGGGGAGTGGTAGATACCCTGGAAGGTAGGGATAGGATACAGAAGAACCTAAACAAACTGGAGGATTGGGCCAAAGGAAATCTAATGAGATTCAACAAAGAAAAGTGCAGAGTCCTCCACTTAGGAAGGAAGAATCCCATGCACAGCTATAGTCTGGGGACCGACGAGCTAGGCAGCAGTTCTGCAGAAAAGGACCTGGGGGTAACAGTGGATAAAAAGCTGGATATGAGTCAGCAGTGTGCCCTGGTTGTCAAGAAGGCTAATAGCATATTGGGCTGCATTAGGAGGGGCATTGCCAGCAGGTCACGGGAAGTGATTATTCCTCTCTATTCAGCATTGGTAAGGCCGCATTTAGAATATTGTGTCCAGTTTTGGGCCCCCCACTACAAAAAGGATGAGGACAAGTTGGAGAGAGTACAGCGGAGGGCAACAAAAATGATTAGGGGGCTGGAGCACAGGACTTATGAGGAGAGGCAAAGGAAACTGGGCTTGTTTAGTCTGCAAAAGAGAAGAATGAGAGGGGATTTGATAGCGGCCTTTAACTACCTGAAAGGGGGTTCCAGGGAGGATGGGGCTAGGCTGTTCTCAGTGGTGGCAGATGACAGAACAAGGAGCAACGGTCTCAAGTTGCAGTGGGGGAGGTCTAGGTTGGACATTGAGAAAAAGTTTTTCACTAGGAGGGTGGTGAAGCACTGGAATGGGTTACCTAGGGAGGTGGTGGAATCTCCATCTTCAGAGGTTTTTAAGCTGAGGCTTGACAAAGCCCTGGCTGGGATGATATAGCTGAGGTTAGTCCTGCTTTGAGCAGGGGGTTGGACTAGATGACCTCTGAGGTCCCTTCCAACTCTAATATTCTATGATTCTATGAAACGGTATCTGGTCCGGGCCATTGTAACAGTGGTGGTAAGCCTAGGGTGAAACCTGCAGCTGTGGCTGGGTTCATTTGACTCTGGGCAAAGTGATCTCCTCCACCTCTGAATCTGAGGGGTCATCTTCTGGGGATCATGGTGATGCTGACTTCATCTCGACGTCTTTAGTGCACCAGTAGGTGCAGTGTCCCAGTACTGGGGAGTGGTGCCGGGACTTTGTCGATTAGTGCTGAGCATCTAGGAATTGATGATGATACTCTGGAGACCAGTAGCAGCACTCTGGAGACCACTGCCACGGTTCCAGGGATCAGTGCCGGAACCCTAGCAAGCTGCATCAGGGCTCCAGGGATTGGTACCAAGGGTCTGGCTGTCGGCGTAGGTGAGGGGACCAGTAACAGAGTCCTGGTGACTGCTGCTAGGGCATCGATGACAACGAAGGGTTGGAGAGTGGTGTTGAAGCATCAGGGATCTGTGCGGGCCCCCATCTTTGGCTTGCCTCTGGGCACAGCCTTGGCCAACTGCCCCAGCACAGGGTCTCAGCGCGGAGGTCTCTCCTCCTGAGGAGTGGGTGGAACAGGGAGCCAGAGCAAGTTCTTGGCTGCTTGAAAGGCCTCAGGCATGGATGGCACCACAAGGTGTCGGGTACTCCTACTGCTGCCAGGAGTAGGAGGTAGGTCTCAGGGAGGACTGGAAGCTCTGATGTGTGAGGCCGTAGCCAACCTGAGTTCCGGGAAAGATGAGCGGCCCAGCAAGAGTCTCAGCTCATCCCCTGCTCCCTTTTTGTCCTTCTTAGGGGCCGGGGAGTGCCCTTTTATGGCATGCAGTTTCTTGAGGCCACTTCTTCAGCACCAGTGATGGTGATCGGTGCCAGGATGAAGTCGGTGCTGCCAGGGAACTTCGAGTTGATACCGTTGGGCTGGAGGCGGAGTCCAAGTGGACTCCATTTGGAGTGCTCTCAACTTGATGTCCCAGTCCTTTTTAGTGTGGGGTCTGAAGTTTCTGCGGATCCTGCACTTATCTCGAACATGGGTCTCACCCAGGTACTTTAAGCAGCTCTGGTGAGGATCGTTTATGGGCATAGGCTTCTTACATGAAGCACATGGTTTGAAACCCAAGGATTGGGGCATGCCCCATCCCTTGGGCTATGTCACTGCAGGACTAACTACATCGAACTTTTAATTCTAACTAATTAACTTAGCTAACAAACTATGTACTCTAAATCTACAGATGAAACCACTCATAGAAGGCTTGCCGAGACAAGGACATTCCAGCACTGGTGGTAAGAAGGAACTGGGGAGGAGGGGGTCATAGCACCTCATACCAGTGCATATGCATGCCATTGCAGAGGGTGCTAGAGCCTGCCCTGTAATACCAGTGAGGAAAAAATCTCTGGCACCAGTGCATGTGGCGCGCACACACACCTGACATGGAATGGACATGAGCAAGCATTCGAAGAAGGATATAAATTAATTTAATCCTTTTAGCCAGTCAGTAGAAGACTTTTGTCTAGCTACATGATTATTGAAATTACCCATATCCTGCACTGGATGCATTTAGAACTGTAAACTTGATCACAAAACAAGAGAACAGATTTTAACAGATAGACATGATGGAGGGAAGTGATTAAGACTCTTATTAAACGCAAAACATACATACACATGCTGTCATCTTCCTGCAACCCAAATTTGCTTATGCAGAAGTGAACAGAAGGTCACAGGAAGTTTATTTGTTAACAGTAACTTTGCATGTCAAACTGAAACCTACATCCTTTTATGGTGGACTCAAAATATCACTAAAACTTTCAGCTACCTGCCAATTACTTGAATTGAATCTGTAGTCTGTGGTAACTGAAATCCTCCAATATGATTGAGTTGTTTTTCCCCATGTTTCTATACACACCAAAAATAATAATATGGTTTGAATGACACAGTATATGTGAGGCCTTACCCAGCCTGGATGATTTCATCAAATTATGCATCAAGATTGATGACTGTTTGATGGAGTGCTGCCAAGAGCAGTGCTTAGACTTCTGGGCCCTGCCAGTCACTTTGACTCCAGCTCGTCTACTGTCAGTTTTGACACCACAACTCAGCCCATGAAAGTCAACCAAGACCTGCACTTTTTATTCATGTAAGATTAACCCAGGCAGAGAAAAACCACAATATATGGGGCAAACAACTGTTAGCCACCAAAGCAGCATTTGCAGAATGGCGTCATCTACTGGATACGGCTAGGTACTCCTTCCAGGTTTTTGTTATCTGTCAGAACCTGGAATACCTCCGGACGAAACATCTTAATGTCAGATGTGGTAGTCCCACTACTTTGCCCGGTTTGATTTTGTGGTCACCTATCGCTCAGGAGATAGAAACAAAGTCCAATGCTCTGTCCCGAAAAAATGAGTATCATGGGCTTGGCAGGAAAACTCCCTCCACAGTCCTCAAGGCATTCAACTTTCTTTATGGGACAATAGATAACCTGGTATCTTCCATCCATTCCCTGTTACCCAACCTGATATCTTCCATCCATTCCCTGTTACCCAAGTTTGCCAATATATGCAACTCACTGGCCACTTCAGTTATTTCAAGTCTTGGAACTTGGTTTCAAGGATATTTTGGTGGCCAGGCCTGTGTACCTCTGTCAAGTAGTACATAAAATCCTGTGACCTCTGCACCCAGATAAAATGCCTGTGCATAAGGCCACTCGGTCTTCTCCAACCTCTGCCACTCCATATCCATGTACTTTAGCATAGAGCTGCCATGCTCCTATGTGCATACAGGGATTTTTGAGGTGGTGGGCCTTTTTATCAAAATGGAACTCTTTGTCCCATGCCCTGCTATCTCCAGTGCTTCAGAGACCACTCATCTTTTCCTGGGGAACATTTTTCATTACTATGGTCTGCCAACTGGCATTGTCAGATCAAGGCTCTCAGTTCATTGCCTGTTTCTGGGGGCAGTTTCTAAGACTTCTGGGCACAGAACCCTCCTCTCATCTGCTTATCACCCACACACTAACAAACAGAGTGAGCTAAGCAGGTCCTTCAGCAATATCTTCACTCTTTCATGAACTATTATCAATAGGATTGCGTTTCCCTGCTTCCCCATGTGGAATTTACATATAATAATGCCACCCATGTTTCCACCTCTCAAACTTTTTTCTCCAACCACAGGTTTCACTCAGACATGTCTGTGGGATCTCTGGTTCCCATTGTCGCAGACCGGACTGCCCCCATCAGCCAAGTACATCTAGAACCGAAGGAACATCTAGTGCTTGCCAAGGAGCTGTAGAAGTATGACACTGCCAAAGCCACCCCTGATTTTGCTGTCGGGGACAAAATTTGGCTGTCCGTGTGGAATCTTAGATCAATTTGCCCATCAGCTAACTTAGATCACTAGTATCTGGACCATTTAGGATTCTGGAATGAATAAACCTGGTGGCATTCAAGTTGCTAATATCTAAATTCCTCAGGATCCATCCCTTGTTCCACACCTCCCTCCTAAAGCCCTTTACTAAGTACACGTTTCCCATCCCATTCCACTCTGTAGCTCCTGCCTATCGTTGTCCAGGGCCAGGAAAAGAACTTGGTTCAACAGATCCTGGACTTGTCACAGGTTAGAGGGAAACTACACACTGGGACAGTTATGGCCGTGGTGAATGATCCTGGGAACCAGTGGTAAATATCCAAGCCACAGATCTGGTGCAAATTTTTCACCAAATCTACTCTGAGAAACCAGGCCCCAGGGCCACTGGGAGGCACCTTCAAAAGAGGGGGCACTGTAAGAAATGAAGGCCTGCAGCTGTGCCTGCTCAGTTGTCAGGCAGCAAACCAGTGCAACTGGGCCACAGCAGAACCACCTGATTGGCTAAAGCAGTCAGGTGGCTTGCTCTTAAGCCCAGCAGCTGCATATTGGACACCCCTGCGGATTGTCTGCCTCCCTGTGCTCAACTCACTCCAACCCATGTTTCCGCTTACTCCTGCACTGCTCCGGGCTAGACCCTGCCCTGCACCCAACCCTGTTCCAGTCTTTTCCCAGCTTTGCTTCTACCTTAGAACCAGCCCTGCGCCTACCTGCTTTGACTCCAGGTAATCCAGTTTTGCCCCTAGGTTCTTGGTTCTAACTCCATCTCAACCCTTAGCACTGGCATTTAGACTTTTACCTCAGTTTTGACCTTTGGCTTCAGTCCCCGTATCTGACTCTAAATTAGCCTTGGCCTTAGGCATTCAGACTCCAACCCTAGGCCTGATTCCTGCTCCAACCACTAGGAATGATTGCCCACAAGCCAGTCTCCTGCCAACTTGTCCCAGAAATTGGCCCACTAAAATGTATTTCCTCACCGAACTTGTATCTCACACTAATATCCAGGTATCTGTGATGTGTCTCTAACTCTACATGTTGTGATTTCTGGTTCTTGTGGGAAGTACTACCATGGTGATGTATTTATAGAATCCATTTTTGTTTCCGAAGGTGAAAATAATAAAACAAAATCTTATTTATATGTAATCAATTTCTAGTCAACCAGTGATGCATCAGTCCCATATTTGATAGTAAACTACTCCTCACCATGGTAACTATGGTGATATCTCAAAACACTAAAGGCCATATCCTGCTTGCTTATTTATGTGAGTTATTCCATTCAAGTCACTGGGGCAATCCCCAAGTGGTACAAATTGTCATAGCTCCAATGAAGTCATGTGGAATTACACAAGCAGGGGTAGCAGGATTTGGCTCTAAATTAATCAGGCCAGAATGGCAGGCTGATTAGTAAGAAAATTTCTTTCATAGACAAATTGATGGGTTATCACATAGTCTAATTGAATTTTTTTAAAATATAATTGTTATGTTTGAAGCATGGTAGCTGTGGATCTTCAAGTTAAACAGGCAAAAGAGCACTAAAAATCTCAAAAGCTGTATTAAGTCACCCTGTGCGTAAAATAGTAGTTAGATTGCTAGAAATATTTTTGTAATATAGTTATGTCTAGAGAATGAAGTTCTCTATATCACATAAAGCTAGTGTACCTGTATGACTCCGAATATGGACTCTTAATGTTCCGTTGCTTGCAAACTTCTGTCCACAATACGGGCAAATTTTCTCCTTTTCCCCAGTGTGTGTCTAGATGGGTGAGGGAGGGGGGGGGGGAGAAAAAAAGGTCAAAAAGAAAGGAAGATTTTGCATAGCTTTAAAGAATTAGGCTCCATGGAAGAATAAATATACTTGACATTGACAATATTTCTTTTCTTTTTTTCCTTCTATTATACTTTTTTTCCCCAAGCTTATTTCCTTCCACAGTCGTTAAATATTTGATTCCACACCATCAGGCAGAGATTCTAAAGAATTAATCATAGATATCCTTTTAGTCCACAAAATATTTGAAGTTTCTAAACTAGTCTCATTATTGATTGTAAAATAAACCTGTTTATCAAATCTAACTAATTTCATTGAGTTAAATAGCTTTGTTTATAAGAGTTTGATTCATCTTTATGTGATTTTGCAAATACTCATGATAAGAGAGGGGGAGGGAGGGAAAGTACCTATTTTTCAATGCGAAAGACTACTTCCAGTACAAAAGAGGAAACAGTGACTTGATTTCTTCAAGGCACCTCTAACCTCAATAAAATGAGCCCATTGCTTAAAAGATTACATTTCTGTCTAGTCTCATTTTATTGCAAAATAGAATAGAAAGAGTTTGATTGGGCCTGCAGATTATTTTTTCTCTAGGAAAAAGAACTGAAATTGATGTTATGAAATTTCATTTGGAGAAAGGGTGTGGGGAGATTAGTGACACACAATTTCTGGTTCCAACTGGCTTATAATAATGAGATCTAATTGTAACATCGTTTGGAATAGAGTTTAAGTATAACTCAACTAACATGAACAGTCCTACAACATACAAAATTCTAATTCAATACACATAGGTTGTTAGATTGGACCCTATACATTTAATGCATATTACATATTAGATTCAGCCATTTATGGAAATTTCTGTAAAATATTTTTGTGTATACAGTATTTTGATATGGACCTACTCAAGTATATATTTCAGGGTATGTTTGTGTTAACTGTCAGCTATTGGAAGAGAAAAAGTTTGCGGCCAGGCAAGAATTGATATAAACCAAGTATGAAAAACTGTGGGCACAATTTCAAATTCTACACAATTATTTTCATATGCATCTCCATTTGCAATACAACTCATGATGTGAAAGACTGCGTTCTCGTGGTATTTCCAGTTTGAGCCAAACAACACAATGCTGGAGATCTTATAAAACTCAGACTTTCTTGAGAGACTTTCATGAACATAAAAGTTAGGATAACCACCCTAACTGTTGGATATTTAGCAACATCTTTTGAGGTTAGACCACAGTTAACTATTTTTTATTCAGCATACTTTTCATACAAAAATTGTAATCTAACTTTTGAATACTCAAAATTGATTGGCCCACTATCAGCTGGCTTAAAAACGGGGGACCCTTAATTTTGTACACATTTTGTGTAAAAAGATTAGCTCTACCATCATATACGTCACCTAAATTGATTTCAGTGACATACATACATTAATTCAGAAATCAAATCTGAAATTTCCATCAGATTCCCATGCTTCGGCAATACTGTAGACAAGAAATTATAGTTATTTGGAGTTATTTTTGCATGCAGTTATGTTTTCAGATTGTGCTTCCTACTCCTAACAGCTATATTCCAGTTTACCTAGATAAAAAAGTTAATATTTTTATTGTATAAATAAGAAAAATATTAGTTCAGGTAAGTCAAAAGGGTGTGTGTATGTACACTAAATTCCCTATGGATAACAGAAGAGCAGACTCTTCTCCTGTGAAAACTCTGCTTTCATTATTATTTGAAGGAGCAGCAAATTTCTTTAATGTCAACTTTTCTGTATTGTATTATCAGATATGTTTTACCTTGCAAACACTAACTTGTCTTCTTGAAAACTCAGTATAACTGACAATCTAATTAAGACTATAAACTTCATTATCAGTCATACACGGAGATATAAAACAGATGACTTTCTTGAAGTCCCTTCCCTCCTCATAATTCTATTCCTGCAATTAAAAATTCAACGTCCATGTTTACTTTCCTTATTAAAAGCCTTAGTGAGATATATACTGTTGACACAGCTCAGTTTAGCAAATGCATCAGCACAGAACCATAGTAGTATCAAAGAGTTAAGATTGTACTTACTAGCCAATACCTTTACCTATCAGCTATAAAAACCAATCTTGAGCGACGTGCTGAGCCTTTGCAACTTTCACTGACTTCAGTGGGAACTAACAACATTCAGAATTTTACAGGAGATGCTCAGTACCTTGCATAATTTGCTCTTTTATGGATAGAATGCCATACTGGCATACTGCACAACTATTCTGAAGGGACAAAACTACCACCCTGAACATAAAGAAAACAGAAGGACCACTTTGCAGTGAAAACTGTGGGCATGGGTTCTTGCAGATTTTCACATACCGCTCTAAAGCCCTAATTCAGGAAAGCACTTAAGCATGTGCTTCACATGCTTAACTTTAATATGGATGTTTTCCTTACCTGGGGCCTAACAGTATATCTAACTAACCTGGAGAAGATGCTCTCTTTTCAGTAACATGGAATGTTTAGGGCCAAATTGACAGCATAGATTGATTTAGATTGAACAGCAATTTATTCCACAAGCAAGCATATTTACGGAATGTGACTATTTATTGTGGAAGGTACTTTTCAAAGACAGTAAGACATCAAAATCTGGCCCTTGTTTATTTATTTACCGATTATTGAGGGTAACAATCACAGTCATTTGAAGTTACTTTGACTGTACTTGTGTCTAAATGTGTGTTTCCTTACTCAGTGATAGCAGTAGTCAGGATTATCTTGACAAAAATGTTCTCAATACAAAAATAAAAGCTAACCTCAAAATATTAATTATGAAAAAGCAGAAAACATTCAATTAACTCAAAAACTGATTCTCTTCCAACAATGAAAGGCTGAAACATCTGAATGTATGTTGTGAAAGTTGTTGGAATTAAAAGGGATTCTACCTAACAGTAGCTAACAGCTACAATGTGAGAATCACCATGTTACCTCACAAATAAACTCAACACTGGGAAACTCCCATCTCAAAAGTACCTCCAGCCTTCTTTTCTGAATAAAGATTTATCAGGTGTCTATCCTTCTCTGGGGATTTGGTTGAAAACATTAACATTCTTCCCTAAGGACTACTGACTGCACTTCAAATGGGATAGCAGAGATAAGATTACCAAACCATTCATCCCACTGACAAATTCAGTTTTTAAATCTATGCATTTAATTCTTCACAGGTCAGGAAATTATTTCGCATTTTGATTGAAAAATTTCAGCCATTATAAAGTTATACATTCTTTATTCTTCTGTAATACCTTAACTCATATGGTATGCATTATACTGTAGTTGAAGCTAAAGAAAATGGGATACAGTTTCAAAATTCAACAGACACACACTTTTCACTCCATGACGCTAAGGATATGAATGTTAAATCCATCTTGATTAGGATAAGGTTATTTAGAAGTTTTATGCATCTTTTATGGCAACATTGGGGGATTCCAGATAGACAACTACTAATTCATTCCAAACAAGCAAAATCACAGGATTTCCTGAAGCAATACATAACTTCCACAGGGGTTCCTGGTTGCTCAAATACATGGCCAGTCCTACTTATAACAGCAGCACAAAATAGTAGCAGTTACAATAAAGAATAAATGTAACAGATCAAATGCATAAGGGCTAGGTACTTGTAGTTTTTTTAAAATAAAAAACTACTTATCTAGTTTTTAATTACAAAACCCAAATATTTTTAGGAATAAGTTTAAAGTCTGGTATTTATTTATACAGACCCTTCAGCATTTTCCCCTGCATAATCAGACCTATGTTTCACAAATAAAATCATCGACAGACCTCAGTTTGACAGTAGTATTTATATTTGTCAAATAATGAATTTGATTTGCTTTTAAAACAAAATTTGTTATATGCAAATTATGAGAAATATCTTCCATCAGACATCAATGCTGTAAAATTTGTACCTACAGTTTTCAGTACTGTTAATCACACCGATAAAATATAGAATTACTTCAAACATCTGCATGGGTGCAAGCTGAGCTGACTGACACCTCTCAGATCTGCACACAAAGCAGCTGCGTTTGCAACCACAAACTCTGTCTTTTGAGGAGAAACATGATTGTGCCCACAAATTTAGAAGCCATTTTCAAAATGTAGACTCCTGTAATGATGTCTGTGTGCATACATAGATACATATGCATACACACAAATATGAGTGTATGTGTAATGTACAAGTATTTCTATAACATTGATCACTGTAGTTAGTATCAGCACACTTCTATAAATTATATAGGTTCAAATCTACCTGCACAAATTTACCAGCATAGGTTCAACAAAGAAAAGTGCAGAGTGCTCCACTTAGGAAGGAAGAATCCCATGCACAGCTATAGACTGGGGACCGACGAGCTAGGCAGCAGCTCTGCAGAAAAGGACCTCGGGGTAACAGTGGATAAAAAGCTGGATATGAGTCAGGAGTGTGCCCTGGTTGTCAAGAAGGCTAATAGCATATTGGGCTGCATTAGGAGGGGCATTGCCAGCAGGTCGCGGGAAGTGATTATTGCCCTCTATTCGGCATTGGTGAGGCCGCATTTAGAATATTGTGTCCAGTTTGGGGCCCCCCACTACAAAAAGGATGTGGACAAGTTGGAGAGAGTCCAGCGGAGGGCAACAAAAATGATTAGGGGGCTGGAGCACAGGACTTATGAGCAGAGGCTGAGGGAACTGGGCTTGTTTAGTCTGCAAAAGAGAAGAATGAAAGGGAGTTCCAGGGAGGATGGGGCTAGGCTGTGCTCGGTGGTGGCAGATAACAGAACAAGGAGCAACGGTCTCAAGTTACAGGGGGGGAGGTCTAGGTTGGACATTAGGAAAAAGTTTTTCACTAGTAGGGTGGTGAAGCACTGGAATGGGTTACCTAGGGAGGTGGTGGAATCTCCATCTTCAGAGGTTTTTAAGCTGAGGCTTGACAAAGCCCTGGCTGGGATGATATAGCTGAGGTTAGTCCTGCTTTGAGCAGGGGGTTGGACTAGATGACCTCCTGAGGTTCCTTCCAACTCTAATATTCTATGATTCTATGATATGTAATGCAGCAATGAAGGAGCAAATATTGCCGTTTCATTCAAACTTTGAAAATAAGAATTAAGCCTAATTAAAATCTATCATCATTAGTACAACTCTGAAATGTTTATGTACTTTGAGAAATTCAGTTAAAAGCAATTAGAAGAAACAGATGCCAAAATCTGTAATTGAGATATTTTGTATGGTATATTTACATCCTGAATATTTTCCATTTTTTCCACAAACCATATTAGTGTGGTGATCAGAATTCTGTACTATCTGCCATTTCAGCTATTTTTAAATGAAGGCATAACGAATTTCAGAAACAAAACGATATATACCATACAGTAGTTTCTGATCCTGAAATCACTTCTCAGGTCTTACACATGCAAAGCTCCTATGAACTTCAATAGGAGATTTGCCTTCAAAAAGACTTAATAAAGGTTTTCAGATCAGGGCCAATGAAGACATGCTTTTGAAATTAAAATTAATGTTTTAATAGAAAAAATAACATAAAATAAACCAAAAACTCCAAAGACAACCATAAATGCATCTTTTTAGGCCCAGATCCTGAGATTTGTTAAGTGTCCTTGTCTCCTACTCATTCCAGTGGGAGTTAAGGGGTTCAGGACCTTGCTGTGTGTGGCCCTTAATAAAGAAGTGACTGATCATTTGCCAACAGCTACATAAGAAAGGGATATCTAAGTAGCACAATGTATTTCTACACTAGCTATTCACCTCTGGAATCCTGTATTCAAACTGCATCTGAGACTGTCACAGGAATTAGTTACACAAAACAAAAATATTCCATGGTTTGCAGGATTGTCCATCTTCATCTGAAAACTGCTTATAACTGGAAAGCAGAGATGTTGTAGGCCAGGGGTGGGGAACGTCCGGCCCGCGGGCCATATAAGGCCCGCAAAATCATTTGTTCTGGACCAGGCGGCGGGAGGGAATTTGGTGGCGGCGCGGTTTCACAGCGGCGGCAGGGGGCAGTGCCCGCCGCCGAAACCCTGCCGCCAAAAACCCTGCCGCCGTTTGTCCCTTTTCAGCGGCGGGCACTGCCCCCCCGGCCCCCACCGCCGCCGTGAACCCGGCCCACCGCCGAATTCTCCCCCGCCGCAAGGGCCACCATCAGGCCCTTGACATAAAAAAGGTTCCCCACCCCTGTTGTAGGCGATATACAGAAGTTCACAGTGTGACATGGAAGATGTGCATGAACAAATGATTAATATGTGCCTAGCTCTAGCCGATACTGCATATGTACAAAATTAAAGAAAGAGTTGGCATAACACTTTGTGATGGGGAAAAGATCTACATATTAAGAACATCATGAATGATAACATTGTTTTGCCAAGATAGAATTGAAAGTCTGAAGTTCTGCTGGGGTATAACAGACAGGAAGAAACCAGTTGAAAAGAAAAGAACTGAGAGATACCATATTTGCCTACAGCTCAAGAAAGGATGTGGTGACATTGCTTTTCTGAGAACCTGAAACTCAGATGTCATTTCCTGGAAGTGGGACTAAAGTGCCACCATCCATCAGTTCTACAGAGCATATCAAGGAGTAATGTTCTTCTGAAGTATAATACTGGAAGCAAGGGCTGATTAAGAGAAGAAGTGGATGAATCAGGCTACCCCAAGAAACTTCTAGCAATCTTTAGTAGGCATGTCATATTTCATCCATTATGTTTTGACAGTGTTAAGGGCAAGTTTTCATTTTTATAGCTACAGCTATAAACATATGCTGTCCATGTTTTAGGTTAATAGTGTCCCCAGAAATGTCTTTTTTTCTTTTAAAGACCCTATTCTTTGTTCCTTAGGTTTAGTTTGTTTACATACATAATATTTATAGACTATGAATTATATTATTAATTAGCTTGATTAAATTATTAAACATATTACATCTTTATATTATATATTTATAATAATATTCCTCCTTTACATTTAGACATAATGGCATATATTAGAGAGAATAAAGTAGCTCAACTTTGATCAATCCTCAAACTCATTATGCAATTAAACAGTGCCTATAAACGGATCAGAGTTTCCAGTCTGCTGAACAACTACATGCATAAATGATTGAAAAGTGGCAGCATAAACTATTCCAATAGCCCTCTCTGACCCATCTTGTTATAGATGGATTCTGCTATTTTTGTAGCATTCCATGACAATCTTATTTTTAAAATAAGTTTTGCTGTACTCTCAAAAAAATTAAACAAAAACATAAAAGCACACACAACCCTGACGGTACATGAGAGAGGTGACAAATTCTTTTTAACACATTTTCTGTCTCGTTCATTAAAATGGAAAGAAAAAAAATGGAAAAAAAATCACTTAGATTAGTTTTACATTTTACATACTGTTTTACAATGTATACATTTATTCTTAGGTTAATACTATTGTGCTTAATTTTCTTGAATAGAAGGAGACCACAATTTTCATTTACTTTGTTTACCCAACATATCATTACTAATTAAAAATCAATCCGTGGTAATGAAAGCAATCAATTTTGTTGTGGTATCTCAAAGTAAAGCCGTTTCAAACAAAAATCTAATTAAGTAGCCATTTGATGATCGTGATGATCTTTGTCCAGATGAAGGAAGACCAGATCATCATTTTACCAAAGAATTAATATCTTATTCTACTATTTTAATCTCCTCTAAAACAGTAAATTACAAGTGAAGCTTTCAGCAGATGTGCTTCATTTAGTAATCATAACCAGCGTACTATAAACCAGCATCAAAACGAAAGCATAAAAAAGCACATACATGCCCTATACTACTCAGCATGAGGTAAAATTGGTTAATGTTTTTTCAAAAAATCTAATATCCATTTTCTTCAGGGGGCAGGGCTGGTGAAAGCTTTTAATGTTTGAGAAGCACATCCTGTAAGGATCCCTGGGACTAGAACCCTGAGAACCTGGAACATCTGACATTCCCACATTGCCACCAGGAGGCCATACAGAGCCACATCTGAGAAGCACTATGGAGATTAAGTACCACCCAATGGGACCATAGCGATAGCATCCCGAGTCCTTCCGATTGGCCCATGCTCACTTTTTAACTCTGGAGTGTGTCCCAGAAAGTTGTTTGGGTAGCCAAACAGACTTCTGGCCAGCTGATTCCACTACCTTTGGTCTCTAGTCTCCAACCCCAGCTTGATCCTGATCAATCCTGGCTCTAGCGATTACTCTGATCCCTTCTTGCTGACTACGCCTCATGGCCATCCTTGATTTGTGGACATCAGCCCAGCCATGACTATTAGGTCAACCACCTATGCCCCCATGCCCTACACATCCCAAAAAGAGGGACGGATGGAGTAGAAAGAAAAAGGAATCAGAAACAAGAGAATGAACTAAAGAAAGATAAAATGTGGAAAAGGAATGGGAACTCTCCAAACTCTCCACCTCCAGCTTTGTTGAGAAGCTTAAACATAAGACACCCATCAGCTACCAGTTTTCACATGCGTCCCTCCCTATAGACGTGTTTTTCCATTACAGTTTTCTCTCCATCATGCTCTCTAGCATTGTCTTAACAAGCCAATTTCATAACCCTTATTCTTCACTGATAGTAGCAATGGTGGAAGCTATAGCATAGGAAATATTCTGGTAATTTAACCACCATCTCCATCTAGGGTTACTATTAAAAATACTGTTTTCTCATCTATCCACTATTGTAATATAAATATTAAATAATAATAAATGTATTTAAATATGAGATAACTATGACTTCAAAACAGAGATCATCAATGCACTGAAATATATTTAAGTAAAGATTAAAACTGTTTAAAAAAATCCACTCTGACCTTAACTGACCCCATTACTATTTCTAATCTGTGATTGTGTGCTTGGTGCCATACAAAGCTAAGAAAATTATGCAGTCCCCATTGTCCAAGAATTCAGAGGTCTGAGATCAACCCAGGTGATGAGATGGGCTGTAAAGGTGTGCGCTAGCACAAACATAGACACTGAACATAAAACATAAGGACAGAGTGGCATAATAAACTTTGATTCTCTTTTGTATGTTAGTTTGTATAAGCACCCTCAATGCTAAACAGACTTGCACGATAATGCACAGTATCAGTGCTTTATACAGTCTCATGCTTAAATTGCTGTACATAAATACCACACATTAAACTTGGTTTTATTGTTGTTCATCTATGAAAAGTTATAAGGACATATGCCAATTTAAACCTGGAAGTTAAGTATACACATACAATGTTTTGGGTTTTTTTTAGCAGATCCTCTCATATTCTGCGTTTGGTGGCAGCACTGGAGAACATTTATTGTAGCTGGTCATTCTTGGTTCAGTTATTTTCTCCACATTCACGCCTATTAACAGCTACTTAAATTGACACCTTACCTCCAGCCAGGAAAGTGAGCAAGTGGCCTCTTCTAAATCTGACACCAATGCCGTTCTAGGGACTGGTAGATAGGAGTGCTGTAAGAGCAGTGCAACAAGTCACCTCTGCTACACACTCAATGCTGGAGTGTTTAGAAAGGACTTTTACCTAGGAACCTTCTAGAATCTGGATGCCACCAGCAATCCCAGTATTGTAATAAGTGAACATTATACCTTTGCTCTTGTTAACAATAACTGATAACATTTTACTGAAAAAAACCACAATGCAGGAACATGGGCGGATATTATGTTTAGTCACAGTCTTGAGGGCAAACAAATAAGGAAAAGAATGAAAATGCAGGGGAGTGGATTATACTCACTTTTTTATGACTCTTAAGCACTGAAGGTGTAACAAAGGCTTTGTCACACAGATCACATTTATATTTCTTATGTCCATCATGCACAACTTGGATGTGAACATTTAATGTGTCTTTCCTTTTGAAGGTAGCATCACAGTGATCACACTTGAAGGTCCTCTCACCTTATAAAATAGAAAAGCAAGGTGTAAATACACCAGCTAACATCAGGAATAACGTTAACTCTCTAATCCCTTGAGAAAGGGAACACGGTGCATAAATCTGCCACACGGTGGAAGTTGCACTGACAGGTCTCTGGAACAAGAAGTGAAGGAACACCATTCCAGTATAAATTTCACTTTAAGAAGGCAGAATGTAATCACCCAAATAATTTAGCCAGGAAGTTGGGATTAACCTCTACCCTTGCCAAAAGTGAATAGTTTTAAATGACCACAAGTGGTCAGGACCTTGGATTTTATATCTAATCTGAAAAGCAGCACAACCAGCACCATAAATCTCTAGCTATTATGGTTGCAAAGAAAGATTTCAAAATATTAAGTGTATATATAATGGATGCAGAGACACCTGCTTGACTTTGCAAAGAACCCTTAACAATAATAGCTTGAGATTAGAACTGCCTCATTCATCTCAGTGAATGCTAACTCAGATGCGAGTGATGATATTTTAATTGTCATCATTATTAATTATTTCACTACCTGTCAAAGCACATAAAAAGGAGAGGAAGTATTATGAAAATCTACACAACATTTTTGAAAAAACATCCCAGAAGGTGAAACTGGAGAAAAACCATTGCAAAATCTTACTATTCTTATTTCTGTAAATACAGAAGTGATTTTTAGTTTCCTGCTAAGTATAATTACTATGTATTGATCTGTAATATGAAATTCATTCAGAAACCCACAAGAGTTAAAATATATATATAGGCCCACAAAATCTTGGTAACAACAGGAAAATGAAAAGAAAGTCCAAAAAAGTCATTATCTCCTGGACCTCCCACATCCCAATCCAACTCTTTGATTTGCAGGCTCCTGAACCCTATGAATAAAATGTACAGGCATGTCTCCCTCACCCTAGCAAAGGTACTTTCTCAATACTACTTATTAGACAATAGAACCATCTCAGCTCCACTGGGATCAGTTTTTCCATGTGCATTCTGGGTTCAGTCCAAAGGCCAATGAATGGATTTTTTTGGATAAAGACCAATCTGGTAGTACATGCCAATGGTGCTGAAATGCTCATTTCCTTGCATAACTTTACTTTGACACCAAACTCTCCGTTGGCATTACTATTTAAAGAGATAGCTATTAGAAAGGAAACACCTATTTCATTTTTCAATTAGCAATAGTCCTCTCTCACAACAGACACTAGTTGTCGTGGAAGTAGATCTTGTACCTATTCTATTCTAGTACAGCTGCATTATCCAACCCATACAGCCAATAAAGATTGGAACTTTTTTTAATGGTTCAGCAAATACATGTGGGCATCCTACAAAACCTCAGTTTCTCTTCCCAATAATATCAATTATAAAAAATGTATTAACTTTGCATTTGGGAGCAAAAGCAGCTGGAGACAAGATTATACACCAAGAAGTGCACCAAAATATTTAATGAACTTTTTCGTTCTCAATCTTTAAAACTCACGGCCTGATGTCTCCTTTGGAATCTCTTTCCTTTAGTAACAACTCCCTGTGTTAAGTGCAAGTGAAGTCAATTAACATTCTGCTTAAACTAACTTGCAACATTTTACTGCTTCATTAAAGAAAAAATACTGAGAACACTTTTTAAAACAAGTGGGTTCCTACAAGATCCTCTATGCTCCATGAAAAGAATATAGTATTTTTTAAATTAAACACTGGTATTTTTTTTCTTGCTCTACAGGAAGCAGAATCATGAGTATCATGGCTCTGAATTTGGAGACAGATTTTAAAAAAGAGCAAAAATACCAGATGTAATTCTAATGAATTGTTCTATATTCTCTAAAGCAGTGTTTCTTAACCTGGGGTTTTAGAGGGGTCGCAAGTGCAGAGCTGGTTTTGGGGGTGGCAAGAAAGGCAATTGCCTGGAGCCACAGGGGCGCCATGAAACTAAGTTACATGCCTCAGCCCCGTGGGGGTGGGACTCAGGCTTCAGGGGTACAGTAGTTTGGAAAGGTTAAGAACCACTGCTCTAAAGGAAGAAATATTTTTGTAATTTCCCCAACATTATTTGTTGTCATTAAGGATTAAGACAAGATCTGATATTTTTAAGCTTCTTTTCTTTCTCAGGACATGTCTTCACTGACGGTGACAAGTCAGATCGATTCTTCGGGATCGACTGAGTGGAAGTGAAGACCTGCTCTATTGATCCAGAAGTCAATTTAATAAATCCACACCCAGAAAAAGAGTAATGCTGCGTCGACGGGAATGCATTTCCCGTTGGCACAATGAAATGAAGACACCGCAGTAAGTAGAAGTTAGGAAGTCGATGGGAGATACGCAAGCTACTCTATGTAGCAATTCTGACATTGATCAATAACTGACAAATCTCCTAAAAAATATCTCTCTCTTCACATTTCATTATATGAATTGAGTACACAAGTGTAAAATTATTCATAGTCCTTACTATATTGGCTGTTTAATATGTATCAGGTGTTTTCCATTTTGATCTGTCTGTTTAAATATCATCATTCCAGTCAGCTTCAGTTCTGTATTTCTACAATGATTTAACAAATCTAACAAATAAAATTCTACTAAAAAAAGAACATTAAGGTTCGAAAGTGACCCAAAAGTTAGAAATGCCAGAACTAAAGCTGCCGATATAACCTTAACCCTTGTGTGCACACTTTATGATACAGTTAGTCTTTAATTACTTGACTATATAGTATTTTTTCAAAAAGACATTCACGGATCCTGTAAGATGCTATGCACTCACCTCAATCCAACAAAGCACTTAAGCATGCAGAAATCAATGTGACTACTCACAAGTTTAAAGTTAAGCACATATTTAAGTGTTATGCAGGGAAAGAGCCAGAATGTGCAAAATGAATAGCACTCAGTGAACAAAGAAGCTATTCAATATTTCTTCTAAGCCTCATTATTCAGCACGTACCTGAAGCCATACCTCATTAACTGCATGCCATCCAAACACTCTAGTGTACTGAATAAGGAACTTTTCCTTTCTTTATAGATTTTATTTTATTAATTAATTTATCTTCACCACAACCTTCATTAATCAGAGAGAAAGACACAGGAAAAAGCTTTCCTAACCAACATACTCCTGCACTAAAGCAGTAGAACATTGGTAGACAGTTATGGAGGAGATTTTCAAAAGCCCCTAAAGGACTTAGGAGCACAAGTACAACTGATTTTCAAATCAGACTTGTGAACCTAAATCCCTTAGGTACATTTGAAAATCTCCTACTAAAAGATTACATTACAAAATGCACTGTGCACAAAGTATATTTTATAAAACCTTATTACTTTGGTAAATCATAACCAATTTTCACCAGACTACTGTAAAGCACATCTACAGCCTAGGGACTATCTCTGCTAAACACCAAGTTTCTTCCACTTACTACTTATGCTTTAGAGCTATTAAAAAAAAAATCACTTTATACATATAAAATAGGGAAAGTATTTCCTTTCTGTATTTTCAAGGCAACAGACTCTGGCTCTGTTGGATTGAGGGGAAGTAGATTTAAATTCAAAACCCACTAATGAAAATGTTCTGCCTTTAGCCTAGACAGTCAAAGCTAGAGTATAAAAAGTGAGAATGCATCTTAGTTTCTTGCAACAGTGCACTGGGAGGGGAGTGTTTCTCACAGAGCTAGAACCCAAACCACACAGTGCTTTACTGTGCAACCTCTGAACCTATAATTTGCATCCAAAAGCAAAACAGGGAATCAATGTTGTCTATGGAGCACTGGTAGAATATACCCAAAAATGTCTTTCCTACAGATGTATTGATTGTGCTGCATGGCTTACATGGTAATTACACCTCTTGGCTTTGCTCTCCCCATTGCTGCGCTCATGTTTTTTTTTTTTTTTTTTTTTTTAAAGAGATGAGCTTTCCCCACCTTCCACTCCTAAAAATTATGCTGCTGGTCACAGTAGCAAGACCTTTTTCAATTTTTTTTATTATTAGGTTTTTGGAAATGTTGCTCTGCTCTGGAAAGTGAATATATAAAAATCGTGCTCTCTTGATCAGTAGATCTTATATATGTATTCAGCGTCCTACCTGTTTACTTTAGTGCCCAAAGTGTTCACTGCCTTTAATTCTTGTTAGCTCTGAGAAGTCAACACAGCTAAGAGAGTATAACATGGATTATATTCCTTCTTATGTATCATCAATAGAATTGTTAGTAAATTCTATAAAATTACAGAGGGGTTGCACAAGTGTTAGCAAGAGCATAATTTAGCACGCAGAGCCTAGTATTACCGGCAGTGATGTGCAAGAATAGGGATGAACTCAGTTTTACTTTTAGATCCCAGGTTGAATTTGCAGAGCTGGCAGTTGGGGGCAAAGGGGAGTCTTCACCTCTAAACTAAACACATTTGATCTAGAATCTTAAAAGACAATACAAATCAAACTCCATGATACCATTTTTCATAGATCCACTTTAGAGAATGGGACTGTACTTTCAGGCATTCCAATATTAAATATATTTATTTCTGTACTAATTTAACATTATTTTTAAAAAGTTTAAGTATGCTAGGTACCACTCTTTGCAAAGTACCCCAATTTTAAAGTAACAACGCTGCATGTAATTTGCAAACTGACTTTAGATGGAATTCATGATGGAGGTTAAGCCTTAATTAAGAGTTTTCAATGCTTTCCTGAATTTACTGCTCAGTGGGGAAGATGTTTCCCACATAATTCCTTCCCGATGACATAGCATTGTAAACCTGGACAAATATTAGGAGGATTTTTTTTTTGTTCTTTCCTCTGAAGCAGCAGATATAGTTCTATGCTGGAAGAGGGGCCACTGGTCCACTAATATGACAATGCCTATGATTCTCAGTTATTTTTGAGTTATTAAATAAATGATGGGCTCATGATCATGGCCATAGAGCCTATCAATCTCAGGGTGAGGTCAGAAAGGGGTGGAGTTCTAATGTTCTTTACCTGAAACACAAGCTCTGCTTTAACAATAACAGGGACCCTTTTTTAACAACTATCTTGTATTTAAACTTAGCCAGAACATTTTTTTAATGATAAAATTGGAATACAAGTATGCTTTAACTTTTTTCCAAAATGTTTAAAGCACAAAACAAATATAATTTTTGAAGATTTTTGAGCTCCTGGAATTTGAAAAAACAAAACAAAACAAAAAAGATATTTTAAATAGAGATTCACAAAAGCCTGTAATTCTGAATGTGCATTACTACTTTTGGATATTTGGGCAGGGGGGAAGGGGGCGGAAGTAGGGAACAAAGCCCATCGAAGTCAGTGGAAAACAATTATTTCAATGGGCTTTAGATCAGGCCCCAATTTACCATTTAAAAGGGGGTTTCTATGCATTGGAACATTTATACATTGAAAAAGGATTTTTAGCACTCTGGCTAAGTTTATCAGGAGCACAAGATTTTACAAAATTAAATACTCACTGAAACAATAGATCATAGCAGCTCTGAAAGCCTTAAAAAAAGAAACTAATATTGTTCCAAGAATTTCTTTAATGCAAAACACTGATATATTGGATTAAAAAAAGGTAACATTTTAAAGTGCACTTCTGTAAATAAAAGTTTTCCGCAAAACATAGCGCTGTATTCAAAGCTATAGTGATTTTAGGAGTAACATGGTAAGAAATTTCCAAATACTTTTATAAAGGTTTTTTTATTAACTCATTTAACAAAAGAAAAGAAATTAAGACTCTCACAAATGACTAAATCCTATCTTCTGCCGAAGAGAAGTAAAGAGGGCACCCTCTACCCCAAAAATCTCAAAGCAAGGTAGAGTCTCTTAACAAGGATTGAGAAGACTAGACATAGGTTCAGGAGGGTGTAGTTCGTAGGCTCAGAGGGACCTTGGGACTTGTCCAGTCTGCTAGCATTTATGCTGTTGATAGAAAAGATTGGTTTGTGGCCAAGAGAATGGATTAGGATTTAGACGCTATAGCATGAGTTCTCAGTTCTGAGACAGACTTCTTGTGTGACCTTGAGCAAGTTACTTAGTTCTTTGTGCTTTAGTTTCCCATCTGTAAATGGGGATAATACAAGTTAATTCAGAAAATGCAGAAGACCTTTGTCAAAGGACTTCAGAACATCACTGGATTATCTGTAGCCTCCATGTTGTACAGCAGGAGGAGAAGAGGGTAAACTTTCAGACATAACTGAATTTCCTTGCTCTTGAGGGCTGAATCTTTATAATAATTGAACATAATTTAGTGTATTTGGGAGCAAGACAAAAAGAGAACGTACATCAGTTATGTGCTGTGTAACAGTGCATTTCCTCCCACAAGTTACAAATCTGTGATGTGAATTGATGAAGACCTTTGCCTCTCTGAATTAGCACTTACTGTTATGTATTAGTAGGTGTCTCTGCAGAGAGAATGGGGTTCGAAACAAAGCCTTGCATTCCTCACACTGGAATGGTCTCTCTTCAGAGTGGGTCTGCAGATGAAAGACAATGGGTCAGGGGGAATGATCAAGGAAATCAGTTATTGCAATAATTGTAGCTAACCTGGCAGACTGAGTTCAGAGGGGACATCATAACAGTTCCGCATACTAGGCGACAAAGGCTTAATATAACCATCATGCTGGATTTATGTGGAACCATGCAATACAACTTTGCAGCTATTAAATAGCTGTACATCACATGCCCTTGGAATTCTGTTATGTAAGAGGTGTGAATATGCACGCACACTCATCTGTGTCTGCGTTTACACATACACACAGAGAATATCTATATTTTGAAGGAAAGCTACATGCTAGAATTTGCTGTTTCACCAAATAATACATAAAGTCCTCAAATTTAAGTGCACGTACAAAAAACATCACATGTTCTCAGTTAATTCCAGTCCACTTAGCAAACCGCTGATCTCCCTATTCTCAAGACACCAATTTAAAATTTAGCAAAATAAAATCTCTCAAATCTAGAACATATCCCTCTCTTGTCTCAGCTTCATTTGCTAATTTGAAACAGAAGCCAGAAGTATTTGTATTGAGAGCCTCGCTTACCTCAGTAAAAATTCACCATAGCTGAAACAGCCACATCAAAGTAATAAACAAGACGAAAAGCTAAGCTTGGCTGAATCTTGTAAACAAAACATCATAGCTGCTGAAGCTGATGTCTGGAGCTTGTGAAAGAATCTTCTTTTATCCTACTTTTGTAAATTTCAAATCACTTCCTCTCTTTTTTTACTGTAATGAAGTATTATCCCATTATAGCCAGTAAATGAAGCTGTACAATATGTTATCTAACCAATTTCCTATAATTTTCTGATAAAGAGAAGTTTTAAAAAATCAGTGTCTGAATATTGCATCTAGCTCACAAGGACCTTAATTGAAAGCTATTGTGCCCCAAGGGAGAGGGGAGTGACTGGAAGTGTTTTATAAAATGTAGGGATTATGGTTAATAACAAAATTATGTATATTAAACAGTCAATCTCATAGCCTCAGGGTAAACATCTATATGATACATAAGTGCACAATCTATTTTTTCCTCATGGCAGGGAAATCCATAATGCCATAAGACATTCATAGCTACTCCACAAATTGGAGGGGGTAGGGGCGGATGGCAGTGAAATTATTTATACACATCCGTTAGCCCTTTTGGATCACTCTCACATTCATTTTTAACCCAAATGTTATTTTTATGGCTAGCAACAATAAGATGTTATAAGTTCCAGAGGGGTAGCCATGTTAGTCTGTAGACAGCAAAAACGGGAGTCTTGTAGCACCTTAAAGACTAACAAATTTCTGCAGGCATAAGCTTTCGTGGGCTGCAACCATCTGACGAAGTGGGTTGCAGCCCAAGAAAACTTATGCCTGCAGAAATTTGTTAGTCTTTAAGGTGCTACAAGACTCCCGTTGTTTTTTCAAGATGTTATAGTATACTATCGGCCATCTGTAATGGACTGCAAAAACCACAGCCAGGACAATGATTAGAAAAATAAAACATCACAGGAATCTTTCATTCATAGTTACTTATTCTTTCAAACATTCCTTCATTTGTTATCAAAGAATAAAGCCTTGATACTTTACAGCTATTTATTGGTGTATGTCCACAGGAGAGAGGAGAGTGCCTTTAGACTGGATGGCTCAGATAGTGCAATGACTGAAAATGGGATACAGAGGCTTTCTCCTTTAATGCTGTAGCTCAAATCCAGCCTAAGACGCATATAGCAGAAAGGCCACTGAACCACCATCAAATGGCTGTGTAGAATAAGTTGATTGTTTCAGTCTGGTTCCTAGTGGTTCACATTGTAATTAGCATTAGTTGATACCCTTATTGGCAGTCTCAGCAGAGAGGCCAAGGATTGACTGGGCGTGAAGAGACTGAACTACCTTCTCACCTCAATAGGTGGTTCCTCCAGAACAGGGTTGAGACATATTGATGAGACACTGTGGGGAAGCTTGCAGTGCTGCTGTCTGTGCTGTACCTGTTCTGTGGATAAATAGAAGGGTTCAGTCTCCAGGGCTGTCAATCTGGCACTTTTCACGAGCACAAAAGTCACTTCCTTTTATTTCAAAACACCCTACTCTAGAATGCTTAGTACTATGGGTGCAATACCCTTCCATTGTCACTTAAAAATCCTTTGCAGCTTTTACATGTATGGCCTTTTAGCTACAGTATAGGAGCCCAACTGTATGCCTAAGCCTCATAATTGAAATGAACACCTAAATGTGTAATAGAAGCAAAAGTGCACCATGAGATGAATGTATCATTGTCATCACCACACACTTCACACAATCACATGTTTACATTGGGAGTTCTTTGGGTTTGCTACACATGCACATGGGTTCTATGGTGGGAGACTCCAGATTGGAAAACTGGCCTAGTATTTTTGTTGTCCTCACATGAAACGTGAAGGTTCAACTACCAAGGCTTTAATTGCTGTTACAAAATTGTGTCTTACTGTATATAATAAATATACAAAATGCTGTATAATAGTACACATATATATTATATTGTATACAATGCACAAATTTTCTATTTTAAGAATATGTTTAATATTTTAAGAATATGTTTACATGCAGTAGCAAACAACAATGAGCAAGAGAGAGTCTATGATGGCCACATGGGCAGCTGCCCCTAATTTGAATGTAATAGAACAGATTGCAGCTGCTCTCAGGTGAGGCAACACCTAGAGCTGACGTCCACTCAGATTAAGCTGAAGCAGCAAGCACCACGAGCTACAGTTTCCACAGTCAAAAGGAGTGTGCCCATTATCCCTATCTAATTCTTGGGGCTGCATTTACTGGTTTAGATCTTGATTCAGCAAGGTACATAAGCAACTGCCTAACACTAATAATGTGAATAGCCTCATTGACTTCAATAGGACTAGTCACATGCCTAAATAAATAGCATTTTTCATCCCTAGATCTCACAGTGCTTCACAGTTGTGTTATGAGCCTCATTTAGAAATGGGGAACAGAGGTCCGTTCAGGCTCAGCGACTTGCTCAAGAAGTCCGTGGCAGAACACAAAACTGAGTATGGGTCTTCCAAGTCCTAGGCTAATACCCTATCCACCTGCTTGAGTACACTGCTGAATCAGGACCTTGGACAAAGCACCTAATCCACTCAGTGGTTACCCAAAGCTCTTTTCTACAAAGTCAGTGGTGAGCTGAGACTTGAAATATATTGAAAATTCGGATACAGGACTGAATCCAGGTTTTTTTTAAAGTGTATCAGCACAGAAAAGGTCTATCTATACTGGGAAAATTTGTAAGCATTTTACTGCTTTACTGCAGCTCACCCAATAACGTAAAGAGAGGAAGAAATGCTTGAAAATAATTTGAATTTTGTCCTCAGTTATGAGGAAACCATCGCTTATAATTCCAGTGTTTTCAATGGCACGGAAATTAATGCTCTATAGACTTGATTCATTCAGAATCTGTGCTGGCTCAGGGTACCTCATATTGCAAAGTCTGCACAGAGGGAGGATGTGGCATCCAGGACACCTACAATTCTGATTCCACCAGGGGGTTTGCAGCTAGCCACTGGAATTCCAAAAGGGCTTGGCATCTGTTTTGGAGGGTGATGAGACCAAGGCAGCTGAACATTCCCTAAGAGGCTTTAACTAGTACGGGCCTTGTGGAATTCTATTCTCAAGCCCAGCATACACAGCTTCTTACCCTAGTGGAACCCCCACGTCAATGCGATCAGCGCAACTTTCTGTCTTTCCTGGAGTAAATATCCCGATTAGCCATCCTGCATCTTATGTCTGCTGAGTTACTACTGTTATTGGTCATGTATCTTCATATTTTATTCCCTTGCAACATCTGCAACATGTAGTCAGTGAGCAATGAAGGGGTGGGGGAAACAAAGTCAGATACTCCAGCGTACAAAAATAATTTGCACCATGCACCCACTTTCATCAAGTCTGATCTTCCATCATGAAAGGTAACAGAGTTTCTCTCCAGCACAGTTCCAACATTGCTCACCTCCTCTAAACACTACTGCCATCTTGTTCCACTGAAAGGAACTGTGCATATCAAATGACTATTTAGTTCTGTAGACTGGGCTTTTCAAAGGAGCCTAAGGGTACATCCACACCACAGAAAAGAACCCAACAAACACGGCAGCAAGTCTCAGAGCCCAGGTCAACTGATTCTAATTCACAGGGCACACATTACAGAGCTAAAAAGTAGGAGTGTAGATATTTAGGCTTGGAGTGGAGTCCAGGCTCCAAGACCCTCTTCCTTTGCAGGGTTTCAGATTCCAGGCTCCAGCCCGAATGTCAACACTGCTACTTTTAGCTCCATAGTACAAGCCTGAGTCAGTTGACCAGGCTCTGAGATTCATTACCGTGTTTTGGATTTTTTTTGGCCGTGTAAACATATCTCAAGTGAGTTAACTCCCACCTCTCAGTGAAGTTGCATGAGAGTTGGGCACCTAATTCCCTTCAGCTCCTTTGAAAAGCCCAGCCTTAAACTGCATGGTGGGGAGTGCTCTCCAAAACCTGAGACATGTTTAAAAGTATACACACACACACACAGAACTTTATTCTGACACTTCCACACAACACCAGATTAAGTATCCACTATAAATTAATCACAGAAACCAAAAAAAAAATCTTCATCAAATAAATGATACACGTAAAATTCAAAGAGGGCAAACCACTTCCATCCTGTTTTTTATTATAAATAGAATTCTGTCATATAATGCTAGCTGCACAGAAAAAGCCATAAAGGTTTTTCAAATCTGAAAATATGTTTTCTGTTACATACTGTTACCATAGCACACATCATTCTTACTGTACATTTATAACTACACTGGTTCAGTATAGTAAAGGGATTCTGAAACTGAAAAGCACCATCAGCCCATTTGGATGCACATTTACTTTCCCCCAAAGAAAGAACCAATACAGTATTCCCATTGGATCTCTCTCTCTCACTCACTCTCTCTCTCACATACACACAAAAAATCAGGAGGATGTAGATTTAAACAAACAAAACCACAAACATAATAAAAAAGCATAAATATGATGGTATGAAGTGAGATGAAGTTTTAAATTTCCATCTTAGTGGGATAACTACATTGTGAACAAGTCACTGAGTTCTCTGCCTCTTGTGAATAGTGCAGTCCTCTCAAAATATGGCAATACATATAGACTAGCATCCATTCTATCATATAGTTCGTGCCATACCTTTTGCTCAATATACATAGGGATTCACTGTGTTTTAAAGAAGGTAGGTTGCTTGGACTGAAGGGGTTGACAGTGTTGCTGTTAAGTGTAACTAAATGTACAGATCTTATATTTTTTGTTTCTCTGTGCATTTTCTTTATCCAATGGGACTAAGACACTCTCTGCATTACTTGCACACAGACTCAATAAATAGGTATTTTTGCAAAGGGTGGGAATAATGATGACAAAAACTAAAGATATTTAACAGATAATCAACTAAAAAGTTAGCATATTTCTCACAGCAAAATCTGTAATCTCGGCAAATATACGATCCAATCCTGCAAGGTTTACTCATACAAGCTTTAGTTACATGAGTAGAGCCACTGACTTAAGTAAGGGTTGCAGCATGGGCCATAATATGGCAGGCAGTTCATTCATTATTCTTGCTCAATCCTGAAGTATTTACTCAGGCAAAACTCTCTATTGGACATCAGATGATAGTTATCATCAGAAAATGTGTAGATATTCTTAGTTTTTAGTTACAGAAGTGACTGCCCAGACTGTATATTTGAGGAATTTTCATAAAATCGTATCTACTTGGTAAGGTCTTGGTTTTTTGGTTTTAAATTAATTTACACATATGAGTTATGATCATAATATATATGGCAGCTAGCCTGGTCTTTCAGCATGCGTTCTGCTTAAAAAAGAGTCATCACTGTTTCATCTTGTAAGAGGTATTCTTATTACTTTCATATGGTTTGTGGCTGAAAGTACTAGAGATGGTGCAAAGACCCTGTGCCAAATTCCCAGATGGCATATAACATGAACTGCACTGTGAAAATTTTCTAAGTATGGGCATATCAGTTTCATCAAAATGTAGGGGGGAGAAGAAGGGGTTCCAAAGACTGGACAGGAAACCAGCCAGATAATTTTTGTTACAATCTTGTAATTCTGAAGCAGCAGTCGTGGGTGCAGCCTTGCCATCGAAAATGTAACAGGCATTACAAAATTAGGACAGGCCGATTTGAGTTTAAATCGACACAAGTAGAGCATCCCTTCATGTGCACATTCTCAGGGTAGTGTTTTTTCTGATGTTTCTGTAATGTATTATTTAACACTACCAAATGCAAATAATACTTGTTTGAAAGTATCTTTTGATAAGTACAATGATTAGGAATGACTGCGTCGGCATCATTGCTCATTTTGTTCAAATGTGAGCATTCTTTTTTAAACAAAAACTGAAGACCTTTTAAATCAAATAAAAATTTGACTTGATAACATATAAAAACAAACCAGAAAAATCAAAATAGGGATTTATTCAGTGCATTTAGCAGAAGAATCATTTTTGTGTGTTTTTTTGTATTTTACTGGAATTCATTTATTATCCTGAGATATTGGTTATAACAAAGAACACTAGAAAATACATTATCCAATACTTTAATCTCATGTTTATAAGCATGCCAGAGCTTAATGATCAACCATTTAAAAGAAAAATAGCTGCATATCTGAGGCTGGCAGACCTGTAAACAACAACAGCAGAGTGCTTTACCTTCTTGTGATTCTTGTAAACATTTCTGTGGGCAAATCCCTTTCCACAAAGCTTGCATTTATAAGGTTTATCTTCACTGTGTATTATTTTGTGTGCAGTCACTTGATCAAGTCGTTTGAAGGACTTATTGCAAACCTCGCAGGTGTAGGGGCGTTTTTCTGCAGAAAATGAGTGGGGGACACTTAATCTCCTGTTTATACAGGGGGAGAAGATGAAAGGCAGAGACAGTCATCTCCTCAGAGAGATTTTTGCAATTAAGTCAACCCAATTAAGATTAAACCAATTAGAAAGACATCTAATGCCCTTTATGTTAGACAGTTAAGTCACTTCATAAAAGATGAGCGATGGTGTATCTCAAGAAATTGGCACATTCTTTGCAATAATCATTGCTAAAACTAAATTCTGATTAATTAGCTTAAATCAAAAGAGAATGACTTCAAAGAGGAAAAGCCTGTTTCCAGATTACGAATGTGAAAGAGGGCATGACAGTTTAAATGTTTTAAAAGTTAATTAACAATACACATATCATATTAGTTTCCAAATCCAAAAGTTGCTATGCAAAAGCCTTTATGCTGGAACTGGTGACTCGAACCCAAGTATTCTAGTCTCATCCAAAAGTGTCAGATATAAGCTAAAAGCCTCCGAGCTAAAGCTTATTTTAAAATAAATGTGATTGCAGTGTACTGAAACCAAGAAAGCAGATATAGTAAAAGGCTCTGCAGTTACAAAAAAAACCTGTATTTTTAAACATCAATGTATTTGACAGAACAAAGTTCGTGCCCTCATTGTGTTCACTAATATTTCTGATTACTGGGTGAAAGACCTAGAAACACCAGGTTCCAATGATCAAAAATGCTGGCAATGCCAATTCATATAATACTTCCAAACCTGCAGACACAGGATGTTGCCAGTCATGGTGACCTGCTCCACTGGATTCCAGGCAGGCTGATGTGTTAATCTGCATGGTGTGGAGTATAAACTGCTTTATTCTGACTGGGAGCTCTGTGCTGATAACTTGAGTCCATTAAAGAATTTGAATGTCTCTCCTTTTATCACTGCCCTGCCTGGGGCACACCCCAGTTCCACACCCCTTCCATTCAACCACTAGACACCGAAACCCCTACAAGCAGCAACCTTATTTTTTCCCCAGTCTCCACAGCACTGAACTCTCCCATCCCAGCTAGCATGAAGGAGAAGCTTGCAGAAGTTGCCATGAGCAAGAGATTGCACCATTAAATTTGGACCTTCCAGTGGTGTGAAGAGTGTTAGTTGGCAGTCCCAAAACACTGCAGAATCCATCAAAATGTCTATAAAAAAATAGTATAAGGCAATACATCTCGGGGACCAATTCCAGTATACAAGAAAAAACACGTTTTTTTTTTGTTTTGTTTTTTTACCTGAATGAGTTATCATATGGCGTTTTAGCTGGTTAGCTGAAATAAATTTCTTGTCACATTCCTGACACTCAAAGATCTCATGAACCTGCAAAATGAGTGTATAATGATAATTAAATATGTGTCTCAAAAAAGATCACACATCTTAGTTATACAGAACATCTCTAACAGACTGTAATTATTTCTTAGCTAGTAGCTATGTTAATACTCATGGATATATTGTGATTTCTTCCTTAATTATCCCAAGCTGAACAACAGCATCTCACAAAAATCAAATGTTCATACTTATGAACAACCATTTATCATGAAGGCAATACACAGGAATGAAGATGATGTAAGTATGTAACATCAGATTCATTATCAATCTCATCAATATGGAAACATGAAGCAAAAAATAAACACATGAGGAATACATTACAAAAATATATTTCAGTTAATTTACTTCTAGTAAGCATGGTTTTATAAACAACAAGAAGAGGTCTATGTAAGCTTGAAAGTTTCTCTCTCTCACCAACAGAAGTTGGTCCAATAAGGGATATTACCTCACCCAGCTTGTCTCTCTAACAACAAAATAGCACACATACAATAATTTTCAAAAAAAGCATAATAAATATGAAACACTATTGGAGTCCACTGCAAATAAAACAACATTTTGACACTGACTATCAAGAATATCAGATTTGTAAGATTATTTTTATTTTGTTAATCAATGGCAATCTAGATAAGGATAAGATGACTTCATACACAATTAAAGAACTAGTGCAGCGTAGACTTCACAGTCCAGAAGATTCAGATACCAAACACTGGTCTTCTCCCTAAACTAGATTAATAAATGCATTCCATGCTATGCACATAATCCCCATGGCAAAGCTTTCTAAAGGGCTCTAGCAAAGATATCAAGTGTGCACCAAACAAGATGGATCTGTCCAAGCAATGTCCAAGCAATCATCTGGGCCTGGACCTGATGCTGCACTAATGACTGAATTTTGAAGCAAATTAAGTATTTTAATTATCCAAATATGAGTTATAATACTCCTCAAGACTTCCACATACTTCCATGCCCTTCCATTTACATACTATTAAAATATAAACAGGACAAAAGTTTTATTTATCCAAAAAACCCTTATCCAAAAGTAGGTTATGCCCCTCAGTGGACACCATTTGTACTGAAACGATCCCTGAGTATCCACATAAATTCCATATTTCCTACTCCCTATTGATAAATGTGGTTTTACTGTATTCTTTTTTAGCTTCATTGATTTTTCTTCTTGGGTTGAAGTTCAGATTTGTATAATCCATAGACCTGCCACCTCCCAATGTAGTCATTTCCTCCCCAAATATTTAAGACACCTTATTTCAGGAGATGCGTGTTTGTTTTTCTTTAGACTGCTATTTAATAGATCAGAGTCCAGATTGCTCACTAATTCCATATGACCACCTGTAGGAAGCCGCTGTGGCCTCCCACGGAACCAGAGCCTGAGGAAGGATGCCCGCGCTCTGATTGGCTCAACTCACACCCTGCCCTGGAGTCTGCCCGGCAACAAAGGGCCCGGGCCGGGATAGGACAACCCGGCCAGGCCAATTGGCTGCCGCAGGGCGGAGCCCCAACAGGAAGGGGAAGTACAAAAGCCTGGCCCCTGAGCTCAGTAGGCCCCAGACTGCTGCCAGAGGCGGACGTGCTGCCCCGCCAGCAGAGGCCTAGGCCAGAGCCTAACCGCCGACGAAGAACCCCGACCCCACCTGGGCCCGGGGATTGGATAGGGCCCTCGAGAAGCTGGACTAGGCAACCCGGCCAGGACGACTGGGCCGAGTTACCCCGACCCCGAGCCCGGGGCCGTACGCTGGAACCGCCAGACTGGGCCGAGACCCCAGAGCGGCCCGAGTGGCGGGCATCCCCGGAGGCTGGGCTAGATCTGGAGGAACTGCCGGCCGCCGAGCCCCTCCCTACAGCGGGGCTGGACTTGGAGGAGCTGCCCGAGGCTGAGCCGCTCCCCACATCCAACGACCTTGAGGAGCTGCCCCCTGAAGAGGAGCTCCCCGCCTTACCCCCGGTCGACGAGGAAGGACTGACGGCGCTACCCCTGGAGGACCACCTTTGTGGCACGGAGGAGGCAGGTACTAGGGTCAGTGGGGAGGAAGTAGCCCAGGGACAGCCACGGCCTGTGGCTGAAGCCGCCTTATAGCCGGTGTGTTGCGGCGGGAGCCCTGCCGGCACAGTGGCAGCCGCTTCTGCCACTGCTAGGGCCCTGGGCTGGGACGCAGTGGAGACGGGTGGGCCTGCGTCCCCCTCCCCTTCCCCTTTGCCCTAGCCACCCCAGGAGGATTGCTCTCCTGACCCCGCCGGAAGCTGTTGCCTCCTCTGCTCACCCTGCCTAGGGGTTGGAGCAACTGACTCCTTGTTCGCTCACCCTGCCTGAGGGCCTGACCGATCTGCCTCTGCTCACCCTGCCTAGGGGTTGAAGCAATAGACTCCTTGTTCGCTCACCCTGCCTGAGGGCCTGAGTGATCTGCCTTTGCTCACCCTGCCTAAGGGTTGGAGCAACTGACTCCTGGTTCGCTCGCCCTGCCTGAGAGCCTGAGCGATCTGCCTCTGCTCACCCTGCCTAGGGGTTGGAGCCACTGACTCTTTGCTCGCCCGCCCTGACGGAGGGCCGGAGCGAGTAACTGCTGCTCACCCTGCCTAAGGGCGGACTAGTAGGACTACTCACTCGCCAAACGCGAGCTATTCCCTGTTTGTAGGAAGCCGCTGTGGCCTCCCACGGAACCAGAAACGCTTACACCACCTGATTTCAGTTTATCAACTTCTGTTATGCACAATAACCATTTGCTTTTCTACTAAAAAGGAAGTGGCGGAGTACTAGGTAATTAAACATGGAAAAATATTTCTATACATAAATAAAAGCCTTTTCTGAGTCTCGCTATATTAAGAATGACTTCACATAGGAACAGCTTAATTTAATTATTTGGTTGCTCAGCCCTAGAGAAGGTAGATGAAGAATGATTTTTAAAAAGTCACTCACAATTCTAAAAATGTGTCTATCTGACAAAGGTCTATGTACCTGTAACAAATCATATTTCTTCATTAAAAAAAGTGACTCTCAGAAATCTTCATTTGGCCTACTAAAAAGGAGAAAACTTCTTTGAATAGCTGCAGAGGTGAACCTGAGATAGATTAACTTTGCATGATACAGTTTAAAAAAGTCTAGCATCTAATAAACTTACTCACATTTAGCTGTACCTTACTCCAGTCCCATTAGAGTCAGTGGGACCACATGTGGAGTAAGGATATTACTTACTATTAGTTTGGGGGGTAATGAGTAATAGCCAACATGGTTTTTCCTTTTTAAAGATAAGTATTTTGTTTGCCTTTGTCCAGTCCTCTGGGACCTCTTCAAGACAATGGCTAATGGTTCCAAGATTGTTTCAGCTAGTTCCTTAACTACCCTCAGATGAATTTCATCAGGCCTGCCAACTTGAATACTTGTAACTTATCTAAATATTCTTTAACCTGTTCTTTCCTTATTCCAACTTGTGTTTCTTCTCCCTTGTTGTTAATATTAATTGTATTAAGTACCTGGTCACCATTAACGTTTTTTTTAGAGACGACTGAAGCAAAGTAGGCATTAAAAACCTCAGCCTTATTGATGTCATCTGTTGTTAGCTCTCCTTCCCCACTAGCTAATGGACCTACATTTTCCTTCATCTTCCTCTTGATCTAAAGTATTTATAAAACCTCTTCTTACTGCTTTTTATGTCTCTTGTACCTTAGTCTCTCATGTTGTCCCTACATGTTTGCGCTATTTCTTTGCATCGAGATAGTTTACTGTTCTGCCTTTAACATTGTCTCTTTAAGAAACTGCCAGCTCTCCTGAACTCCTTTTTTCCTTAGTTTTTCTTCCCATAGGACCTTACCTTCCAGTTCTGAGTTTGTTAAAGTCTGCTTTTTTACGTCCATTGTCCTTATTCTGCTGTTCTCACTCCTTCCTTACCTTAGGATCATGAAATCTATCATTTCATGATCACTTTCACCCAAATTGCCCTCTACATTCCTCCTTCAAGGAACCAATTCCTCCTTCTTAGTCAGAATCAAGTCTAAAATGGCTTCCTCCTTGATTACTTCTTCCACTTTCTGAAAAAAGAAGTTATCCCCGATACATTCCAAGAACTTATTGGACATTTTATGTTTTAGCATATTACTTTTCCAACAGATGTCTGGGTAGTTAAAGTCTCCCATTAGTACCAGGTCTTGTGTTTTGGAAATTTCTGTTATTTTTTCAAGAAATGATTCATCTACCTCCTCCTGCTGATTTGGTCACCAATAGAGGACCCCTGCCAAAACATTGCCCCTATATTTTTCCCTTTTATCTTCACCCAGAGACTTTCAACAGGTCTGCCTCTTGCGACCTTTTGGAGTAGATATTCTTGATGCATAATGTAACTCCTCCTCCCTTTTTATTCCCTGTCTCTCCTTCCTAAACAAGTTATACCCCTCTATACCAATAGTTCGGTCATGAGATTTATCCCACCCAATCTAAGCGATGCCAAATCAGTTTTAACCCCCTTCTATTTCTGGGTTACTTGGGAGCCAGTAACACTCACCTGTGTGCAAGGGCACCTAAGGCTGTTAACAACAAAGGAGATTCTGAGTATCCCAGCGGTGATGTAGGATAGGTGGGAATCGTCTATCCACCCCCCTGATGCAGTCCCTTTACTTTTAAAGGAATTTAAACCTGGTGGTGCCTCCACCTGGCTGGCCCCTGCACACTCTTAATAGCGGGCCTTGGGAGCTTCCAGGACTAAACCTAGTCTGATAATAATAATAATAATAATAATAATCTGAGACATAGGTCTAACTTAACAATTGCAATTATGCAAACTAAACATCCAATATACTTAAATTAGAGTTAACACAACTTTACTTAACAAATTAAAGAAATATGGCATAACAGACTGAAATTAAACATCACTATTATGTTAAAGCCACAGGGCAGTTGAATAAATCAATTATTAAAAATAGTATACAGCAACAAATGAAACTTGTCTAAACTTGCATTTACACTGCCACTGTTTACCCCACCTGCAGAGTGTACACTCCCCGAGAGTTCAGAGCCCTAACCCCTTGCTTGTGTGGGCGCGCTTGAAGATCTGAAGAAGACAGCACTCTGTGGGTTCAGTGTACCAGTTCAGCCCAGTTGTCACGCTGGAGATTTGGAGTTGGCTCAACCAAATGTCTGCAGTCCTGGCCCTGCTTGAAGGGACTTTCTCTCTACCTCTTCTCAGGTCCAGTCAAAGTCTCTCTGCAGTGCCCCTTCCTTTACATGTCCAGCCACAAACAACGGGGGGAGGGGCGCACTCACACTACCTTCACTGCAGGCCCACCTCAGGCAGCTCCAGGCTCAGTCCCTGCCCTGGCTTGGGCAGTGCCACCAACCTCCGAAGCTCCCTGCTCGATCAGGCTCCAGCAGGCTCTTAGCAGCAGCTTTGGGACTCCAGCAGCAGCAGTCAGCCAGCAGCTTCCAGCCTCAGCTGCACTCCACCCTAGCACCAAAATGGAGTCCCCCACATGCTTTTCTCTGACTCCATGGAAGGGGAAGAGTCTCTCTCCTTTTTCCCCAAGGCATCATGGGGGTTGTAGCCTCCCAGAATCTTCCCAACTGTAAAACTCCCAATTAAGTCCCAAGGCCCTTGAAGTACAGGGTGCCTACACAGTCATAATTTATCTTATGGACTAATACTTCCAGTTCTTCCTCTTTCTTTCCAATACTCCTTGCATTTGTGCATAGACATCTAAGATGTTGGGCAGATCCCTCCATTGTTTTCCATCTTCTTTTTCCTATTACTCTATTGTTATTTTCCATATGTGACAAGCTTGACTGTGGTTCTAGCGATGAATAGGCATTCAGTCAATCTGCCATTAGTGTCACTGGCAAAGCTTGTCAATGGGTGCTTTGGCTGGCAGGGTATGTGGGGATTTAACTATTGGGACAAAGCAATGATGATATCTATAAACCTAACAATGACATGCCTACAAAAGTGGGACATTCCTGGCTTGCAGGGTCACATGACCACCTTAATATGCAATGCTTTGTAGGTACCATGCTAAAATAAAACAGGATACAGTTTGATCAGGTTTGAGAAGGCCTGGTAGAATTTGTAAGCCTTTTCCATGACAAAGTACAGGAGAACATCAATACCAGCAAGCAAAGTAACAAATCACAAAATACTAATACAAGGGATTACCACTCCCTCTGCAAAGTCTTATTTTAATTGATACCATCTACATCCTCTCTGGATTTATGTTATAACTAGGACATTATTAAATACTTATAGTTAATCTGATAAACATTACAACATAGATTTTTGTAAAAACAGGATCTCTAGGGTTTTGGTGATTTATCAAATTAATCTTGCAGGGTCTCCCTTTGGCTATAATGGATTCAGAGACTCATAGTCATAACCCACCTGTATTTCTATACTAACTCCATTATTTTCAGGATATTAATGCTGTCTGTGCTGATTATTAAAGATTACACTATTTCAATTTATGCACAAAAATGATTTTCTTTGGTAAGTGGCATTATTTATACTAACCAAATAACTGAAAAAAACTGCATACAATACCTTGAAGATTGTGATATTATTTTCAAAAAGGGTGGTAAGAAAAAGCTTGTTTGCATTTTGTGCATAGTAAGAGAGATTCACAGATTTACTTTAATGGCTAAAATACATTCAGAATCCTTGTGAAATGCAGATAAAAAAGAGCAGGCAATATTGTTTTAACTTGGGAATGTGAAAATGACACACGTGAAATTTTATATTTGGTAAAAGATACATTAGAATGAAACCAGGATTTTTGGTTTCATTTACTGTGGTTACAAAAATAAATACCCATAATCAAAGAAAAGGCACTGCTTTTGTAACCATGAAAAAGACTACCCAATAGTTTGTATTACAGGAGCTCTCAAGTGACTCATGCTCCATGGCCTTACATCTTGGAGAAGTCAAAGCCTGCTGTGGGTCAACTTTCATCTTACTGACCTTTCGATGCTCTTGAAGATTTGTTGCTGAGGAACACTTCTTATTGCACACAGAGCACATCAGCTTCTTCCTAGAATTTCCTAGAACAGAAACAAAATACATCTTAACAAGAAACATCTTAAAAAGGAAGTGCAAAGAAAGAAACCAAATGTTTCCACTGTGTGTGAGATTCTTCACAGGTCATTTGATTGGCAGAAAATTTTACATTTGTAACCCATCTTCATGGTATTGGGTTACAGAGTTCTCTGTAGGTGTCCTATAAGCTGTTCCCCCCCCCCCCCCCCCAATAGAATGTAAATCAAGAAAGGTTTCACTTTTTTGTGTTTGTTTTTAAGAAAAGAATGTGATAAAATTGAAGTATCATCTAATACCAATCTTTATGTCACCACTAAATAACTTATTCAGAAGCCAAAACAATTATCATCCACAAAAACTTCATGTTACAGGTTAAGCAGCCTAATGAATGTTTGGAATCAGTGAAACGATGAGAAATAAAATACCTATTGATGTCAACACCAAAAGTTCCATTTTCTGTACTGAGAGCAGGGCCTAAACACTAAGTATTCTACCCTACTAGGTATGCAGTAAGAAATAGAATCACATTAACATTTTCTTAACTGAAAAAGATAGGGCATTTGTAACAGAACTGCATCATGAATACAAATCTAATCTATCGTGTAAAATCATAAACCCAGTTAAAGGTCAGCTACCAGATGTATTTTCCTTCCTTTTTCACAGTTGATTTAAAAAGTGACAGAGCGTTTAATTAGGTTTGTCTATTAATTACCATGGCTTCAAGTTCATTTGAGTACTGCACAAAGCTGTTTTAATACAGAGCACAATTACTTACAAACTTAGTTCTTTGTTTATAACCAAAGGCCCACGTGATGTATCTCCTGACATATAGCCAAGAATTTTCACATTAGACTAAAAAAGAAAAGGCACAACACTAAACAGGAGTCAAAATGGTATTTCTTGAAAGAGCAAGGAAGCATAGTTCAGAAATTAACACATCAGATGATTTCCAGCTCAAGATTTTTCCAGGCTTCATGTGTCTCATCTTCTCCAGAAGATTGCACATTCATATTTCTTTTAAATTATTTGTTTTTCCAATTTTCTTTTTTTAGAATATTTTATAAATAAACAATTAAATCAGATTTTGAATTGGATCTGATCTTTATCCTCCCTGAAAATTGTTAAAACAAATCAGTTTAACAAGAATAATAAATACTCCCCTCATCCACTTATTTATTCATTCAAATATTTAAAATACACGAGTGCTCTGTGCACCTATCCTATAAATTAAAAATTACAACATAAAAATAAACAAAGGACTGCCCATAAATATACTCCACCTCAACCCACAGCCTCTTTGCAGCCTTAACAATGAGGGAATTAAGATGGGCTTTAGTGTGCTCAGAAGGTTAACAAATCTGGACTCACATCCCAAGAACGCCTCACAGAGAATGCCCAGACAGCAGCTCTGTCTTGCTTATATTGAGGGACCTCCAGTTTCAGCAACCCTGCTGTTCTCAACTGTGAAACATGGCATATGCATGTTTACAAACCATTTTGTCTTATTGCCATTTTGTCCCGTCCTTGTCTCTCCCACCTCCATCATATACAGTATGCTCCCATGCCCCACCCTTTACTGTATATATTTACTCTGCTTCCCTCATTAACTTCTTTTTGTATATTTTACTTCTTCTCTTCCAACTTCTCCTGGCTCCAAGTCCTCTCTTATTTCTTATTATTATTATTATTATTATTATTCTGATTTATGTGTTTTGTCATCATCCTTCTATTCTTTCATTTTCTCTCTTCTTCCATCACTTCTAGGTCTGTCTTATGCTTTTTCCCCATCTCCAAATATCTTTTCATACTCTTCCTCTTCACACAAGCCTCTTGTCGCCCTCTTCCCCCACTCCTGCCAGGGCCTGGACAAAAGTTAAGATCTTTTTCCTGGCAGCAATTGCTTTCACTCCCACTGCAGCTGCAATCTGCTAGCTTCTTAGCTCTAAGTAGGAACAGAGAGGACTTCCATCTTTAAAACTCTCCTTTCTCATGTGGCCTATAAAACAGTTGACAACAGTTAGGCTGCTGATGTGCTGAGACCACAGCCTATCATGCTGACCAATACTGTCTCGTTGTTTCTGTATCCATCTGTTGTCTCATCTTATATTTATATTACAAGCTCCTTCGGGTGCTTGACCTGTATTTATACAACAACTAATAAAATGATGTCCTGGTCCACAACTACAGCAGCTAGCTCCTACAGCAATCATCATAATTTCCTGGTAATCAGTTGAAGTGACTGGCAAGTGAAAGAGCTAAGAACTGGCTGTTGGAGATGTTGCTGTGGGAGACGCACAAAGTAAAACTAATAAGAAGGAAAGTGGGTGGCTTTGGAGAGGATCGAACATCATAGAAAAAGGGACAAAAGAATAAAATCATCCCGGACACCCAGACTGTTCCTCCACAATAATCCCCACAAACATGAGTATCTAATCTCTCAGTGCACCTTATTCTGAGATGATCAGTAAATCACAATCTACTCTTGTACTCTCTTTGCTTTTTGTTGGAAGAAAGGCAGAGGTGTACTTGGCCTACGTGCAATGAAATATCATCCTTACTGTATTTCAGTTTCAACTGATAATATAAAATACTGAGTGATAAAGAAGAAAAGACTATTTACTCAAACATGAAAATTGTAATTATTATTATTTTAATACATTATTTATCTGGCTGAAATACAGATATAGTTTCAGTACTGTATGAAAATATATAGCTAAAACAGGCTCAAATGAACCACAGTCTCCGGTAACTGGAACCTTCCATAGCCTCTGGGGACTACCTTTAACAAAACATGTCTTAATCCTCAATGTTTCAGTCTGCAGAAGATTGATTAGGATAAAACTAAAGAAGTTTAACTAGAAAATAAAGTCTGCATATATCACAGCCATATACCACAAACCTGTAGTTAAGAAGGAAAGTCTACAGTGTACTATTATTTTCCAGATCATCTTTCTTACTCTACAGTTTTATTTTAAAATTGACAATCATGTTGTCAGTAAACATTTTGCACAATGCTCTATATGCAGGAATGAATGAAGTTAACAGCATGCTGTAAATATTAATGCATACAATTTCAAGTGCCTTGAATACTCAATTTACCCAATTTTCTTAAAAAGTCATTCTAGCCTAGATCCTCAAATGTATTTGGACCCCTAAATACTTCTGAGGATCTGGAGCTCTGCCACAAGGGCTAGTGAAAATGAAAGTGAAATAATCTTTAGAAAAAGCTGTTCATGTACATCCAGCAGATTGCCCTTGTATTACATCCTGTACATATCTTCCTTCAATATGCTCAGTAATCCTTATTTTTAATTTGTAACCAATAGGGAATTGCTTCATTTCACTTTTGCACTGTTAGGAACAACTCCTTCAAAATATTTTCATGCAACCATTATTAAGAGAAATATCTAGTTCCTTATATCAGAGGATTAGTGAGATTTTTTGAGGACTAAGTGGAAATGGAGAGTTACTAATTTTTCTCTGAGAGATATTGGGGGACACAGATCCGTGTACACAAAGCAAATTTTGCATGGAGAAGGAGAAGCCCAGGGAACTCCTTTCCTGCTCTTACCTTCCTCCTTGGAGGTTTGGGGCAGTGAAATAATCTACTGTTGCTCCTCACCAGTAGCAGATTACTTTCCTTTTGGCACTTTTAGCACTTGTGCTTTCCAGTATTGTGGAGGGACAGAATCAAGGGTCTGCCCACTCCATACCCACCAAAGCAGGAAGAAAAGTAATAGCCCCATGGTGACTGCTTCCCACCATGCCTGAAGTGGTAAAGCACAGAGGCCATGGAAAAGAGTTTTGGTGAAGTCTTTTATGCCTGCATGACTGCGTAAGACTGGCCCTAACTATGCAATGCCAGTAGAAAATGGATGGCTCTGCTCTCCCTGAGCAGCTGCTGTCCGCTTACACCCTTTTCCCTTTACGCAGGGGATTTGCTTAGTGTTCTTTTAATCTCTATCTCTGGCCCTTCTGGCAACAAACAAATAGGTATCTCTCACTGGCTAACTCACCCCTGGTTTCTCTTAAGGATCCGGCATGTTCTTCCTGTACATACCTCGTCTCTGTCATTGTTTCCTTTCCTGTTTGCTCCTTCCTAACAGTTTCCTTTGATTTAACTCCATGCAGTCAGACAGAATAGTATCAAGCAGGTAAACTGAGTACTTATAATATGCATACAAAATAACACAGCTATCTCCCTGGTTCTCCAACATCCAAGGATCGCATTAACCTTTTTTGCTACATCATCACACTGGAAGATCATGTGGAGATGCTTTTTCACTATGACCATATCTTTTGGAGAGTCACTGCTCTCCAGGATACAGTCCAGCCTGGCATGCATTCTTTGCTCCTAGATATATGGTCTTACATTTTGCTGTATTACAAGAAAATTTGTTTAAATGGGTCCAGCTTGGCAAATGACCCAGATTGCTCTGAACAACTGCCCTGTTCCCATCATTATTTACCGCCCTGCCAATCTTTATGTCATCTGCGATTTACATCAATGATTTTTATGTATTTCCAGATCATTGATGAACATATTCAATAGTGTTGAACCTATACCGATCCCCAGAGAGCCCCAGCAGAAACAACTCCATTCGAAGATGATTCTTCATTGACAACTACTTTTTTAGATCTGTCAGTTAGGCACTTTTTAATCCATTTAAGATGTGCTTTACTGATATCATATAGTGTTATTTTTTAAATCAAAATGCCATAAGGTACTAAGTCCAATGCCTTACAAAAGTCTAAGTATATTACATCTATGCTGTTACCTTTATCAACCAAATTTGGAATGATATCAAAAAGTGAAATCTGGTTTGCCTGATAAGACCCATTTTCCATACAACCATACTGATCGGTGTTAATTATATTCTCATCCTTTAATTCTTTATTAATTGAATCCTGTGTCAGTTTAGCATTATTTTGTCCACGATTCTTGCTGGGCTAACTGACTTACAATTACCCTGGTCACCTGCCCTGCTTTTATCAATACTGGCACAACATTAGCACTCTTCTAATCTTCTGGAATTGTCCTGGTATCCCAAGATTTATTAAAAAATTAACATCAGTAAGCCAGACATCTTCTTAGTCATCCTTTTTAGGATTTTTGAACGCAAGTTATATGGGTCTGCTAATTTTAAAATATCTATCCTAGTAAATGCTGTCTAACATATTCCTGAGTTACTAATGGATATAAAAGTAGTTCATCATCCTCATGAGATATGAGTACATCACCCTGCTTCTTTCCAAATACAGAACAGACATATTATTGAACAATTCTGCCTTTTGTCCATCATTTTTAACAATTTTGGCATCTTCTTCTATTAATGTCCATTTACCATTGTTAGGATTTCTTTTGTTCCTGATATACTTAGTTATATACACAGCCTCAGGAAGAAGTGGGAAGGTTACATTATTTTTACTCCGATCAACACATTATAGAAATAGGATATGCAACTAAATGAAAATATAACAAGGATACCATTTAATCAATTTAAAATGGAATGAAAGATGGTTCTTGCTTTGGTTTGTGAATAAAAAGTTGTTAGGCAACAGAACAGCAATTCTGTTAAAATCTCATATTCAATCATTTCTTACCAGTGTGAACATTTTCCTTGTGCTTTTTCAGAGCATCCTTACTCTTGAACCTCTTCCCACAGCTATCAGCCTTGCATATGAATCTAGCATCCCCTCTGCATGCCTCTTTGTGCTGCTCATAACTATATTGGAGAACCAGCAAAGGAAAAACAATATATGAAGACATAGCTACAGAACTCAGACTCATAGCAAGCACTCTGAGCTTAAACACATGCCATAGCAGAGTTCCAAGGCCGCTTCATGCATTACTTACAGCTGGTAGGAATGAAAGCATTTCACTTCTTTCACTGTTAGGATTCACATAAACTAACAAGCTTGAAAGCAAACATGCAAAGGGAGGCCAGCAATGATATGACAGCAGTCCAGTAACTCAGACACAAAACCTCAACTCGGAGCTGAAAGACGTATTGCAAACAGAACACTGAAAACTTCTCAAAGTGTCTCCTGGATTGACATTCTCTGTACATTGAAGGACGCTAGGGGAAAAGATAAAACAAAATATAAGGCAAATATTCTCTGAACAACAATTTAACTGTAACAATTAGAAAACATAGGCCCAATATTGCAAACACACAAGTAACTTTACAAATTTTAAGTTCAGTGGGACTACTCACATGCATAAGTATTAGAGAGACAAAGTGGATGAGGTAATATCTTTTATTGGACCAACTTCTGTTAGTGATAGAGACCAGCTTTCGAGCTTACATGGAGCTCTTCCTCAGGTCTGGGGAGAATATATTCAGAGTGTCACAGTTAAATACAAGGTAGAACAGACTGTTTAGCATAAGTAGTTAACACTTATTTCAAGGAATCATTCAGGGTGAAGTGGCCCAGTGACATCCCTCCAATCCTAGGAGGTAAAGGAAGGTGGGAGGAAGGCACCTTTAGAGTATGCTAGAGTTGTTATTGGGTTACAGATTGTTGTAATAAGCCATAAATCTAGTGTGTCTATATTCAGGCCTTGATATTTAGTGACTAGCAAAGTTATGAATTTAAGCTCCCAGGTTCATCTTTTGGAGTTTCCACCTTGTATTTAGCTGTGATACTCTGATTACCTTTCCTAGACCTTAAGAAGAACTCTATATAAACCCAAAAGCTTGTCTCTCTCATCAACTGAGGTTAGTCCAATAAAAAATTTTACTTCACCCACCTTGTCTCTCTAATATCCAGAAACAGATACAGTGACAACACCACTGCATGCATACATATTTGCGATTTGGGGCTATATAGTACAATATTGAAAGGCTTTCTCAATTACCGATGCACTTTTCTTTTTCTCCCCCAGGTGCTGTTAATCTATATAATAAGATTCCACAATTGTCACTCTGAAGCCTAGAATGTCTGTTGAAATCAATGTTAAGCATTTTTCAATGGAAAGCGTTACAAGCATGGTTGAGAGCTCTTTTTATTTAGAAAAGGATGTTCAATCAGGTTTACCACGTTCAATCATCACTGAGATTCACAGTTTGTTACCATCCAATTTTTAAGTTCTTAGCCATTTTTCAAAACACACTTTACAAATTACACCCACATGACAGCAGAGGCTTCCATCCAGTTTTTAATAAATTTAACTAGTTACAAACCAAATGCCAAATTATAGTTTAGAAGGACGACAGTTCATTTTCGCTTGAAAACATTTCTCTACAAAATACTACTCCAGAAAAATCACATTATTCATAAGAGCACACAGAGCATTTGCTTGTAAGAGATAACCATTTAAGGGATGATTATGATATTATTTATATGAAAACAACAGATCTATGTATTATAGAAATAGTTCAATGCAGCTATGTAATATTATTTTATTCTTTTCCAATACGAAAGAGTTAGATTAAATGGGGTACCCTCTATAACTAAATCTACTGTGAAAAAATGGTACATCCATTTAATCTACAATTTGATTTACTACACGCATAGGGTATTAGAAGAAAACCAGAGGATAATATCAATTCGATTAGGAAAGTTTCATGTAAAGTATACGGTACATGACTTTAAAGGATAAAATATACACAATAATGGGCAGAACTCAAAATCATTTGCTTTTAAATCTTGCCTCTTTTTAATGTTTCAATTTATTTTTTGTTCTGCCCGCAAAACTTCAATTAAATCAACATGAAGTGGTTTTTATTCCTCTTTCTTTGTCCTTTTACATCTTCATCTCCCTATTTCAAATTCCACAATAGCATCCATTGGAAATAGCTGAGATGCCATCTGTTTCCATGAATCTTCTAGATAAAAATAGTCCACTGATGTAGACCAAGTTCCAATATTGCACAATAGCTCTGATATGTTATACAATGCATGAATTACACAGCTTATTTCTCCATTCTGCCTTCTTAAAGGCACGAATTACTTAAACATAAATGGCATGACAGCAATTCAAACTACAGTCTCTAAGAAGTACAGCAAGTCAACATATTCAGAAATTAATGTACTGGGTAAAGTATGAAAGGCTAATTCAATTACTAAAGGCAGTGAAATTTAGTGCAACCCCAGCCTCTTAAATCACTATTGGAAAAGAGGCATGAAGCTGCAGGCAACGGAAACTGTAGTTAATGATGTGACTAAGCTTACTGATTGGTTTAAAGGGATATAGAAAGCATTCTTGTTTGTACGCACTGTCTTTGTAAGGCTTGTTTAACTGGGAATTTCTTTCCACAGTTCCTGCATTTAAACTCCTTTTCCTCACTAGGTTTTTGGTGCAGCGTCTGAAGGTGTTCAGCTAGGATTTCCTGACTGGCAAAACTGGATTCACAGTTTGGACATGTGTGGTCCTCTTTGCAGCTGAGAGAATCTATATAATTGGGGGATGGGGAGGAAAAAAAAAAAATCACATATTAGTAGAGGTATCATTTGTAAGCTATTATATTTCTGATTACTTTAAAAGTGAGGTCCTACTCTGAAAAGAGACTATGTAAAATGGCATAATAGAATTCATCAAGATCAGTGGCTCCATTTTTTCTTCAATGGAGTATCAATAACAAAACCAAGGACAAGAAAAAAGTTACTTTTTCTAAATGCCAACAATGCAAACAAACTGGATTCCTTCCTTCGTGGTGCATCATCATATCAATCAATGTTCTGCAGGCCAAATTCTGCCTTCAGTCACACCTATGCAACCTCATTCCCTTCAGTGTGGATGTACAGATTATTGAAATTTGTTGATGATCAACAATAAAGAACAGAATCCAGCTTACTCTCCCACTGCCATGCTGCCTTTACTAAGAGGAGTAAAAATTAACATAAATGTCGAGCCCCAATTCATCAATGCGCTACACTCTTTTGGCATTTTCAGCAGTGTACCATTCTGATCTAGTAGGTTTACAATCATTTTGCACTCTTTTTCAATGGAGGTAAATGACTACACAGGCACAAGGGAGCAGAGAACAGGGCCCTCAGTTTTGTCACACAAATGAGTAAAATATATATATATACAGACATCGTCAGTTTCTTACTAGTCAGAAGTTTTTGTTCCCCTATATTGTTTTTAAACACAAAGCTACATTTGTTATCTGTACCTTTCACACCAACTTGTTGTAGTTCTTTATTGTTGTTGCTACTATTATTATTATTATTATTGTCTTCATCTTCTTGGTTAAGGATCACTTCTTCCTCCTCTTCCTCTGCTTCTTCCATGTCACTGTCAAGGTAGCCGATCAGCAGCTCTGTATCCGTTTCAATATCCTCAACCGCCAGATAGAAAATGTTTTCCCCTTCCTATTGCAATGAGTAAGTACATGCAATGAATCACCATGACAGAAAAATAAAAACCTAAAGCCAGGTCCTGGATCCTACTGGCACAAAGTTGTCACAAAGTCATCTTAGCTAGCTACTGGAGGATTCAGGTAACAGAGTTGATTCCCCAGGTGGCAATGAGCTGGCATGACCCTTCTTAGCCTTCTCTTCTGGTGCAGGGTGTGTGGATTAAGTGTCCTTGCACTTAGGTGAGGCTTGGATGCTGGAACACTCTCTGGAGATTACATAACCTGTGCTAAGGGGCAGGCTTAGGATAAGGGTGCCCTCCTCTTCCATCAAGAACTTTAGAGTTGGAAAGGAAAGCATTAAAAAATTAGGAAGTGCCAAATGGAAGTACCTCATGCAATCTAAACTATGACCCCCTGTATGTCTGTATGCATTATAATACTGCCTTCAGTTACATAGTGCTTTTTTCCACAGGAACCCAATCTTCTTTTTTAATAGACTTTGTACTCTGATCATAAACTTAATCATAGATTTACACTCAATAGGCAAACACATAATACACATTTTCACACACCAAGAAAGAAGGTCAAATCCTCAACCAGTGTAAATTATTGTAGCTATGCAGATTCATACCAACTGAAGTTCTAGCCCAGGTACTGTACAAAAATATATACCAGCTAATTAAAAAAAGCTCTAAAATCATCTCCAGAAGCATCTGGAATGAACAAGTAAGCTTCCAAATGGATACATGAGCTAACTACTTTGCGTCTCACAATGTTTATTTAACCAAAGCTAACAAAAAAAACCTAACCCCATTTAACAAAAGCAGCTGTCTCCTCATAAGCTGATCTACGAGGCTACCTTTTCTGCTGTACATAAGCCAAGTTCTTTGGGTGCTATCCACAGCAACTAAAGAAGACTCATGTTTACCTAATGAAGACTTCCAAGTACTATCATAAATCTTAACGCTTATCTGATTAACATCCGGTAAAGTTAACTGAACCTTCTTTACAGTATATCTAGACATATATATTGTAGCAAGCTTCATAACACAAGGAAAAGATTATGATTTTTAACTTTGTAATATGCGAAGATTAATTTAAACTGTCAGCAGGGATATAGTATTTCTAATACTTCAGAAGATCTATAATATGTTAAAAAAAGAATTTTCATACAACAGTGAAAACTATTTAATTCAATAAACTTTGATGGAAGCAACAGTTTTCAAGGCCCAACCTCGTTTTTTGTCCTTATATCAGTGAAGGTGTTTGAAAAGAAATCTAATTATTTTTTTCTAAACATTTTTTTCCCCAAGATCTGTATTTCAAAAGCAATCCATTTACCATCCTAACTCCTGCCTAGCTCTAGGAGGTGCTGCTTTTTATAGGACACTGTCATGTGCTTCAGAGAACTTTAATATACTACAATGTTAATTTTAAAAAAATAAAATCAGTAACTTGGATTTGAAATAAGGTAAAAGGGCTCTTCTCCACCCATTGTCGGCACAGACAGGATGCAAACTGTCAGACAGTGCCTTTATATCATTGTCCAGCACAGCCCAACTCATTCTAAAAGCAAGGCAATTCTATACATGTCTATGGAATGTAACAGCTGTTTCTACTAGGGGAAAAAATCATTTGATTTGAAATGCAAAACACAAAAACAAAAAAAACCCCAACAAATTGAAATATATAATTTCTAATTTGCTGACACACCCCTAACACCAAGCATCTAACACACTCATATGTAGGGTCTGGTATTATGCCTTTAAAGACTTTATTCCCACTGGAGTTTACTAAACATACAAATACTGTGGACTTCAAGATATATGTTAAACTTCACCACACAATCACAGTAACTTCCTCCCTCCTTTGCGAGGGCAGGGACTCGGGGCCTGATTTTTAAAGATATTTAGGCATCTAGTGATGCAAATAGGTGCCAACTGGGAAATTCAAAAGCACCCAGATGCCTAATTCCCATTGAAATAAATCATTAGGCACCTACGTGGTTTTGAAAATCCTACTAGGCACCTATCTCTGCATCTTTAGTCACCTACATACATTAGAAAATTTGGCCTTTGTCTATCTCTAAAACAACTAGCACTCTATGTGCTAGACAAATAATTATTAGTACAAATAAAGATACATAAAATGGGGACTTATTCTGCAGCTGCTCCATATGAAAAATGTACAGAAAAGTTAAGGGGCCAAGCAAGAACAAGCCCATTATTATGAAAAATTATGTAATAATGTAAACTTACACATAGGAATAGAGGAATTGCTACATTGGTTCAGACTAATGGCCCATCTAATTCAGGGTCCTCTCTCCAACAGTGGCTAGTAGCAGCTGTTTCAAAGAAAGTTGAAAGAAATCCCACAGGAGTATATTATAGAATAATGGTCCCCAAAGAAAGTTTGTTCCTAACCCCCTTTTTTTTAAAGGTTATCTTATGACCTATGACCTGAGAGTTTATATCCTTTCCACCAACAAATGGGGTTTAGAAAGAAATTTCCCATGTTGGAAAGTTATGGATGGGGTTTCTTGCATCTGGTTTTGATTACTGTCTAGGGCATGATACTAGACTAAAGGGAATATTTGTTTGAGCCAGTATGGTAATTGTTATCTTACACCTACACTTTCAATGCTGTACTTCACCGTAGTTTTTAGAGCTACCCTCTGTGACTATCTGAGGTGAGAATGATTCTGCTGCTGCATGTTCTGTATTATAGAAGATCTCTCCTTGCTACAGCCTTAGCTAATGAAAGTCTTTTACTCAAGCAGAAGAGGTTCATGCTTTAAGACCCAGAAGTCCCAAGTTCCATCTGCACTGCTGATGACCCATGCAAGGTGCCATGCTTTATCTTCTCAGATACACTATTTGCCTGTAGATTTCTGGGTGACTGCTTTGAATTCCTTCTTTTCTACCCATCTTTGGAATCCCTCACTTATAAATTGCACCCACTCTTTAAAGTCATATCCATGTTCACTTCAGGCATACCAATCCTTCCTAACAAAGAAGATTGGGGAGATTATGCTGCTTTTTGCAGTCATATATTTCAAAGTATGTTGACCAACATTCTAATAATAAAGCAAATATTAATGCACATGCCAGTCTCTATTCCCAGGACTTGCCATGGGTGAGCTGATCTACTTTTTCCTCCTCCTAAGAAGAGAGCATGTAATATTTAATTTTCACTGTTTGAAACAAAAATGAGGATGAGCCAAAACCATGAAGGTTAGCTCTGACTTTGGATCTAAATCCAAACTCCCCTCAAAATTCAGGGATGTTTGGATTTGCTGTTCCAGTTTTTATTAATCTCTGATTAAAACATTATTTAATTTTATTTAAGAAATGCTGACTTACTAAGACATAAAAAGTACATGGAGGCTGCAACACATATATGAAGTTCAAACCTATGAACAAACATTCACTGCCACAGGAAACCACTGAGGTCAACAATTTAACAAGCCTTAAACAGCATTAGATCGTCATGAGCTCAATCCTGCAAGGTGCTGAGCATCTTCTGGAGGTACTCAGTGCCCTCCTCCAGTTCCCATTGAAATCAATGGGGACTGGGGGTTCTAGCTCCTCCACAATATACTCAGAACCTTGCAGAACTGAGTCTTTTAGGTTGGATCCAGTCCCTACTGAAATCAATGGAAAGACTTCCAGTGACATCAGTGGCAGTTATAGTTTCTGTTCATTCAAGGCTTGATCTATTTGAAGCGACAGGAGGGATGATCCAGTCACCTTGATGCTTTGGCTGACAAAATGTGTCACAGTCTATCAAGGACTTGGCTCCCAGAGAACAAGAACAACAACATAAGACACTTTGGCTCTAATCTAGCAAAGAAATTCAACATATGCCTATCATTAATCACAAGAGTAGCCCCATTTACTTCATTAAGACTGCCCATTTTCTTAGTTAGACATATTCTTATGCAACAGGGCTTTAATTCCAAAGAGTAAATGTTACAGTCTCCTTGCACTCCCACTTCAAAATTACTCCCATAACGGACCATGAGTGTCACTGTTAAAAAGTCAGCATTTATCATAAAGTACTACCCAGTTGGTACCTGAGATAGCACAGTTTTTCTAAATACTTGAGAGAGGAAATGACTGTGGTAACTGTTATATTGATTGGCAAATGTTCAATTTTTAATTTCTACCTAGTAACACTGTTAACCTCAGCAAGCAAAACTATTAACCAGCAACTAGACAGACAGTCAGCATAAGTTACATTGACAATCACCTCAAAACTTCTCTAAGAACCACAGTGCTTTAGTGTTTTTCAGGCTCATACTCATTAAGTTTGAATTAAACTCCTATTGATTTCATACTAAATTGATAATGCAGCTATAGTTTGAAAAACCTGTTGGGAGAAAATAGCTATTTCACTCTTCCAAAACTGCCCATGTTGTGTGCTTCTTTTTGTGAGTAACACAGTATCTGAAAAACACTAAACATGCTGTGTACTCAACAACTGATAAATGTGTATGACCTTGGAATTAAATAATTCAGTCTTTTCCCCTAAAATAATAATAAAAAATGCATCAACCAGCCATTCTAATTCTGCCCTCTGAGCATCCAGGGTGTTAACAACTGTGTTCATTTTATTACTTATATTGCATAACAAGTTAATCTCGCTTTTGTAGTTTTTAAGACACTAGTAGATTTCAGATTTTCACAAAACTGTCCTGTAATATGTAAATTTATTAAGCAGCTTATCAGTTTGTCCTTGCTTTCCTTTTGTTTTCCCAACCCCCCGTGCCTTCACTCTTGCCTGTTATGCTGAGATAGACCCATTGTACTATATTTATTACAGTGTTGACTGATTCTCAAATACTAATCTTCCAGTTTTACATTTGTTAAGTATGGCTTTAAACTACTCTACTGCGTCACAGTAAATACCTTCTTTCACATTAACCTTTGCCATTTCATTATTCTAACTCAGAGTTTGCTGAGTTAGTCCAGACCACCACAATGTCTGGTTGTTAATGAACAAAGTATCCGAATTTAAAGCTCTGGTTGGCTAGGATTCTATTTATAAAATAGTTTTGACATTAACAACAAAGTGGCTTTCATTGCACAAAGTGGCTTTCATTGTAGTATACAGCCGAGATAGTTTCACAAAATGACAATTGGCAAACAGATAAATGTATGTACACAGCATTAAGAATATTGAAAATATAATACTCTTCCAGACCAATTTAAAACAAAACAAAACAAAACAAAAAAACAAAAAAAACACAAACACAGCTCCTATAAGATATTTAATAGCAGTCCTTTGCTTTTGATCATGACTAATACAATGAATGGACTGTTTGAATTTCACAGGTCACATTTGTGCGTTAGTTGCTAGGCATGGCTTAGAGCAAACAGATTCCAGTTCACACCATCAGGTGTCCCTGTTGATGACACTGATGAAAATTTACCCATATAAATGCAATCCTGGAGTAATGACTCTACAGCTGTATATTAACAGAGGATACAAGTTGTAAATCAATTGTCAGTTGAGATTTTTTTGTGTTGAATTTTTTCTCTCGGTGTTCAGGGTAATGGAACCAGGGGCATAGCCAGACGTGTTTTTTTGGCCGGGCCTGTGGTTGACACCGGTGGGCCTACCAAAAAGCAAGGGCTTCCCAAACTTCCTGCTTCCAGTCATGTGATCAGAAACAGGAAGTTTAGCAAGCCACTGGCCGAGAAAGCTCCAAGTGCTAAGGTAGCTTAAGCGGAGCTTGGGTAGGCCTGCTTTCAAAGAGGGTGGGCCATAGCCCACCCAGGCCCACCCATAGCTATGCCCCTGAATGGAACGGACCACACTTCTATCACAAGCTCTTCTAAATCTATAAGTGAAAAACGCCTCTCACAATTCAATTTGGATTTGTAAAGTACACAGAAATTAAAACTAGTATATCCAGAAGTACACTCCAACTTTTCGGTCTGTTCCTGGTACTCAGATGCCAGTGTTATTTATGAAACAACTATTGAAATATTTTCTGGTTGTTGGACTCAAAAGGAGCACCTAAGCATCCTATTTTATTACAAAGTCCTAAACTCCAGCACTGCCAGAAACAGCTTTTACCTGAACTATCGAATCAGTTACATTGCACAACCATCTTACTTAAAAAAATAAAGCATCTTCAGCCCAGTGAGTTCCCTTTATGTGCCCAAATGGAAGCACATTGTACAAATCCTAGAACCTAGACATCAGTACTCTTAAGTGTGATCCTTGAACAGAATCATCTCAGGATGACTTATTCTTTTGTATGTATTTCAGTGCACTCAGCAATGTGGCTCATCTTATTTGTATGTGTGTGGCACATGTACACACATCATCCCCTTTTAAATCCAAGACCATGAACTGCTCAATAAACACTGGATTATCAATTTCATTCTGTCATCCTTATGTTGAGTAGGGCCTTATATGATATCACTCTGCAAAAATTATGGTAGCAAAAGCTGGTTCTGTAGCTTTCCACAGTCTAGATCAAGAAGCTCCATCTAGACTCTCTGAAAATTGAAGAGACAAGCTTTGCCAGTGAAAGGAGATGGAATTTAGTCTCAGTTTGGGTTTCTGTTAATTATTTGTGGAATCTGTAGTGGACTTCAAAAAAGTACAAGTAATGTTAGGATAGGCTTATAGGAGTCATGCTACCAAGGAGCTTTCTGTCCATCTTTACTCTCTAATGATCAGTATTCTGATATTTTATAGCTCATCAAAAGTACCAGTAACAAATCTTTATTCCTAACTATATGGTTTGAGGTGATGAGAATCATTATTATTAGAGCATTTAGCCACAGCACAATCTGAAAACTGAACAATGGGTTAGAAAAATAAAATTAAAATCCAGTAGTAGTTTTATAATTCCAACAAACTCCAAAAGAACTCCTCCTTTTCATACAATAAAAATGTCTTGAGGTTAACGTTATGAGAATTTCTACATTTCATGAGGGTAATTACAATGTGCCAGTGAGAACAAGAGGTCTGGAACCCCCTCTGAATTTAAATATTCCATTTTCTCCTGTTAATTAGAGAATTAGCCCTCTACTCTATGTAATTATGCTGACATATTCCTCTTTATTCAATTGAACTATTAAGATTAGGATTCTCTTGTGTTTAATCTAGATAATCTGTATTATGAATGATTTTAATATTTTAATTGTTTTAGTGCTTTTTGAGCAACATAACTGAATTATTATTAGTAGTGGTAGCAGCAGCTAAATAACTGGAGTTAATTATATCCAAATTGAAATCACTTTGCTGATGTAAATTAAGAAATTTCCTGTTGGAATGATTGCAAAACATGGTCTAACAGAGTATCCGCATTATCTTTAGGAAGGCTGTCACAGTTCAGAGCAACTGCACCCATCTTTCCCTTCAGTGGTTTCTTCAAGGGTATCCACTCTCAGGTTTCCAGCTCTCTAGCCATTGCCTTTCTGAGTGGAGACCCATGTCTCTCCCCCTTCTGACAGGGGTATTTCCAGGCTACACAGTTCCCTGTTTTCACTGTTTACTTCCCAGCACAAACAGATTGCCCAAGAAAACCTGCTGGCTTTCTCTTTAGAGCTTGATAACAGGTATAGCTGCTACAAGTCACCACACAGACTTTCTATGCAAGCCTACTTTATTCTTAAGATTAAAAGCATGACAGAGAAAATGTATTTAAAATGATAAAAGAACCTACAAGCATGCTAATAGGCTTACCAGAACAGGGATTCTGTCAGGGTCATTCCTTCCAACTGTATCCTAAGGACTGGGGTCCTCTATGGACCAGGAGACCTGCCCATTTACTGGATCAGGAAGAAGGCTCTGAACCAGTTTAAAACAGGCTATTTAACCAAAAACCCTCTTTGTCTGTCAGTTCCTGGAGAAGCCAATTTGAACTAGGATACACACCCACACCTTTCCAGGGGTGGCTTCCCTGGAGAGATAACAACATGAGTGAATTTGCCTAGGACCCACTGCTGTTCTCCAATTTACCCTTCCCATGGGCATACATACAATTCCACAACAACACATACATAGTTGCATTTTTAGTACAATAAACTCCAAAGACTAATTCAATAAGGTTTAACTTAATTCAATAAAGTTTATTCTGGATATTGCAGGAAATTGTCAGTCTATCACAAAGGCGATACAGGGAGATTTTATTTAGCTTTAATAATAAAGAAGGGTTAGAATCATAGAAGCATAGAATCATAGAATATTAGAGTTGGAAGGGACCTCAGGAGGTCATCTAGTCCAACCCCCTGCTCAAAGCAGGACTAACCTCAGCTATATCATCCCAACTAGGGCTTTGTCAAGCCTATGCTTAAAAACCTCTAAGGATGGAGATTCCACCACCTCCCTAGGTAACCCATTCCAGTGCTTCACCACCCTCCTAGTAAAAAACTTTTTCCTAATGTCCAACCTAGACCTCCCGCCCTGTAACTTGAGACCGTTGCTCCTTGTTCTGTCATCTGCCACCACCAAGAACAGCCTAGCCCCATCCTCCCTGGAACCCCCTTTCAGGTAGTTAAAGGCCGCTATCAAATCCCCCCTCACTTTTCTCTTCTGCAGACTAAACAAGCCCAGTTCCCTCAGCCTCTCCTCATAAGTCCTGTGCTCCAGCCCCCTAATCATTTTTGTTGCCCTCCGCTGGACTCTCTCCAACTTGTCTACATCCTTTTTGTAGTGGGGGGCCCAAAACTGGACACAATATTCTAAATGCGGCCTCACCAATGCCGAATAGAGGGGAATAATCACTTCCCGTGACCTGCTGGCAATGCCCCTCCTAATGCAGCCCAATATGCCATTAGCCTTCTTGACAACCAGGGCACACTGCTGACTCATATCCAGCTTTTTATCCACCATTACCCCCAGGTCCCTTTCTGCAGAGCTGCTGCCCAGTTCGTCGGTCCCCAGTCTATAGCTGTGCATGGGATTCTTCCTTCCTAAGTGGAGGACTCTGCACTTATCTTTGTTGAACCTCATTAGATTTCTTTTGGCCCAATCCTCCAGTTTGTTTAGGTCACTCTGTATCCTATCCCTACCTTGCAGGGTATCTACCACTCCCCCCAGCTTAGTGTCGTCCGCAAACTTTCTGAGGGTGCAATCTACCCCATCCTCCAGATCATTAATAAAGATGTTGAACAAAACCGGCCCCAGGACCGACCCCTGGGGAACTCCGCTTGTGACCGGTTGCCAGCTAGACACGGAGCCATTGATCACTACTCGTTGAGCCCTATGCCTTAGCATTATTACTGAAGCCATAACACAAACAGAACTCCCATTGATCCAGCACCTGGAATAAACTACAGAAATCAGCCTTAAATTTGCATATCAGTAAAGACATTAGACTACCAAATATTTTCATATTAAAGGAGTATGGGTTATTTTTTGTGAATTACACTGAATGTCAGAGCTCTGGCATCTACTTCCTACGTATTAAAGAAGGCTCCAATGCTGCAAAAACTTACATATGTAGGTAACTTTATGCACTGTGAGTAGTCCCTCTGACTACTCACATTGCGTAAAGTTAAGCACAAATATGAAGTATAGTCTTGGGGCTTTAGGTTGCAATAAATCAATAAAACATCTGGGATTTTTGGTATCCCATTATTGATGCCCAAAGACATGTAAGGCAATTTGGAAATAGGAGCAACCAATTTACCTTTCATTATTTCGTATACCTCTGTCATGTCCACTCACTAAATTAAGCACTCCCAATCTTTTCTATATCTCCTAATGTGGAAATCTTTCCATGCCTCTAATCATTCTTGTTACCCACCTTTCAACTCCTTCCATTTCTGCCAGTTTTTAGTGTAGAGGGAACAAAACGAAATCCAATATACAAGGTAAGGGTTTGCTGCTCGTAAATGGTATAATATTTTCAGTATTAATTTCTATTCAGTTATTTATACAACCTAACATTTTCTTGCTGTTTGTTTGTTTGGGTTTTTTTAAAACGTTGTTGCAAATTGCATCCAGGCTCTCTGATCAGAGATGCCCAAGTTTTTTTCCTGAGAGGCTCAAGTTAATTTAGAATCCAGCAAAGGGTATGAGTCGTTCAAACTCTTCCTTCTAATGCATTGGTTTTCAAACTGTGGAGCGGGTCTCTCTGGAGGATCATGACAAGGTTATCAAGGTGGTGTGAGGCTGGCTGGATATCTGGAGCAGAGCAGGGCAGGGACAGTGGGTAGGGAGTCTTGACAGTTGGTGGCGGGGGGAGGAGGAGAAAAGGGTGGGGAAAGCAGCACTGTGCTGCCTCACCCAGCCTTGCCCCATCCCCGTAGCAGTCTGCTGTTCTCCCCCTCCTCCCTTCCTTGATTACTGAGGATTCTGGCCCGGACACTCAGCTGGTTGCAACCCATATACTTTAAATCCTCTGGAGCTTGTGGGAGCGAGATACTCTGGGTAGTGGAGAGAGAGAGGGCAAGAAGCCCCAATCTACTATGTGCTGCACTGCCATGGGCTCCTCCAGGGATGGAGCCAGCTGGGTCCTGCTGCTGCCCCAGGTGTGAGCTACCTATTCCCTTCAGTGAGTCAGTTTCTGGCCCAGATTGGCAGGAGGGTTTGTTTTTGTTTTTTTTGCGGGGGAGGGCGGGACTGGGGGGGAGAGGGTGCAGTTATGTGACTTCAGTGGAGAAGGGGGACAAAGCAAAAAAATCAGGAACCTCTGTTCTAATGCACATTACCTTGACAGTGACTCTCAGTTGCCACCATGTTGCCTATTCACCTACCTGATTTTAATAACAGTAGCTAATTTTAATGAGATTGCATAGTTTCGTATGTAGCTCAATCACTTTCTTCCTAAGTTGTTTTAGAACTCTTGTATTAAACCCTCTGTACCTGGTGACTTTTTATTCAGTTCTGTAACATACAGCATTCGGGTGGATTGCTAGGCCCACACACAGCCCACTCAATGCCAACAGGATCCAACTTGCATGCTACATGATATCGTTAAGCAGCATCTCCTCATTTGACCTCTCAATTATTGGCAATGCCTCATTTTTACTGTCAGAAAAGAGCAAGTATCTAGCGAACATTTATGATGAAGAATGATAAAAAAAATCATTTAGATTTTCTGCAATGACTAATCAATTACTTCCTTCTTGTAATCCAGCAAACCCATTAAGTCCCTTCAAGGCTTCCACTGGAATATTTAAAGCATCTTTTATTTGTTTCTATATCTTTGGCTATTTGCTTTAAAATTATTTTCAAGTTCTGCTTTCCCTCACACGCCAAAAGATTTTAATGGGAGTTTGGATGTGCAAAAAACAGGATAGCCCCCTAAATAATTAGCCCTGTGTAACGAGGCGGTGTGGCCTCCCGCTCAGATTGCAAGGGAGAACCAGACCGGGCTGGTGGGGGCGGAGCTAGAGCCTGCCTGTCTACCAACCCGGAAGCGAGGGGGCGGGGCAGGAAGTACAAAGGAGAGAACAAGAAGATCAGTTGGAGCCCAGCTTCCCAGAGGGAAAGGACGTCCCTCCTGGCCTGGTATCCAGGTGAGCTGACCGAGACCAGGTACCCAGGGAAGCAGACCAGGGCCAGTGTCCGGGGGCAGATGAAGGAGCAGCGTGAGGCCTGGGGCCCCGCAATACTCCCGATTACCCCCACTCTGTCAGAGCAGGGGATTCCGAGGGGCGAGGACCTGGAGTAGTTGCCCGATGCTGATGTGGAGGAAGTAGCCCTACGGGGCCCAGACTTGGAAGAGCTGTCCCTGTAAGGGCAAGGGGACGATGGTGAGGTGTGGGCCCTGACGGGGCCCGACCTGGAGGAGCTACCCCCACTGACGGCCCCGAAGAGCTGCCCGACCTGCCACCCCCTGACGAGATCGAGAGGTTCTATAATTTGCCTCTGGGCACCTACCCCGACGAGAGGGACTGGACACCAGAACCCCAGGTACCGGAGAGAAAGGGGGGAGGAAGTAGCCCACGGGAGGGGCCACACGGTCTGGGAGCCGCGGAGACGGATGGCGAGTCAGCGTGTTGCGGTTGAGACCCCGCTGACCGCGCGGCCTACCCCACAGACTCCTTGGCATACCCCTCCGCTACAGCTAGGGACCTGGGCTGGGACGCAGTGGAGTTCGGTGGGCCTGCGTCCCCCTCCCCTTTCCCCGACCACACCGGTGACCCTTAGACTGCTTGCTGCTCCGCTGGGGGCCTACAAACGGCTTACTGCCCCGCCAAGGGGGCCTTGAACTAAGTAAAGCTCGGGGACTGCTCCCCCAGCCCCCGAGCTGGGACTACCCCTGCTGAGACAGGGTAGAGAGGGGGTGTGGCCTCCCTCTCAGATTGCCAGAGGGGGCTGACCAACCCCTCTACACCCTGATTCAGCTAGATATATAATCACATGCTTATCTTCAAGCATATGAGTAGTACCACTGAAGTTAGACAGAGGGTTAAATACTTAGCTGAAACAGGGCTGTAAAGAGAAATCTAACTGTAGCAATATTGCATGAACTATTCTGGAAATACGAATTCAAATTATTTTTTAATATAAACAGTGTTAGAAATGGAAAGGAAAGTGGATTTTAGGTGGTGACAAATTCTGTACAGCAAATTTCAATCAGTGTGATTTTAATTAAGACCTTTCAAATACTATACTAGACTCTTTAAAATGCCCTCAGTCCTTGGGCTTGTTAGTGTTTGAGGACAAACACTCACTTCTAAAAAGGAGGACGGAAAGAAAGTTATTGAAGTTGCTGTATTTCTTATCATCTGCTGTTTTACTGCAATAGATAAAGACTAAACAAAAGAGCAAACCATACACAGATTAACAACATGAAGCTAAAGTAAGAATTCAACAAATTTACCTGGATGGCAGCCAGATTCTTTTGTTCCTGCGATGGTGCCTCATGTACAAAACGCAGCCAGTTAGAATATCGTGGATTGCTGGCATCCAGAATATAAAGGACCTCACCTTTACTCCCACGAACCTGAAATATTAAAACCATTGAACAAAATGAAAGCCAGAAACAATCTCACAGAAAAGGGAAAGATTAAATCTTATATATAAAGGGGAAAAAGTGCTAAATTAAATTTTCTTTTATGTTTTAGATACGCGCAAAAAGACATTGAAGGTGTCCAGTCCTCCTGGTGTTTGGCAGGTGAATTCAGCATGCATGCATGCTCAGACTTTTCTTATTTCCCCTTCAAGCATATGATCCATTATCTGCTTATGTCATCTCACATTGGGTGGACAACTCAGAACTCAAAAACTATGTCAGCTTCTTCCACTATGTTCATTCTCTTTTCCTCAATCTCTTCCTTACTGAATCTACTTCCCTTTCCTGACTCCCAGGCCTCCATCACCTTCTCTCTCTAACTCTGTGCAAACACTCTTCCTTCTACTCCTCTTTCGCTTTTAGGAGTTTACCAAATTTTTCAAAAAACAAAAACTGATAAACTAGAGGGCACTTTCCTTTTCCTCCTTTGCCACGCCATCCTTCCTCCTCTCCCGCTCCTCCTTCGCTCACCTCCCTCACATATCTCTGATGTCAAGATTTCACTCCTACTGTCTGCCTAGTTTTTTGGCCTCCCCTTCTGTCTCCCTACCCACTCATTCCTTCTCTCATTTGCTCCCTACCGATTTATTTTATATCTGCTCACTTCCCTTTGGCTCCTTCCCATCTGCTTACGTGTTGTCTAGCCTGAATTTTTGTCCCCCTAGTCTAATCTACCTATCTCCCTCCTCTCCTTATTCTCCAAGGCATCTGAGCAGACTGCCTCCTCCTCTAACTCACTCCTTCATCCCCCCAATCTAGCTTCCAATCTTTCTCTTCCACTGACACTCAACTTACTAAGGCCACCAACATCATCTTTTTCTAGAGAAACTGAAGGAACATTTCTCTACTCTTATGTGCCTTTATCGGTGAGCTGTCTTCTGCACCACTGATCTCATTCTCCTCTTCCCTGAGCTTTTGTTCCTCTATAGTCTCCCATTTCTCCTTTTACCATATTGTGCTTCTCCTTTAGTAGCTCTTCATCCTCCCCTTGCACAGTTGCTATCCTGCTAGGTTCTCTTGCTGTTCTCCCATTACATTCTCTCTCTAGGTGATCCCATCTGTACCCAGAGTGTCCCACCTCTCTCTGTCCAGTTTTGCATCTCCAAATACCTCCTACCTTTTACCTGCAGTCATCTCAAATTCCAAAATTCTCAAAATCTTTCGAACTAATCCCTTGTTTCTAACTCTTGCTCTTCTTTATCCGCAATGATACCTCCACTAGTCTTTCAGTTTCCTAGGGCCCACCACCTGATATCAACTTCTCTCTTTTCCTTGCCACACCCATATTGAGGCTTTCACTAAATTCCATTTCTGCCTCTATATCACCAAATTTATCCTTTACCCCTCATCCCTGCCACTAAAAACCATGATTGCTATAACCTCCTTCATTTTCTGTCCCCCCCGAATCTCATCTCTGCCACCAATTTATTCAAATGTCTTTCATAAAGTCATATTCTTCTTGTAACACATCCCTCATTGAATCCTCCAACTGTATTTTTGTCTTCTCTCACTTCAAAGGCCTTTTCCTCCGACCAGGCCCACATTCAAACTTACTGTGGATCTCCTCTTAGTCCTTCACTTCCTTAAGCCTCATTTTCTAAACTGTCTGTCAAGACTAGTATAAACATGTGGCCCCAATGGTCACCAATCAATCTTAAATTGCACTTGCTGAACTTTCACCTGAGCAGTGAAGTATTTGATAAAAATCAAATTAATGTAATATGCAGGGGAGGGGCTGTAAGTTATTTAATTTGTGTGTGACGGAAATGTGTCTTTCATTAAGTGAAAGGGCTACTTCAAAAGATTGCACTGTTTCATGAAAGGCACATTTTACCTGCACAAGTGCAACTGATGAATGAGTGATCGTCACACTCATTCCACCTTCAAATGCCAGTGATGGGAAAAATCAACCTCACTTCCAAGGTTTATCGGCCATCTTGTCTATGATATTGTCTGATTTTCTCAGGTCACATCTGGTCAGTATTTGGATGGAAGAACGACAGAGAAGGGTGTATTGCATGAAGTGTTCTTGTCCCACAAAGCCATGCTGGAGATCATAAATATTCCATAGCATTTTTTTCCATAAACAACCCTGGTATTCTGTCCACAATTCCAACTAAGGCTGGCAGAATGCAAATACCTATGCTTCCACCTGTAGTTTCAACTGCCTAAATTATTCTTCACCCCCCATTCTAAAAACACATCTGGGGAGTTGGTGGCAAAATATGATTGCGGCTTTCCATGCCAGAAAGGGCTACAATCCAGTAGTGATATGCAAATATTTATGTAATATTTCATCCATCATTGAAATGCAATCTCTTCTGGTGTGGAAGCTTCAGACCTATCAAGTAAAATCATGCTGTTGCAGTACTATTCTATATGGTTTATTTATATATGAAAAACATTTTCCTTTCTGTCAACAAAAGTGTCCAAAGTAAAATATGCAAGAACAAAACTTAAATTGTCATCGTGCCTTTGTATTTAAATTGCTAACATTCTTCCTGTATTTTTTTTCTGACAGATGTAATATTATGTGTCTTCAGCATGATTCTTTAAAGTACATAGACTAAGATATTTTAGAAAGAAAAATTGCATTGCATTAAAGCAATCAATGTTGATATCTCGTGGTTCTCAGATTAAAAAAGCCAACACCCCAAAAACTACTTCTGTAGTTATGCAAACAAATACAGAATCTTCAGACTTTATTACTATCCTTCCAAACAGCGATTTGTTTCATCTCAGGAGGGACACTTCATGAAAGGCTGTCCATGTGTCAGATTTAAAGGCCAAATTCTACTTTTTTAAATCTAGATAGACCCCACTGTTGAAGCAAAAAAGGAGTTGTATGCATATTTAAAAGCAGATTTTGACCTAGAAATAATATACTACATTACTTCATTTGGAAAGCCAGCCCGATATATTAATTGCTGCTTGGATTAGGAATATAGATGGAATTCATATAATCACACTTTACAGGGAAGCTCTGTATTTCTACAATAGCACAAGTTTATGTTGTACTCACAGAGTAAAAAGGACTGAAAGCCGTAAGTGAGCACAAAATAGTTACATTGCTATACCACAATGTTTTAAATATGTAACCTACAGAACATAATCCTTGTATAAAAATGGTTAGCAGCATTGATTTACATCTTTGAGCAATTAAAGACAAGCTAATGGCTTTGGGACTTGGCTCTAGCTACCAAGAGTGCGGGTGAGGGAGGCTCACCAAGCCAGTCCTAGAAAGGTTTTCATCAGATCTTGACTTAGGTTGCAAAAGAGAAACAAGTTCCTATTATAAAAGCCATCTGTTCTTCTACCTTCCTTTTAATCTATTTTTTCATTTGCTTAATCCGCAAATTATATTGGAAGAATTTATATTCATCTCAGTTTTATAGTCATCTCAACTGGGCGCTCTCAGTCCCTGCCAACCCATGAAGAAATGTCAAATGTACATCAAGGACTTAACACATAAGGAAACTATTGACCAAAATAATCCCATAAAACCCTTGAAGACATGTGTTAGATTTTCTATTGCTTTTTTCACCTCATAAAGACATAACGTTGCATTAAATATACAGATGTGAAACAGAGGAAAAGTCAAGAAAAATATATTCAAAACATTGTAGGCTACACTGGACTGGATTAGTGACATTTACGGATGCCCTGTTCCCACTGATGAGCCAGCAGGGGCTCATATGAGCCCTTTCCTAACAGAATGAGCCTCTCAGCCCCATGAAAGAAATCTCAACTTTTATTTATAAAAGAACGCCTCCAGCCCTTATCCTTGCAAAGGCAGCCATAAATCAGTAAACTAATGCAAACCAATCACAAGGGTGAAAAGGAAAAAACAGCTGGACTCCAGTTCTACAGTGTGAGGCACGGGTAACCTAAATGCAGACACTAAAACTGCAGTAATCAAGAATCATCTCATTAAAATCCTTCAGCTGGCCCCCATATCTAGTGGTGTGATCACAGAGCATAGAAATGAGTTAAGTTTGGGGGAGTAGGAGACAGTCAAAAAAAATGTTTCACAGATGCATGCTAAAACCCTATGCCCAGATGTGCTGGAAAAGTGATCAGCCATCCAAGGGGACAGAACTAAGATGGCTGCGACTCAGACAGATGCTGTAATGCAGGTGTGTTCATAATTACCATAGCTGCAGCCACTGTAGCAAAGGGATTTCCCCTCCGGCATGCCCCACAAGGGCCAGTAGGAAAACATAAGAAATGTACTATGTAGTTTCAGTACCTCACCCCCACCACAGCAGCTCCTCCGGCTGTGCTAGTGAGAGAAGAAGACAGGGGAGATGGTGCCAAGCAGCAGCTGGGCTCAGCAACAGTCCTGAAGACATTGCAGCTTGCCACTTTCCTTGTTAGGCTGGGGCTTGGCAGGCAGGCACTGAAGCCTCAAAAGCCAGTACTGGAAGGGAACATGGACCCTACACTTGCTCTCTCCCCACCACTTTTAATCCCCCCATTCAGGGGATACTCACTATCCTACCCAACCCTTTCTATACAAGCTAGGGTTTCCTGGCTTTCCTGACTCCAAAGGTCCCTATCCCCACCCACCAACCTGATCCACTCCCACACAAGACTTTAAGGACCAACGAGTGGCTTGATTACAGTCTGTCAGTATCTACATGGGGAACAAATATTTAATAAAGGGCTGTTCAGTCTAGCAGATAAAGGTATAACATGATCTAATGGCTGGAAGTTGAAGCTAGACAAATTCAGACTGAAAGTAAGGTGTGCCTTTTTAACAGTGAAGGTAGTTAGCTATTGGAACAATTTACCCAGAGTCATGGATTGGAGGTTTTTCTAAAAGATATGCTCTAAGAATTATTTTAGGGGAAATTCTATGGCCAGACTAGATGATCACAATGACCCCTTCTGGCCTGGAATATATAAATCTATGGTCATAAGGGCCCCATTCGCCAAACAAACCCCCAGTCCTCTACCAGAAGGGATTCGCTTCCTAAATAGCCAACCACCCCACATCAAGAGGCTGCAGGAGAATCTGCCTGCCACTACCATTGCCAACAGGGAACTGTATGGAATCGATGGATTTTTTTTTGAGGGGGAAAGGAAAGAAAGAATACTTAACCAGGGAAACAACACATGCATCATAGACTCAAGCTGGAAGTGTTTGAGGGGGCCTTTTGTTAATAATCTAAAAGCACATCACTGGCTATTCTCCAAACCCCAAATATATGTCTGAATATGGTTGTTCATAAGAGACTGTAAAAACCTATTTAAAAGAAGATAAAGTTTAGTGGCTAATCATCATGTTTCCTACCTAAATTTTGTGAAACTTATATCTTGTCAGTAAACAGGCTACTTACACTGGTTTGCATGAATTATTATATATATTTGAAATAAAGATATTTTCCTAGCTTGATAACAATAGGTCTAGTCTATATGTCCAGCAAAAGGATATGACCAGTTTTAGATACAATTCCTGAAAATCAGCAAGTGATGTTTGGCATTGTTGTTCATCAGGAAAAGATTTTAAAAACCATTTAAACAACGGTGCATCCCAGGCACAGAATTGGCAATTATTTGGTTTTGGCAATGAAATTATTTAATGCCAAATTTAAAGGGCTTTAAAGTTTCACACAGACCCCTCTGCGGTAAATTAGTATTCAGGAATCCACAATATTACTCAGGTCACATTGAAAGTTAGTGTCAGAGCTGGAAATGGAACTCAATATTTGGGCCAAATAACACGTGCTTTCACCATTACATTGCAATCAAATTAGTTTTGAAAAATCATCCTTCTGATTGAAAAGTCTTTCCATGCATTAATAGAATAGATTTAATTAAACAGATAGGACATGATCCCCATCCTCTCCTCTACTCTTACCCAGTAAACAGATCCACAAATAGGTAGAGCCCAATGTTCTTGCATCAGCAGAACATCCTAGTACAATATCCTAGTAGAGGATGATAATTACATTAGGTATCTAAAATGCATAAAGATATCCAATGTGCAGTGGATGATAGAACACTTCTCATATTGAGTAAAATGCCTGGAAAATATCTAACTGAGCTTTAACACAATTGTGTCAAATACATTACTGAGTTAATTCAGTCAAATTTCTTTTATAATTAAATGAAATAACTGAGACTTAGGAGGACCCCATACAGGAGGGTTGGTTTGTTTGTTTGTTTGCCTTCTGACTTAGCTGGAGATCATTGAATCCTGCAATGTTTCAATCACAATACCACTACAAAAAGTATTAGAAAACACACATCTCCAGCAACTATACAAGCTACAAGATGCAATTCTTCAAAGAGCTAAATAATAATGCCCAAGCTGCTTTTAATACCTTTCCATAGCATGGCCCATGCCATTTGCTGCATGGCATTCTTAAGATTTGCAATGAAATACCTCCAGTTTTTCAAAATTTATTTGACTTCGTCATGCATTCTGCTGCACTACTTGAATATGCACATGATCTCAAATGTAAATACAGTGCTGTGTGCACCTGGCAGGGAAAAAGGAAAAAAAAAAACCACTTGTGACAATAAGCAGACAGTTCTCTGAGTTGCATGCAGTAAACACATTAGTTGGGATATGGAGACCATTTTCTGAGTTTTTATTAAGTGAGAAATAGAAAGACCTATATTTCGATATAAACAGTGAGGTGAAGAAAAATACAGGTTTACTGCACTGGTTTTTTTTTTGTTTTGTTTTGTTTTTTAAAAGACAACTCCTACTGATGATAGAACAAGATATTTCCTACACTAGGGACCGCACTGTGTTCCGGAAGCATATGCCCCCACAGAACTCATTGCAGGATCAGGACTTAGGTTTTTAATATTGCTATAGGAGATATTAAGACTACCAACTGAGAGCAAACTTGAGGACAACTAATCCAGCGATTCTTGGTTTGCTTGCCATTTGAGAAGCAATAGCATCTGGAGGAGACCTCTCTTTGTTCATTTCCCCCACCTCCACAATGAGGATATATTCTGTGCCTCACTGCTTGTCATTCATCGCATTCCAGTTTTTGATATCAATTAAGTCTTACAATGGTAAACTAGGCAGATATTAGACCCTTTCAGAAGGAGAATTCTCTCAGTGATAAAAATTACACAGTGTAAGAAGTGATCATTTTCATTCTGATAAAAGCTAATTCTCACATTTCCAATATCTTGCTGATCCTTCTCCAGAGAAAGGTAAAGAATGTGTAAAGATCCACTTACATGAACTGTATGATCTACTATAACATGTTTAAATTGGAATACCAGCACTTAATTCAATCAACTCCTGATTTTTAAAGCCATTTTAAACACAACATTTAATCTTGTAAAGAAGTTTAATAATTAAGGGCCTGATTCTACCATCTTCATTCACCTCAAGCCACACCTCCCCAAATGTATCACTAGACTAACTGTGCAGCAGGCACTATTCAATGGGCCTGTTCCAAAAATCATTGATGTCAATATCTTTAATGAGGGCTAATATGAGTAAGGGTGATAAAATTCAAGCTTAAACCAAACAATTAACAAAATACATGAATCTATACTAAATAACCGATGACAAATTGTGAGAAGAAAAATTATTACTGGTCAAATTAGGATGACCATAAAAACCCACTGAAAAGTGTTTCTATAAGATTCAAAATGTATGCCAAAATTTGAAAATGTATTTCAAAAATCAAAATTCAAATCAGGGTAGGGAAAAAAAGCACTGGAAACCTTATTTCCAGTGTTTGAGCTTGGATGTGGTGGAGTCATTTTGAATACAGACATACACATTTATGGGCATGACTTTGAGAAGAGCAGGGGAAATAGTTAGATTAAAGAATATTTTTTGGAAAGAGGAATAAACAAAACGGCTTACAGAGCCATTAAATCAAACCATTTTAGAAGATGCCTTATATGTAAACATTCTCTAAAGAATAAAAGCATCAGAAGAAGATTCCATCATGTCATAGAAGAACTGCACACTATATTGCTGAATCCCACTTCATTAATACTGCAAACATTAATCTTCTGAGCAAGAAAAAATAAAAAGCTTCAGTCCAAGATTTTTCTCCACTATGAAATCTCAGAAAGATTGGGTGTTGCTGCATTGTATATGAAAAGCACTCCTCCCATTCTAGCTAACATTTCTGACTAGCAGGAAAGATGATTTAATTTTACCAAATATTAATTACCAACTTTCAACTTCTCAGACCTTGAACAGAATAATTATGTGCCTGATCCAAAGTCCATGGAAGTCAAGTCTTATAACTGTAACCAATTTGTCACTGCAACAGTGTTGAGAGTAAGTAGCAGAAACAAAAGCTCATTTCATTCTCTAATATAAACAAACAGAAGCAGTAGGTCCCATAAATAGATTGATTTCTAGCATGTATCTGTTCTTCTCATATTTAATTTACAGCATCATCTTGGCGGATAGACAGAAGCCAAACCTAACATATATAATATTCATTGCTATAAGCGTATTATGTGCCAGCTTATCCTGACCACCATTTCTTCATGGTTTGTCAGGAAATTTGGAAAGGCCTTTAAGTCTTTCCAGTCCTCTCTGCATTAATGTTTGCCAAAAATCAATACTAAAACAATGCTGGCCATATTCCAACATTACTCAAAATGAAAAGTCACTTGCTTGGTTTTGGGAAAATGAGAAAACTGTATTCAAGAGAACACCTTCCCCACCCCACCCCACCCCACCCCACGTAGCCTGCAGAAAACAAACACCAGGAATAACATTAAATTTGCCTCCAGAGGTAAAAAGTTATCTAAAATAATATAATGCCCAAAGAGTCTTCTGTTCTGCCTTTATTTTCTCTTTGGGCAAATAAAGTGAAGTTTAAAATTGCCATGCTTTGGATTATATTATAAATAAAAAAGATGGACTTCAACATATGAATATATAAATTCCATTAGGGCATTTGGGTGGCCCCAAAAATTATGAGAACAAAGCTCTCTTTCACAGAACATCATAAAAAATGAGTTGCATTTAAATAGTATGACAAGCAGTTTGTCCAGGAGACTGATGACCTTAGAGAAAAATGTTTGAGTTGTATTTTTAAATGATTTCTAACTTCTTGGTTATCTACTCTACATTTTTTCACACTCATAACTCTTCGATTATAAACTGCAAGCTGTAGCTCTTACTGAGCTGAATTTGACAACTGAATCCAGGATGCTCTTGTATCAATCCTCTAGATTCTCTTGAATGAGCAAGTGTAAATGTTTGATTTCTTTAAAAGAGTAAAAGTCGCACAGGAACCACAGGCAGAATGAGGACATTCTGCTATATATAATAATCACAAATATTGATATGCTCAGAATGTTAATTAACAAAATTACTGCAGATCACTGGAACACACAGAAATTCTTTTAAGTACTATGTTTTACAAAGGCCAAAGAAAAACATGAAACTGTCTCAGTATGTCCTCTTAAAAAAGCTCATTCATTCAGAATGTTGTTCTCATCCCAGATCAAGCTCACACCACATCATAGACCACTAGATACGGTGAACAACGGGAAACGTATGTGGTAATATTTTTCCAGAAAAGACCAAGAGAAAGATTACTTTTCCACTCACTCTTCTAGATGATCCCACTAAATTAAGGCTAAGATCACATGACACAAGAGAAACCATGTTCTATCAACATCCATATTTATCTGACCTATGAAAAAGTAGAGCATTTTCTTTATCTTCATATGTAAAGGCGTCCTCTCCAAAAATGCAGCATTTTGATTGCCAGATTTATACTTTAAGGCACTTTTGCCGTAATAATCACTAAAATATGTATTTGTATTACATTTCGTCCAAGTGTATTAATTTAGCAAGCTATTATAACTGCCCAGTGGAGTTTCTGGAATAACCATCTATTTGGACTGCTCAGCTGCTTTTTACTTTATAAATCCTGGCTCCAATTTTCAACTCAAAGCTACTCAGCATCATTAAAATCACATGACAGAGCTTGTATTCGGATCAACTTCAGTAAACATGAACTGCCTGGTCAAACATTCTGGAGGTCATAAAATTCGGTATGCAGGAATCTTTTCAAGATTCCCAAAAGTAGGTTAGAGTAAAACATTATGCAATGGTTTTAGAACAGCCCACAAAAAAACTCATTTTCTTGTTTGCTGTCAGTGGAGGTCATATTAATGATCTCAGTAAATACATGTGTTTGACTTTTATTTTTTGCATTACAAAGAAAGGATACATTCAATATAAACATCAGCTACAGGGCATTTGAAAGATTATTGCACTTCCTGAGCAATCTTAGTAGGCCTTCACCTTGGTGCCTTAACCTACCCAAAATGTTACAAAGTCTATCCCAGCTCAGATATATTATTGATTGAAGGTAACCTGTAGAAATGTAGTGCAAAAACGAGGTACTGTATGCTAACTGAATGTAGGGCATTCAGTATACAATTGACATCAAATTTACACATTTTTTAAATTGATGAAGGCCAATGAAATTAAGCCAGTTGCCGTGACACCACAGTTGCTCTTCTGGAATATGGAACCAACTCATACAGAGAAGGAGCATAGGTGTACTTCCCCAATGGAAGTGCTTGCATTGCGTATATTCTCTCAGAACCTGTCAAAATGAGAACAATCAATGGTGAGGGCCTTCACCTGCTTGAATAAACCATCCAACTGTGAACCTTTTGCTGTTCTCACATCATTAGTTTTATATTGATTTGTGGTATAATGAGATTGGCTTTTAGCATTCTTTCATGTGTTGTTTAGCTGTGCAGAATCTGATTTATCATGTATTTTTACAGATAGCTTGATTGTGGTGACACCAGGTTACATTGAATATGCAGTCTGGCTATGTTAATAGTAGTGGGTTGTTTTTTTTAAATAATTATTTCCTTTGCAGTAAGTGCACAGATAATTCTTTGAATACATGGTGGGAAACAGGACGTTTATCTGCTGCCACATGATAAACAAGTAGTGGTAACTTTTATGCCTCCAACCTCAGGTACAAGTAGGCTGATTTTCCACCAATCTTCAGACCACAAGTCAGCCATAATTCTCATGCATGACCGTACAATCATATTTTCAGTTAGAAGTGAATTTTGCAAGCTATTCTAAGAAAAATAAAATAGGGAATTTGGGGGCATTAAAAAACCCATGTGAAACAAAATTAATGATAATTTTAATTTAAATTTCACAGAAACTTATTTTGCCTGCCTCAGCCAGGCCCAATTTTTTAATTCTACATTGATTATGGCTATACATTCCTTAAAAGGAGACCTTGAATGGGATAAAGAAGCCAGGCTTCCAACCACTGGATCTAGTGTATAACAGGACTAAAAATCACTGAATTTTGAAAGAATTATCCCCATATAAATGCTTGGCAAAGAAATATTCACACAGGAAGCAGCCATATTGTTAGCTCCCCTCAAGGTAACAGGGAACAAGATCAAAACTGCAGACTAATAAGCACTGAACAGCAGGAATTTTCTCTTGTGCAAGTTTTTTGTTTTGGCTGAATTTTCTTGGTAAAAGCATTAGTCCTATGATTGGATCTATACCAGCAGAATTTAACTCCCCTCTGGTTCCTATGGAGCCCTATTGGCCTTATATACTTCAGTAGGGCTGCATGTGGGTACAAGATGCTGCCTGCATGGATCTGATTACAAGATCAGGGCCTAACTGTGTACTACTTACAACTGTGGAATAGCACCAGGGGAGCATAGAGTGAACCTGAAAACTGCTGTGCTTTTGTCTACCTGCAGCTCTGAGTTTTCTATCTTGGTACACTATCATAAAGCTGTATACTGTGTTGCAATTATCATTAAAGAAAATGGTAGCCACAGATATAACACAATTCATATCAATAAAGATTTTGAAACATTTCCATATTTATTAAATACTACTTTCAAATATCCTTGCTTAGAACACCTTGAACATGGAAAGTGCTATATAAAAGTATTGTAGCTTTTCTTGTAGCAATCTGTGGGATCTTGAGGGGAGCATGCCACAACGTAGCTGCTCCATGGCACTTCCCTACCATCAGTCCCACACACTTCCACCATTTCTTCAAGCGTAAAGAGACTGAACAGTGCAGCCAGCCACTGCTCCTTCTCTTCTGCAATCTTTAGGCCCTTTTGAAAGTTCCACTCCTTATCCTCCATTACACTTGCAGAATGGAGAGAAGAATAGAGCCAGGTCCCAGTTAAGCTACAGCACAGATCTACAACACAACTGGAATAGTTCAAAAGCAGCAGAACAGTTCGAAAGCTGGGGCCCCAAAAAAGCCTTAAAATCATGGTAGATGACTGTAACAGTGTTTGGAAAAGTTTTCAAACACTAGACCATACAGGACTTAGTCCTATGTATCTCAAACCCAATGATCAGGCCACATAGCTGCTCCCTAATATAATTTTTTAAAATTTCTTCCATTGCAATATGTTCAACTGTTAAAGGGGCATAGTCAGACAAAAATTAAGAAAGAAAGAAAGTTTTTCTTAACTCTATTACTAACTTACTTTTTTAAAAAAAAAAATAAAGGTTTTAGTGTTAATAATCAGCTTTTCACTTTGCTTGTTTACTTTTTTTCCATTTTCCTCAGCATGGATGGTAATCAGTTTCATTCTTAGGTTCTCATAAATTAGCAGGATTTGTGTGTCATTTCCTTTAAAGGGAATAAAGAATAGTTTCCCTTTCAATAATTTTTAAAAAATCATAGAAATATTTATACTAATGTCAGGCTTTGTAAAACCTTCTACCTGGGGTCGAAATAGGCTTAACAAAAAAGTATTTAATATAGTAATTAAGAGCCTAATTCTGCAAATGCTTTCTACTAGGTGTAATGCCACTTTGGGATTACTCATGGTAGCAAACACTACATGTGATCTCACCTCCCACATCAGTCTGCAATCTGTGTTTTCATCCAATTCTTGAGGCATTCGTTTCTCTCCTGCAAACGGGCCAAATTTTTCACCCTAAATAATGATTACACAAAAAATGCATGAGTTACCATACTACAATCTTTTGTATCACCTTTAGCTTCAGAAGAAAAGGACAATTTTGTTTTATCTGCCTCCCATCCTCCTAAGGATCACACATTAAACATGGTTGCATGAGAGCTGGATGGCTAAAACTTCAAGTTCATACACCATTTTTTCAAATTTAAGGCTATCATGTAGAACTACAGATATTATTATACAATGAGCTAATATGCTACAGGTTTGGGGTTTTTTTTTTCATATTTTGTGACATCCTAAAATAACAGTTTCCCCTACCACATATATCGTCCATTTGGCATATAATATTTTTCTATCTTTGGAATGAGGCTGAAATTCACAGAACAGATTTGTTTAATAAAGAACTACAAAACTTCAGCACCAATATTATCTCTGCATAAGGTTATAAAAAAGTATTTTGCAACAGGCATCCTTATAAAGTGTAAAGTATTTGGAAACTATAGAGTTTACATTAGATTTATTTGCATGATTACAAAATTACTTTTTCAAGACTCACAAATCAAATACTCAACGATGAGGTTTTTTAATATACAGAGAAATCTGTTTAAGTAGCAGTGAGAATATACATGTTGTGATATGGTGAAGGCAGAAGGCAATAGAAGAGTGCTCCTATTTGCAAACTAGGGTGGGTGGGCGGGCATCAGCCCGCCCACCGCTCAAAGCCCCTCCCCCAGCCTAAGGGGAGGAGCCACCGGACCTAGATGCAACTAATTCCGGGGGACAACAAATGCAAAAACAGGAAGGGGCGTGAGGGTCAAAGGTATAAAAGAAGGGAGGCGGAAGGGGACACCGAGCAGAGAGCCCCGGACAGCGCCCACCGCTCCCGGAAGGTGTCAACGGAGCCGGTGGACGCCGCCCAGAAGAACTCTGCTCGGAGACGTGATCGGAGAAGGGAACGGAAATAGGCCCCACAGTCGCAGGGCGCCTCCCCAGCCAACCTCCCCTCCCTGGTATTATAGATGGTGACTTTGGCCAGGGCCAAAAGGAGGTTGACGAGGAGGTCCCGCGACTTTGTGGGGCCACGGACGGGGTGTGCGTAGATAAACAAGTGCGGGGAGAAGTGCAGCCAGAACCTCAGCAGGAGGTTCTGGAGGAGCCGGAAGAGGGGCTGCAGCCTGGCGCACTCCAGATATGCGTGCGCCAGGGTCTCCCTCGTGCCGCAGAAGGGGCAGGTGTCGGGGTGGGCGGTGAACCGCGCCAAGTACACGCCCGTGCTCATGGCTCCGTGAAGGAGCCGCCAACTAATGTCCCCGGCGGGCCGTGGGGTCAGTGTGGCATACAGGCTGGCCCACTGGGGGTCCCCGCCCTCCAAAGATGGCAACAGGTCCTGCCATTTGGTATCGGGGCGGGACGCGAGGGCAGGGAAGTGAAGGGTGTGGAGCACAAGCGTGTAAAGGTGGTCTCTCGACGCGGTTCGGAAGGGGACCGGCTGCAAATCGTGCAGCCGGCTTGGTGTGTAGGGAGGGGGGGGCCGAGCGGGCTCGCGGGGCCGGGGCCCGATGGAAAGTGCCGGAGGGCTGGGGATGAGGGGCGGGCGGGGAGTACCCTCTCCCAGGACCCGCACGAGGTAGGCGTGAGCAGCGGGGGGCAAGGCTGCCCTCACCTCCTGGAGTACGTGCCGGGGGGTACGAAGGGTGGAGAGCCCCATGCGCCGAGCCAGCGCGTGGGGATCCACCCAGTCCCCCCGGTCGTAGTCCAGGAGGTCTCCGATCTTGGTGACTCCCGCCAGGACCAGCCTCCGTCGCACCGAGGGGGTCTCCGCCACCTGCACACCGAGTTGTGGGTTGTGTAGCAGGGGCTCCGCGAGGAGATCCTCCCCCTTGGGGACCAAAGGGGGCCTGGAGGCAGAGACCAGCCGCCAGGTCCGGAGGAGGTCCTGGTAGAAGACCGGCAGCTCAGAGAGGTCTCGCGGAAGACCCCTCGGGTGGAGAAAAAAGAGCTGCCGGTCGTATCGGAGCCCGCGGAGGCGGCGGAGGAAGGCGTGCGCCAAGTGGCTCCACGCCGGACTACCTGCACCATAAAGGAGTCTCTGCAGGGCCTGGAGGCGGAAGGTGTGGACCTGGCTGCGGATGCAGCACAGGCCCTGCCCCCCTTCCTCCAGGGGGAGACTCAGAATCCCTGCAGAGACCCAGTGCAGTCCTGGCCAAAAGAACTCCAGAACTAGCTTCTGGAGGTAGGCCAGGAAACTCGGGGGCGGGACCAGGGTATTGAGGCAGTACCAGAGCACGGACAGGACCAGCTGGTTGAGGACCAGCGCCCTCCCCCTGAAGGGAGAGGCACCGGAGCAGTCCCGTCCAGCCCCGGAGCCGCCGCACCACCCTGTTCATTAAATCTTGCCAGTTCTCTGTCGAGGAGGGATGGGTGGCAGAAAGGTAAACGCCCAGATAGAGCAGCGGACCCGCGCTCCACCGGATGGCTTGAAGCGCGGGTGGGAGGGAGCTCGCCCACCACCCAGCCCCTACCATCAGGCCAGAGCTCTTGGCCCAGTTGACCCGGGCGGAGGAGGCTGCCGAGTAGACGGCCAGGCAGGCCTCCAGCCGCACCAGGTCGCCCGGGTCCTGGACCACGAGGAGCACGTCGTCGGCGTACGCTGACAAGACCAGCCTCTGCGCTGGCTCACGGAGCACCAAACCTGTCATCCTCCGACGGAGGAGACAGAGGAAGGGATCAATGGCCAGGGCGTACAGCTGGCCCGACAGTGGACAGCCTTGGCGCACTCCACGCCCAAAGCTGACCGGTTCGGTCAGGGTCCAGTTGAGCTTGACCAGGCACTCCGCGGAGGCATACAACACCCGGAGAAAACCCACAAAGCGGGGCCCGAAGCCGAACGCCCGCAGGGTGCCCAGGAGATACCCGTGGTCCATCCTGTCGAACGCCTTCTCCTGATCCAGAGACAGGAGGGCGAACGACAGACCATCCCTACACCCAAGCTCTAGGAGATCCCGGACCAAATACAGGTTGTCGAAGATGGTGCGGCCCGGGACGGTGTAGGTCTGGTCGGGATGGACCACGTCCTGCAGCACGGACCCCAGCCGTAGGGAGACGGCCTTGGCCACGATTTTGTAGTCCGTGCAGAGGAGTGAGATGGGACGCCAGTTCCGGAGGTCGCGGAGGTCCCCCTTCTTAGGCAGCAGGGCGAGCACGGCCCGCCTGCATGACAGGGGGAGCTCTCCGCTGGCCTCGGACTCGGCCCAGACGATGGAGAGGTCCGGGCCGAGGACGTCCCAAAACACGCGGTAGAACTCCACGGTCAGCCCGTCCATGCCCGGGGATTTGTTGGTGGGTATGAGGCGGAGGGCTTCCGAGAACTTGGCCAGAGTGAGAGGGAGCTCCAGCCGGTCCCGGTCGCCTGTGCCAACCGTGGGAAGTTCGTTCCAGAGCATCCTGCGGGCGGCGGCTTCGGTCGGATCCGGGGAGAAGAGGTCGGCGTAGAAGGCCTGGGTCCTTCCACGCATCTCCACCGGATCCGTCAGGGGGGCGCCGTCCTCTGCCAGAAGGCAGGTGACGTGCTTCCGGGCCCCCTGTCGTTTCTCCAGGGCGTAGAAGAAGCGGGAGCCGCGGTCCATCTCCCGAAGGAGACAGATGCGGGATCGAACGAAGGCACCCCGAGCCCGAAGATCTTCGAGGGCCCGGAGCTCCTCCCGCTTCTCCCGGCACGCTCCGCAGAGGGATGGATCCTCGGGGCTGGCAGCCAGGCACCTCTCGAGCGCTAAGACCTCCCGCTCCAACTGCTCTATCCCCGCATCCCTCCGCCGGCTGGCCCCCCGAGTGTAGTCGCGGCAGAAGAGCCGGGCGCGCACCTTCCCCATGTCCCACCAGCGCTGCGCCGAGGGAAAGGCGCGCCTCTGCCCCCGCCAGGCCAGCCAGAACTCCTGGAAGGACGCCACGAAGCCCACGTCCTGCAGCAGGCTGTTGTTAAAATGCCAGTAGGCCGGCCCCGGCCTCTCTGCCGTCAGAGAGGCCGTCACGGTCACCGCGTGGTGATCCGAGAACGGGGCCGGCCATACGAGAGATGGTGAAGGGAAAAATAGATGGCGTCCAACCGGGAGTGGCTCGACCGGTTGTCCCCCACCCGGACAAAGGTGAAGGTGACGGTGTCGTCCGGGTGGTGGTCCCGCCAGACGTCCACCAGGGAGTAGTGGTCTAGGATCTCCCGGAGGACGGCGGCGGCGGCCTGGCACTGCTCGGTCCCCGTGCGGTCCCACTCCTCGAGGGTGGTGTTAAAGTCCCCGCCCAGGACCAGGCACTCGCGAGGATCCAGTGCACCGAGGAAGGCGGCCGCCTGCCGAAAGAACCGCACCCGCTCCGGGCCCGCAGTCGGGGCGTAGACGTTGACAAGGTTCAACGTCAGCCCCTCCATGCGGACCCGGAGGTGCAGCAGGCGGCCCGGCACAACCTCGGTGATCCCCAGCACCTCGGGCTGCAGGGTGGGGGAGAACAGGGTGGCTACTCCGCCCGCGTGGGCGGAGAGATGGCTCAGGTGCACCCCGTCCCCCCACTCCAGCCGCCAGCTGGCCTCGGCGGCTGGGTCCGTATGGGTCTCCTGCAGGAACGCCACGGCATACCCCCCCTCCCGAAGGAAGGAGAGCACCTGCATCCTGCAGAGACCCTTCCTGCAGCCCCTGGTGTTTAAGGTGACAAAGAGTACTGGCATTATGAGGAGGGCTGGGGGGGATCCTCGCGGCCAGGAACGCCAGCGGTTCTCACCAGGCTCCGCAGCAGCCCGTGACTGGTCCCGAAGACCATGAGGGCGTCACGGAAGCTGCAGGCCCGCTGGTAGGCCACGGCGTCCTGCCGCCCGGTCCCTTTCCCCTCCTTCAACGTGGCCCTCACGGCCCGGAGGACGCAGTGAAAGTCCCCCCAGCGCTGCAGTGCGAGCTGCACCCGGTTCCGGGCACCACGTGAGTCCCGTAAAAAGGTGCGCAGCTCCTCACGAAGCGCCTCGGGGGGCTTGTCCTCCGGCTCGGCCCCTACAGCGGCCCCGCTGCCAGATGGAACAGATGGCGGGGGCAGCGGCGGAGGGAAGACAGCAGCCCCTAAAGGGCCGGGAGTGGTGAAAACAAAGGCCGCCTCCTGGGAGCTCTCCATAGGGAAGGAGACAACTCCAGGGGCGGCGGGGACACAGGTAGCGGGGGGAGGGAGGGAGGGTTCGAGGGCGGGAGTAGGGGGAGGGGCAGGACCAAGGAGAAGGGGAGGAGGCAAGACAGGGGCAGGGTCGTTGCAGGGAACAGGGGGGGAACGAGGTCAGGGGTGGGTGCGGGGTCCGTGGCAGCCGGGCCAGCGGGGCGTGGTGCCTCGGGATCGGGGCCGGGAGCCAGAGGGTCAGGCAAGATGGAGGGGGCGGCCTCGGGGCCAGACTCGGGAGCCGCATCATGGGTGGCTCCACACTCCCGGGGAGGGGTGACTGGGTCGATGGGGGTGGCCATCCCGTGCTGGAGAGTGGGAAGTCCAGCTGCCCGGGGCCCGGGTGTATGGCCCCTGCCATTGCCCCAAGGGCTGCAGCGGAGACGGCACTGTTGACCGGGGAGGGAGAAGGGTCTGGAAGGGTCTCGGGGACAGGAGCAGGGCCAGCGACTAGAGAAGGGAGGGAGGGGAAAGCGGAGGGCATCTGGGGGCTGTCCTCGGCCGAACCCTCTGGACGGGAGGGTTCGTCCACCCCCGGACACGCCGGGGTTAGGCCCAAGGCATCTATTTCCTCCATTATGGAGGAGAAATCTCCCCCCGCCACCACAAGGTCCTCCTCGGTGGGGACCGAGGAGGGAGCAGCCTCAACACCGGCAGGGGGTGCGAGGGGCGTGGGGGCAGAGGGGCCTCCGGCCGGGGACTCCTCTAGAAGGGACTCTAGGAGGGAGATGGTACCGCCCTCAGCTGCCGCTGCAGTCTCCTCGGCCGGTGCAGGGGGCGCAGCGGAAGGCCCGAGTCCAGCAGCCCCCTTGCGGGACTTGTAGGGACGTTCATCCCCCTCGGTGACGAGGGGGAGGGGACGCTGGGTCCCGGCCTTGCGCTTGCCGCGCTTACCCTGCACGAGCACCCAGCCTTCCGAGGTGGAGGGCTGGGCGGTAGGGGCAGGGCCAGGGGGCAAGAGCGCAGGGGATGGGGCGAGGGAAAGTGGAGGTGGGGCAGCAGGGGAAGGAAAGGCCTCTCTCTGGGGCGATCCCACTCCAGTGCCCGCCAAAGGCGGCCCTGGCTCCCTCTCCCCCGCAGGCCCTGCCAGACTGCTCCGGGCATCAGCGGGGCCCGCCCGCTCATCTGGGCACACCGGGGGAGGCACCCCCGGGCCCGAGCGGAGGTGGCCGTCGATGGGGGAGGGGCAGCCACAGGGACCGCACGGCTGAGGGGGGCGCCACCGCTGGTCTGGCTGGCACCCCCCTGGGTCCCGGGGGGCCCGGCTCCCCGCTTTGCCGGGCCAGGGGGCAGTCCCTCCGGACGTGCCCCGTCGCCTGGCAGAGGAAGCACCGGGCCTCACCCGTGCTGTAATGGACCCTGTACTGGGCCCCTTGATGGGACACCAGGAACGACCCCTCTAGCGCCTCCCCGCCACGTGTCGCCGGCGGCAGCTGGAGTTGCACCTGCCGGCGGAAGGAGAGGACGTGGCGGAGGGCGGGGTCCTTGCAGCCGAGGGGAAGCGGCCTGATGGTGGAGATGGACCTCCCCAGGGCAGAGAGGAAAGGCAGAAGGGCGGCATTGGGAAGGAAGGGCGGAACGGAGGTAAACACCACCTGTACGCCCAGGTCTTCCAGGGGCTCCACGGGGACGTGGACGCCCCCTACCACCAGGCCCGTCACCACCGCCTCCTGGGCGGCAGCCTCCGATGCCAGGAAGAAAACCACCTTCCCGTACATCTTGGAGGCCGCCACCACGGCCGTGGGCCCCACCACCCGCGCCAACGCCCGCACATAGGTTTCTACGTGGGGAGAGGCAGGCACCAGGAGGCAGCGGACCCCATGCCTCCTGGTAAGGGTGGGGAACGGGTCCCGGCCTCCAGGGATGGTGCTGGAGGCGGCAGGCGGGCCAGATGACACAGCGGCGGTGGGCGGAGGACCCGCGGCGACCTGGGCGTACGCTCTGGGAGCGGCGCCGCCCCAGAGCTGGTGGAGGGAACAGCGGGGGAAGGGACAGTGGGGGACGGGGGAGCAGGCTCCACCACGGGCGGGGGCGCTGCCCGGGCAGGGCCTTTGCCCTTTTTCTTCCCCTGGCCCTTCTTCCCGGCCGAGGGCACACCCCCCTGAGCAGGGGGGGCGGGAGCTGGAGCAGCGGCAGAGGTCCTAGAGTCCCCTCCTGGGGCGTCCACCGCCGGAGCCCCGGGCCCGACGGCCGGTGGCCCAGTAGGGGTAGCGGGGGTAGATGCCTTGGGTGGGAGGGGGGGCTCAGGGCAAGGAGCAGGAGCGTCCAGGGAGGGGGTCCCGGCCCCAGACACGCACGCCATCGTGGGAGAGGACAGGGGCGAGTCTGTTTGGGGGGGGGGGCGGAAGAGGAAGGGGGGTGGAGAGGGGAGGGGGGAGGGACTGGTTGGGGAAAGGGAGGGGAGGAGGAAGGGGGGAGAGAGGGGGAAGGGACGGCAACTGCTCCTCCCCGCTAGGCTGAAAGCAGGGGAGGAGTGTGCCAAGACAGGGTAGAAGGGAAGACAGTCCAGGCAGGAGCACAAAGAACACACTCACCAGCCCTGGGTGGAACACCGGCTCCTCCGGCTGCACTGGGGGCAAGGACTATTGCAACTTAGGGGAGGGGGTGCAATGTGTGTGTGGGGGGGCAACAAAAATACAGGGGGGGGCAATTAGAAGGGGGCCATGAGCACCAAGGAGCAGGAGTACTGGGCCAGGGCAGAAGGGGAAAGAGGGCAGCGGAAGGGGGAGGGGTGGGGCTAAGGCAGGGCTGGGAAGGCTCAGGGGCAAACCCACTGAGCCTGGGCGGGGCAGCAGCAGGGGCTCCCCAAGGTGGCAACAAGCTCTTCTACCGACAGTAGAAGAGGGCGGGATGGGAGATATGTGAGCCCCAGAATGCTCCGGGCTTTGTTCCCTGCTGACTAACTCAGAGCCACTGGGGGCAATTAGGAGCAGCTGAGGCTGATTAGTGATCAGCCAGGTGCTCCATAAAAGGGCTCCCCCCCCCAACACACAGTGCACAAGTTGGAGGAAGCAGAGGTGTTGTGCTGGGCGGAGCAGCAGCAGATTGGAGAAGCGAAGTGGGGGAGGAGCAGAAGAACCCCAAAGGAGGTACTGAGCCCAGGAAGGGGTGGCAAGGACATAGGGCCAGAGAGGCCAGAAAGACTGAGGGGGGGAAAGTAGCCCAGGGGAAGAGGCTGCAGCTCAAACAATACAGAGCCAGCAGTATACCGCTGTGGTTCATAGGGCCCCTGGGCTGGGACCCGGAGGAGCGGGTGGGCCCGGGTCCCTACCCCTCTCCCCCAGGGAAGACGGGGTGACGGGCAACTTCCTGGCCCACTACAAGCAGGAAGGTGTGAGACCCACTGAGGGAAGCCGGCCATCAGCCACAATGTCTATACATAATTCAAGCCTATGTAAGCAAAATAAAAATTGTAAAATGTTATACCACCTGTTATTCACAATGCATGCTATGAAAGTATGAATTGATATATTCCACACAACAGTTTTGTCCCAAACACATCACATTAGCAGCATGGTCAATCATTTAACTAGGACTTTATTCCTATAGCAGTGCTGTCTTCAGTTTGCAGCAAAGACCTTCTACATTGTTGGGCTGCAAAATACTTTTTTTTTCTAGGCATTATCCTAACTGAAATGCTTTATGTTCCTTTCTCTGTGGCATAATTTTCTGTTGTTCAATAAAAAAAAGTGTTTTTTATGTAGTATATGTTCAAATTTTAAATACATGTCTGCCATGTCCCTTTCTTTCCTCCTTACACTCAATCACATTAGGTGGCTTTTCCAGCTTCTTATCTCACTTTCTCAGATTAACTCACAGAAGGCCAACTGAGTGGAAAAAACAAGGACATTTCAGGGACAAGATTTGTTGGAAACAGCAGGAAAATACAGGTGATAGGTCACCTGTATAAAATGGTAGGATCACTAGGAGAGAGATTAAACAGATATAGTTGAAAGACTTTAAGATTTGTAATTCATGATAGAAAATCCTTGATTTACCTGATACAAGTCACATTTCCACATTACTAATACCCAGTCCCTCAAAATTCTTCCAGATAGCCATTGTTCTGGTGAGATGGAATTCCTATACTAGAAATTAAGTAGTCCTGTCTTTGTATAGGCTAATTGAAATGGCCATTCGCTCCTGAAGCATGATGAAGTGATACAAATTAATTGTGATTTAGCAGTGTCCAAAGACAGGATTTATAAACTTAAAAAAAATATAAATTTATAAATGTATAAAATGTTCTGCAACTAGTTCTAGCTAAATTGATATAAACTAGGTTTAAACTGACATGGGATTGTCCAGACACAAAGTTGCACTGTTTTAATTAAAGGTGTGATGTTAAACCAGTGCAACTTCAAAGGTTTTTACAGGATCAAGGCCCAAGTTTTTAAGGTATGGCTGTTTCTGTCTCCTTCTCTTCCATCTTTCCAAGAGGCAACACCAACATGCACTTCAGCATTCAAAAGCTCCTGCTAAAGATACCAACAGTATTCCCCTGGTCTCCTTCTTCTGCAAGATGGACATACAGGTGCCGCCCAAGTTGGAAAGGATATCTATTGCTCCTTCCCACCAAGTCAGGAGAGACAATGCCACAGGGCTCTTCATTACTTCCTCCCACAGAACTAAGAGAGGGAGAATAATGGACAAGGATCAAACATGTAGGAGGAAGGGGAAGCATTTATGGTAGCAGCTTTGTGGAAGCATAATCAGCAGAATAGACTGAAGTCTAGCGGTTCAGTTAGGTACATGTTAGTAGAAACGAGATAGGAAGAAGACTCAGTGTCACTAGAGTTAGAGAAGCCAGAAACAGGGTGGTTACTGCAATCCAATAGCTGCAGCTGACTACATGACAAAGTCTCTAAGTTGCTATGCCCAGCCAAACCAATATTATAACAAATAGCTGTCTTTATACTTTAAGTATACATAAATATAAAGACAATGAAAAGGCTCCTGCTTTTAATTAAATAGAATCATCCAATCCCTTACTTTTCTACATGTAAACCATATCAAATTAACAACTGCTTACACCATACTGTGTATGGTACTAGGTTTGACTGAAAAATACTAAAATTAAAATATAGTTAATTCTCATTTTTCATTTCATTTCTCAGTGTGAGTTGTAATATTCCACCATCTTTTAGTGTTAGTCAAAAACCAAAGCAGTAAGGTTAGCACTACTTAGGAGGCCTTCAGTAAGTCAGTCTAGTATTTGTAATCCATTTCTATTTACTGTCTACAGAAAGGAGACATCTCTATCACTGCATTCCTAATACAACATTTATTCTTGGAACTGGATAAAATTACTGAAGAAATCTAAAGCACAAATATAATCAGAGATAAAAACGTAACAACACAACCCAATTAAATATCTAAGTATTCTATGTATTTACTTACTTACTTACTGCCCGTGGCGCATAGGGCAGCAACAAAGTCCTTCCACTTCTGCCGGTCGCGGGCCAGAGCGCCTATTGTTCCCCAGGTGTGGTGGTGGTCTTTTAATTCTTGTTCTACCGTTCGGCGCCAGGTTGTCTTTGGTCTTCCTCTCTTTCTCTTCCCGTCTGGTTTCCAGTGGAGTGCAATTTTGATAATGGATCCGTCCTCTCTTCGTAGCACATGACCTATCCATCGCCAGCGTCTTTTCATAATTATAGTGGCCATGTCTTCTTGTTTGCACTGAGACAGTAGATCTTCATTGGAAATTTTATTTGGCCAAAATATCCTGATTATTCTTCTGAGATTCTTGGTATGGAATGTGGACAGCTTAGTAAGATCCCGTTGTGTCATGCACCAGCATTCTGCTCCATAGAGAAGCACTGGGAGAACACAGCTGTTATATAGTTTCAGCTTGGTGCGCACGCTGTACTTCGAGGATTTCCAGATGTTGTTCATGCTGATGAAGGCATTCCGTGCTTTACTCAGTCTATTCTGAATGTCTTGCTTACCTCCGCCATCTGGGGTGATGATGCTGCCCAAGTATACAAATCTGTCAGTAAAGGGAAGATCGTTGTTATTGATCTTGATGGGGGTTTGTGTTGTGGTGTTCAAGGTCATGACTTCTGACTTCTTCTGGCTTATCTTAAGGCCAACTTGTGAACTGTACTGGTTTAATTTGTCTGTTTTGTCTTGCATATGCCGATGAGTGTGAGAAAGAAGTGCCAAGTCATCGGCAAAATCCAGATCTTCAAGTGTGGAGAAGAGCGTCCATCTGATGCCGGTATGCCCCTCCTCAGTCGTGTGTCGCATCACCCAGTCAATGACAAGATTGAAGAGCAGTGGCGACATTACGCAGCCTTGACGAACTCCGGTCTTAACTTCAAACCATATGTCGCTTCCTCCGACACAGCAGCTGTAGTTTTTGTAGAAGCTCCTGATGAGCTCCACCATGTGATGCGGTATTCCATAGGCCCTCAGAATCTGCCATAATCTGTCTCTGTCTACACTATCGAAGGCCTTTTCAAAGTCTACAAAGTTCACGTGGAGTTGTCGTTGCCATTCTGCACTCTGTTCTATGATGTTACGCAGAGCAGATTGATAAAAGTGAGAATGAAGGGAAAGCATGTAAACATGACCATTATCCAGTGCTATAGCCCAACCAAGGACAGCGATGATGAAGTAAAAGACTTCTTTTATGAACAGCTAGAGGTAGAAGTCAAGTCAGCACCTCGACATGACGTGATGATTATCATGGGTGATTTAAATGCAAAAGTTGGGAGTGACAACACCAACAATAAGCGTGCAATGGGAACACATGGATGTGGGATAAGGAATGAGAATGGAGAAAGACTGGTTGAGTTTTGTGACACCAACAACCTGGTTGTTGGAGGCACGTTGTTCTCACACCGTGACATCCACAAACTGACATGGTACTCGCCCAATGACAGAGACAAAAACCAGATAGACCACCTGCTCATTAATGGAATGTGGAGGAGATCACTGCTGGATGTGAGAGTGAAACGTGGGGCTGACGTTGGAAGCGACCACCAACTGGTAACAGCAATGGTACGACTCAAACTCCGGAAGGCGCAGAACAAACCTCACATACAACGAAGATTTGACACCCAAAAATTACAGGATTCACGCACAAAACACAGTTTTGTCACACAAGTGAAAAACAGATTTCAAGCGCTGCAGGATCTAGTCACAGAAAGCAATGCTGGCAACATCAACACAGTCTATAATAACATAAAGACTGCATACCAACAGAGTGCTGAAGAATGTTTGGGCTATAGGGAGAAGAGAAAATCTAAGCAATGGATCCAACCAAACACCTGGAAAGTTATAGAGGAGAGACGCAAGCTTGAAGAGTCAGATGATCAGCACTCGATCAGCAAGATTACAAGAACGCTATAAACAACACTACAGTGAGGCCAATAAGACAGTAAAGAAAATGGTGCGCGCTGACCGCCGTGCTTTTGTCGACGACCTCGCAAAAGAGGCAGAAAGTGCTGCAGCTCGAGGAGAACAAGGACAATTATACAGAATTACTAAGCAAGTGTGCGGCAAGTACCACTCCACAGTCAGCCCACCAATCAAGGACAAGCAAGGAAAACTCCTCACAACACAAGCGGAACAAGACGCACGCTGGGCTGAACACTTCAAAGAAATACTCAACAGAGAATCATCGGAAGAAGGTGCTAACATATCAGGAAGGGAGACAGATTTAGATATCAACATCGATCCACCTACCAAAGAAGAAAGAAATTATATCAGCAATCAAGAAACTGAAGAACAACAAAGCCCCAGGAAAGGACAACTTGAATGCAGAACTTTTCAAAACAGACCCAGAGACAGCAGCTGGAATACTGGAACCACTTTTCAGAACAGTTTGGACAGAAGCCTGCGTACCGGAGGATTGGACCAAAGGGGTGATCATCAAGATCCCAAAGAAGGGCACACTCAGTGACTGCAACAACTGGCGTGGAATCACCCTTCTGTCAATACCCAGCAAGATCCTCGCCAAAGTCATCATAGGTAGATTATCAACAGCAGTTAATGAAATGCTGAGAAAGGAGCAGGCAGGTTTCAGAAAAGGCAGGAGTTGTACAGAACAGATTCTATGTATGAGTGCACTTTAAATAGGACCTGTCTGCCAAGGTAACCTTAACAGCTAATAAGTCATTTTTATAATTTAGTTCCTGTAAGCAAAAAGAACATAATGCCAATTTCTCCTTTACACACACGATAGTACTACAGTTCTGGAAAACATATTGTTAAACCTTAACAGCAACAAGCACAATATTACATACACTTGTAGACATATGGATTATTTTGGTTACTGTTGATAAACATTTGTGTAGCTCCATAACTTTGGAGCATCCTGAACAGAAATCTTGAAAAGCTCACTGTGCAAAAGAATTTATAATGTATGAATGGGATTGTAACTTTGAAATCAGCCCCAAGTAAAGGGAAGTGTTTAATAAAAAATAAAATAAAAATAAAAAAATAAATAATACCACCACCTCGCTCTTACATTGCATGCTCCAGGAGCAGGACAGGGTGTAAACGGTGACTGTTACAATTAGTTTTCTCTCTCACAATTCTCTCTTGATCCAGAGGCAAAGTAGTCCATGATAGCCCTTCTTCAGCAGCAGATTACTTCCCCTTCTATGTTGGCTTAGTTCCGCTGGCCAGCGAGTTGTGGGGAAAGGGAATCACGGTTCTGCCTACCTCCCCACTTCCACGCCACCGCACCCCTTGCTGTCCCATCCACGACTCACCTGCATGAGCAGGGGGGAGCAGTCCTGCAGTGCCTGATCTCTCCCCCCAGTCTCCCCTGCTCTGTAACTGGCAGTGGCTGTAGCCCATGCAGAGCAAAAGACAAACACAGGATACTAAGATAACAGAGGAAGGAAGGATACTGAAAATGGGAGGGATGAGGGTTAAGAGTATGGGAGAAGGAAAGGCAAATCATGTAAATTCTGATACTTTAAAAAAAAAAAAAAAAAAAGCTGAGAGAAAGAGGAATGGACAGCACCAGAAGAGAAATCAGCAGTGAAAAAGCAAGGTGTACGGATTGCTGAAGAGAGATTTCAAAGAGGATAGTGAGGACACTTGGTGCACAAGGAGCAGGATGTCATTACACACAGCAGCGTTAAAAGAAGACATAATGAGAGCAGGAAGAGAGAGCAGCAAAACAAGAAAAACAGAGCCCAAGGGAGGATGGAGATGCAGATCAGATGTACACACAAGCAGGACCTAAAAGTGACGGTGTAAAGCTGGCATTGTGAGGCTCCATATTCACTGTGTCTCACTCATCTCCATAATATATTTCCTCAGCATGCTATCCTGGGTTCTGAAACCCAAACTGGATTCTCTCTATCTTGCACCTCGCCAGTAATGGAAGTTTTGCAGGTCAAATTAAGACCACAGCTACACCCATGCAGACCTCATTGTTTTCAGAAGACACCCTAGCAAACCTACAGAAGTCTAATGGTGCAGTGTTACACAGGGCATATTCTGAGGACAAGCTGTGGCAGATGGTGCTCAGTGTCCTTAAATGAAGCCGAGAGAGGAGGCCACGGGGAGTTGGTTGGGGTTTCCTGATTTAAGGCAACCAACCTCAGAGCAAGCTAGCTTCAGTGCAGGGACTCTATGCCCATGGCGGCTCAGGCGTAGCAGAGCTCGTCCTTCCCCTACAGGAAGTGGCTGCCACAGGAGGCAGTAAAGATACTTCAGGCAACTTTATGCCGGTGAAATTCCCCTTTACGGGTGAATTCTCCACTGAGCCTTTTCCAGCCACATACATAGCCCAAGATAGATTTAGCAGACCACAGAATCCAGCTCAATGGAACTGCACAGCTGAAGGTTAGGACATAATTTTATCTGCAGTACCTTAATTATTAATGGCAATTAACAAGGTGGAAAGTTGGATTATCATAACCAGGTTTGTCCTGTGAGGATGACAATGAGACAACAATCTACTTGCAAGCTGTGCTAATGTGAGATAGAAATCAGTTTTGAATGAATATGGAACCTGATAGGTCAATTTTACAAACTTACAAAACCACGTTTTAAGACAGAAAACAGTTTCAAAGGGAGGATGAGAAGCTGAATGTAACTATCTTAAGTACTTCTATGGCCCCCGTGATCACCTCACAATCTTTAATATATTTATCCTCATGTATGTGGGGGGGAGGGAAGATTGGGAAACTGAGGGTTTGTCTACACTACAAATGTTTTGCCATCATAACTATACCAGCAGTGCCCCCTCATGGAGACACATCATTAGCCAACAGAAGGCGTTCTGCCAGCATAGCTAAATCACCTCCCTGAATGACATTAGCTAAGCCAACAGAAGAAGAACTCCTTCTGTCAGCAGAGTTGTATATACAGTGAGGGTTTTGCCAGCACAACTATGTCAGCACTGAGCCTTTTCTTATTTATCCTCGTTCTAGACACCCTCACAAGGAACAGAAGGAGGTACCTTGGTGCATGTTGTATGTAGATGATATTCTATGCAGTGACAAGAAAGAGTCTAGAAAAGGATCTTGAGAAATGGAAAGACGTGTTGGAGAGACGTGGGCTCAAAATGAGCAGAGAAGAAACAGAATAAACAGTATGTAATTTCAGTAATATGAACAGTGGAGAATTATCCTTGAAACTTGATGGGCAGATAATGATGAAAATGCATAGTTTCAAGTATTTGAGTTTCAGAATCCAGGAAAATGGGGAGATGGAAGATGAAATTAGAGATAGGATAACAAATGTCTAGCCCAAATGGAGAGAGCTAAGTGGCTTAGCATATGACAGGATGCTACCAGTAAGATTAAAAGGGAAAGTATGAAAAGGATGGTCCATCCAGTTTTAATCTATAGCCCAGAGTGTTGAGCTACAAAGAAGAGACGTGAGCAAATGATCTGCTCCATAGAAATGTGAATATTGAGATGGATAAGTAGGGTATGCATGAAAGGCCACGTGAAGAATGTGTATGTAGAAACATGCTCAAATTAATACCCATAAATGAAAAAATGAGGAAATGCAGGCTCAGATGAGTTAATCATTTTAAGCACAGTCCTGACAACCATGTGGATAAAAATCTAACAGATCAAGGCTGAAGGAAAAAGAACAGAAAGACCAATCCAAGAAGAAGCAGTAGGATGTCATAAAGGGAGATGTTGTGTGATAGAGGGTATGGCGTTGAACAGAGCACTTTGGGGAGTGGAGGGGTAGGACTCATACAGCAGACCCCATTTGATGGGATTAATGCAAGGAAGAAGAGGAGCTATGCCAGCTAAGGGGTATGATTTTTTCACACACTTAGCTGACATATGCAAACAAAACTTTTTAGTGCAGACTAAAACCTGGGAAATTGACTATATCTGTCCCTGGTCAGCTAGGTCCACTATTTTGCATTTATACAAATCCTTTCATCCCAATGGATCGCCAGGCAGTCTACAAAGTATCTATAGAAATCACTTCACCAACCATCAAAATGCAAACATTGCTGGGTGAAATACAGCAATAGTTTAATAATGCATAATGTTGAAGAACAAGAAGTCAGGAATACCACATCTGTTTCATACATCAATCATGCAAAACCAATAAACCTCTACTGCAATCTTTAGGTTACGTCTATATTTGGAACTGGGGATCTGATTCCCAGCTTGAGAAGACATATTCATTGTGACAGTACATACCTCTGTGTTCACACCCTACACACAAATGTAGTATGTTTTGTAGAAGACATGATTTGTGAGTTATTTAAAAACTCTTAATTTGCTGATCAGTAGTATCATGGCCAAATGCACCTAGGAGTCTTATATGTGAATTTATAAACAAACTGAGATCATGACTAAAAGTAGGTTTTCCAGATAAATCTGAGGAGTGGCTAAACCAATTCCTCAGAGACAAAGGAATAGGTGATGCCTCAGCTAGGAGTAAACAAGGCTGGACCATTACCTACTAAGTGGCCATTCTTTGGCAGGAAAGGGGGTGCAGGTAAAAATATACATCTTAGCAAAGAAACAGCATGGAGTTTCTTTCCACAAAACTGTTTGTGCCCTTGCTCCCAGCAGGAAATGCTTCTCAAAGTGGAGACAGGACTATAAAAAGAAGGGGCAGAACCCAAAGACACCCCTATCTCTTTCTCTGCCCACTGCATTCATTGCACTAGAAGAGTCAAAGGAAGTAAACATTGGACTCTGGGGGAGGGACTCTAATGAGTTTGGTCAGTAAGACTGCTGAAAGCATAAGGTGAGAAAACTTTGCTTTGAATCATATGTAGCTTGTTAAGTAAAGACCAGTCAGTTTTATCTTTATTTTTCTTGTGACGACTTCTGATGTTTTGCCTAATTACCTGTACTCACTTAAAATCTCTCTCTCTCTCTGTAATTAATGAACTTGTTTTATTGTTTTATCTAATCCAGTGTGTTCAAATTGAAGTGTTTGGGTAACTCCATTTGGGGTATAAGTTGTGTGCATATTATTTCCTTAAAGGAATAGCGGACTCAATGTATTTGTACTGTCCAAGAGAGGACATACATTTCTGGAAGAGAACCTGGTACTGGGGGCATGTTGGAATCACTCAGTGACATTCTTTAAGGATGGTATGAGCCACGGTGTGGCTGGCTGGCTGGGAGTGATTTACACACTGGAGGTTGTTTGTAAGTAGTCCAGGCTGCAGTTTACAGCAGCAAAAGCATTATAAAGGGCAGCCCATGTTACAGAGCAGGGGTGACACAGCTTCTCACTGGGGTGGATTGTACGCTGGTATGTCACAATGTTGGCTGTCATCAAGCTAGCACACTAAAAATAACTGTGCGGCCACAGTAGCAGGGGAAGCAGACAGTGGCGCCAGCACAGGGCACCTGTCCCGAATACAAACCTGTCTGGACTCCATGGGTACGCACTCGGAGTGGCTAGCACGTGCCACAGCTGGCTGTGCTGCCATGGCTACAGTACTATTTTTAGAGTGCTAGCTTGATGACAGCTAGCCTGAGTACACATGCGAACAAGGAATTGCACCCCCAACTTCAAGTATATATGTACCCTAGATGTTTAAGGCCTTTTGATAGTCAAGAAGAGGGGTGGATGTAAGAAATGAAGAACAGGTCTACACTATAAACTTAAATCAACAAAACTATGTCACTCAGCGATGGAAAAATCCACACCCCTAAGCAATGCAGTTATACTGACCTAACCCCTAGTGTAGACAGTGCTATGTCGATGGAAGGGCTTCTCCTGTCAACAGAGCGTACCGCCTCTCATGGAGGGTGGATTAACTACGCCGACGACAGATGCTTTCCCAACAGCATAGTAGTGTCTTCATTGAAACACTACAGTGGCACAGCTGCAGCGTTGTAAGTGTAGACTTGCCCAAAGACATCCTCCTGAATTTTAAAGTGATTTTAAAATAAGATGCAGGCATCTTTAAATATAAAAATAACCTCATCAGATTTGAAGAGGAAACAGAAATTGTAGTCAGTTAGCCAGTATGTCCTGCAACACAAAGGTCCCAGAAGCAAGTAATATAGCCCTTTTTGATGACTATAAGTTTCTTTTCTTCAGATATATACACATTTAGCAGTTCTAGCAAACAAGTATTCCATTATATGTCAATATATATTGACTAATACCAGATTCTTACACTTCACTTCCTCTCAAGTCCATAAAAAATAATGAATGAAATTACACACTCTAACATCTATCATAACAATGACTAAAAGGAGACAAACTCCCATATCACCAAAATGGCAGAATATATAGTAGGCATCAACTTTTAAGAAAGCCAGACAGCAACAGTTGATCTTGCTCCATTTCCAGCAAAGCACTTAGAAACTATGTTGCCAATGCTCATAACTGTACCAAGAGTTTTGTGACATTGGGTGTTTTAGTTAAAGTCCAGTTGCTGAAGAGAAGAGATTACGTGAGCATCTCAGCTTTCATTTTAAAAAAATAAATAAAATAGGAAGTTTCTAGCCCTCATAACAGAAAATCTTGAAAACATGACTTGAGCGCAACCTAAAGGCTCACACACTAAGGCAAATAAAAAAGGACACAAAATGGATTATATATCTATATATATATTTTTAAATCTTGATTTTTCAGGGGCCTGCCTCATTATTTTTGAGCATTTGGGGTTAACAATATGAATAACATAATGATATCTGAAAGGTGCCACAGGAAAGAAAGATACAGTTAACATGTCGGACAACAGAGAAGATGATACAGACTTTACTACTCAGAATTATATGTCTAATTTCACATTCAGCACCTCCTCCCCAACATAAGACTACAACAACACTGTTAATGGGATTACTTTTATGGCCATTACAATAGATGACTGTAATACAGTGTGATTAATTTTGTTCTCCCTCTGCTGAGGTAGGCTTCCCAATGAAGTCTGGTTACACCTTATGAACAATTTATTTTATTTACATATGTACACCAGTCTTCGAACAGAGGTAGTCACAAACAGCATGCAGGCCAATGCTTGGTTCCCAGGGAGTAACAATGCTTCATGAATGGCCTCCAGAGATCAAAGAAGAAAGCAATGCCTGCTGTTCACATGGCTATGTCTACTCAGAGCCTTCCATAACAAAACTACCAGCAATATTTAGCAAGCTTTCCTAAGATTGAACATTTGCTGCCATACTAAGAAAAAATACTTAGATGACTATGTGTAATAGTGCCACCTGGTGACATCTGCCAAAACAATATGGAGGAACTCCGGCACGGAGTATAGGCAAGTTCATCTTTCCTTTTTCACTAGTTTCACACCTGTGAAGTTTATACTTGTTTAAGAAAGAAGTGAATCAGGCCCAAAATTGTATTGCTTATTAAAATAGGTAATAATTTGTATGAATTTCACTGTATTCTAGGGAGTCAAATGAATTGCACACATCCCAAGACAGCCTAAATAGCATCTCTCTCAAACCAACAAGAGCCAAAAATGGAACAGAGGCCCAAAACAGAAGATTCAGGAAAAATGAAAGAAATTTAAATTAATGTGAGATTGATAATTTTAATTCTGTACCACTTCAATTATCTAAATATGATGGGGAACACTGAATAATTCTGGATAATTGAGATTGAAAATTCTCTTGATTATCCACAATTTAATTAACAGATGTCAGGGGAGGTGACCTGTTTTGGATAAGAGGGATTTGCAGGTAATTGAGGTTTCAGCTGTATCACATCTTTGGCAGCCAGTATTTACAAATTAAATAATTTATTCTGTTAAAAGTGAGAAAACAGCAGGAGTTTGGTGGGGACACGTCCCAGAGATATCTTTAGATCTAAAGTGAGAAGGAACTAGGTCAGGAAAAAGGCACTACCTGGGTTTTCAAAAAAAAAAATTTTTTAAATCAAACAAAAAACCACCACCAAACCAAAATGAAAAACATCTTACCAACTCCTTCCTATAGACATCAACCCACTCTGCTTGTGTATGCAAAGGTGAGGGGATTTGCCTAGCTGGGCTAACTATTTTATGCCACTCCCCAAATAAACGAACCTCTCTAGGGAACGGTGCCTTTTTTTTTTTTTTTTTAATATTGATCACTGTTGCAGTCCTTTGCGTGCCAACAACGGATTCTGTGAAAGGCACCAGACATGCTTCAGTTTAACGTTGGACTTTTTCGTTTCAAGACACTCTGCCCGCTGCAGAGCAGACGGAAGTGGAGCGAGTTGAGCTCTCTGGCAAAGGGAGGGTTGGGAATAAGTCTGAACTCGAAACTGCAGGCAACGAGCGGAGAAGGCGCTGCAGTGAAGCGTACTCCTGTACTACGTGGCAGGCTTTCTCTGCAGAACCCAGCATTTCGGAAACTACTCGGGGGGGAAGGAAGTAGTTTGCAAGCTATACAGCTGCCCTAGGTGCTCCTGCAATACACCCACCAGAAAGCGCACAGCCCCCTATGCACCTTGGTCTCCCCTTCTCCCTACCCCATGGGTGCCGAGCAGCAGCAGCGAGATCACCCACCTTTTTCACTCTCCGGGCCGTATAGAGCCCCATCCCGTCCTGAATTTTAGACGACTTCAGGGCAAACCTGTCCGGCACGTACATGCCCAGCATTTTGCACTGACTCGGGCCGCCGCCTGCTAAAGGGGAGAAGAATGAATAGGGACTTTCATTGCAAAGGGCAGCAGAAGAGGGGAGCTGGGGGAAGGGGGCAGGGAAAAGAGGGGGCTGGTTGCGGGATTTTCCCGGCTCCTGGAGGAGAGGGGAGGAGTCAGAGGCGGCTGCAGGGCAGGCTGAGGCTTCCTTTCCCTTCCAGCTGCCGCTGGGCAGTGACTTCAGCAGCTGGATGGGGAAAGCTGGGCTCCAATTGGCTGCAAGTTTGTCCAGGGAGAGCTCTGCAGAGGGAACGAGCTGGTTCTCAGGGCAGCCCCGCGGCGGGCGGTGGGAAGGGGCTGTTCAAACGGTGCAGGGGAGGGGCGCATTTTTTCAGTCGCCCCCAATTCCACACGCCAGGACGAAGCCACGAGATCCGGATTTTTCCGGAAGTTCAGTGAGGTTCTGATCCAGTGACGCTTTTTCAGACCATTAGGGAGAGAGAGGCAGGCCAGGTGTCAAGTTTAGAGCTGGACCTTTAGGGGGCTTCAGGGGAAAGGGAACTTCGGCTGCTCATGACCCACTTTAGCTCAGATGAGTAAGATCCGTAACTCTGAAAGCCTGCATCATGTTGGACAGTCCTTTGCGAAGTGCACGGTCGTCTCTGCGATGAATGGATATGGCAGGAGCAATGAACAAAAGCCATTGTAATTCATCATGATTATGCAAGTTAGGAATTGTTATCATAGCATATTTCGATTTCAAATATCCAGCCGTCAGGACAAAAAACATTGCCTCAGTTTCTCTCCCTTTGTAACATCAGTGAAAGTTCACCAGCAAACGCTGGTCTCTGATGGGCCCCCAGGTGGGGGGAGAACATTCGGGATACACTGTTTAACTGCCAGCCTCCTGTACGTCCTGTTTCCACACAGCTTTGCATCTTTCTGCCTGCAAAGGAAGCATCCTGATCTTTATCAGGGGCAAGGCTCAAATCTCTATTCAGTCTTTAATGAATCATTTTTTTCCTCTTTAATTTGTGTTGCATAATACTCAAAGGCATTTCCCAGCTGCAGTAGAGATATACCTAAAAGACCCAATCCAATGCATGCTAAAGTAATGGGAGACTCCTAATTTGACTGGGACTCAGCCTAAGTGCAAGAATCCATCCAAGCAGATCTTCCTGAAGTATTGGAGGTGCAGTTTGCCCCTCCTCTCCCCTATCTCCCTTGTGCTCATAATAAATTTGTTGCAGCGTCAGAAATGGAAACGGTTTCTCCTGGGTCCCAGTCCAATGCCTTAAATATGAATGAACTTCCTTCTTACTCTTCTAACACCTCTCTTCCTCATTCACACTCCATCCTGTGCACTAAATGACACAGGGCTCTTGGATCAAATAGTATGTGATCATGTAATTAAAGACTATCATAATGCATATGCACAAAGGGGCTATATTAAGATTGCACAAGAAACCTTAATTTTGGCATTTCCTTACTTTTGAGTGCTTGACTTTGCAACCTTAATATTTTTAATTTAGGGGTTTTTGTTTGGTTTGTGGTTTCTGGTTTTTTTGTAAAACAGAAATTACATCATATGGAATTTTAGTGACCCCTGTGCATGGATCATCCACACAGTTGGAATTCAGGACCCTTAAGTCCAGAGCATAGACTTCTTCGACTTGAGCCAAAGATACTACTGCTAGCAGGCTGTTATTCTCTATGTGGACCAGCCACTGGAAGGAAAGCAAGACACTTGCCCTTGACTTACACAATTATTTGTTAAATAACAGAGGAGGGTTGGAAATCAGAAGTCTTGGGTGCTGTTCCTAGCTTTGGAAGAAAGTGAGGTATAATGGCCACAGACAACATAGTCAAATATACATATTTGGCATTTTTATTCAGAAAGGCAGCTGGCTGAGTGGATGAGACCTGCCGTATTAGGCACATGGGCTTGATACAATGGCTTTGTGGTCCTCCACTACCATACAAGGGACATAAAGAGACAGAGGAGCCCTGGAAGGAGTACCCCAGCACAAGAGCTGTTTGAGGCTGGTATAAGTGGCACTATACAGCTCTCCCCTCACAGTCCACTATGCTGAGGTCAAGAAGAGGCAGTCAGTCAGAAAAAGAAGAGGGGCAATGGCCGGAGCACTTTGAGTCTGGTAATTCTGGATGGTAGAGAAGCCCCTAACCAGCCAGGTTAGCCTGCTCTAAGTTCGAGCAGCTCTAGCCTGCTCCAAGTTATGCTGGGGGTTTGAAGCCATCCTTACACCCCCTTTCCAAGTCCATACTTTCTGTATTATACTTTCTCAGAGGTGCAGCACAGAATCTGGTCCTTGTTCTATTCCATCACCCAGCTAGAACTAACCCAGTGTAATCTCTCACTTATCCCATCCATAAAATAGGGGAAATATTTGCATACCTCCTAAACCAGGGCTATGTAGTGTTGCCAGCTCTCACAATGCCTGTAATTTTTATCACAAGTCTTGCCGTATTTCATATTTTTGTTAAGAATCCAGCTGCTGCAGTCAAAAGATTGCATCTTATTTTTTTGTTTTTAAATGAAAGCTAAGTTAATTCTAGGCCTGACGGTTGCAGAGAAAAAAAACTTCACACACTAGCTGAGATCACCCTAAAGGCTCAGAAACCAGAATGTGAATACAAAGAACAATTATATATCTATATTAAATCCCATTATTTTTACAGCAACATCATGATTTTTGGGGATCCTAACTCATGATTTTTGAATGCTTGTTGTGGCAATACTCAAATTTAATTCTGTGCACTTCACAGATTTATTAACTCCAGTGACTGCAAGAGATGACGTGAGAACTCATGGTCATAGCCTCTGGCAAACCCCACTTCCATAAGTCAAAAAGGGTAAAGGCAGCAGCAGCTGCTGCCGCTGTATCATCCCCTCCTCTCCCCCCCCCCCCCCCCCCCCCCCCCGAGCACCAAATCTGTGCCAGAGAGCACGCTCAGGGCATTTGACATGTTAAGAAGCTCTGCTGAGCTGGAGCATTTCAAAAGACAAATGCAATATTCAGATGTTTGTGTATAAGTTTTCTGGGTGTTGTGTATTTTGTGCCTTGCCTAATTGCCTAGGTTGCCGTAGCAACAGAGCTTAGCTTGTTGTCATAGCAATAGAGTTAGACTATTAGGGGATAGCTAGGCCAGTCTTGGCTGGTTTTAGTGCTAGTTCAATAAAGACGCTCCCTGTGTCGCATCTCTCTGGGATCCTGAGCTGGTTTCTATATCTGAATACAAGCAATTAAAAAGGATTCAACATAACAAATTGGCAATGGACAATGGGATCGACCTGTGCTGCACTGGCAAAAAAGTAAAAGTCAATGTACGAAAAATCCTTTTTTGCTGTTTTGGGGGCTGGGCTGTTTACATGATGGTTCAAACTGAAACTAAAACAGGCTCTGCTTTGTTCTGACCGAAGTGAAGCAGAGACGGGGAATGGGAAGGAAAAAGAAGCAGTGCTATTGAATGGAAATCACCAGCAATTGTGTGAATGACCCCAACACACGAGTAAAAGACAATAAAAGACAAGAGAAAGAAGGGGGGGGGAGAAAGAGGGGCAGCAATGGCTACACTTACGCGGCCCCTGGGACCTTTTGATGAGACTCTAGAGAAATGGAACTCATATACTGAGCATTTTCAGCTTTTTGTTATTGCAAATGAAATTACAGATGCAAAAAAGGTGGCCATTTTCTTAAGTGTTGTAGGAGCCAAAACCTATACATTATTGTGCAGCTTAGGGCACCCTGATAAGCCAGAGACAAAATCTTACAGTGACACTGTGAAAATCCTGGAGGCACATTTTTCTCCAAAACCACTGGTAATTGCAGAGAGATTTAGGTTCTACAAAAGGAATCAAGAAGAAGGTGAAATAATTGTGCAATTTGTAGCAGCTCTGAAGAAGCTTGCTGAGCACTGTGTTAATGATGTGTTAAATGACATCCTCCATGATAGGTTAGTATGTGGTCTGCACAATGGAGCAATACAGAAGCGCCTATTGATAGAGGCCCAGCTCGCCTGGCAGAAGACCACTCAAATTGCAAAATCTATGGAACTGGCCGCAAAGGAAGCCCAACAGCTCAGTGAATCGACCACAATGCATACGGTGTCACAAGAACCTACCCACAAGACAGTGGGGAGCTGGGAATGTTACCGCTGTGGAAAGCCAGGTCACCATGCATCAGAATGCTGGTGTAAAGACTTAGTGTGTCGACAATGTGGCAAAAAGCGACACATTGAGCATGCCTGCAAACAAAAGAAAGAGTCAAACAGAACAGGCAAACTGGAGAAAAAGAAGCCTGCTGTCTGGTGGACCAAAAAGGAAAATCTGCATGCGGTAGAGCAGACTCAGGCTGATCAAAGTGACACCCAGTCAGAAGAAGTGCCACACCATGTCTTGTCCATGGCAGTTGGGTCATATGAATAATGAGTAACCCCGCTGTTGGAAGGACACCGCATGGGCACCGGCGCAGCAGTTTCGCTGGTCTCAGACACTTTGTATAAGGAGAAGCTAAAGCATCTCCCACTTAAGTCGACAAAAATTGCTCTGAAGACATATACTGGAGAAGTTGTACCCATGTTGGACACTACTGACATTAAGGTGGAGCTCAATTGACAGACTGCTCAATTGCCACTATTTGTGGTGGAAGGCAATTACCCAGCCTTAAAGGGACGGTCATGGCTTTGGAAGATCCAACTGAACTGGGCAGAAGTGCACAGGATGGCTAAAGAAGAAACAGGTCTGACAGCTGTATTAAAGAAACATGCTGCTGTTTTTGAAGAGGACCTAAGAAGTATGAAAGGAATCACTGTGAAATTGAACATTAAGCCTGACAGTCAAATAAAATGTCTGAAAGCCAGAACTGTGCCATACTCCATCAGGCCAAAAGTTGAAGGTCTGAAGTTCCTGCTCTGAGCAGGGGGTTGGACTCGATGACCTCCTGAGTTCCCTTCCAACTCTATGATTCTATGAAGCAGACCTGGAGCTCTTGGTCAAAAATGGAGTCCTAGTACCAGTTACCCACAGCCAATGGGTATTGAAGAAAGATGGCTCCATTCGGATGTGTGAGGATTTTAAGGTCACTGTTAACCCGGTGTTGTGTGCAAACCAATACCCCCTTCCCCGCATCGATGACCTCTTCACTGACTTGGCTGGTGGACAAAAGTTCAGCAAAATTGACATGAGTCAGGCATATTTACAGATGCACGTTGATGAGAAGTCCGAAGAGCTGTTGACTATTGTGACACATAAAGGGCTGTACCGATACTGTCGCTTGCCCTTCAGAATAATGTCTGCCCCAGTTTTGTTCCAGAGAGCTAGGCACCAGATCTTGAGTGACTTGCCAGGAGTCCAGTGCTATCTTGATGACATCCTGGTCACTGGCAAGAATGAGGAGGATCGCCGTAAGAACTTGGAGGCTGCCCTACAAAGACTGGAAGAGTATGGCCTATGAGTCTGCAAAGACAAATGTGAATTCTTCCAGCCCTCTGTTGAATATTTGGAACATATCATAGATGCTACTGGCCATTGTAAGGCTCCTGCAAAAGTCAAGGCTCCAGCTCCTTAAAACGTAAGCCAACTTCGCTCTTTTTTAGGACTATTGAACTATTATGGAAAGTTTATTCCACAGTTAGCAACACTACTAAAACCACTACATGAACTCCTTGGTAGAACAAGGTCTGGAAGTGGACTGAAGGCTGTGATGTTGCATTTAACAAGGCTAAACGTGCATTGCTAAATTCAGAGGTTCTGGTGCATTTTGATCTGTCCTTACCTCTACAGTTGGCCTGCAATGCCTCCCCTGATGAGTGGAAGCAGTCATGTCACACATTATGCCTTCAGGAGAGGAGAGACCCATTGCTTTTGCCTCACGCACCTTAAGCAAAGCAGAAACTAACTACGCCCAAATCAAACGTGAAGCCGTGGGAATCGTTTTCCCTTCATATGCCATTGTTGGGATTTATTTTGTTCCTGATGTACACAAACTCCTTCTAGTTGTCCTTGGCCTTGCCAGCCATGGAATTTTCCATAGTACGTTATGCTTCCCTTTCCTTATCAATTAACACTGACAAAACTCCCTGTTTCCCTTATCCCATTCTGAACTATTTTTGTGGCATCTGTCAAAAACAAAACAAAAAAATCAGTTGAAGCAGAGAGCAAGTATGGAAGTGTTCAGCTTGACCTTCTAAAGTTTGGCAATTGCTTAACACTTTCTATTATAATTCTCTGTTTTCAACCTTAAGTACAGGGAATAAGAGTTGGTTGAGGGGGGAAAAAGTAATAGAAAATGTTGAGTTTTTACAGAAAATCCCCAAACCAAAATCTGTTCAGATTCTATAGTTTTCTGGTGAAAAAAAGAAATCAAACATTTTCAAGGAATGCAAACACTTTTCACATAAAGTTTTGTTTAACTGAAATCCCAGTTTTCTCTTGGAAAAAGCTGATAGGGAATTTTCAACCAGCCCTAATGCTCTTAGCTCTGCCTATAATATATACATAAAAATCACTGTTTACTCTTCTTTCCTTTCAAGTTTTCATATAAAAATTGAAAGCCAGAATCTGCTTGTTAGCTGCATAAAAACATATTTTTCATCTTGCATAGATAAAAGTTGAAACAAGTACTGATATGTTTTACAGCACCTCCCAGTCAGTATTAACTTGTACTGCTGCTGCCTGTGCTGGACTTGATCTATGAACAGATTTAATTCTACATGATCTGTCAAGCCAGTGTCTTTTATGAGCACTACATGTTCCTAAACATTTTTAAATAGAGACACTTACATAGATTGGTAAATAGTGTCTATTAGTCCAAATTCACCTCTGCTATAAACGCACTGCATGAACAGGTAAATTCTGACTATTACCTTTACTTTTGACATCAGATAATCCTGCAATTTTAGGAACTACTGTTCAAAGTTTAGATGAAATCTCAGAAATTTAGAAAGCATGAGCCAAAAGAACCAAAAACATCTGGCAAGATATTTTTGTATATTTTTCTGTTCAGTAAAATTAAATATGTAGTTAAAAATAAACTAAACTGTGACATTACATTTTGAAAAGCACTATACACAGTTCTAGTCTGAATGCCAACCACCTTAACAGTTTGCTAATACAATAAACTGTAAGATTGCAGTATTATGAAAGACAGTGAACTTTCATTAATGAACAGATTAATTTTAACTCTGAAGTCAATCCAGAATGCATATGTAGCTGCTTTAATATATAAACAATTTATCCAATGAGTGAAGATTGCAACTGTCAAAAGAACATTCTTTACCCAATGGAGAGGTTGGTTTGTTTAAATCTGATTATAAAGTTAAAAGGAAGTGTAAAAGCATTTGAAGCAGGCAGAAGGGAAAAGATCAAGAGAGTTATTGATAAACACCTGGTACTTTAGACTATATATTTAAAATTCTGTGTTCACATCTTATAAGTGCAATAAGTAGGCCACTTGTTCTTTTGGATTATGCTGTCTTGTGATGTAAGGTCGGAGGCCTCGGGAGGCCTTGTTCTTGGGCTAAGCAGTAGCAGCCATGTTAGGAGAGACAGCAGCCATAAGGTAAGTAGCAAGTAGTCACATCTTCACATTCCTGAAAAACTTCTTCAAAACAATGTAATATCAGGCTCTTAAGAAGGTGCTACTGTCTTAATAGTACTTACCACCAGCAGATAAAGAAACAGATATTAAGATGCTTAAAGAAAACTTTATTCGATAGCGTTCTGTCTGGAAAGAAATCACTTATCAACAGTTGTGGTTGTAAAATCTACACTTCTTATTGTTTTGCCCATTTTCTCTGGTTTACCTGAAAGATTTCTGTCTGGTTCTTTGATTGTTTCTGTCTGTTGCGTAACTAAGTGTGCACTATTTAAATCAATTAAGGTGATGGGTTATGACTGATTAAAGAACTGTTTCATAATGGGCTAGGATTGGTGTTTTGTAGTACTTTCGTTTAAATGATTGGCAAAGGTACAACTAAGCAGGACCCAAGTTAGAACTATATAAACTAAGGTCCAAAAAGAAGTGCTTTGGAACCTAACTCCAGGACACAGCCCAAGAAGACCAGAGCTGCCAGACCTCTATACCCTGCCAACCGTACTGTGCAGAAGCTGGAGTCCCCAGAGGATCTAATCCTGATCGGCCACCAGGAGAAGTTTGTCTGCCTTATTGGAAGTGGTGAGCATTGTATGCTTAGCGTGTGTATTCTGTTTTGGTAATTGTTAATAAATAGAGAATAAGGAAATACTGTGTAAGGCTCCTTCACTGGTAAAAGATCCTGCAAGCCCACAGTAGTATACACCTGGAGCCCTGTGAATTTGGGAAAGGGTGTGGATACTTATATTAACCAGGTTAGTTTCACCCGGAGCCTTACAGACTGGAAATAGGTGACCCTGAGCCCTAAAGTGTGAATTGAGTAAGGGTGGGTGTGAATTGGGAAAGGGTGGGAGTACCTAAATTAACTGGGTTATGCCTTGAGCCCTACGGATTGGCGTAAAGGTGGGGTGCCCTAGTGTGTGGGTAACAGTGAAGGGCCTCAGTAACATAGCAGCCCTTGTGAAGTATTTCAGAGTGTACTTTCTATATTTTCCTTGTAGTATTTTAGAAACATCCATAAATTAATGTATAGATGAGAGAAAGTTACTAGTTGAAAATAATTCCATCCAACTCCCATTGAAGTCTGTGGAAAGACTTCCACTGACCTGAATGGAAGCAGGATTTAGCACTTAGAATGGAAGTGCCTTCTGAAGTGTAATTGCAACATTACAATACACAGAGTGCCTTTATTATACACAAAAATATTTTATCACAACCTTCCAAATCACTATAGTAATCTATACTCAAACAGTACATATCACAAAAATGACAGGCATTTGGATTGCGGTCAATCACCTCTTAAAAATAGCCATGCCATAGTTTGCATATGGTTCGTAACAGCCAATGTTTAATTTGCGCCAGGGCTTGCGAGGGCTGAGCCCTGGCACCTCTAGGCATAGCAGTTCATAGCCCTGGCACCTTTGCCAGTTATGAAAGTAAAAAAATTGCTTGAGCTCCAGCACCTCTTTCATTACAAATTAAGCCATAGTAACAACCATTTAAATGACAAACTTTTGTTTTTGTACTTTTAAATTACCTGTGTGACAGCTTCTTTTGATGTATGGACAACAGCTCTAATAAGGCAGATGAGACTGCTGACTAGATATGCTTTTTACCAGATAGCAAAAAAGAATTCAAAGAAATATAGACTCTCTTGTTGTACATTGTAACAGGGTGGCTTGCCTCAGGGCTGGAGAACCTGAGGCAAAGCCAACCCTGATCACACAATGAGCCCCACCTGAGAGGCATTAGGTGATTTCAATACAAAAAAAAAAAAAAAAAAGGCAGGAAGTTCCAGTGAAAGGGATACACCGGAAAATGTAACCGTGTTTGCAAACAGTGCAGTGAGTAGTAAGAAGGCTCCTGCTGGGCTGAGAGTCAGCGGAGGAGGCAATAGGTGGGGAAAGCCTGTGGGGAAAGAAAAACTACAGACAGGAAGTACTGGGAAGGAAGCAGACAGACCCTCAGGGAGAAGCGGTAGTGCTAGAAATTGGAAGAAGATTGAGGTATTAGTGTTCTGTTTTCAAACACTGTGTGATTTTTGGATTATCAGGAGAGAGAGACTGAACTAACCTTGGGACCTGGAGGGCCTGTGTACCCAGAAGACTAAATAAATAGGATCACCTGAGGGAATTGTATGAATTGGAGCATTTCTCCACTGTTCCCCCCCACCCTCCTCGCAAAAAAAGAGCCAGAGCAGTAAGTCTCGGAGTCAGTGTTAACTGACTCAGGCTTGCCCTAAAGGGCTAAAAACAGCCTTGTAGACATTCTTGTTTGGGCTCTGAAAGGATACCACTCCCTCTCAGTAGGTTTCAGAGCATCAGCAGGAATATCTACACTGCTGTTTTCAGTCCCTTAGCATGAGCCTGAGTCAATTAACCCTGGGCTCTGAGACCTGCTGCTCTGGCTCCCGTGCGTGTGCGTGTGCGCGTGTATGCACGCAGGCAATGTATATGTACCCTAAGGATATGTATACTGCAATTAGACTCCTGTGCCAACTGGCATGGGCGAAGGGGCTGCTTAGTTGCAGTGTAGACATGCCTGAAGAGGGACATCAGAGGGGAGGCTGCTGCAAGGGGAACTCTGGCCATGGTGTTGAGGGGGTACAGGGGAGATGGCCGCTTCTGTTACATGCATCAGGTCTATAGAAATGAGTTTGGGAATAGTATTTGAGGACATAAGTTCTAATTCTAGAACTGCCATTCATTGGCTGTCCGCAGAGACCAGAACTTCAAATGTGGGTGTCTAAATCAATTCAATTCCATGGAAGCTGTGGCTTTTCAGCACCTTCGAAAATAGGGCATCTTTTTTAACTGCCTAAACCTGGATTAAATATTTGGCTCTGCTGTCATCAAAGACAATGGCTACATTCTTACTGCAACCAGGTCCAAAGGTCCCAATTCAGAAATGCACTTAAGCACATGCTTAATTTTAAGAATAATATCTAGCTCTTGTATAGTGCTATAATCAGTAGAACTCAAAGCACTTTACAAAAGAAGTCAGTATCATTATCCATTCTACCGCTACAGCTACTGAGCCATAGAGAAGTGAAGTGACTTGCCCCAGCAGATCAGGGGCATAGCTAGGAATAGAATCCTGCTCTCCTCACATACAGTCCAGCATTGAGCTTCCTAAATAGGGATACTTTCTTGAAGTGAGGCCAATGTACTTACCTTTAGTCATTGCTGTTTTAAAAATATTGATCTCACTTTCTCTGTTCCTAACTTTTTGGATAGGCTAATAATAATACCTACTCATCTTGCCATTAGTGTTATTAAATCACTTAACCCTCTATGATGGCCTCAGTGTTCCTCTCCCCAAAATGTATTTTTACTTTAGAAATATCAGGAATATCGAGTCTGGTCTTCCATGTTTTTCCTGGAGGACCCTCTGGAGAACTAAAATGGGTCAGTAGCGTGACACTGAGCTGAAATCCACTCTGAGGCTATGGCTACACTACGGGAGTTTACAGTGGTGCAGCTACTGCAGATACTAAGGCCTGGTCTACACTGCGAAGGTAGGTCAATGGAATGCGGCTTCTGTCGACCACATAATGTATGTGTCTCCACTGGCTGGTCAGTTCCGTCAACTTAAATCACAGGAAAATTCGACTTAATAAAACCACCTCCGCAAGCAGCGTAGCGCTGAAATCATATTGTTTGGGTCAAATGAGCGGCAGTGTAGGCATAGCACAGCGTAATTCGATGTAGTTGGCCTCCAGGATGTATCCCACAATGCTCTGCTGTGACTGCTCTGCACGTTCACACTCTGCTGCACTGGGGCCACGTACACAGGAAACAGCCCCTCCCCTCAAGCCCCAGGAAATTTTGAATTCCCATTTCCTGTCTGGTCAGCGTAGAGAGAGCTTGCCAGCGGAACTGATCATGGCCACTGCACACCCCAAATGCGCTCTGGCCTGGAGTCAACCTGAAGTCTTGGATCTCGTCGGTCTGTGGGGCGAAGAGTTTGGTCTGGCTCAGCTCTGAGCCAGCAAAAGGAATTTAGATATTTCTGAAAAGATATCATGTGGTATGTTGGAAAAGGGGCACAGGAGGGATGCACAGCACTGCCGCATTAAAATCAAAAAGCTGAGGCAGGCGTATCAGAAAATTCAGGAGGCAAACAGTTGTTCTGGCTCGTCACCAAAGACATGCTGCTTTTATGAGGAGCTGCATGCGATCCAAGATAAATGAGAAGGACTCTGTGGATGATGATGATGAGGAGAACGGGCCAAGAGACTGAGGAATCCATTCTCCCTGAAAGCCAGGAGCAGTTTGCAACCCCGGAACAACCCAGCCGGATGCAGGACAGCATGAGCGACCGAGCTGCTGGGGAAGGCACTTCTGGTGAGTATGGATTGCAAAACTCATTTCTATGCTTATCTCCCTAGTCCAGCTTCCTGTCACAGCAGGGGGAAAAAAGTGAGTGTGGTAGTGGGATGGGCTTCCTCGTTGTTAGTTCACCTAAACATTCTTTTCCAGGGGGAACCCCTTGCTTATGTATACAGGGATGCTCTGAGAATCCTCCATGGATGTCTCCAAGAAACTTTCTTTTAGGTACTCTGTAGACTTTTGCAGAAGGTTTTTGGGGAAAGCAGCATTATTTCTTCCACTGTGATAGGACACTTTCCCCCACCTCTCTTATTAATTGTGCAGGCATCATCACGGAACACAGCGTAACAGCATAAGGACCAGGCCTGTACCCAGACGCTTGCAGTAAATCCTCCCTTTCCACCTTTGTTACCCTCAGGAGATTGATATCACCCATGGTCACCTAGGGAAGAGGGCGCAAATTTGCAGTGCAGCTCTCCATACCATCGGGATTTTTTCCTCTGCCATGGAAGGATTTTTGGGGTATGAAAATCACAAGTTACAAGACAGCATATGACTGCAATGGGCCTTAGGGGTTGCAAGATGGGTGCCCATATATGATTTTGCCCAGGGGAATTTCACCATCCCCACCCCCTCTCTACCGCTTTTTCAAAAAACAATTTTTGGGACGGTTGGAGGGGGGAGGAGAGGGCACAACAATCCTGCTGGTTGGGGAACTATGTAGCATGCACTACAGGGATTTCCCTGAAATGGATGCACCAGCCTCTTACTTACCATGATTGGGATGGCACTATGACCCCTTCAATAGGTAGAGATTGGTATGCAGGTCTCCATTCCCTTAGGAATATAAAAAGGAGTTATTTTTACATTGTAATATTGTTTTTCATCCATGGGGCCAGCTAACAATGGATACCTTGTGCTTTTCTGGCTTTTCAATGAACAGCGCAGCCTTCAGCTCAGCATCTACTACTCCTGGTGCCTGCCTGTCAGATTAGAAGGTGAAAAAAACCAGCAACTCGGGATGACATGCTCACTGAGATAATGAACGCCTTTGCGGCTGCTGATACAGAACTATGAGCCTGGAGGATTTCATTATTGGAGAAAATGAACATGGGGAACGGGAAGGTAGCCCAAGAATGTGAGGATGAGATGCTGCGCATAATGAGGGATCAGTCGGACATGTTGAGGCACTTGGTTGAGCTTCAAGAAGAGCAGCAGCAGGATTGTCTCCCTCTGCAGCCCCTGCAAATATCTCAATTCACACACTCTTTTCTTGCCCCCAACCCCAAGCTATCTAGGAGGAGGTTGAGCAGGATGCAGTATGTTCTCCACTCCATTCTGGGTGAGGGGAGCAGAAAGAGGCACCAGCCTCTTTAAGAAATGGGAATGTGTTGTTTGCTGTTTGCATAGTGAAACTTTGTTCCGTGTCCCCTCACAGCCCTATTACAATGCATGTGAAGTGTTGAAATAACTTCATTTCCCTCCACTGTTAATAACCAACAATAAAAATGTATTGCTTTGAAGATCATTATTCTTTCTTTATTGAGATTGAGGGGATTAGTGCTGGGGGGGCTCACACAGTGCTGTAGTGCTGGGGAATGGAAAGGGAAGACAGAACACACATTTTTCAGAAACATTAGGTCTCACTGCAAAACTGATTTTTTAAGGCTTCCCTGAGGCGCAGCACTCCACGGTTGGCTCTCAGCGCTGCACTGCTGTCTAGCTGCTCAAAATTGGCAGCCAGCATATCTGCATCCATGACCCAACCCAATGGGAACTTCTCCCCTTTTGTCTCACAGATGTTATGGAGCACACAGCATGCAGAGATAACTGCTGGAATAGTTTTTTTTCCACTGAGGTCTAGCCTAGTGATTAAACTGCACCAGCACGCCTTTCATTGTCCAAATGCACATTCCACGACCATCCTGTATTTGCTGAGCCTATTACTCAACCTCTCCTTCTCGCTGTCCAGGTGCCCAGGGTACAGCTTCAGCAGCCAGGGGAGCAATGGGTATGCAGGGTCTCCAAGGATTTCAACATCACCATTTCAACATCACCAATATTTATTTTTTGGTCAGGGAAGAAAGTCTCTGCTTGCATCTTTTTTAACAGACCTGAGTTCCTAAAGATGTGTGCGTCGTGCACCTTTCCAGACCACCCCACACTGATGTCGGTGAAGCATCCCCTGTGATCCACAAGGGTCTGCAACACCATTGAGAAGTATCCCTTTCGATGTAATGTACTCTGTGGCTAGGTGGTCCAGTGCTAAGATAGGGATATGCGTACCATCTATCGCCCCTCCCACAGTTTGGGAACCCCATTGTAGAAAACCCGTCCACTGTGTCCTGCACGTTTCCCAAAGTCACTACCCTTCTTAGCAGAAGTCTGTTAATGGCCTGGCAAACTTGTATTATAGCAGCTCCTACAGTGGATTTACTGACTCCAAATTGATTCCCAACTGACTGGTAGCAGTCTGGCGTTGCTAGCTTCCACATAGTGATGGTCACCCACTTCTCCACTGTCAGAGCTGGTCTCAAGTGAGTATTCATGAGTTTCAGGGCTAGGGACAACTCTGCGCAGAGTTCAAAGAAAGTGGCCTTTCGCATACAAAAGTTCTGCAGCCACTGCTCATCATCCCACACCTTCATAACGATGTGATTCTACCACTCAGTGTTTGTTTCCCAGAACCAGAAGCAGCGCTCCAACAACTACAGATGGTGCATGACAGCCAGCAGCAAATGGGAATTATTTCATTCTATGGCTTGGAGCAGGGCATCAATTTTCAGCACTGCGGCCACTGTCTCTCCCTTAAAAATACTGCAGGATAGGACAAAGTGTTTGACACTCACAATGATAGCACAGAGCTGAGTGGGCTCCATGCCTGCCTAGTAATGGCGTACGCATAGCAGAGACTGAAGACTTTAGAAAAATGGTGTGAAAAAGCATTAGTCTGTTTGTTTGGGGCAAGAAGGGGGGGCGGAAGGAGGACGTTGCATCATGGAAGGACGACAATCTTCCCAAAAGCCTTTGCTGTTAATTGCAGTGTGGGATAGCTGCCCACGGTGCACTGCTTTGATTGTCGACCAACGCACGGCTAGTGGGGACACAATCCCCCGACGCAATGAGTGTGGTGTGATCATGCTCCTGTGACTTCTAAAATTCTGCGAGTGAAGGTCGATTTAAAATTGATTTCACTCTGCAGTGTAGCCATACTCCAAACAACAGGAGAGCTCTCCCCTTGACTTAATTACTCCAGCCTCCATGAGCGGCAGTAGCTATGTTGGCAGGAGAAGCTGCCCACACCTGCACTTAGGTTGGTGTAACTTATGTCTCTCAGGGGGGTTGCTTGTCCACACCCTTGAGCGACATAACTTATACTGACTTAAGATATAGTGTCTACGTAACTCAGATTTCACCAACCAACTGCACCAAGTGCAAACTCCTCCAAACACTTTAAAATGGAGTCACAGACAGTCCCCTTGGATACTCCAGTTTTTCTTTCCACCCAGGTGAGCATATCTCTCTGATAGATGGCCCTTTACACCAAGAATCACAGCAATATTCAGGTTACTCCTAATCCCAAAGAACCAGTCACTTACTCCAGGTACATAGCACTTTAGGCATCAAAGACAACGCTTACAGCCAATCCTACAGTAAAATATACAAAGATGTATAAAATAGGAAAAGGAAATTAGAAAGTTATTTATAAGATTAAAGCAAGAGAATATAGACACACAAATGAGTTACAATCTTAGGTTTCAAAAAATAACATAGGCTTCTATAATCAGCAAGTTCTATTTATCCTTTAGGGCTAATCCAGGCTAAGCAGCTGGGGATCTCTCAAAACACCTTACTGTCCTCTCCCCACCACTCTGCCCCAACTCTAAGTATCATAGGGATACCTAGCTCCTTTTGTTTGAGGTTTTTATCCCCCCCTCCTGACAGGCAGGGTGGATAAAAATCAATGATTTAAAAAAAAATCAGATTTTTTAAATTTAAATCAGATTTTTTTTTAAATCAATAAATTATTATATTTCTCTCATTTAAAAAATAACATTTACAATTAAATCTTATCACAAACATATTAAACCTACACTTATAGTCTCATAAAAATGAATTAATGGCTCTAGTCTGTCTAGCCTAACTACCAACTCTTGCTTCTTGAAAGTTCTGGGCTTTCAGTTTCTGTTTCTGAGTAGACTAAAGTCACATGTGCAAAGAAAGACACAGGCAGGATAGGATTGTTGTTGTTCTGTGCTTATGTGTAGGTGGAGTTGGCCAAACTAAGGCAGAGGAATTAGTTAAGACACTGTCTTAAGGCACACAGAGAATATTTTCATCATTTGGTATTATTCATTCAACACTGCAAACGTGGCAAAGATGAGATGATACTTAGAAGAAGAAATGGAAGGATGCTCTTAATAACATATGGCTGTAGTACCCATTTAATGCATATTTTAGCCAAAGACTTAAGAATGTCTTGTCCAGGAATACAAGAAGATGTTGTTGAAGTCACAAAATACTTCCATAACAACTATTTTGTTTCAGCTTCACTGAAGAGAGCAGGAGGATCCAAACTAATTCTCCATCAAGATGTTCGATGGAATTCTGTGCTTGATTGTTTTGAACAATTTATTAAGAACTGGCCTATTCTCATAAAACTTCATGAAGAAAACCGTGATAAAATAGATGGAAGTATCTCAGCCAAAGTATCTAACATTGGATTAAAGAGGAATGTAGAGGATATGCTCAGTATACTGAAGCCTATATCCATAGCGATAAACAAACTTTAGAGAAATTGTTGCTGTATTGCTGATGCTGTCAAAATTTGGAAGGCACTTCAAGAGAGACATTGAAGAAAGAAAGTTAAACTGCAGGCAATAAAGAAGTGAATGGATCAAGCACTAACTCCACCTCATTTTCTTGCAAACATTCTCAACCCCAGATATAAAAGTAGATGCCTAACTTCTGAAGATGATGATGCTGCCATGGCATGGGCATCTCAGAATCACTCCTCAGTTATGCCAGTCATAATAAATTTCAGGGCTGGAGTGGAACCATTTAAACAGTACATGTTTACTGATGATGTTTTGAATAAAGTCACTCCTCTGAATTGCTGGAAATCATTAGCCAGGCACCTTGAAACTTTTCACAGCAGTAGCTTCTTCTGCAGGCACAGAGAGAATATTTTCATCATTTGGTATTTACTCAAAGCTAAGAAATCGATAGGGAGTTGAACAAGCAGGAAAACTCGTATTTCTGCTTCAGTCTATGAATAAAAATGACAGTGGGGGGGGAGGGGAAGATGAGAGCTAGTTGTAGAAGTTAAGGACAGCGTATGGTTAGTGTTGTGATGACTTGTCTGTTAGAGTTAATAAAATTTGAAAATAAAAAAGGACAGCCGTCAGCTGGCAACCCAGGAGACTGCTGCAATTGCAAATGTGAAACATTTATGTAACATTTAATATTTAGTTTAATAACATATAAATGCTATTGTGTTTGTGTGTGTGATTTAGTTCTTACCATTCCTAATGTGCTGCTGCTGCTATCATTTTTCTGTGCGCGTTCATTTGAATGCAAAGTGATTGTCTGGTTTCACTCACATAGCTGCTGTTGTTGAGGCAGTTGACGCACCGGAGTTGGACACTGAAGATGTCTATTGTTTTCAAAGTATATGGTGCGGAGGATGTTCAAATGTTGATCTATAATTTGTTTAGAAACACAGAGGACATTTATCAAAATTGTTACGGAAGAATGTAATAAAAGATACAAAAACATTCAGCAGACTTCACATTTTAAACCTAATAGGCTGTGTCAAGATCCATTTGCAAAGTTTTCTTGGAAGAAAAAGTAGTACATATGAGATAATGTCAGGATAAAGCTGCTCATGCAATGATTAAGACCATGATGTCCTAAATTAAAGTATTGAAGGTAAGGAATCCACAAATTATGTTAGCAAACTAAAATAATTCTAAAGTTACTTGCTTGGATCACTGCCCATATGTTCCAACACCATAACTACTGCTGGTTGGAACCTTTGTCAAAATATGCTGTTTCATCAAAGCTGAAACATTTTGGACAGGTGGTGATTCTGACCAAGTTTTCGTCTGAGAGATTTTTTAGGTCCAGGGCACTCTGGTCATGTCTGAGGTCCGAATCGAAAATCTGAATTTTTATATCCAAAACCAGCTGTTTCGACACAATTCAGTTTTCACTAAAATGTTCAAAAGCTTTAAGTGTCATTCCAATGTGGAACAAAAACAAATTTGAAATCTTAAAAGTTGTCATGAAATGGAATTGTTGTCCTCTGGCCAGCTTTAATTATAAACAGAGAAAAATCAGTCACAGCTAATTAATAGTCAGATTTATAAACTACTTGTCAAAATTTAAGAAGAAGCAGAAAGATGTTAGGCAGAATCATCATCAAAACTCCAGAAGTAAATAGGCCAGCCTCAGAAGCAAATGTCCAGTGGCTTACAGGTAGAGTCTGTATTCCAAAAGAGAAATTTCTTTTTTATGGATGACTGTTTTGCAAGGTGTAGCAACATCCCGAAAAGCTTGCCTGGGTCTGGACCGTTTTTCCTGCTCTTTAGGTAGTTACAGTGAGATCAGGGAAGCAAGTGCCCTTGTCCCTGTAATGATTTCTTGAACATGTTTAATATTTATACCTTATCTCTGATGTCTGAGATTGCTGCAATCACAGCCTCCCCAGCTGCAGTTAGCTCCTTCCTGCCTATAAAAGGGATCCTGTAGGAGTGTTCTACATGTCAGCCTGATGCAGTGCTCTACAAAAGCAACTATTTCTTCACTGGAGCCTGTAATGAAGTTTAGTGTATTTGTGAATATTGTTTGGGGTGGCTCTCTCAGAGCCTGACCTTGCCTTGATCCTACCCCTGAGCCTCCCTCTAGCTCTGTGAAAAATGGAGGCAGTACCTTCTGGATAGCTATGAGGTAGCTGGGAGTCACCTCTAATAAACATACATCTCAATCTCCTGTGTATGTTTCCTTCTGACAGACCTCACAAGTGTAGCCCCAAAATGCAGTTAATTTTCCACCTCCGCCAGGTTTTCAGCCGCATCAATCAACTGCTCTCCTAGAGCTTGAAGCTCTCTGTTTTTGTGGTTGTTATCACAGTCATTATCTTTGTTTGAGATCCCCCAATGCATTTCACCACAGACCCTTTATAGTGCAGATTTTGGACTTGCTTTCTTTTTTCATGGAGAAAGAGTGCCTTAGCATTTTATATCCCTGTGTATTTAAGTGTCACATAGGTCATTGTTTCTCCAGCATGGAAGGTTCTGATGTGTGCATGTGTTAGAGCTGGGAGGGCAATTCGGGTCTCTCTGGGGTGTGTTTACGCTGCCACTGCGAATGAGCCTCCTTCCAGACCAGTAGACAGACTGCGGCATGGCTCGAGCTCTCACCACTAAAAATGGCAGTAGGGATGTTGTGGCTTGGGCTGGAGCTCAGACTCTCAAGCACACCCGACCCCCTAAACTGGAGAGGTTGAGCTCTGGCATGAGCCACAACAGCCAGCCTGCTGTTAACACCCTAGCTCAAGCCCCGCCAGCGCGAATCAGTCTACCTGGACTGGGAGGCGCACGCCCAGCTGCACTGTAACCACACCCTCTGTGCTTTGCTCAGCCAGGCAGAGTGCGGTTTAAAACAAAGAATCAGATTTTTTTCCTTAGCTAAAAGTTAGAGATTTTTTTCCTTAGCTAAAAGCTAGCTAAAAGTTAGCAAAAAGTTAGAGAAGTTGTAAGTATGAAATCAGCAATTGTTTCAGACCTACTTTTAAGGGGAAAAAATTAGAGCCAGACATTTTTAAGACAACCACTTAAGTCAAGAGAACAGAGTAGTCGGGTCAAAAAACAGATGAGAGTATTGCATCAGTGGGTTAGAATTATGGCAGTGTCTTCACAGTTCCCAGCTGAAAGGACATCACCACTTTACTGTAATTACTAGTGACACTTTTTTTTTGTCTCTTTGTACTAATTATTCATGATGGCGGTATTCCCCCTGCAACATTAGGCAGGGAACGGATTAAAGGATGTGGAATCACTGCAGGGCACAACCAAGGAGAGTCACATGAAAGATTTTTTGTGCTGAACACTACAACTTTAAGTCACCATTTTGTCTCAACTCAATTTCTTTTCTTCTGTCTTAGACTGGTGTTGATAGCAACAGGACAGTTATAGACAGGAGACCTGGAACAAATTGTGTTGACATGGACTCAACACAAACCACATGTTACACTACTGATTCTGAACTCTGAATCTCTTAAAAGAAATCAAAAACGTAATCTACTTTCCTAAACAATTAAACAGGCCTTTTGTCAGGATTCAAGCAAGCCCCTTCAGCCCTAGGGGGAAGTGTCTCAGTTTTTCAGATCTATAATGTTGTTTCCTTTGTCTACATTTTTGGTGATTTGAAAAAACACATGTTATTCTTTCTCTACTATACTTTGATTTGCTAGAGGCAAATGCCTTTTAAAGGTTTTTTGTTGAAAGGGTTGCATTTTTAAAAAATACTTATTTCAAAACCTTTTGGCTTTAATTAACATTTCAGTGTAGATTATAACCCCCCAAAAATCACTCCTTATCAATCAATAAAGTATTAATTGTGGGTATTTCTTGTTTTAAAAAAAATCATGGTGGACTGCTTATTAAACTTGTGTTCTAATATCATTTGCTGCCTCACACGAATTCTAAGAAAATTTAGTTTTCTTCTTTTAAATCACTTGCTTTCACATTTTAGCTATAGCTGCATGAGGTTTATTGCTGAGAAATTTGAACTTTGAAAAGGTATCTCCTCTAGGCTCTAGGATAACATACTTGGACATTCCTTTAAAAAAAAAAATCAAACTGTTATATTAAAATATAGCTACTTGCCCTTTCAATTCTATGTTATCTGCATGCTAGGTTATCATTCATGGTGCTTCATTCTAAAGTAGGACTTGAGAAGGCTGGGTTTTATTTTTAGTACTAGATTCAGTTATGGTCAGTCATCAGAATTATGGTTTAAGAATGAGTCTCTTGAAATAGGACAGGAGTGGGTTTATCTTAAAATGGCAAGAGTAAGGGAAAACTCAGTTGGCAATGTGAGGCCAGGTATCTGGCTCACACTTGAACTTTGAGATGAAAGACTTCAGGAAATTGCAGTGATTTATATAGAGGATTTCAGTCCACAAAAGAAGTGGAAGACTAGAGCATAAAACATTTTGCACACTCTGGATATTCCAAAAGATTTCAAGGTAGCTTTTTCTGGGGAATTTCAAATGTTGATCTAGGACTAATTACATAGTGGAAGTCACATGGTATTTCTTTTGATCCTCTTTTTGTCTGATCCTACAGCATGTAATTAGGTGGGTTAGTAGAAGTAATTTGGACTTATTTTCTTAGAGGGTGTTGTGACATTTTGAGTGTTTTCTTTGAACCATTCAGAAAAAAAAAAAAGATAGTATCTTATTTTTTCCAGGAACATAAGCCTTGGGTTTAGCTAGCAACAAGGCTTATGGAGCATATGCATACCTCAGCTTCCTATTGCCTAGCAGAAGGAGGGAGGATTTTCTGTTGCCTTGAACAGCTGGTTAGCACTCCCCAGCTGTTTCCAGACCATTCTGGATAAAGGACGTAGGGGCCCTGGAACTCTATGGGTGGAGCAAATCTCCTATCCACCAAGAATACCAAATAGCAATTCTACACTCAAAATTCATTATTAAAAAAACTCACTCAGGAAAGTTAAGCCAGTCTCATGATTTTTGGATGATTGGGGATGCAGAGATTACACAGCACTTCTGTAGTTGGTGAAACACAGCATAAGAATGAGAGTCTCTTGAAATAGGACAGGAGTGGGTTTATCGTAAAATGGCTAGGCCATGCTTTCCCTTTACTACAGGCACTTGGGCCTGGAACCTAACACCATGGACTGTCTGCCCTCAGTTCAAAACTACCTTGTTTCAGTTTCCAAGGGCCACTTTCTACAATGACCTTGCCCTGGTTTCTCTTATAGCCACTCCTGGGACAAGGCTTCCCCTAGCTCCCTTAGTGGAAAGCCATAGAGTTGGTCTGAAAACAGTTTTTCCAGCTCATCAGTATTTTGGATATTTCAAAATTTTCATGGCCTGAACCAGGACAAAAAGTCAAAATCTCAAAATTGAAAACTGAAAATCTAAAAAAAATAATAAAATTGGAGTGGATCAGGTGTTTCATTTCAATTTTGACCTTTTTATTTTTTCCACTTTTCTAAAATATAATTAAATTTCAAAACAAAAGGATATTTAAAAGAAAATGAATTTTTCATTTCAAAAGTGTCAAAGTGGGACATTATGACAATTTCTATCCTTTGAACATTTTACAAAATGGGAAATTCATTGAAACTGAAAGTGTTTGTTCGGTTGACCTGGCATTTTGCAGTAGAAAACATTTCTTAAAAAATTTCCTACCAGCTCTAGAAAGCTGCGATCCAGAGCTGACCTTCTCCTGGAGAGCTACTATGAACTGTCTCCAAATTCCTATTCCTTCAAGTCTCTGTCTGAGTTAGTGGTTGTCCTTTATACAATAGCTCTATTATATGACTAGGGCTTCTGATTTTAGTTTTTAACTGATAAACAATGATAAAACAGTACAAAAAACAACCCCAAAATCTGTTTATCCAATAAACACTGGAAGTAGTATTTAAGCATTTGCCTACACAAAGCAGTAATAGACTATGGGGATGTGATTTCTAAATCGCACTAATGTGGTCCATGTATACTCTACCAGAGCACACCAACAGTTCCCTAGTGCACTATGTTAAAACACATTAGGGAACATTACAAAAAGGTTACTTTCTACATTATACACTACTTAACAAGTAATGTATATAGTATACATATATATAAAATCTATACCTACAATATATAATATAAATTACTCATTAGTCATTAACATATACAAAGAGGAAGCCCCCAAAACTTCTGATTTTTAGACATCTACATATAACTCAAGCATTTGTAAAAATAAACCTTAATAAATCTTAAAAATCAGAACCCCTACCCATGATCCCCATTCAACTGCCCTTCCCTCTTTCCTAGTAAGTCTTATTTCAGCTTGATTATACCATCCTTCTGAGTAACTACAAGTCCCAGAATGCCTGTTCTTAAAAGAGCTGAGCCTTGGAACAGGTGTTAGCCTGGGACCAGCCAAAAAACACTGAAATTACTGAAAAAATAAATTTAAAGAGGATAATAGCAACCACTGTATTCTGTTTCCCTTGTCCTAAAGCAAGGAAGAAATTATTGAAAAGGCCTAGTCAAAAAGTTGATTAGACCCAGTCAAAAAGTTTCAGATTGAATAATTTTGAGAAAATAGGGAGACACACAGAGAAATTTTTTCCTATTTTGCAGCCAGTTTGAGATGATCACTTCAGACTGGGATTCACAGTTGAGCACAATCGTCTCACTGGATCATGAATGACCAGGTGATCTCCAAGAGAGTGGGGGCCCCAATCAATCATAGGCCTTTAAACATTTAAAGTAGCAGCTTGAATGGTTGCCAGAATTGAACTGGGAGTCGATGGCGCATGCTGAGCTTACATGGGACATGCTCTCTCACTAGTTGGAATTTAGTTTTGCCTCCCCCTCTAGCCCCAGATATAGTAGTCCTATCTGGAGGTGAACAACATGGAGATCGCTACATCTTTCTTTTGGAAAACTGGAGAGGGAAAAAAAATGTGCAGTGACAAAATATCTATAAACATATATGTATTACTAAGTAAATTTTTTTGGATAAAATTCATTTGTTGATTGCCTGGCTCTTTCTATCCCATTTGCTCACCAGTTGTCATAAGTCTTAGGTTCACCTACCTCCTTTCTCCACCTCTAGCTGACTGCTTCAACCTGACCTTGAAAAACATCCTCATGTAAAACTAGCTGTGTCACTGAGGTGATTCATTACCTGTGCCATTTGTTGAGAACTATACACATTATGTTCTCTTTTGGTGCCTGCTCTAGGTTTATCATTTAACACCACATTTGGCAATCAACCACACAGTATATTCTTTATAAAACCTTGAAAGTGCTTTAATGATGTGAAATATTTTTCCACCATATTTGAACAGGACATAGAAGCTGGAAAACTGTGTTGGGATTTTGGCAACCAGTCACAAGCAGAGTGCCCCAGGGGTCGGTCCTGAGGCCGGTTTCGTTCAACATCTTCATTAATGATCTGGAAGATGGGGTAGATTGCACCCTCAGCAAGTTTGTGGATGACACTAAGCTGGGGGGAGTGGTAGATACCCTGGAAGGTAGGGATAGGATACAGAAGGACCTAAACAAACTGGAGGGTTGGGCCAAAAGAAATCTAATGAGGTTCAACAAAGATAAGTGCAGAGTCCTCCACTTAGTAAGGAAGAATCACATGCACAGCTATAGACTGGGGACCGACGAGCTAGGCAGCAGCTCTGCAGAAAAGGACCTGGGGGTAACAGTGGATAAAAAGCTGGATATGAGTCAGGAGTGTGCCCTGGTTGTCAAGAAGGCTAATAGCATATTGGACTGCATTAGGAGGGGCATTGCCAGCAGGTCACGGGAAGTGATTATTCCCCTCTATTCGGCATTGGTGAGGCCGCATTTAGAATATTGTGTCCAGTTTTGGGCCCCCCACTACAAAAAGGATGAGGACAAGTTGGAGAGAGTCCAGCGGAGGGCAACAAAAATGATTAGGGGGCTGGAGCACAGGACTTATGAGGAGAGGCTAAGGAAACTGGGCTTGTTTAGTCTGCAAAAGAGAAGAATGAGGGGGGATTTGATAGTGGCCTTTAACTACCTGAAAGGGGGTTCCAGGGAGGATGGGGCTAGGCTGTTCTCGGTGGTGGCAGATGACAGAACAAGGAGCAACGGTCTCAAGTTGCAGGGCGGGAGGTCTAGGTTGGACATTAGGAAAAAGTTTTTCACTAGGAGGGTGGTGAAGCACTAGAATGGGCTACCTAGAGAGGTGGTGGAATCTCCATCTTTAGAGGTTTTTAAGCTGAGGCTTGACAAAGCCCTGGCTGGGATGATATAGCTGAGGTTAGTCCTGCTTTGAGCAGGGGGTGGACTAGATGACCTCCTGAGGGCCCTTCTAACTGTAATATTCTATGATTCTATGACATAGTGGACGGGTTTGCCGTGATGGGGTTTCGAAAGTGCGGGGGGGGGGGGGTCATTGATGGGACATACACCCCTATCTTAGTGCCTGCCCACCTAGTAACCAAGTACATAAACCGCAAGGGGTACTTTTCCATGGTCCTGCAGGGCCTTATGGATCACAGGGGTCATTTCACAGACATCTATGTGGGGTGGTCTGGGAAGGTGCATTATGTGCACGTATTTTGGAATTTGGGGCTGTTCTCTAACATGCAGGTGGACACTTTCTTCCGTGACCAAAAAATTCACACTGGGGGTATGGAAATGCCAATAGTGATCCTGGGGGATCCTGCTTACCCCATGGCTAAAAAAGCTATACACCAGGCACTTTGACAGCAACAAGGAGTGTTTTAATAACAGGTTAAGCACTTGCAGAATGGTTGAATGTGCATTTGGGTGTTTAAAGGCCAGATGGAGGAGTCTGCTCACTAGGCTAGACATTAGTGAAAAGAACCTCCCGTCAGTGATATCTGCATGCTGTGTTCTTCATAATGTGTGTGAAGCGAAGGGGGAAGAGATTCCCCCAGAATTAGGCTGTGGAGGCAGAAAGACTGGCTGCCAATTATGAGCAGCCAGATGCCAGCACGACGTGGAGAGCTAACCGCGGAGTGCTTTGCATTAGGGAAGCATTGAAAACCAGGTTCCGCAATGAGATGCAGGACTGATTTCTGTTCCTGTATATTATTTGCCTTTGCTCAACATCACCCCCCCACCATCAATATCAGTACACTCCAACTCCCTCCCAAACAAGATATGAATTAAAAAGGAAACGTTGAAATGATGCAAACTTTTTTTTAAATGAACATTCAAGTTGTGGGGGTGGTGGGATAGGGGGGCAGTGTTTTTTTCCCCCCTTTTTCTAATTTGCGATAGTCTGTCCACAGCATTTCTAGAGGGTTGGGCCAAGGCCGAGATGTCTACAGAACAAAAAGGAATGCACAAGGTTGCCATTGTTAGCAGATGCAGGAAAATGAAAAAACTGCAACAATATACAAAATACTCCCCTTTGCAGTGCACAAGGCAAACCCAGACCCTCATTACATTCCTAACATCCCAGAAGGGTCAGCTCACTGTGCCATTACAGAGATGGTAAACCAGGAGCACTGTACTGTGCTATAGAGAGGATTAATGATCTTTAAAAAGCTCATTTCAAATGCCCTGTATTAGAGGAGTGCCTGGGCAACATGGTTTAATTTGGATGACCGTTTTGTCATGGGGCAGCCACAGGGGATCTGAGGACAGCACATGGGGGTTAATAGTCTCTTCTGAAACCAAATCAAAATAATTAAAGTGACTTTTTAGGATACTACAATGGGGAATACAGAGGTACAGAGTATCTGCTGTACATCTTGGATATTTTAAACATGCGCCGTCTTCGCTAGGTGACTATGAGCGATATCAGTTTCCTGAGGGTAACGCACAAGGAAAGGGAAGATTTGCTGCATGCAGCGGGGTACCGGCCTGGCTCTTATTCCACTATGCTGCATTCCGCCATGATACCAGCTCCCTTGATTGCAGTGTGGCATGGCAAAATATGCTACCAAGGAGGAAGGAACAAGGCTACCCTCCCCCGCAACCTTGTGCAAAGGATAATAGATTACCTACATGAACGTTTCCTTGAGATATCAACTGATGCTTCTCAGAGCATATCTCTGCACATAAATAATCTGTTCTGGGGTAACCCCCAGTAAAGTCCGCTAAATGCCTGAAATCCCCTTCCGAGCCCCCCTCCTCCCATTTAAAAGGGCAGAACTGCTGAGAAGAAAAAAAAACCCCACCAGATGTGCCTTCCCCGGGATCATTATTGCCGTCCTGTGTGCTTCTGGACTGCTCTGGGGTCAGGAATAGATCTTGACTGTCTGGGAGAATGGACACCCTGCTCTCCTGCATCCTGCTCTCTTCAGCCTCCTCCTCCTCGTCCGCAAAGTCCTCATTATTGTCCATGGACTGTGATCTAGCGGAGGTATCGATGCTGCAGGGTTGCACCTTGGTGGGGTCTCCGCCGAAAATTGCATGCAGCTCCTTATAGAAGTGGCATATTTTTGACGAGGAGCCAGTAACGGCTGTTAGCTTCCCTGCCTTTCTGATATGACTGCCGCAGCTCCTTGATCTTCACGTGGCACTGCTGTGCGTCCCTGTTGTGTCCCTTCTCCAGCATGCCCTGGGATATCTTCCCATAAATGTCCAAATTCCTTTTGCTAGTTCTGAGCTGAGCCATAACAGACTCCTCGCCCCACAGACCGATGAGATCTAAGACCTCTGGTCGACTCCATGCTGGAGCACATTTGGGCCTCGCAGTAACCATGAGGAGTCCAGCGACAAAGCTCTCTCCATGCTGGCTGCACAGGAAATGAAAATTCAAATTTTCCCAGGGCATCAGAGGAGGGGCCATTTCCGGCTAGCGTGACCACGTAACAGCAGAGCGTGAATGTGCAGAGTGGGCACAACGGGGCATTGTGGGATACCTCCAGGAGGTATTAACCACCATTAACGTCGAATTATGTTATACTGTCTAGACTGACGCAAAATTGACCCAATAAAATCGCCACTTGCGGAGGTGATTTCATTACGTCGACATTTGCTGCAGTTTAAGTTGACAGAACTGCCGTACCAGTGTAGACGCAGGCTTTCGGAGATTGACGTAAGTGACATTAGGTCACCCTCCCTCGCCAGTGTAGACCAGACCTGACTGTGTTTCTGTTAGTACTCAAGGTGTAAGGCAGATGCAGAATTGTGTGTGAATTTTTATATGCTGTAGCATGGATTGCTTTCTTTTGCACGAGTAAAAATTATTGTGCCAAACGTAACCAAGCGTCTGGTACAGTTAGTACTTCAGTTATCTTATTACTGTGTATGCTACATCCAGGTACATGGCTTGAATCTAGCATTTGACTGAGTGCAGTCATCATCTTCATATTTAATACTACATGAAGCCATTTAACCTATAGCTTGTATAGAACCCTAAATGCACTGTGTACAGAACAGAGCCATCACGAGATTATATTTTGGCAACATCTACAGTTACCTCCTAACATCTTTGGGGAATTTACTTCAGTAAAAATCTGTAGTTTGATTCATGGCCATCCAATTAATAACATCACAAATGCAAAATGAAGGGAGTTGTAAACCTGTCAATGGGCTAATCCATTTAATCTGTTATATCTGTGAAAGTGCACATTTTTGGATGAATATTTGACCTGAATTTCACCATCCAGTGGCAAGATACACAACGTCTTTCATCACCACAAACACGCACACACACACAGGATAAGGAATGTTTGCGGGCACTGTATTCTTTCTCTCAGTGCCATTTAATTAAGATGGCTCAAGATCAATATTTTATTGTGAAATGTGATTTTTTTTGGGGGGGGGGGCGTACAAGGAGTGTTGTTAGTGTGTAAGACTTAGTAGGTTATTTTATGTCCAGCTAAAAGCTACTACTAATAAATGCTATAAACTATTATTCTGAAACAGAAGTGTTGCACACAATGAATTTTACAATAAAATACCTGGGTAGTAGGAAAGAACAATTCCCTCCCCTACAGAAAAAAGTCAGATTCCATGGCCAGTGTTATGTGGAAGGTCAGACTAGACAATCTCCATGGTCCCTTCTGGCTTTAGAAATTTTAAACAAGAGTAGCACGTATACAACTCTGAGTTTATAAGCATTATCAGCAATAACATCCTATGGACTGATGATGTCATGGATTGTGTCCATTATAAAACAAACATGAGAAAGAAGGGAAAGAAACTATAATCATTTTGAAAGAGTTAAAGCATCTTATTCCAAATATGTTTGTTAAGAAAGAGCTCCGTGGACATTAAAAAAAATACAATTTGTGCAGCTATTATGGAAAAGGGGAGACAAAGAAAATGGTATTGCCAGGAAGGGGTTTTAGAAGTTACTTACAAATGTGGGTTGTTTCTTTTCTTAAAAATCTATTTTAGGTCAGAGGGGAAAATTCTACAGCTATGACTGGTTCTGCTGTATCATATGAGAAGCCCTAATGCCTGCTTATGTTTGATTCTAGAGTGTTCTCCCTCACATTTCTCAGAGGAAAAACTATGGCATCCTTCTGGATCAGATTACATATTATATTGGTTTGATATTGTTTGTGGGATGCTGTTTTATGTATTGTGCAATGATGTTTCTGTTACTCCATCAGCTCTGTTGTGTGTTAGGTCACATTGCTTTTAACATTATGCTTTTAGTTAGCATGCAGGTACGGAGTGCCTCATATTTTCAAAATTCAGCCACTTAGTACTGCCTTACATAAAGGGTAGTCATCTCTTCTCTTAAAGAAGAGAAATGACTGAAAACAATGTATCTGTATCTTATTTAAAAGTGGACCTTTCAAAGAATAGAAGACGTGCCTCTACTTTTGAAGTGGTTCTACATTAAAGTCTGGGACTGCTCAAGTTTTAATAATTTACCACAAAAAGCCTGAATAAAGCCATCTTCACTTCAGAACTAAATAGGGTTGTTTAGCCAATGGCATGTAACATAGCTGGGGCCCTAACTATGTTATGAACATGGTTTATTCGTGTGTGTGTTGACAGAAAACCAACATATTGAGGAAGCCTTTCTAACTTGAGTAGCTACCAAGGCTATGACATGACTTACATGGATTGTCCCTCACGTGTGTTAAAACACGTAAGGTAGACAGAGACTAAATGAGCTGTGGGGGAGAGGAAAGTATGTAGGCTGCAAAGCAACTAGTACAGTGCTGCAAGTAAAACTGCAACTCACTGGTCATACCTCCAGCAGTCCCATTACTCACTCTCACACATACACCCCGCTGTAAAAGGGACAGTCACCAGCACACACAGCAAAGAATGTCTGTCAGGTCCCCAGTTGCTTAAACCTTTCATATAGTGGACACATGGGCCTCTCTCTGAATTTGGGCTCACTGGATTTTGCCCTACAGGTAGAAAATTGTTCTTAAAAAATGTTTTTTTTTTTTTTTTTTTTTTTTTTTTAAATGTATTTTGCATCTGTAATAAGCAAATATCCTAGTGGATGGAAAGAAAGTGGTTTCCTTTTTGAAATAACATTGAATTTGAGTGGTGAAAATTCCTGGCCCTCTGAAGCCCTGTGTTTCATAATATTACAAATTTGCAGCCCATAGGTATAAGCATTATTTATGAAAGTGTTTGAAGGCACCAACTTTTTTTAATAGCCAAAGTTTAACAACTACACACCACTCAGGAGCAGCATAGGTTGTGTAAAAAATTTTAAAAATAAATCAATCATAGAAGTGAGGGACAAAATGTTAAGCAGCCATAGCTGAGGTATATTTATCTTACTGGAGGCACTTCCCCCTTTAATAATCTATCCTTAGATGAATGCAATTAACCTTCAAATAATGTGCTAGGTTTGGGTTTTGCCACTTTACAGTTCGTGTTGTTAGTAAAACATTCATCGTTCTAACAAGTAAAAGTCACACGAGAGACTTCTGACATAAGAACCAAACAGCTTCTGGATCTGATAGACCATTCTAACAAAACAAACACCCCTTTTCTAGTGAAGAGTAAGACAAAGTGTTTCAGAGTCTAATGAACAATTTTTTTTGTTAGATTTTCTTCACAAAAATTCTACACTTAAGGCCAGATCGCCGTTGCCATCTAGTCCATCACTCACTTTCAACCCATACAATTTAGAACACCCACCAAACTTTACCTTGGCCCATTAAAATTTTTGAAAGTGTGCAAAGTAACAAAATTCTAGGTTTCGGGGAAAAAAAAAAAAAAAAAAAAAAATGAAAACAAAGAGAACCATTTCCAATATACTATACTACTAAAATATATTACAACATAGCCCTCAATACAAAACAGATCTAGAGACTATAGGCCAAAAATTCTGGGTAAAATATCCTTAAGAGGTCAGTTTATCTATGACAAGGTTAAGTCATCTACAGAGAGTTTCATCAAAAATTCTGAGGGCAAAGAGAATATTGGGGCTGTAAAACAACAAAGCAACAGAAATCCACATCTGAGTGAAAAAGGGAGTGGTGGGAAAAGGACTTCAGGCAATAGCCTTGTATTGTCTGAGTTACCTGCAACCCTCTCCTTGTTCATCTGAACAGATGTGACAAAAAGGAAATGCACAATCACCATCCAACAGCAAAAACATTTCCAGTGAATTAAGCTTCTTGAGGGGTACATGTGCAAAAAAAAAAAAAAAAAAAAAAAAAAAAAAACCACCAGAAGGAAAGCCTTACTAAAGGCTGCACATTTGATACTTTTGTGGTTTGTCATAAAATGTCACTGCTTTTAATGAGTCTGGACATTTATTAATTTTATTGGTGTTTTTGGTTATTCTTTTCCTGTATGTCCTACTCCTCAATATCCTTATGGTACCATTTTTAAACAATTTTCTTTATTGATGGTGGGAACTGTTGTAGATACTGTATATTTATATAATTTTGTCATGATGTTTATGGCTAGTTTACAAATTGATTTCTCTTATACATATATGTGTGACGCTGGTAAACCAAGTGCCAGCTCTGCCCACAGCCATAGGCATTAGCTAAGAACTGACAAATTCATAGCTGGAAACCAAACCAGCTCACGTGTATGTTAGTTTTGTTCAAAATAGGGATTAGTCTTGTAAGACTGTATTCAGACTCTATGAAATGCTTGCAAGTTGTTGCATGCATTCATTTCACTTACGTCTGTTATCCATCCTACAAGGTAAAATAAGTTTTATAATTGTAAAAATGCCTGCTCTGAACTTGTAAACTCACACGGGTGGTTCCCACCCCCACCCTCCCAACAAGAAAGGCTACCAATACTTAATGGGTCATCTAGGACCAAAAAACCCACCAATCTTTGTTGATTGCCATCCAACCATGAAGACGTTATGTGCAGGAGCCTTCCTTCTACTGTTTCAAATTCTGGAGGAAGGTTATAAAAATGCTCACAAGAAGAAATGGTTCTCTCTTTGCTATGTGAACTCTCACAGGGCCAGACACACTAAAGCAGAGATCCCCAGGTCTTTCCCTGAAAGACATTTTGAATGGACAGTTACTACATCTCTGATCTTCAGGAACCACAGATGGTAACTCATTTGTGTAGATATTTGCTTGCTTTAGTTTGTAAATAACTCATTTCTTTTTTCTAGTTAAACTATCTGAAGGTTAATTAGAGGATTGGCTACAGGTGGTGTCTTTGGTGTAAGATTGAGGGTGCCAGTTGATTTAGGGTAAGTGATTTGTTTCTTGGGAATGTAAGCAACCTGAATATTTTGTGATTTTTGGTGTAAGTAACCCTTTATCATTACATCCAGCTTGTCTGAGTGGCAAAGTAGACTGGAAAGGCTAATAGAACTGTGTCTCCAGGACTCTGGCAAGGTTCTTCATCCAAGGCTCTTAAGCAAAGTAAGCAGTCATGGGATAAGAGGGAAGGTCCTCAACTGGATCAGTAACTGGTTAAAAGAGAGGAAACAGAGTAGGAATAAGTGGACAGTTTTCAGACTAAAGGGAGGTAAATAGTGATGGCCCCCAGGGATGTGTATTGAGACCACTACTGTTCAACATATTCATAAATGATCTGGAAAAGGGGGTAAACAGTGAGATGGCAAAATTCGTAGATATAAAACTACTGAAGATAGTTAAGTCAAAAGCAGACAGAGCTACAAAGGGATCTCACAAAACTGCATGACTGGGCAATACACTGGCAGATGAAATTCATTGTTGATAAACACAAAGCAATGCACATTGGAAAACAATTCCAACTATAGATATAAAATGATGGGGTCTAAATTAGCTGTTACCGCTCAGAAAATATCTTTGAGTCATTGTGGATAGTTCTCTGAAAACATCCACTCACTGTGCAGCAACAGTCAGAAAAGCTAACAATGTTGGGAATCATTAGGTAAAGGAAAGATAATAAGACCAAAAATATATTACCTGTTTATCAACACCTGGTACACCCACAAAGGGGCCGATTAGAGGAGGACAAAAATTAAAATGCTATCCCCAGCCCCCAGGATCATAAGCATTGATAAAAATGCAGATCCAGCCATTGAGTATAGTGTGATCATTGTATGAGATGAAGAGTATGTACTTTTGCAAAGAAGTGGCTTTTTGTTTGATTTTCTAAAAATCTGCTCATTCAAAATATAAAAAAGTGGGTTTACACCACACATCCAAAGAGAAAGGGTAAAAGAGGGAGAAAGCCACAAGCCATTTTTAAAACTAGCAAGAGTGATGACAGGTCACAACTAGATATTCTATATAAAAATTATATTTACAGTAACTATAATATTTATATGCTACATCTTACTCACACTGTGCTTCCAATTTATCTGAGAAACATAACTCAACTGAATTTTTTGTATGTTAGTGTACACATTTTGGTCTTCAATTTATGAACAACCATCAAAAAGTCTCTGGCTACTATGCAGAAGATTTTAAAATAGCTCCATCAAATCTTATTACTTACCTTCATTCATACAAATATATGAGAAGAGAAAACCACCCCATGTCTTGAAGATGAAAAAAACATAGGGACAAATTCTGGTATCAGTTATAATGATGTAATCCACAGTAATTCTATTGGCTTCATTGTATCCAAGCATAGAATCAGCTGTCAGGCTCAGGTGAAATAGAGAAAAGTGTGTTTCATAGCTTGAAACTTCCTGTTAGCAAAAAACTCTTCAAGGGTAATTCATGAAGAGGGCATTGTGACCAATAGATTGAATTATTACAAAGTCATATATAATAGAGATGTAAAAATTAGTTTAACAGCTTTTAAAATGTTCTATTTTTAGAATGTTTAAATAGATTTTTAATTAAACGCTGGGAGGGAGCCATGCTGGGCTTGGCTCACTGACAAGTGAGAGCTGTCTAGCTATGGCTCCCCCCCACCACAATAGCTGGGCAGCTCTCATTCATGGGGAGCTGAGCTGAGCCCAATTGCAGCTCACCTCACCCCTACCTCCCCCACACGCTGAGCTCTGCACCTCCTTGCAGCTCACCTCCTCTGCCACACTGGACTCTACACCTCCCTGCCACTCATGGAGAGCCGAGCCCAGCTATGGCTATCCCCCTCCAATTCACCCCGTGCTGGGCTCTCTACTTCCCCACAAGCAAGAGCTGCCCAGCTGCTCTCGCTGGTGGGAAGCCAGCCCAGCTGCCCTTCCCCTCCCACCCAGTTGAAATGGTAATCTGCTGTTTAAAACATTTAACCAGTAGGCTAGGCTCAGAGAAATGTCCTCACAAACACCTATAAGACTCAGATGGGAAAAAGGGATTTTAGCCACTAATACCAGCTGGCAATCAAGGAGCAACTGAGGATCCAAAAACCACCAACAAGCTGCAAATCTGCTGGACAAACCCCCTCTCAATCATAGAGGCAAGCAACTGTATTTCCCCAGTCCACCAAAGTCATCTATGTCTTTTCTGGATGGTACATCAGCTAGCTGTTCTCACCCAAAGCCCCATTTGGTCAGCTACTAGGAAAGCAAACTCACTATACATCCTTTTTTAATTGCAGCTGGACAGGAGAGTTGTGTCATCCACATACTAATAGGATTGCAGCCCACACCAACCTCTCTCACCATCTTCCCCAGCAAACCTTCTATTTTGAGCAGCAGGGGAAAGCAGAAAGGAGGCCAGTAGAATCAGATATAAGAAAAGACCAAGGGCTGATAAGCAAGTGCCAACTACCAGCCAAAAGGAATCTGAGGAGAAGTAATGGAACCACTTAGCAGTCAGCATCTGCAGAGTAAGCAACAAAAACTCATCATGAACAGTATTAAAACTGATACTATATTTTCATAGAGAATGCAAAATAAAATTAGTGTGCAAGTAATATATACATGCATTAGCATAGTTCATTAACCATTAAAGATCTTTTTATAAAGATCACTACTGAAACTGCAAAGATAGGTATATAACAAAGAGCAAGAACAGAGAAGAAAACAATGTCTCGCCATCTAGCAATCCAAGGAGAGAGTTGTCCCAGCTTCTTTGCATTTAGTTATAATACTATGCAAAATATCTTGAAGCAGATGGTATGTGTGTTTATTTTATTGTTTCCTGAATTGCCCATCATGAGCATCTGGGAAGCTAAACAAAGATTAAACACAGTAATGATGGGGACAGACTGGCTGGCACTTAAACAAGTGCCTAGGCAGAAGTAATAAGCACATGTACCTCCATTTTACATAAGGGCCTGCCGTAATCAGACCCTATTCTTGAGGGAGTTCCATCCCTATGGATCAAGTGCTGCAACCCATCCCCAAGGGAGCAGAGAAAGGATGAGGCCATGACTGCACTGGTGGGCAGCAGTATGCGGGAGTGCATCTGAAAGGATGCGGCAGCAGAGACCTCCCACTGAGCTGGGAGGGAGAGGAATTCTGCCTCCCAGTCAGAACTCCCCCAGGGGTATTGTAACTCCATACCACCCTTTAGTTTGGTCTGTGAGCAATTTGCAGAAATAAAAGAATAAAAGTAATTGGAAGTGTTTCCAATTGGAAGTAGGATCATGCCATGAATGAGATCACATTTAATAACCATACTTTTTATAAACATAGAGCATTTTAAGTACAAATATTTTCCCCCTTTTCCACATATTTCTCATGTCAGATAATGTCATTGATGGCATCACTTGTAGGAGGAAAGAATTTCTGATTATATGAATCATGAGCATTTATTTAGCTTTTCACAAAGAAGGACCCCAATTCTGCATTTCTCTGAGGACCCAGAAATCCATTTGTAGTCAGTGAAAGTTCTGGGTGTGCAAGAAATGCAACATCAGGCACATGAACTAAATGAATTCTCAGGTGGTAGTAGGAATTCTCTCTCAGGTGCTGGTGGGTCATGCTCTGATCCCCAGAGTCTAACCGATTGCCGTATGCAGGGTCATGAAGGAATTTTCCCCCAGGTTAGAGGGGCAGGGACCTTGGAGGGTTTTTTGCCTTCTTCTGCAGCAGGGGGTGCAAGATATTCACTAGGATCGTCTGGATCTCTCTCACTTTATAAATTCCCTGCCATTGCAGGGACCTTGGGTTTTAATGCACTTCTGTCCCTCCTATTCTCACTCTGAGGCACACAATACTTTGCTGAGTCTGTAAGACTTTGGTCTAATTCTAGTGGTGGGAATTTGTGTGGGGTGGCATCTAGTGGCCTGTGTTATACAGGAGGTGAGATTAAACAATCTGGTGGTTCCTTCTACCCTTAAACTCTATGACTAATCAGTCATGGCAATCCTGTGAGGTAGGTAAGTGTTGTCCCCATTTTACAGATAGCAAATCGGTTATTAAAAGGTTAGTGGTTTGAGTTACAGCCATCTGCATTTAGGAAGTGATCACCATTATTAGTTCATTTAACTTTAAATACTTTTTTTGTTTTGGTGGCCTTAAGTGCTAAAATAAAGTCCATATGCACAACACACACTGACCTCAAAATGTTGTTTGTGTAGGCTGAGGGCAGTGGATGGCCATTACCATTTAGGTGGAAAGCAGATGAAAGAGAAAAACCATGATGCAGATAATAGAACTCTTGCGCTGAAGCGGTTTAATAGTTGAAGTCAAATGAGACATTTGCATCACCAGCTGAATAAATACTGTAGGTTTATAAACTACTTCAAACACTTTTGTTTGATAGGCTAATTCATCTTTGTATTGTACCAACTGCTAATAGTAGCAGATCTGTTTTACTCCACAACTATCAGATGTATTGTAAAGCCATATCCTAACCACAGGAGGCTAATCAAAGGCTTTCCCCAATAGGTAGGCATAAACATGGAACTACTGGCGCAGGGGGGTGGGGAAAAACCAAGAAGAATTGTAGAAAAGAAGGCTCAGTTTTCACATATGTGGGCTTAAATTACATAGCCATCAATGACTGCTGCTGCTCAGCAGAAGGAGGCTGCAGAGGCAAAACAGCAGCCTTGAGTGAACAAAACAAATAGAAATAAGCATACTGGAAACATTTAGAGCCACTGAAAAAATTAAGCTGTTGGAAAAGGTGAAAACCTTTTATTTAGCAAAGTATTATAAACATAAAAATAGGATGCTCGCTTATACTTAATGCTTTGTACTTCAGGTAGCTTTATCTCTAGCTCTGCATTCATGATGTTCCACTGTATTTAAAGTGATCCAATGTTTTACAAGAGCACAGATATAAAAATTATTATAACCTTCAACTTACATGAGACCACTGAGTTATATGCGTTGAATCATAATTAAGCATATTGCATATTCTAATTCAGGGCCTCCTAGCTCTTGTATTGTCTGAAAGGTACATTTTGTTTTTAAAAAAAGCAAAGTTCATGTCTCGAGTTTATAGTTCCACTCAACTTGCTTGGTTTCCTCACATGTAATTAAATTTACAGATAACAGGGTGTAAAGGGGCATCCTGAATCAGCAAATGAAGAGCAGAAGAGTCCCCTTGGACACTGAGGTCAGACTCTTAGACTGCAGGACAAGCCTTATGTCATTAGAGACACTTAAAAATACAGATAAACTTGTTACATATACTTTTCTAAATGTGGTTAATTAAAATTAGTAGTTAATCCTGTTACAGCAAATTTATTTCAGCTAAACCTTAAAAGCAGAAGTTTTCACTTACCTCAGTTGTCAATGAGCAAGTACAGATTTAATTCAATTGCTCATATCTGTTTGGAGGATGTCATACTATACCTTGCTTAAATTTGAGAAGAGAGTCAGATTGGTGCAACAGGAACAAAGTCCATATCTCTGCACAAGCTCTATTACTCTCCAGATACTTATGCACTCTTGACTTGGACACCTCAAGTGCAATTTTCAACATACCTGTGTGTCTCTGGGCCTGAGACATTTAAAGAAAGCAAACAACATTTAGCAGCCAGAAACAAATCGGTGTATGTTCTGCAGCTCTGCTACCTAGATCTGTGAGCCCATTAGCTAAGAAGGATCTAGGTTGCTTATCAGTATGTGGTTGGGATATATCTGAACTCAGAAATGGGCACATAATAAGAACAGTCTTAGATAGATATATAGGTCTCAGATGCTATAGACAATGTAATAGGTATTAGATAACATTCTACTGAGTCCACATCCTAGCCTGCTCTGTAACAGGTTTACCATACTCCTGGAGTTATACCATTCCACAGGCATTAAATCATTACTCACCCAGAGGGAGGAGAATCACCTCAAGAAATAAACATTCTTTACAGCACTTACCACACTGATGGGTCCTATCCTAGGAATAATTAAGCCTGGACCCAGTCTAGTTTAAGAGATCTGATAGGGATCAAAAGACAAAGTGATATAAAACAGCTTTTCAGGTGATTTAAAACAAACAAACAAACAAAACCCCCACCACTTTCTAAGGAGGTCATAGCTACAGTGTGCTTGTAAACTCCTGGCTGAAATAATAGTATTCTTGTTAAGCTACACTTCCCCTAATGAAGCTAAAACTACAACCAAAAAAAAAAAAACTTCTGTATTGTAGCACACCCTGCAAAGTAGACCCTTACACTGCTCTCCATCCTCCCTAACCAGCACAAGTATCTTTTATAGTTCACCTTAAAAGACTTGTTTAAGGAAACCAGATCACCTGGCTGTACTGTTTGCGTTAGTAATGAGGCACAGTTGCCTCCACTTAGCCCTAGACAAACGGGAGGGGGAAGAACGCAAACCCAGCTAATCTTCAAGAGTCCCACTACCAGAGACCCATGCAACCCCAGTGGAATCCTGATCACTAGGGGCCAGCTCCACAAAGGGAGTTAGGCACCTAGAAAATTATGAGGATCTACAAAGCCTTATATAGGTGCCAAGGCTTCTATATGATGAACAGAGAGGGAGCTATAGATGCAGAGACTGGGATCCACAAAAGCCAGCATGCTAGTCAATGGGAGATGCTGGTGAGAGGGGCATGTCCTAAGTTCTGCCCTCCCACAGAGTTCAGCGCTAAGTCTGAACTGGAGGAAGGTGCTATTTGTGCTTGTGATCCACAACTAAGAACCCCTTTTCTGAAGGCAGGTGGCTGAGGCACCTGTTAGGCTAAGTTTAGGCTAAGTTGTTTATTGTGAGAATGGCTTAGGTGCTTGCCTAACTCCACACAAAGTGGCAAGGGGGAGAAAGCATCCTGTAGGCCACTGGTGCAGGTACTGACCCAGGATGTGGGAAACCCTCGTTCAATTTCCTGCTCTGCCTGATGAGGAAAAGGAATTTGAACAGGAGTTTCCCATGGCTTAGGTGAGTGACTGCTCTAAACCCTGGCCTCTGGAATCTCTCTCAGGCCCACTTAATTAAAGTGAGAATGGCTTCAACATGAGAAAGTGAGAGAGACCCACATCACAGCACCACTCACCTGAGATGGAGAGAACCCAAGTTCATCCCTTCTCATCAGGCAGAGGAAGGAATTGGATCAGGGTCTTTCACATCCCATGTGAGTACCCTAACCGTTGGGCTATTGGTTATAAGAGAGGTTATAACCTCCTCCTGCCCTGCCCTGCCCTGCCCACACCTGCTTTATGTGAAGCTAAGGAACCTCTGAGCATGCCTATTAGATAGGGTCTCTCAGACAGAGGAATTCCCTGGGTGCATGTGTGCAGAGGCAGATGCTTAGGCAGCTGAGGGACTTTTACAGTGAAAATTTAGGCCCTGAGTGAGTTTAGGTGCCTATGGGGTTAGTGGCGGCCCAGTGGAGGTTTGTGGATTGCAGCAGTGATGCCTAAAAGTGGAATTTAGGTGCTTAAATCTTGGATTTAAGTACCTAAATCCATTTCTGGATCTGACCCTAGGGGCCTAATTTTCCATTGCTTTGTACCTTGCATAGTCATTTACACTAGTGCAAAGTGAGATCAAAGTGAGTGTGAAATGGCACCACTCTGACCTGGTAGCATTTTATACCCATTTTGCTCTCACCTTGCATTGCTGTACATGACTATACAAATTGCAGGACAATGGAAAATCAAGCCATATGAGTCTTCAAATTTTCTGTAAGCAGTAACTGGCTTCACAGACCACCACCAACAGCTTTTATATGGCCCCTCATCTTTCACCAAGATGATAATTGTTTGCTTTGCCACTAGTGAAATGATTCTGCGTTTGTTTGTTGTACTGGTAGACCCTCCTTCTGATGCTACTTCTTACATCTATTAAAAAATAGATGTTTGATTTAAAATCAGGGGGCTAGAATTGCACAATAGGCAAGCAAGAACTTTCACATTTCACATCCCTTTTATAATATCAGTGAATGTCAGAAGCATTTTAAAGTAATAGCTAACCGTGTGAAACAGAGTAGGACATAAAAGAAAATATTAATGTCTCAGAGGCGCTCCTTCCCTTCCTAACTTTCCACAGTGGTGCATGAGTCGAGTGTATACTTTGGCACCCAGCACTTTATCAAATATTTTCTTTGCATAGCCCAGGAATTTAACTGTGCATTTTAACTTAGACCTGCAGGAATGCTTGCACTCTACAATTGTAACAAGGAAATAGAGTAGAAAAATACAATTAAACCATCAATTTTATTCCACAGAAAGCAATTACTAAAAAGAGTAAAATTTACTACTACAAAAAATCCCAGTCAAATATATTCTTGGAAAATGCAACATAATTTTCATATAATTTATCCAACTACTTTTATTATTTATTGACTTCTGTCAATTTGCACGGTCCTGTACAATCTATAGAGGGAGACATAGGCCCAGCACCTCAATCCGTAGGAGTTAGGCACCTAAATATGTTTGAGGCTTTGGATCAGTCAGAGTCTGAGGTGCTTACAATCTAAAACCAATTCCTGCAACTGGATCTGCCTGGACAGCCCCTGCACCATTCAATGTGGGGAATCCCATGGCAGGATCAGGGCCAAAATTATACAGACAAAACAGTTTAGATACAAACCAGTTGACAGTGCTTTTAATAACATGGCTGTTCCTTGCATATTGTCTTGTTTGCATGCCATTCAATGATTCCAGCATAGTTCTGAGGAGACGGTGTGTTTGACTCCTCTGGTGACTGGGCTGGCTCTGAAGAAGCAGACAAAAGATACTGTGAGTTTGCACATCTATGACATACTAATGAAATCACTGGAATGCATGGGTGTGATGATACAATATATATGCATTACCTAAAAAGTGGCTTTTGGGGACGGTTGTTTATTTAAGATACAAAATGAGGGCTCTCCCTCATATAACTCCATTGAAATCAGTGGTCTTTTGAACGCTGATTTCACTGAATGTGGATCTTAGAATCCAGCCGATATTCCCTACCAGCTTGTAATTACTGTATGGCAGTTCAAATTTGAAGTAAAAAAACCTACCATCACAAGTGCAAAGTTATTGTTTGGTTGTGTATTTTCTTTTCTTTTTTTCTTTTCTTTATTATTTGTACATGTTTGATGCAAAGATGATATTTCATGGCACACACAAGTGCTGGAGTAGTGGGAGGGAGCAGGGCTATGGAGTTTTCACGTACCCTGTGTATTGGAGACCAGATTGCCCCAATTATTCATTGTGGTCTAATGTAGGTTGTGACAAATAACCATACTGTCACTATTTTGTAAATTATATTTCTCTGTACTTTTTAATTAATAAGAGGAAATCTGTTAAAATGTAATTTTGAGGAAAATAAATTCAGGTAATTGAATACTTAATTCTTTTTTAAAAACATTGGTCTGATTAATATATTCACACATTCACATAGTTCTGTAAGCTAAATCAATAATGGATAAGGTTGTTCATCAAATAATGGATATGATGAGTTTTGGGAGATTTGCAGAATAAATTGTTCACCCAGTTCTAGCTGACCCGATGGACTTGGGGGTAGGTGAAGGTTGCCCTTGATTATGGACACTTCAGAGAGCAAGAACACTACTAATATGTAAGAAAAGCTTTTGGACTATCAGCCTTTAATATTTGTACCAACCTAATAGCCAGTACTACTATCCATGCTCTCTGGAGCCCTCCATTCAGAGAGAGTAAGTGTAAATGCTTTTCCTTGTTCTAGTGTGATACACATCAGGTGTAATAGTAATTTGAAATTGACAGTATTGGGCTACAGGTTCCTGACTAAATGATGTGGGAAGGAAGAGAAAACAAAAGAGGTTAATTGGATCAAAGATACTTAAAATCATGAACAGGAGCTGGGGAAGATCTGCATTCTCTGGTGCCACAAATGGCGGATTGGATTCCATTTAGGCACCGAGTGAGAGCCTGGACCCTAGGGGGTCACCCTACACAATTAGTCACTGTTACATATGTATTGCACTAGATAATTAAAAAGCACTTGTTCACTTTCATAGCCCACATCACTGAATAACTACAAATGTGGAGAGGGAAAAAAAGACCTTTGTGCTAGTTAGTCAACGAACTGTTGTCACCCACAAAGATTATGCTTTCTGCCAAGTATTATAGTAGGAAAATGTTTGTTGCTTTGAGTGGTGGATTTTTCCCTTGCATGCTTCAGGTCATAAAATACTACCCACAAACAAATGTTGCTTTGAGGCAAAGAGATATTTTTTATAATTACTATTCTTAAAGTCGAATTAGAAAGCTGTGTATAACTCACTGATTTATTCTCACACTGCTACTACCATCATAAATTTCATTTGAGTTTTGTAATTCATAAATCATTTTGTTTCATGGGCTGTTTGAAGCTTGTAAATGTAAGGCTGCTGTCAGTAAGCAAATCAGTAAAATTAGATAGGCTCTGCGTTGATTGATGAAGATGTTAAAGATTATCATGAAGTGGTATGAAATGGCACTGTGACTCTTCACTAGTCTTGAGATGAAAAAAAGTTACAGCATATCTTGTCTATTACACATTCCTGTTATTTATACATATTCCTGACTGAGGGTCTGTCACCAACAAAGACTAACATATGCTGTTTTCCCATAGCCCAGCTCTTTCCTGACCAGCAGATTCCAGCACCTGATAGTGGTTCCCCCCACAATGCATGTATTATTAGTAAGAGTGCTGATTTTCCTTGAACCTTCTATGTCCAGGTTCAGAGTCCTGTTTTTTTGGCCACCTCTTGAACCATATGATTTAAAAGATGTAGATTAAAAAAAAAACTCCTCCCCCCATGACAGATTTCCCCATCTGTAATATGCTTTGAGGTGATTCATATTCAGGTTTTGATATAAAAATTGGGATATCAGACACTTCAGGGGATTCGTAATAGGATCCAGAGTGTGACTACTTCAAATCCAGTCCAGGACAGTAATTTAAAAGTATTGCCATCTAACAACTATTTTGTGGGCTGTGTGAAATGCGTTAATAGGTTCGTTTTTAGATCCCAGTGGACAGAGATCAACAAAGCAATCAGCAAAAAAGCCCAAGACTGACAGATCCATAGCCAAACTGTGGTGCAGAAGTGATCAGTTCAGATCAAGGCTGAGGTGTGCACTAAGGGTGAGGATGTTTGTTCCGCTGCCAAACCTGTACCACATCTAAGGGTTTGCTTTCCAGCATTTTCAAACTGTAACTTTCCATGAGCACTTAATTCACATTAAAATGCTCTCCACTCTGTTTTCAGCTTCAGTTTATGGACATCTTTTCAGACACACATTCATACTCTTCTTCTAATCCAGCCTACCAAGTGAGAACAGCCTGCTTTCATGCATGCCTTCAGCCTACTTCACCTGGCTGCATTAGAGCAGGACCATAGTGGCATAATTAGTAACAATATCAGCATTCTCTCTCTTTCATCCACTAGAAAAAAATAAATAGAGCTGGTAAAAAACAATCTATTTTTTCCAACGCGAGAGAATATTTTAATTGTGAAAACTTTCATGAAAAATTCACTTTTGAAATTTTTCAATAAAAAAGAGGGATACATTCTTGTTAAAATTTCCACTTTCTGATTAGCTAAAGAAATTCTTGGATCGTGGCAGAGTAAGGTGAATTTGATGCAAGTCCAAGTAGAGAAGGAAGGCTAAAGTGAACCTATATGACCCAAAATGGTTATGGAAATGCCTTTTCAAATATACACTGTAATATGCCAATGCTATGTGTAGCGTTGCTAATAGCAGTGGCATTAGATCAAAGGGTATGTTTAATGAGCTGCAGAAAGTTGACTTCTGCCTGAAAGCATAACCCTCACAAAACTCTTTAGGCAGTGGAACGTAAGAAAGGTGATGCTTTACCTGGGAACAAGTGAGTTGGCATGTGCTAGCTCTGTTATCCTAGTCCCACATAGGGGTTCTATCAATAGACAATACACCTTACAAGTACCGTATCTTTTAATGGAGAACTGGCAGCCAATTTTTTAGGGACACAATTCACTTTAAGAAATCACAACTGAGTTTTCACAGTATATGAGGTCCGATGAACTGCATAGTTCTCAGAACTTCAGTAACTATGGCAGTTATATATTCATATTAAATACTGCAGCCATTTTTTTGTTTCTTTGTAAGAAATGTCCAGTGTATTAATCATAGAATCATCGCACCAAATCCTGACTCTAATACATGTATGACCCAGAGCCTAGCTAGCATCTATGAAGCCCTTCCCCAGGGTGGAGACTGTCACCTGCCTAAATGTTAGATATGGTAGTCAGGGCCCCGGGAGATGATGATTCTAGATGAAGTGTTTCTTTGCACACTGGTTGCAACTGCGGAGAACCCAGGAAGAAACAGAATGGAAAGCCGAAGACACATCATGGGTCTCAGCTCTGAAGTGAAGTTATTGGTCAGGGAAATGATGGCAGCCCATGTTGGTGAAGACTCTTCCTTCTCCATGGAGTGATAAAAGGGGAGGGATGATGGCAACATGACACCTACCCTCAAGTTAATATTTGTTTTAATTTTCTTAGGAACTCTGGATTTTAGTCCTCTCTTTCTTCCTATGGTTGCTTCATGTATATTATTGGAGCCCCAAAGGTTCAGTAAACTCCATATTCCTGGCGCTGAGATTGGGACACAATTTGTGGAGAACCACTTCAGATGAAGGGGGATAGGGACCTTACTTGCATGCGCCCTAGCATTAACTACCTCATGCACTGGGCCTGACAATTTGCACCCATACATAATAATGGACCAGCGAATAATATAATGGCCACTTGGGACATCTTTTTTTGATGCGCTGAATCTTATTACAATATTCCCACCAATGCTAATCTGCTCTTCGATGTCTATAGTGACAGTGTTATCTGCCTCTCTTAGGGGTGCTTTTCACTGCCCATTTGTTCTTACAACTGTTATGAAATTTTCCTAATATCTAGCCTAAAGGTTTGAGTCTAAAACAAGTGAAACTTTAAAACCAAAGGAATAAAAAAGGCTAGAAAAAAGTTAAACCTAGAAGTTTAATATGTGATAGGAAAATTGTCTAAAACTTTCTATTAGCAACCATGGCTCACAATGGTACGAACTGAAATTTAAATGAAAATATTCTTAATACTTTAGCTACATTGATCGAATCAATGGAAAAAATCCTCTGAGTTTCTTACTTCTGTAGTTTATAACAGAAGATGTTATATGTCCAAAAGACAAAAGCTTTCAATGATAATCTGCCAAAAATATTTAAAAAATACATATGTAAACCATTTTCAGATCATTAGGTCATCTGGCTTGTTATATCTTTGAAGTGTACTGTCTGTTCAATTTAGATTGTGAGACAATGTACAGTACCAAGCATAGAGTCAGCACACAAAAAAACAACAAAATGGAATCTATTTTCAATCATAAAGAATATTTTAAAGACTTTGTACGCTGTTCTCTTCTTTTAATACTTATATCATGGCAGTCTCAGTGTTTGCAATAGCTGCTCTTTTTTCAATGGCCATTGCTCACTTACAAATGTTAACAACTTCATCTGTAGCATTCTAGAGATCTACAGACATTCTTTTCTAAACATTAAAAACTCAACAACACACAAGCCCTAACTGCATTCATGGTCATACTTGTGTATCAGGATGCCTAGTTTCCCCCTTAAAATACCAAAAGAAGAGTAGCAATATATAATCTAATATTTTTAATTTTATGTACAGGAATATAATGTATGACAACTTTGTACATGAAATACATACAGTATTTAAACATTAAAATCAACCAGATAAGAATTTACATTAGCAATGAAATAGACTCATGTGCAGCCCACTTAATACTTAGTATAGATCTGTATTTTAATGGGGAATGATTTTAATAGTTTACAATCATATAAACATAAACATTTAAAACGAAAACTTCATAAAATAATTTACAGAAATTCTACCATCTACATAGAGTGAAAGTGTTTGTCTGTGTGTGAATAACAAGGCAGTTGAATGACTTGTCTCAGCCTTTTAAGTAATAAAATAATTTAGAAGCAGTTCATGCAATATGGAAGCAAAAGAATGGACTTTCCTTCAAGGTTTTCTGCTACCTTGGACATCTACTGAGCATCAAACGTGGACCACCGGACACATGATAACACAACTTCCAAATGCCATCAGCAAGCACCAGGCTCAGTCCCTCCAAACAATTACTTACGTAAACATAAATATACAAGTTGATATCTTTTCTACACAGTACAAATACAGGTCACAACTTCCCAGCTGTGAAAGTAGTCAATCTGTTTACTGAAAGTAGGATAATGTTCAGACTGGAGTCCCATATATTTCTATTCACTGTGTCACTAACAGAACTTTCTTGTTTTCACCAGTTTGCTCTGATATTTGACTGAGTGTCCTCCATGCCCTATGACATAAACATCCAGCAGGTAGGACTTGCCAGGCTGCAGGCCCTTAATTGTCTCCGTGGTAACTGCTTTCTGTAGATTCTGGCTATGAAAATATTTACAGAGGACTTTTTCTGATTTCTTCCTTGTGTCTGGACCCAAGCACTGGTTCTGTTCTCTTTTCTTTTGCTCTTCACTATAATTGTCATCCACTTCCTTTTTGTAGATGCAAAATTTGTTTCTTTCTTGTGTGCCTAGCCAGGCCACTGTGGCTGAAGAACATGTGCGAAGTTTATCAAAGGCTTTGATTCTTGTGTCTTCAGGAAGAGAAGGAAATGACTGCTTATTAGGTCTTGTAGTAGCTAAGATCTTCAACATGGAAGCACCCTTCTTACTTCCTTTCAGCCTAATTAGATATTTAGCTTTCGGTTTTCCTCTAAGTTGGAACTGACGGACCTCCTCAATGTTTTGAGATAAGAGAAGTTTTCCATCTCTTCTAATTTGAATCTGAACAGCATCCAGGCAAGAATGAACAAAGAAGGTGACTTTTTGGTGTGATGAAACAGGAGCAAACCGTAGAAATTTGGTCCCCTTTCTCTTGATAAACACATCTGTAACTTTCCCATCCTTCAGTTCAACTGTCTTCTGTTTGGCTTCCTCTTTAGTTCTGGCAAAGGTGCCAACATAGGCAGTGCTCATATTTGTGTTAATATTTACTGCAAACATGTCAAAGTAGTATTGTGTATCAGGTTTCAAATCAGACACTGTGAAAATGTTCTTGTTCCCAATGCAAATCTTCTGCAGGTCAACTCTTGGTTTTGAAGACATTTGGCGACTAAGCTTTGATGATGATTTTAAGAAACCACGTTCTTTGCCAGAGTTGTTGTCTGAAGGGAAGCCAAAATGGGCAAAGTCAAAGAGGCTGAAATCCAGACCTGGTTTTGGAGCCATCATGAAGGCATCATCAGAACTGAGCTTGGCTTCAACAGCACAGAGGCTTTTGAAGTTGTGTTCTTTATTGATGACGATGCAGTACTGAATTGACTGCTTCAGTAAAGATGCTGTAGGGCTTGGTTTCCATGCCAATGTGACTGTTGTTCGTCCAAGAGAAGTGACATCAACCCTTGGATCATAAGGTAATTCAGGATAAGGCTGGTCTGACTCTGGAGTTGTCGTGGCATATACTTTAAAATGTGTATCCTTCTCTGTTGAGAGCAGTTCTAATTGGTACAAACCAGATGGGGAACTAGAGGACACAAAATACTCAACATCATTGCCTTTGTAGGAGAACAACTCTGTGCCTTCTTCATTAATAATCTGTTGCTTCTGCTGCTCAAGTGGTTCTGGTTCACCTAGAATATGAATATAGAAAAATGTTTGTTAGAAAATGTGTCAGTATATGATGGTGTAGGAAAATGAAACTCTAATAGCTACTTGTAAGTAAAACATCAGAGCCAGATGAAACAGTTTCTGAAGAAGGGGATACGCCAATCGTAAATAATGATCAGGCATAGTTAGAAATCAATCCACTTTTGTGCAAATAGTACTTGAGTCTTATTACCCAGTGAAACTGATTTAGAGATCCTATTATTTACAAGTACAACAGAAATTGTACACTGTGTGATCATTTTTTAAGACTGATTCTCTTTGCATTTAAAGGCTAGTATTTGGTATTTAATACTGCTACAAAAATGGGTTCTGAAAACTAAAGATCAAATCCTTTCTCTATAGAACAGCTATTGTCTGGAGAGAAGCCCCATATGCAGGCCTCCCTATATTATTACCCCACAACAAATAAGTTCTCAAAGGAACACCACTAGGGGTGAGAGGGAAGTGAGAGAACTCAAATCCATTGGGCACTGATGCAACAGCTGATGGAATACTGTGTCCAGTTCTGGCACCCACAATTCAAGAAGGACGTTGATAAACTGGAGAGAGTTCAGAGAAGAGCCACAAGAATGATTAAAGGATTAGAAAATGTGCTTTCCTGTAACAGACTTAAGGAACTCAATCTATTTAGCTTAACAAAGAGAAGGTTAAAGAGTGATTTGATTATAGTCTATAGTTACCTACACGGGGAACAAATATTTGATAATGGGCTCTTCAGTCTAGCAAATAAAGCTGTAACAGAATCCAATAGCTGGAAGTTGAAGCTAGACAATTTCAGATGAAATAAAGCATACATTTTTAACAGTGAGAGTAATTAACCGCTGGAACAATGTACGAAGAATTGTGGTAGATTCTCCATCACTGACAATTTTTAAATAAAAATTGGATGTTTTTCTAAAAGGTATGCTCTGGGAATAATTTTGGAGAAGTTCTATGGCCTGTGTCACATAGGAGGTCAGGCTAGGTGTTGAGAATGATCCCTTCTGGCCTTAGAATCTATGTCTATTCAATCCTTAGCTTTTTGTTGAGACAGCTGACAAGAGTATCAATTAATGCTAGCTGTTCTAGTTGTTTCTATTATGTCGTCACTGTCCATCTTTGGTTACTGATAGATTTTTCCCTCTAAGTACTACATAGCTTAGATAGCAAGGAGAATTCCTTGTTAGAATTAAGCGGTTTGTTAACAAATGAAATCCATATGGTGTCAATAAGTAATTTTACTTCTTTATCATATTTCCATATATAACAACAGATATTTTATTTTCGAATATGCATACTCCCCCTCTCTCTGCTCCCCATTAGATTCCCTAGTCATTGCTCTGTTTAGATTTATAACATACATTTTGACCTGTTTACTCCTAGTTCTTTCCCTTGAAGCTGCCTTTAGGTGAGGCTAGTGCATCCCAAGGTGTCAAACTCACCTGGAGGACTCATAAGAGTCACCTTTTCCTTTACCTAACCCTGGGGGGAGTGTATTCCTCTCTTTCACTCTACATGTCACTGACTGTTGCCTGCCCTCTAAACTAATGCAAGGTTGGCGTTCATATTCAAACAGTCAGGACTCAGACATCCTCTTAAATGTTACATACACAAAAAAACTGATTTTGGCGGACTGGAATCCGGTAGAGAGAGAAGTCTCCCATTATCAATTCTCTGATCCATAAAGTCCCAGAATTAGAGTTTTCACTGGTTTATTACCTGAACTTTCTCCACTGGCCTCTTCTGGAAGTTCCTGCAGGCTCAGCTTCCATTCCAAAGGAGCATCACATGGTGTTACAGTAACTGCTAAGGGAGTGTTATCCTCTTCAACCACAAAGAAATACCTATGTAAAATTAACAAAAGCATTACATTAATAAACTATAATGATAACAAATAGTGGTTGACATTAAATTTTCTAGGCTGGTGTTCATGGTGTAACTGAGACAAATCAATAAAGGTGTAAATGAGGACAAATATGTTGCCTACCACTTAAGCTGAAAGCTCTTTGAGACAAAGCTACCTCTTTGTCCTGTGCTTGGACAGTGTCTAGTATAATGGAACCCTCACCTCTAGGCACAATCATAACACAAATCATCATCGTACAAATGAAAATATACTTTAAGTTCTCAAACTTGTTACAATTCAAGCCACTAGCAAAGCTCCCATTGACATAAATCTGAGCAAGATGGGATCCTATATGTCCTCAATTCTATGGTCTGATTATCTAGCTATATTTATCTTTACTGATATCGATAAACACACAACTGCCTCCCTTTTATTAACTGTTTTAGGTAAACCAAGTACCGTGAAGTCCATATAAACAGTTCTTGCTTTCCCTCCAAAAATGAGTGAAAATATTTTGTGCTTTCAAACAATCAAATTTTGCTTTTATTTGATTTGCTTTCATTTTGTATTGCTTTTCATAGATTTTATTACATGGGGGAAAGAAGGCAAACTGGGAAACACAAATCCTTGAAAAGCAATGATTTCTAGTTCATATATTATCATATCTAGACTGATGGTTTTGCACTATAATAACTTTTACTTGGGGGTGAAATCCTGCCCTGACTTAAGTCACTGGCAAAACTCCTACAGGTTTGATTTCACCCTTGATGTATTCCTTCATTGTCCTTTCAGACCACCTGAAATTTATTTCCTCAGTACTTAACGATTCAAAGAGGGATGTCAAAATATCAAAAAGCAAAAAGTGTTCACTTAACCCTTTATTTGTGGTTGGTTAATTATTATGTATATTCATGGACTTATTTGGGTTTTTTTTGTTTGGCTGTTTTTTGTTATGTTCTGGCTCTTCAGTTTTTGGTTTGTTTTTTAGTAGGATATGACTGCTTCTCTTCCATTTATCACATTGCCTGTTTAGTTCATTCAGTACTATAAAATAAAATCAACACACTGGTCTCCATATACCACAGAGTGAATTCAATGAAACGTTGTTGTTATTTTTTGTTTTATTTTTGGTGTGGTGGCTGGGGTTTGTTTTGCTTTTGTATGTATTTGGGTCTCAGTAAATTTGGGTGAACCTCTACAGAATTGGTTTCCTTTTCCTTTTTTCCTCTCGGTCTTGGTTTGTGGCCTCACTTTAAGAAAATTTTGTGGTTTGTGGGGCCTTTAGACTCACACAGAAAGTGAAAATAGATTGAATGGGGTTGGTTTTCAGTCTAGATCAGTGTGGCCTATTGAGACTGAAACATAGTTACTTTGCCATGCAAGAAGCTCATATTTGTATTTTTTCATATTTGGATCTAAAAATTGATTCCAACATATCCAAAACAAATGTAAATATTAAATTCTATGTACAACCCTATAATTTATACCCTAGTAAGAATACCTTTTAGGTGTGTCTCTGAAGAGAAAGCTGCTAATTTCAGCTCCATCTGGTATTACTGATGAATCATGGAAAAATGCTTTGTCCCGAATCTGCATCTGAAAAAGTTCCTCATCTCTGGTAGGCAACTTCTGTGTCCTGGAGTTAAGCGGGAGCAGCAGCAAGAACACAAACCAATGGAGCAAGAGCATCCTACAGGTACAAAAGGGATACACATATGATGAATTCTGAATGAAAAGTACATTAGTAACTGCTACTTTTTGACACAAACTGTTATTGTTTCACTTTAATTCTATGGCTTTATTATTATGGTATATATCAAATCAGAAAAGATGAAATATTGATAAAGCAATATTTTTCTCATGACTTGGGTCAGATTCTTAGGCAGAGTAAGCTGGTGTTCCACTTTTCTCCAATTTACCCCAGCTGAGGACCTAGCCCTTCATGCCTATTGTGTTCTCAAGCAAATCATATTTAAAATAAATGGTATCAAAATATTTAAATGGAGATGTTTTCCAAAGCTGTAAAAAGACATTTTTTAGAGCGGATACAAACTATAGGGTCTAGTTCAGTGGTTTTCAACCTGTGGTCTGCAGACCGTGGGTGTTCGCAGACTATGTCTAAGATTTCCAAAGAGGTCCACACCTCCATTCAAAACATTTTAGGAGTCCACAAATGAAAAAAGGTTGAAAACCACTGAGTGACATTGGAACAGTTTTTATAGTGGGGATGCTGAAAGCCATTCAACAAAACTGTAAACCCTATGATGGAAACCACTTCAAGCCAGCGTGTGCTGCTGTATACCCACCACTCCTAGTTCCAGCACCCCTGAAATCAGTGGTCTAGTCTATCCCTGATATGCATATACAATATTAATGGTAGTAGTTACACACGTATTTTATATTTCAGGGGAGCCTTCAGGACATGTGGTTGACTATACAAGCATTAGTAATATATATGTGGTAAGGAACAATCTTACCAGAGGGACTGACAAAAGTATCTAACTAGGATTTTTTCTATCTCCAACTTCTATGATACTTGAAGTTGAGCCCACCCACTGATTTCAAAATGAACCCATTGTTTAGTATTTCTCTCTCTTCCTACTCATTAACAGTGAGTGAAGTCTTCCACATATTTTTGAAGATCTATAATTTGACATTTTGCCACAATGAAATATAATTTGCTGGACCTCGGAGTGAGCACTAACACATGGCAGACAGAAGTTATGTCGACTTCACGTTCCTTAGGAGATTTTGGTCAGACTCCCAGCAATCCTTTTGAAAAGTAAATATTTCCAGTCAAATCACCCTTTATAAAAATAGTGAATTAGGAAAATATGAGATATTATCCCATATATGTATAAAGAACATTGATATTAGCATGCAATTCCGCAGTGCTTAATCCTTGAGTCTGAAGGGAATTCCAGAACACAAAAGCAAAAAATCTTTTACAAAATAGGCATAAAAATTCATAACCCCAGACTTTCATTATTATGATGATATTATTATGACATTATTATTATGATACCATCAAGTAGGTCAGTAAGATAGACTGTGGGATAGAATTAATTTCTCCATTCAGTACAGTACATGAACTAATATGCAATTGATTTGGTCAGGAAAAAAAACAAACAGCCCAATTACAAGAATAGTTGAGGCCATTTAAATTACATTTTGATAAAAGTTACAAAATTAGCTGAGAGATTTCTAGGCCATTGCCTAAACTGTGTGTGTTTCAGTGAGTTTGGAGAACAGTATGATAAAAGGAACCAGTTCATACTATCATTTTTATTTTACTTTCCTTGCTGTTAGTAGGGCTTTGTATATGGGTTTACAATATTTTCCTATACTACGTGATAGACTGATTATATCTTTATAACACACACTTTCTTCTTTAGATCAATTCTTACAAAGTGCTTTTTTTCCCCCTTCTTGTCCATTCTCTGACAGCTTATGTGAAATATCAAACTCATGGCTCCTTGACAAGTAGCGTATATAATTTCAGTCATAATAAACCTGCTCTCCCCCTTCAATTTCTTGATGAAAATATAAACACCCAACCCCAATGGGGGCACCAGCAGGCCACCTTCCTCCCTCTCCAGGGAATGACCTACTAAAAGCTCCCAAAGAGCAGCAGCAGCCAGAAGGGAGCTGACTGCAGGTCCCTGCCAACCAGTATACCATCCCCTTCTCTCTCTCACCCACCAACCGTTCTCTTCCACTGGACCCTCAGCAGTGACTGCCAGAAACACAAGATCCCAAGGATTACCCCTCACTCCCTTCCACATTATCAAGCCCCAGCCAAGTATCCATCTTCTCTCTTCTGGGGGTCAGTCTACTAATGGCTCCATTTGCCCCTGAAGAGTGATAGCAGGCAATCAACAGGGGAGGCGACTGGCAGCCTCCCTCCCCTCTCTCCACACAGATCTTTGGTAGAACTTGCCTAGGACACTGGGTCCCAACAGCTCTCCCCTCTCTACTCCCGCACAAGCAAAGCCTCTTCCTCTTTTCCATCTTCACCTTCTCCATTACTGCCCTGTGAAAAGCTTCAGATATCTTGTCTCAGGGATATAATCAGCTCCCCTTTCATATACAGCAAGAACTATAGATAGCTTCAACTATTGTGGAATCAGACACTATTCCTCTTCCCATTAAATTGAGACATGTGCCTATAATGTCGTTGCCATTTAATTACTCCTTCCATCCACGTTGTCCTTTTAAACTTTCTACCTTCATGTATCCTCCTGTTCTTTGCACCTTCCTTTCCTCTTCCCCTTGCCTTATCCCCAACTTCACTTCATCTTCCTACCATCTCTCTGACTCCTACATTCCAATTCAACTCCTTACCCTTATCACTGCACTTCCCCATAAGTGGAAGGAATGGAGAGAAGAGAAGGAATGAGGAAGGAGAAGATATTACATAACAAAATCCAAAAGTGATCACAAATTGCAATCCAAATTTATAAAAAGCTCAGACTCATCCAGATGCCTCCATAACAAACCTAACCAATCCCATCATCTTCTGATTCATTTTTGTCTGGTTATTCCTTACAAATAAGCCCCCTGCCCCTTATTGTGTTCTGTTGATTCCCCTCAGCATGTTTTTTCCTAAACTTAGGGCCAGACCACCCCCACCCTATGGGAAAACCCACAGAAAAGAGGCTTGAATGAAGGAAAACACAATGAGGTTCACCTTACGAAGTTGCATATTCTTCTTTCAGAAGAACAAGCTCACCTTGAAATGGTCTCAAGGCCCTTTTTTGAGCACCAAGAAAACAGGTTGGGAAAGTAAGTAAGTAAGTTTAAAAAGCTGCACATTACTCTCAACCACATCCCGTCAATGGAAAAGCCATCAATGTACTGGACATGGTTATTTTTCAGCTGCATACTCTGAGTAGGCTGTCCTCATGACTGTAAGACTCAGTTATCACACTTCCCTCACAGAGCTTTCAATACTGCATTTGTATCACTTACAGTATTTTAAAATGCAGGTTTTATTATTATTCACTGAATTTTAATTATATTGTTATTATAATGCACTGTGCTAAGCACTTTGGTAGGAAAAAGGCATGGGTGCTTTGTTTGAGAAAATGTCATTCCTGTTTATAGTCAAATCATGATTCAGTCTCTTGAAAAATTGTCAACTTTCATCCTAACTAGTCCCCTAACTAAGCATTTAATAACAAGACCTATTTTCTTGAATTCAGATTGAAGCATTTATACTTCTCAGCAAAGCTAATACCATTTGACATGTTGGAAGCAAAGATTGTAAATCAGAATACTTACTGACTCGAATCACAAAAGTCAGCAAAAAACTCCTTTCTTATACCATGTAGGAGGAGTTCTGGGTGTAATAAAACACTTTGTTTGTTGATGTTTCAAGTATTATCCTCAGTCAATGGGGAGACAAATTCTAACTTAATCAGAACAATTACAGTAATTACAGCAGATTACTTGGTAAAGTAAGAGACACTGACTGTTTCTGAAGACAGCATCCTCTAAATGGACTCCCCTGAAATCAGAATACTGTATATTCTCAGTGTCAGCTCCAATGCAATTTTGCCTTTATTAAAATAAACTACTTTTGATTATAGAATTAGCCATCTTAAACTTCACTTCTTAAATTATTTCACCAGATAATCCACTTTAAAGACCCTTGTAAACGGGTTGTCCACATTAAGAACTGGAGGGGTAGAAAAGATTCAGTTTTATCTTCATTTTCTGTATCTAATTATCATAGTATTCACTGGAATAAACATACCACTAGAGATATGTTGGGTTCAATTTTGTAGTGCTTATTCAGGCACAACACCTAATGAAGTCAATGGCAGTTTTACCTGAGAGAGGACTATGGCACTGGCCAACTCCATAGCTTTTAAAATTGTAAATGAAAAATTAATGTTTTATAATCCCTTGCCTTTATACTTAATGGTGAGTAGTGATTTTGGGTTCTTCATTTTCAAATACCCAATTTTAAAGGGTACTTTAAAGGGGATTAATTTTCATGGATGACACTTCCTGAAGTTGGACATGGAAAAACAGGCATCCAAAATCACTATTTGGTTTTGAAGATTTAAGATGTTAGTTTTACACAATCCTTTCACACTAAACTGAATTAACAGAATTTTCTACAATACATCAATTACATTTTGGCATAGACTTTGAGTTAAACCCTGCACAGACTATTCACACAACATATACGTTGTGACAGTAAAACAAGAAGAATTTATCCCCTTATAAATATATTTTTGGTCAGAGTCATCAGGGTCACAGATGGGTGAAACTCCATTGATTTCGATTTGTTCTCTCAAATTCATTTACTGCTTGTGAGTGCATAATTATTGGCCAACCACCTCCTTTCCGCCTTCCCACCACTTCTTTGGAACATTCAACCAAGAATGTTTTTATTTGTTCTGTGTAATCAGGTCTGAGCCTGGTTTATTTTTAGAACACATGTACAAGAAGAGGCCTAAATGTTGCTACTCTGAAACTGTACAACTATCTGAAATATGTTATGTGACTTCTTGTTCTCCTGTCTTTGCCACCTCTTAATATTGTTTATTCCCTTTTCTGCAAGTTTATCTAGGTTACTTTTTTATTTGTTTGTTAAAGCAGGAGTCAATATTTTATTGATATATTCCCGCTGACTAGAAGAATTTGCCTGCTGTTTATCACTGAATTTAAGCAAAACCCAGAGTAAGCAGTCCTAAGTGAAATAATAAACACAGTTTTTCTTCTCTAGGATTGCAAAAGTGCCCTCTAATGCCCTTAGCTCTTTCCTTCCCCCCCTCAACTCTCTCTCCATCTCAGAGCCTGAATTTTAATGTGAATCTATCTGATGCTTGGTCCCTTCTGTAAATCTGATCTTTAAATTCTGGATAATTAGAACTGGAAGACAGGAGATTATGAGACATAGCTTGTGCTGCCGATCATCAGTTAGGCAAATACTGACATGATGTTTCCCGCTAACTTCAAATAAAGAGAACCACTTGTCACTTTTACAGCGCCATAACTCCAATCTTCCTAATTTACAAATCAAAGAAGAAAAATATTGTGGCGCAAGCACAAGTGGCTTACTGAAGGACAAGAAAAATAATTTACAATTTGAATGAGTGAGACAGACAGGCAAACAGATACAGACAGAACACATACATACACAAGTTCTAGAGCTATAATAAAAAGAGCAGTACCACTGAAAAAATTAACAGCTTTTAAAACAGTTTGAATATTCACTCATTCTAATAGAAATACAAATACCTGGCTACACTGAGTAATCGGGTAACTGTTCAAAAACATATACTTTTATCTAAATATATCAATGGATAGTTTACTATTGCATACTATTAATTTGTGAATTCAAAGTAGCAAATTAAATAGCTTAGAGACCGCCATGGCAGGCACCTTTAAATAGATAGAATACTATTCCTCCAAAAAATATCATAATAAATTAACATTGTATTACAGTAGAACCTCAGAGATCTGAACACCTTGGGAATGGAGGTTATTCATGAACATTATACAGGTTAAACTTGATCATCCAGTCTATGATTATCCATAATTCATGTCTGTCTCCTGAATCCAAAATTCATAAGCAAACAATCTCATTTATCCAAAACTCCAATTACATAAACATTTTGGATGCCCTTCAAAACATTTATATAATTGGAGTTTACTTATATATAGGGCTCAGAAAGTAAATACAAACATCTGTATAATTTGTATTTTTAAAGTAGAGAAGGAAGGAAAGAATGATGGGAGAAATCAGTCTTTTTATTTGGATCTGGATTAGTTTTAGATTTAGTTTTGAATGTATGTCTGGGGCCAAACTAGGTTAGAGCTGAGGTCCAACAGCAATAAAACCATGCAATATATTCTCAGAAAATATAGAGCCATAATGGTAGTTTTATTGCAGGATCAGCAGGTTGTGAGAAATTTCTGTATCTTGGGCTGCATCTGAACCAGATCCAAAAATAGACTCCTCCTGGCTTTGGTCAAACCTGGAAACAAAACCTAAGGAGTAGTAGTTTCCAATATATGGAGACCTCTCCCAAAATTCAGGGGATATGTTTCATATTTTAGCTTCCAGTTGGGCCCATCCAGCTTTCAGGTCTATGGAATTACTTTTATGAAAACCAGGGGTTATCCCTAAATTATATCCCTATATCATCACATCACATATCCCTATATCCCTATATCACATTGTCTTTCCCCACAACATACTTATTGACTTAGATTAGAGCTGGTTGGCATTGCAATACACATATTATTCACAAAACCATCATCAAATGCCTTATCTAAGGAAAATTTTCCTTTATTCCCAAACTGTCTGCAGGTCCCACAGTCCTGTAAAAGATTTACAATAACAAAAGGCGATCTGGGTTTACTTGAAGCAAATGCATCTGGAATAAATAAAATCTAATGTTTAATTACAAGGAGTGGAAAGTGCATGATTGTAATTTAATGAGGATAATTTCAAGGCACAGACAGCCACAATGGTTCCTCTGTTGAGTTTCTTTTCTTTTTATTGTCTGAATGGTTAACTTTTTTTTTCCCGTTATGTACTATTTTTTTAAAATGAGGGCATTCGTTTTTCTTTGTGTTAATCATGCCACATCTGATAATAAATCTGTAGAATCTGATTTAACTGTAAAGAGAATGTAGCCCTGTAAAATAAAAGGGCACCTTATGTCTGTTCCGACTTATTATAAGAACACTAATGTTAAGGATCTGCAAGCTTTTCCATTATAAACCCCCCATTTTTCAGGGATTTATAATTTAGCTGCAAAAAAAATTTTCAGAGAGCATATACAAAGTCTCAGCTACAGAGCATTTTTTAAAAATGATTTACCAAATGTAAATGTTGAAATGAATTTGGCTATTAATATATAAAAGAGAAAAATGGACAGTTTGTAATTTCAAATTACTTGAGGAAGGGTTACTCCTCATTACTCCAGAATGTATCTGGTTTTTTAAAAGTTGAACTTTGCATATTTAGATTTGAACCTCCCAGGTGCTCTGTGTCTTGTGAAAATTGCTCAGCAAGTCCCCTCAACACATACACACTCCATTCATTTCAATTCACATGGTCTATTGAAGAACGTGCTTGGCACCTTTCAGAATCTGTCCTTAGTCCAGAAGTATAGATTAGTGCCTTTTTGTATTTGAAAGACAAATAAAGGAAAACAGCTATGAGGGCAGGCACAGTATTTACTTTTCTCAGATTTTTAATACACATAGTGAGTGTACTAGTGCAGCACAGTGTCCAGATTAACATGCCATCTTCCATTGGCATGACAGACTATAACTGTGGGGGAAAGAGCACATATGCACTATTGTTTCCATAATCCATGGATTAAAGCTCCCTAAATGTTGTTTGACAAAATGGAATATAATGGCTCCTTTGAAGTTTTTAGGGTCCATCATGTCAATAATCTGTGGATTAAGAGACCTTCTCTTGCAGTTCAAATTCAAACCTTGTTTTTCTTTTGCTGTAAATATTGTTTTAACAAAGGAAATCACAGTAGCATGCAAAAGAAAAAACCTGTATAAAAATAGAAATACATCAGAGGTCAGACTTATATTTCCCATTGATTGAACATCACTAGAGAGCTGTATTGCAACAAATAGGAAATGTTACCTGCAGAGTGCTAAGATTTTGTAATAGTAATATTCAGGAAATGTCTCAGTATAGTCAAATGTTGAAAAGGAAAATGCTCATGGAAATATAGTAACAAAAATATCTAACGTTCCAAGGAGTTTTTAGTTTCTAAACTAAGATTTATATTTCCACTTCTCATGTGATTACAATGGGTTGTGACTATTATGGAGTTGCTGTTCTGGAACAGACCTTTGGTCCATCTAGTTTGATGCTTCGGAAAAAGGTAAACCCACAGATTTCAGCCTCTACATAATGCCACCAAGTGAAAGACTAGATCTCCAGGAAGGTAAATTGTGAGGAAATATATATATTTATTGTCTCTCTATATGAACCGCATACAATGTGCCTGATTCTTCTCTCATTCACACTAGTTTTACTCAGGGGAATCACTTCTGGTTTACACTGGTAAAAGTGAAAGGAGAATCTGGCCCTCTGTTTTGCAGCAACCCCTTTGCAAACCCACACAGCACTGCAATTATTAATTGGCTTTTTTTGTATATCTTTCAGTGAAGAGACTCTAAGTCCCTGGAGGAATTAGAGTACCTCATGAAAGTCATTTTTCATGTCAGTTTAAGATAACAAAATACGACTGCTATTGGAACACCTCAAATTGTTTTACAAAGGAAAGTAAATATTATCCCCACTTTACAGGTGGGGAAATCAGGGCACAGAACATAGAAACTTGCCTAAGAACACAGTGCAAGTCTGTATCAAAATCACTCAGGAATAGAATTTAACTCTTCTGGCACCCAATCCTTTTCTCTAATCATTAGATATTGCTGTTCCCTAGATCAAGTTAGTAAGACCTTAAGCATTACTTTAGCACAGTTTATCTTACTCTCTAGAGAGCTTTTTCAGCAACAGTGATAAAGGGTAGAGATATGGGGATACATGATTACAAGTTACAAATAGCACAATTATTATTGTATTTAGTCTCATGTTTTTCAGTATTATTACAGAAGCACAGACATGGGAGCTCTGAATGATTATGTGACCAACTGCCCTTGCAGAAACCCTGGACTGTCGATGACTATGGTTAATATGGTCTGAAGTTATCATGAAAAGCCAAACAGGGGTTTGGAGGAGGTAACAGGGCCTACACTTCTTGTTGGATGCCATTATCAGTCTACTGGGATTTGTGACTTGAGGCAAGAGGAATCTTCAGAAAATGCTCCACCTAAATAAATAAATAACTGGTATAAACTAGCAGCTGTAGTTACTTGAACCATTTTAGTAGTCTGGGAGTACTTGTTTGCTGAGCCTTGGTGGCTGCCAGCAGCTAAGGCGGTTGTTTATAGAAGAGGGAGAAAATAAAAGGATTGAATACCACAGGGAATTATGAGAGACGAAGTACCAAAGCACTGAGAATGACTCCAGGTCAATGCTGTGATTTACAGGGCCCAAAGCAGGAGCAGGGCACAAAGGCAGGGCCAATCTGGATATGAATTATCTCTGCATCTCATCCTGTGGCTAAAGGGGCTGAGTCTACAAAGGTGTGAGTAACAATGGTAGTGCTTGTCTTTTGCATAATGGATGTGAGTGCACTGAATCTCCTCACATTTTTATATGACTTTTTGGTGGGTTACTGAGGTGGAGAGAGATTGTTTCACTATTTTATGAAGTGTCTGCTAAGCACACAAAGGCTATTTCTCCCTCCTTTCTTAATTGTTTTCTTTGAATAGCTACTCAAATTTCTCACTGGCAATTTTACAATAGCTTGCATTTGTGGTTATTGTTTCCCACATGGTTGACAAGTGGCTCCTGCCTAAGAGATAACAACTGCTCGTGCAAACATCCAGATCACCCAGTATGGGACAAGTAACAGATCTCTTCATAGCCATCTCTCAGCTGTAAGAGCAAAGCAGTAGGGTAGTAGCTTTTGTAATGGCCCATACCACACTGCATGCATCCAGTAGGCTCTTCCCTGCTTGCATGGTAATTGACCCACTAACTGAAATGTAAGCGAAGCTGTGTCCTGTACTGGTGGCTTGTCTGTGGCTCTCACATGAACCACAGTCCTTTGAAACTGTGAACGAGCCGTGGAGCACAACGCAGCAACTTTATCAGACAACCGTCTCCATATATATCTGTAAACTAGGGATACTGGCTTTTTGTTAATTCAGTAAGGTTCATTGGTTTATTAAGTAGTTGTGAGCAAAGGGAGATTATTTAATTTTGGAAAGAAATATTTAAATTTGTTATTTCTCCTGTTTTACTCTTTTTCTGCATTTCACCTGCCTTATTTTTGGGTATATCTGAATTGTATAGGCCAAATCCTCAGCTTTGCCAATGTGCACTAGCTGAGAGTCAGGCGCTATGTCTTTAATAGGCACATTAATATAAATTATACAACTGGATTACATAAATTTTGTTTTTATAATTCAGCCACTTACCAGAATCCAAAATAGCAAATTTAATCTGAATTTATTAGCCAAAATTTGGCTCATTTCTAACATTATGTACTTTCAACAGGTATGAGAGTACCTCTACTAGTCCTTACTGAACTAACATGGGACCATATGCTATGCCTGAGGGTTTAATTATTTGCTTCTTATTGCCATTAGTTACAAATTCCCTGTATCTAATTTTCCCTAGCTATAAAATGAAGAGTTGTCCAGAGGAATGTATTAGAGCATTATGAAAAGGGAAAGTGCTATGTAAATGCTAAGGATATTAACTATTTACATATCTCTACCAATGCTTTCAGCACTGAAGAGATGGGATGACCCCTTCCTTACACACATCATCCACAGTTACAGCAACAGACTACGCATGACACTGTCAAGGTTAATAAACCCTAAGTTGATTCCCACCACTCCAGAAAAAATGTCATACTCACGGCCATACAGCTTTTGGTCCTTAGGTGCAGCTGCAGCTGACTTCATTGGGAGTTGTGTACATGGAACAAGAGCACAGCATGGTCCTTAATTTACAAGCATGCCCTTCATATAAATTAAACTATTAGCCCTGCAATTTCTTCCCTGAATGTTTCCTGTAGATTAAGCTCTCTATGGCTTTGCTGTGAGACACTTTGCATTATTTGTTTTGTTCACTGATATGGAGAAAGGTCTTGCATAGCTTTATTTGCACTCCTAGCCCTTATTCACTGATTTCAGCTTTACTCACACAGGTAGTCCCTTCTCATGGGTAGTCTTACTGATGTCAATAAGGCTAATCACATGAGTGAGACATGCAGGTTTGGGCCTATTTTCTGTTTCACCACTGATGACTTTTTTCCTATAAGTATCTCTCTTTAGTCCAGATGGGGTATGCTTGTTTTGGTTTTGGAGTGGGGTTTTTTTCTAGTTGTGCACACCATTATATTTTCCTTTGCTATTTGTTCTTAATTATTATTTATTATTATTATTTGAACACCTAGGAATCTAATTGTCATGTTTTCTGCTATAATTGCTTTGCTACAAGACAAAAGAGCTTGCAATAGCTATGAACATTAATGTCCTCTTGGTCTATAAAGATGATCAGCATCTACAGTGTTTCACACCATTCTATTCATAATCTTTTGATGCATTAGCAGCATTAAAAATACTAGAAACAATGCATTTTAGCTGTGGGAACTGACCACCATACTCTACCTCCAGAATGCTCATCTTCTAATATTTCTCAGGTTCTCTTCCAGTAGGGAAATGTTGACTCATTAAACATTCAGGTCTCGGCCACGTTATGTGTGGGTTGCAAATCCTAAAATTTCTGGAACTGGTCCTCCCTGTCTAGTCTGTACAAGGGAGGGGAAAAAAAACAAGCAACATGCACCTGTTGGTCATCTAAAGGGGAAGACCAGCACCAAGAAGAGTGCACTGATATTAATCCCCATGGCTTCTTCCCAGACAAGGAGTATTCCAAGCTACTATACTGCCTGAAAAGTCAGTGTGTTATCAAGAAAAGCAGGTATGCTCACTTCCTGAAGGAGCCACAAGACAATGACCTGCCCACCACACTCCCAGGGGTAGCTTGTCTGGCCATGGAGTGTGCTCTTAAGTAGCTAGAAGCAGGCAGCTTCATTCCATGCTTCCAGGACCAAGAACCCAGGCAACAGAGAAGATATTAGCCTCCATATGGTGAAACTATGTCCAAAGAGCACACCCTGAAACTCCTCCCACACAGGTGAGTCTTCATTCAAAGCTCTAACATGAGTGTGAGACTTAAGGGGTACATGTGGGGGCATGTGTGGAAGAACTCAACTGAGAATGCTAGACCAAACAGTATGCCTTTCACATTAACCCTGCATATGCCCTTACGCTTTTTCTTTCTTTTCCTAACTTGAGTTGCTTAGCTTAGTTTTCCTATAGGTTTTGACCCCGTCCTCTCTCTCCATTTAAGCTCCTCCAGTACCAGCACAATTTTGAGATAGTGGGTAGGAGGAAGGGAATTTCCTATATCTGTATCTGTGGCCATCTGTGAACCACCAATGTCAAGCCCAGCCCTGCCCATGACCACTTCATTGACTGCACGCACTGTTTTGATGGAATAACAGCCTTTCCTCTGTGCTCCTTCCTAGGTAGAAGTCCAAGCAGGGGCAATTAGCTCCTTTGACTTTAAGATGCTATAACTTTCATTCTAGAGTCTTTTTGGTGCTAAAGTCATATTTGTAATATAAGAGTGACATGGGATGGGGACGTAGAGGCTTGAGTACGTTGACAGAGTCACTGTTACGCTATTTGGTTTACTGAAGTGTCTGTTTTCTAAAGAGCTCTAGTTATGTACTTACTGTGAGATCAAGCTATAAAACCTGCTGAGAATGAAAAGACTTATGGTCTAAACATAAGTGCTAAGGGGATTCAAAATTGTCATGGTCAAATACAGAGATGTGATAAGGGGTTTCAAAATCAGATTATCAAGGGGGTAGATATAAGCTTCACACTGCTGCAGGTCTAGTGTTTATTTGTCCAGCCTTGCAGGTGAAAGGTTAGTTCTTCATGTAGTTACTCTGAACAAAAGCAGAGGGAACATATACAGGCAGATAGGTCAGACTGTTCTGGGTGAATGGCCATGGAAACAATTTGGAAACCTTCAGACTTTCTATATGTTCGCCATACCACCTCATCTGTGAGTTTTAACGCTGCTTAAAAAACAGATAAAGAAAATAAAGTTTCTGGAAGAAAGGCTTTAATTAGTTCAAAGTTCAGGATGTTCATGCTTCTGGCAAAGACGGGGGATTTTGAGGACATATGTAGAGACTAGGCAGTGGGAGATCTGCCTCAGTTACTTTTTTGTCTTGCATTATTTCCGTATTAAGAGATGATTGAAATGTGTGTCAAGGGAATATCATTTTCCAAAAGCAGAAGATGTGGTGAGAGCTGAGATGCGGGCTCAAAGGCCTGCTTCATAAGGATGTTATGAGGCTTAGCTAATGTTTGTGAAGCACTTTGAGTCCTTGGATGAATGTTACTAATAAACACAAAATATTGTTTTATCATTAATGCAAGTATTGTAAAATCAAAACTATAAAGAGGGACCTAGTTATTGCTGTTTGTTATTATATCCAGACATGAAGATTCAGAATACCTGGCTAAATATTTTTTCACTTTCAGCAAAAGCACAGTACGCTGCAGATGATGGGATTTCAGGTAAAAAAAAAAGTTACTTTCATCAGAATGTAAAGTACATCCTGCCAAATAGGGAAAGATTTCATAAATGTCCTATTTGTTATTTTTTAGTTTAAGACTGAAAACCTAATTAGAAAGGAACCTGATTCTGGTCTCAATTATCATGTGAATGCATTACCCTAGTGTAACTCCATTGACTTTGGTGCATTGCTGTTGATTTACACTGATGTAAATAAAGTCAGAATCAGACCCAAAATATCTCCTAGACCAGCGGTTCTCAACCTTTTTTTACAGAGTACCACTCGGGTCAGGTACAGTCGGGTCAAGTACCCCTTCACCTAACTGTACCTGCCCAGAGTGGGAACTCAGTAAAGTTGCGGGTTTGCGTGAGGGATCGATGCCCTCCGCCGAAACCCTGCCGCCGTTTCACATTTTTCGGCGGCAGAGAGGATGGTGCTTACGGTGGCGGCGCGGTTTCTCGGCGGCGGAAGGGGGGGGAATCGGCGGCGGCAGGGTTTATCGACGGCGGCAGGGGGGATTCGGCGGTGGCAGGGTTTATCGACGGCGGCAGGGGGGGGGGATTTGGCGGCAGCGGGGTTTAGCGACGGCGGCGGCGGGGGGGGGGGGATTCGGCAGCAGCGGGTTTTTTGGCGGCAGCAGGGGGGGAATCGGCGGCGGAATCGGCGGCGCATTTTCCATCGTGTACCACCGAGCCGTCTTCCGCGTACCACTGGTGGTACGCGTACCACCGGTTGAGAACCCCTGTCCTAGACCTTCAAGTTAACTTTTGTTCCTGAGATGGCAGTTGGGGTATATATACTAAGCCCAGGCTCTGACTCAGCTTGAGATGAAACTCCGCCTTCCATCTACACACAGATCAGTCTAACTTGGTCAGCAAGCACTCAAGCCCTGGATCCTAGAATCTTGATAGGTGGTGGGTCAGAGCCTGCGTCCCGCTGTGACGTGGGTCCAAGTCCTGTCATTTTGGAGTATGGATGCACCTCAAGCTGCAGACCTGAGACAGGAGGTCTGCCTAGTAAAGTATGGACACATCAGCATGACTGTGGGACCCAGATGAAGCCATTGTAAACTTAGGTTTACAATTTAGTGTGGACGCTCAAGCACGGGTCTGGAAACACATAGTCCACTAGCCCAAGTCTCACAGACCCCAGGCGTGGTGTGCAGTGTAAATTTACCTCTAGAGCTTTAACAAAATCATACACAATTCTGAATCGTTGAGTGAGAATAACATTTAAAGATTGAGTGAGATTACGTTTACATGGAAGCATATTTACTCCCTGTTGTATGTATGTGAGTTAGGAACTATGAGTGCTTTCTATCAAAATAAGCAGTTGTCTGGATTTTTTTTGGAAATGTGCTTTATTTTTGACAGAACTTGAAAATGTTTTCTTTTCTTAAATTGATATGCTTGTCAACTCTCAGCCTTTCCATCTCAAATATACCATGTTTTCAAGGAACTTGTATCATTTTGGATAAAAATTCCTGGTTATTCCATATGTTAAATTAAGTAAAAAAATAATAATAATAATAAGGTCTAGTGCCAAATCCTGTTTGCTTTATGCAAGCTGAAAAGATTTTAACTCTACTTATTTTTCATACAGCAATTTTTAAAACTTCTGTACAAAAATCCTCCTTAACCTGATTATAAATGTTTTAACTGAGTGACATAAAATCTTCCTTCTGAAATTAGAAGTTCAATATCCCATATGACTATAAACTTTTTATTCATTTCCCACTGGTGAAAAAGAAGACTGAGGGAACTTCTCCCCAAATAAATACAAGTCCCTGTTATTCCTACAAACCCATAGTCATGCACATAATTTCTACTCAGGAGAGTAATCCCATGAGAATTGAGCCTATCTTTGGTAGCCAATCCCCCATTTTAGGAATAATTGTTTTCCTTAAGCCTATGTTTTGAGAGAAATAGAACTAGTGTACAATAGGAACCTTTATGTCTGTTTCCTTTTGTTTTCCTTTGCATCCTAACCCCAGCTGGCAGTTCTAAGATACTTGGCTTTCTTAAACAATCATCATCACCCCAATCTGTAAACAGTTTTTTTCTGTATTTTGAAATCCAGAAACCTGATGCAAATTAAATTTAGAATGTCTGAATATAAACAAATTAGTAGTAAGTATACACTATATAAACAAAGAAGCAACAAAATGCTCACAACCTCACGCCATCACGGAAATTTTGGAAAATGATGCAGTTTATTATTATTAAATCTTTGTTGATCTGTGCAAAGAACCTAAGATTCTGTTACACCCTATCAGTAAATGTTACGCATTTAACTATTAAAGTTTGTAGAAGAGGAACAGTTTCTCTAACACTGTTCTTTTTTGGCACCGATGAGTTTAAAATGCAAGGAGATTAAAAGTATCATTAAACTTTTAGCTTAATAAAATTATAACGTTCTTTAAAAGTTATTTTTTCCCAAAGAAATAATAATATACTTAATTAAGAAGACAATGATTCATGGTGGAAATGTCAGTTTCATTAGTGTGTCACATTGTAAGTGTCTGAGGGTCATACTTAGAAGGGCATTCATATCCGGACCAGTGGTGAGGGGAATGAGGTGGAAGAAATAAATTATTGCCTTTTGTTTTTCAGATTTCCAGGTGTTGTGGGCTAGCACCATTGCTTCTGATCTCTGCTATAATGCAGACAACAAACATCTTCTCAATTACTGGATTCCATTATCCAAAAAATAAGGCAGTATAATTGTCATACAGTACAACTTGTTTATCAGAACCTCAGTTATCATAAACAGACTATTAATTACATTGAAAATGATCTCAATTATCTGAATTTATTCAGTGTACCCACAACATTCAGAAAATGAAAGTCATACTGGATATCTGTTAAGTATAGTCTACAGTAACATTTAGTGTTAGACAATATAAACAAAGTTTTCAAGCTAACAGTGGATTCGTATTACATATTAACACAAATATATTTTATTTGATCAAAATACTTAAAAATAGAGGTCCAGATTCTTAGCTAGTGTAAACTGGTATATATCTATTGAGTTTAATGGAGCTATGCTTTTTTTTTTATGAGTTGAGGATCTGTCCCATAAAACACTTCTGTTATTCTCTCTCTCAAAAAAGTATCTGATCACCTGTTTCCTTAAACATGCATTTTGAAACTCAGAAAGTTACTCTGAAAAATATGTTGGTGTCCCTGGCAAGAACTTTGTGCTTTTGACATACCTCACACATGACTTGCACGTAAGAGTACAATCAAAGCCATCTATGTAGTTCATATGAATTTCTTTTGGTTAACTTTCACCACAAGTATGCTAAAACATTTATTCTTCTACAGTTCTAGTAGGTGTACTAACAAATCTAAGGTTAAGAAATTAATCCTAAAATAACCAAATTATTTTATATTTACTCTCATTCTTTACAGATGTCAGTGTAACTGCATACTTCCTAGAGCTTCATTTATTTTCATCTTTTTAAAATATTCTTATTGAGTTTTGATTTATTACTCTGACCCATTCCCCAAATTAAGGGACAAATACTTCCCCTTCATTCAAGTTTTCAAAAATAACAAAACATCTCTCAACCTTCACAGTTCTTTCTAGCCTCATTAGTTATTTTAATGCTTGTCTCAGACAGAAGCTATCATTTATTTTACCTTGTAAAGCATGTGCATATAGAAGAGATTTCTGTCTTGTAAGAACTAAACATTGTTATCACGGTGTTTATTTCCAGTTATGAAGAAAAATGCTTTTTGAAGAATACAGCATTTATAAACAACTTGATTCTCTTCTATTCTCACTTACTTTATTTTTACATCTATGTAACTCTATCGACTTGAATGGAGTTACTCCTGATATGCACTGATGTAAGAGAGAGGAGAATAAGGTCTACATCTTCTATTTCCATTTAAAAGAAGGTACACTAAGATATTGAAATGTACAATAACAGTACTTTAACCTTGTCATCATCACAACATTTGTGATGTTTGTAAGTATTATGCCATATGTACACATTATATTATGCAGCCTTTATTCCAACTGCATATTACTTTTTTGGAATTAAACAAAAACTATATATCTCAAGAGTAATTTTTGGCATTTCTGTTAACATGTATAATGTTTACAAGCATATTTGTTCATAAAATGCACGCCTTCTAGCCTTTATTTCAATCCCACTCTTCTCTCTGTCTCTTAATCAAGCAGTGACAGCTAAAAAAAACCCAAATACTTTCTTTCTTCTGTTCCACATTAATGAAGTTTTCTATGTATTAAACAATGTTAAATGTGCTGTTTCCACTAGACTAACTTTAATGGAGAAAAAGTGCCAAGTTAGCAAAAATGCGTGGAAACACTAAATCTGTACTGTATCCACTGGCATAAATTAGTAAATCTACCCCTTGAAAAGAAAGTTGAAGAATGAATGAAAAGATAAATACACACATAGCAAAACAAACACAACATCTAAAAAGTAAGATATTGAGGGAAGACTGAAATAGCCTCTTGAAAATAGTGATGTAATGGTTTTATGCTTTTATTATTAATGTAAAGTTTAATGACTGCAAAATGAAGGCAAAGTCAAACAAGGCTTGTTAGTCCCCTAAAAATCTGTACTGTAACAGAAGCCAGTGCCCAGATGTTCTGTGGTTAAATCTGTCGCTTCGTTGCATAAAAGCACCACATACAGTGAAACACATTACTGGCTCTCCTTTATCCAGACCTGGTTAGATTTTTTTGGTTTGTTTTTCTAGCAATCTTTTAAACTGACAAGAGAGGCATAAAAGGTGGTCTCCCACAGATCTGTATGATACCATCTTGAACTGTAACCACTTGAAGAAATGAACTGGGATTTTGTTTAATAAACTGTTTATTAAGGGCCTTTCAAAACAAAGTACAGAAGAAAAAGCATAGGTCTGAGTTTAATAAATGTAATTCAAACAAAAGAGACTAAGGACATAGTGGGTGACAAACTGAGATTAAACACACCACTTCTGCCTCTACAATTTTGGAGCCTGAACCTGAAAGACTTTAGGCATCCTCTATTCCTACTGCCCTAAATGGGAGATGGTGCTCAGCACCTTCTAGGATTAGACCTTTTAGTAAATGAATACTCAAGCAATCTGACTCTGTCTAATCCTGAACCTCTAATGGAGCTGATATCAGAATCAGAGGCATCTTACACTGGAAATAGGGCAGATGATCCCACAGTCATATGCTGGAACCTTCAATCATCGGCCGAACATTGAATATGTGGTGGATAATGCATCTAAACTTAATCGGTGACATAGCGAACACTCTATGTAATCTTAAACAGCTTGATTGGCTGTTTGTGCCATACTGTATCCACACTGAGGAAAGCTAAACCTTGTTCCATGCTGTATTATCTCAGATAATGCTTTCCAAAGCAGTTGCCCAAAACGAAATAGTCACACGCGACTAAACTGTGGAACTCTTCCTGGTATTGGTGAGCAGCCCTACTAATTTCAAAGGAACTACTCGCATGAGTAACTGCTCCACAACATAGATGTTGTTCATCCCTAGATTGTGTAACTTTTCTTTCCTCAGTTAAATTGTGCTTATCATTATCATCATCCTGCTAAGCGTCCAAAAGAAAGAAAGGTAGTTGCAGCATTATGTAGCATGACGTGCATATCCATGAAATGAAAAACATGTCATACACATGCTGTTGGCTCTGACATGCCACATATGCCATGAAATGTCACTGCTAACTTGGTATAAGATTGACATAGGTTAGATAGCATGTAGCAGATGTGTGACATATCTTTCACTTCATTAAGATGCATATGACAAAAATCTGAATTCCCCGCCCTAAAGTTAGAGAAACAATGTTATTTTGCTGTGAGCTCTAGCATTTAGTTCTTATCTTGGAAATCTGACATGCCTATGATACTTAAAAACGCACGCACGCACTTCTGCTACATTTTAGGATTTATTCAAGCTGAGACAAACTCGTCATTTTTTTGACATATCAGAATGTAGGTCTAAGGAAAGTCAGTACAGTTCCCATTTAAAAAGCATGAAATGTAGAAGCAAGATTACATATACACATATATTTTACAGTGCCAATTTCTGTTTAAGAGCAAGGTCAAAACTGTAGGAGAAAGGAGGCAAAATCAGTCAAAACTCCTTCCTCCCTCAAATATTAACAAATTCTTGACATTGTTCCAAATACATAAAAGGGCTTTTTCAATGGTACTGTGAGCTTGACCTCAGCAGATTTATTTCTGCAGGTACAGATCTCTGCATATCTCCTGAGAAAGGCGTGGAGAGGACAAGTTATTCCTGGCAAGAGTCAATTGAAACTTGCCATTCCTAAAATAGATAAGGAGCAGCAATTTGGGGTTGTATAGAATGGGGACATGGGGCTTAAAGGGGAGCTGGAAATCTCTAATTCCACATGCTTATAGCACTCATTACCACAGTGTCTAAGTGCTATTTTATGCAAGGTAGATTATGACTAAATCAGCATTACTAAATCAGAGTCTGCTATCATATATAACTATCCTACTACTAGATATCTTGTATCTGATTCACTGTAATGGTACACAAGTGTTACACAGATATAACTACTGATTTAAATTTCATCAGATTTTAAATCAGCAGAATTACATTTGTGTAACAGCGGAGTAAGGCAGTGGTAATCAGGGCCCTTGCATAGATCACAAGATTGAGAACTGATTCTACATTTGAGTCATAAAATCTTGTCTGATCTCGACTGTCAAACAGAATATACACACTACTGGGGACCTGGCTTCTTCTAAATTTTGTCTGCCACTCAGCACACAAATAGACATCAATAAAAAGCAATTATAATGATATAGTTCTGTGAGTTTGGGGAAAAAAGCACTCTTCCCCATTCTTTGGCTGGGGAAGAAGGCGATGGGACACTAAATTCTGCACCAGCAGGTCCAGGAAACCAATAATTAAAGAAACGACCTTACTCCTAGAGTGACTCGCTGTGTCTATTTCTAATGTAGCGTTCTGTCATTATCGCACTGGCAAGGGTAGTATATTTATCCATAACAATAAACTAACCAGCTTTTTGGGAAAGCATGATGCTTTACCACTTGAATGTTAAAAGAGTCCAGAACAAATAAACTTGTGGAACTGATTTTTTTTTAGATAAGCGATACCCTTCAATTATATACTTTTTAAGAGATAAAAACTGTATCTGCAAATGATTAAAATATACTTTATAGCCTTTGTCACAGTTCTGTTGAAATAAATGTGTAACTCAAACTACACATTATTCGTAACAATTTCATCTTGCTACAGCCTTCTAGCTTCTTTTAAAATTATAGTTACTAATTCAAATGGTGTGATTGCCTGACTTGTTTGCTTAGTTGATGGAGTCGTTCACTCTGTTTAAAAAAGTGCAGACAAAAATAAAACAACACAGGCCATTTGAAAACAATGTTTACAGCCTGTTTGGTAAGAATTCATAGTTAAGGGTTTGCGGGAGGGAGGAAGGGAAAGCAGCAGCCTGCTTTCTTTCTGTTGACTAGAAGTGTTTCACAGAAGGACTGAATATAGCTTTATCTAAACCATCTTCTCTCATCCTCTCAAAATAAAAATGTATTGGAAGAATTTCAAAATAATCCCTAAAACACATTGACATAAAAAATGGAAATGCAAATAATTTAGTTGTCCCTTTTAGGGTTAAAAAAAACAAAGAAAGGAGAAAAATAAGGACATTTAGATCCCACTGCAAACCTTAGCCCAGCATTTCAAGTAATCACTCAAACTTCAGCGTCAAGATTCAGTTTGTCTGGGCTTTATTCTGATCAGCATGCGGCGAGCTGCAGGAAAGCGTCACACTCCCAGGACCCCCCAGACACAGAGAGCTTTTAGGATTGCTTGATCAGGGCTTGAGAGAAGGGAAAGCAGTAAAGTGCATTTAAAAGCATGACTCTCCCTGAGCTATATCTCTGTCTATTGCCTTGTCACATCTTCATTCATCCTATTCTTCGGGATAATAATCATAATAAAAAAGGGAATCCCACCAAATCCTCAACAACTGCTCGTGGTGGAGAGAGGGAGGGAGAGAGAAAGAGTATAGGGAGAAGTGTTTTTTCTCAAGTGGGTGTGTTGGGATGCAGACAGAAATACAGGGAGAGCCACTGGGAGTTTAGAGAAGGTAGAAAAACTCCCAGAACAAGATCACCAAAAGTCACAGAAAAGAGGAAATCTGATCAGAGCTCCTGGTGATTTTACCCCCATGGTGCAGAATTCCACAACTGAAGCTATGTGACCGCTTGGTTCGCAACTCCACCTGCTCCCCCAGGGATATGACCCTACATAGGATTAGAAGAAGGAGGGGGACAGAACGGGATTGGATAGAGGACTGTGAGAGGGTGGGAATCCAATCCCGTGGGGTAGCGGATGGCATCCCGTTTAGACAAGTATCTGCAGCTGGTATACAGAGGCCTCCAGTGGTTAAACTTGTGTTGATTCCTTCAGCAGAGCTGTCTGCATCTCAGCACCCGTATTAGTCAGAAGTACCAACAGATAAACAACAGCACCTTACAAAGAGTTTCCAGAAGGGCAGCTGGCACTCTGCAAAGTTAGAGGGATTTTAATTGTGACTGGTGGTAATTCTCACCCCTCAGCACCTGCGGGGAAGAAGCCAAGGTGGGTGAAGATACAAAAGATAAGCTACAAGGTCAGGGCAGACAGAAGGGAGGTTTTTTTGCTCATTAGAGTGTGTGTGTGGGGGGGTTGCTTCAGTCTACTCACAACGCAAACATTTCCTGCCACTGGATCCTTGTGGGTTTGATTGGGGTGTTATGAGAAGCGTCCCGCCGCTGGAGGGGGGAGGGGGCGAGGGAGACTAGACACAAGTTTACCAACCAACCCCTACCAACCAACCTGCTTTCCAAAGCTCATTCGAAATCTGGAGTAAATCAGAAACATTCCTTGTACCCGCTCCCTCTGCTGCCTACCCCCACACCCAGGTAATCTGCAGCCAAGACAGACAACGTTCGGGGTGCTGCCGCTTAGCCCCGGGATTGCCAGGGGACCGCTCACGATCGCAGTGCTGCCTAAGAGCTCATCCGCTCCCTCCCCAGCATCGTTAGACCGGCGCCCAGGCTGGGACGAGGCAGGGCTGAGAAGAGAGGGGCGACCGCCCAAAAGGCGTCGGACCTCTCCTGTGCTCCACGGGCCCCAGCGTCCCGTCCCCCCCTTTTCCCCGTAGCCCTACAATGCAGGACCCCCACTGCATGACTCCCTCCAGTACATGAGACCTTTCATCCGCTAAGGCACCCTCTATAACGCCCCCCTCCCTCCAGATGAGCCTTCTCTGGAGCCGGAGCCCCCTCTCGCTGGTTCTGGCCTCAGCTCCTCCCGTTTACACACACCCAGGAGAAAATTCAGTTCGATCCGGTTTGCTTACCTTTAAAAGTCTTGCGCCTCCCGGGGAGCTGTGTAGAAGCCCCCTGCTCGTGGGTGATGGTCAAAGGAAATGGGGGGAACGTCCCTCCTGCTTTCTGGCCTCCCGCCCCGCCACGAAGAGCCGGGATCCCTCCCCGCAGCGCCGCGAACGAGCAGCCCCGTTGCAGTTCAGCGAGCACAGGGGGCACGTCCAGCCACCAGCAGAGCGCGGCGGCCGGAGCAAGTTTGCAGAAGTGCGCAAGGGGCCGGGGCGGGCTCGCCCAAGGCGGCGACAACGTGTCTTCGGGTCCTTGAAACTCCCGGCGAGCCCCCAGCTGGAGCCGCATCAGCCAGCGGCGTCGCGGGACCGAGGATGCTGTTTGCTGCGCGGGCGGAGGCAGCAAGCCGGGTCCTGCAGCCGCTCCCGGGGCAGATGCTCTGGGCGTGGGGGCCGCGCGAAGCGAAGCGAAGCGAAGCACTGGGTGACGAGCGGCCGCCGCCCCGCGTGCGGATCCGGGCGCTGCGCGGCTCCCTCGCGCCCTGCCTGGCTGGGTGAGGAGTCGGACGGAGTGTGTTAGCACCGAGTCTCACTGGCGCAGCAGCGCGGAGCCGCTCGCCCCCCCCCCCCCCTCCTCCTCCCCTCCCCGGCTCCGCTCGCTGCCACACACACACAGCGCAAGGACACCGAGCACCAACCAGGCGGCTGGGCAACGCCAGGCAAAGCCTATCACCGCCCCAGCCCACCCCCGCCTGGAGAACAAGGGCTGGGGAAGGGGGCTCTGCCAGGGAAGAGAGGCACCAGGGCTTTCCCCCAGCTAGAGAGCCTAAGCAGGGCAGGGGAGAGCCTTGTGACATAGACCACCACTGCATTTCTCTGGCCAGTAGCTAGATCTCCCTGACTCTTCCAGGGAACCAGCGCTTTGCTGGCTAGGGGCTGGCTAGGACAGAGCCCTTGGCACGCCGAACAACAGGACATGGGCAGAGCACATATCTGGGCAAGGGGCTGACCCTGCAGGCCACTGCTCCCAGGGTTAATCTCTAGCAGCAAGAACAGTTCCACTGGCCTCAACAGGCCTGCTGGGGTAAATAGAGCTTTGCAGAGTCAGGCTAACTCTGTCAGACTGACTCCAGCCCTATCAGAGTCTCACTCTCAGAGTTAAATTTATGCCTTGCAGCACCTCCCCGGGGTTGGTAAAGGATTGTGATTAGCATTGTCATTGCTAGCCTCCCCCTTGTGCAGATGGGGAACTGAGGCACAGAGTGATTAAGTGACTTGCCCAAGGTCACATAGTAAATCTGTGGCAAAGACAGGCCTCATAAAGTGCTAGGGTTCATTTATAGCACTCTAGCTGTATAATGATTGAAGGAGGCCCTAGTATGGGGGGAATGGTGGGGGAGAGAGGCATGGATTCAAATCCATCAAAGTGTGTGGATGTTTGGGGACATGCTTTTAATTCAGTCCATTATAGACATAGGGACCAGCTGTGAAATTGAGAAGTTGATCTCTGTTCTAACTGGAGTTCTTCTGCCCTCTTCCCCATATTCTGCACATTGGGGTAAAACAGGAAACATTGCTCTAACTTTTTTATGAAGTAAGAGCTGTTTGAAGCTGCTCAGATTGTTAGAATGCTAGGAAACAACCCAGCAGATATGGAGGAGTTGGAAAAGAGCAGGTGAGGTGGTTAAGGGTGCATGATAAATAGAATTTTATCACATGGGTGTCTCTCTCTGCATTTTCACCAGAGACAACTTTAGCTGGGATTTATAAAAGGAAGCACATGGCTCATTGTTCAGGGGAGGCAGTGATGTGAAAGAGAAGCTCTATTCTTTTTCTTGGTAAATTATCCTTGAAAATATAAACTGCTGCAAACATATGTAAACTAATCACTCATAATAGAAGTGTGCTACTACTTTTTCCTAAAGATCAGTTTGTTCACTTTTGTTCCTGCAGACCTCCCACGTTTTGGCCTTTGGGGCACACAAAAACCACTGAATTTTTGGGGAAGAATTGGAATATAAATCTAGGGGCACATCATCGAATGGTGTAAATTGTTTACACCCACTAAGGATCTGCTCCCTGGGAATATATAACAAAAGATTCAATAGCTCTGCAGACTAATTCTGCCAGATGGTTGCAGATGAAAGTAGGACTGCCTTCTGCAAGCTTCCTCCTACCTGTAAACAACTTAATTCTTCTACTGCAAGCTAATAAGATCTCTGTTCTCACTTAAGGATAGCTCAAAATACAAAACACAGGCTTAAGAAAAAGGCCCATCTCAGAGCCTTGGCCAAATCACTGCACCTTTCTCCCTTAGCTTCCCTATTTTTAAAACTGGGATAATATTTATCTGCACACAGGGGGTGGGAATAGGCATTCATACTTGTTACTGTTTATAGAAAAGTTAAGCCACCAGAATTCATACACAGGCCTGTAGTGACTCCAAGACTCTATTGTATATTGATAATTGCTCTTGGAAAACCATTTCAAATTATGGCATTTATGCAAGCAAATCAGACTGACTTCACTTCTGCTGCAAGAGACTCAAGTGACCTAATGATTTTACACTCACACTCTTACTATTTATGTAAAATGAGTCAGTTAAATTTGGTGTGTTATAATGATCACACTAGCCGTCCTATAAACTGTCAGGGCAGCTGCGGGCATAGTGGAGTGATCTGGGATCAGGGTAGAGGAGGCAGTTACATTTGGGAAGATAGCAGCAAAATATTTTTAGAGCCTACCCACAATGTTCTTTGAGGTCAATAGCAGTAAAATATTGCTGGTAGCAAAATAATTCATGAGATTGTGCTATATGTACAAACAAACGCACTACTTTTAACCTGAGGACAAATTTTAGTGTTATTGTTCTTGGAGTGTATGAATATTTGTGATTTCAGTGGAAATAAGATCACATCCCTTGTGTGTTATTTGTTGGGAAGAACAAGCTATCTGATTTTTAGAAGTGTTCAATGCTGTTAATATTTGCTTGGTTTGAAAGGATGCCTTGAAGTTTCTCTCAGCCAAAAGAACAATCACAATACTTCTAAAAGTACTTCCTAAATTTATAAGAGAGCAAAAATATAGAACTGTAGGCTGAAGACACATTTTGGGTTTCAATACCTCCCAGTAAGAATACCCACTTTTGAATTTAAAAAAAAATGTAATGTTAATTCACAATGTGGAATATTTCTATTGGACATAGATTTTCAAAAATCTGCTAATTGAGGGACTTAAGACACCTGTGACCATTGCAGTTAATCACCAGCACCTGCATCTTGTGAAGACACACACACACACACACAAAGTCTTTGCAGGACTGTAGTCAGAATCTGCTATCTAATGGTATGCAGTACTGGTTTGAAAGGCAGTTATTTACGTATGTGCAGCAGAATTGAGCAAATACAAAACATTTTCTATGAATATTTTTTGAACTTTTAAAATAAGTTTACTTTGGCCATGTTTCTTCTCTTTTTTGTTCACTTTCTATGAACTTTAAAGCAAATCAAATTTTACTGGCAAAAATGTTCACAAAAAGTGTCAAAGTTGTACATGCAAGTATTGATGGAAATCAGATGATGCATCCACATGTATTGCTATTGGAAGCTGTTGAGTATTTATTCAGTGAGGGAACAAAAAACAATGCTATATGACTTATCTGACCACTGCAAATAAACAAACATCACAAATATTCAAGATTTGCAATAAGCCCACCAAGTAGACTGCAAACTCTCTGGACCCGAGGCTGCCTTCTTTTTATATTTAACTAGGAAATGACACCTGACTGGAGTTCCTAGATGCTACCATCCTAAAAGTATATTTATAATTATCAAAAGAAGGGGAGGAAAAGTTCAGAAATACAGCCATCGAATAAATTGGAACAAATGACATTGTCTCTGCATTTGGAAATACCAGAAGCAAAAAAAGAGATTCAATTCATCCAATAAATAATTCATTGCAAATTATTTTCCTTAGTGTTAATTTACCTTAAAGGCATTTTCCAAAAGATTTTTAGCACTCACTCTTGCTATGCATGCATAACAGTACATGACAGGTTTTCCCCCCAAAAAAAATATTTTAACTTTCATTTAGGTGCTAGACAAGTAGCTACTGAAGGTCTATTATGTCAATAATCCATAGATTAAAATTTCCTATGTATATGTTGACAAAACAGAAACAGTTACAGTCTGTTGTTCAGTAATTTAAGGATTCCCAAGTAACCATTGGAATGGCAAAATAACAATTTCTGAGCATAATGGGCAATTAGAGGATTTTAAATTGTATCTGTCAGTCTATTATGAGGTGCTTTGGGAATGCTTCATGGTCCATCAAGATTTGCAGCCAGACCACCTGAGGCTGTGATCATCCCATCATGGGAGCAAAGCAAATCCAAATGGGAGGCCTCCACAGAAATCTGGGAAGTGGATTTTGTGATTCTCTAGTTGTCACTTTTCTAACTCAGCAGAGAACCAGTGCCCCACTATGGTTTTAGTAGGAGCATCCTTCTGGCTACCCTTATCTTTCACATGAGTCATAACCTGAAATAACTTGTGATCATTACAATTGTGATGGTACTGTCCACTAGAATAGAAGTGTTAATGCTATTGTCCTGAATATATTCTACTTGGGAAATTATATTTGGCTTACTTAAGGCTGTCCTATAGTTTCAATTGCATAAGACATCAGCTTTCTTTTCTCAACTGTTGTGTGACTACTGAGTGCTGCTTGAAGCATGATGTCCTGCGCCTGAAAAGTGGTTGCATTTCAGAGATGGATTAAATGGTGACCTCTGTATACATTGCATAATTTTTAATCAGACTGTAAAATTGTTATTTGGATCTTTTAATCGGTTGCACTATCACTTTGACAACTCAAATCCGCCAAGAAGTGTGTAACACTTCCACTGAGATCATAATGCTTCACAGCAACCTCTACAATCAATGCAGGACTATAATAATTCTATAGATGTTGTCATCCTGAAGCTACTGTCATTTCAGTTATGGTTTCTTATAGATTTTAATGAGACATTTTATTTTCTCTCTTGCAAGAGCAAGAAAACAAATCAAAAGCATATGCAGCAATCTGAGCACAGCTTGTGATTTTAACAGCATATTTATACCGCATTACTTAAATGCATTGGTGTGAGTAAAGGTCAGGATGAAATGAAAAGACTCAGTGATTTATGTAAATTTAAGACACACCCAATAAGCCAAATCCAGCTGTGGTTTAAACTGGCATAGTAACATTGATATCAATGGAGTTATTCCTCTTTACACTAGGGTCATTTATGTTTTGTTATCCAATCTGTTTATAGATATTATTCACATTTTATTATGTTTTATTTATTTGGGACAACTTTTAAAGTCTCTTTGTATAGCTAGTTTTATAGCTACAGTGTATTCACCCTAAAATCCTATTGTATTATGAATTGATTGCGAACACAAGACCTTCCCCTGCAAGAACATAATCATAAAATATAAACACTAAAATATGGTTTATTGAATAAGACCAGTTAACACAGGACTTTTGTCACATGTCAACTGAAAAACATCTACTGTGGAAAAAAATGTGTGGGCATTTGTTTTAGTTTGCCAAATCTGAATATAATTGTATAAAACCAGATCAAAGATGGATGGCGTTACTGCAAAATCTGCATGTGCAAGGTAATGAGAAACAGGCCTTTCCTCATGTTCCAAGCACTGTTTCTCAACCTTAATTACACTGAGAATAAAAGAATTGCATTATATCAAGCTATTTTAAAAAGATTAAGTGATTTTATGGATAATAAACTGTCTATGAATCATTTAAATGATTTCAAGTACATGGCCCCATGAAAATTTGATGCAAGAATATGCATTGCTCTAGTTAAAACATGTGCTCTTGTTAAAGGTGAGAAGGTATGAGAATTAGGTGCACTACACAAGTATAGGCCACTTTGATCCCAAGCACTTGTTCTTCGATTTTGATGGAACTAGGTTTTCCCCATAGAGCTACTCCAGACCAAGATTCCTTTTGTACTTCCTCTTTTGTTAGTTTTCTTTCTAGATCTTTTGTCAGAAGCTATTTATGGAAGTTATTATTTCAAGTATATGTATCATGTTTTCATGCAGAGGCCAAGGAACTTGTTTCTTGACACTAAATGCCAGATATTCAGAAATTACATCTAAAATTGTACCCCAAAATTCTTCAAGTAAAGTTTTGAGTATATAAAACCTGAGCCATGAACTTGTACACAAGACTGGTCATCTGACTGACTCGTGCAAATGCAGCTTGCATACACAAGTCTGACTTTTTGAATATGTAAATCTTAAATGTGAAAATGATGTCTACAGTTCTGAGGCCTATCTTAAACATTTCCCTCGCTCTCTATGTATGGCTTTAAACTTAACGTGTATAGGTAAAAAAAAAAAAAAAAGCACAAAACTAGAACAATTTTAAGAATTGGATTTGGTTTTATTTTATATGTTATGACTCAAAAGGAATAGCTATTGTATAGAACTTATGACACTGTAAAGGCCAAGGAATATCAATCTGGCACCTGTTAAATATATATTACCTTCAGTTTGTGCATAGAACTTCCACTGATCTCAAGGCAATATATGGTCCTTAGAAGTCTTGAACTGTTATTTTAAGGAGTTTGGTAACTCCAGTGACATTGGGAAAACAATTTTCAAACTGACCTCATCAGAACTGCATAAAATTATCTGGAATTAGCTTGTAATGTCATTTTTCTATCATATTTGACACAGAAGAACCAGGATCCACAAAGGATAATTTAGTACCTAAACCACAGATAATGAAATTCAGAATTTATTAGCAGTATTACCATTTGTATGTAATATCACTGTAAGTATATATAGCACTTTATAGGTTAATTGAAGCTACATTGATCAGGCTCACATGACATGATTATTTAATTAATGAACAACTAGGTTTCTGAGAAAATCTGAACAGGCAGTCCAGAAAGAACAGCTGATTTTATGGGGAACACCAAATAAGAACCTAAAGCAAAATAGTTGGTCATTGGCCAGATCCTCAACAATAAGATAACATTGTCTTTGTGTGGAAGAGTTCAAATCATATTTGATTCTCCCTAGTTATTGACATGGAGCAACAGAAGAAAAAACAAGCTGGTAGCATGACTAGGTGTTGACTTAGTGACTGAAAATAAAAGAAAATGAGCTCTGGGCTTCAGCCTTATTTGTTTTAATTCAAATTCTGAATTATTGGCTTTAGCAACTACAAAACACAGTTAAATTAGGCATGATCGAACATGTGGCTTCTATAAAATTATAACTAGCAACTATAAAGCACTTAGATCAAAGACTATATTCATTTATGTTAACTTAGATGTGTTACTTCTTTTTTTTTCTCACCCAAGCCTCACAGTGGGTGTAACAACTAATTACAACATTTCATGTGTGCTATACATTCATTTATGCAGAGTAAGGAAGATCTGCAGAAAAGGACAGAGGTACGACATACTGGTTAGCAAACTACATAAAAGGCACTGCTGAAGGGAGAGGCTCTTGCTTTAAGATTGAATTCAGAGGTACAAGTACAGAAACAAAGAAAGATGCAGTCAGATGCTGCTCATAACCATCAACAAACAAGTAACGTAAACAACATAAGAATGAAAAACAGTACACACAAGTACAACAGATGTGCAAGGCCCTGCTTTTTCAAGGTTTTTGGACCTCTAGTGGGATTTTCAAAAGTACCTAGGCACGTAAAACTCATTGAGTTCAATGGATGTAGGTGCCTAGATACTTTTGAAAATCCCACTAGGTGCCTAAATACCTTTAAAAATTTAGCCCTAAGTGCCTTTGAAGCCATAGTGCTTCGTACAGAGTTCACCACATGGCTGAAACCTTTCATTTCTCTCAGATGTGTTCACTTGCATCAACATTTTCCCCATTGAACTGGATTTACTATTTTTCCTTTTGAAAAATTGCATATTATTTCTGAAATCCAAAATTTAAAAAAGGAAAATAAATGGAGACAAATGTTAGAAACTAAGGAGAGCTGCTATTAAAAGTGTGTCATAGATGAAAGAACGGTAGAGAGAAGCTGGTGAGAGTCATGCAAAGCCTGCTCTGGATGATTTAGCTAGGGTTGGTCCTGCTTTGAGCAGGGGGTTGGACTAGATGACCTCCTGAGGTCCCTTCCAACCCTAATTTTCTATGATGTTTCCAGATTCTGGAAAGCTTCTGGAAGTTTGAGTTACAGAAAGATGCTTTGGATGATTTTAAAACATTGGAATTTGTGTTTAATAGGTTTTAGAAAATTCATTCTGGGTGGTTTCAAATGAGGCAGAAGCTACTTATTGGTATCAAGTCACTCTTCCATAAAATGCTTCCAGTGCTACAATCCCACTCTGATGGCACTGGATCTGAGGAAAATTTGCTGCCATGGAATCAGATATTTAATGTTTAATCTTTCTGTTTGCTGGCTTAAACCCTATGCCTAAAACAAGCCTAAGGTTACATAAGGGTGAGAGGAGAATTTAGCCAGTACATCTGGACTATCCAATTAGAATGTTGCATCATTGCAGTACACTTGTTCCCCTTTAACTGAAGAGGGTGAAGTATTCTTAGGTCAGGTCACTACACATTATACTACTGGGAGGGAGGCAATCTCATTGTTGCCTGCACCACCTAGCTGGAAGATAAGCACAACGCCTTCATAGGCGAACTGTTTACTCTATCCAGTGATGCATTAATGTCGTTGATTACCTGGATAACAAATGTGCTTCTAAAAAGGTTTTAGACACAGTTCTGTAAACTGAAGTGCATACCTGCATAGCATATATAGAGGTACATGGTGGCCATGGTGTGTGAATATCTGGGTTTGTGAATACACAAGAATATTATTCTTTTGGAAAAAAAAGTTGACAAACGTGCTTAAGAGACAATCACACTTAATCCTTGTTTTCTTTCCGACACTTAAAGGTTAATAGCTTTTTGTTAGGCATTGTAAGCTTAGGGTTGGTTCCTTCCCCCATCCCCAAATGTATATTTTTCTCTGACCCATTAAGCAAGCTTCTCAGTGCTCCTGATTTTAGACAGGTTTTATAAGTAAGATGTTTTAAACTGTTGTCATTAAATCTGTGAAGCATGGGGGTGGGGTGAGGTTTGAAAAGGGGAGAAGGTGTTGATTAGCACTGCAACTGTTCAGCAAGCTCCCCCCAACACACAACCCCGACCTCCACAAAACTGGAGATTAAAAGATCAAACAGGGTTGAAGCAGACAAAAAATGATGGCTGCAGAAAATCATTTGTTTTACAAATATGAAAGTTTAACACCAATGGAGTTGTTCATTAAAGGCAGAACTGTTGTTCAGTGCAGATCTGTTCTATATCCTCTCTCGCCAGAAGAGCTTTATCCATCAAAACAACAGCTCCATCTAGTGGCTTTTCATAAAAAAAAAAATCGAAGCAGCACAAAGTAGTCTTCTTTCTAAGGGCCAAGTCCTGGTTACAACGCATTTGATGATAATTTGGCCATCTGCTTTGTTAAGAGCAGGATTTTGCCCTGAGAACAATTTTAGCCCCTTCCCCCAGCCCCAAAGAACTTCAAACAGTCTTCTCCCTTCAATTTTCAGTCATTTTAATTGTTCATTATATTTTTATATAATGAATATATTCTTTTCAGAGCATGTGCTCTTTTGTTTAACGTGAACCTTGCAATAAAAACAAAAACCTATCCCCACCAGCTAAAACATTTAGATATTGCAAGAGAAAGTCACAAATAAACTTCAGTGAGAAACAGTCTCCTGCTTTATGCAACGTGAAAATAACCCTATGTAATGACCTGAAAGCATTTTGCAACTATTAAATACTCTTTACAACATCCCTGTGAGGCAGGTATTATTGTCATTTTACAGATGGGCAAAATGTGGCCAAGAGATTAAATGACTTGCTTCAAGTCACACAAGTCACTGACAAGTCAGAGGTAGAAAGCAGGAATCCTGATTCCCAGTTGTCTACTCTAGCCTCTAGAAATTCTGCCTCTTTGTGTAATCAAGACTCACCTAATGGGACAAAACACAACTCATATAGTCCAGAGAGTTTCCAGTTTTGTTCTTAACATCGACATAGTTGGGAATTCTGTGATAGTAACTAAACACTGAATCAATATCCTATTAAGGGTCTTTTGCTGAGTCTAATTATGAAAGCTATTTCAAGGATCTGTGCTTCCTGTCTTAAATGAAAGGAAGTTAAAAGCCAGTGCAGAAGATTAAAAATGAATTGTACATTGAAGAAACATTTAATTGATTTTATTGGCCCAGAAATCAATAACTAATGACTTGTAATAGTTATCTTTTCCCCAATGCAGTGTGCCTGGTTACATGTGCAAGTCCAAAGAATACACAATATAACAGAAACTGGAAAAAAACTCCATAGAACCCCACCAGAAATCTTTTCTTGGTTAAAAAGCGTGTCATATCTAGGAAGAGAGTGGTAACCCTTTGAATAGTTTCCTGAGCCTTCTAGTGGTGCTCATTGTGCTCTATGTTATAGGAACGAGACAGAGCACTAGCTAGGCCTTGCATGTTTGTGTATAGTTCCTAAACGGTGTTTTCCCATATTATGGTTTATAAAGAACAAAAGCCAGAGAGAAATTCTATTTATACTTTCCTGGTGAAAGCTCAGCAGCACACCAGAGGATATTCAAACAGATTTGGAAATCCTGATAAGAGCAAGGTTTGCCCATCTTCTAATAAGTAATTAGCAGAGAGAACTGGAGAAGGAACTTAAGGTGTGTGTGTGTTCGTTCCTAAAGATATTAGGAAATCTGTGTAGACAACTGAAGTCCTAAAGACCAGTGAAGAACAGACAGGATAAACTTATTGAATCCTTCCTCTCATTTTTACAATCCTGGTTGCAGGAGCACAGGAACTTAGGTAAACCAGACATACAGGGCGGAAAAAGCATCCTTAAACTAAAGAAGTCTGGAAGAATATATGCAATATTTATTATTCCAAATGGAATCATGTACTTAAAGATGGGTTACTGTATATAGAGCCACTGTCAGCATTTCTCACACCCAATCAGTTTGCCTCCTGATCTGTCACACCCAACAAGCATAACCAACATCTATCCATTGTAAATACCACTAGGCCTCAGGGTTTTGAAGATGGTTATCAAGATGTTTCTTTGGGACACCCCTACATTTAGCCAATCTATTTTAATATAAAAATACACATGCAAGAATTCTCATGAGCCTCAAATTGCCAGTCACAGGTGAAGTGGAGTCCAGCCAGGCTGTGCTGGAGTCCATAACACATGCCAACTTTTGGAAAAGTTTTGCAAGTGAGAACTCGCCAAATAAGAGGAGTCACTGCAGGTGAGTGTGCATTCTGGGGACTATGAGCACTTCTACAGCTTTCTTCAAACATTCATGGTCAAAACTAGATAGTGAGGAAGCATTATTATTAGAATACCTATTTTACATGTAGGAAAGGTTAAATTCCACAAACAAGGCTGTAGATAGCGTACATGTCAAACCTAGGATTAAAATGCAGGTATCCCTTTGTTCTGAGGTCCATGCCCTGTTCAGCAGGCCACACCAGCCCTCATGTTGAGCTGCCCTGCGTGTGATAGGCTTGCAAACCTTATTCACCTCAGTGGCAGCCTGGGTAGCACTGCTCCTCACAGCGGTGAGGCTCCTCACCCAAAATCAAGGGACCCACATCCACAGATTTAACAGTCCCCAAAGAGCAGCCCTGTGTGGCAGGGTGATGGGGTGCTCTACTCACTGCAGGTATGGTGCCTCCTCCTGGCCATTCTGGGGAATAGCTCAGCAAGTTAACACCTCTCTCTGTGGTTGCAAGCCATCACTCCACCTCTGTCTCTTTGTCTGCAGCCCATCTCTCACTCCAGGAGCTACTGTGGCCTTTTAGTCGCTCAGTCCTCTGGCCAGGTCACTGTCATGGTTTCCCCTGGGGGGTGAGGGGGAGGAGTCTCTTCTCCCAAACAAGCTCAGGCAGTCTTCCCTGCCAGTGCCACTTCCACAGTGGCTGGTTGGGAAACCCAGGCCTACCCTCTACTCCAGGGTCCAGCTCAGGGGTCCTCTAGTCAGCAGTCAAGATCTGCTCCACCCCGTACTTCGCAGCATTTCCCTGAGCCTTTGCCTAACCTTCTGGCTCTCCTTCCTTCACTGGGCCTGCCACTTTCACTGCTCCCTCTTCCCAGGGAACAACTGCAGGCTATACAGCTCTACAGCCTCCAAACAACCCTCCCTCTTCCCAGGTAGCAACTGCAACCTTTCCCAACAGTCCCTGCTATTGCCAGCTTCCAGCTTCTATAGGCCCTGCCTGTTCCTGCACAGGTGAGCTTCTTCTAATGAAGGTCTCTCTCGCAGTCTACCCAGCTTGCTGCCTGATAGGTCCCTCTGGCCTGCCTTAATCCTTTCAAGGCAAGTGTGGGAAGGACACCCCATCACAGGCTGTAAGAGGGAACTTGAATTAAAGCAAGGTCTTTATATCTCAAAAATCAGCACCCAGCTTTCATCCTCAGTGAAAGGTTTGCATTGGTTACATTTTAAAGGAGCTTTGAGAGCTTCTCACTGCAACAAATATCCTTTAAAAAAATAATGGAAAGCTGAGATTGGCTCTAACATTTCCAGGTAAATCAAGTTAGGGGGCTAGGGTGACCAGACAGCAAATGTAAAAAATTGGAACAGGGGATGCAGGGTAATAGGCGCCTATATAAGAAAAAAACTCCAAATATCAGGACTGTCCCTATGGAATCGGGACGTCTGGATGATAAAGTCAGACAAGATGATAAAGAGAAGACATTTATCGGCCCCTGGGGTTTCTACCAAGTTCATCACGTGCCCTAGTGGATCTCTGGAGTACCTGCCATGTTTAACGTCTCACAAAGAAAGTTGTGGGACACAGGAATTTGCTACAAGTATTAGTTTATTTGGATAACTTGATTGTGTTTGGAAGAACTCTGGAGGAAGATGAATAAAAATTTCTAACAGCATTAGACTGGTTAGAAATCTATGGACTAAAGCTATTAATTGATAAATGCCAGTTCTTCAGGAGATCAGTCAAATAGGTGGGTCATATTGTATCTTAAAAAGGTGTAGGTACAGATCCCAATAAAATAGAGGCACACGCTTATATGGCCATGCCTGCAAAATTACAGAGACCTCAAAACCTTTCTAGGATTTAGTGGCCGTTACCACAGATCTTACACTATTATTACACTATTACACTATTATTGTGAAGCCATTACATTACTCTACCAAGGAATACTAGCCCAGCAAAGAGAAAAGGAAAGGCGAGTCAGAAACGAAGAGTTCCACAAAGCTTCTTGAACAGAAACATTATGACCACTGAAAACTCTTTGGGAACTGATGAGCTGAAGGCCATTTAGGAGGTTAACAACTCTCTAATTCATGCCCCATGCTGATCCAAACAAGCCTTTTATTCTACAGTCTGATGCTGGTTTGGGAACAGTGCTATAGTAAGAAGTTGAAGGCAAATGGGAAACCTGTGACTTTTGCTAGCTGAGGATTGTGATAGTTGTTGGGGCTGCCCGCTTTCCCTCAGTTCTTGGCTCGTTGACAGAAAGCAGAAGACCAGAGTTCAAAGTGCAGGCAATGCAATGTTTATTGGTGTTAGCAAGCAAGTATAAACCACAGTTCTCCACACCAGTAAGGTTTCCTGCCCCTCCTTCTTGGTAGGCTTAACTATACCTGTAGCGCCCATCCCTCATACCACTCCTTACAATTTATGGTCAGGTTCCATTTTGAAGTGTCTTGAGTCTGGGGGCTTTACTACCATCTTTTTTGTACCCAATGAGAGGGGTAGGGAGTTAGGTTATGGTCCAGCCATGGTTATCTTTTCTTTGGCTTTAGTGTTTCTTCCTCACACTTCCCCCATCTCTCTCGCTTCTCCCAGCGGGTTGCTTGACCTTGTTCTGGCATTTGTCTTGGGAGAGGAGTCCGTGTATCACACTCCCACTATACCTAGCAGCATTTTATCTATAACCATTATCTTTTCTCACAATAATAGAAAAACCCATCTAGCTGTAGGGTAGGCAGAAGCAGCACACAGTGTCTTTGTTCTTTGTTTACATATGTATCTCAAATAACTTGACTCTCAAGTGGGCAAGCAAATCCAAAATTCTATATCAGGCCAATAAACAGGCCTGAATACTATTCTACTATCACTAACAACAGCGAAACTCAGTGTTCCATTCACAAGCTGGAATTCTTGGTCTTAAAATGGGTTACTGCCAAGAAACGTTAAGATTATCTGTATGTTGTTCAATTTCAGATGTGGATGGACAACAGTTCACTGACTTATGTCTTAACAAGTGCCATGCTGGATGCTATAGGGCAGAGAGGGGCTTTCACTTTGGCAAGCTAGGCACAAATTCAGTAGCAATCAGGGAGAAATTATATAGATCGGATGCATTGTCCTGCCACCCATACGCAATAGAGATGGTTATGATTCCTACAGAAAGAGTAAGAACTGTTTACAGTATAAGTCACCTGGGGTCACAGTCTTCAAGGACATGTCACAGAAACTTTGGGTTTGCCCTCTGAAAGTGTTACATTAGCCTCTGAACTCTGTTGTGTTGGATCAATCTCCATTGTCTCAGCTCAATACTGTTGAGTGGCAAAAAGTCCAGTTGTAGGACAATAATGTCCAGGACACTATGACTGCTACAAAGAAGGGACAAAATCCAGCCAGAATTATTTGTTTTACCCTAGAAAGTAAACTATTACTGAGAGAATGGAGCAAACTAAAGCTGATCAAGAGAGAGCTGCATCAACAGCAGACCCTTTACACATTCAGCAAAACTACTAGTGCAGCCAAGGAAGTGGAGAGCTCTTGCTATGAGAACCCTGCATGACAACCTTGAACATCTGGGAATGGAGAGAACCCTGGAACTTATTTGAAGTAGGTTCTATTGGCCCTGATGGCTGAGGACATTTGCAGGAAATGTGAGACGTGCTCAGTATATTCAAAGAAAAACTCTATTTACTATAGCTGTACGTCTGGAGAACATTACCAGTAGCAAACCTTTGGATCTGGTGTGCATTGATTCCTGCCTCTAAAAGCAGACAGAAAGAAAGTTGGGAACATTCTTGTAGTGACTGACTATTTTACTTAGTATGAATGGGCATATTCAACCTAATATCACAGAGCCACCCCAGTTGCTCAAGTGCTATGGGAGAAATACTTTTCAGTGTATGGATTTCTAGCTTGGATATACTATGAGCAACGAAGAGATTTTGAAAGTCACCTTCTCAGGATGGCAGGATTGTTCTGGACTTAATTCCCTTATCATCCACAAGGTGATTCTCAGCCAGAGCAGATTAATTAGACACCTTTGAATATGTTAAGGACCTTATGACCGAAGCAGAAATCAAATCGGAGTCAGCTTGTTGCATTTTTTGGTGCATGAACACAGTGCCACAAGAACGATGCTAGTGGAGTCAAGCCATAGACACATGATAGCAGCTATAGAAGGCACTACCTTACCTGGTGGTAGAAAAATTAAGAACTCTTCTGGTTTGCAAGATCAGACCTGAGACGAGGCAGGGTCAAATAAACATAGTACATAGGAAACTCCTGTTTCACATAGGAGACGTTCTATACCTTTGGACCTTAGCAGCAAAAGGATGCTGGAAAAAAAGTCACCACCCAAAGCTTGCAGTAGTCCTCTGGGGGTAATCAACCACTACCCCATGTGTATAGTCATGGAAGTGAGTGTGAAGAGGAGGATGCTACCATGGTGTATCCTAGTGTGGAGACCAGTTTGTGGCTGAGTTTCCCAAAGCCTGTGAGAGCCTGGTTTCTTCTGTTTTAAACCCTGTGACTGAAGCTTTACATCCGTTGCTCTCATGCCAGTGCCCCCAGCAAATACTGACCAAGAGTAAGGAGTCAATTCCACTAGCATTTCCAGAAAGAAAGGATTCTGATGCCACCCCTATGTTATCGGACAGTGTGGACCCAGATGTGGAAGGTATTCCTAGTCCCTCAGAACCTTTAGTATTAGGACAAGACAGGGAGGAGGCCTATGCTGGTATCTGAGGGGCCCTCAAGGGAGCTTTCACTGGCACAGGCTCAAATAGCAACCACACCTGCAAATGTGATGCCTGCACTCCATGGATGTGACACGGTTATCAGACTGTGAAAAAAGGTTAACTTACAACATGCCTGGGGTTGTTAGCATGGAACTGGTATATAGCTCACAGGTTTAAGGAGGCTTTTTAAGACCATATGGAAATGGAAAGGAGAAGTGGATCTGGTGTAATAACAAGAGGGATTTGCTGGGATGACAAATTCTGGACTGGCAGGAGGATGCAAGTCCTGTGCTCTGATGCTTTAGAGGTTAAAAAAGTTCTCTGTTCCTATCTGTTTGCAAACAGGAGGTAGAACAGCTACCCAGAAGTCCTCCAGTGATGCTTTGGGACTCACCATAACTGTACAAAAACACAGAACTGGGTGGGAACTGCAACTGCAGTGAGAGAGAAGAAAAGGGCTCCTACCTTATGGCAAGGAGTGACTCTCTGGTGATAAGGACTTTACTCAAGGGTCCTATAAGCTACTGGCTCTCTGTTGAGAATCCTATATGGCTGAGAGTATTCTTTGATAAGCCTATAGAGGCAGTTCATTAGTAGGGTGCACAGAAGAGAGGTCTCTTCACTGAAGACACAGAGGAGAGCAGCAAAGCTTGATGAACTCTACTGAGGCCCCTCCTACCAAGCCATTAAATAAAGCTGACATCACTATATGGGTGGGTTAAGTGGTGGAGTCTTAGGATAGGAAGAGGCAGCACTTCTCAAGGAGCTGGAGCTAGGCCTCTGGGACTATGCTGCCCACTGACACCAAACTGAGAGGTGGGGTTAGCAGATGGGAAAGTGATGTGGTAAGGGACATTTGTCTATTGGACATTCACACCAGCAGATGGGGAACCGAGTTAACGAGTGACTGCCAAAGTTACCGTGGGGGAATGTTATTTATCATTCATTTAGATAGACTGTTGCTCGGTTTTCCCAAGCTGATCCTGTGTTCCCTTGCCCCCAGATAACATTTTCCTTGTTTCATACACAGATTCAGCTCTTGTGAATAGGAAAGTTTTTGTCTATTAAGGTTATCCAGGGAAAATATTTAGTGATGCCAGAAATTCTGGGTGAGGTCTTGAGCCTGTAGTTTTTGTTCGTTTTAAGAGAAACCCCTAACTATTTGAGCCTGGCTTTTGTTGCTATTGATAACACCTGGCAGAAGGGTTATATATTTATTTCCAAACAATACATGGTTTAAAAAGAGTTAAGGTTGAATGGAGCCCACCTAACTCCCAAAACCAGCATCACAGTCTACAAAAATACTACCTCTTAAAAAAAACAACCAAAGATAGAAAGACTGGAAATTATCAGTTAAGGGAGCCATCCATTTCCCCACTGCCATTATAATTGTTCATCACTCACTGTCACTCCAAACTGGAATAAGATGTGACACATTCAATTTTAGAGGGGATTTTAAAAACAACCTAGAATGTAATGGAAATTAATATCCCTTTAACAGAAATGTATAGTCTGGTTCAAATATTCTATACAAAGGTTAGCCAGAATGAATAGCATTTGTTTAGTGGTTCTGAAGGCCTCCTGTATTATAAATACAACAAACTGTACTGACATATCTAATTTATATGAATCAATGTACATTATATATTTGTCCATGACGATGGAAAAACCCAGCATGTTCAAAAGTTAGGCAAGCTATTAAAAATACCCACAATGATTGGGAGAAACTAACTAAAGCTGAGCTAATTATATTTTCATAACATGGATTTGATTCACAGTAAACTTGAAAGCTGTAAGGAATTTCACCTTCCTACCAGCACAGCCCCCACCCCCACCACTGAAAGTTTTTTGTTTGTTTTTCCAGTGAGTCTCTTATCTGAGCTTTAATGGTAACACTTGACTACTAATGGGTTGCAAATGCTTTATGGCTTCAAAGTTAGCACTAAGGAGAATACTTTTATTAATCAGGGTTCAATTATTTGAAAAAAAGATTCCTGTCAGCACAGCAATAGCATTCCAACCCCCTGCACATGGGAATTCTACTTCTCACACCTCTCAATTGGCTCATAAAATGTAAATGGATGGTCTGCTGTGATTACAAAAGTGACTTTGGAGAAAGGAGTGAGAAAACTGGACACTGTCATAATCATCTGTGGAAAAGTGGGAATTTATGGAAAGTTTGTCGATAGTATCCCTGTCAAAGCCTCTCCATGGAAGCACTGTTAAATTAATAGCACATTCTGGTAATATATTTTTGATGCTCAACAGATACATGTTAATACAAAACCCTGGTTAATAGGGATATTCTTATAATGGAAACTCTTTTTTTTTTTTTTTTTTTTTTTTTTTTTTTTTGTCAAAGACATGTCCTGAATCAATGGTCTATCAGGCTAAAATAGAAAGACAGCGCTAATACTCTGCCCCCATTTCACCCACGGCCCCAAACTACTTGGATACATCTGCAGTAATTATCCATAGTGAAATATTTAACAATGATGCTATTTAAATTGGTGACATTAAGCAATAAAGAGAATGCGGTTGGGCAAGTCACATAGCTTGCACCATTGGGCTAAATTCATCCCTGATGTAAATCAACTGACTTCTGTGCAATTAACATCTCAATTTTAATGTCATTCATATACCACGCACATCATCACAGCATGAGTGCCTCAGTGAGACCATGGCCTCAGTAGAGTTACACAAGGGATAAATTTGGCCCATTGTTTCTATCTGCAGGGTCTGTCTTCACTGGAGCTGAAGATGTAATTTCCAGCACAAGCAGACGTACCTGCATGAGCTCCCAGAAGTGTGGGGGAAGGGAGGAGACTAGCCACCCAAGTACTGTATGTACTTATGATTTCAGATGGGTCAAAAGGAAGTAGTGTTGGTATTGTGTGACCCAGCCAGCACCTGATCAATAAACCCCTTGGGTGAATCTCAGGTTATGTATGGACAGCACCTGAAAGTTCGGAAATTCAACTGAGTTGTGTCTGAAATATTAAGATAGAAAGCTCATGAGAACAAGCTTTCTTACAATATTTCTAGTACCCCCAGTTTCTGGTCAGTTCAGAAACAGTAATAAATATTGCTTCTCATGGTATTTTCTGTCCTGCATCTTCCAGACTGGATGAGAACCAGCAAGGAGAGACTCAGCAAAAAATGAACATTTTTGTAAGATGTTAACTGAACTTTTTCTAGACTCCAAATGCATTCAGTTCAGGTCATGTTCTAGTCTTAGGGAACCAGTTAGGTTGGTTTTCATTAAATCCATGCCAGCTTGCCTGTCCTTAGGGCTACATTGTTTTAAGCTACTGCCATAGTTAGTGGTGGCCAGGGAGGGCTGCATGGGCAGTGGCAATAGCTCTCAGCAGAAGCATTGTGCTTATATCAGTTACACCAGTGTAATGCCATTGACTTGAATGGATTAACTCAATTTACACCACTGTGAGCTGATAACCAGGCCCACTGTGCACATAGAAAGAACACCACTTTTAGGCTGGAACAGAAATTTCCTCCCAGTACCTTTTTCTGACAGCTCTTTCTATCCCAACTAACCCAGAACTGTAATTGAGTGATATCATGGATTGGTGATACAGGTGCCAAAAAGCCCGAAGCCTGCTTTCTACTCCATGACATCACCCTTCTCCCTGACCAAGTGCATTTCCATCAGCTATGGGAAATGCCACAGGCCATATCATTCCTGGAAAGCTGGATAGCCAATCTGCTCTTTTGCCTTTTATTGGGCCAACAAAGTTCTGATCCACATTTTCAAGCCCATCGGTCTCATTTCACATATTGAGGGGGAGTCTGCTTTAATAATGTGTTTTGCTACATACCTGATTTGTTTGCCTTCATTTGTCTGACCTCTCCATCTCTATGCTCAGAACTTTCACCACAAGCTTATTTCATGATCTGTAACTAGTGTGGGCCCATTGCTCTCCCACAGGCAAGCCTCAAAACAGGAAGCACCTGGGTGTTCTCTATTTATGGGGCAGGTGGAGAAGAAACAGAGGCAGTGGCTGCTGTAAGTGAAAACACAGAATTAACCAGCACCCAGGCTCATGGTGGGAGTGTGTTTTATTAATCAAGGAAATACATTACTTTGCCGTGGTCTTACACACCTTTTAACTTGCATCTGCAAAATCAGAAAGAGACATTGTCTACCATTTACAGCAAGGGGAAAAAATATTCTCTCATGTAAAGTTAAAATATTGGGATCCGGTTGAAATAAATCTCTCAGGAATTTTTGAATTTGGAGGATTATTTCAACCGAAGTGAAGATGTATTGTAAACACAGTGCAGGGTGGTGAGAGGAGTGGGGTTGCCAGTATGACTTGTGTAAGATGCAGTTTATCAAGGTAAGATAAAACAAACAAACAGTAGCTAGGGATGCTGAGCTTTAGCTTATCATAAATTGTATTCATGTGATGCCAAACTCTTGCTAATGCTTAGACTAGACTAAGGTTTTTACATGGCCTTTCATGCTCTTAGTACCTCCAGGTATTTTATAATCAAGAGCACCCCAGACTCATGGCTGGCATACAACATGGGTCATCAAATGGGCCGTCTTATACCAGTACTTCTATGTAATTCATGTTTAAACTCTTTTTAAATTGATTGTGTATAATAAAATTCACAGAGAACAAGGTTTTAGTTGCTGAGCTGCTTGAAAGCATTCTTGCTATAATTAATGCACATAGCAACATAACACTTTACACAATGGAGAATACCACCGAATTCCCTTCTCCAAAGAGGTTACAGTCTAAGCTCCCAATTCCACAATAAGCTCAAACCCCTGAACCCACATGGATCTCCTCACAAGAGCAGGGACTAAAAGAGATAAGATAGAACATGGAACAACAGTGCAGGGGCAAGAGGGCATAGAATGGTGAAGAGAGCAAGTTCAGGAGGATTCCTGGAAGTGAGGTTTAAGGGGAGATTTGGAAGAGGAGGGAAAAAGGTGTTTGGCAGATAAAATGTTGAAAACACTTAAAGCAAATAAGACTGAACGACAAAAGATGAAAAAGCAAAGACTGGGAGAAGACAAAGGGAACATTAAGGAGAGAGGACTGGGAGGAGCTTAGAGAGTAGAAGGAAGAGTCAGAGTCAAGATCAGAGATGTAGTTGGGATTCAGTTTATGTGGACACGGAACTTCAGATTGATGTGGCAAGGAAGAAAACCAATGAATGAATTCCAGGAGGAGAGTAAAGGTGTTCGGGTTTTTCCTTTTATATTTATACAATTGCATACATCAGTTGTCATGTGTGTGTTATAATGTGCAGACCCATGAAACAAATTGTACACATCAGGTGCCTTTGACTGCCTTGCCCATGCTCTTTTCATTAATCCATATCCCCAAAGACTTACTCCAGTAATCAGAAATTTTTAGCAACTTCAAACAGCTCCACCTTTTTCTTTTAATTAATCTGACAAAAATATTTTCTTCATCCCTAAAGTATAGTATGGCCTGAAGCTTGTCATATGTCAACACTGACTGCCTGACTCATGCCTTCCACCACTAATCTCCTTTCTCTAGAACGTATTCTAACACTCCAAAACTTTAAACAGCCTGCCACAAAAAGTATGCCACGTTCTTTGATTGTATATTTGGTCCTCCTTATTCACTGCTGCAATACAAATAAGTTGGAGAAAGCTAAATGGGATAGTTGAAAAGGAAAAATGGGATGATATTTGGGAAAGAAAAATATTGACTGAAGAAAGGGAAATAACAGGAAATCTGATAAAAGGTGGAATAATCTTCCAAAGAAAGCAAGAGAAGCTCCACTATCCAGATTGGACAAAGCACTAGAACTGGAGACAACAATTTTGCAGAAACGAATCACAGTAAGTTTAACCTAATTAATCCCCCCCTACCACAGTTGTCTGTCAAAGAGAAAAACCAGGTCTTTGGTGTTGTGCTGTTCTAATGTGACAACACTAATTCAGAAAAAAGCCAGTGCCTGGATTTGGGGAATGTGTAGCATCACACAAAAGGTACACAGACCTCTTCCTCCCAATTGAACCATTTTAGAAGCAAAGCTTTACTATTAGCTTCACTGGGATTTGTGCAAGTAAATGTCAATCAAGCATCAAAAACCCTGTGTCTACACCAAGAAAAAAAGCACTGCAAACTCTGTTTTCTTAGTGTGAATGACTCATGTGGAGTCATCTCTGCTTAGGCCAGATAATGGTTCCTCAAACTATATAATGAGTTAAGCTTCACAAATAGAAGGCACAACCTTCAGAGTTAGTTGAGCAGAAGATCTGACGTGAATGAAATAGGGGTTTGTTGGCTGTAACACCAAATATACAGAAGCTTGTCTGTTTTGAACATTCACTACAGCAGAGTGTGGGGTATTCTTCCCACAACATTGGTCACCTGCTGAGAGTCTGAATTGAATTAGGTTACATTATAATTGGATTTTCCTAAGGCATTGCATAGCATTTTCCATGATCTCACCCTTATTAGCCAAATCATTAATCATCAGTAGTGTGGTTATATTGTTTGCTAGTTAAATTATCTGCTGCTACAGTGTCTGTAAGCCAGCTTCATACCCATGCAGAGATAGAACTCTTATCTCTAGCTTCAATGGACACTTGGGCTTTTATGCCACAGACAAAGTTGCAGTGCAACTTTGATTTCTAAAAAATCATGACAAAAAATAGTCATTCTCCAGAGAATGGTTAATTTAGGATTTTGGTCATGTTCCTCTTGGTCTGCATGACCAAATAGGGTGGAATTTGTCTCCTTGAAAAGTGAAGGCAAAAAACAAAGCGGTTGGGGGAATTAATTTAATTGCAAAGAAATCCTTTCCCAGGGATTGTTTTCCATTGGGTCTGAATTCAAATGAGGAAAACATTTAATCCTTTAATGTTATTATTTTAATGCAAAGATCTTTGTACATTAATGGAAATTAAAATGGATAGTTATTAATGTGGGAATTACCCTGCATATGGCCGTCAGGACTGATAGGACCACTTGAAGAGTCTGCCTTGGTACCATTTAGGAAGATATGGTGTGAAATTAGATTCACATTTAGAAATTTCTACTGATTTACCAAGAACATCCATTAGAAGTTTGATGTGACTTGCTGCTTAAGGCACAAGACTTTCCCCTCTGTAAAGCAGAGCCCCAACTGGCTCTGGCAGAATAGCTACAAGAATTGTCCTATTTAATATATGAAGGGAAAGCGTAATAATATTGTGAGCAGATTACTCAGTAGTATTTTTGTGAGCAGTATTTGTCAAACATCTGTCAATGCAGATTTCCTATAAAGTATCATGGTTTAAATAAAACAATTCTCTCTAAAATGTAATTGTGTTCTCAAATTAAAAGGTTGGACAATTATGTTTAGCATTATTAATGATGGAAATCCTCTGGAAGTACAAACTTGTTTTCACTGTCAATATAAATCAAGTTCCAGAGAGGTAGCTGTGTTAGTCTGTATGCAGCAAAAACAACGAGAGTCCTGTAGCACCTTAAAGACAAACAAATTTCTGCAGGCATAAGCTTTCATGGGCTGCAACCTACCTCGTCAGATGCATGCATATAAGTCAATGGAATAATTCCATTAATAATCCATTTACACAAATAGGTACACATCAAACACAGAATTGTGATCGTATCCTTCACATACTTTAGGCCCAAGCTTGCTGCTATAGAAATCAATGGAAGAATTAACCATGACTTAAATGGGAACAGGTTCAATGTCTATAATGGAAAATTAAAGAACTTGCCACAGAATTAATTACATTTATTATGCAAATGTTATTAAAAAAGTAGGAGTGCCATTTTTATCAGTCAACCTATTATTATTATGAATCATATAGCTCCCAAGGGCCAACTAAGAATGTGGCCCCCTTCATCCTAGGCACTGTACAAACACAGAGTAGTAGACAGCCACTACTCTGAAGAGCTACTCTCATTCCAATAAATATATACTGTATATGCAGAAAAATGAGTGCAGAATTCAAAATGGCACAACAAATAATTTTCAGAAATTAAATAAAATGGATTGTGATTCTTACACAAGATCAGAACATTAATGTGCTTAAACATTTTGTATTCAAATCAGATGCAACATCCTCTTAATCCCCAGCAGTAGTTAAATATTGTATCTTTAGAAGTTTCTATAGATTCCTGTAGCCAGAATGGGCAGCATCTTCCATGAAAGGAAGGGAGGGAGGGGAATGGTGTTTCCCCAGATAATTTAACCAGTTCTTGAGGATCGCATCTGTGAAGGATCTGCTTCTCCATCACCACCACAGGGATTTCACCAGGCACAAATAACATGCACCGGAGATAAGGAGCTATAGGCAAAAAACAATGAATAATAAAGTGACAAGGAAACATCAGGCTAGCTCACACAGTCTTTCACAGTGTGAGCATGTGAAATTCATCGGCACTTCTCTAGTTCATATGCTTTCAGTGATGGACTTCTTTCTCTGAGGAAGTATCTGCAAGTAAATGAATACAAATGTTTTGAAATTAAAAATATTAACCCATTTGTGATTAATTTCCCTTTCTTTTCTTATTTGATTTTTTCCTTGAAGAATTTAAGTTCCATATAATGAAAAGCTTACAGTCCCCACAAGTGTACAGTAAACCAAAAGAGAAACAAGATGGGGTAGGAATGCCATTACTTTAAACAGTGGCCAATAGTTACCATAGTCAATTGTGACCTATTTTTGATACCTTATATGAAATATAGGGTAGGACCTATATGCTACAGCCTTGCAGATTGGGTAGTCTCTTACACCCTACAAAGTAGGAACAAAATGTGTTACTTTCATTTGGCAGAGGTTTATGTCCACTTTGCAGAAGTGTAAGAGACTACTCAAGGTGCAAGGTAGTGACAAATCAGGCCCAGGGTATCTAATAGTATTAACTCTTAGCCTATCTGTGGTTCAGGCATATGTCTATGATAGTAACTCAAGTGAGAGAGAACAAAATGTCACCACAGACAGGAAAATACATGATTGCCAATATAACACATATATCCTTTCTGAAGAAGTTTCAGCAGAAGTTCCTGAAATGTTGTAACATATTGCTAGGAAGACCATGTACATCACTTACAAGCAAAACATTAAAACAATAGGAAATATCCCCAAGAGTATTCCAAGTTCTGACTATGAACGTGCTGAAAAAAGAAAATTAAATCCCAAGGTCCATATTTGTGGCAGGAGGTGAAGAGATAACACTGTGGGAATTCCAGGTTTTCATAATAGAAACTCTTCCTTTGTCTGTAACATCTACAGCTAGAACCCACTTTATGTCTCTGTAATAAATTAAGTGGGGAGTATTGAATGAATGACAATTAGGTGATGAACATTTCTCCATTTGTGAAAGTATATATGTAGAGTTTCTGTTCAGCTGACATGCCACGTGGATTACATATCCTCACACCTAGAAGGATTACCTCACCTTGGATCATGGTACTATTACATTGGCATACGCACAACATGAGAAAAAGAAGTTTACAAAACAATCAGTGACTCGTGGCAAAACTTTGAGAGAAGTGTGTTTAGGCCTAATTCTACATTGGCTAAAAGGCAGGCAGACTGCGCTGCTTGCCTGGAGCCCCTTCACACCTGCACACTAGACAATGCAAGATCAGGGCCATAGAGATATTTATATATTCCAAGATTTTATTCCCCTATTTTTTCTTACTGCGGACATTAACCTAAACATAGGACCCTATGGCTGGATTTTGATATCAGTTATATTGACGTAAAAATCAGAGTGACTCTAAATTTGCATTTGTATATAGACTGAATCACAGGTCATAACACTGTAGCATCAGCACTGACTGTTACAGACATGAATTTGTCACAAGTAGGAATGATGATTTCAGGTAAGAAGCAAGCAGCAAGACTAATTGTCCATGGCCCTGTGCATTGTAGTCATTGACACCTATTCAAGTGAATGGAAAACCCTACCAAATCAGAATGGTAGCATTTTATACCTATTTTGCACAGGTGTAAATAACTATACAAGGTACAAGAAAGTCCACTGTTTTCATGTTAATATCTTCAGTAATAAAAGAGGACAGGGTGAAAAACCAAGAAAATATCACAAGCCGAATTACTTCTAAAAACATGTTTCAAAGTTGCCTGTCAAGTGTCAGTATCTGTAGCTTTTTAAAAAGTGATTGAAAAAATTATACTGAGAGGGTTAGATTCTCAGTGCTTGGTGCAGAACTGAGTTGGTGATGGCCTCAACCTACCTTTGATCTCCCCAGATCCTGAGGACTGCTTGGGACCACTTCATTTCCTGGCATAAGTTAGAACAGCATACAGCTTTCTAATTTATGCCCTGTTTCCCATATCTGAAAACAGCCAGTCCAGCAGTTTGGAATCAGATCAGTGCAAGGGCATTCCAGATATGTTCCCTCCACAGAAGGTCAGGGATGGGGTGATGCTCAGCTGCTACAATTTAAGAAATCCCTTCACACAAGAAGAATCCCCCAGTTAACCGGTTAATTTGGCTTTCTGGCAGCTTTGCAACAGTGCAAAGCAATTGGCATTGGACTCTGAATCTGGTGCATGGTATTTTACGTTTAAAAATGTACTTCAGTGAAAACAGACAAAGGGAACTGGGGCCTTGCTTAAGCCGGAATAGTATATTTGTGATAGACTGAAGTAATAAACACAGTACTTTCAAGGTTGTGGCATCTACATTAGTGAATAAATAGCATGGAATTAATTTTGCATCTCCTTTAGATAATGGATGGGAAAGAAAAGGAAATTCCACATGGCAAATGAATGCTTTATGAAGCCAACAGGAAAGAATTTAGCTCATTAACATCTGTGTATTTACAGTAGATTGCTGAAATACCAGTATTACCACTGCCATATGAACTCACAATGTAAACCAGAGAAAACCAAGTTACTATACAATGCCTTTATATCTTCCCACTGTCTTCAATCTAATGTAACATTAGCTTATCAAAATGCATCTGAAGCTATTTAAAATGACCTTGTCCATTTACTGACAGCAAAAGCAGGAAATGGGTGAATATGGAACATCCTGTTGTGGAGGTGGGGCTGTTAAAGTATAAAGCCATACTTCTGTTTACATTTTGTATTGTACTTTCTCAGTGGTCATCTTCAACTGGTATTCTGCTGAAACAACATGGAATCATCTGTGATCGTAAGTAGTAGGTGGATTTTAAAAGCAAAATTATAAAATGAAAAATTCTGATGTTTCAAAAACCAGAAATTTTAGGCCATCTTGAGTGTTTTTATGCTTTGATTATAGTGGGAGATAGCATTATTTGAGCAGAATTCCTAAAAATGTTTGAAAGAGCTAAACATGGGGTAAATTGTCAAATTCTTAGTTTCCCATGGGAAGACCAGCTGATAAATATGTCCTGGTTTGCTGGAAAAATGTCAAGCTTTATAAAGACCAACTTTGAAATACTTGTGCAGTTTCAACAGTGTGGGTGAGCATGTATGTGCGCATCTGTGTGTACATGCACTTTGGGCTGGTCAATAATTTTCCATCGAAACTGTTTGAGGAAAAATTGTGTTTTCAGCACTTTCCATGGAAAGTGTTGACTTTTCATTGGAAAACCAAAAATGTGTTTTTAGATTTTCATTTTTTTCTCTGAAAAGTTGTAATTTTCAGCAGAAAACAATGCATTCTCCCACCAGCTTTAATTATAATATTATTAGCAGAAGAGCATATATGTTTAAAGGAAAAATTGGTTCCTGAGAATGAGAGGTGGCAGTACATTAGGGGTACATGGACACATCATGCCTCTAGAGATGTTCAGATGTCCTGCTACATTTGTGAATGGTATACCTAGAGTTCCACAGGTTGAGCTCTGCTTACCCCATCTAGGCCTGCTTAGCACCACTAGCTGACCACTTCCATTCTTGCTAGGTCTTGCAACTAAATTAGTACTATCCCCTGAATAGTGAGCTAGATGAAGAAGGACTTGTTTTACCCTCTCCGTGTGCACTAGGCCAGGCATGATTTGACCCAAAATTAAAATATATAAACATTAGGACTAAGAGCTCCAGTATAGAGATTAGGGGTTTTGAAGGGATAAGTGTGGTTCTTGAATACATGAACTCGGGGACCAATAGTTATTTCTGCCAAAACCAAAAGAAACAAGATACATCTTAGAAGCAAAACAGACAGCACATGCCAGCAGCAAGGGCATGAAAAAGGACTTTTGCCATGTGTGAGCTCTGAGCAATACATCTCTTTTCCAGAGAAATCTTTATAAAAGAGGGTTCAGGGAAAGTCCCCAAAACCAATTTTTTTTCAACCATCTTTTCAATTGTGCACAGTTAGATAAGGAAGGAAACCTGTGCCACCTGCTAAATAAACGGACATTAAGTGCACTTGCTGGAATTCTTTATCCTCTGCTCCTAAAGAAAATGAGAACAAATTCCAAGTACACTGAGTGATAAGGTTAGGAACCGGCGCCCCCACAAGGGAACATTTGAGCAAGGCTAGACAGCAAGAAAATGAGGAAAGCCTCAGACCTAACACAGATCTAGCACAAATCCATGCACAAAGGAAAAGAGGAGGGGTAAGGTTCAGCCTTGGTGTAAGTAGATACAGCTCCATTAGAGTCAAGACATTGCTATACTTGCAGTATTGTGTGTTGTTTCTGCCCCCTTCCACCTCCCCTCACTGCACATCATCTTTCCCTGGACCCAAATCTTTCCTCTCATCCACCTTTATATGTTGTCCTTCTCTCTTTTTCAACCAACAAATTTGTTTCTCCTCCAGCTTTTCCCCATCTGTGGCATCTACATTTAAACAGGAGAAAGATGCACAGGCCTACAGGAGAGGGAAAGTTGCAGAGCATGCCAGCTCTTCCTACCCATACCCCAGGTACCCATACTTTCCACTTTCCGGTAGTTACCCTGCTTTTCTTACTCTGCTCTGGAGATAGGCTTTTGGATCACATGCTCTTAATAAATGGCAGCCTGATCTCTTATTGCCCACTTTCTGGGCATAGGCTGCTAAAGGCTTGTCTCTGCAGGCACAGCACACAAAAGAGGAAGAGCTGTGCTCTGAAACCCCCCACGTTTATTTATGCTGTCAGTCTAAATGAGCTCCACTATGGGGTATTAAAAAGGTACCACGTGCACCTTTATGGATATGAATGGGAAGAAAATCTTATTGTCTTAGACCCAATAAACATGAGTGCAGCCCACACCTTTCCACTTGCAACTAGCTCTTTTAATAGTCCTGGATTCAATTTGGATCCCATTCGTAAGAACCCTGGAGGTGGACTCCATGCTCTCTCTCTCTTTATGAGAGAGCAACATGAGGTAGAAGGAACAGAGTTGGAGGTTAATCATTTAGGTTCCTGTGAACATACGGCATGTTTCCTCCCCAAGGGCACATGCATGGCCTCATGGCTTTACCGTGGGGTACAGCCTGGTGTTTCTTACCAGACCACTAGCAACAATAGGGGTGCCTTTAAGAAATGATATCCTGCAAATGTACAAGGGCTTGGTATATGCAGCCATTAAACACACCATAAAAGGAGAAAAACATTTATTGTACATTTTTTAAATTAGGCTTGAAGTGGTTAAATTATTTCCATAGCCTGCAGCTAAAGCAGCCTCCTAAAGCTGTCTCCTAGCTCCTACGCTTTTTTTGGAGTATACATTTTTCTAACCTCTGGGGCCTTTTAAGACAATTTCTGGGTGAGTGACTCTTTGTTAATATATAAGTTTAAGTCCCTAAAGCTGCAGACACGATTTTACAAAGTAACTTGAATGTTCGGTATCAAGTAGACTGAAGAAGATTAAACAAACAAACAAAAAAAAGCCTGACTATACAATGTTACACATAAATACACCTTAAACCCACTTTCATTGTTTTGGGAATCTGCAACACACTAGTCCAGATCAAATTTTCAGGAGACTTTGGATAACTTGGGGGTGGAGATAATCAAGTATGTTGCTGCTGCAGACTTCAAAATCTGCATTCATGTTCTCCCAATTGAGTTCAGATTTCTAAGGCCAACAACAGCCCTCCCCAGTCAAGGGCATCCAGCCTTGGGCTACTCGGGGACATCTGGTTCAACAAGACAGCTTCATGCATTGAAGCTCTTAAGCACGTAAGGGCTAAGGCAAATACAGCCAGCCAACTAGCTTCCTCCAGGTCACCTGGCTCAGCAGGGCTAAGCTTTATGTAGTGCAGTCCTTAAGCACTTAAGGACTGCAGAGCATACAGACCGACAGACAGCTTATCCAAGACCAACTATTTCAATAGAGTGCAGTAGCATTAAGGAGCAACTGGCACTTTACCGTATAGCCAAACCTCACTTATCTGAAACACTCTGTTATGTGAAACAGTAGGGGAATATAACCCTGATTAAATAACAGGAGGTTAATGATAAGTGAGGTTTAATAATCAAAGCTCTGTCTGCTTGTAAATCTCCTGCCATAAAGCCATATTTCACTGCTGTAATCTCTGCAGAAATTTGAAATAAATTGACATTGGGGCTGCTGTGGTTTTTAAGTGCCACTGCCTTTCATGTTGTTTTTTGTTTATAAACCTGAATTGTAATTGTAGTTCAACAAAGATGTGAAAATTGTTTGTCTTGAACATTACTCTTGTTTGTTTTATTCTGGTTTTGAAGAGAGTGCTTTTTTAAGGAAAAATGGCTAGGAGAATTTTTTCTCTCTAACTCCTTGTTTTCCTATTTCTTTTTCCCCTCTTTTCTTTTCACTGTTCCACCCACCCATCCTTTGCTCTGAGGAAGGTATTCATTGCCATTAAAATTAGAAATGGGGTCAGATCAAAACCCTGGATCCACACCACCACAGTCCTGAGGAAAGTTCAGATCTGGACCCAAACATTGCATCTTAGCTCTATATGTAAGTGATCCTCTGCCAACTGCACAAAAGGAAGGTCAACGTGTGTGGGAATGGAGGTGAGGGGAGGAACACCACCCCCCCCCCAAAAAAAACAAAAACAAAAAAACAGGAAAATGAGGGTGGGAGTGGGAAGGAAAAAAGATGACGCTCCATATTTCTGCAGGTTATTAATATATTTCAGGGATGATTCTGGTTTCCGTGGGATTTTCCTTTTTCTAATTTCATTACATTGTTTCTAGTTATTCCTCTTCACACTTCATGTAATAAGTCCCCTCAGCCCTCCCCCGTTAATGTTAATTACCTTCAACTATTAAATATATTATTTATTTTAATAGCATCCCAAATGTGCAAGGTCTTTCTTAACAGATAAGATGAGGTGCAGTCTTGGTCCTACTGAAGAATGGAAAAGCTCTTATTTACTTCAGTAGAGCTAGGATTTCACCATGGTCCCTGCTCCTAATTTCAGACATGACATGACCGAGGGAATAACAAGACAGTAAGAAGTAGCAGCGCAGGAATACCACCATAATCTTTTATGTAGTTACTTAGCAATAGAGAGGGTTTTTTTCTATGGAGACAATGGAAGTTTTTTGAAGACTGCAGAAGCAGCTGGTATTTAAGGAAGTATTTAAAACAAGAGAGTATAATGGCTTTGCAGACCAGCTCAGAAAAGGGGTTCCACACACAGGGGTGTTGTGAAGGAAACCAAGAACATGTCCATGAGAAGCAGAAAAACATGGTGTCGAGGCACCATTGGCAAAGCAGTCTGTATGGGTCAGGGTGGGAAGTGGCAGCAATGTGAAAAGAGGCTAGGTTAGATACACAGACTAAAGTATACCTTCATTCACAATTGCTTAATCAAGCTATACATATTTAGTTCTTTTAATCTTTCCCTAGATGACAGTTTCTCCAGTAACACAATGCCCAGAACTGAGCACAATACTCCCAGGTGTGGCTATACAGGCTATAACTCCCAGCTCTGTAACGTATGCCTTTGCAATTGCACTGGCTTTACCGCAAACTATGCATACAGGATACTTTGTGTAATCACTTTGAGTCTGGTTCAAAGTCCACTGAAGTCAATGTAAAGACTCCCATTGACTTCAGAGCAGAGCTGGGCAAAGATTTTCAGATTCATTTTTTTTTTTTTTGGGGGGGGGGGGGTGAAAAATGAAGATTTGACGACATCAAAACATTTAATGAATTCATGTTGCTTTCACCAAACTGATGGATTTAAGGAAAGAAAAAATCCAAGAGAGTAAAAACATTTCAATGTTTTCTGTTTTCAAAACGAACTGTTTTGATTTTTTAAGTCAAAACCACTTTTCATTTAGAAATTTCCTTCCATTTTATTTATTTTTTTTTAAAAAAACCCCCACAAATACAAAAATAAAAATTTTTTTAAAAGCTTGAAATCTAAACAGAACATTTTGGTTGACCCAAAATATATTTTGACTTTTCCATTTACTGAAAATTGTGAAAAATGTTGGTTTTGGATCAACCTGAAACTTATTTTATTTTGATTTTTCAGAACCATCACTGAACTGAAAAATCCATTCTCTGTGCAACTCTACATCAGTGGTTTTTGGATCAGAATCTTATAATTGGTTTCATATCACACTGCCTATAGTCATATTTATACAGAGTACGAACCTATATGACAGAAATCCTTAGGTTGTTTGTCAAACAAACACATGTAGGGTACAAATTATGTGCAGATATAGTAATATACATTTAGCACTAATTATTACAATAAATATTTGTTCTCTGATTCATTTTACTTGTGTGCAAGTCATGACATTAAAATCTATGGGCCACATCCTGTAGTTGTAGCTTGAACAAACTTCCCCTAAATGACAATGGTAAGGACGCTTAGGTAAGGATGACAAAAGGATTTGGCCCTATAACATCAATTCAGTGATATATTCTTTATGGGGGAAAAAACTGCCTTGTGATGTTATAGACTGATTTGTAGTCTTGTTTAATGCTTTTTTTACGGTGTCATAATTAAGCACTAACTTAGGAGAAAATCATTAACATTTAATAGCCAGTTTATTACCTAACTGGGCATATTCAAGCTAAAATAAATGATCCTTCTGAAATTCTGCTAACTACACTCTGACTGACTGTACAAATATTACTGTAGTTAGAGCTGGTCCAAAGAGAGAGAAGACAGGGGGTCTGAATGTTCCTAGTTTCCTTAGGTTTTTTCCCCCATTTATTTTTGGAATTTCAAAATTCAAAGTCTTGACAAAACTTAAAAAATGTTAATTAGCTTTAACTGTAGTCACTCATGTTAAGTAAAATCAGTTTTTAATGAGTGCACTCAAAATTTGGGACTTTCTTAAGATTAATGGCTAATTTTGTACTAGTTAAAACATAAAATACAACCCCCATGGGCTCACTATAGTGTTTTCTACACTCAACATAATTTGTTATGTTTTCATTATATACTACCTGCCAAAATTATGTAGCGTGGGTTCCTTCAGTTGGGGATAAAGAAGGAGGGAGAGTGAAAACTCACTGAGTTTCCAGCTGACTTTCCTGTTGAAGGGGGTGGGCTTGGCCCCTCTCCACCACCAGTGGTGGAACATACACGGAGCTTGGCTTTAAAAGAGCATTTTAGATAACGGGGAGTCAGCAGCAAACTCAAAGGCACATAAAGGGAAAAATGGGTAGGCAGAAGAGGGGTATTCCTCAGATCCTTTAACAGAGACATACTACCATAGAACTCCACCTGCAGCTACTCTCAACCTCCACTTTGCTGTGTTCACAACCTGGAGGGTATGGGTATGACAACATCAGCATTTTCTTGTTCAGTAAATTGCAGTGGATTTAAAGGGAAGAAGCCATAAAGTAACTCCATCTTCCTGGGCCAAGCATTCCATTCCACCCCACCTCACCAGGACCCATGGAAGAGACTGCCTCATACTTTAAGGGATAGTCCATAAAGTTTAAAGGATGGTGCTATTTTCATGGACTGTGTCTCCCACAGCTCCTTATACATGTAATTGCTGGAGAACAGATGGCCATATAGCTTTCCATTTGGATGTTGCAGGATGGCCTCATTAGTAACTCCTTACCACCACCCACAGTAGCCATATGCACTGCAGAAAGATATGTATAGAGATACCATGCAATACATAGTATTATATATTTCACTTCACAGCTCAGGATGGCATAAATCACTTGAGAGGGCATCTAGATGAAAGGGGGATTAGAGTACAGCAAGACCCAAAACCCTGGATGACACCAAAATCCCCAATTTGTGGAGGAGATGGAGTTTCCAAAGAGGAAGGGAAGGAAAAGGGACTCGGAATTCAAAACAATATCCCCTTTTTTCCCCTGGCCCTGATCTCTATAATGGTCAGAACCAAAATTCAGACACCCACAAACTTGATATGATTTCAAATCTGGATCCTAATTTTACATACCAAACCTATTTCTTAATAATTTGTATGTTCATTTGTCTCCCAGCATAATTAATAATTGATACTGCCTTAGTACCTAGTATCTTTAACCATTCAGAGCACAGTTCTAGGCCTCCAGATTCCTGATTTTGTGCATCAGTTGATGTTAACAATGTCTCTGTCACTCAATCCAACAAGACGAGGCATTTCAATTTGCAGCTTTTCTATGGAGTGGAAAATAAATTGTTGCATTTTGTTAACAGGGATTACTGCTACCACCTGTTCCATTTTTCACTCCATGTTAAGCACCATATTTATTTAGTCTCGACTTGGACACCAGAAGCTCTAAAGGCCAACTCCGAGGATATCCTTTCTTTAAATTTGAGGAATTTATACATACATTATAAAAGAGATGTTTTAAGGATTGCAATGAAGTTGAAACCTATCTCACAGATGGAACCCCATTAGAACCTACACCTTCTGTCCTGAGTATCAATGGTAGCCTTTTAAAGTAGAGCCTTATAGTAAGCATGCACCATCTACATATGAAAGTTTACTTTAAAAAAAAAGTGAATTCACAGTATGTTCTGTACAGCTGTTGTCTTACCATTTGACTTGTGCTGCACATCTGGCGGAAACTGGTCCGGAACATACCACTGATAGTCTGGCTACACAGAACAATAAAACATTATTACAGCAATATGGACTTCATAGACACTTCAAACAAAAGAATAGTGGCATGTTAAAAATATAATTATGCTGTGAAGCGCTTTATTAGTCATACAAAAGTAATTTACCAAAGAACAAAACAAAAAAAACCCTTAGATTTGGCTCTAAATTTCTACTGATTGAGCTTTTCAGCTCGTTTTCTTTTTCTAACATATGGTTTGAATGCTGTGCACAGTATAAACACTGGCATAAGCCTTTCTAGATGCCACAAATCAAAACAAACATTATTAACATCAACAAATCAGATTTTCAACAATCTTATGAACACTGCAGATAGGGAGTGGGAAGACAGGGAGAAATGAAATGAACTTAAAGACACTATAAACATTTCCATTTTTAACTAGGACCAGTGCAAGCAGTTAAGATAAAAGAAACATGGCATTTATTGACATAATAGGTGAAGCTGTTCCAATGTGTGACGTTTGTCAGCATTGTTTTTCAACCCCCAGGATCTCAAAGGTGTATTCCTCTGTTTTCCCACAGAGTTAGGTGAATATATCAATCACATTAGATAGCATCATGTGCCATCTTGAATATGCTGTAGGACAGAGAAATAATTTTTTTAAAAACATTTTTCTTCTTTCTACAGGAGGAGATACCGAGATGGGGTCCTGGTCCCTAACTAGGGCTCCTAGGCATTGTGGTAATACACATAAAATAAATAGTGATGATGATGCCCTGGAAATTCCTTCATATTTATCACAGGGGAGAAGGGAAATTTGTTTCTTTATTTTATATTCAAAAACAGTTTTATAAAGATTTTTTTTCTAATTATGTTAGGACTCAACCATCATATACATTTGAGCGCTTTAAAAAAATCTCTTTTTAACCTCATTTGGAGCAGTCAGGCTTTCTATTTAGCTTGAGACAGATAAGGAAGCCTGTGAAATCCCATACATCCCATACATCCCATACAATTAATTCATTAGAAGGGAGATTTCTATGATCCCTGTTTTGCAGATATCATTCAGGCAAAATTCCCATTATCCCCTAAAGAATTCCAATTTATCCCTCCTCACCGTGAAGACACTTCACTGATTTCAACAGGAGTTTTGCCTAAATTAGAATTGCAAGATTTGGCTGTTGTTATGGACGGTGGCTAAGTTCAATAAAACCTAAATTCTTTTGCAGTTATATAACATTATTCATAAAATGACCATAGGCCGAAGGAAAATGAAATCTTACTGCAATTATAAGTGGCACTAACGTACATAAGAATTGCTAACTACGTCTCTGCTGCAAGATAGATCATCATAAGCTTTGATCCAAAGCATTTAAGTACATACTTAGCTTTAAGCACATGAACGGTCCCAATGACTTCAGGAACTTAAGCTTGTGCTTAAATGCTTTGCTCTGTCCAGTTCATAATGAACATGCAGTTCTCTAATTCACTGCTCTTTCTTTTCTCTCTCATATTTAAGTCTTGAAAGAAATCCAAGGACAGACGAGAGATATATTTCAAGTCAGACTAAACATAAATGTTTCCTTTAAACTTTTCAATAGAACAAAAAGAGTGAGATGCAGAAAAGGAGAAAATTCAAAAGCACAAAGTAAATGCACAGTATTACATGTTAAATCAAGACGCTCATTAAATCCGATCACCTTTCTTCTTCACTGACAAATTGCTCAGGGAGTTAAAGAGCTAAGAGCAATACCATACTCACACAAGAAAAGAATTTCAAAGAAAACTCAAAAAACAAAGATGGGCCCTTCAAAGCAACAATCAGAAATGGGCTCCACTTCCTCACCACTCCTTTATAAACCCAGGGATTCCTTATACAATTAGAAACACAGACGATGAAAGATCAAGGGAGAAAGCCAAAATAACCTGGGACTGAGTCCAAACTGTAGTGAGAAACATTTTCCAACATTTCAAACTCTGATAGAAATACACTTATCTTTTTCTTTTACACCAAAATGACCTGGCAGCCCACACCTTTTTCCTCAGATTTCTTAAGTTTGAAAGCATAAGACCACCCCCCCACCTCCCACCCTCATTTTGCAAAGTGAAGCTATAATTGCCTGAATAATCAGCACATTTTAATGTTACATTATATGCATAAATTGCTGATTTTAAAATCAGTAGGCTCTTATTTTAATTTCTTGTTTAGAGGGTAAATGTAATATTTTACAATACAATAAGCTTGCTTGAAAAATTACATATTTTCATAAATCATTTAGGGCCAGATTCCACCATCCTTACTCGTGTTAAGTAGTATCTTATTCTTCAAGTAGGCCCATTTAAACAAGACTACCCTGGAACAAGATACTATTAAATAGGAATCAAGATGTCAGAATTTGGCCATTAGGGCTTTATAAGCAGAGTTGTATATCTTGCTACTAGTTCATTTCTATGCATACAAATGTTTGCATGCTATTTAGAGAGGATATATGATAGTGCAGTGTTGTACAAAGCCATCCCAATTATGGGATGGCTATGTTACTCATGAATGACAAAACCACAAGAGGATGAATCAGGTTGTTCAAATAAATATGGTGGTTCACTACATAGGACAGGAAAATTTGACATAGTATTCAACAAATATTTATTTAAGGCCAACTCTTGCTTTCACGCAAGTCAAGGAAATAATCACATTGATTTCAACAGGACCAGAGTTTGGACCTTTGTCCTCACTATTATTTATTTTGAATGCCTAGAGACATACTATGCCTCTCACAAAACAAATCTGTATTTATGAATATGGGTTAACCATGCTGCAGTGTAGAAATGAGACATGACTTGTGATGGGACTGTGAACTGATCTAAATGATAGCAAGAGTCTAATCAAACATCCTGCATAAAATTAATTTTCATGAGTATTAAATATTTTCTAATAAAATCAAATGTAAAATAACCCATTTTTTCTTAGAACACTATATGTAAAATGCATTTGTAAAGGTTTTAAATATGTATTTGTATTCACAGAAAGAATAAATTGTACAAAGTCTATAAGGCTCAGTTTTAATGATAAAATTCAGATTGTGATCAGGTTGGTGAGATATGTAAATATGTCAGAGATCTGCTCAGGACAGCACTTGAGGGGAAGGAGAGGCAATGGAGCAAAGAAATCTTTTAACCTTTGAGCTGTGCAGACTCTTGGGCTATGTGGGACTGATCTGGCCCTCAGCACCATTCAGAGCACACTCAAGAAATGGAGAGAAATTCCTGCAAGGGAGTTCCCCTCCTGCAGATTTTCCCAAAGAGGCAAGAAAGTGGGCCCAGAGTTACAAATTTAATACGAAAAATTATAGGCGAAAACAGAGACATCAAAGAGAGTGAAAATAATTTTTCAGATGAGACTTGAAAAGAAATGTGGAATCAAGGTTCAGTCTAGATTGCAGGAGAGGTGACAGGGCATGACTTATTAAATGAAGACTGGTCATTTATGTGGAGAGAGACTGAGCAGAGATCAGGCTCAAGTCCATGGACAGCTCTGAAAATACAGAGGTAAAATTTCATCTGGATCCTGAAACGGATTGAGAGAAAACTGAGCTGTACTCATATAAGATTGCTATGTTCTAAGATCTTCAAGACGGTAAATGACAGAAGTTCTACTCACAAGATGCTGTTGCTGATCATGCATGCCTTGCAAAGCCATGTGGACTCGAGGCTCTTGGTAATGGAGAACTAATCCACAGGTTCCATAATTAACACAAGGTGGAAGGAACACTTGAGGTGGGAAGCAGCGCCTCTCAGATGGCACAGGGAGGTCTTTTGTCTGAAGGAAAAATGAAAATTAACCACGCTACTAGCTGCACATGTGGATCAAAGAGAATCTGAATACAAATGAACCACTGAACACGAACAGTGAAGAAGGGCCCAGAGCTCAAATTGGGTGCAAGACTTCTAATTTAACCTATTCTGAATGTTGATGAACACACAAATCTCTCCTAGTCCACCGTCCTCTGCACGTCATGCCAAGGACCCTTGGAATTTTTCTGTTTGATAAAGTATTTGATCCCTACCTTGCACACATTGTTTTCTGGCTGTTCTCTAGAGCCAAATGACGTTTTTATCACATGTAGTAAGTAGCCAGTACTAATCACATGTTGACTTGCATAACATGGAAACTGGTTAATAAACAATGTGGATAGTAATGAACCAAATCTTGACGTCCTCACAGTTTTTGCTGTTTTTACCTAGGGCTTACTAATGAAATCAAAGGGAATTTGCCTCAAATAGGACAGACTGAGCAAAAACATGGGAGTAGAAGCTGGAGTCACAAATTGCCTTATTCAAATAAGCACTTTGCACTGATACACCTAGCACTTGTCATGAATCCTCATAAATATTATCAAATCAAATTTATTGAAGGAATTGGGGCCAAAGTGTATATGGTGGCTTATAGAGTGCACTAGCATTGTGCTGAACCTCTGCAAACAGGGATGAATTACATCCCTAGTGAACTCTGATGTCGTGCAACTTCATTTAGAATACTGCAAAAAGAAAATCCCAGTTGCTCAATGGATAACATATCTGTAGCAAACCTCCATATATGTAGAGAAAAGTTTCTATGGGTAACAATGAGTTTATTATTGTGGAATGCTTTGAGAGCTGATCCTGCAGCTCTTATTCTCATGTACAGTCCCACTGACTCTGGTGGTACAACTCCGGTAAGAGCGGAAGGATCTGGCCCTTCAGGAGGAGAGGTCAGTAGTTTAGAAGTAGGATTTACTCTACCAGCTCACAGAAGCCTTGAAACATTCCATGTAAATGCAAAACACAAGTCACTGAAGAGGTACACACACCTGTTGCTTTAACTGCTTCTCTAGAAGTTCTTTTTCTTGCCGACATGCTTTAATCTGTGGAGAAATAAAATTTTCACTTTGATAAAATCAACCATTTCAACTGCCTGTCCCAAAGCTGCTTCCAAGACAACTGTCAGTTACAGAAGATACCAAGTACTACACCTACACTGGAGCCCTACAGCAGTGGCGCTGGAACAACTCCCAGGTATGTGTATGTGATGAAGAAATCCTCACCGGCTTATGGGCCCTCTAACAAGAAATTACTTTGTGTGTGCATGACCCACAGTGCCTATCCTATCCCTGATAACGTCACTGGAGAGGCGTGGGTGGTTCTTCCCCCCATATTGGTGTTTTAGAGTGATTCCTCAACACTGAAGTGAAGGGCTGTCACACACTTGGCCATTTGAAGTAAACTCTATGCAGTCATCTCTCTTCCCTGGCTGGGCTCTACCACCACAAAAATATCAATGAGAGAAATGGGAGGTGCTAAATGCACTCAACTTCTATTGAAGCTAATGGGAGCCATGGGCACTCAGCACCTCTCCAGGAGGCATTTAAGTACCTTATTGAGTATCAATCCCTTGCTTCTCATGCTACAGTAAAAACCAATGTCTACAAGTACTGGTGTGTGGGTTAATTAAAAATCAGCTAATACTTCTGTGGTTAAATCAGGAAGTCCAGAGAGATGATATTACAGCAGAGTACATTCCATAATGACTTGCCAACTTATTGTAAAACATTGCTCAACTTTTGTCAGAGAGAAGTCTTGCGGTTTCATTATTTTTTTAGAGGAGATTGTGAAAGCTCAATTTTTTGTACTTGCCATGGTTTCATTTCAGCTTCTTCTCAGGACATTGACCTCACATTGGAGATAAAAAGGATTTCCCAACAAACAGAATGACTCAGCACACACTGCTCAATTATTCTGGACTAGGACAAATTCTGCTCTCACTTACTCTGGAGTAACACCACTGACTTAGACAGTTAGGGCATTGTAACAGAGCAGAACTTGGCACCACACATTTTTTTTCAAAGTTTAGGGTGAGGCTGTATTTCTTATATCAAATGTCATACCAACAAAACAAAAAGAGAAAGACAAAAGAACTGTTGTATTTAAGAGATAATGAACAGTCTTTGTAATAGACTTAATTTGGAAGACGTCTCTAATCATTTCTCATCTCCTTACAACATTATTTCAGAATTATTTCATCCCACGTGGTGACCTCAAATAAAATCCAATGTCAGTTAAAGGAAGTCAAAAAGTCTTAGGTTATATGGAAAGTGAGAAAATAAAAATAAAATGCACATGTGCTGGCAAAGGTAACTTTCTTTAAACTCATACCTGAGAATTTAGTTTGTTCAGTTGTGACTGTGATCTTTCATTAAGTTTTTGCAGTACTTCTTTCTCTTCATTAAGTCTTTCTCTGTCAGATCTCTCCTTTTTAAAGTCTTCTTCATATATCTGTACCTGCAATTATTAATATTATTTATTAAATGTATTATGGTAGTGCTACAATGATCCAGTATTTCCATTATTCTTAAAAAAAACAAAACAACACATTCCAAACACGTACAGAATTCATCCTAAGAGGGAATTCTTGCTGGAATTCTCCAATCATCATAATTTCCTGTTTCATTTTTATATTCATAACAAAGTGACAATCAACTGATAATTTACAGAGCACTGTGTAGACTTATCCTTTCTATTATACATCCACCTTCAACATTTTTTCCATGCTTTTCTTTGTTTTAGACATACTAGCGTACTCTGTTTATCTGCATGTGATCCCATGCACAAATAATTCACAATCTCAGCATTTGTGGAATATCGCTATATTTGATTGAATTGCTAGGGAACTGCCTTAGACAAGTGATTAAAACTAAGATTCCAAATATTAAGGGCATGGATTCTTCAAGGTGATTCAAATGCTGGTTTAAGAGACAAATATTTTACATTTTTTTCCCATTTTCCAACCAGCTCTAATGATTAGCATCTTCAACTTCCATTGCTTGATCTACTGGTTCTTACCTTGCAGATGGTATTCAGGACCTTGCAAGTGATAGTCCCAGAAATGCTAACATGATGATATATAAAATTGAGATTCATCACTCAAACAGAATGATTGGCCAGAGATAAGCTGTGACCTAAGAAGCATCTCAGTGAACCCTGACTTGATGCACCAGAAATTAAAAATGATTTTGCTATTAACCAACTAGCATTTTTATAAATGCAGCACTTAAGTCACAATTCAATATTACTGCTTTTTCACTGAGTCAGTGAAGAAATGCCATTAACTTAACCAGAGAAAATGAGAGAAGGGATTTTAAAAATGGGGGAAAAGATGGAATTTAGGTTATAAGGATGAAACCATTTTACACAAGCATAACACCGCCCAAGATAAACTTTGGTGGCTTATGTAACAGTGATTAGTAAAAGAAGAAAGAAAAATCTGTGGTTACTTTATCATGAATGCAAAGCATATGCAATGTGAAACTCTACTTACGTGACATTCACCTGATTCCCATAGTAATGTGTAATCATGAATACAACATAGTCATGAATCCAACTAATACTTAACCATGTTCTCTTCTGGAGGAAAAATCATTTAATGTAACACTGAGTATCAAATTATGAGTTTGGCCTGGATTCTCCTTTGCCTTAAACCTTGTGTAGTCACTTATAACTATACACAGCAAGTATACATTTTTACACTCACTTTACACTGGTACAAATGACTACACAAGTGGTCAGACTCTCATTCACGCCAAGGCATTCAGAGGAGTAGAAAATATAACAAACAAAATAACTTGTAAATCACTATCTGCATTACCTACATATAGCTGGTAACATCAACAGTGCTCTCGAGACACTTCTGCCAGTGCATGTTCAGCTATAGGGTCTCCTAATTTGGCAATTGACTGATCTTTGATTACTAGCAGTAAATATGCCCAGTGGCCTGTGATGGGATGTTAGATGGGATAGGTTCTGAATTACTACAGAGAATTCTTTCTGGGTGTCTGGCTGGTGAGTCTTGCCCACATGCTCAGGGTTTAACTGATCACTATATTTGGGGTCTGGAAGGAATTTTCCCCCAGGGCTGATCGGCATAGGTCCTGGAGGGGTTCTGCAGCATGGGACATGGGTCACTTGCTGGTGGATTCTCTGTATCTTGAAGTCTTTAACTCATTATTTGAGGCTTCAATAACTCATTCTTAGGTTAGGGGTCTATTACAGGAGTGGGTGGGTGAGGTTCTGTGGCCTGCGTTGTGCAGGAGGTCAGACTAGATGATCATAAGGGTCCCTTCTGACCTTATAGTCTATGAGTCTCTTCCTGCATAAAACTATTCACAAAAGGCCTTTTCAATTGTCAGATCTACCCCATTGTCCCCTCAAGGAGGCATGACCAGTGCCACCTTGTAGCACTGTGGGGGGCACAGCCAATAGTTCCTGCAGAGAGCCATGTCCTGTATGTTTCAGCCCATCTACAATCCCCCATCACTTCTTCACAGCACCAGCTGCATAGCAATCTGTCCAGCTGTCATGCTAACCCTGACAGTCACATATCCATATGATCTGTTAAAACTCTGGGAGAGTGAGTTATGCTATAGTTCACGGTGACTTATGATACCCTTTGCATTATAAGTTCTGAAGCTCTGAAGAAGAGGTGATACGTCACACAGCCTGTGTACCCTCCATCCCCCATTTCTACTCCTTTCTTTTCCCCACTCTTCTTCTTGTTCAGAACTTAGCCCTTCTGTCGTGGCCATGGATTGGCCAAAGATGGCTAAATAAGGAGATACGCTATCATATAGATGTATGACCCCCAGGTTCCTCCTCCACACAAGCCTTCTGTTCCCCTTCGTGCAGGGTAAGGTCCAGAATGACCATACTGATGTCTACAACTAGAAAAATACATTAATAGAACTGAACAGCTAGATTTCAGCTAGATCCCCCAGGAGGATTTTGAGAAATGGTTTACACTATTTTATTGTCTGGTAGAATGAAATAACTAAATACTGAACAAGGAAGTACAAGATTCTGCTCTCCAGCATGTGGCATACATTACATTAGAGTGTAGATTCTGGCTCAACTGGTCAAATGTGACAGAAACAAGTATTTTATCCCATTTGCATTTCACTAACGTTGATTTACACTGTACAGGGTGACAGACCTAGAATTGAAACTCATCTGAAAAGTACTATATGCTTACACTGTTCCTAGATAGAGAGAAAACAAACCAAAGAAAAGTATATCCATGCCTCAAAATAGTGACTGTAATACAGATAACATCCAGCTGCTCTGACAACAGCATTGAGTTTCTCTGCAGTCAGTATGCAGGCTGTGATTTATGTCTGCTTGTCCTGCATCATTATTCTGTGAGACTGGAATACTGAGATGTGCAACATCCTTATTTTCCAAGAACAGGAGTCTTCTATCATTCAATACACTGCCAGCTCACAAGAAATGAGGATAGGTAGAATGAAAGAGATCAATATTAGACTCATCAGTAACTCCTGAAATATATAATTCATTATGGGTAAAATTCAGTCCTGTATAGATAGCTAGCACAATGCCTACAACCTTCTTAAAACATTGCATAGGGCTTATGTGGGATGTAAGTGATGCTGTGAGAGATTGTAGGTCTCAAACCTGGGCCCATGAGTTCCCAAGCAGTGCCCAGACAGCAACCACCATCTGACAACTCTCCAGAACTAGCAGGGATGGGGGCTAGCAGGACTCTAGACCATTAGAAACTCTGCCCATGAAGCTCTTGATGGGAGCAGATGTCATCTCCACCAATTGGCCCAGACACATAGTTTAAACCAGAAGGAGCACAGAGTTTTCTGAGCAACTGAGTAAACTCCTGATCTGCTGCTAAACTGGACCCTAATTCTTGACTCTGGTTTGATGCGGGCACTGTACCCTGATTCTGGTTTGATCCTTGATACTTCTTTCTGATTCTGACTTCAGTTTGTCCCTTAGCATAGCTTTCTGACTATAAGGTATGTCGACACTGATGGCGGCAAAGTCGCTGCTGTCAGATCAGCCTATCTGGATCAATTGAGCAGTCAATGAAGACCCGCTCAATCAGTCCAGAAGTCAATGCTGGTAAACCACCCCCTCAAGTGGCATAGCGCTGCATCAACAGGAACGCGGTTCCCGTCGGCGCAGTGCAACGAAGACGCTGCTCAGAAGGGAAGCACAGCAGTCAACGGGAGTTACGCAAGCTACGCAGGTCATAAGCATTGTGCTAGCTATCTATATAGGACTGAATTTTACCCATAATGAATTATATATTTCAAGAGTTACTGATGAATCTAGTATTGATCTCTTTCATTCTACCTGTCTACTCTGCGCCAGGTAAATGTAGACCAGGGCAAGGACTCCAGTCATGACCCTCAGTGGGACTCCTGACACCGACTCTAGCTCCACTTTTGGCATGACTCCTGACCCCACTCCGGCCCTGACCTTTGGTGTGATACTGATCCCAGCTCCACCACTGGCTTTTGTTTCAGGCTTCCAGCTCTGACTGCTAGGCTTGACTTCCCACCCCCCTCCTCGTCCCCACAGGCGCATAGACCTTGTGCTGGTCCTCTGTACAGGACTGAATTTGATCCTATGACAATATATACCATTATGATAACAGGATCTTAAAAACATCATTTTATCTGGAATAAAGCCAGACTGCTTCCTCCTTTCAAAATCAGGATAACAAGTTAACCAGAACACATTTCTTAGGAGAAATGGAGGAAAATAGTACTGTGTTAAACTCAGTCAGACTGATTTCCAAACATTCTCACCTGCTGTCTGAGAACTTCCATTTGGGTCCTCATCTCTTCATGGCTGCAGCTTCTGTCAGACTTATCCAAATGAGGCACAAGAAAGGAAGGGTGTTGCTTTTGCAATGCATCCAGAAGGGCCTGCAACAACATATAACTGCAGACTTGGATTCACCACATCAAATGAATTCTTTTTTAATCATTACAATGTTGGCATCTCTGATTGAACAGATTAAAGCAAGCCATGACTTGAAACTGCATTTACAATTGTCACAGAGTTCATGCTGTGTATAAACTGTGTGACTAATGTTTATTTACCCAGATTTTCCAAGTGATCACATTTCAGATTCTAGGTTTGGGACACTATGGTTTGGGGAGGCTTGGTGCTTGGATTTGCATGCATAAGTAGCATCTGCGCTTGCAAATTGAGCCACTGCCAGTCCATCAAATTTACATTCACCGATGCCTTTGCCTGTGAAAATCAGAATTTTAGAAAGCCTAGGGAAACAATGTAGATTCCTAAAGATGGGCACCCAAAACTAAAGACTTCTTAAAAAAAATTTAGCCATTATCTAACAAATAATGGCTACAACTGAATGCACCAAATGACAGAACCAAAGACCTTTAAGCACTTAAAGTACACATTTCTCCTGCGTGACCTCAAACTCCTTTAGTTCTTGGCATGCAGGAAGTTGCACAATCCCTGTGGCCAGCCACTAGAGGGAGTCATGATTACATACACTGGTGTAGTGTGGATTCCTCCTTCTTTGATTTTCAGTCCAACTCTGCTATAGTACTTTGCATTACTTTTCCTTACATTATTTTCGACATTTGGAGTCCAGTTATTCATGGGTTTGGAACCATCTTAAAACTATTGTTACTCCTCCCTCCCCATAACCTACCACCAGCTAACAAATGTCTCATTCCTTTATTATTCTGACAAGGCCATTTGGTGTCGGCCCATCTCAACCTCTGTCGAGGAGACCCTGGAGGTAACTTTATCCATTAATTCCTGGTAATTGTTTCAGATTCTCCCCTGCCTCTTGTTTGGCCTGTGCAGAAGTACTGTCAAATGACCAACTATCAAAAAGCTCCGAAGTAGTTCACAAAGGGACCATTTCCTGATGTAGATGCCACTGAATTTCCTCAGCATGTCCAGTAGAGTCCATCTGAAATGACCTCCTGTTGGCCAGTTTCCATACATGGTCATAAGGGAGGGAAGACCAATTTAGAGAGCGAAGGGGTGGGCAGAGCAGGAGTTGCAAGACTTCCAAAAGCACAGAAGGCCGTAGTAACCCAAAGATTAATATTATGTGCTTGGTCAGTGAAAGTAAAACTATAATTATAACTGCCCCAGGAGGAAACTGAAAGAGGAGAGAGGATTTTTAATCTAATCCAAACTGCTGAGCTACCTTTAGTACTGTCCTAATAGTTGTGCAGTTTGAGAGGAGATATTAGCAGAGCACTGGAGCACATTATGATATATGTGCAGGGTTGTGTGAATGACGTTGGACGTAAAGATGAGATAGTATAAAAATACATGCAACTGGTCAACTTGTAGATTCTCCATATTTTATCATACTTAGTGGGGCAGCCTGCCTCTCTGAGTTACAGTTCTTTTGAACCATTCCCTTTCTGAAATGATATTTCACTGCTGTGTGCAATTAATAAAATGAATGGAGAGCCAAACATCTACCGCATGCCCCATCCCAGCCCCAAAGCATCAGTATGTCCTAATTCTCTGCAAGTGTATCTGTGAGATATATTCCTGTTAGAATAAAATTTAATTTCAAGTTGGGGGTGGGGTGGAGGGAGGCAGGGCAGAGACTTTGTAAAGCTTAACAGGATCACAATACATTTGAAAGCTAAAATGCTCTCCTGGTTTAGTCCCAGTCAAACCTGTTCTATCACATAGGATTTGTCAAGTATAAATGCTGGGGATGAATGTGGATGAAATCTGATTTTATTTCCCCCCCCCCTCCCCCTATATGGTGGTATATAATATATTTGCACACAGTGGCTCAGGCTTTCTGATTCAAAGATGACCGTATCTCATTGTTTCTTGATGAGATATTGTTTTCCCATTTCTCTGATTTTTTCACGTAATTTTTATGACTTCTGTCTCCTTTTATAAATCGGTCACCAAATATATAAAGCTTATTTATCATATCCATTTTAAGTCTGCTGACTTTATATACACATCTTTAAAAATAAAAACTTCTATTAGTTTTTAAGTGGCAACAATTCCAACATATTTTATTTCACAGCTCTGTGCTAGCTCCAGATTAGCTCACCACAAAAACAGGTGGAAGTGGTGGAGATGAATTGGATTGGCATTATGAATTTTCCTAGTATATCAGAATTAGTGACACCTCTGTGCTGTAAGTAATTTTTATGCTGATCCACTAAGAGAATTCACAGATTATTCTGTGGGCCTCAACAGTTCTCACTTTCTACCGTATCTGAGGAGGAGAAGGGTGGGAGAAATCTACTGTTTATATATTAAGCTACAATCTAAAACATGTAGCGACACTGCTTCTCAAGCTATTTGGAAGGATTGTTTTTATGCTGCCTGTAAAATAAGTCTCTGCTTCTCTATTTATCAATTAATTTCTTCATTTCTAATTATGAACAGGTTCCAATTCTCATGAATTTAGAACAAATCTCATGATATTGGGTACTTTTCTTTAAGGCCCAGCTCCTGGTGTCATGTGATGATCTCAGAATCTCAGACTTCCTGATCATTCCCCCCCTCTTCCCCTGAAAGTATTTAGACTTCATTGTGTGGAGAAAAAGCTGGAAAATGTGAACTCTAATGACTTGAAAAACATAAATCAAACAAAAAGAACATTTATTTGTTAAAATCTCAAGATTTTTGGGCAGTCTGACTCAATTTTTGAATGCCTGGGGCTGGCAATACTGTGGATAACAGTCTCTATGTACACTAGTAAAATAGTTATAGAAGAACCCAAATACATGGTAAACCAGAAAGAACAATTCTTTCTCTCACTCAGCAAATTCTAAATGACAGAGCAACAGGTATCACACTGGCAGCACTGCTCTTCCCAAATGAAAATATTTCCCTCCCTTCTCCTCAGTCCGAACCACATTAAAAGATCCTAGCAGAACAGAACAAAATGTTCTGGTAAGTTATTTTATGAATAACCTTCAGGGCTGAAGCCATACTAAGTTCCTGAGCAAGTCCTGTCAATGCATTTTAGAGAGACCACAAATACAGTCAAAATTCTTTTACAAGGCAACATGCATTTTCCCTGCTTTGAATTTAGCCTATGCATCACTCAAGGTTACGTCACAGTAATTTTTAAGAGCAGCATATTTCCTCAGGAAGCTTTTGTGGTTTACCAAGATGTACATTGTTAGAAAACATGCCTTGCTTTCTGTGATCTCTTGATTCAACATTTACTACATTTCCCCCTTTTTAAAACAGCATTTCGCTGGGCACTATCTGGTAGAAAGGATTTGGATTCTGAGCTGTGAGGCGAGGGAAGGAAGGTGGTTGGGTACCCAAGAAAAGACTGGGGTGAAATGTTGGCCCCATTGAATCCAAAGAGAGTTTTGCCATTGACTTCAACGGGAGCCAGGATTTTACCATATAAAGCTGAGGAGGGAATGGGATAAGGTTGCAAGGGGAAGAACAGGATTATGTCTGGGGTGGCATGGGTTAGTGATCAGAGGAGAGAGCTGAGGGCAGAGACTGCTACTGCAGGATAGAATAATTTGAGATATGAACATTGCTGAAGCAAGAGGAGGGATAGGAACACACAATGTGCTTTAGTCGGGTAAGGAATTTTAAGCACAGAAGATTTGGGGAAAGCTTTGGCTTCTCATGCATACTCTGGAAATTTATATCCCCCTTCTTACTGCCAACTCCACTGTCTGTCAACAGCAGCATGTTTTAAGGATGGATTCAGGTAACCCCTCTCCTGTCTCCACTAACCATAGCTCCCTGCACTGAGGCACTCGGATTAGTAGAGATAAGGATTCCACTGCTATGGAAAGACAGCAACACAGCAGATGAACAATATGGGAGGAGAGCACCCTATCCTCAATGTTCAGGGTCTTCCATGTTGGCATTATCTGGCAGCAAAGATCCTTGAAGTAAATACAGGTCCAAGATACAAAAAAAGAAAATTAAAGCAATATTTCCCATCTGATACCTCTCTGTGTTTATACCTTGTTGAGGCGACTTATTTCACATTCATAGTGCTCTTTCTTTTTGGTCATAGAGGCTTTTTGTTCCTTCAGAAGCTTGTTCTCTTCCTTTATTTCATTCAATGCTTCATTTAGGATTTCTTTTTCTTTCTGGAATGTAAAAACATATAGAAACGGTGATAAAGTTCAGATGGAAAACTTTTTCAAGAATGGTTTTCAGACTATCTGCTATCCGGCAGATTTGTTGCACTTTTGTTATCCCAAGGAACTGTGCCAAACTACTGGAAGGAGAAGCCACAAGAAAAAACAATGGGTAGCCGGGACGCTATAAAGTGTGCTGAGACTGTGCTGACTATTCACATGATGAGAAACAAAGACAACATACCAAACCAGATCCTTGTTCCACTCTGGCCCCTTCGTGCACTCTTGTAGCACAAAGGCACCATAAAGCCAGCAAGCCAAACAGATGAGGTTGCATAGAGATTATTACACCAGCTTTACGTTACTCCCATAATATTCCCCAGCACAGAAGGTGTCACCCAGCATAGGCTAGAGTGCAGCAGTGCTCCAGCATTTCCCAGCTAATGAAATGGTTCCTGTAACAGCTGACAATTTAGAGCAGACCTGAGGTTGCTCTAAATTGCAAAGGGGCTGAACCAGCTCCCAGCCTTCTCCAGGATCAGGGAGCCACCAAAGTAGCTTTAAAGTTACCTTTGTCCTCACCCTCGCTGTGCTAAGTGGAGCATGGCCGTACCGGATGATATCTCAACTATTGCCCAATTAAAGAAAGTATTCCTAGTTAGGAGAGCACTTTTACCATGTTATTTTTAAGATGGCATTGTAGGGATTAACAAGACCGGCATGTTAAATTATACAGTCCAATTCTGATTTCACACCACACAGACACCAATAAGACTGGCTTCAATGCCATTACCGAGTGAAGTTACAGCTGAGTGGAGCGGAGAGCGGTATTGAACTCCCAAAGTGACAGGTACTGTTCAAGCTTCTCCACATTGTTCTGCAGGGGTAAAACTTTCCTCACTAGCCATATTTGTCAGACTGAGTTAGATCAGAGTTATTTTGACATTTTTCTAATTTAATGTTAAAAGCTTGGGGCTTCTTGTACAAAAGGAGGAAAAAAATTAAGAGATTTTTCTGAGTGCAGCTATTTTGGGAGATAAACAAACTACAACAATCCTAAACTTAGTGTGTTTAAGCACATGGGACCATTCTTATGTGCAACAGGTGTGCCTCAGTGCAGTCAGCTATTGTATTTTATACTGTATTAAAATGCCCACAAAAAGTTAAATCTTAACATGTATATCCACTCACTGAAAAAGCACTTTGCAGGCTTACATTTACAGATAACATGGCTACATTCCCTCAATATACCCCAAATTAGTTGGAACATGTAATTTTTTCAAAACAATTTGTAATATTAGCAGAGCATCTCCTGATTAATTACAGATACAGGAGCAGTCCCAGAAACTTGGAGCTTGGGTTTTTTAAGCAATAAAAATCCTAAAATCCTTATAAATGTTTTCATCTCCCCTTGCCTTGACAATTACTATTACCTGTTCCTCTGAGGCTTCTCCCACTCCGAAATCCCAATACATACAAAATGCTGGGGCTCCTCTTCTGATACATACAAAGGAACACACCATATCACAATCTTAATTAACCAACTTCTTCTGGTTCCTGAGTCATTTCAGATTCCAGTTTAAAACTGCCATCCTTGTTTTAAAACCTTCCCCAGACTTGCTCTAGAACAACTAATTGAGCCCTACCTCTCTTTTTGCTCCCTTCTTCATACTCTCATGTAAACACAGACCTCCTTTGTGTCCCTTCACTCCTCCCCTCACCACTGTTGATATGAGAACTTTTTCTGCATCTGTTGGTCATCTGGGAAAGCCTTTCATTTGGCCTTATCAAACGATCCATGTTCAGAACCCACTGGAAAAACGTATCTTTTGTCTCTAGATAACACCCTTTTAATGTTATTCTCCTTCTATTATCTATTTAAAACTTTATACATGTTTTATTTTAACTCTGCAGACTGTCTGAGGATACAGTTTGTTTGAAGGATGTTGCCAAGTTGTGTGGTACTGTATTGTACATCCTTTAATGCAGTGGTTCTCCAGCTCTTTCATTCTTTGGATCACTTCATCAGAGAAGGCTCCTCTCATGGACCAGCCTCCCTTGGTTCTCACACTGTTTTGTTCTGCAGCTACCATGTGGTAGTTCAAAACACAGTTTGAGAATCATTTGTGTAACTCATCGCACTGTCAATTATTCTCTCTGAAGATCATGCTCTGTGTTCCTGACTGCTATGGCCCAAGTTAGAATGCAAGACAAATGATTACAGCAAACAATGTATTTGGCTTGTTTTTTCTGAACATAGAATAATAGCCACTTGCAGTTGCAAGTTTCTCAATTTTAGTTGTTATTCAATTGAACTCAAGGAATCTCTTTTTAAAGTTTTTGTTCTATGAATCTGCCTGTGAATATTCATGGAGCCATATCACTTAGTTGTAATTGGTCAGCCACATCACATGGAATTGTTTCTTTAACTTAACTGAGGAGCAATTTCCGAGGTGAATACGGATATTCACTTTCTGTGAATATTCATGCCAGTGAACTGGATTCCTCAAATATTTGTGGAAAGTGAATCCTAAATGGGCAAAAACATGCTTAATGATCATAATGCAAGTGCTTTTTAAAATATGATCTAATATCCATGAACAAAATATTAATATTTTGCACTGTTCATACCTCTAATTACAGTGTTCTATGAGGTATAGGGGAAAAAGAGTTTTTCTTTGTGAGTTTTCATAGACAGAGAGATCATATGTAGGCCCTGATTCAGCAAGGTACTGAAGCATGTGCCTAATTTTAAAATATGTGAGTAGTCCCATTAGGCACATGCTACAGTACTTGCTGAATCAGGGCCTAAGACTACAGACTACCTCTGAAATGTTAAAAGAGGAGATGAAAAACCTTACGTACAAAGATATGAGTTTAGGGGTTTATCTTACAGCAGCCAATGACAAACATTAATACAGGAACACTGGAAGTGACACATTCCTCCAACTGCATCAGTGTCTCATTCCATCAACTTTTGCATGAAAAACACAGAACCCTGATCTGACTTCAAGTCTTAGGACCTGAGCCAGCAAACACTTATTACAGGGCATAGTGTGTTTACTACTGAACTACGCAGAGCAGTCAGTGCTATACCAGATAGTGTTTGCAGGATTGGGCCCAACAGTAGTAAGTTAAAGAGAAGCTCTTTAAATATTTTTATATGTATTTGACAACATGTGTTCCATTAAACACAAAGACATTTACTGCAGTAAATTATCTTCAAGCATTTTGTGTAGGTATCTAGCAATATTTATGCTCCCCTTTAAATTCCTACAATATTTTCTTTTATTTAGCATAAAGAAAATTCATCTACTTGCAGATTAGTTTGGGAGAGGATGGGTGCAGAATGCATGTCAATATGCCCCAGCCCTAGCCCCAGCCCCACTAATGCTTCATTAGTCCTCTGCCAACTTCTGGGGTGACACAGCCACTGTGAGTTACTTGCATCTCTATAGATCAATCTCTGGTCTGCTGCCTCCTCAGGAGCATAACACCAGACAAGGAACACACAATGCTCTATTCTTATCTCACTGGTGTAATTCATCCCACGCTGTATTTCTCACTGGAGCAAACTCCATGCAACATTATAGACACACACCATCAAGTAGGTAGAATGCAATCCTCCTACCGCTTCCTGAAGCGGTCCATCTCTGGCCAGGGCTCGTTGCAGCCTCTCACACTCTTGCTGATGCTGGTGCCTTTCTTTCTCCAGCTCACTGACACTCCTCTGTGATGCACTCAGTTTCGCTTTCACTTCTGCAAGCTGTAAAGGGATCACACATACTCAGAGAGCAGGGTATTGAGCTAGAGGACACTGAGTGCTGCAGGCTCCTCCAGGCTCCTCCAAAACCTTTCTGCTTTCAGCAGGTAGACATAGAAAAGGATCAAGAACTGTTTGTATATAAACAGGATTCCCTCCCTCCCCCCGCCCGTCCTTCCCAAATCATACAGGTCTCTCTCTAATGAAAATTATTAAGCACTCTGGCCCTAGGCCAGATCTTCAGCTGTTGTAAATCCACTTAGTTCCATTGATTTAGCTGCCAATTTACATCAGTTAAGGAGCAAGTCCCTCTGTATAGATTTCTCATCTTAATGCTCTTTTTTCTTCCACACCATGAGCTCCTTCTGCAAAGATGTGACTCATAATTCAACTGAGGGGCAAAATGATCTAGCAGTGATGGAGACAAGCCATCTGTATTCTTTCTGTGTATAAGCAATTCAGAAAAGAACAGCACAGTCTATTAATAGAGCGGTTGGAAAATATCAACATTTTGTCTTCCGTAGAAAACAAAATAATTATGAATTTCTTTTTTCCTATAACACAGTTAGAGCCAAGAAGAGGCAGACACTGACACAAATTATGATTATTTGTTACTTAAAAGAACAAACCCCACTCAGGCAGCCAAGTTTACTAGCCAACTAATTATGGTGTTTTCAGAAGAGATGTCTGTGACATAAACACCTGAAAAGACTACCACATATTTTAACAAAATTCTTAATAAAAGAGAAGTATTTATTTAAAATAAAATAACAAGATCTCCTTATACATTTCATAGGCTAAAATCCACGCAGACACTGGGGCTGGTGGGGAAACCTTTTGCTGTGAGCCTTTTCCCCCACCACATGTACCAAAGGGGATGTCCATGCTGGTCCTTCATAAACCAATGTGGAATGAAGCATGGGGGTGTTTGGAACCGTGGTTATGCAGATCCAGTGCCTTTGGACACCTGCAGACTAATTCTCAGGGAAGTGTGGCTTAAAGTGGGCACAGTTTTCATGATCTTGTGGAGGGTATTAGGACCATTGTTTTGATGACCTCAGTGATCGACCACTTTGAATATTATCTCCAGTAACTGATTGCTAGAAAACACATGCACATTCATTGCTATTTTATGTTCAAACTCTGATTTTGAGTTTGGGGTGGAGGTATAATGCTAATGTTTTTATGTTATTTTTCAAATTAATCTTGTAGTCTAGTAGGTATTTAAGGATGGGGCTGCTTTTAGAGCCCACTAGAAACAGTCACACCTACCTTTTTTTCATAGCGCTGTTTCATACTTCTAAATTGTTGATCCCATTGCTTGTTCACCTCCAGCAGCTGCAATCAGTAATTCTCAGTGAGCAACACTTCCATCAAGTACATTATTAGATAGCTTAAACTGACTAATTTTTTAATCCTATAGCTAACAAAGGTATTCAGAATCTCCTCCTTATCTATGGCCAATTTTCATTCAGGAAGAGAAATTCTAAAATTTGCCAATCTTTATGGCATGTCTTTCATTTCTTTGCCATTTGCAGTCCAGGTGGAAGTATAAACTGAGGATTTCCCTGTCCAAAACAAAATAGTTGGGCTGGGAGTGACATTTACATGACACTGATATATAGTAGGTCGCAGATTACTCATGTTTTACATTGTAGCAATACAAATAACAAAGTGTCACTCCCAATTTCTTTTTAAAGTATACACGTTTTTCCTTGTTTACAGTTCACTTAGTTCAGATGAGTTAATGACATCTGTAAACCATCTATATCTTGGGAAATGTGTGTGATAAGGTGATCTTTTAGATGTTGCAAACCCCACTTGCCTTACTCAGAGAACCATAGAGTTCAGCAAGACTATTTCCATAAATAAAGTGAACGGGGATTGGTCTTTATTATACATGTAACTGGCACATGAAAAGTTAGCAGTGAACCAATACAAACACTTTCTAAAAATGCTTTACACTCATGGTCAAATATATTGCAACCTAGGTCAAATATTTTGGCTCAAGAATGTAGGATTAGTATTCCACAAGAAAATCATGGTCCTGATTCTGCCACTGACTGCAAAGGAACTACTAGAGAAGTAAATATTAATCAGTGTGAGCAACAGTGACAAATTTGGGCCCTATGATTTCCTGCTCTGGGAATCCAATGATTATAATGACATAATAGTATAATCAGTTACCTCTTGCCTCTGTCTTTCCAATATTATGATCTGTTGTTCAAAGGTATCTGTTAGTATGGTCTTCTTTTTTGTCAGTAACATGCACTTTCAATGGAGGGGAAAAAAAATATTTAAAATAAATCCTTCTAAATAATATCCCCAACTCAATATTAGCCTACAGAGCACTTATCTACATTATGTGTGCATTATATTAATGTTTATAAAGCAATTTGAAGAGGGGAATTTCTATTTAAATGCTATATTTATACTACTATCCTTTTAAATCTCCCTGGAAAGGTAAAAAAAAGCCTTACATTGAACAAAAATGTAATTTACACTCACTTTAAGGCTTGCTTACTCTAGTGGTGTAAATTAGTATTGGGGCCAACTGAAGTTAATGGAGCTATGCCAATTTACACCAGCTGAAATTTTAGCCCATTGTATGTCATATTATGTTACAGGTGCAATGCTTAAGAAAGCAATTTGCAAAAGCCAGCAAAAGTCTAATGATTTTCTTCAGCTTTCTAAGTTCAGACATTGTTTTTTTACTTTATAGGCATTCTGTATTAAAGTATTATTTGCCTGCTGCACAATTAATAAAGGTCCTGTGCTACAAACACTTACCATGAGGCATAGTAGCAGGCATGAAAAGTCCCATTCATTCATGGGCACTAGTATAGTAAGCATTATTCCCAGCAGGAGTGTTTGCAGGAGTGGGCCCATAATTAGCAGCATAATAGGTTCAAACCATACTGCATGGAAAGCATAATAGATCATTTGTACCCAGTATGGTTTCAGGCAAATCCTCATTTTTATATTATTAACCCAAGAGATGATAATTTCCAAAAAGGCTGTCACAGGTTCTCATAGCAAACCATGATACACACTAGTTGTATGTAGAAACAGAATTGTAATTGGAACAAATATATGTAACACAGAAAAACACGTTAGCCCTGTCAAATGCTTAGTCATTTAAAGTGTCATTTTTATTCCTCCCCCCACCAAATATCCAGTCAGTAGCCTGATTTTTAGACCAAAACTGCATTATAAATTAAAAGTCTCCTCAAACCTAATTTTAAAGACTGACCTGAACCCGTCTAGACCAAAAGCCAACCTGAACTCAAGTCCAAACATGTCAGGTTGTTTTCATATCCGACCTGATCCCAATACATGTAGTCGGGCCCAGTCAGGTTGCAAGGGTCTAACTGCTGGCCCAGACTCCATTTTCTTGACCTTGTTTCCTCTGCAGAGCTGCTAGGACTAAATGACCTCCCAGCCCTGCTCACCATTCCATGACCCCATCCCTTGCTACTCCTCCAAAACCTGTGTCAGTGCCACTGCCTCATTCTTGGGGCTTGGTCCGGAGGGGGAGAGGGACTTCCCATCCCTCATGCCCTTGATCCATCTCTGACTGCCCCCTGCCTATGGCATCAGCCTACCAGCTGCTGCAGCCTCACTGCTAAACCAGTGCCATTTGCCAACCCAGGCAAATCAAGAATTCTTAAAAGCTACCATATATACATTTTGCATATTCTTTTTTTTATTCAGTTGATAAATATATACGGCTTTAGGGACAAACTGTGATTTGGTTTAAATGTCACAGCTCCCTCTCCCCAGTAGAGAAACACAATGCTAGTAAATTCAAAGAATGCCATGGTGCTCAAATCTTGGTATAGCTTACAGTGCCTTAAGAAGCTGCCTTGCTATCATGGCAATTTGCCACATCCAGGATCAGCTTCTTAAAGAAAAAGAAAATTAGAAAGTAATTTTTTTTTTAAATCTAAAAGATCTACCACATTCCAGTATCACTGTAGTACATTAAGACAGAATGCATTCATTCTGACAAGATGATTTTAACACATAAGTGAGCCTATAATGATCCATCCGCAATGTGATACATTATAAATGTCGTTAGTTTGCACATTTCTATTAATTAAACAACATGCCACTGATACTGCTCCCCGTCAGAAATGCTCACCTACCTGTGACTGGTCTGCTGAAGTTTCCCGGCCATTCATGCCTGTCCGTGGCAGCAGAGACAGGCCTCGAATGTCTTTTTTACTGTAGGTCTTTAAAAGAAGAAGACAAGCAAGTAAAATATGTACTTTAAGCAGGTAGGGTTGTCCAAAGGAGGAGGGGGAAAAAGTTCTATTAAAACATATATCTCAAAAACTTCACAGAAAATATTCCCAACTAGTTATGTGTGTGGAAGCAACACAGAGTGAGATATAGGTGGTGGAACTCTGATTTAAACCTTTTTCGCCTTCTAAGCAGGGGCTTCCCAGAATGTCTCAAGCATGCTGTCTGTGACTAATGTATGAGACAGGACAGGGCTTTGTTTGGTGTGGTATGTAAATTGAAATCCCTTCCTTTACTGGTCAATTCTCCCCTGAGAGAGAAACAGGCACAGATAAGGGAAGGAAGAATACATTTTCAGTAAATAGCTCTAGGGATGTGGCTTTCTTTTCCCCAGTACCAGAGAAATCTGTTTCCTATTGGAACTAAGCCCTTTGGCTTTCCTGAATATAAACATTAAGATATACTGTATTTCCTTATGCGAAAGATATTGGTGAGTCACTTAATGGAGAATACCAATTATGGGGGAAAAAAACACCCAGCAAAAAGAACAATAAGCACAGTGAAATATACACGCAGCACTTCACTCTTTTACAGCCTGAGGGTATGGTTTCTTTCCCTTGAAATAGTCCTATAACTGTGCAAAGATACAGAATTACAACAGGCTGTTTTTCTTATTATCTTTAAGGGCCTGATCCTCCCAGTTCTTGTCACTTATCTGGTTGTCTAAATATGGATTTAGAAGCCTAACTTAAGGTACACAAGTTTAATCATTTTGGTCTTAACTTATGCCTTAGTTTCCCATCTGTAAATGGGGATAATTATACATAACTAACCTCACAAATGAGACACACAATTAAGTGTTTCTATAGCACTTTGAGTTTCCGAGTTGGAAAGTACTAGACAAATACAAAGTACTAGTATTTTTCTTCTAAAAATACTGGTGTTGGAGGAAAATTTAAAGGAAAAAAATCTCTTTTTCTTATTGTGGGAAAATAGTGGGTTTCTCTCAGGGAAAGGAAAAACATAATCATATGAAGTCTTTAAAATGCTACAGAATTCTTGTTGTTAAGACAACATAGTTCCTTGTAAAAACCTGCAACTAAAAAAAGAATTACGCTAACTATAGACTTCTGGTGAAACACTGGACTTTTTACAGCTGAGCTTCAAACGTCTGCTTGGTAGTTTATGATGAAACAATTTCTGTATTATAGAATCTCAAGCTCCATTTGAGTGAAATGGAACTTCCCACAAACAATAACTGCACTTCAGATATGATCCAGTCATCAGGATTAAACTCTATATTATCTGGAATACAACTCAAGGGCTTTTTTCCCCTTCTAGTTTTTCTTAGCACATGTTAAACCACATACAAGATTTTGCATGCTACCTGAAGTTTCTTGATTAAAACCTTCACAAGTAAAATGACTTTCTGGGAAACAGCAAAATAATACTTCCTGAAATGTTGGTTTGTTTCCTTGTTTTGACCTTTTGAACAGGTCAGTTTTCCAACCTGAGAAATCTACCATAGATAGATAGAAGGCATCAAAATGCTTACCACGGCATTGATGCATTAATCATGCTGACTTCCTGTAGAAAGGAAGAAATAGTTTTCCTGATGGAAAAGTTGTTGAAAAAACGTCAAGAAACAGCTCTCTTGATAAAGGTGGGGGGGATAAAAGGGAGGGGGAAGGGAGAGTGTCCCACCAAGCTAAGTGGAGACTTTTTCTGTTTCATGGTTGTTTTTACTATTCCAACTCAGCACAAAAGATCAATATTTCAGATTTTCACAAACCAAAAAAGGGAGAAAAAAATATTCATTTTGGGCTAATCAAAACATTTTGGTTTGATTTAATCCTTTGTGAGCCTTTTTCAGTCTAGTTAAATGTCAAAACAAAAAGTCATTTAACTGAAATTTTTCTTCCGACCAGCTCTAGTCTCCCAACACACAAATAACTGGGAGAGTCCCTTAATAAGATCATCTTATCGTCACCCAGTGCATCTTATCATACCTGCTGCAGACTATAAACGCATGGAAAAAGGGGCTGTCTTTAACTTGTGTTGTATAATCCTGAGCACACTGGTAGTGCATCTTCATAGTGAGACTGCAACTAGAAAATCCCCAGCTCCAGTTGCATGGTTGTTTTGTGTTAATGCTGTTAGCATTGGAATGAACTCAACTAGGAAATGAAATTAACACATTGGAGTTCATACAGTTGTTACCACAATTTAGTTTAAACCAGTTTTCAAGAAAGTTGGGTTAACTTTAGGATGCTGACTAATTCCCTGCTGTTTAATACCTTGGTTGCAATCTCATTTTGGAAGATTTTAATTCGAATTTTGGGGAGACTGCTAGGGACACTGTACTGTACTGTACTGTACTGTACTGTAGGTACTTTCTCTCACAGCTGGAAGATGAGGCTGCAGTGAGTCCCAACTGACTCCAGCTCTTCTCTCCTGGCTCAGAACAGCACCCTTCTGATATGCCCCACCTCCTCAGCCACTAAAACTGGTCAAAATCCTTCAGATTTTATCTTTTCATGAAATAATTTTGTGCAAAATTAGTATTTCAAATTTATGAAAAATTCGTCTGAAGTTTTCTTTTTCCATTTGTTTTATTTCATTTGAACCTGTTCCATGTTCTGTCAGTTCCTGAGCAGCCCAGCAGGATGGGAACCAGCTTGGGATGGCAGGTAGTATGTCAAGCAGAGAGGGCAGGGCAAGCAGGAACTGGCATAAAGTTCAGAGTGACATCATGTAAAGTTAGCCACCAACTCTCTCAGTCAAAGGAGAGATATTTCCAAGGTGGCTCTAAAGCAAGTCTGCTGTTGGGGAAAGAGGGGTTATATAATATATATAATATATATTGATATGAGCTGCCCAAGCCCTCAGATATTTCTTAGAGACTAATGAAATTCCATCATCAGGTAATAGTCACATTTAGGGGGCACAGAAGTAGGAAGGTGTGACCGAAAGAATCCCCTACACACTATTGTGATAATCTTTGTACAAAATATGCCTTGTGAGGTATCATTTAAAAACTAATAATTCACTGGTCAGTAATATCACGGTGAAATGCATGTAGAAACATTATATGTAAAGTTATAAACATAAGCTGAAATCATGTCTGAAGTGTGTTTACCAGTCAAGTCTGAGGAGTGGGTAAATCTGTCTCTCAAAGACAAAAGGTGTTATCAAAGCTGATGGGCATTCATTAAGGATATGATTTGGTCACAGATTTCATGACTTTCCAAGACCTCCATGACTTCTGGGGCAGGGCTAGAGCAGCTGTGAGACCCAGGGCTACCACTGAAGAACTGATCAACCTGGGGCAGCCAGACTGGAGCCACGGAACAGCTGACCGGGGGCCATCCCGGAGCGCTCAACAGCTGATCAGTGGCCAGTCCATTGGAGCAGCTGCAAGCCCCAGCAGCTCTGTTTTCCTCCCTCTTACAGGGTATTTTTAGTAAAAGTCAGGGACACGTCACGGCTTCCGTGAATTTTTGTTTAGTGTCCGCCACCTGGCCCTGACGTTTACTAAAGATACTCTTCACAGAATCTTAATCTTTGCAATCATTTATCAAGTGGCCATTGTTCGGTAAGAGAAGGGAGCAGGAAAAAAAAGGTCAGCATCTTAGCAAACAACAGCATGGAACCTCTTTCACCACCAGACTGCTTGACTCTAACCTCACAGTAGGAATTAACTTTCTCTAGGGGTAAACACAGGGAAATTAATTTTAAAGGGTGACTGAACTATAAAAATGAGCAGCAAAAACACGCCAAGTTATCTTTCCCTATCCATCTCTTGCTCTTTCACCTAATAAGACAAAAGAGACCAGCCCATTTGATTTTGGAAGAGATCGTGACCTGAAATTTGGTCAGCCTTGTTGCTAGGGGCGTGTGATAAGAATTTTATCTTGAATCAAACCTAGCTTGTTAAGTTTTGGTCCTAGGAAGCGTTTTATCTTTATTTCTCTTGTAATCACTTCCCTACATTCGAATGCCCTACATTCGTACTCACTAAAATATCTTTGTAGTTAAATAAACTTATTTTGTTCTTTAATTAAAACTAATCCAGTGTTGTGAACTGTGTGGGCAACTCCATTTAGGGTGGCAAACCATTGTATATTGACCCAGTGGACCTAATATATCTGAACTGTCCAGGGGAGGCCTGGACAGTGCAGTACACGTTTTGGTGGGGAAATTTGAGACTGGGAGTGTATTTGAGTCACCGTACAAGTGGTAACCAAGACTTCTGGAAGCCAGTGTGTGGCTGGTGTTTGCTGACAGGCTGCTGGGATCAGAAGTGCTGGCCCAGGGCTGTGGCTATAGACACACAGTGTCTGTGACCGCATGCTGGCAAACTGTATGTGAGCGACCCAGGTGGGAGCTACAGCAACAAATCACTGAGGTACCCCAGATTACAGGGAAAGGATGACACAGCCCCTCACTGGTCTAGATTGCACCCCAGAATGTTTTAGAAGAGTCCTATTAAATAGAGGGGAAGGAGCACAGAGGAATGTGAGGCTCAGAGTGGAGCAGGAGAGAATGAGATAGGAACTGTGTATACTTGGTACCTGTCCTTCAGCTCAGAGCCCTCAGAATTAGTATTCTTGTTCCATTAATGTTTCCATTATTTATTGAATAATTATTCTTCTAGTTTGTTCTAGTATTCAGCTCACCCTCCTATCACTAAAGAACTTTCAAAGAGGGATCTCTGTACCAGGACTCATAATGCAGTCAGTATCATTCCCCACAAACACACAGGACAGACTGCACAAAGCATTTCTTTTCATTTTCTTGACCTTAAATTTCACTCTCCGTTCCAGGCGTTTTCCCAAGATATGACTTGTCCCTCTCTAGCTCTGGCAGGCCTTGAGCTTCTGTACATAATGCTAATGCGTCCTCAGCACATTAGGACACCAGTGAGCAATCCTGAGTCTGTTCTTCAAGGAATTCTGCCCTCATTACACTTGCATTTGTTTTTTATTTATTTTTGCCTCTTTTAGTAAAAGAGGGAGTGAAGTGTACCACTTCGCCCTTCAGACAAAAAACCAAAATCTAACACAAACACACACACACCCTGAATGTTTTTTTTTTTAAAGGTTATGAAGCTTTAACTTTTTGAATCTCAGCATCTATTGTCAAAATACTTTCTGACTCTTCCCCCCATAATTTTCCTTAACTGTAAACATTTAAATTGGTAACAATTTTTTAAAGAGGCTCAAAACCCATAATTTTGCAAAATGTGAAAATTTAAAATCAATAAACCTTTAATATGCCTAAAAATAAACATTGATATCTGTCAAAATGATGATAAAATAAAAATCTATTTCTGCCAAGCCTAAATATAATTTAATGTCTCAGTTCATTTGAACACAATCATGGCAGCAATGGGAAACTGACCAGGAAAACACAGTGTGGAATGAGTCCTGAATTAAGTAGATCTTTCTGGTTTAAGTGAAGACTCCTGTGTCAGTTTGAATCTCAGCATAATTACTAAGTGCATTTACTCTATTTTTGGAGCGATGACAGGCTCTGGGTATTTCTTTTCAGGAAATTTGCTAAAGGAGTTCCCCTCTGGGACATTATTGTTTTATTTATGTGTATATATAGTAGGCTGTCTTTGTTTGACACAAACCATTTTGTTGCTCCTCTCTCGCTGTAACATTTTTAATATTCAGCTGTTACCTTTTAAAAGACTGGCCAAAAGTATGAAAAAGTGTATTAAAAGATACTATAGTGAATAATCCTGCACCAGCAGGAAGAGGGCTAAGTTTACTTAATATTGTAGGTCTTTTTCATTTCGAATTTCTAAGATTCAGTCACCATTTACAGTGTCTCATTATGAAGATCTACTCTAGTGTGCCTTATACCTTTCCTTCCCCACTTTTCATCTTCTTTGTTCCCTATATGCCCTCATATATGTTTAGATGGCATAGAATTATTCTTTTCTCTTTTGAGTTTCCATGATACTGTAATTTTTATAATTAATTTTGACTTAAGAAATTATGCTTAAGTAAATATCTAACAAAATTGGCCACTTTTTCCAAAATCATATAGTGATTTTGGGTGTCTTGTTTTTTGGGTGCCCAACTAGAGACACCTTAAATGGCTTGATTTTTAGAAAATGCTAAGCACCCTTCCTTTAAAAAAAATCCTGTAGTGTGTTGTAAATTGGACACTCATAAATTAAGGCACTCAGTCACTAGTCACTTTTGATAATCTTGGCCATTATAACTTCCTTAATTCTAATGAAACGAAAGACTTTTAAATACTTAACTGGAGAATAATCTCTTTTTGATGATGCAGATAACAAGTAAAGTATAGAATCACTTCATTCTGACTCCTAACTTAGCTGGTGTTTGTCGTTAGATCTCCTTTATAGACTTGTACTGTTCAGTGGCAGAACGGTATAAGGCATATTACTATAAGATTATTTAGACTAAAGATTTGCTGGTTTGGGTGTAGCTTTTGCGCGTGTATGTGTGCACATGCACATCTCTGTATCTCTCTCTCTGAGCATTCCTAAGACTCTCTGTAGACCTTCCCACCTGAACACTTTGAACCTACAACTGTTACTGCACCTAGAGGGCTTCTGAAAATATTCATTGAAAAGACCATTTAAAAATAATGAAAAGAGTGATGATAGCAAGAGACATTTGGGGTACAGAGTGGCAGCTATCTCCTGATCCCAGTCTGGAGCAGTGAAATAGTGAGCAGCAAGATCATTGCAGCTGTGGAGTATAGTCAGTCTTTAAACAAGAAAGAGTGTGTGTCATTTCCTGTCTACATTTGATCTTTGTGCCTACAAACCTCGCCCAGACAGAGACATGAATAATAATGGGATTTTTTCTGGAAAAATGAGTATGTCAAACACACCTTTTCGACACCTGGATTAATGTTCATCTAGAAACTAGCAATATTCTAATACGTACATGTGTTCAGATGCAAGTATGTTCACTAGTACTTGACCATAGCAACTCTTAGGCACTGGATAAAATAAAACGTGGTTTCATCAGAATAAGTACAATACGGTACACAGATTCTGCTTCATGCTTTTCTTCTCCTATTGTTCTTTGTTGACTTCAACAGGACATGTGAGCAAAGTTGCTCACATGGCTAAGTGTTTGCAAACTGTGGCCCGCAAGACCTAAATGCCTACCTCATGATTCTACCGTTAAACTGGAGCAACAAACGAGAGCAAAAAGGCTAAAAGAGAAACACTACGAAGAAAAATGTAGGAATGAGGAAAATCAAGGATACCCTGAAATTTATTGGTTGTAACACTCTGTGCCCACTGATGAATCATTGTCTTCCTGTAATAGTATCCACTGCCAAAACAGCTATGATCCATTTACTCAGGAATATATTTTCATCTACAATACACAGTTATTGTAACTCTTGATCCATATGTCTAACTATTGATAGTCCACAAACCAAATGTTTTCCTTTATCTTTCTTTATCTTTCTTTCTTCCGGCATTTAAATCATAGGTTTTTTTAAAGTTGCTGTTCTTCCCTTCCTATCTGGTCCTATTCTTCCCTGTATGGAAAAGCAGCCCTCTACTGGTATGAAAAATATAAATGAATCAGATATAATAATATATTTAAAATACTTTGTATGCAAAAGAATGAAATTATTTAATGTGGGAAACAAAATATTTTGACAAATAACTTTTGGCCTTGCTTGTTACAAGAGGAATGTTTAATAATTTTTAATGTAAATGTCGGGAACAGAGGCTGTTCTTGTAGCTCTAGCAGGGAACTGGTATTTATGAGATTAGGCTTCTATTTGCTGATTAGACTTCTTGTGTCACCTTGGACAGGTCACTTGACCCCTCTGTGCCTCAGTTTCCCCCTCTGTTAAATAGGGGATAATGATACTTCCCTACTACCTCTCCAGGGACATTCTGAGGATTATGGTAATTTACTCAGATTGTGCCATACTCAAAGGGCTATGTAGGGGGGGTGCATGTTAGACTCATTTACACTCCTTATACACACACTGCAACAATGGGGAAAGAAGTCTTAGCCACAGTATCTCAGTATATGAAACTTACACTAATTAGACCTCTGGCACTTTTGAAGAATGTAGTAGGTCTGAGTTAGAGATGGTTGAAAACTTTGATTAAATTTGAGACCATTTTTATGTTTCCCATTTTTTGTCAATGAAAATTATTTGGCCAGCTCTAGTCAAAGGGACTTTTAGTAAATGGAAAGGAGTCTAAGTTAGGGCAAGAGGCCTAATTCACGCCACTTGACACTTCTGAGTGTGGCCCTTTGTATGGACAGATGAAATGCATATCTAGCTCACTTGTGCAATTCCAGCACAAGGACATGAGCACTCAACCCTTTTCATTTGCCCATATGTGGACTGATCACATGGTCAATAGATGGAAATAAGTTCTTTTCAGACTGGGTGAGTCCCTTGCATCCACGTATGAAAAAACTCTCACACACATCCAAAGGGCAAATAACTGAAATATGTCCAAGTGCATACAAAGAGGGGGAAAGTACTCAAAGTTGCATAGTTCAAGTGAAACACTGAACTAAACAACAAATGAAGTGGAGTGAGCCTTCTCTCTGTTCTCTTCCCTAGGAATCCCTGTCCTACACACCCAACTTTCTATTGGAGAAAGACCATGTCTAGTGGCTGATTGTTTCAATCATCAGCTTTTGTTTTGCTGATTTGTGTATTAAATGAGGAGTTTAATGCTACTTGTTTTTGTGCTCTTGATGCTGCATTTGTTTCACCACTTCTTTTGTGGGAAACGGTGAGAGGGTAATTGTTGTACATTTCAGTGGTAATATGAAATCCATCTAGGTTTTTCCCCTTTTGTGATGATTCTGATCCCATTGTTCAATTGTGACATTTTCCTTTAGTCTTATTGTAGTTCTGTTTTATGTTTCCTCAAGGCAGCAAGTAGGTCTCGGTAGAAAACAAGAATTCCTTGAAAAAATCCAGGGTTGTGACATTTGTGTTCAGTCTGCATCAGACTGAAAACTAGACCATTTGAAAATGTTTACAAAGAGCAAGAGATCCACCTCAAAATAGCCAATACCCCTGTGATTAGGGCACTCACCTAAGATATGTGAGACCCAAGTTCAAGTTCCTACTTTACCTGATCTGGATTCACCTAACCACAGGGGTTACAGAGTCAGTCTCTCTCTCTGCCCCAGTGAATATTTTATTATTTATACAAAGTGGAATAGCTCCAACAGGAAAGGAAAAGAGAGTAATGCAATAGGTTAGTGGTTAGGCATTCACCTTGGACATAGTAGGAGACCCAAGTTTCAGTTCCTGCTCTTCCTAATTCAAAAAAGAGACTTAATCCTGGCTCTCCCACATCCCCCAGCACCCTAGTCACTGGGATACTGATGGGCTGTTCTGAGGTCTCTCTTTCCCTCCCTCCCCACCCCATCTTGCAATTCCATCCTGGACCTGAAAAAATTTCCTAGTGAAGCTTTGGTCAAAACAGATGCATTTCCACAAAAAATTAAAGCTACCTAACTGTAATGGGAGGTTCTTTGAGATGGGTGCTCCCTATGTGTATTCCATGGATGGGTACACATGCACACCATGTACCAGAGAATGGAGGATCTTGCAAGCAGTATCCATCGGTCTATGCCTGTGCCATCAAGCCCCTCCTGCTCAGCACCCAGGGTATACGGGGAGGTACAGACTGTTCTCTACCACAAATCGAGTCATGATCTGAGGCAGAGGGGAATGAGGGCAAATAGAGGAATGCAGCTAGGGATCACACATCTCGGGAATCTCCAGTTACAGATATGTAAACTCCATTTCCTCTTCAAGTGCTGGTCCCTATGTGTATTCCACATGTGGGTGACTGGTAAATAGTAGTCATATAAGAGGGTGGTGTGAGGATGCAGGTGGTATTAATGTCTGTAATACTGCTGTTCCAAAGGCTGTGTCTGCAGAAGAGGCTTAGACTAAAGCATAATGCTTCATGAAGGTGTGGATGGAACTCTAGGTTGCTGCCTTCAAATACCCAGCATAGGTATTTCTCGAAGAGATGCTACTGAGATTGCCTGTGTTCTAGTGGATGGGCCTTAATCCTGTCCAGGGGAGGGATATGTGGCAACTGACAGCAGCCAGAAATCCTCGGAGAAACTGAGCAGATATTGCTTGATTCTGCTATAGCAACAGATAGCATAGGCATTTTTCTAATTGGTTTCATTCTTTGTGGGTAGAATACCAAAGTTTACCTGATGTCAAAAGACCGAATCCTCTGCTTCTCACTTGAAGCATGAGGTTTTGGAAAGAATACCAGTACGTGAATTGATTGATCTACGTGGAACTCAGAAATTTCCTTGAGAATGAATTTTGGGTGGAGGCAAAGGTATACCTTTTCTTTATGAAAAGTAGCATATGGAAGGTTGGCCATAAGCATCTCCAAGGCAGCAAAATCTAATGTATATCAACTATAAAAAGACTACAAAAAAACCCACCAAAACCTCAAAAACTCTATACAATTATATTTGCACATTAGAAAAAGGGTGTGAAGAAGCTTCAGACACAGAGGATTCCAACCCATGAGGCGGTAAGAAGGAATGGAAAGATGGTCCATCTGCATGTCCCCTTATACCTTCAGTGCTGATTACAAGGAGCTCCAGGACACGAGCATAAACCAATGGGCACTACTTACAAAATTTTCCAGGCTCATGGTGCACATGAATACCTATGTGTGGATCACTCAAAGAAGTTTCAGTTTCAAGAAATGGGAATTTTCTGGCAAAAACATTTAATTGAAAAATTCCTGAGAAGCTCTAGCAGCAAGTCATTCTGAAGGTGATGGTTTACTTGTGAAATACCTGTGATTTGATTCATCATAGTAATAACTTCTTTCATTTTCCTAGTAATTCCTTGTAACATACTTAAGAGTTGTGCTTTTCAGTCCCACCCTTTTCCTTGTGATGATGTCATAAAGGAAATGGATAAATGGATCTCCACTTCTCATTCCTTTCAGGTGATATAATGATTAGTTTAACAGCATCTCTCTCCAGCTCTTGGTGCACTAAGCTGTTTCTCCTTCTTTTCCTGATTGCAGGAAAGAGAAATTTCCGCTCTTCTCACTGCCAGGTGAAGCATAGTTTGGCATTCAAGAGAGAGGGAAGCCTAAACCATCATTTTTGATTCTTCAGACCCTCATTTCCACTCCCCAACTTCCCCTCTTTACCTCCCATCCCCACAAGGTGCCTTATTTTTGTTTCTCTCCTTCCCCATTCACTTTTGAACTGTTGAACATAATGGGCTTAGGGATGGTTGTGTGCGTTTAAGTGCTGAGATCCCAGCTGTGATGTCATTATCCAAAAGGCTCAACTGGCCAATCAGAATGCTGCTTTGGACAATCAGGCTATGTCTACACAGGGATAAAAGACCCATAGCACAGTCGCAGCTGGCCTGGATCAGATGGCTCAGGGTGCAGGGCTAAAAATTAGGTAGACATTCAGGTTTGGGCTGGAGTCTGAACTCTGGGACCTTCCACCCTTGCAGAGTCTTAGAGCTCAAGCTCCAGACTAATACCAAACATCTACACAGCAATTTTTCAGCCCTGAAGCCTGAGCCCTACAAGCCTGAGTCAACTGACCCAGGCCAGCTGACAACTTTTTATCCCCGTGTAGACATACTCTCAGTTTCTCTAGCTGGGCTCTTTAAACTTCTGAAGAAAGATGTCTTCTCACTGAAACAGCTTCCCTAGTAACAGGAAGTGGCAGTGAAAGAGAACTGGTGTGTTCAGCAATTAAGGAAGTTTGTGTATAGTTGTTAATACCACAGGAGATATCCCCTCAATTTTCTTCCCTTGCAGACAAACTATTGCAAAAGAAACTTTTGTTTACCTTTAGGGAACGCGAAGTCATCTGATTGGGCACACGCTCTTGGGCAATGAACTCGGAGTTCTCATGGGACTGTGAAATACTGTTCTTCTCTATCAGATTTCTTATTTCATCATCGAGCTCTATGCTTTCACACCTGCTTAGAAGGAAATGGAACTGTTATATCGCCAAATCATACAGAAAAGAACTTGGAGTCCTTTTTTTGGTCAGTCTTCCTTATGTGGCACAATACAGGGAAAAGCTAGTTCTCTACCTATTTCCTGCTTCACCTTGCACACAGGCAAAGAAGAGTAAAGCAGAATCACTGAATTTCAGAATCACCAGAATGGAATAACTATAATGGTTTATGTAGGAGTTTGTATAAGATTTTCCAAACAAGAAGTTGTTTTTTGGGGTTTTTTTTGTAAAATGGCTTTTTTCCCTTAAAGCTATTTTTTTTTGCTAAAAATTATCAGTTCTTTCTGTGGTTTTGTGAAGAATACTGTGCCTTTTTCCACTTTTTTCAGAAACGTTAAATCAAACATGAACAAATATGTTATCAAAATTCTTTACCCCAGGCAGATTTTTAGTAAATAAAATAAAAGCTTTCAGTAACCAGTCTGATGTTTCAATAATGTTTCTGATAAAAAAAATCATTTTTTAAATTAACACTTTTTTTAAAAGGTCTGTTTGAACTTTTGTTTTTGATAATAGGTATTCATTTTTAACCCAGATCTAGTTAATAACTTCTCCATTTGAAGTTATCAGTAAAATCATAGGCAGTGAGAATATTTTATCTATTAGCATTACTTATTTATTTCAGTTTATATAAACAATCCAGAAAGGAGCCTATTCCAGGCACTGGGCAACTTGAAAATGTATTTAAGAACATAGTTTATAAATATAGCAAAATCCAACAATCTCCCCGATAAAAATAAAGGCTATAATTAAGCAAGCTGAAATTTGGACAGACAACAGAACAATTCGTTCTATTCTGTGCTTTTACAGATCAGGGACTGAGAGAAATGTATTTCTCTTTCCATCAATGTTAGGTCTTTCACCTATGTCCTAAATAAGAGAGAGTTGGCAATAGGGAACGGTTAACCTCAAAAGTTTTTGATTTGGTTTATTGTCCAATAGTCAGACCCTGTGATTAGCAGTCAGACGTTCTTGAGTTCTAATCCCAGAACCACCACTAATTCTAGCAGTTAACACTAACTGTATGTCATTCACTAAATATATGAACTGGAAGAGGTTTTATATGAATTACTGTAACTTTCAACTAGAAATTTTCAGTCCTTTCAATGCTTTGGATAGTGAAATGTTCCCCTGCTTACAAATTACACTGGTCTGTGGCAACGTTCAACCCTACATCAGTGACAGGTTTAAGTTCTGATATCTTGGGATACTTCAAGGCTAGAAAGGAGAGTTTTATACCACTGCAAATGGGAGTTTTTCCAGTGGGACCCAAAACTGTATCAGCCCTGGAAGGTCCTGAGATATCACATTTTATAATCATGATATTTTTATGTGCAGCAAAATTCACTCTCCCACATCTGCACTGGCTGCTTTAGCTGTAAAGTAAGCAAACCTGGTTTAAAGAAATGCAGAGAGTTGAGAAACCAAGTAAGAAAGTATCATTTTTCATAACGGATTCTCTGTCCACAGTTCCCATTAACATAAAAGGAATAAGGATATAGCCGTAACATTTTGCTTTGTGCTTACCCATATTATCCAAATTGACTGTCTATACATTTAGCACATCCTTATGAATGATTTATTCCTCTAGGCCATGATTTAGCAAAACATTTATGCAAATGCTTAACTTTAAGTATATGCGTAAATCCCATTGTACTCACTGGTGGGATTTAAGCATGTGCTTAAAATTGAAGACAGTACTTAAGTGCTGAATAGGGATGCTTTGCTGATTCCAGGTCCTAATTACCATAGTGCTTCCTCCTTCTTGTATTAAATACTAACTGGGATAACGAAGTAAACAAGGGTTCTAGATTATATCTCCCATAAATAAGGCAGATGTTCTTGGCGTAAATGTTTGTGCTTGTGCTTCATTCATCTTAATCACCCATCGCTTACTGCAAAGTTTCTGCCTCCCTCAGACCAAGCCAAAGAAACTGAATGCTGGGATAGTTTGTATTTCAGTTTCTCTTTATGTAAAATGGGGCTAGATAAATATACCAACCTCACAGGGTGTTGTGAAGGTTAATTCATTAAAGTCATAAAGCACCTTGAGATTCTCAGTTGGAATCTGCCACAGAGACTATTTTTCCAGAAGCTCAATTAGCATAGAACACTGGCATAGAATGACTTAGGATAAAGGAACATGGATTTGACAGAAGACTTCTCGGGTTAATATAATTGGCTTGTGATTGCACAATTCCTCAGGGAATTACTTCAACATTCCTTGTTATTACTTCTGTTATTGTTATTACTTTCGTGAAACAGACCACTAGAAATCCTTGCTTTGGTAGCAAAGTCTAAATTTACTCAAGTGTGGTAGCTAGTATGGGTTCAAATAAGTACTTTACAGATTGGTCTTGACTTCTCCTTTTCCCGGAAAGTATTTCTTTCCTGTAAAATTTTAGTCTGCATGGTCTCTAAACAGTTCCTCAGTCAATTTAAATAAACTTCGGGTTTTTATTGCACAGTTGTTTGCCTCAAATGAAAACTTTACTGTATAAGTGCCTTTTCTTGTACTTTGTTATTCCTTTCATTGCATGTATTTGACAGAGCCTCTACTTATTTTTTCATGGCCTTTATGAAATGCCAGCTTAGGCCCAGTTTCAGCAAAGCACTTAAGCACGTGCTTAAATTTAATTGACTTCAGTGGGACTTCAACACTTTCTTAAATGCTTTGCTGAACATGGATACTCTTAAGCACATGCTTAACTTTTCTGCTGAGCATGAGTCTTGTTGCACAAGAATCACATGTTTGTCTTGAACCTTCTCACATTGTACTGTAAGAGAAAATTTGATGCAAAGCCATGGTGGAACACAACGCCACTTTGGGTAAAGTTCAAGTTATACAGTACTCCAGAATGAGAAACAGTATCCTGGCTTAGTTATGCATTTTAATCCAGAGTAAGTAGATGGCACTACACAACAAAGATTGAAGTGAAGGTAGGTTGTTGGAAACTGAGCAGGGAACTGCTATTAATGTGGTATGGTAACTCACCAACTAGGTTAAAAAGCTGACTATCAAAATTATACAACATGACTCTTTGCACTATGGCACTCCAGATCTCTTGTGAAACAATCCAAATCCCAATGCATTCTGACAAAGACTCTTCACTAAATTATGCTACTGCACTGAAGATATCCTAATAACACTGAAGGTACCACAGATGACTGCAGAAGGCATTTCTAGTGGCAATTTACGATGTCCATGAATTGATGTGTGGTTGAGTTTAATCATAAAGGACCCAGTTTGGGGAAGTACCTGGCCCTTTACTGGATTGGGCTCAGAAAATGAAATTTAACCCTGTGCACAGTGCCGGCACAAAAACCTACATGTATCTTAACTTCTATTTAAGACCTATTTTCAGCCTATAAGAGGGAATTAAGTGATATATAGGCTGGCCTCCAGCACAGGGTGAATTTCACCTAGAATGAGCAGTAGCAAGTCATATCAACAAACATGAATGCAAAATGAGAATTATATGCTAACTAGACGTAACAAATACAATGCCTTCATGTATGAAAGGCAAATGGAACAAGGGTGATACACAATATGGCTTGATTACCCTGACCCCTTTAACATTGTTAAGTTATACACAAGGAAAAATTTACACAAGAAAAAAAGAAATCCTGCTTTACCCTTAACTTAATCTTATTATAAAACTGCAAAACACTGTAGACACTACAAGCTGCACTTTAGCAACATATGTTTTTAAGATTCTTGAAATGCGTATTCTTGCACAGCATTATGCACGAGTGCATTAGTTTGTATGCTCTGTTTTTAATTAAACACATAGTTAGGACTTTTTAATGACTCTGTAACATGCATCATGACATCCCCATTCTCTCTGATCCAAATCCCTCTGAAAAACATTTGTTTCAGCTCTTCCAGATTGCCTGTCACTATGCCTAGTGCGTGCAATCTATTTGCATTGCCTGACAGTTTTTTGGGTTTTTTTTACACATTATGCAGTAGAATTAAATGTATTTGATGACATTTGGAAATATTCAGAAATTACAACATCAAAGCAGTAATTTTTGGCACAGTTAGAGAAAAGTGCACTGAATGTAATTTTCCTAATTAATGTAAATGCCATAATTTACGTAACTAATGTAAATGCCAGAGACTCCAGCCTGTAGGATCAGAACCAGCCAAAGCAAGGACTGCCGCACTGAGGGGGGAGAGATTAAAATTGGGCCCAGCCAGAGGCCCCCTGCAGACCCAAAAGTGATGAGACTTAGCCACACCTTGGGTGCACTATGTTTCCCACCTGCTGAATTAATGTACTGTTAATTAGCAATAGTGCATCTGTGGACTAGTCACCAAGACCAGGGACTGAACTACGGGCCTCTGGAGCTGAAATCATAATCCTTTACAGCTTGAGCTAAACAACCAGGATCCACAGCTGGGTGCTATAATTGATTCACCACCTCTGTGGTTCATGCACAGTGTAGATGACAATATTGGGTTATATTTGCACAATGTCAGGATGTTATAGTAAGTTTCATTTTTATGTTGTACTAACCTATTTTTGTACATGTGTGGAGGCGTCCAGTCATCCAGTATTAGAAATTCTGAATTATCACATAGGTCGGGGTGCCTGTTTGTTGCAGTTCTTGTGAAGTGTGTGAAAAGTATGTCTCAATTTGTCTGGGTGGGGTACTTATGGGAAGATCAAATTTTTTAACTAATTCAGTCTAGAAGTGGGAAGAGGTCACTGGCCAGCCGGGAAAATATTATTTCAAGACACAGGAAATTGAGAAACATACTAGTACAGACCACCCTGGACTGCCCTGCGGCTGGTGTAACTTTCTCTTCATGGTTTTCCCTGACTCGAGGCCTATGTCAGAAGGCCAGGCCTAGGTGGTCAACAGTCAAAGTCGTGAGATCTGTGATTGCCCGTTTTCAAGTTAATTAGGCTCAAAAGAATGCCTCAGTTCAATGGAGAACCTTCAACTCTCTCTTGCTGTAATGACTATTTGTGTTCATCATTTTACCTCTTCTGCTTACTGAAGTTGTGGATTAAGCGCCATTTTTCCCCCCTAAAATTGTGTCCTGCCCTCCTTCAGGCTGTACTCTTAAGAATACTGTTTGTGAGCTGTTTCATTGTATCAAGGGAACATACGTATTCCGTTCTCAGGCATAACTAGGGCTGAGCCCTAGGTGTCATTTAGATCAGAATAAAGGTCAAAGCAGACATTTCAGTACCTCTGGACAAAGCAGGGGATAATATGGAAGTTCATTTGTAAAGTTTTTATTTAAAATATTTAAACATGAAGAATTACTTTGTTTTGTCTGATTTTTCCCTGTGTAGTAGTCTTAATGTGTTTGCCAATGTGGAGGGCAAACTGAATGGTTGTTAAAAGCTGATAGATCTATTTAACCCTTCCATCCTTTGATACCAGATGCATGAGGAATCACATATTTTGCTCTTACAGTTAAATACAAGTTTCCTGTCTCCCCTCACCCCAAACTTCATTGGTGAGAACACCAGAGTATTCTATTAACCACCTGCCTCAGGAGAAGCCAGTTCTGGCAAAACTAGGAGTGACATTTCATTAGGTGACAAGTATTCTCACTCAGTGACTTATCTGAAGAAAAGCATGCCAGGAATGCCAATGCCTTTTTAGCCAGGAAATGTTCATGTCCCTGCTCATGTCCTGTGGTTTGTCCTATGATGTTCTAAATATACACATTTACCTTTAGCTGTGAGACCCAAGCCTGCTCCTACTATCTTTCAGGACCAAATCACAGCTCTGTCCGTTCTGACTCTAGGAATGTCTGACCACATTAGATGAGCAAGAACTGGCTGTCGATGTCAAAGGAGGAAGGGCCAAAAAGGGAGATTCAACAAATTTCTCCTAAAAACTTGTTCCTTTTGCAGGATCCGCAAGTTATGAGTACATAATGTAAGTAGCTAATTATTCCCTCCTCTGGGTATCCCAGGGCATGCCGTTTTCTCTGTATCTGTATTTTAGATTGAACTCTTCAGAGCAGGGACTGACTTTCTCTTTGTGTATTGCACATTATGTAGACTGCACTAAACAAATTAACACTCACTGATGACCTCAGAGCTATGAAAGAATGTGATGAAAGAAAGGAAATATCTGAATTACCTTTGGTCTTATAAAGATGGCCGTACTAATACACCAAGCACTATTGCTTCCCCTTACATCCTGCCCCAATGCAACAGGTTTGTAGCACAACCTCAGTTATCAAACTTCGGACACTCCCAAAACATTTGGCAGCCCTGACTCACTAACTGATCACCCAGTTATCTGGGTGGCGGTGGAGGAGGGGTGAGGCAGGAGAGGCAGTGCAAGAACAAAAGCCTTGAAAGTATGGGCAGAGTTATGACCTAAATGCCAGAAAGGGGAGTGACTTGCTCTTCTGCCCTCTTCTCCTAGCTCGCTCTCTCCCCCTGCTGAAACATCACACACAGGCAGTAACCAGCATTTTAAGCACCAGGTCAGGTCAAATAAGAAAGAAAATTTAGAAAATACAGTAGTTAAAATGGCAGTAACCAGCCTACCTTAGCATTACCACTGTTGCGCCAAGCTCTGAAGCCTACCAAAAACTGCCTAAGAGGAAATAATCAGGCAGTTGGCCAGCAGATTTTCCCTACAATCCAGATATCACTTTACTGAAACCTGCCATTAGATGAAAAACTAAACTAAACTAAACTAAAGCTCAGAGGCATGACTGTTTCAGATACAGAGTTTCAAATAAGTGAGGTTTGGATAATTCAGGTTGCACTGTATCGGTTATTTACATATAAAGACAGTTGACAGTCACTGGGATAACACACAGATTTTCATATTTTAAAGCTTCCTAGTGCCTTCCCTACTTTATACAAACACTCTGGATGCATTTCCCAACTGATTTCCCAGAGCATTCATATGGGGGCTTGGGAGGATGAGGGGAAAGAAATGACTTTCATGAAAACAAACTTAACTCCTCATTTCATTCTACTAACAGCGATCCTGAGGGATCGCCACCGCCGATTGTTTTGAATGTGGATAGTATAAAATTAATTGACTATGCAGTACAGTATCTCCTACCCTTCAGAAAGAACTAATACAGGTTTGGACTTCAGACCATTTTCTAAGCCTCCCATTTACTGAACTTTAGCCAGTTGCTGTCTGATAATACATTGCCTATTTTTTACCCGTTCCATTATGTTGTGCTTCTGTATGTTAAAGGAGTGAAGTCAAGTTTTGTTAATTAGGTGTATGGAACTTACTGTGAAATATATAAAATATTAAACCATAGAAATTCATTGTATTTGGCATGTAAATAAGCAAATGTAATGTTCTGCTATGTTAAAGAGTGTAGAAGGTTTCTGTGTGACAAGCTTTAATTGCCGTAATGAAGCATTTCTTCCTGTTGACCGCTAGAGGGCACTCAGAATTTAGCTGTCAGAGAAAATAAAGTTCCAAACTACATTAGGTTTTATAATGTTTGAAGGTGCATTTTGTACAATCTTAATTTAAAAGTTGTACTGATGGAAAGCATTAATAAAACAAGGCATTGTGTTTTGAGCTATTTAAACTGCTTTTGTTACTAAAGCAACTATCAGATATCACTGTATTGGATCTAACGTGAAAAGATGACATCTACATTTAATGAAATAGTAAGTTATTTCTTTTAAAGGGCCTGATAATTCATAATTATGCTTCTCCCTTTTGTAAAACTGATAAGAGAAAATTGGAAATACATGTCTTTTTTTAAAATGGGACAAAAATCTTTGCTTTCTGTCTGAAAATTCTTCACAGTGCAAACATATCTGTGACATGAGCAAGCCATCCTGATTATTAATATATAGTAGGCTGAATGCTGAAGCAAACAAACAAAGGTAAAATGAGAATAATAATTCCTTCTTGTAATCTTTGACAGTTATTTTTCTAAGAAAAAAAATCTGATTAGAGCTGTTCAAAAATGGACATTTCTCCTGAAATTTTATTCCCCGCCCCCCAAATGTACATCACTTACTCCAGGAAACTGTTCTTAAATTTCATTTTAGTTTGAAAATTTTGCTCAAATTACTATATTAGGAATTTTTTTTTTTAAGAAAAGTGTTTTTTTCAATATTTGTTATTAAAAGCCAACCTGACTTTAAATACAATGGGGGAAGGATAGATCTGGGATTCCACATAATCACCATTCAATTATCATTATGACTTTGTTTTGCAAGGTAACAGTCCTCTGAGAAATATTATGACTATTATTTTGTTGCATCAAGTGTCTGTTTACCTAGGTCTCCACACTACCTTTGATATTGTACTTATACAACCTAGAAATTGTTTATTTTTCTACTTTGTTCACTTATATATAGCCTGATTGCTTTACCACTGAAATCAATAGGAGCTTTGCCATAGGCTTCCACTGATGTACGTTCAAGCCTTTATAGAACAGTATAATAATGAGATGTTTATAAAGAATCTCAAATAATGAAAATGAATAAACCAGTTCCCAGGCCTCATGTGAAGAAATATTTAGGGTAATAATCTACAGGAGGTCAGGCCCCAAACTGATGGAGATATTGGCCCTCTGATGCAACCACAGAACAGAATTTTCATGAGTCTGATAAGGCGGTGCCTTGGTTAAAATGGAATCAAAATCTAAATACTCAACTGTCTGAAAAATGAATCCATTCTCAGCCTATGCAGTGATGGAAATATAGCAAGTAGCAGCACAGGGTTGTGGGGACCTGTATCAGATAGACAGATACTAGGTTTTTCTGATTGGTTTAGTGAAAGTCCAAAATAATCCAATCTCTCTCCCCCAGTCAAAGGGTATATATTTACTTCAAAGTTAATCTGGTTTCTTATGCAGGTGTTGCCCCAAACCCTCTCCGATCCACACACAAAAACCTCTAACCCTAGTTTAATGATGCTTTCAATCTGAGCTAACTGGTCCATCCTGGAGTAAAGGCTAAAGTCCAGGTGCTGCTTTTGCACGTGTACTTTGCAGTGAGGATGCAGGATAAATCACTTGAGCACTAGTAGCTCTCCAATGACTTCTCAAAATTAATTGGAAAGAATCAGAGTGTCTCAGCTTGGTGCAGCACAAAGCACCATGGGATTTGCCCCCACAGGTCATAGTGACACACACAGGTAAGTACGGCAACAGCACAGACATAGTACTCAGGTTCAACTTTGTGGTGTGTGTCTGCTCACACCCAGGCTAGGCTTAACCTGGGTGCAGATCACTCATGTTAACTCTGCAGCAAAGACACACCGAAAATGGCTTCTATTCCCTTTTGTGAACACAGAGAGTAGGTTCAGCTAATCAGGGAGCCAGAAGAAGTGCCATGTGACATTGGCCATGTGAGGAATACCACCAATCAACCCAGCATGAATGTCAACATGCATTGCCAAAAGCTTGAAAATGTCAACATTTTGTAGAGACCCATACTGTGAAAATAATTCATGTCCAAAGTTCACAAGAGAGCTGGAGCTTTAAAAAAAAAAAATAGCGCGAAAGAGAGCGATTTGAGTACTTTCACTTTGAGTCAGGTTTTTATAGCTCTTACTCAGATTGCTGCTTTATTCTCAATCTATTTTTCCGGAGAGTTTAGTGATCATGTACTGCACTAGAAGGGCAGACCTGGAGACTTAAATTATCCACTGACCAGGTACAGCAAAGACAGCAATTTTTTCCCAAACCTTTCTGCCAACTTCTCATCCTGAATCCTCATTAGAAGTGATTACCTATAGAAAGTGAGACAACAGCTTAGTCTCTATGGCTATTCTGTTCTTCCCCTTTTTGCTGAGACTTCCCACGGAAATGCCCTATTGCTCCAGTGATTTTGACATCTTGAAAGTGGACTAAGACCATCAATTTATTTTATATAGGATAGTGAAAATCCAGCAGATGCTAACTTCCAATCATGATTTATCCTAGATGACTAGAAGTGAAAAGTTCTGTGCTCCATAACCCTGCCCCATTTGATTTTTCCAGATAAAAAAGGAAGTACACACATATACACAGAGCATTAATGGGATATTTATGTTCATTAAGTTGTCAGCTCTAACTTGAGATATAATACGTCCCTCATCATCTCAAATACAACCTAGGCACAAGATAAACTTAATGTTGAGATTTAGTTCATACACAGTGCAAGATCAATATTGCTCTTTTATAGAAATGACCAGTTTTGATACTGTAATATCATGATTTGGAGTGGCGCAATGTTACTCTAATGTGGTGCTGCTTCAGAGGTCTACTTATGTATGGATAGCTTCAGAAGTTATATGTATGTACACACACGCGTGCACAATAAATAAAAATACCTACTTATGTAGTGCTTTTGATCAGTAGATCCCAATGCACTATACAAAGGAGGTCGGTATCATTATCTCCATTTTACAGATGGGAATACTGGGGCATAGAAAGAGGAAATGGCTTGCCCAAAGTCAGTCAGCTGGCCACTGGCAGAGCCAGGTCATCTGAGTTCTAGTCCACTGCTGAATTCACTAGGCAACACTGCAATAGTATATATACCCATCACCAAATAGATGAAGGAGATTGACTAGTTATATTTAGTGACAGAGACCAGGTGGGTGAGGTATTTCAGTTATGTGTGTGCAGTGCAAGAACATCATCTTCTCACCAAACAGTCCAGCTGCAACTAGAAGACTACTTACCCCAGAAGCCAGCTGGGGAGTCTTAAAACTGAATCACAGAGAAAATTCTGAGCTAGATCTATGCTGCCTGAGCAGTTCTGCATGCCAAATAAAAGTGGAAGATGAATACAAATTTAGACAATTTTATCCCCACCACAACTTGCTATAGTTTTAAACGTATTGGCACAAGTCTTCCACCGATTTGGTGCAATAGCCTAATAGTAGCACATCATGAGTCTCACGAGGGGTGAGATCTGAGTTTGATTTAGTTTTGGTCTCTTGATTCCCAAGCCAGGATATAACAGGAGAACCATGGATGTAATTCTTGCAAGTCTCTGGGGGAAAGGTCTGGAAACCCCCTTTTTTTTTTCTTCCTCAGTAGGGGGCTACCCTTAATACTTTTACAGCACAGGAACTTGTGTTGGGCGAACAATATTGCTGCTGAGCAAGAATGAGTCCTGATCCACAGCCTACTGAATTAAATGGAAAGGTTGCCACTGAGTTCAGTGGGCTGTTAGTCAGGCTTCTGTTCCTTAGAGAAGGCTGGCGAGAGATGAAACACAAAAGGAAGAATTTCCAAATTCGAAGATTCCACTACTATGGCACAGCCTCCAAATTCTAGGCTGCCACAAGGGGTTTCCCAGATCCCGCTGTGAAGTAGCACTGAGAGAATAATTCACTTTTCAGTTTGGGACTGAGCAAGAAAAATCCAACAACAACAAAAAAATCAGCTTGGTTCGAACCAAGACTGAGTATTTTCAGGTTTTTCCTCACCAAATTGAAACAAAACAAACAACACCCCCCTCACCACTCCGCATTTTCCTAACTTTTCCTAGCTGTACTGGAAAAGAACAAGTCCATGGAGCAGATGAAAGGCAATTTGAAGAGAGCTCAATCAATTTCCCCTCCCTCCTGGCATAGGAAAAAACTGAATTGTGCTTACTATTTTTAAATTGTTTTTTATTATGGAAATAAAAAAATAAAATTAAAAAATCAATCACATACATAGAGCTATGTACAGACATGAAAAAGACATTTATCCAGAGCTGAACCAGATTGAGGGCAAAAACTTCATTTGCATCTTACATCTAAAGATAATACATTTAAGAACTTAAAGCTAGCTATCAGAGTAATTATGACTCAAGCATATCTTCCTTAAGATCTAGAAAACTGCTTACGTCTCTACTTTTGCTGCTGCAGGTAGCCACATCATCTGTGCTTTTCAATTCTAATAATTAACTGTGTGCTTGGATAAAGATCATATCACTTTCTCCTATATGTTCATGTATAGTCAAGTTATAAAAATGTCAACTACGGATAGGTTTCTTCAAAAAAATTATTTTCTCATTTTTCTCTATGGCACTTGGCTTTAACATCCCAACTGATAATAAACTATAGGGTTAAATGGCTCTTTGATGTTATTTATTTACACAATGTTACCTAATCTTCGCCAATTTGTCAATTAAATTATGCTGTTCTAACCAGGAGTCAGAATGCAATGATATCCAGTCCCTCTTTTCTTTTATATGCAAATCAATGAGCCAGGATTAACTAAAGCTTCCTTTGGTTACACAGCACTTGCTTCCTCTTTATATGGTTATTCTGGAGTGCTGCTATTGTATGCAATAAAGCAAGCTGAATTTTATAAAGATAAGAGTTCTGGATATAAAAAACTGGAAAACCATTGTGAAACACCCTATGGCAGGATTTGTGCTATAGGGCAAAACCAAAATAAAATAGAACCAGACTGGAGATACAAGGCATGGAAACTCTGAAACTTGCAGTAAAATCTCAAAAGCAACTGCACAACCAAGCTTTTCTGGAACTGGAAGGAATAGGAGACCGGGGACAGATCCGCTACTGTTGAAAATGGTCATAGCTCTATTGAAGTCTGGGATTACATGGTTATGAGATGGGAAGGTACACTGCTTCTTCCTCTGGGCCATCCTGGCACGCCATTTGCCAGCTCTTTGCTCCCTTTAGGTGGTTTTCTATGTAAGTGGAATATGGGACTCAGAGAAATTAGCATAGTCATGGGTCTTTGGGGGATGTCCTCTATGTTTCTCAATGCATTAACTGCGATCTCTAATGATTGATTTAATCTCTAATGCACATGATACTATTCAATGTAATTTCAGCATGTCTACTATGCTCATGTCATAGGTATGATTACTGAAACTATGAAAACACACCATAAGCAACTATAAACAAGGGGCTTTTAAGAGAGGTTTTACAGCCAGATCCCAACACCGCAGAGCTATATTTTCAGTGGAAATGAATTCTAGAGTCTAAAGGTTAAATCCCATGATTGGGTGGGCATTTTGGACATGAGATTCCTGCTTGGCTATGTCTGCTGTGGAGAAAAGATCCATATAAAGAAACAAATTTTTGTATTTTTATTAGGGATGGATGAACTGTTTCAGATAAAATGAAAACTGGCAAATCCCAAAGAAAATCATTTTAAACGTTTGAAAAAGTGATAAATAATAGGTGGAAATGTTAACTAACCTATATGCCTCAGTACTTCCTTTGCTTATGGAAATGTCCCATAGAATTTGAAAGAGAATAGGATCTTTCTCAATTTTTAACCCTATTTACAGCGGGAATAAATTTATAGCAGGGATTAAATGCTATACATTGTTTCAAAGATGATTAGATAGATAGATATAAACAATATCCTCTATTCAGTTCTGTAAAAGAAATTTGTATTACAGGCTGATCCAGCCAAGACCACATGTGAAATTGCCAAAATGCCATGACAAAGGCTTTACATGGGGAATTTCCAACCCAACTGGAAGCAGGAAGAACTAGAAATCTTGCAAGAAAACCTGGTTTTTGCATAATTTCCAATCTAATTTTGCAGCCTCGAGAGGTTCTGATAGTTTTGATTAATATCAGTGGTTAGATTCTGAGCTGTGCAGCACCTATGGAACTCAGCTGCAGTAAAGTCAATGAAGCTGTGCCAGCTTACAGCACATGAGTATTTGGCCCTCACTAGATTTTTGGTGGCTTATCGGAGTCAGGTGTTTTGAACTTCAACTCCACTGATACATGTCTATGCGATATATTCTATTACACATAAATGCATAATATCAGTTAAAAACAGCCTATTCGGTAGAAGATGAAATCTATACTTTGACCATTAAAAAAAGTTAACCCTTCCCCAACCCCCAGTAACTTTAATTTCAAGAGTAAATATTGTAAATGATTCCCAGCCTAATTCAATTTACTTTGTTAAGTTTCACGAATTCAGGAGTACAAAGAAAAACAATTGAAGTTTACCAAAAAATTGTTTTGAAAATGTCCTGGAAGACCAGCCTAAATTCACTGAAGTTAAGATCCACTCAAAAAGGAAGCCCAGACAAATAAACAAATGCAGAGTCTTTCAACTGGAATGCCTAATCTTTCTAAGAAAAATGTGTTGGCACCATTGCCTTGGAGACAAGTACTAGTGTAGTAGAAATAATCCTTCTTCCTTCTTGAGAAGAGGGCTTCACAGTAGATGATGGGGGTTAAAATAGGTCTGTAATGAGACTAATAGAGAAATCACTTCAACTTTCGCTCAACAGTGTTCCAGCCAAAACATCTGCCTGTCACCCCATAAATGTCACTACATTTCTGTTCCCTTTATGACAAATGAATGGAGCTTTTAAGGCACATTTAATAGCCAGCAGCTGTTTGGCTGTCAAATGCCACATCTGGAGAAGCAGTGTGCTGTTAACGTGAACAGAAATAATTGTTCTTTAATAGTTTTGCTTAATTTTAGGAATTATACAAATCACAATAACAAGAGAGATACATGTTCTTGATGCAAACACATCTAGTTTCTTTGAAAACAATCTAAAAAAGATCCTAATTGAAGCTGTACCTATAATCCATTGCATTTTACTAAAAGATAAGTGACTAAGCCTATTAGCATGGTGGCATTTATAAATATCCAATATCACATACAGTCTTTACATTATCCCTAGAGTATATGGGCTAAGTGAGAGAAGAGACAAAAGGAAGACTGTCAAGACATGTCAAGCACCAAGGGGATTGGTTCCATTGTGTTCTGCTTTTCCCTTCTCTCAGGGGTTCCTGTTTTGTGGAATCTCTATTGTGATATATAGCTTCTGCCTACTTCTATCTCATGTCATCTGCAGATATGACAATAAATTGTCTCCTTTGTTTACTTGACATGTTTGCCTGAATAAAGCAGCAAGAGCTGGATCCAACATCCCTGTTAAACAAGAATGAGGGTGGATCCAGTGAAGTCAATATATTCACTAACTTCTGATCCAAAGTCCAGTGACTGTAAAAGAATTATGAATGCTATCCATATGGAAAAAAATGAACAGAGAGCTCACCCAGAATCACCACCCAGAAATCTTTTAGTTGCATATTGATTACTTGTCGAAAGGGAGGAGGGAGAGTCAATATTTTGGCATACAAATCAGCGATTGCTCAGTTGACTGGAAAGCTCAACCAAATGGAACCCTCAAGTTTCTGAATGGGCAAATTATAATCTTCTTCACCATCCAAATGCAGAAAGCTAATGAGAGAGGAGTGTGAAAATGGAAGTGAAACCTGAGACAGTGAGAGAGACACAGAAATCTAAAGCCGACCAAGAATTACTTCCTTTTCAAACAAATGTAGCATGACTGATCCTTTTGCAGAAACCAGCATACACCAGTAAAAACAGGAGTATTCTCTAGGACATCACATGAGTAACTTCTAATCATTCTAATACCTGTAGGATAACTGAAAACATAGGTGGAATAATCTGTCAATTTCAATAGGCATCTTTCTAGAAAATGTTGCATTCTTGCTGGTTGGTGGGGTTGCAATGTCCTAAGAGAGATAGAGAGGGAGGGATGTGCACATGTAAATGTTAACTTCTATCAAAAGCAAAAGTTTAGAACTTGCATTTCATCAGTCTTACCAGCCATCAAAAGAGGTATGGCTGGATAATTATAATTAATCCTGATGGACACGAGATGCAGAAAGTGAGATCCCTTCTTATATGCAATCCAAGCAGACAGAATCAAGGGAGCGAAATGAAATGGTTATGTGGGACAAGGAAAGGAGGGAGTTCATACTATAACACAGGAAGAATATAAAATTGCTTTCTGATGAGCTAGAAATCTTGCATGAAAGCACAGAATTAGCATTCAGCAGGCCTCAAAAGTGCTCACACACCACACCACTGCTCTGAAAATTGCTCAGCCAGTGCTCAACTGTCAAAAAGTATGTTTAAATGAATTGTGTGCATAATTTTGAAAGCACCCAACTGGGAGTTGACAACTCTCTTTTCAATTTGATAATTCCAGTTGGCAACCTACCTTTTTCTAAATGAGTGTAATAAATGAAATAATAAGAAACACAGAATAAGTATTTATTATCCCTTTTACATGTTAGCTCACTCCAGAACAATATTTGGATCTATCACCAGCTTTAACCCTTATTGGTATCTTATGAACAGTGCACCAGATCCTCAACTAGTGTAAATTGGTGTAGCTCCAGGCAAGTAAGTGAGATTATGCTGCTTTACACCAATTAATGATCTAACTCAAAATGTCTTGGTCTATTTTTCCCATATGAAACAGACAAGTTTAGAATTAACCATCCCTAATATAAATGAGATACAACAAAGAAGAAACCATTAAGAGTTAGTCTAGGGAATTTACAGTGACTGATAATGGGAAGTCTGGTGATACAATACAGTTTTTCACCTTATGCCACTTTAAATCCAGCTTAGTAATGACCAAATTATTACGTTGCAGTAGCTGTTCAGTGCCTATACAAAACTAGTTGGAGTCTTGCTGGCCAGGAGTTCACATCACAGAACCACCACCACGAATTGCCACTAACTGGCTTCTCATCTCATAAAAGGTGCCATCATTAGCATATGACATAGAAACCAAACTCCTTTCATGTCCACTGAAGTAATTCTTCCAGGTTATGTTGAATGGACATTCACAGGAAAGTATGGGCTAGCTTGGAGTTTGCCCAAGCTGTAGCTACATTTTAAATAAACAGAGAACTCCCACTTCCACAGATATCAAACTCAGCAATTCACAAGGATTAAACTCACTAAGGAAAAAAAATTTTTTTTTTTTTTTAAATAAATCCCCTCAGAAATCCAGCTAACAATTGGCTTTTGAACACTGTCTCCTTTCATTGTCTCTCAAACATTTAGTTCTTTTTAAAGCCACTTTCCTATTTGTTAATCTCTAACTAGTCAGATACATTTTTGTCAAAATTTAACACGTTGATTAGGTATTACAGGATTCATTGGAACATGCAAATGGTTCTTTATGGCACTTTACAGCTGTATGGGCAAATTTAGGAACTTTAAGAGCTAGTCTCATCCTGTTTTACATTGAGCAGGATTAGATGGTGGGGAAAATATACTTGAGTCCAACCTATAATGTAAAATCGACCATTGCTACCATTAGTAGAGCTGCAATGGTGATCAATTATGGATCTTTTCCCCCTAGTGTGGACAAGGTCTATATGTACATTCAGTAGTTTAACCTATTTCCATTGACCAAATTAGCAGATATGGTTTTCCAAAGGAATAACTGGAAGTAGAAATGAGATCTATGGAGAAGGATAAATTCAGATTTTGCGGAATAGAGACTAGCACACAAAATTTTGATTGAACGACAAGAGAAAAGGGAAGCATTTGGTTCAACGCTGTGGGACGTACTGTTTATAAGTAAGTGCTCAGTATTTACATAATGTGTCTGATTCCTTAAAAAAAAAGATTTTCTGTGATGAATTAATTAATACCTTTCAATCTCAGCAGATCCATTGGTGCACAGCTCTAGAGGGGTCTCGGCATCTTCATTCTTCTTTTTGAGCAGTCCACAGTGAATCTATCAGAAATATAAGGAAAAAGGTTACGTTGAGGAAAAGAACAGTTTGAGTGGGGACCAGGCATTTTTAATGTTTTTAGTGCGTGAATTATACGGAAAGAATTATTCATGTTTGCAAAATGCTTTTCAGTACTTGGTTCTCTATGTCTTGCCTCATTTCCTCTATCATTAGCTGTAGTGGGCAGGTGGACTGTAAGACCACCACAGTTTCTGCAGAAATTTGGACACCAAACACAGATATACTATATGCAGAGACATAAGGATGACACAACCTCTATCCCAAGACCCCATTGCCATAAATAGCACCAGCTTTGCTGGTGGGAGGGGGCAGCAGCAGGGCTCTGGCAATCCCAGGCCTCTCTTCATGGATCCACGTATTATCCCATAGGTGTAAAGCACAAAGCAGTATTTGTGCCCACAGAGCAGAACTGAATTTGACACACTGAAGATATATTTCAAGATTTATTTTTTTTTTTTGGTATTCTTTAATAAGACAAATGGATGTAATTTAAAAGAACTGTTATGACTTAAATCATCCATTAAGTTTTTCTAGAAATGCAGTAATGTTTGACAGAGTTACTAAAAAAAAAAAAAAAAAAAAAAAAAAAAAAGTACTACAGAAGAAGTTTACACAGAATGACAGTCCGTAGGTTTATTAACCATTCTACAGAGTTCTATTTCAGGAATAGAAATCCCTGGTAAATTCTATAGCATGGTCCAACAGCAATTTCCTATTATATTATATAGGAATTTTTCCATGAGACAGAGCTCTGAGTGAAGGATGGCGTCAAGAGCTGGAGGGGTGGCTTGTGAGGGATTATCTCGGAAGGACAGAAAGTCTACTCCCCTCAGGCTTCCAAATGCATAGGCCATGGTGACTCAGATGAGGGAGGGTAGGGCAATCGCATTACCTCCCTGTTTCTCTCTTTGGAGTGATGTGTGCCACAAGATGTAGAGATCCAACAATTCCTGCCTTCACTGGTGCTCAAGAAGTGCAGTTGCGACAGTCTATTCAGTAGGAGATGCAATAATGGGGCAGCCTCCTTATATGCCTCCCTTCCCCAGTGTATAGGCGAGCCACCATATGGCCCTGTCTCTCCAATGTACAAAAGCACAAAAGAAACTAATTTGAGAGGAACCCAGGAAAAACTTTCTGAGGCAAAGATTCCATCATGAATAACAACCACTACTACCTGTAAAAAAAAGTACACTTAAATAGCCCTTTCCAGACAAAGATCTAAAAGAACTCAACAAACATGCATTTATTAAGCCTCATGGCATCCTTATGAAGTATTATTCCCATTTCATATATGGGGAAACTGAGGCACAGAATTATTAAGAGCCTGATCCAATGCCCATTGAAATTCATGAGATTCTTTCTATGGATGGCATTGTGCATTGGCTCAGGCCCCATGATCTGGAGAGTCACCACTACATTCAGGAATGAAACCCAGAAATCTTTATTCTCACTCCTTTGATCTAGCTACTGTAGAACAATTGAATTACTGTAACTTTAGAGCACAAATTTTATCTCCACCTATCTGTTCTGACTTGTGTGATTTCAGAATACCGAATGGAAGGATAACAATGTGAACACTGAACTAACATGGGAAGTCATCATGACCAAAGTATGACTGTTTGAAACCAAATGAGTTTTCAATTAGAGATATGCGTCTTTATTAGTAACATCAACAAACTCAAACAACATCAAAACATTTTGTAGACACCATACTGCTTCATCTGTGCAAACAGCAGAAACTTAAAATAAAAGTGACCAGGGTAAGATCTGAGGTGTTTGGCATTATTTATTTAAAAATTCCCATTCCTGCAGGTACTACACATTTTAAATGCATCTGCTAATCACTAATTACAAGGATCCCGTTAGAAAAAAACGTCAATTCAGTTTCACATGAAACTTGATTTCAACTTTCCTGCGTTTTACAAGTGTCTTTAATTGTAACAAAAATGTGTTGAAATGCTTAATGTTGTAGTTGTTTGACTTCAGTGGGAGCTGTGGATGCTCAATATTTTTGAGAATTAAGCCATTTACGTAGATGCCTGAATTTAGATTAAGGTGCCTAATTTTAGATAGCAAGATTGAAAATTTGGATCTAGATGTAAAAAAAACCCCTGAAAATAAAGAAACTTTACTTATTGATGTGTAAAGGAGTCAAAATGGATGTAATTTAGACACCGAGGAATGGGGAAATAAAGTTTGACAACTTTTTAGATATGCCTGCTAGTTGCTTCAGACTCAGTGAGCCAAATTCAGGATGCTGTGTATGGCAGATGTGTTGTACATTACACATTGGTGAGTGCACTAAAGCCACACATATTGGGGGCCAGGAGGTGGGGGGTTCTGAAAGGAGGTAAATGTTAAACTAACTTCAACTCTTTGACATAGGGGGATGTTTCAGAGAGCAGCAGCAGCCTTCCTTCTTAGATCTGCTGTTTCTGGGTTTAGCAAGTGAAAGGCTATTTTAATGCATCATTTCAAAGAAATAGCCACTTGGGGTCTCATTCACACAAACAGCCCAAAAAAGTGTTAAATCTGAATCTGAATTATGAAGCCATTTATGACAAATACATTTGTGGTAGTTGTGCACTGTGATAATATTTTTCTAGTAATAAGTGATTTTTGCAGTGTAATATAATTTATTTACTGGGTTTATTATTATTAAATGTGAAAATTAAAGTCAAGATACTGGAGAATTCAACTACTCCAAATAAAGTCGTAGAGTGTCTTCAGGGAATGGATTTGTAATGTTCAGGTAGAAAACTTCTGAGAGTTACAGAGGATGTCTGTTTGCTTCCAGGGCTCTTAAAAACAGCAGTAGAGTCACAGTAATGAATTAAACCTATATAAGCTGTACAGCCAGTTGAAAAATGCTCATTTGTGGGAATATTTTCCCCCAGAATTTCTCACACACACACACAAAATATCAATTTTTCAATAAAGTACCAAAATATTTCAGTTTTTGAAAGCTGTTTTCAAAAAGAAAAAAAGTTTCTTATTTTAATTTTCTTATTTAAAAGCTAGAAAATTGACCAAACATGAGAATTTTCCCTCAAAAGATTTCATTTTGGTCAAAGAGGCATTTTTCGTTTAAAAGATACTGACAAAATTTGACCATCTCTAATAAATTGTCATTCATACAAGCTGAATGACACTAGCCAGCCCTGTATTCATCAAGTTAAGAAGAGCAGAAAAGTTCTTATACTCCAGCTAGCAAGTTTCTATATTATGTAAATTAATTCCTGTGTAGTTTTCATTGTGTTTATTTATTTCCTTCAGACAAATATTGCTTTGCAACAATCCATAAAAAATGGTAAATTTGGTGAAATCCAGAAATTGGTTTAGGAATGTTCAGTGCAATTCTAGAATATCAGAAATTTTAGTTCTTCCTTCTGATTCATTCCTCTGCCAAATTTCTGCATGTGTAAATCTTTCTAATGCAAGTCCTGCATTTGTATACTGTTACCTCTACTGTGCACACATAGACGTCACAAAAAGACAAAAGTGCACACAAAAAGACAGAAATAGGTAATCATATAGAAATGTAAGCCACATGGCTTGCAGGCTTGTGGGAATAGAAGATCTTTATCTCCTTTTGTAGGTAAAATGAGATAACTTCGGAGGAGGGGAATTTGCATATGCTGTTTTCTGGCTTCCCCTGTGGGCAAAAGGGGAAAACTGAGGGGCTCCCTACCTGCTGACAGATATAACTTGCATACAATTAGAGGAATTTCATAAAGTAGAACGCTAAACCATATGAGGTTTCCCCATGTTCCACACTCATGTACTGCATTAAATGTGCAGTCTAACTTTAGGTATGTGAAAGAGTGTGTATGTGTGAGAATTCATAGGGGTTATTCAATGGGGGAAGAGTGGGCCAGCCTGATCTAGAATTGAGTAGGCACAAATTGCCTAGTGAATGAGTTGGGATTGGACTGCATTTGTGAAGTCCACCTAGGTGGGGCTTCTCCTGATATGCACAGTTTGGAATGGGGGGAGGGCTAACCAACATGCAATTTGTTTGTTGTTTCTAAATCAATTTGATTATGTTCCTGATTACCACGACTTTTGCATGTGTTTGTGTGGGGGAAAATATTGTTAAAGTTAACCAGAGCATTTAGATTTTAATTTGCTATATATATGTATATCTATTCCAGTTAGCAAGTTTCTATATTATATATATAGCTTTAAATGGGGACTTAAGGCAAACAATTATTTTAACAAATGACTTCAGATACCACATTGAATCTAGCTTGGCAGAAGAGTTTGATCCCCAGTAGTAAGGCTACAGAAGCAGAATGCTTGCAGACAGTAAGTGTCTGAACTGGCAGCCATACAATGGGTGATAACTCACATTATTAAGAGAAGGAGGTTTTCTTTTTTCAAGCAGGTGTTTCTAGACTAATTTATTAATGCAAGAGTTCACTGAAAATACAGATTGAGACCCAAACCAATGATACTCCTGTTTTTCCAGCCTACCTACCACGTGAAGGTAGAGATTCTCTCATAGGCCACATTCCACCCAAACAAACACCCTCAAACCATTTCTTTCCTAAATGTTTTCATTTGCAGACCACCAGAGGCTTACAGACCATAGCAGTTTGAGAGCCACTGTCTTAACCTATGTATTCTTATCATTAAACAGGTAGTTGTCATTTTAAAGATCACCAGCAGGAAAGGTCAGGCTCACTATTACAAAAAACACCCCAAAAACACCAGGAGAAGCTGTACCCTCCCTCTCAGTCATCTACCTGTTTAACTCAGTTACCAAGTTAAGGGAGTTAGAATGAAATTACCACCATGTTTCACCAACAAAACTGAGAAAAAGTAACAGCAAAAAAGCATGGGGGTAATAGAAGGGACATTGTGGCTTTTCTTAGGGAAATAATGTACTAGTGAAACTTGAATATAAGATTACCCAATTATGCAAAATGTATTAACTCAGAAAGATGCTTATTCAGTGTTGGTCATTTTTCAGCCTAGACACAGGTGTTAAACAACACAGATTCACATAATACTGAGATAGAATGATTAAGTGCATCGCTTTTAAGTAGTACACATATTACAACACAGCCCCAAACTAAGTGGAACTCTTGTAGTCACAAATGCCATTGGTAAACAAGCCTGTAGGTCATGGTAAGTGTAAGTGGTGTGTGGGTGTTCTGTGGGAGGAGTTGGAGGAGAGGGAGGAAGAGATAGGCTGTTACTGTAAATGTGATTAAAATATAAAAGCAACTGAGTAGAGCGTATTGTGTGCAAAGGGTTCTAACCTATACATACCGAAACTACTTTAAGGGGAAATAAAGCCTTCAAGACTCTTTCCCCATCATATTTCTGGGGAAGTCATATTTTAAAAGACTAATACTTCAATAATCTATTTCCATCTATAAAGTAATTTCCAGGTTTGGCCTTTTCATGATAGTAATATTTCCACAAGTGTTTTACAAGACTAGCCTTGAACCAGCCATTAGAGTTTTTCTGCTTTTACATCTGCCTCTTCACTCAGCATAGGCATTTAAATGCAGTAGAAAGATGACACAGAAATACACACAAAACAGAGACTATCTAATCTTGAGACTCTTCTAGATCCGCTTTTGTTTCTTCCAGATTCTGTGTTCAAAATGCAATGTTATGTAAAGTCCCGGATTACATTTTTAAAACTTGAAGTCACAATTTTCAGAAGTGAATAGTGATTTTGGGCACCTGAACATTTTGTTGCCCAACTTGATGCATGTAAAAGGATATTTGATACATATCCAATATGGTGTTAAGCTACTGGAATAAAGTTTAACTGACCTCACTATTTATCTTATATAGAGTCTGACTCTTTATCATTTGTTATGGTAACAGTGCATTCAGAGATGTACAAGAAAAAAAGAAACAAAAATTCCATCTTAAAGATCCTGCAATCATAGAACACTGGCATATAAAAGCTAATAGAAAAGCTGTTTAAAGAGACACAAACCTTTTCAACACAACATGCAGTATTAAAAAGTAGCCAGAAAGAAACCCAATTGTTTGGGCACCAAACAGAAGGTCACTTAAAGCCCAGATCCTGCTGTCCCCACTATGGAATATCATGGAAGGTTTGTAGAATATGTGGGAGGGGCAGGAGTTGTGGCTTTGTACTATATATTTCCTTTGACTCTCATCCAACAAAAGGAAACAGATTAATCCTCCTGACACTTGCACAGATACCCACTGAAGGCATTGGAGCTTTGGGTGGACACTGGAGGCCATCGCATAGTTTTCTTTACAGGGTCAGGGCCTTTAAACACAGGAGTAGATTGTCTGGGAGTGTTTAATAATGGAATAAATGCAAACTTTATTTACCCCCGATAATACTGTTACACACTTTGTCCAGGTAGTGTTATGGGTGTAACTATATTTTAAAGTAGAAGAATCTCATTAGAAATAGACTCTCATACATTTTTACATGATAATGCAGAAGCAAACAAACAAACAAAACGGAATTTTTAGGCACATTCATCATTTGTTTAAAAACTGAATTAATTTAACTGATTTATTTTTTTAATCATTCCCCATATGAGATCTCAAGAGTAGAGGCAGGGGAAATTATTCAGATAAAACTTTTGGGGGGGGGACTGAAAAAGGCAGTTTCAGGTTGAGTGAAACATTTCATAAATTTGGGTCAAAATGACTTTTCATTAAAAAAATAAAACTCAAAAACCAAATGAAAGGTTGTATTCAACCCGAAACAAGTTTATTTTCCACTTCTTCAGTTCTCTGAAAAAATTTTAAAAAATAATTTGAGGTTGACCCAAATTTTTGCTCCCCTACTTCTCTCCTCTCCACCCCTAAAAAAATATCAGTTATTTGCCTAGCTAAATTTAAACTTACAGCAACTATTTCTGGATGTGTGATTACAAACCCTCTTCCTCAGAAATAAACAAGGGGTTATAGCAGAACTGTAGGCTTCAGTCCTGCCTAGGGATCTGCCCAGATAGGTCACAGTGCCAGTGCAGAGCTGAGCCACTGAAGTCTGTGGAACTGTGTATTTGGATGAGGTTCTGTGTGAGTGAATCCTAATGTAGCATGAGGCCTCTAATTTGCAGGGTTAAAAACGTGAGTCCAGTGCAAGGAGTATCAGCCCTGTACTTTCTGCTCGACTGAAAAGAGGCACAAACTACAAGAAAGTAAGCTGTCCAATTCACTGACAATGCCCCTCTGACAAGAGCATGCGGCCCTTTCCTGCCACCTTCAAACAAGTACCCCGACTTTCCATCTCTCCATAAAAATACAAAAATCACAGGGAATAAGTGAAAAAAAGCTTGTTATTTTAAAAAATAAATAAATCAGAAACCAGATCTATGGGATCTATGACTTCTGTTTTAAATTAGAAACAAATTAAAATATCCCCAAATTTTGAAGAGTTTCCCCTTTCCCTGCAAACAGCACATTCATCTCTGCTAATAATTCTTCTCTGAAATCTGAGGAGACACCCCAAACCAATCATCTTATTAGTCTATTTTATATGCTGTAGAGAAATACTCCTGTGTGCTTACTAGTTTTTACAACAGCTCACTTGTTTACTGCAGCATGCTATGTTTTAATTAAGCCAATGCTGATGTGCAGATTTGAGGGCTGAGTCATCAGCACTTTGGGCCCATGCATGGCATACTGTTTTTTATAAGGATGGAACATAATTTTAGAGCACATAGTTTGATTAACTTGTTTAATAAAGTTCAATAAAACCTCTAAAAATATGGATAAATACACACTGTATTTTAGGACCTCACAAACTGGGTTTTTTTGCAACCACAACCCTTCCAGTTCCAGTGAAGTTGCCTAAGAACTATACTGGACCGTACTCTGAACATATTCTGTATTTCCCATTGGATTAGTACTGTGACAACAGCCTTTCCAATGGCATTGCCAAGATAAGATATATTTAATATTAGCATGAAAAAAACCTGTAGGGGTTTTTCAGGGGGAGGAGAAAGGAAGTAACTGTTTAGTGCTTTGTAAACTTCAAGTTATGCAATGAACAACTTGTTTATTATTTATAAAGCACCACAGAGTTAATATGCAGTATAGTTCTTTGCAGTCTCAAGAATTGTGGAAAGGGAAAGAGATGCAATGTAAAAGCAAGGTGATTAGGCATTTAAATTTGGTGTATGCTTTATTAGTACAAAGTGGTTTTACTTTTGCAGATTACAAGGAGAGCCACACTAAAAGAGCTATGATATCCTGGGAGAGAGGTGGAATGCTAGTCAAAATATAGCAAGCCTTTAGAGGGGATTTGACTTCAAGGGATTTTGGATCAGACCCTTAAGGCATAAGGAGTTTGTTCAGCACATTAGGGAGAAGGAAACTATTCCAGGAATAGGAAGCGATGTAAGTAAAACAAAAAACACCACCACAGAGAATAGATTTGGCAGAGGAGACAAAAGATGGGCATACTTTGCAAAGAGTAATGCGTAGAAAAGGGTGCAGTAGGAGACAAGAGGTAAGATGCAGGAAAGTTCAGCACTGTGCAGAGCCTTAAAGGCAAGGCTGAAAAGCCTGAGATCAGTTCTCTTTTACCTTAGAACCTCAGGGTTACAACCCTTCAGGAATGGAGGCAGGTCATGACTCTGAACAGAACATTACGACGGTTCTTTCCAAAGTTTACAACTGAACATTAACTTAAAACAGCTTTGAAACTTTACTAAGCAGAAGGAAAATGCTACTTTTAAACTTCTTAGTTTAAATGAAACATGCACAGAAACAGTTTCCTTACCTTGTCAAATCTTTTTTTTTTAAACGTCCCCCCCCCCCCCTTTTTTTTTTTGGTAGTTTACATTTAACACAATTGTATTATATAAGTGTATTATAATGTCTTGTGTTTGCTTTCTTTTTTTTTTTTTTTTTTTTGGCTCTGCTGCTGCCTGATTGGATACTTCTGGTTCCAAATGAGGTGTGTGGTCACCAGTCACTTCAGTGTTCATAACTCTGAGGTTCTATTGTACTTGTTTTAGTACACTGTGTCTAACACCTTGATACCCGAGAGTAGGCTGAGGCAGCAGTGGAGAGATTGCAGGCAGGCGGAGGACTTGACATGCTCATTTGAGATAAGCTTAGCACAGCTCCTAATAGCGTGGCTGCAGGGAGGAACTCCAATTTTAAATCTCTCTCACCCACACTGAAAAAAGTTACTTTCCATATCAGCATATATAGGAATATAAACAGCCCCACTGGGATTATATATGATTTTTAACCTTGTTGCTAAAGATTTGAATTCTGTCAGAACCAAACTGCTCACTAATCAGGACCCCAGAGTGCAGCCAGGTCTGGAAATAAGAGAAAGGGTGACCGTTGAGGAATGTCTGCCACCCAGAGCATCTAGCCTGTTTGCAGCATAAGGCTTTTTAACCCGCACAGGGGTCTTGGCCACTCTTACTTAATGTTAACAAAAGGAACTAGTTGAGTTTGGAGTTCCTACCGTCAGCCCTCATGCAAAAAGCAATTGCACCTCAGATCAGGAAATGCTAGTTCTCAGAGTCAGTGGAGTAATATTACCAATATTGTAGCAGTTAAACTGTCTTAACTGCGGCAATCTAACCATTTAGTCAAATTAGTAGTTACCCAAAAGAAAAGCAAAGTCAGAAAAAGCATGGGGTGGCTTGCTTCCTTCCTTCCTTTCCTCCCCCCCTCCACACAGTATAACTCAACATCACTCATAGCTTGCTGTGTTTGTACTACTAACAGTGTATGTATCACTGTGAATTAAAAAAATGATGGCTCTGAAATTCAGAGGTGGAGTATTTAGTATGACCTGCTTGCAAATTTCTTACACCATTAGGCATGGTTTAAAAGCCACTTAAAAAATTAATCAATCACTATCACTGCAGTGAAATAACTAGCCAGAAAAGCCCTGGTACATCCTCAAATGCCATAAACACCAGCAGATAAGGATAAAGAACCCCACTTGCTAATAGTGGTGGATCATAGTTTAAACATAAAGACCCTGTTTCTTCTCCCATTAAAGTCAATGGAACCTTTACCATTGACTCCAAAGGGAATCAGATTGGGCCAGAAGCATAAGCGCCATCCTAAACTCCCCAGCTCAGGCAAAAAAGCTCATTTACTTCAATAAGAGTTTTACCTTGGTAAGAAGTGTATGACAGGACCCAGAATGGATACATTGTGTATATTGGGGCATCTTAATCATCTGAATTCTGCTTGATATTGCATAAATGCTTTAGCTGGCAAGATTCCTATCTTTTTGCTTATCCAGCCCTTTGTGGAGAAAAGTGATCTGCAAATTACTAAGAAATTTAAAATCATAAATGTACTTTAAAGTTTTAAATACAAACTGAAGATTTTTTGGTGGGGAAGGGGGAGAGAACAGAATAAATCTGGGTGATTTCATTTGGAGGCTAGACCTGTACCTCATTGATATAAAAGATTAAAAATAAAGCACTGATTACTCACCATTCTTTATGCTAGTTGCCTCTAGGTGCTGCTAAATTAGAATGCTATAGTCTCAAAAGCTCAAGAATGCTCTCTGAATCAAATGATAAGTAAGCGGTTTGGAGACACATATATAATCTCACAATTTAATCCACCCATGCACAGGGAAACCCCTTTCTTAAAGTCATTCTCCCACTGAGAATGTATTCATCTCTCTCTTATAAACACAACCCACGTAGATCTACTTGAAAGCACTGCTGATGAAATACCACAGAGGATTCCCTCTCATTCTTCAGAGCACCATGGAACAGTGACACAATAATACACCCACGCAGCAGGAGGGAGCTCTGTGGGAAAGGCAGCAGCCTACACAGTGGAAAAGTTATATCAGCTCAATAAAGGTATAAACACAAATATTAATCTAGAAATGGTACAATTTACTGTAAGGACCACATAGGTCATGGACCCATTTCTAAGAATGCACTTTACTTCGGTTTCGTCTTATTATTGGTTTCTCTAAAGAGATAGTGCTAGATTCTATCATTCATATAGTCTCTATCAAAAAGGATATACAACACCCACTCACTGATGAATAAATGACACTCTAAAGCTGCTGATTTATTCCTTTATTTCTGAGGGGAGAGGGGTGTGAAAAGGCAGCCATTGCACAGGTTCATTTCCCTACTCCTTGATAAGAAGTAATGTGGTATTTTAAAAAATTATACTAATTCATTTTAGGATATAACCCACTGAACACAGGCTGGTTAATAAGTCTCACAGCTGCTGATAAAAAGTAGCACAGTCATGCTGTTAACTAGAGATGGCTTAAGAAGATATTAACCCTTGAATTAGGTTTAGGAAAAGGTTCAGGAATAAGCCTGTTTCAGACACTGGTTTCAGTTCCAATGACACCAAAATCCTGCAAACTGGTTTTGTACAATTTAGCTCCAAATGGAAGAAATTATCCTGACATCTTAGAAAATTTTTGCCATCTTGAATGGTGTGATTATTATTGGTCTCACTGTTCTAACAAAATTTTCACCCTCCTGGGCCCAAAAAGCACCTCACAGCTGCTCAATCCTGTATCTGCAAGTGACCATAATTGTGTTATTTTAAAACTAGTAAGGCCTACTATAAACACCAACTTTAAAGTTTCATAAATCAATCATTTGGGGAGATATTCACTTTAAATAAAAAGATCAGGTTTTACAATAGGTAATGTTTTATTTTCCCATATTAATTCTTTGCTATAGTTCCTTGAGGGTGCTTTGGTCTAGTCATTGTGTAATACACATAACAAAAAAAGGACTGTCTCAAAAGGACTTAGTCTAAGTGTGTTTCTCCTTCCCATAATTCCAAAACAGGTACAGGGATTTTGTTCAAGCCTTCACAAAAGATTAACTAAAAATAAAATTCATTTTTAGGCGAATACAAAGCACAGTTGGCAAATGGTTTGGAAAGTTATAATGGGCCTGTGAAAACACTGTGCAGGGATGGAAACTAATTTGTGAACTTGACAGCAGTGGTTCCTAGCAGCATGGCTGCTACATTGATTTACACACACACACTTCTGAATTAGGCCCCTTGTTACTTAATTGAGATGTACAGTGAGTGAAATCCTGACCCTCTTAAAATTATTGGGAGTTTGGCATTTGCGTTCAATGGGGGCCGAGATATCACCTCTGTGTCTGAGTGTTTGTTTGAAAGGAGGCCGGGCAGGCAAGTAAACAAATGGGGATTGCTGACAAGTTTTCGTTATTCTTCCTATTAGTTAGAACAATGGATTTTTATTCCATTACTAGAAATGAGTTAATGTCCCAGTTTCTGCTAGAAAATGTTGTCAGAGCACAGCTAAAACCAAAAGGTCTGAACTGAACTACGATTTGGAATCTGAACAAATGTGCAGAAATTGTTTTTGCAATATACAGCTTCCAACTACCTAAGGTTATGTCTACACTGCAATGTAAATCCAGGGTTAGTAGAACTTGAGTTAGCAGATCCCGGGTTTGTTAACCTAGGGCTTGAGTGTCTGAACTCATTTGTAACCCCAGGTTAGAAACCTGGGGCTCCAGCATCTACACTGCATTATGTGGACCTGAGTGCAACCACCCATATACCCAGTCTTCCTAGTGCTCTCCCCAAATATGGCTGCTTTAGCCCTTTGTTTATGGTGCAGTGTGGGAAAACTTGACTGTCCAGAGGACAAAGAAATTTGGCCCATGGGATTGTGGAATATTTTTGACAGACTCCCAGAGCACAAATCCCATGGGGTTGTGTTTACACTGCAAAGTAATAGGGTTGAACCCTGGGACCTGTCTTGACTCGGGCTTGGATCCTCCATCCCTGTGGGATCCTGGCAACCTGAGTTAGTGCAATTTGTATGTAGATAGAAGAGGTGTTATGTGTGTGCCTAAGTTCGAACTCTGGGCTTACGCTGCAGTGTAGACATACCTTAAGACAATTCACAATGCATGCACAAAGAGAGCTGCACTGAGGAATAGATATTCCATTCACTGACCATCAGTCCTGAACAGCAGATTCTCCCTAAAACTCTCAGTATCGAAAATGGGCCTTGTTACGTCCTATGAAGAGAAGGAGAAAATGTGTTCTCCTTCCCTCCTTTTAAAATTTAGTTTTAACAGCTACCTTGACTCAAACAATTATTTCATTTCATTTTAAGCTCCTGTAAGCATTGGTGATAGGAAAGTAATGACATTTTCATCACAGAAAAACAAGTAGAGCAAAACATTTTGCAGCGTTACAGAATAGTAAGTCAGTAGAGAAATGGAAGTGGGAACTCTTTCTCCTGACTCAAAGAGGAAGATCTGTGGGGATCCAGCAGAATTCACATATGCATCTTTCTATCCGCGTTCTCCCATCCAGGTAATTAAAAAAGGAAAAACCCCTTTGGCTACCCCCTTGTAAACTATAATTGGACAATAAAACATTTCATTGCTTTTTGTGCACAGTCAAGCCACTTATCTACAAAAAGCACAGACTGGATGTCTGCCATCCAAATTATTTTACTGTCCACTGAAGAGCTGTTTGTTTAGGGATTTTCCATCAGGGAAAAATAAGGAAATGAGTTAGAGAAAATTTAATATAACTTGAAGATAACAGCTTAAAGTACTTGATCCTGGGTGGCTTGTAAATGGCTTAATTGCAAGTTACGTGTTAGAGTGGAGAGAAAAGATGACTATGAGAAAAAAAGGAGATTGGGAAGAAAAAGAGAATAATTTAGAAACTAGGTTTAAAAACAGATTGGGACCCATGCCTTCTGGAAAGGAAGCTGGAAAAGCAGGATTTGCAGCTGAGGAAGTTTCCAGTTTAGCTCTGGGAAAGTTAAAACCTTGATACTGCACTTTGTTTGTCAAAAAATCTTTCTTCACTAATAAGGCCGCCTGTTGCTCCCCATTCCCTAGCATAAGTGTTATATGCAAGCTGTCTACAGCTGTCCTGTTTTCAGTGAATGAAAGAGAACTGCTACCACACACTTATATTTTTGCCATGTTGCAAAGAACTCTTTGCCTCTATCTTATATAGGCTGGCTCTTTTTACAGATTCACATGCCCCAAATCAAGCAGTGATGGTGAGCAACAGCCAATTCAGCTGCCATGCCTCTGAAATAGTTACCTATGCACTTTTAACAACCACAGGTATAACCAGAATATGGACTTTTAATTTGCTAAAATAATTATGTGTTTGGTTTTTAACTTTTATTATTGAATTTAAATATTTATAATAGCACTAAAAATTGAGGTCTTAGGACCTAGCTCTGAAAGAGAATCTGCAAGGCGACCCTTGCACCTGCAAGGGAATCCCATTGACATAACTATAGGTGCAAGAGTCTCTGCTTTAGACTTTGTTGCAGGACTGGGGCCTGTAGTGTATCAATCCGCACATGTGACACAGTAGAAGCCTCTCTATACTGCCTCTCCTATCTGCCTTAGCCTTGCCTTAAAGAGTATATGAATCTCACTGGCCATCCTGTTATTGACCTCAGGTGCTCAGATACAACAGTGACAGGCAGAAGTATATGACCCGAAAGACAGACTATGCTGATACAGCAACTGCTCATGAAGATGTAAATTGTATTATGGACATGAGCTCACTAGGAATGGGACAAATATATTTCATGTAAGCCATCAAACCACCAAACAGGGTAACAAGAGAACAGGGCAAGACAAAAGGGGGTGCAAACAGCGTCTGATGTCCTTGCATGGGCAGCTGTACTAGAATAGTGATTCACCCTGAAGGGAGGGAAGATAGGTGCTACCACTTTTCAATTTCACCTACCCACCTTAAGAGGACAATATTCAGCCACAGTTTTGGCTCCATAAAAGCCCTTCCAATAGAGGCTGCTATGAGTTATGCTAAAATCAATGCATCTTCCAGCCAGTTTGGCTTCAATCTCTTTGTGGGTTGCACTGGCTTATTCTGTGCCCATCCATGAAGAGAAGAGGTTGTGGGTGACTTCCTCTGGAGCCCTTACCCACGTCAGAAGTTCTGTTCCTTACTTAAAACTAGCAACTCAAAGGCTATAACTATTTAGTGGAAATTCAGATGAAGGTTCCATTCAGTTATTTCCCCCCCAAATGTTCAGACATTTCTATTTATAACAATTCCTAATACACAAAAATGTCATTATGAAATGATTATGAAATGACACAAAGGAAGGGAATGAAAAATGAAGATGTCTGACAATACATAGCTTCTAGTCCTCCACCTTCAGGCCACAGATCTCACCATTAATTCAACTGTGATACATAGACCATGCATTGCAACCTTAACTCTTCCCCACCTAAGGATTCCAGCCTTCAGGCACCCACTTTCCCACACAGTCTCCTCCAAACTCACCAAACTTGTACACCAAGGGTGAAATCCTAGCTCCATCTGAAATCATTAGGAGTTTTGCCATGGACTTCAATGGAGTGAGAATTTCACACTAAGTATCCACAACTAATAATGTTTGGCGGATATAGTGTGATGAAGTTGGTTCTGCCAAAAGGAAGGTTGAAAAGAAAAGTCTCTGGGCCTTGATCTAGGACTCCAAAATATAAGCAGCTTCAGGAATTTGCTATTTAAAAAATTAAAATAAAGTCAGCCTGTCAAAAACTGTTTTAGAGCTGGCCTGAAAAATTCCAACAAAACAACTACTGATTTGTTGAAATTTCAGTGGTTTTGTGGAGACTGTTCACTTTCTATAAAGTTGTGATGAAACCCAGGCAAGGGTCAATGTGACCCTGCCTGGCTCATCAGATCATCTGGCTGGCTTCTAAGCAGCCCGTCTGCCAGACTGCCTCAGAGTTAGCAACCCCATGGCTCTCAGGGTCTGTGGCTCTGGGACTTCCCACCAGACAGATTGCCCTGGAGCTGGGACTCCATTTCCTTTCACTGAGAATTTTGAAATTTTCAGTTTTCATTCCTAATCAGATTTTGAAATATCAAAATCCTTCATGAAATGAATGACCTTTCTATATACAGCTCTAGAATGTTTCTAGAACTGAATCACCTTTCATTCTAGAAATGAATTCTAGAATTACCTTTCATTCTAGAAATGAATTGCCTTTCTGCACATAGCTCTAGAATGTTTCTGATATGTTTCTTCCTGTCCCCTCCTTCCCAAAATAAATAAATAAAAATTATACCCTGGATGAGGAAATAAATCAGTCTTGTATCCATGACAACTTTTCTGCACTTTAAATTGGTGACATATTAAAGTGATACCTAGTGTCTCTGCAGAACAAGAAATGAGAACAGTACATTCCCAGCAGGATACAGCATTGCTTCCAGCTTTGGGAGGTCCTTGAGACAGCAACTTTAAGCTTTTAAAATCTTTAGCAATAAGAAAAGGTATTTTAGGTCATTTTTGGAGATTTTCTTGGCAATACGAGTCCAGTATTGTGAATCCATCTGGGGCCAGAAAACATACCAAAATTAGAATATATTGACAAAAGGTGAGGAGAAAACTGAAGTAAATTCCATAAGAAATAATTTGCCTCACAAATCTAGCTACTCAGTTTCCTTAGTGTAAAAATTCACATTTCACTTTATCTGTTCTCTTGCCTTACTCACTAAGGGTATGTCTTCACTGATGGCAGTAAATTTGTTGCTGTCAGATCAATATATCTGGATCGATTGAGCGGTCAGTGAAGATCTGCTCAATTGATCTGGAAGTTGACACATTAAAACCACCCCCTCAAGTGGCGTAGTGCTGTGTCAATGGGAATGCATTTCCCGTTGGCACAGCACAGTGAAGACGCCACGTAGAAGAGGAGTTACAAAGTTGGCAGGAGTTACACAAGCTACTCTGCGTAGCTTGCGTAACTGCCACCGAATTTCCAGGTAAGTGTAGACCTGGCCTAATACGATAACATTTCTGTACAAAGAATTCAGGGGCCTCCTTACCAAAATAATTCATTAATAGCCTGTATTAGAAGAAAAGTACTATGTTGTTTGAGATATCCCTTGCCTTTAAATCTGATCCATTATAAGCATATCCTTTAAGCAGCCCAAACAATGTCATGTTGAGTGTTGTTACGTAGAATATCCTTGTTATAAGTGGTTGAATCAGCCATTGCTCCTGTCTGCTGCTATCATCCTATGTATATACATCTGATAATGAATAAAGGAAAGACTGCAGAATTCAGAACTCAGGAGCCTAGCTCAAAGCAGAAAAGAGAGGAAGGGTCTGGTTTCTGATGCAGGTACAGATGGTGGGATAAAGTAGGAAGATGGTAGAGTGAACAGGATGTAAAGTTGACTGAAGAAGAGGCATGGGAATGGAGAAGGCAGCTTAGGGACGGTTTTGTGGCTGCTGGTGAAGCAGCTGGCAGTATAGGAACAAGAAAGAAGCCATTTGCGAGCAAAGGGGAAGGAAGGAAGAAAACTGAAAAAACAGGCTTCTCCACAAAAGTTCAGATCAGAACTGTAATCTCTTTAAGATTTCCCCAGATGACCTTGCGGAACCTTTAGAGACTTTCCCTTCTTAGCCACTAACATTACCATAATAAGCAGTGCTTTATCCCCCCCTCTTGTAATACATATGAATCTATTTTTCCTTCTTTCTAAAGTCAAGGATAATACCAGTTTACGACATTACAGTATATCTGCACGTGATCTGCAAATGTGTGGTATTATTAAAAACCACATCATAAGAGCACTCTCAATCATTGTTAAAAACCAGAGACCCAAAGAATTTAAAAGATGCAGTATTTCCAGTGGAGGTCCTCCTCTGCACTAGAAAACAGGTCAAAAATTCAAATGTCTATGTACATTTTTTGATAGGAGAACTGCCTTAAAATTCCGGTTTCCCCTAGGACGGACTGTAAAAGTGGAACAACTCCTGATCTTTGGCTGTTATTTCCACCTCACGTGACCCTCATTTAATGGGAACAGCACCTATGTGAACTCAGATTTTACTATTAAAAATCTACAGAGAGGCAGTGTTTAAACTCTGGGGAACAATCAGGAAAAATGTAGAAATACTTAGAAGGTTAAAAAAAGGTTGTTAAAATGATTAATTTTATACATAATGTAAGGAAAAACCATTCAGTGAGCTTTGAATGGGGGGGGTCTCGTTTCTTTATGAGTGTTTGGAGTACTAAAAAGCTATAGCAGAGATATTTTTGTACTCCACTACCTTTAAAAACCACAAAACGATTTTTTAAGTACTGCAATTTATTTTACACACTTGTGATAAGTACCTCAATTAGAATTTTACTCTAAATGATTGCTGTATCTATCCATCCATCTTATTTACAAGGCACTATTCAACTATACTAGGACATACAGTAGTCTGGTAATCTTTCCCTTAGAACCCAGAACTCTTCTCCACAACATCTGTTAGCAAACTTCTTAATTTTGTTCATCATAATTTTTTAATTATTTTGATTTATAGAGTGCTTCTCAGTGCTTTGTAGAAATGAAACACATGCAAGTGATAATAGATTAAACCCAAATGTAATGTCCATGTGACTCTTCAGATTAAACACTTTTCCACATAAAGAAAATTGTAAAAATTGTCGGGGGTGGCACCCTTGAGATCTCCCCCCTTCCCCCCAGCTGCCTCAGAGGGTATGTTTACACTGCTATAAAACACACAGAGAACTGAGTCTCAGATCTCAGAGCCAATTGACTAGTGCTTATGGGGTTATGGCTGCAGGGCTAAAAATAGCAGTGTAGACATTCAGGCTTAGTCTGGAACCTGGTTCTGAGACCCTCCTGCCTTGCGGGGTTTCACGTATGTCCATGTTGCAATATAAGTCTGGGCTCAGACTCAGGCTTGAGCCCAAACCCTCATCGATCTACACACAAATTTCTCAGACTTGGGCTTGGACTCTACAGGGCTGGAAAGTTCAAGGCCAAGTCAAGCCAGGACCCAGGGTTGAGCCCTATTGCTTTGCAGTGTAGACACAATCCCCCCAACTCAGGTTCTGGGAGTCTGCTAAAAGTATCACACAATCCTATGGGCCATCAACTTTTGGCCTCTCTATCCCAGGAATCTCCAGTCGTTTCCAGGGAAACAGAAGCAGCCCCCATTGGTGTAGTGCAGCAGCTTGGCGAGTCAGCATTTAACCTTTCCATTGTCTTTTGACCACTGAGCTGCAAAGCACAACAACCAAGTGCCTTCAGTGTTTGAAATGGAGACTGAACAGAAATATTCTTTTGCAAAGCACGCTGCTTCATGATCACGGGAGCACAGCCAGATTTTGTTAAGTCTCTGGTATGAGACCAGCAAAACAGTGGCCTTTAGTAAAAGTATCAGGAATGACCAGCAAATAGCAAAGAAGCTGGTAGTGTTGCAAATTTCCTGGACTAGTGACAAGTGCAGGGAACAGATTAAGTGGCTCAAGACTAAGTACAGGAAAACCAGGGAACAGAACCACACCTCTGGCAACTTGCTAACATCATGCCTATTTACAAAGGGTTTGGCCATGTGCTGGGCACTGCACCAAGTATGGAGCTAATGGTGGTGCATGATGACCTGGTCAGCTCCAAAATCCAGCAGGGGAACTGATTGGAGCCAGCAGCAGGGGCCAAGCGAGGGCAGTAAAGTAACTGTCACTGAAAAATAGTATCAGAGGAGGCTTTGGAGCAGGACCAATATCAGCACCTACACCTGTGGCCATATTCAGAAGAGCTGTTGGATGTCCATCCCACCCCAGGAACAGCCACTACAGAGCATGCAGCAGACATGGAAGGGACAGAAGCTGCCCCTGAGCCAGGTAAGTTTCTGGCTCCATTTTAATGTTTATTAATACAGTAATGGGAGTGATTTCCACTCTATGAACCAATGCAAAAGTTATTAGATGCTCCTGCTCCAACCACGTATCTGCTAATGGCAGATTGTATGTGGCTTGGCTCTCCTGCCACGTGCAGTTCAAAATGGCCTCCAGGAAATGCAACTGTAAAAACACCTTGAAAGTGAATTTTTATTTGCAAAGGCACACATTTGCTAGGGCATTCCTGTTTCCTAAAAATAACCTTATGTTGCCATGCCTGTAATTACACTGCTCTGTGAGTGCTTAATGGTGTAACAAGTCAGCAGGAAACAGTGAAGTGTGGTGGTGGGGAGATGGAAATGTTTTCCAGTCATAAATCTAGTCCATTTCGGTTACAGGTAGTCCATGCAGTCCATGTAGGTAACAAAATCATTTGTGACAAATTCAACTTGGGTTTAAAGTTTTGTCCAGGAATGTGGCACAGGGTGGCAGGGAGATGAGAAAAGAGAGGTGGGTAAGACCAATGGCTGTGGCATTGTGTGTTGTTGCATGCAGCCATAACAGACTAAGCGGTGTGGAAGCTAATATTTTCCATGGCCACCTCGGTAGCTGATTAGCCCACTCCACTCATAGATGTGCTGTTCAGTCATGTAAAACAAATGGTTATATATTTTAAAGCATTGGTTTATTGGAACAGTTACAAAAGAGTAAAACTTTATGGTCTCTGATAGGCTTAGCCAGGGATAAATTATTTTGCCTAATTTACAAAAAACATGTCACTTAACTGGATTATTTTAAACTCAGAAAAATGCAAACCACAATGAAATGAAGTTTTAAAAAAAGAATCGTACCTTTTTAAGCAATGTTAGATTAGCATTTAAATGAGAATGTTATTCAAGACTGAAGAGCTACAAAAGAAAAATGAAATTAAAAGGAAGAAACAAACAACAATTCTAATAAACAAAAAGTCATTTTTAAATGCACGAATGCTAGATACATAGCAAGCCAACTTTTCAAGCAGCTTAATGGCTGTACATCTTTTCTCTCTGTTTTGCAGGTAAGAGGTTTAATGACTGAACCCTTCCTCTCCCTCCCCTCTTCCTGAGTTAATTTCTATATGTTTGTCTAGTCAGTAGACTGTAAATTCCTTGGGGCAGTGACCATGTCTTTTAACTTGCTTTGAAAACCACCATGTACACTGGTGGCCTGGCATATAAATACAGATACACATACATGGTTTGTTCAAGCAGCTCAGCTTGCTGTTAGTCTACAATTTTCCCTCAACAGGTGGTATTAACATATATGACCAAGACATTTAAGTGGGCTTGCTAATAGATGGAACCATGATGCAATAAAAAAGGTAGGCCACCACTTACATCAAAGTATTCTTGTTGAAATAGTTGACAAAATTTGACTGTGGTCAAATAATAGGCAGTCAATTCATAGTATTTGACTGGTCAACTGACCAACTTGCCATGCCTGCTCCACACAGTCCAAAAGGTACAAGATAAAAGTCCCCTGCAAAGGATCTGCTCTATTTGAATATAAAAAAAATTAAAAAATAAAGTCTCTTCCCTCTCTGTACTCCAGCCTTGGGCTGTCACTAAAGTTCCTCACTCTCCTAGACTCAGAAACCTCAGCCCTCCTTCCCAGGGCTAGGGTTCAGTTCAGTCTCTGACTATTTCCTGTACCACTTCCTCCAGCCAGCTGCAGCTCCTCAGGCTTCTGTCTTGCTACTACTATGTCTGGTAGCTCCTCCCCATAGGAGCACACCTTCCAGGTCCCTTGCTCTAGTGAGATTTCCTGGAAGCTCCTCTCCTTAGCAGCTTCCTTTCTGTAGGACACCAATTCACCCCTTTCTCCCAGTTAGCCCTGATATCCTTTATCAGGCCCATTTGCTGCCAGCCAGACCCCTAGTTTAATTTGATTACTTTCAGGGGGTCTGGTTTGACTCATTCTACCTTACAGGGGCCTGACACAGGTAGGCTGGTTCCTCACTCACTTTAAAGGACCAACCACCAACAAATAATTAAATCCAATTTAACCAACATCAATCCACCCACTTATCAAAGATCCAGGGGTACTTCAGTGGGGCTCCACATAGACCTCACTACAGGATAAATGGCAACATTTTCAAAAAGAGACAGATACTCAGGGCCAGATTTTCAAAGGTATTCAGGCACCTAATGATGCAGATAGGCAGGTAGTGGGATTTTCTAAAGAGCCTTCAGGCTAGGGTTTCACATCCATTGATTTGAAAATTCCACTAGGTGCCTATATGCTTAAATACCTTTGAAAATCTGGCCTCAAACCCTTATGCAACCAGGTCCCATATCATTAAGGCTTTATATAGTAAATCAAAACCAAGTGCTTGAATGCTCCTGGTAGCTGATAATTAGCAAGTCTAGGTTATAGAATACCAGGGTCATGGGAGGCCTGTGTGAAGTCTCTCTGAGTAAGTGATTCACAGCATTTAAAGGTAGCTTGTTACAGGCTAATCTACATACAGGATGATGCCCTTAAAATGTTTTTAAAATATTAAGTGGATTCTTTACAAATAAACAAATGCAGATACTGTGGCCATGTATCTGGATTGCTGTAATACTGCCTGTTTTCCTTACTATCTTATGTTTACAACCAATACTGATTATGTTTATCAGCTCAAAGAGTCTTTAGAAGGAAAACCCACATTGGCTTCAATGGTTCATAATTAGGCTCCTTACGAATTTTTTTTGCAAAGGAAATCCCCTGTGCAGTCATGGATTTTTAAAAAAATACATTTTTTGAAAAAAGGATTAGTCAAAGAGTATGGGAAATTGTATTTCTCTGTGGCTTTTAGTATCAACTTCCTTTGCAGCAGTACATTGTAAAATCAGTAGTTAGATTCTTTTCAAACTCAGGGCCTAACTTTGTTCTAAACCCCATGATCCTACCTGAGTGGACTCTGGCTGTTTGAGCCCCACTGGGTCCTATTGCCACAGCTCAACAAGGAAAAGAATGAAGATACAACTTGCTTTATTACAGTGTCTTTCACATACAACCTTACAATGTAAATGCAAAATAATTTATTCTGCTGCTGAGTTTTCAAATGACTACTTCTGTTGCAGCTAGTCCTGGAACACACAAGGAGAGAGGCAATTCTTGATTTTGTCTTAAGTGGGTCACAGGATCTGGTCCAAGAGTTGAATGTAGCAGAACTGCTTGGTAATAGCAACCATAACATAATTACATTTAACATCCGTGTGGGGAGAAATACACCAAAGAAGCCCACCACAGTAGCATTTAACTTCAAAAAAGGGAACTACACAAAACAAAGGAAGCTAGTTCAACAGAAATGAAAAGGAACAGTCACAATAGTGAAATGTCTGCAAGCTGCATGGAAACTTTTAAAAAATACCATAATAGAGGCTCAGATTAAACATATACCCCAAATAAAATAAAACCCAACAACAGTAAGAAGACCCAAATAATTGCCACCATGGCTAAACAGACTAAAATATGCAGGTAGAAGCAAAAAGGCATCGTTTAGACATTGGAAGTCAAATCTTACTGACGAAAATAGAAAGGAACAAACTCTGGCAAGTTAAATGTAAAGGTATAATTAGGCTGGACAAAAAAAGAATTTGAAGAGCAACTAATGAAAGGCAAAAAAAATTGCTATTAGTTTTTGTAAGTACATTAGAAGCAGGAAGCCTGCAAATCAGTGAATGAGTCCACTGGACGTCCAAGGTTCTAAAGGAGTGCTCAAGGAAAACAGGAAGTTGCGGAGAAGCTAAATGAATTCTTTGCATTGGTCATCACTGCAGAGGATGTGAGGGAGATTCCCAAACCTGAACAATTCTTTTTAGGTGACAAATCTGAGGAACTGTTGCAGATTGAGGCATCAGTAGAGGAGGTTTTGGAACAAATTGATAAATTAAACAGTAATAAGTCACCAAGACCAGATGGTATTCACCCAAGAGTACTGAAGAAACTCAAATATGAAGTTGCAGAACTACTGACTGTGTTATGTAACCTATTGCTTAAAATATCCTCTGTATCAGATGATTGAAGGATAGTTATTGTACTGCTGATTTTTTTAAAAAGGTTCCCGAGACAATCCTGGCAATTACAGACCAGCATGCCTTTTCAATACCAGGAAAATTGATTGAAACTAGAGTAAAGAACAGAATTATCAGACACCACATGAACACAAGTTGTTGGGGAAGGATGAACACAGCTTTCATAGAAGGAAATCATGCCTCACTCATCTATTAGAATTCCTTGAGGGGGTCAACAAACAGGTGAATAAGGGTGATCCAGTGGATTTGGACTTTCAGAAAGCTTTTGACAGGATCTCTCACCAAAGACTCAGAATCAAAGTAAGCAATCATGGGATATGAATCACTAACTGGTTAGAAGATAGGAAACAAAGGGCTGGAATAAACTCTGTTTTCACAATGGAGAGAAGTAAGTAGTGGGGTCCCCCAAAGATCTGTACTGGGACCAGTGCTGTTCAACATATTCATAAATGATCTGGAAAAAGGGGTAAACAGTGAGGTCGCGAAGTTTGCAAATGATACAAAATTACTCAAGATAGTTAACTCCAAAGCTAACTGCAAAGACATCTCACAAAATTGGGTGACTGGGCAACAAAATGGCGATGAAATTCAATGTTGATAAATGCAAAGTAATGCATATTGGAAAACATAATCCCAAATATACACACAAAATGATGGGATCTAAATTAGTTGTTACCACAAAAAAAATAAAAAAATCAAAAAAAAATCTTGGAATCACAGTGGATAGTTCTCTGAAAAAATCTGCTCAAAACTCAGTAGCAGAGCCTCTCTGCTTAAAAACCTTTGAAAATCTGGCTCAAATTGCAGTGGTGGTCAAAAAAAGCTAACAGAAGGTTAGCAAACATGAGGAAAGGAATAGATAATATGACAGTAAATATCATAATGCCATTATAGAAATAATGGTACACCCACACCTGGAATACTGCATGCAGCTCTGGTTGCCCAATCTCAATAAAAGATATATTAGAATTGGAAAAGATACAGAGTGACCTGACAGGTTAATGATCCCCGAGAGACAATAATGAGTCGGTTGGAAGTTAAGGGTTTATTAAAACAACAGGAATATAAAAACTAGATGGGGGGGGGGGGTACGGCTATTACTTTTAGAGCAAGTTTTAAACGAAAGCTAAAAGGGAGAGAGGAGAGAAGGGCTTAACGTCTTACCAGCATCAGAAAGAGCTGCAACATGACACCCAGAAGCTTGCTGAACAGCAGAAACACAGAAAGACAGCTTGTACGATACGCGCTCGGAGTCAGTCAGGAGCAGGAGAAATAGGGACAGGCCAGATGATGAGTCTGGCGGACGGTGAGCTCTCTCAACCGGAGCCTGGGGCGTGCCCCGGTTTTATACTAGAGCTTCAGGTAGCCAAGGTTGCTCCGGATTGAAGGGGAGATATTTGAACCAGGACAAACCTTTGGCAGGGTGATGAGGCAGTTGCTCTCGGTCACCTGGTCAGTTTCAGGAGGGGCGAGGAAATGGCCTAATAAGGTCAGGTTGAGGTTTTGCTGATGCACCAGGTGGTTAGGTGGGGGCGAGAGGTGGACATATCAGGTACTGTGTTGCAACACAGAGAAGGGTAATAAAAATGAAAGCAGGTATGGAAACAATGGGGAGAGATTAAAAAAAGACTGGGACTGTTCATCTTGAAAAAAGAGAAATAAGGGGGAGGGGGAATATGATTGAGGTATATAAAATCATGAATAGTATGGATAAAGTGAACAGAGAAGTGTTATTTAGCCCTGGGGTCACCCAATGAAATTAATAGATATCAGGTTTAAAACATAAGGAAGTACTGCTTCACACAATGCATAGTCAATCTGTGGAACTGGTTGCCAAGGGATGTTCTGAAGGCCAAAAGTATAACAGAGTTCAAAAAAGAATTAGATAAAGGTTCATGGAGGATGGGGTCGTCAATGGCTATTAGCCAGGATGGTCAGGGATGCAACCTTATACTCTGGGTGTCCCTAAGCCTCTGCCTGCCAGAAGTTGGGACTGGACAACAGGGGATAAATCACTCAGTAATTGCCCTGTTCTGTTCATTCCTTCCTGTCACTGGCCACAGTCAGAAGACAAGATGCTGGGCTAGATGGACCATTGGTCTGACCTTGTATGGCTGTTCTTATGAAATTTGAAAAGAGATGGAGGTCCATGAGGCAGAGTAAGGAAGTGTAGGTAAAAAGGATTTTCCAAACATCAGGAGTAGCAATGGATAATACTGTTATACTAACCCCCCAGAGAGTATCTGAAGGATCAGAGATGAAGGTGGTGCTGGATGAATGGAGGAAATGAAGATGAGAGTCATTAGCAGGTCCATGGAGAATTTTGAAAATGAGACGATAAAAATCTTGAAATCAGTGGGGAGCAAGGGAAGCTGTTTAATGACGGTGATGAAGTGTCTATACTTCTCCATATGTGTGAGAAGGCTTGAACTAGAGCCAGTCAAAAATGGAATTTCCATTTTGGTAAAAAACTGCAAAGTTTCAAAATTTGGTTCCAATACAAAATGCCAGCCAGAGAGTCCCTTATCCCAGAATAACCAGTAGCCAGCACACTCACCTGAGGTCGACCTCTTTCAATCTCTCCTGTTGGAGATATTCCACTTTATATACTAATTCAGTATTCATTGGGCCAGAAAGGTGGAGAGAGAGAGACTGACAGACAGACACTGTAGCCTGCTAGTTAGGACACATGGGGCCAGAGAGAGCCAATTGCCTGATGGTTAAGACACTGGCTTCAGATGTAGGAGACTTAAGATTCAAAACCCTGCTCCAAATCAGGCAGAGCAGGACAGTGAACCTGGATATCCCACATCTCTTGTGCGTGTCCTAATCACTGAACTATTGATTATTCTGGAGTGGAGGGTCTCTTTCTTCCCCCTATCCTGTAACTGAGATTCCCAACAAAAGTTTAGGTTTTGATTAATTGGTATTTTCCAAACAGAAAGCCATTGGTCAAAAAATTCCAGACCAGCTCCAGCAGGCACTGATTTTCTGCACATGCTGGAGAGGGTGAATTTGGGAGGTCATAGGGAAGGGAGTTGCAATTATCAGTCAAGGTGAGAGAAAAAAATTATTCATGAGGATCTCAGAAGAGTTGGAGGTAAAGTGCTGGTTTATAGCAGCAGTACTGCAGAGGTGGTGATATGTAGATTTGTGGATGAGAGAAATGTGGGGAAAGACTAAAAATATGCAGGTTGCGAGTTCCTCAGTGCTAACATTAGACATTAAAAATGTTTGGCTTTTGAATGTAAGAGAAGCTGTGTCTCTTATGGGGCTTATAATGATGAACATTATTAGGAATGCATAAGCTATTAGTGATTGTACAGAAATTTATATTTAAAGGGCTACATAAATTCTCAATAATATTTTTAATTCTAATTGTTATTTGAACCATTATAAAGCTTCTAAATTATTTATTCCTTGAGGCAACAATCGATATCCCAGACTTAATCTACTGAGCACATTGTTTACTTACCTGAGAAACACAAAAGTCTCTTTCTGGTTGCGGAAAGCAAATTATATTGGGATTATATTTAGCAATTATTGCGCTTAAGAAGCTAGAATCCCCTTTAGTTCAAACTGTGCGGCATCACTGACTCATCATAAGTGGGTTAGAGAAGGGGATTTCCTATTTAAGTACAACACAGATGAACAATAAAAGAAAAACATTTACAGCTAATAAAAAATGGCTAGAAAAGATCCTTAGCATTCTTTGTGGAGGCAAAACCTTTACAGAACATAGGTGACAATTGTTATTTCAAATAGAGTTGTCTGCTCTTCTAAAACCAAAACTAAAACATCCCCTGAACGCTGGCTATCATTCTGATGCCTAACTAACCTGAGTCATGGCTGCCTTTGCCAGAAGACAGCTAGGGTAGCAGTTCCCTGAAGTCTATGTAACACTAGGTTCTGACATCCAAGGTGAACCAGGCCGGTATTTCACAAAAAATGTTCTGACATGATGATGGCTTTCAGCAGTTGCATAAGGTGGTAGAGAGAGCCATACTAACAAGGAACCTTGCCATTACCCAATATTTGGGCTCGAATCCATGAGTCAGTGGCACCATCCACAAATTTCAGTAAGTATGAAGGTCATTTTTTTAGTTACTGTTTCTAGTAAAGATGCACTCCCACGTATAGTGAAGGTGGGAGGGAGGTTACGATCTACGTGGGAAACTTCAGCTGTAGGCTGTGTCAATGTGGGACTCCTCATGGTTTAAAAATGAGCTTCTACAAGTATATTAGTAATTAAGTAACTACTTTTCACCTCCAGCACGCAGCTGGGTGATGTTTCCAAAGAGTATTGGTCAGGAAATAAACTGTAAAAAGTTATTTTGTATTATTGATAGGGAGCACTCTAGTGGTCAGAGTACAGAATTGGGAGCTCAGGTCTTTGTTCTGCCACTGAATCACACCTTTCTGTACCTCAGTACAAGGTGGATGAGACTGCACAAGGATATTATATTAACTTACATTTGTAAAGCCCTCTGAGCACCCAAATGAAACATACTATAGAAGGTTGAGTACTAACATTATTTTAAGTTTGAGATTTGTACTGTATTTAGATACATTCAGACTAAAAGAAAATTACAGTGATTTTTAGGACTTACTAGTCGTACTTGGGGAGAGGGGAAATCAATAGATTAATCAAAATGGAGTTGCCTCCTGCTCTCTCTTCCCTCTTCCACCTCTTTTCTTCCTTCCCCCCACCCCTACTTCCCCCATAAATAGCTCATTGTGGAGAGATGGGAGGATGAGATAAGAGCTATCAGTAAGTAGGCCTGCTCCTCTTATTCTATTGTGTTGTCAGCACTGTAAGAGTTAAGGAGTGTAGAATTAAGTAACAAGTTGGATACCTCACAGTTGAGTGGTAGGGCTGGGGTATCCAGAGGTGAGCAGCTAACTTTAGAGGAGTGGTAACACATGAGGACATTCCAAACGTAAATTAATTTTCCCATGAGAACTGCTGTAACTAGAACAGGGAAAACTTATTCACTGACATGTTTATAAGATCGTAATTGCTATTCAGTCAGAATAGGTTCCAACTTGTGTTGTGGGTGTTTTCTGTCAACATTTGTGGTGCCAGTTTTTGTTCATTCAAATGTCTGGATAGGAGCTTTTCATAGGCATAGCCCCCTCAATCTGCAAGTGTAGTAAAGCCCCCTATTCCCTCCTCCTCAGGCTGGGTGATCTACTTTAACGTCAATTAACCCTGGGATCTTCATGCTGTGTGCCCCCATTTAGTGGCGGGGTGCATACTTTAACAGACAACCCCTATGATCTCTAGGATTTTACAAGTTATAATTACAGGGAGTTAAGGACCAATAGATAATAAAAGGATTTTTTTTTTTTAATTTCAGGGAAATAGATGAGTAAATTAAAAGGAAAGGAAAGAGAATGGGGACAAAGGGAACCAACAAGGAAATCAAGGGTATATAAAAAAAGGAACCAACCCATCTCATAGAACTGTTTGTTCATAGGGGAGAAAGCCAGTGATTTTCAAAGTAAATTAATAAATACATAAGAATAAAATAAGTGATCAGTGAGTACGAGCAGTAGCATCTACTAGAAACCCAATAAATCTGACTTCTCTCTCGCCCCACCTTTTCAGTCACTAAAAAGCCCAGTTATTTTTAAATCAGTAGTTCACACATAAAGTATGTCTACACTGCCTGTGGGAGCAGGCTTCCCAGAGCAAGCAGCCAGACACACGAGCTCTGCCCAAGCTCATGTGCTAAAAATAGCGTAGCCAGGGGTGCCTCAAGCTCGCCTCCCAAGTATGTACCCAGCAGGTCTGGGTGGGTTTTACTCAAACAGCTAGCCTGAGCTGCTGCTTGTGATACCCCTGGCCACATGGCTATTTTTAGTGCATTAGCTCAAGCAGAGCTAACCCATGTGACTCTACTCACACTGGGAAGCACCCTCCCAACTGCCGTGTAGAAATAACATGTGGACTGCTAAATAATGCATTCATTTGTATTACATGGTAGATCATGTTCTTCAAATGAAAATAAAACACTAAATATGAACAGACAGACAATGAACAAAAGTTACTGACACTATAATTTTGTGCGGGATGCAAGGAAGAACCAATAAGTTCATAATTCTAAAGTTACTTGCCTTCTCTGGTGTTGCCACCAGGTTCTTCTGTGTTTGTCCACATGCCAGACAGACAAGGTCTCCCCCATTGGAGTCCTAGGAGTGCCCCTATGTTTCATGCACCACACGCTGGGTAATAACATGAGAACTCCCTTCCTGTAAAACTAAACTGGCTTTTTATTAAGGGGACTATTTACAGAGATGCTACCATTGCAACTAGCATTCCAGCATTGTGCATTTAGGCTGATTTCCTCCAGTCTCTTCCCCCATGCAACCTGAGCTTCTTCCTCCATGTTTCATGGAGGTGGTTACATCATTTGTTTTAACAGTTTTTGTTCTTGTTCTGTCTTTTGTACAAGCACATGCTGACTTGCTGGGGCCAGAGGTGCCCAGTAAACAGTCTCCCTCTGCAATACATGGGGCCAAGTAGGCCTATCCCAACTGTGAGCTCAATTGTTGCAAAGTAGGTGAACATTTATTAAATATTCCTGTCAACTAGAACAATAAATGTTGATGGGAACCATACAAAAAGGAGACAAATATTGACTTAATCCAAACAAAAAAGTCTGCTGATATGACCTAAGCTGTACTGAGATCATGGCTGGTAAACAAGAGGTGAATGGGAGCATTACCTTCATTTTCACATCTTTATCTTCCATGGAAAGATCTGTATAGAGACTTAATTCTTCCTTCCACTGATTCCCTGCTGGTGCAAGGTTTTTTGCCTGGAAATCCACCATTCCTGGTGGTCTGAGTTCCTCCATGCAGTGTGTTTGCTTGGCGTCTGGGAGCTGCTTTGCCTGTTAATCATACTCTCATCCCTTGCTGTGGGTCTCACTAGAATGACCGCTGCCACTATGGTTCATATACCAAGTGCTGGGCAATAACATGAGGACTCCATGTTCCTTAAACTAAACACTCTTTAAAAAACTATTCACTGAGATGCTGCAACTGCAGCTGGCATTCCAGCCATGTGCACACAGGCTAGCTTCCCAGTACCTCCTCCAAACTCCAGGTTGCTACATCCTGAATCTACTGTTACAGCTACACTGGTTATGGCACTTTGATCTCCCTGCCGGTTACCTAGCTGCACTGATAGTGCTTCTGAAAGGCATACGGTATGTCTCATTGTACCTGACTTACCCAAATGATTATGAGTTATTTGATATCATTTAGGCATAGCCATAAATAGGGAGCAATGTGAAGCCACATAGCTTTGGCAGGGGTTGTGCTTCTGGAAGCATAGCTCCTGTTGGACCATCTCTGAGCACAGGGGATGGTTCATAGTTCACTGAACCTCAAGGTGAGACAGACTATATGTAGCTATCCAGCCAGCTCCATGGGCCAGGTGGGCGATGGGATGACAGACAGGGCTATTTCCCTACCTCACACCTCTGAGGACTGGTGTATTAACGTCTTAGGATCAGAATGAAGAAGATCCATGGTACCAGGAAATGATGGGCATGAGCCTGGCAACCATGATGGTGAGACTCGCTTCTGTAGCCACCAACTGTGTACAGCACTTACAAATCTGTAAGTACCACTGTGCTTTAAATAATGTACAATATGGTTTACATTCAGTACCTCAAGAATGGCATACGCCAATGCTTTTTTGTACAGTAAGCAAGTAGTATGTTCACCACATGGCATGTAGTTCCATAACCATATGGGACTGACACTTAAAATATTTTGAGAGAAAGTTTATTTGTTGTGAGAGAAATGGAAGTCCTTCATTTATCCATAGCACAGGCAACAACAGTGCAAACTTTCATAATAGATAGTCAACCATTACTTGACCAGACCTCCTCTAATTTTCCTCATTTTCTATTCCCATTCAGCCTGAGGCTGTTTAGGTACAGTGCCAACATGAGTTGAAGTGAGCAGAAGTTTTGACACCTCTTCTATACATATGTGAATAATTACTCCATAACGTAAGTGGATTCATGTGTTAAAATTATTCCACTACTTTGGAGATTTAATTTCACTACACTGAGAAATCTGGAGGCCAGCAAATATAAGAAGTGACACACTGTATATAACAACCGACAAGCTGTTGCGAGTTCTTTAGCTCTTACTAGTAGAGCGTAGTGTTGTGTACCAGATAAATGGGACTCAACACACTAAAGATTCCATATGAAAATAGAACTAACAATTCCTAAAATGTCCTACCCCAGAATGGACTGGGTTTTTTAAATCTGTGATGAATTCTTCTGGAGATCTCTACTTTATTTGTTCCAGAGTCCTTGCTCAGAACTAGTGCTGGTCAATTTTTCATTCTGAAACATTGACTGAAAAGACACTTTTCATTCATTGAAGTTTTATCCCCTGCCTGCCCCTCCGCTCCTCCAATGAAAGATTGGGGAAAAAATAACTTTTTTTTGGTTTTCTTAATTCCCTTCCCTCCTTTCTCTTCCCCCCTCCGCCCCTTTCAGTGTCAAAGGAGGAGCTATTTAAAAGCACAAATGACAGTTAGATGCCTAATTTCTGTTATTTCCAATGAGTCAGATAACTAATAGCCATTTGTGCCTCTGAAAGACTCCCCAAAAATGGAAGAAAAAAGGGTGGGAAGAAAACGTCAGTGTAAAATTTTTGCAAAAGTATTCTATATAAAACAAAATAAACTGATCATTAAAGCTTTGCAATGAAAGTTTTCAATTTTCCCCCCCTTCATTTTTCAACCAACTTCTCACCGAACCTTTCCCAGACATGACAATGAGTTGTGTGCCAGGGGATCATCTAGCTGACCCCAACTCCATTTCACTCACTGATGCAATTTGCATTCTTGGGCTTTTTATTTTCTTTGAGAAGGAAATAACCTTACAGCTGACTATTAAGTTTATTATTTACATACTAAGCTCTTACTGGATATCACTGTCAAGTATGCTATCTGTTATCAGACATAAGCAATGCTGAAGTCACTTTTATAGACTAAATCTAGTAAGTCTACAACTATTATTTCTAACATCTATCTTAAATTCTTATTATGATGTCTAGAGAAAGAAGGTGGGTGAGTTAATATCTTCTATTGGACCAACTTCTGTTGGTGAGAGACACAAGCTTTTAGAACCAGTATTATTTTGGTCCTACACACCTGTCATTTACTTCTGCAAAATTAGTGATCTCTCAAATGACTCAGAGCAGTGAAGTTAACTATAACATTAACAATGTTAGAAAGAGACTTGCTGCTCTTTAAATCTTGTCTTTTGCTATTTTTGTTGTGTGGTCATTTGAAGTAGTTGCCATACATTTTATAAAGGTATTTTTCATGTGTTTAGGGGATAAGAGTTGATAACTAGAAGGATTAGGTCTTTAAGTCTCAAAACGTTGAGATGCATGTTTTCCAGACAGTGATTTCCATAATTACATTAGGAGTTTCTTCAAAAGCACATCAGGAAAACAAGTTACTGAGAAACAAGTTTACTTTGAAGACAGTTAGCCTTTATTAAATAAGACAATATGTAAAAAAAAAAAAAGAAATCATAATGGGTCAAATTCATTCATTCCAGGAATGAATTAGATCAATATGTTAGTTCTGGTTAGAACTGTGGACCAGATGCTCGGTTATGTAAGCAAGCCCAATTCTATTGCACTCAGTGGAACCAGGTCTAGTTGCACCAGTGGAGAATCTGGCCCATTAATTTTAGCTGTGGATAACATGGTATGAAGCTAATTTTAATTTCCATGATCAAAGCACAAAGCAGTTTTGTTAATTAATATGTGAGTGAAGAAAATGGTACTGAAATTTGGAAGTCATTCCCAATGAAACCAACCTCCCCTTTATTCATTTAGTATATTGTCTGACTCAGTGTTGTTTTTATATTGAAAGTGAGTCACACTACAATATTTTCCTGCTTTGTGAGTATATAGCACATATGCTTCACCATGTATGCTATTAACAGGCTTGAACTTTAGCCAAGTTTAGCTCTAAATCAGAATTAATTTCTAGCTATGGATGCAAGCTGTATTTTATTGTATCAAAATTATTTCATGAGTAAATTTTTTTGTAGCAATGACTACAAACAGAGAGTACAATTTAGAAAAAACGGAGAATAGTTTTGATACAGATTAAGGTATCTAAAAGATGTAAGGCAGACCTTTAAAAATAACTGGTAAAAACGTGGAAAGCAATTATGCAAATATTTGAGGTTGTTTTCGTCCACCACGGTAAAAACAAGTTCTCATTGATCATGTTTTTTGTTTTACCCTCCCCCACCGCCTCTCTCTTCACCCCTTGTCCTTTCCCTTTTTTAAATGCACCGGACTCTTTTCCAAAAAAAAAAAAAAAAAAAAAAAAAAAAAAAAAAGATTTTAAAAAAGTGGGTGAAAAAAGTTGGGAAAGAAAAGTAAGAAGCACAAACAAAAAAATGAAGTAAAAATAACCCTATTTTTTCTAAAATATAGTTTAAAAAATCATAAATATTACCTCACCCACCCAGTCTCTGATTTTATACCTTTTATTGGACCAACTTCTGTTGGGGAGAGAGACAAGGTTTCAAGCTACATAGAGCTCTTTTTGATATCTCCTGGGACCAATACATCTACAACACCAGCACTGCAAACAGAATATAAAATGGAATTCTTCTTCTTCAAGATTTTTTATTTAAGATCAAGGCCATTTTTAGTGTGGAAAAAACTGTTTGAAAATAGACCAGCTCTGTACCCTTAAGACTGAGCAGGATAGAATCCAATTATTCATTGCCCCTTCAATATTCCCAGTGATAAGCTGTCAAGGGAGGTTTTATGTTGGGTGCTGGACTATATATATGTCAGTCAAGAATGCTGAGGGTTACTGACAAGATATATCAGTGACAAACTGACATTCAAATGGATTGGGATGGCATACTGCCCAGTATTATTGGATCATAATGTACAAGGCAATAGACTTTTTACTACAATAGGAATTAAGAGTAGGTGTTTAGCTCACTTGATGTGACTTTGCATTTGTTAATTATTGACTCTGAATCCTGAACCTGGAGATTCTCTCTCCTAAAGTGATCGTTCTACAAATTATGCTGAAAGAATCTAAAAGTGTAAATAAAATCTGAGAGCCTTTTTCCACTTAAATCACTTTGAAGAAGTGCTATGTCATCTTTCAACCCTGTTTTGTATTCAATGGGTGTTAAAAAGCACCTCAAACCCAACATATTTTATTCCTCACTTTCTAGTAACTCAGAATGTTTGTTCTTAAAATGACATAGTCTGAAAATCTTAACCCTAGAAGAACATTTGACAAAATACTATATGGTATATTTTAGCAGTTCCTTTGTGAAACAAACCTTGGTGATTTTGAAGACAAAGGTGGCTAAAATATGCTGCTGCTCAAATAAACCATTGAATATGTTTCTTCTACAATTCATTTTTATTTGTGATAGAACTGTTCCTCTAAAAAGACTCAGATATGCCACATGATGTCACCAGAGACACATCAAGAATTTTAGTTAGATAACAGCCTCTACTGGCTTTGTTTCACCTTCAGAAAAAATGCTTCAAGGACAACTTTTTAATAAGAAAAGCAGCCAAAGGTCCAGGTGCAATTGTTCTTGCAAATCTAGTTAGTTAAGAAGCTAGAAATCATTTGTAGATTAAATCATTCAAGGCATACACAGCATCTTGGTAAATGCAAACGAAGTACATCAAAGCACACTACACAACTTTTAGCATATAGTAACGGAGTACACATGGCCCGTTGGTACATGCAAGCTACTGTAGTATAGATTTACACCTTGGCTTGCCATATAGACAAGTCCTAAGAATGGGATAAAAAAAAGCCAGTATGCTGAGCAGGAACTTACCTAAGGTAGGCAATAAGAAATGTTAAGGTCAGGAGCAGGACCTTACCACCCCTGCAAGGGAATTAGGTGCCTACCTCTGGCTGGATTTCACAGCCAGGAACCTTGTCCTGGAGTTATATGCCTAAACCTGGTCAGATGTTTCTTGCAAGGTGATGTAGGGCTGGAGCTGACAAGCTTATATCCAATAGCCCAGTGGTTAGAGCACTCACCTAGGATATGGGAGGCCTGGGTTCAAATTCTCACTCTTAGAACTTCTATATAAATTGGACTGGAACCTGCATCCCACAAGGGAGCATGCATCCCACTGTGCTTTAGAGTCACTCACTCTCTGGGCCAATGCCTGTTTAAGTAGCTATACAATGTGGAAAAGCTTTGACAGGAGAAACTCAGACTTTGAGGTCAGAAGGGACCATTATCATCATCCAGTCTGACCTTTTGCACAACTTCACCCACCCACTCCTGTAATAGACCCCTAACCTATGACTGAGTTACTGAAGTCCTCAAATAATGAGTTAAAGACTTCAAGGTACAGAGAATCCACCAGCAAGTGACCAGTGCCTCATGCTGCAGATGAAGGCAAAAAAAACCCAAACAAACCAGGGTGTCTGCCCCCAATCTGCCCTGCGGGAAAATTCCTTCCTTACCTCAAATATGGAGATCAGCTAAACCTTGAACATGTGGGCAAGACTCACCAGCCAGCCACCCAGAAAGAATTCTCTGTAGTAACTCAGAACACATCCCATCACAGTTCATTGGGCATATTTACTGCTAGTAGTAAAAGATCAGTAAATTGCCAAATTGGTTTAGCCCATCATACTATTCCCTCCATAAACTTATCAAGCTCAGTTTTGAAGTCAGCTAGGTTTTTGCCCCCACTGCATCTCTTCGAAGGCTGTTCCAGAACTTCACTCCTCTGATGGTTAGACACCTTCATCTAAATTCAAGTCTAAAACTTCCTGGTGGCCAGTTTATATCCATCATTCTTGTGTCCACATTGGTGCTGAACTTAAATAGTTCCTGTCCCTCCCTGGTATTTATCCCTTTGATGTATTTAGAGAGAGCAATCATATCTCCCTCCCCTCAGCCTTCTTTTGGTTAGGCTAAACAAGCCAAGCTCTTTGAGTCTCCTCTCATAAGGTAGGTTTTCCATTTATCAGTTCATCCTAATAGCCCTTCTCTGCAGCTGTTCCAGTTTGAATTTATCTTTCTTAAACATGGGAGACCAGAACTGCACCCAGTATTCCAGATGAGATCTCACTAGTGCCTTGTATAAATGGTACGAACACCTCCCTATCTCTACTAGAAATACCTCGCCTGATACATCTTAGGATTGCATTAACTTTTTTCACGGCCACATCACATTGGTAGCTTATAGTTGTCCTGTGATCAACCAATACTCCCAGGTCCTTCTCCTCCTCTGTCACTTCCAACTGAGAAATTTAGAGACTCACCCCAGAATATCCCATAGTCTAGTGTTAGGGATGCACTCAAAAGGTGGGAGATCTGGATTCAAACCACTGCTTCACATCATGCAGTGATTTGAACTTGGTCTTCCACATCCTGGGTGAGATCACTACCCTCTGGCTGTGTTGTGAAGGGTCTTATTAGATAGGTGCGCTCAGCACACCCATCAGATCAGGCAATATATGCAGGTCAACGCCTAGTTTGAGGAAGCTGCTGGCACTTAGGTAAATATGACACTTTCCCACAGAGAAATGGATCTAGGCTTGCCTTTTTAAAAAAAAAAATAAAGAAAAAGCCTAGAGCGTAGGAGTCTGGAAGTTTTTGATATTAGTGAATTGTTCCTCCCCTTCACAAAAAGTTACCATTTCATTGACTATATTTAGTACCTGTTTGAAACATCAGCCTGCCCAAGGATTTAAATAGCTCTCACCTCTTGACAGCTTAATTATCTGAGACTTCAGATTTTAGGAAGATCAATTTAGCACATTTTTGCTAGCTGTAAATTGAGAGAGGTTTTTTTTGGCCAAAGGTGGTAAGGAGTTAAGCCAATGCTCATTCACAAAGGCCTAGGCCCCAGAGAGAATGAGGATTGATGGTAAGGAAGATCATGTTCTTCTCAGGTGTATAACTCCCTGTGGCAGCACAATCTCCCTGCTTGCTGTGGAGCGGCAGTGATGTCGCTGCTCTCGTAGGCCAAACAATAGTCCTGCAACAGGCCTTCTTTCAGGAGACTGTCAAGTGGCAGTCTTCTCCAAAGAACAAAAAGCAAAAGGGTCTTCTACCCCTTCTGAGCTGCCTTCCACCCACTCACTCACTCACGCTCCAGATTCTCCCCCTGGAGGCCGAACTCCTACGCAAGCCATCAGGGCTTCTTCCTTGGAATCCTACCCCCACTCCGTATTCTTACTGTATCCTTATTTACCTTTAAGCTACCTGTCTGAGAGTTGGCCTTTCCTTGGGCCTGGGCCAGGCCCAGGAGTCACCACGGCCTCCTCTGCTGCCCTCCCACTTCATGTCTAGTCACAGGAGACAACCTCCCAAGTGAGATCTCCCAAACCTTTGTGGAAATCATCCAACTCTGCCACAGCTGGGTCAGATAACTGAACTGACTGGAGATCAGGTGGCTCACTCAGGATCAGGTGGGGTAGCTGATCCCTAAAAGGCGAAGCTGACTCCAGCCAGAACCTTTTTTGATCCCAGTTGAAGTTTAGCACCCATTGCAAATGATGCATTCTGAAACAGACTAATGGACCAATGAAGAGAGTCATGTAAAAGCGCCTGAACATCTTATTGACATTAATTCTTTCTCCCTAGTTTTCCCTAATTCCCAGCCCAATTGAGAATTCACTTGCACCAAGCATTCAGAGAATTCTGCTGTTGAATAAGTGTTTCATTTTGAAGCACCTTTACAATATAAATTAGTGACATGTATGTTTGTAAACCAGGGAGTGGAAGATCTTTCCAGTGGTGTAGAAGCATGACTTTCCTAGACAGCAAAAGTTCAGCTATATAATGGGGCCATCTATGATGCGAGACATGCAACACAAAACTCAAGCAAGACCAAAGATTTACTCACATTTTGCCACAGACTCCTCCTTCAAAGAGAAAGTCTGCAGCAAGGCACAGATTTAATGAGACCATTTTAGTTACTAAAAGGCATTATATTTTCTTAATGTTTGTTCTGAAACTGCAAGTTCTTTGTAAACCTGAAACTATGACCAAATCAGCTAATGGCCAAAGGCCTGGCTTTCAGCAGCACCAAGGAAGGAAGGAAGGAAAACTTATATTCTTCTCTTCTCAAACCTATACAAAAGATCATAGTACCATGTACATTTATACAGACTCAAGACACTCTCTTGATCTTCTGTATGTGCCATCCTTACCAAAACGACAACATTTTGACCCAGATCCTCAAAGATATTTAAGTGCCTAGCTCATAGATTTCAGGTGCTTAAATACCTTTGAGGATCTCAGCCTCTGTGTTTCCCTTCTAACTGCTATTTGAAGTGAACTAATCACTTCCACTGAGGTACCAGGCAAACCCTCTCTCTGTTACCTCCTAAAAACTAAAGGCCAAATTCCAAAATAATGTATTAGATGGAGCAGGCTACATGTCAGTAAGGTGTAAGAGAATCTTACTGGGAAAAATTGAGTTTGAGCTGATTTAACCTACACCTTCTTCTAGCCACTCAGTGTGAAAGTTTAATGGTGTATATGGGGAAGGCTATACGAGTTTACACCAGCAACATCAAATACTTACCCATATCCAGTCATCTTGATATATTTGTATGGCCCACATGACATTCAAGCTTTCATTTAAAAAAAGAAAAAGTTGTCAGTCTCTCCCTGATGGTTGCACAGTTAACCTTTCAAATAAGAACTGAAAGTGACTGAGCCATGAGGTCTTCAGACATCCTGAAACAAGAAATCAGAGCGGTGAAGTCCCCCTCCCTCTCATTCCCAGTTACTCTAGTTGGAGTGTTAACTCTACAGTCAATGATGACACTTCACCTTCAGCATTTAACTGCTGATCATTTTAGCCCATATGAAAGGGAAGCCACCAGAGTGCAGGAGTTGCTGCAGAGGAGGAAATTACAGGTGCAAAGGGAATACAAAGTCAGTGACATGAGAGAGAGGAGGATGTGGAAGGAAGAGAGAAAAAGGAAAGAAACACATGGTCATATATATGAGTATTTCCCCACTCAGTAAGTTGAATGTGACAATAAGGTAGAGAATACTGAATAAGTAATAACTAAACTTTTAGTTAGCATATAAAGGCCATATTTTTGTAAATCTCCCAGTGACATCAGTGAGAGATTACTGAGGACGAAGGGTAGAATGTAGTCCTAAATTTATATCACAGTTTAGGGACTATAATTAAAAATGGAATTCAGCCTTCTTCACTGAATGAGTTGAGCACCCCTGTCTTCACCATCCTGTTAGCAGCTTTTCCTACCACACTCCTCTTTTTGATTCCTCATTTCTAGATTTGAAATTTTATATTAAAGGTTCAGTTTTAAAAAAACAAAACTTCTGCAGCTCACAAACTTATTAAATCTGATTTATGGAGGGGAGCTTTCACAGCATCACGGCTGGGTCATTTTTTTATTGCCCAATTCAGTAAGATCTGTCCAGAATTTTCATCCTACCCATGTATTTCGGTGCAGAGCCACTACAGCCTTCCAAGTTGAAGATGAGCTCTTCCAGATTCAGACTCTGGCTTCTATTCCTCAGGAAGCTTGGCCTGCTACAGAAAACCCTCCTTCTTCCACCTTTCTTTAAAATCAAATCTGCTCCACAGCAGAAAGTTGCAGAGTTACAATCTTATGTCTGAGCTTCTTGTTTTAAAGTGCTGCTACACTCCTTAAACTCATTCCCTTTGCACACCCTCCCTATGGTAATTTGTGCTGGAAGTGAGCAATAATCCAGCTGCTGCATATCTTGTACTTTCAAGGATCTCTTCTGTTCCCATTAAAATCAATGGGAATTTTGGTACTGACTTCAGAGGATCAGGCTTGAGGACTGAGATTATCACCACAATGAAGGTGAGAACAGGCAGGGAACCTTTCCCAATTGCCTTTTTGTAATCATTTTGAAAGTCTGCAGGCCCCTTCCTTGCTCTTCCTGACTTCTGGAGCAATGATTTCTTATATATTTCAGCACTGCAATGGGAGAATTGTCTTCCTCCCCTCCCCCAGGTAAAACAAAGAATGCCACCAGACCTTCTGGAATAAGGAGCTTCACCTCTTTCAAGACCAAGACTGAAATCTCTACCTATTCTCATTGCTGAGAGAAACTCACCAGGAAGATTTCTCAAGGGAATATAAACTAGAAAGTATTTGGGAAGCAACACTGTGTGTTTTAATTGATGAATTTTTAAAATGAAGTTTTTCATTTTCCAAAAGGCAGAGAGTTGCAGACTTTGGCAATGGATTACTAAACACAAATATGGAGACAAATGTTTGTATGATATAAAAGACAGTTAATCAAATGCCACCGGGGGGAAGACTTTTTCACAAGTAGATGCATTTCAATTTATTCATTCATCCAGGCATTACCTATTCAGTAGGTATTCGATATATCATTGTCCAGACCTTGCCATTCCTTCCTCCATACTATTTCTGAATCAGACCTTTTCTTTCTGGCCATACAAAGAGAGCCTGAATGACAGCTCTAGCTATCTCCTTTCTTGATTACAATAACCTCATCCTCTCAGGCCTGGCTGATTACTCTCACCGATCTCTACAAAATGTAGCTGCTCAAATAACCTAGCTGACAGGTCACTGGGATTGACATGCAAGTTAGCCTTAACCAAAAGTGGGTTTTTCATACTAATTTCCTCCAGTCCACCTGATTTAGAGCAGGGACTTTAACTTGGGGCTCATATTCCAGGTGAATGCCCTAACTACAGGGCTATGGGCTATAATGGGGTGGGTCTCTCTCTCTTTCATGAAAATACCATGACCCGTCTTAAATGCCTGACACCAGGAGAGGATTCATGGATGTGAATCCTAAGCAGTGTTAGTTCCCTCCCTCCCTTTGAGGGGCAATGATTATGTCACAGCCCTCCCCCTGGCATTTACTCTTAGCTAGCTTAGGGTATGTGTCTACAAGACACCAGGCATATACTTGGGACGGCTAGCCCCTTCTGTCACTATGTTCTATTTTTAGCCCACTAGCTCAATCAGAACTAGCATGAGCACATCTCTTTGAGTTGGGAATCACACCCCCAACTTGAAGTAAGGACATACCCTTAGGCAATTCCCTACTCAGCTTGCTGGCATCTGTGATAGCCCTTTCCTGGGTGCCTAACTCTCGCCATGCATTGTATAGGGAACCTGAATGCCTAACTCAGGGTGGAGGATTTCAATAGGCAGCACGGCACCTAAACTTTAAGTGTCGAAACCTTTGTGGATTGAATTCTAGCACACTAGAGAGTCAAGGACCTACAGACCAGCATGGTGGGACCCAGGGAAGGCAGTTTACTTAAGACTTCCCTCCTCTCTAAGTCATTTAAAACAACCCTACAAATATTCATCATATCATTACCAACCTTTTTTTATTGCCATCTACCACTTTTGAGTTCCACAGACTATAAAATGCAATGTGCTAAGTAGCATTTCTTTTTATTTAAGTTTACCTGCCAATAGCTTTGGTGAAGAAGATGAGGTGTATTATTTATGCTATATATCCTTCATAATCTTACATCTCAGTTACATCGCTTTCCTTTTCAAAGCTAAATAATTGTGGATTTTGCTGTCCCACTCACTAAACATTCATCTCCTCCTCAAACCATTCTTACATGAATCCCTGTCATCAACTATTGCTTCACATGGCCTACTTTACCTGAATTATTGCATTGGATCTTGTCTTAGGCCTTGACCTTGCATCCACCACTATGGAACTTTTCATCCTTGTGGTGCCTCTCTGATGTCAGTGGGGCTTCACACAGAAGCAGGTGTCTTATACACAAGTCTATTGATAGGAGCTCACCCATAGCCTGAAAATGCTTCAGAGCAGGGAACGTATTTTTCTGTGTGTTGGTAAAGCACTGGGAAAGTGATTTTTAAGTATAATAATTAAGAGCAGCCACACTTAACTATCATGCTATCTTCTTCCTTTAAAAGGTAACAGCTGAAATGGAAGGCAACCATGATAGAATAAAACACTCCAAATAAGAGTGTAGTTTTTCCACATACCCAGTCACTGAAATGTGTTCTGGATAATGGTATTTTTCTATCCCCTTTAAACACCTCAGAATTCTATTAACTTTTTTTACCTGCTCTTGCACACTGGCAGCCATCATTATACTCTTGTCTTTCCCATGCTACCCAGTAACACTCCTCTTTCCTCAGATCAGACAATTCTATGTGAGAAGTTTAGACCTTTACCTTATGTTAGAAGTTTGTCAGGCAGCAACATATTGCCAGCTCTGTCTTCAAAGTCACCAAGCTGATATTCAATCTTAGGTATCCATTGGGAGTGCTTTAAGACCAAACTTCCAAGAAGAGTTAACAATACTCTCCTACAGTGAACTGATCCATTATATCCCTCCTTCCCAGTAAGAAGTAGTTTTATAGTAAGTGTCGTAGTACTTTGCTTCAGTATTGCACAGATATTTGTTTTGTTAATCTTGGATATGATTTCAGGGATTCCTTCTCTATCACGTTTCAGTGCCTATTCAGGCTCAAGACTTCAAAGCTTAAAAAGTTTGCATCCTTACAGGTTATGTTTGATTGCTGACAAACACAGCCAGTGTAGGGGAAATTAGGTAGTATGTCCATTTCTCCCTACAACTTTCACTGTCCTGTACATGTTATCTTCAGTGCAACTACAGAAGATGTGTTCTTCCCCCAGGCCTACTTCCACTTCCAACTTCTCTATCCCAGCTGTACCTATGGTCTCTGGTTCTTTCCATACAGCATGTGTCTAGATTTGGTTATCTTCTTTTTTGATAGCTTTAGTACTTAATAAAACATGCAGTCTGCAAGCAAGCACAAGAGCCATTTCAGTTGATTTGACTTTGTTCCAGAATAGTCTCCCATCTTTGACAGGGTTTCCTATTTTTAGGAGTTAGAAGAAGGAAGCTATTTCTCCCCCAAGGAAGCTCAGCTCATTTCAGCACACCACTTACTTCTGTCTTCATTCTTCTGTCTAAAGAGCCTCAGCTGCAGCTAATTGGGAACCCAGGCACTATCTAATCTTACCTGACCAGCTATTGGCTATGTCCATCTCATCACACATTTCACTCATCCAAATTAAGTTGCCCAATCCCCAAACACCGAAAAACTTAAAATGAAGTTGTCAATTTGCTATGGTTTTTACAAAGTGAAACAAATAATCCACTCCTGTAAACACGTAGCTAGAGTCACAAAGGATCTTTGGAGGTGTGATGCTCAGTGTCAGTGCCTAACTTTCAGGCACCTAGAAAAATCACAGGAAAAACACTGATTCACAAACCCTGAATCCAGTGCTTACGCTCCCTATACAACGAATGAGGAGAGGTAGGTGCCTTAGACTGCAATCCACAGAAGCCAGCATGCTACCTACGATGGTCAATGGGAGATGCTGATGAGAGGAAGGGTGCTAAGCCCTGCCACACAGACCAAGATACGTGCCTATCTCTGCTCGTGATCCACAACCAGGAACCCCTGCTCCTGGAGTCAGGTTGCTTAGACAGCTAAGGCATTCCATGCGAAAATGAGTTAGGAAGATGTCTGCCTCCACACAACACCAGAGGAGGAGCTGCTGCTGCTACTACCCCCTGCTTTATAACTTGTAGCGCAGTAGTTAGCACAGTTGCCTAGGATGGGGGAGATACAGGTTCACCTTCCCCTTCTGCTGAGAAATAGAAGGGATTTCAATAAGCACCACCCATCTCTCCAATAGGTGCTCTAAGGATTGGCATGTGGGATATTCTGATGGGGCTCTCTCACAATCTAAATTATTCCAGTTTGAATAAATAATTCACAGCTCCTTGGAAGAAGGGATCTGGGCCCCGTCTCCCCAAGCTGGGTGCTCTAACCAACAGGCTACAATGGCCCACTGGCTAAATATGTTATCCAAAGTGGAATAGCTTTAACAGGAAAGACTGAGGGAGCCCCAGCTCACAATATCCCATAGATCAGCAGTGAGAGTACTCCAAGAGGTAGGATTTGAACAGGGCTCTCCTTTCTCCCCCTGGACAGAGGGGGGAAATGAACCTGAGTCTCCCTCATCCCAGGTGAGTGCTTTAACCACTAGATTGAAAGTTATAGCATGGGCACTAACACCTCCTTTCCTGAAATAATCAGATTTTGAATGGGACCCAATCTCTTACATATGCTTAGAGATTGCCTACCAGATCAAGTCTGCATGCAAGTTAGGTAGGTGAATATCCATCTTCCCCACTGCTTCCATTCATTAATTGCTCTGGGGCTTCAGCAACAAATAGGTGTCTGGATGCCTGGAGTGAGGCACCAATGCACAGGCTCAGAGGTGGAAAGAGAGGCCATTTTTACCCTGAAAATTTAGGTTAAGTAAGTTTAGACACCTAAAATTTTCAGTGGAAGATTTCTGGATCACCTCAGAGTCTAAGACTGGGACTTAGGTGCCTAAATACCCAATGGAGCTATACCTGGGGTTTAGGTACATAAGTATTTTGTGAATCCCACCCTGCATGCCTAACTTTGTGCAGATAGGTAGTTTGATTTAACTCACTCAATGGGATTATTCACCTACAAAGGGTTAGACATGTTTTTAAAAGTGTTTATTAAACTCTCCTTAAAACTGGCTTATTAAACTTTCTTAAGCATAAAGTTAGCTTCAATTCATATTGTCAGAAAGATAAGTGGTGGTTGCTAATGCTCAGATTCACTGCATAAAAATAAAGCCTCCATACTAAATAATTAAACTATTGGTAGTTGCATTAGTGGGCTAGCACGAGACATAGTTGCATGTCACACAACTAGCCTGTAGAATTCCTTGTCACAAGATAAGAATGAAGTCAGGAACTTATCCAGCATCAAATAAGAATTGGAAATTTTTATGGATAAAAACCATGCTAAATTATAACAGTCAGGATTTTTAAAGGGTTTTAGAAGGCATATAAGGCTTCTAGCTTCAAGACATAAATCATTTTCTAATTAATGGGGGTTAGGAAGAAACTTTCCCTGGGTGTCACAGGCTGCTCTACTCAGCACTGGAGCACCTCCTTGGATGGGGATTAGCTCTGCCACTGAGATACCCCATTCTGCAGGTGCTCACTCCAGTGTCTCTCACTCAGGACTCAACTGCTCCCTCTTTGCAGCTCAGCCCTCCAGCCAGGACACTGTAGTTTTCACCTTCCAGGGTGGGTTGCTTCCCAAAGTCTCTCTTTACCAACCATCTTTGGCAGTTTTCCAATTCACTACCCCTCAATGGTGCCACTTCTCCAGTGGCTGCTAGAGGAATCTAAGCCCACCACCAAGTTACAGCCCAGGGACCCTACAACCAGCAATTAAGATCTACACTTTGCTGCTGTTTCTCTGGACTATTTTCTACATTTTGCCTCTATCTAACTTTCTGCCCTCAGCTATCTGGCTTTCTACAAGCCCTGCCTGTTCTTGTCCAGGTGAGCTTCATCCTTTAATTAGTCCTCATTGCTCCTGGGCTGCTCCTCCAGATGCAACCTAGGTGGTTAATTAGCCCACCTAGCCACCTTAACCCCACCTAGCCACCTTAACCCCTTCAGGGGCTGGTCTGCAGTGGACACCCCATCACACTGGGGCTGGTTTTTCTTGAACTTTCCCTGGAAGCATTTGGTACTGGCCATTGTGAGGGACAGGAGACGTGACTAGACAGACCATCCAATATAGCAATTCCTGCATCCTTAATTGGATCAAACCCAGGGCATTGTCCTCTTAAAATCCATAGGTGAAATCCAGGCCTCATAGAAGTCAATGGAAGTTTTGCCACTGACTTCAATGAGGCCAGGATTCCATCCCTTGTCCTCAAACTGATTACCTAGTTTTGAGAAAGCCAGTGTATTACACATACACTGACCTTCTGGCATATTGTTTGACCAAATCTGTCATAGGGAGATAAAAACCTCAAACCATAGTTACAAAATCCAACCACAGCAGGTCTAGTATTGATGGGTCTCCTCTTTTGAGAGGGGCATAATAATTTCTGTAGAAGAGGAGACCCATCAATACTAAACCTGCTGTGGTTGGATTTTGCAACTAGCATCTCCCTACATCCAGATTGTCCATCCAGATTGTCCTCCCTACATCCAGGAATTGTCAACCAAAGGACTAAAGACTTGTATTGTTGTTCTGCTCTACTTCCTGTGAAGGTGAATCATGAGCATGGACTCCTCCCATCAGCAGAGAGCAGACAGCAGGAGAGAGATAAAAATCTCAGACAAAAGGAACTAACGTTCTCCATGTTGTTGGGACTCTGGGGAGCAATGGGTTTCTAGGCATAAAAAAAGAGATCCCCAGCTGCTTAGCTTGGATTACCTTAAAGGACAAATAAAGCTTGCTGATTATAGATGCCTCTATTACCTTTAAAACCTAAGACTAACTCTGTGTATCTATATTTGCTTGTTTTAACCTTGTAAATAAGTGTCTAATTTCCTATTTAATACGTCTTCATCTAGTTTGTTATAGGACTGGCTACAAGCATTGTCCTTGGTGTGAGACCTAAAGCGCAATTGACCTGCGGTAAATGACTGGTCCTTTGGGGCTAGGAAAAACCTGAATATTGCTGTGATTCTTGGTTTAAAAGGGCCATCTATCAGAGCGATGCACTCACCTGGGTGGCAAAACAGACCAGAGCATCCAAGGGAACTGTGTGTGACTCCATTAAAGGCTGTTAAAGTTCCTGAAGAGTTTGCACATGGTGCAGTTGGTTGGTCAAATTTAAGTTTAGAACTCATGACCAATTTGCGGTTTGTACCCTGTTTTCTTAACAGTCTGCCCTGGCCCCTGAGGTTGGTATTCACGCTCTTGCACTACGTTGGGAAAATCACAATGAGAATAATGCTACAGTAAAAATGATCCACTGTAAAATAAACAGTCCCATAAATTCAGTTCTTAATACAATACGCTTTATTATAAAAGGATGAGAAGTACCCAAAGCAGTATTCACTTAGAAATGAGACAAAATAACTATCAATACTTTTGTCAAAGCCTGTCATTGAATTTACCAATATAAGTAAACAAAAAGATTCAAGCAAAGCTACAAATAATGGGGTGCTTTTCAGTTACAGAATCTGTCAAACAGACTTTTCTCATATCACTGACCAGACAATTTTCCCCAGTTACGTACCATATAGGAAAACAAACTAACTTTACTAAGTTTCATTCTCCAATCACAATATAAATGTAGAGAAACCTTAGAGAGAGATTTCCCCTCTATTGGAAACATGAACATCAAAAGCTAAGATCACTTAATGTCCTTAGACAGATGCACAAATCCAATAAATTTCAAAGAAAGTTGGGCATGTATAGACAAGGGCAGAAATTGTGCCCAAAGTTTGTCAGTAATGTTCTCTACTATTGTGTTTGTCTCGGAGTCAGATTCTGATCTTTGATACTGATTTATACAGGTAGAGCTCTGCTGACTTCAGTGGCATTATATCTAATTCATACACTGGTGTAAATAAGATCTGAGTCATCTCTCTTCAAATCTGGCTTCCATTTATGAGTAAGTCTGGAACTTTAAATTTTCTTTTTATCATTTTTGACATTTTAGTGCCCTATCAATAATAAATATATTTTTAAAAATAGCTAGGATCTCATAAATCAGCATTGAAATTTCTTTTCAGATGTGTAAATGAGGAAGTAGTCCAATGTGCAACAGATTTAGGGCCAGATTCTCATTTACATTTAAGTTCCCTTAACAATACTAGTAGTGTAAAGGAGCCTTAAAATAGGGGTAAATTACAGTGCCAGAGCAGAATGAAGGGTCATCTCTCAGATTTGAATTCAGCAAATCACAGTTAGGGTGAGGTATGCGGCTGGAATCAAAGGGCACCGAAATCTCAACCTCTTGTTCAGGGATTCCAGCTGCATCTAAACTGAAACCAGAAAATAAGCACGTTTTGGCTTTGCACAATTCTGAACCAAAACCAGAAATATGAAATCAGATCAGAGGATAAGAAACTGAACATGCTTCTTTCTCCCTGTGCCAGAAATGCAAATAAGTTCAAATTCAATTCTAGTTTTGGCCCACTTCTAGTAGCAATAGTCCCTCTGTTCATATTTGAACTGATGGCACATTTTCAGTGTGTGCCACTTCAACCTCGTAATTTGCTAAAAACTCTGAGTGAGTGAGTACTGGGCTATCCCCAGACAGAAAGCAGTCCACACAGGGAGTGGGGAAAATGCCACACAGAAAAATAAAACTGGAAGATTCCACTTTTGATTTTACTGACAAGGGGCCTGATTCAAATCCCACTGAAATCAATGGAAAGACTCCTATTGACTTCAATGAGTTTTGGATCAGGCCCTGTACTCTCTACAGGCCCTATAGTGGCATTGCTTCAGTTAGTCAGGCAATGTATCTAAATTGTGACCTTAAACAAACTCAATTATATTTTAGGGAACACATCCTCCAACTTCTGTATTGTATTGATGGACTGCTCTTCTTGACATTATGCATTTTTCAATGAGAGTGATGCAGTTTACAGGCCAGTCCACTGTAATATTTATATTCAGCAAGTTATCCTGTGGTAACAGCACATCAATTACACACAAATAAGAAGTACATCGTTGATATCAATTTGACTTCCCTTAACAAAAGCCTTAGTATGCATGCAGTGCTTAAGTCTTACTCTATACAGATAAATTCTGGCTGGCCTCTCACATACACAGCAAAAGAGAAATGCATAATACACCTGATGCATCTCAATCTTGCCTCCTCTCAGACTCTAATCTGCAGTCCTTTTGTCCACCGAGCTGCAGAGAACAGGTCTTGGTGGAAGTAGCATGGTCCATATAGATTCCAGACCTATCCAGGAGACAGTATGCACTCACCCCACTGACTGTACCTTTAGGCAATCTGCACAGTCAGCTGTGCACATTCTCATAGCCAGCCAGAACACAGGCACAAAGTAAACGCAATTGCTAACAGAAAAACAGTGTTAGTTTGCCCTCATTCGGTGGTAAACCCCAGAAAGCCAGAATTTGGCATAAGAAAAATACATCTAGTAATCATAATGGAATCATTTCTTCCAAAGTTTTATTCTTAACCCTTGTAAAATATATTACAGCTTTGAAAACTTAATTCCAACATAAATCATAAACCATAAAATATATTCTCTTATATCGCTTCAACGTGCAAAGTAGAAAAATAAAACAAAATGGTTTGTTGAAAGATATCAAATATAGGAAGCGATTCTCTAATACTGGAAAAAAAACAAAACCCACCACTGTTCATGATGCTAGTGTTCATTCCCTAATGCAGAGTGCACAGTGAGTTCAGAGGCAAACAAAGCAAGGTGCCTTTTTGTATTCTTTTTTGCCATTGGCTGATCGCAGAATTTGACTTCAATGTTGCCATCACTGAATGCTTCTCTCCCGGCCTCCTCTGTAGCAGAGGGATCTCTTTGGGAAAGACTTGCCTTTTGCTGCATCATGGTAATCCCTGAGTTTCCAAGTCGCTTGGAAGGGGATGGGTTTTCCTTAATGATACAAAAGCAGATTGCAGAGAGGAAATTTTTCTTGAAGTTCTCATTCATAAAGGCATATACCATAGGATTACAAATGGAATTGAAAAACCCAATGATCTGAACAATAGCAAAGATCATCTTGATTGTGACATCATCATAGTCTCTTTCAAAATTACCTGGAAAAAAGGCAACATATAATTAAATAGATACCTACACAGCATACCTATTTATACCCACCCTTGCAGATCAGAAGTTGTTGTTCAGCTTCGTGAAAAAGTTCTTAGATGTTTTTAGCCATTTTAATTATGGGTTTTGACCAGAAAGCAAAAAACCCAAACAGTCATACAGAGATAGTTTGAAAATCACAATTTATGAACTGCAAAATTAACAGACAGCGGAGTGACGCAAAGCTACCAGTCAGTTACATACATTGTTCATTTCAACCCCACTCTTCCCTATATTCCATCTTCATGTCAGAATTGTAAACATTGTTTTTGTCACCAACATGGTCCTCTGCTCACACTGTGGGGAAACTAGCTCTCTCCTCTGTGCTCACATACTTTAGATCCGCTCCAGGCCAGGTAAAGCAGGTAATGCTCCAGCCATTTAAAATAAATAGCAAGCATGAGTATTTATAGAGCACTTCACATGTTTAAAGCACTGTACATAGTAGTTGGCAGTGTGGCCTAATGGAGAGCACATTGAATTGGGACTAACAAGAGCTGGGTACTATTCCCAGCTCTGCCACTGGCCTGCTGGGTAAATCTCTGGACCTCCGTTTCTCCCTCTGTAAATAGAGATAATGATACTGACTCCTTTGTAAAGTGCTTTGAGATTAACTGATGAAAAGCACTATAAAAGTGAGTTATCATTTGCTGGGTTACTATTAGCCCCATTTTTGCAGACAGGGGAAAGGTAGCAAGGGGAAGTGACAAGCCATGCAATGAGTCAGTAGCAGAGCTGGGATTACTACTCAAAACTTCTGACTCATAATCCTGTATTTAACTCACCACATCATGCCTCATTTTTGTCCACCTGTACCAGGAATTGAATTCATTTCAGAGTCTCATCTCTGGTCAGTGTGGAAGCAGGGTTTCACCTTCAAGGCATGGGTGACCTGTACTTTTATATAAACAGGCACGTCCTCCTGCCTGCACAAAATCTCCTTTGGGAATGGATTAGAGTCACTGTAACTAGTCACTTTGGTCAAATCAGGATACAGCTTTAAAATACAGCATTCACTGATAATCACATAATCAGTCACATGCTGCATGAATACAGACATTCAATAAGTATATCAGTACAGTTCACTCTGAAATGGATGTAATCAGACCAATGTCTGATGAGAATTACAGAGCCAGTTTCCTCAGTGAAGTGGAAACACTGGCCCTAGATCATTCTCTCTCGCCATTCATATACACTTGTAGAACATGCAAGTGTACACTCCCCTACAAATTCTTTTCTTACCTATTATCTCTCATCTGGCTCTCACCCCAATTTTGAATATTCAATGTCATAAAATATTTTAAATGGTTTTCCTCTTTGAGTTCTTCCAAAAAGGGGGTTCCCATACTACAAGTTTATAATGAATGGTGGGAGGGGTTTTTTTGTTTTGTTTAACAATAAAGCATTTTGAGGGTTAAAGTAGTACTGTGTGGTTAGTGACATGGAGAGAAATACAAGTTTAAGAAAACTACAAGATAATAGTTTTTTTTAAAAAGTGATTTTATATAATGGATGGATGGCTTTGGTTGTAGTGAATCATGTGTTTTCAACTGATTAATCAATATAGTGAGGAAGAGAAATGCATCAGCCCAATTACTCTGTGCCGATACTTAGTTGCTAGTGTTTTAAACAAGATCCTTGGTGTCTGAGGCATAGCTATGCCATTTTGTAGCCTCGTTACCTAGTTTAGTAAGATTCCCTTCATAACTCTTTGCAGTCAGATTTGGACTTAACTATCTTGAGTAATTTTGGATTATCTGCAAACTTTGCCACCTCACTGTTCACCCCCTTTTCCAGATCATTTATGAATATCTTGAACAGCACAGTTCCCAGTAGAGATCAATGGGGACCCTTCTATTTACCTCTCACCACTGTGAAAACTGACCATTTATTCCTATCCTTTGTCTTCTAATCAGTTACCGACTGATGAGAGGATCCTTCCCTCTGATCCCAGGACTGCTTATTTTCCATAAAGGGCTCTTGGTGTGGCACCTTGTTAAGGCTTTCTGAAAGTCCAGGAATACTCTATCGATTGGATCACCCTTGTCCACATACTTGTTGACCCCCCCAAAGAATTTCACTAGATTGGTAGGGCATGATTTCGCTTCACAAAAACCATATTCACTCTTTCCCAACATATGATGTTCAATTAGGTGTCTGATAATTCTATTCTTTACTACAGTTTTAACCAATTTGCCTGGTACTGAAGTTAGGCACACCAGCCTATAATTGCCAGGATTACCTCTGGAGCCTTTTTTAAAAAAAATCAGCATTACATTAGCTATCCTCCAGTGATCTGGTACATAGGCTGATTTAAGCAATAGGTTATATATCAGTTAGTATTTCTGCAACTTCATATTTGAGTTTCTTCAGAACTCTTGGCTGAATACAATTTAGTCCTGGTGATTTCTTAATGTTTAATTTATCAATTTTTTCCAAAATCTCCTCTACTGATGCCTCAATCTGCAACAGTTCCTCAGATTTGTCACCTAAAAAGGATGGCTCAGGTACTCTATCACATCCTCTGCAGTGAAAACTGATTTAAAAATTCATTTCATGCCTTGGCAATGCCTTGGCTTCTTTGAGTGCTCCTTTAGCACCTTGATCGTCCAGTGGCCCCCTGATTGTTTTGCAGGCTTCCTGCTTCTGATGTACTTAAAAAAAAATGTTGCTGTTAGTTTTTGTGTCTTTTGCTAGTTGTTCTTCAATACTTTTTTGGCCTGCCTACTTATACTTTTACTTTACTTTTTGTTTATTTATTACTTACTGTTTTGACTATTATCTATTCACTGTGGTTTGAATAATAATTTATGTTTATTGAATAAACGAAGATGGGTTATGTTACACATGTAAGGTTAAAGAAACAATGGATCACATCACATGGGAATGCAGGGAGTGTGCCCAGGAAAGAAAGGCTTTTTATGAAGAATTTAGAAGCTTTTAACCCATCATAATATATTCTGCTTCCTTAATGAGAGTATCGGGAAAGTGGAGTAACTAAATCTCTACAATGTTTTTATAAGGATATAGAGCAGGGTTAGAGAGTGTAGGGGCATGAATGTATGAGGAATATAGTAGATGGTGATTATACACTCAGTAGGTGAGTCTGCTTCACCATAAAGCATAAGAAGAAGTTGTTGTTCAGGGCTGACTGGTCAGGAAAGAGGATGGAGCTCTGCCTCTCTGCATGAAGGGAGCTTTGCTGGCAGAGAGACGGGCCTACTAGCTGGAGCAGCCTCTGGGGTAGGGTCACCAGACAGCAAGTGTAAAAAATCAGGACAGGAGGCGGGGAGGCAATAGGCACCTGTATAATACAAAGCCCCAAATATTGAGACTGTCCCTATAAAATCGGGACATCTGATCCCTCTACAGTGGGGAGACCAACACTCAACTAAAAGACTGCTTGGGAACCACGCCCAAAGGAAGACTGGGGATGGCCCAGTATTAAGTTGATTTTGCTCTTAGTTTTAGAACATTTCAGAACAATCCACACCCCCAGGAAAAGACAAGAGTGAAGGGATAATTAGCTAGTAAGCCAGAGCATGACTCAGTGGATACCAGAGTCAGAGACTTCCTCCCACTGCGGAGGCCCATGGCTGCATCAGGATACCAGGAAAGTTCACCATGCGGAGCTGCTTCAGACAAACCACTAGGGGGGTTTTCTCCAGTCCCTTAACTTTCTGTCCATTCCATGCTACTTCCAACTGGATCCACCTTCAGTGCTCCTTAATCTGTTTCTTCCTCTGCCTATGCTGGCTGCTGCTGCCCTTGATTAAAACCTTCTTCAGAGCCCCACAGCCAATTCATGAGACCCACCCTCCTTTTCAGCCAGTGCAAGGTGCCCACAACTAAGGGCAGTTACTGAGGTCTCTTAGCTACTACAACTTCATGCCCCCTGATTCCATTTCCTATCCCTGCACATTTGAGCCTTTCATCCATCCCATCCTCATCCCTATCCTTACTCCACCCCAGCCAGCCTGCCCTCAACCCCTCTTCTGCTCCTCCTTGTGCAACCTGTCCTCATTTCAAGAACTTGTGTGTACTTTTATAAGGTAAATAAGGACATACAATTTTAATTAAAGCAGGCAGGAGACTGAGGAAGAGCAAAAAAGGATCCTCCAATTGGTTGGGACCATAGAGGAGCATCAGATGGACTTGAACGGTTCTGACTGCATGCATGAATGTGCAAAAGAGATCTACAGTGGCCTTTAGAGGAGAGTTATGTCCTACACCAGACATGGTACAGTTTCCCAAAGCTATAGTCCATAATATTTTTTAAAGAGAAAAATTGTTTTGTTTGATCTACTAGGCATGGTTTATGTACTTCCATCAAAATTTATAACACAAGTCAATTTTTCTTGGTCACATCTCAGGCACTAAGCGCTGCAACCAGAGGACTTTGAATTCTTTTAATACAATCAATATGCTAACAAACAAATTCATTGAGTTTTAAGGAAAAAAGGACCATTAGATGATCATCTAGTCTGACCTCCTGTCTAATACAAGCCCTTAAAGTTCACTCAGTTACCTGTGTATTGAGCTCAATAGCTTGTGTTTGACTAAAAGCATATCTTCCAGAAAGGCGTGTTTTGTTTAACACAGAACAAATTTTTTTCTTTGGGTCAGTTTTTCAGTTCATTTATGGGTGGGTATTTTTACCCTTTTGTTTTGTTTTTAAAAAAATAAATATAGCTAAATTTCTATATGATTGTTTTGAAACGATGGTCAAAATGAACTATTTCAACTTTTTTGGAGAAATTTTTTTTTTTCCCCCAGCTGAAACTATTTTCTCAATTCCACTTAAATTCACAAATAGGTTTGGTGCTCCAAAAGATACATTTTTCAGCAAATTTACTATCCAACAAAAAAAAATTAAAAATAATCATACTGCTCTACTCTGTATCTCTTAGCTACAAGGTATATTGCTCATATTATACCTTTAAAGAGATTTCTGGTAGATGATGATATTTTCAGCTTAAGTTGCAGCTATGTCTGTCTGCCACTCAAACCCCAACCCCCAGATGGTCAAATCTTTTATTTATGAGCACATACCTTTTCATGAGAGAGTGTTGTTATTCCAGATTTAAAAGCACATATTAACCCTAGCTGGCAATTAAATGCTGCAGCAGCACTAGAGTTTGATACAACATCAATGATTCCATTACTAAAAAGTACGAGACGCTCTAAAGGAAATGCTTTAATTTAAAAAGTGTGGCAGGTACTCACTGTATTCTATCATCATGTGAATCACATGGAAAGGGGCCCAGCAGACTGCAAATAAAACCACCACCATCACCATCATAATGATTGCTCGCTTCTTCTTCCTGAAATTACACTAAAGTAGTTTTTACAGAATAACTTTGAATAAACTGGTGATTAGCAAAAATGTCTCAGGGTCAACTTCTAAAGGTATTTAGGTGCCTAAAGATGAAGATAGGCACTAAATGGGATTTTCAAAAGTGCCTACTTGCTTAACCTTCCTTGATATCACTGTATGTTACTGACCCATATCAAATAAGTAATAAATAAAAACAGCAATGTCACATTTTCCTAACTCAGGACGCAATTTGAAATGAAAACTCTACTTACATTCATGTAATTGCACTAATAAACTCTGTCATTTATTTATTTAGCTCCAAATATTTGTTCAAGAAAGCTTTTGTTAGTGCATTACAATGCAGTTTTTCCCCATACAGATACTTATGTGCACACAGACTTTGAAAGATTTTCAAAAGTGATTAATGATTGAATGTCTCAATTTTTCCGTGCCAGATTTGCAACACATTAAATGGGCATGACTTTCAAAAGGTGGATGCTCAGTACTTCCTGAAAACTGGGCTTTTTCTGGGTGTCTGAAGTTGGGCACTCATAAATTGAGGCACCGTGACCCCAGAAACCACTCAATGCTAACTGGCAGAGGGCCCCTTCCCCTCATACTGTAACTCACATCAGGCATGACATATTCATTGCCCCAACACACAGTTGTCATAATATATGTCCCAAACCTCTTGTCTAAGGAATCCTACATAAACTGGTGACACAGTGGTCCCAAAAATCATTGTGTGATGTATCTCTGGGTTATGCATAATGAGTTATAGATGTGTGTTGGAAATATGGTCTTTAAAATGTGTTTGGGAGGCAAAGCATAAAGCCAGCCTGTCCTAGACAAAGGAATGTGTATTTACCTGTCGGAATGGTGTGGTTATAGGCAATGAACAATGAAACTACATTTACATATAAGGTAAACAAAGCCATCAAGCTAAATAAGCTGGAAAGATGACTTTCCAACAATCACAGTGAGGGACAGAATCTGCACTCTAGAGAAAGAGACAATGGATTTTGAGTAATACAAGAGGAGCAAAAAGACCATTTTGTTATCCATAATTGAGGGAGGATAGGGTACAGCACCCTTTGAACCTATGAAAGCTGGGTTCTCTTGGCCTGAAAGACAAGAGTTTCTGGAAACTTGATGTAAGTGAAGAACCTGCTAGACAAAGTTTATAACTTGCTAAAATTAAGTTTCACTAGAACGAGTGTTTTGTTATTTGTAACCAAATCATCTATTTGATTCTTGCTTAGTGTCACTTAAATATCTATGTTTTATTAATAAACTAATTTGTTTTATTACAAAACCAGCTCAGTGCTGTGTATTAACAATGGAAGGTAAGTCCTCAGTTTACCTAACATGCTGGGGCATTCACTGTCTCTTTGATGATAGTGAATTCACTAACTTCTCCGAGTGTCTAGTGAGCAGGACTGCACACTATAGGAAGATGTCTCTGGAGACCTCAGGAATTGGGGTTCACTGACTGTTACTTGCAAAGCAAGGTTAGGACTGGCCGAGTCTGGAAGACTTAGCTGTCAAGACAGACAAGCTGGTGTGTCAGGGAACTGACACACAGTTTAGTAGCCACAAAGCTCCCTCCTGCTGAAGCAGAGCAGTACCACGGTGGCTCACAGTTCAGGGTGTCCTGAGCCAGAAGTTAGAGGTAGAGTAGTCTGGACAGGATTTACACACAGCTTGCTGGTTGACTAAGGTTCACACTTCAAGCACTGGTAACAGATTTTTAAGTGATTCAGAGAGGGCATTGTTAGAGAGATTGACATGCTGCATGGAAAAAGTGTAGAACTCCTGGCTTTGGGAAGATTTAAAACCACTGTGCCTTTAGCTAACATGTACTTGGAGTGGGAAGGTCTGGAAGGCATTTTAAAAGTTGGTCTATTGGATTACATTCCATAGAAATTCTCAGGGGAAATGACAAATTAACCATGTCTAAAGCCATTAATATAGTAACCTGCAGTAAAAATGAATATTGCTCTATAGCCTCAGAAGGGAATTGTAAAGACAGAGAAACAGCTCGGGGGAAGCAAAATCCCTACTGGCCCTGATTTACAGACAGAGACACTGTGTCTCCAGGGACAAATGGGGCAGAGCCACTCCCAGTTCCAAAGGAGGAGGCTGCGATCAGAGCTGAGAGCCAACAGGAATTTATCCAGATTAAAGAGCACTCCCATCTCTAGATAGCATAAAACCTGTCCTGCGCGGGGGGGAGGAGGGGGGTGTCCACCTAGGGGAAATGGGGAAAGGATTTTCAAAGAGGAGAGCATTGTATAGAGAAGCTCATAGGGGGGGAATTAAAAGTCCTGGAGAGCTTTATAGGCAGCTGGTTGTGCCTGTTAAGCACTGTAGGGAGCTAATGATATTAGCCCACGACTGTCCTTTTGCAGGTCACTTAGGGACTCAGAAGACTTATGAAAGTTGAAAAGGAATTTTTTTTTGGCCAGATATTCAGAATGAGGGGGTAGACTATTGCAGGTCTTGTGACTTATGTCCAAAGTGCAAGGGCCTGCAGGGTTTCAAAGTTCCCCTACAGTTCTTACTTGTGATCAAGGAGGCATTTCTTAGGGTGGCAATGGACATTGTGGGTCCTGTGCTCCAGCCAACCCACAGGAAAAAATTATATTTTGGTGGTAGAAGGGCTCCTGGGTTGCAAGTACCCAAAACTATGCAGCACTGTTGAAAATCTTGGCCCAAAGGATCAGTTTAGGGCTAAAGTTCAGGTTTCCAGATACCACAGTGATGTATTAAAAATATGGATGGAGCATTCTATGTAGTTGTTTCAAACATATATTTAATTATATGATTCTTAATAATTTAACAGCTTTTACTTCACACTTCTAATGCAAAAGATAAGTAATAAAGTTACTAGGCAGTCTAGAGAATATTGTATTTTGCAAATCAATTTCACTGTTATATCTGTTCAAGCAAGTTTAATTTTAATACCTAGAGATAGAGAAACTGCTCAAAAATCCATTAGAGATCAAAAAGCAAGGATCTTTTCCTAGGACCCGGAATACTGACTGTATCTGTAATGTCTCATTACTCTGTCAATGTCTGACATAAATAAAGAGCTGGATGGAACCACACTGCCTGATAATTTTTGTTGCTAGGGGAGTGTTTAGAGGAATGGGGTCTGCACTATCTATTAGGGGTACATGCCCTGCTTTCACCAAAATATTTTGCAGGCTCAGAGTTTGTCTGGATTTATCATTACTCATGAACTCCCAGATGTTACCACCACCAGTGGTTACAAACCCAAGATAAACTTCTGCCACTTGAGCTAAAGTAGTAGTTCCATTAGCTGGCAGCAGAAGTAGAACCTTATCCTCTATGTGGACTAGTCACTAGATGGGGACTGGCACACAATTCACAAGCATGTTACATTATTATTCTCCAGTTTTGCAACTTTATCATCATCCTCAAACTCATTTGTCCGAGCAATTTGTCAAAGAAATTTTTTTGCTTTAAGATGCCACTTATTCTCCTTGGATTCAATATTTAATGTGGTACTCTCCTATTTTCTGTGCACATATTGCTAGAAGTTGCCATCACACCAGGAAACAAACTCGCCAGATTAATTAAAGGAAAATTGCAAAGTAATATATAAAGCAGGATAATTGCTATGCTAAATTACAAAGAAGTGTAAAGTAACTATACCATTTAGTTGTCTGATTCTTAATTATTATTCATTTTTTTAATTGCATTTCAAACACAAAGTTGCCATCTGGATGGTCTCATGAGGCAGAAAAAGCCTGAAGGCATTTAGATCTCTTTAGAAACTACCATAAATTAGAGTGTATCAAATTTGTTTTCAGATAAATTCCAACTTTTTATTTTATTTTAATATGGTTTCATTTTTAAAAGGCTGATAGAACAGTGGTAATAGACACACAGTTAAATAACGAACTCATCTGAGAACACTTTTGATATTATTGATCTTATTCCAGGTGGATTCCAAAGGGTATTGTATTTGATCAGTCCTAATCTGCCTAAGAAACGTAATAGACTGCTTCTTCTTCCCAACTCATGGCCCAATGTGGCTCACCTTAAAAGGGCTCGATTTTCAGAGTACGGGTGCTTAGCGCTATTTGAAAATCAGGCCCCTATAAGTGCCTCATTTTGGGCACCAAATATTAACTCATTAGTCACTTTTGAGAATCTTGTCCATAACTTTTCTTGTTTCCAGTCCCCAGATTTGCTTTACAAACTATATGGTTTTACTTTACAAACCTTGATATTTTAGACATTTCGTTCCCATGAATGGTTTGAAGAACTGAAGCATCTCCCACTCTTTTCTTAATCCAAAGTTCATAACCAATCTTACTGTACAACAGAAGCATCAGCAGCAGTGGAAGAAGAAAGAGTATGACAAGAATGAAGGTGGTATATATCTTTTGGTGAACAGCACTGGTCCACTCTTCCAAGCAGCAAATATACTCTTTTTCATACAGAAAGTCATATTTAACCTGTAACAAATGAAGTGGAAATGAGTCATTTTACTAAGTACCCTAACTATGAAGAGTGTCACATGTTCTAAAACCCGTTGCCTTTAATATGACAGATATTCAGTGGAGAGGCCTTTCAAGTGAGATATTCTTCTAATGCATTTTCCACGTAAAGGGCTGGATTCACCATGGCTTACACAGCGTAGAAACTATATCTCTTCTCTGCATCAAAGAGATTGCCCTCCAAGGACGGCAAGAGATGCTTTAAATGACACCCTCCGTTGGGTTTGTGCTGAGGAGGAAAGTGTCAGTTTCTCCTGGAGGCAGCTGCTGAGATGTGCTGAAACAATGTACTGTTTGGGCTGAATACTTTTAAAGTTGTGCTGGCCATCTTGGCCAACACAATAGGAATCAAACCGAGGTTCTCCAGAACCAAACTGAGTCTGTATAGCATGAGCTAAAAAGAAACTGCTTTTTAACTAGGGCTATTGCAGACTCATTTTTTCTGTGGATCAGGTGCAGTGGAAGACCTGTAGCACACGCTCATCAGTGGGTTACACTGGCTCTCTGTGTATTGGTGGTCAAAGTCAGGTTGATTTGCATTACCATAAAGGAGCCATTTGCACTACCACAAAGGAGCCATAAGCCTGCCCCAAATGTCTTATTTTAATTTTCCTCTTCAACTGGGACTGGGGAAAGGACTGTTTCTCTATTGCACTTATCACACTTTTAAAGTGGCTAAAGTAAAGTAGTAGTAGTATTAATAATTAATATAAATCAATAAGCTAAACATAAAATATAGAACTCCAAAAAAGTCAAGCAGATGAAGGAGAAGCAGTGCATCCAATTTACTTAGCCTTCCAAAAGGCTTTTGATAAATTCCCTCAAATGAGGTTAAAAAGCCAAGCATATTAAAAACATTGCTTAAGCCTTGCATTTTTAATACATATCATTTTAAATGTCAATTTGGTTGACTCACCCATTTTCAAATGAACAAAAAGGTACTGCTGCATATCTCACTACTTGATCAGGGCCCTCATCCTGCAACCAAATCCACACAAGCAGACCCTCCCTCTTCCCCGCCTCCCCCCTATGCCCACAGAATCCTACTCAAATCAGCCTACAATGGTGCAGGGCATCTGCCGTGTGGCTCAGATTACACGGTCAGAGCTTTGGTTTGCATGAACAAATGCAGGTATCTGTTCACAGCTTTTGCAGATGTAATTATGGAGGCTTCAAAATAGGGAGAGGGGCAAAACTGGAGAGTGCAAGTAGGTGCTAGAGTATGGAAAGCCATCAGAAAGTTACAAGGAGGCAATGCTAGTGCCCTGACAAATGCACCAGGTGCCAAATTCTGCCCGTACCCAGAAGTAAAGGCTCTCCAGTTTCTAAAGAACTGCCCACAATCCTTTGCCAGTGACAATATTAAAAGAGCATCTCCATTTCCCCTTTTACACTGAGGGCCCAGTAAATCAGATTACAAAATCTATTACTCTACCTAAGAAACACTGACTTAACTTTTACAGATGCTTATGACCAGATTCTGCTTTATTACCTCTCATAAATATTTAGAGTTAATTCAGCCCTGTTGCTATCCCCTGCAATGAGACCCTGCAAGAGCGAAGTCTGAAAAAAGCATTCCCTCCAAAAGTGCTATTACATTATGTAACATAGCATACCTCCAGTCGCTGTACATGCCACATAGGTGACCCAACAATAACTGCCAGCAGCCAGACTATACCTGTAAACAAACAAACGTCTTTTTAATGCTCAGTCGAACAGGGAACTTAACACGAATTAAGTTTAATTTAATAGCTTCAATTAGCAAAATAAGGTGATGTGGAACATTTATGTTGTACACTGAACCTAAATTTAAGGTCAAATTTTACAGTCAACATTTGTGGACAACTGACTTATTGCCGATACAAACAACTGCAATATTTTTCTCTTCGTAAAGCCCCTTCTTCAAGCGTTTCCTTCCTGTAAGTCTCAGGAGCCTTTAATCTTTAGTCCAGACAACATCTGCCCCCTGAAAAGCAAGATCAACATCACCCTATGTTCTCTTTGCATATCAGATATGAATAATGAATGCAGCCTTGACAACGGGTGTGCCTGAAATCCTAATCAAAACCCTATTCAAATACGAACAATTGTGGACTAGAAATCAAGGCTTAATCTACAGGGTAACAGCAAGGTTGTTCACTTCAATTTACATTAGCCTGTTAGTACTCGGTTCACGAAAAAACAAAAATCAAGCTTTGAGGCAGGCGGATTGAAACAGTTGTGGATTAATTAATTTTAAAAACTTAATTAATTAATTAATTTTTTTTTAAAAAGATAGAGGTGAAGAAGAAAAGCAAGGGAATGCCTCAGTCCTGAGCCACTTCATAAAATATGGCTAGATTCAGCAGTAACTCATAACCTCTGTACCACTGCACAGATCAATACCTTCCATACTATGCAAACCTGCTACACACAGCTGAATCATTCAACTCTGATCTGAGGGAGTTGACTGAGATGATTTCAGAGCCATTGGCTATTATCTTTGAAAGCTCGTGGCAACAGGGGGAGGTCCCTGAGGACTGGAAAAAAGCAAATATAGTGCCCATCTTCAAAAAAGGGAGGAAAGAGGATCCAGAGAACTACAGACCGGTCAGCCTCACCTCAATCCCTGGAAAAATCATGGAGCAGGTCCTTAAGGAATCCATTTTAAGGCACTTGGAGGAGAGGAAGGTGATCAGGAACAGTCAACACGGATTCACCAAGGGAAAGTCATGCCTGACCAACCTGATTGCTTTCTATGATGAGGTGACTGGCTCTGTGGATGTAGGGAAGGCGGTGGATGTGATATACCTTGACTTTAGCAAAGCTTTTGATACTGTCTCACACAGTATTCTTATCAGCAAGTTAAAGAAGTATGGGTTGGATGAATGGACTATAAAATGGATAGAGAACTGGCTAGAGCATAGGGATCAACGAGTAGTGATCAATGGCTCCATGTCTAGCTGGCAACCGGTCACAAGCGGAGTTCCCCAGGGGTCAGTCCTGGGGCCGGTTTCGTTCAACATCTTCATTAATGATCTGGAGGATGGGGTAGATTGCACCCTCAGCAAGTTTGCGGACGACACTAAGCTGGGGGGAGTGGTAGATACCCTGCAAGGTAGGGATAGGATAAAGAGTGACCTAAACAAACTGGAGGATTGGGCCAAAAGAAATCTAATGAGGTTCAACAACGACAAGTGCAGAGTCCTCCACTTAGGAAGGAAGAATCCCATGCACAGCTATAGACTGGGGACCGACGAGCTGGGCAGCAGCTCTGCAGAAAAGGACCTGGGGGTAACAGTGGATAAAAAGCTGGATATGAGTCAGCAGTGTGCCCTGGTTGTCTAGAAGGCTAATAGCATATTGGGCTGCATTAGGAGGGGCATTGCCAGCAGGTCACGGGAAGTGATTATTCCCCTCTATTCGGCATTGGTGAGGCCGCATTTGGAGTACTGTGTCCAGTTTTGGGCCCCCCACTACAAAAAGGATGTGGACAAGTTGGAGAGAGTCCAAGCGGAGGGCAACAAAAATGATTAGGGGGCTGGAGCACAGGACTTATGAGCAGAGGCTGAGGGAACTGGGCTTGTTTAGTCTGCAAAAGAGAAGAATGAGGGGGGATTTGATAGCAGCCTTTAACTACCTGAAAGGGGGTTCCAGGGAGGATGGGGCTAGGCTGTTCTCAGTGGTGGCAGATGACAGAACAAGGCGCAACGGTCTCAAGTTACAGGGGGGGAGGTCTAGGTTGGACATTAGGAAAAAGTTTTTCACTAGGAGGGTGGTGAAGCACTGGAATGGGTTACCTAGGGAGGTGGTGGAATCTCCATCCTTAGAGGTTTTTAAACTGAGGCTTGACAAAGCCCTGGCTGGGATGATATAGCTGAGGTTAGTCCTGCTTTGAGCAGGGGGTTGGACTAGATGATCTCCTGAGGTTCCTTCCAACTCTAATATTCTATGATTCTATGAACTCACAAATGATATGTGCTGTATGAATACTGGAACTGCCTATGATCTTACCAAGCATTGTGAAAGCTCTTCTGTTGGTGTACTGCCATTTCATTTTTAATGGATGCACAATTCCCTGATGCCTTTCCACAGCAATGCAGGTCATTGTGAGAATCTCAGCAACAATAGCAGTAGATTGAACAAAGGGTACCATCTTGCAAGCAAAGGCACCTGTAATTAAAAAGTAAAACATGTAATCATGGCATGATTAAAAATAATAAGCTCAGGTGGTCAATAAAGTGATATTAAGAACAAACTAATATAGCTTCCTTATATTTATTTATTTCAATATCTAGACTTTTAGGGAGTTTGTTACAAGTGCTTGTCACATGTGGCCCCCTGTATTCCTGCAGTATTTAGAACTATTAAAGATTCTTCTCCCCTTTCACACAGTTCAAAGATGGAAGACCTCTTAGGTCATCTTGCCCAGCTCCATAGCAACCTAAGACTCTTCCCTACTATTTTATTAGGTTTTTTTCAGTCTTCTTTTAAATGTCCCAAGTTACATGAGTACAATAATTTTCCTTGGGAAGCTGTTTTGCAGTCTCATCCATCTATCAGGAAGTTTTTCCTGATATTCATCTGAACTTTTCTTTCTGGATCATCTCATTACTTCTAGTTCTATCCCCAGTCATTCTCCTCCCTCCTAGGTATTTACATCCTCCAAAATATTTATAGCCTTAAGTTGCATAGCATTTAGGTACCATTTAGCATAATACCATTTAGGCACCATTTAGCCAACCTGCTCACTTATGCTCTTTTAAAAGTTCTCTCATAAATCAACACCTTAACCATTTTTGCACTTTTCTAATCTTATTCTTATTTGTCAAGATATTTTGTAAGCAAGACTGCCAGAATTGAATGTAATATTCCAATTACCAAAAACTCAGATAGAGATTCCTGCCAAAAACCATTATGTTTCTGTATAATTGGCCCCAGACATTAGTATTTTGTTTTTTATAGCTGCTCTAGCTCATTGCAAATGCATATTTAATTTGCAGCCTACTATTATTTATTCATTCTGAAGTAGACTTTTAAGTATCTCCCAAGATAAAAGCTGTAGTTTGGATTATTCTTTCTCAAATGTACTCCTTAACCTCTTATGTATATTGTATGAACCTCTTCCCAAAATTGTATCTTGTTGTCATTTTATGCCTGATATTTCTAATCCTGAGGTCATTTTAGATTTTCTTTGTCCTCACAACTCTTCCCTGTTTAGTATCATTTGTTAATTTAATCAATAATTGTTTTATTCCCTTTACTTGATCATTAATACTTTTTTTTTTTTTTTTTTTTTTTTTTTTTTTTGCAAACTATAACCAATTATATGCATATAACTCCAATAAAGTCAACAGAGTCAAATAGGTGAAACTGAGAACATTATTTCTTCCCTGTATATTTGATTTGTTTGAAAATTAAATGTAAAAAAGTATTTAAGTGCACATTACACAGACAATAAAATACAGATAAGGGGAAAATGGGAAAAAACAAGAAATCAATCTGAGGTTCAATCCTGCCCCCTGCTGGACAAAGGAATGAAGAAAACAGATAGATACAGGGAAACTTCCCTGAATGTGAGCAACAGAATTTGATGCCATCAGAGCACACAGAAAGGAGCAAGGATGGAAGCCCAGTTTAAGCACCAGCATGCACACTATGCATTTTATTGCTTGTTGATTTCAATTGGCACAAATTCCTTTGAGTTCAGCACTGTAGGATTAAGCTCCAAAGGCATGTGGGTCAAGAGTTAGAGTATATTGCCAAATCCTCAAAGGTTATTTAGGCACCTAACTCCCATTCTAGCCAGATGGCCCATACATATGCAGGTACTTCTCAGAGGAGCAGGAAAAATGTACCTCACAGCACAATACCCAGCTATGCCCATGCAATCCTAACAGGGCCAGCAGGAACCACATAGAAGAAGATCCACTGGGTTGCATCTTTACTTCTCATTGTTCTGCTGTCCAGGGAAGGATTTGGACTACCAGGTATTTTACTAAATGGTAACAAGTAGCAGGATAAGTTCCCTGTGAAACATAAAGACAACCATGACTCATAATAAAATATCTACCACTTCTTCCTATACTTCAGTGAACATATACAGCAAATCCTTAATGAAATCTATCCAATATCTCACTAAACAATACTTCTGTATGCCAGTGCAGCATGGGAGATAACATGCAGTCCTATAGCTGGATTACATCTGCTCTGCAGAGTTGGTATATTACTTCTATTAATAATAGTTTCATATGTAGGCTTCTCAGTAAATTAATACAAAAACAACTTCTAATACCACTTCATAGTTGCTAAATGAAAAAATATGAAGGTAAAAAATTATGCCACATAAACCTTGGTTGTCTTTGAAAAAAATCAGCATCTTATTGTCAGTAAGCTAAAGGCAACATCCTATAGGGCCTGATTCAAAGCCCACTGAATCAAAGGGGGTCTTTTCACTGACTTCGTTGGGCTTTGGACCAGGCTACCAGAGGGTGAGGAGGAGGGGATGTACATGGGTAAGCAAAAAGTAACTCCATTGGCCTTCAATGGAATACTAATGTTAGTAATTCACAACAACAGAAAAGTCCAAATTGTTCCGAATATTTGAGTTGTAGCAAAAATAAAACAATGTCATATATTGCTCCTCATTGTAAAACAGACTTAAGATATGTTTCCTGTTTAAATACTGCGATTTTTAATAAGTCCCCTTGAACAAACGTTATAATACTCAAGATTTCTAGAGATATCAGTATACGACTTTTAAGGTAGTAAAGGGAAAGTGTAATGTTGAGTCTACGATCTTTATTGATACTGTAAATCTTCTACAGGAAGTTCCATATTTATTTGACATCCAGTCCTACTCAGCCAAGAATGAAAAAATAATTTAGATCACTCTCATCCACTCCCCCTCCAACTCCCATCTTCTTGGTTGTTTACCTGCCCACAGCAGTTTCCACCATGCCTTACTAGGAGAGGACACCTCTGTCCAGGCCCCTTTAAGTGAGAGCTGGAGTAGGGAATAAGGCTCCAGAAATTCCTGACACTTCACTACCTCTCTTTAGGGTCAGGAATCAGGTCCTGCAGCAGAGCTAGTCTCTAGGCCACCTTCATCAGTACAGCATGCTTGCAGCCGGCTGCCTAATCAACCATGCTACCTGATTGGCTAGAGGGGCTCAATGCTCGTGCTAACCACTGTGCTTTCTTCTGTGTTATCTGGTTCCTAGTGCTCCTGCCTTGCCTCTGTCCTGCCCGTCTGAAACCCCTCCTTGCTCCAGTTCTTGACCTCCAGTTTGACCCTTGGCTCTGGCTTCCGCCTATGGTCTCCTAATTGACCCATGGCTCTGATACCCAGCTTTTGTCCTCTGGTTTGACCCTAAGTTTTGGCATCTGGCTTGACCCTTGGCTCCAGCTTCCAACTATTGACTCTGGTTCTGACCCTACTCCTTGATTCCTGTTGCCTGCTCTGACCAATAAGCCAGACTGCCCTCATCTTGGTCACCTGACACTTAGAGATAATGGAGTTGGTTGGGGGTTTTTTTTTTGCAGACATCTGCATGAAATTACCCAATCAACAGTTCATAAGTCAAATAATGGTGGTTAAAAAAAAAGACTTTAAAAAAAAAAACTGGAGAGAAAATGGTGGTAAAAGAAAAGTAACAGCTTGAATATCTAGACTGATACTTCTCATGATGAGCTAAACTAAATTAGGCATCTCTACTTTCCTACAGAAACTTGAAGCAGAAAGTTTAAGCATTCTTCTGATTTTAATTTGCATACGGAGTTGATTGGAATGGCAACAGATGGTTGGAGTTAAATGGCATGCATTCTGATTACCTGAGTGATTGAAAATGTAACAAAAGCCATTCTCACTCTTGTTATAAAGAAAAAGTTAAGAGTCGTATTTTGTGCAAGGAGCTATCATAAAAAGCTCTTTAAAAATGAAACTATTTCAATCTCCCTGCAGCCCAGCTGGTCACCTAGGCCAAAGGCTCTCCCAATACCAGCATTTCTTTTGTATTGTTATTGTATTGCATTAGGGCTCGTCATCTTACTCACTGAGTTGATAACCCCTATATGAAAACTGCTGTACCTGTCTCCTTTTGAAATTATTGAGCGCTCGTGTGTGCCATTTGGGAGATACTGTAGCAAGTTTCAGTGACTTTTTAGTAAGTGAATCAATTTTAATTTGTACAGAAGCACTCTGAGGTAACACCTTTTGGAAATACAAAACGCTTAGATTGGTAGGGCCTGATCCAAAACCCAGTCTTTCCACCGATGTCAATGGCCAAGCAGCAAGTGTGCACTCACATATGGGACCAAGTTCTACCATGGAGTGAGCCAATCACATACATGGAAGGCTACATTTGGCCCACATATACCTTCCTAGGGAATCTTACTTTCCTCCACAGGAGTAGAAATTCAACACAGTTTTGGCAGACCTTCTTATATAGCCAAGTGGATTTACAAAATTAATAAAAAGAAAAGTTACTTAGAGAACATTAAAAAACCATCCAACATGGCTGGGTTTACTTTCTCATCTAGATGCTATTCAGATGTCTTTTGACCAGACTTGTCTGGTAAACACATTTCAGTCATAATTCCAAATTATGTTCCTAATTTTACATATAACGTTGCTACACATATTTCACCATTATATTATTGACTAGTGGGTTATTAGTTTTCAAATGATACTTCAGAATGCATATTTTGCACAAAAATGTGAATACAGGGGTGCATTCGGTCACAATAAATAAAGTCAGAAGTGGTTGCAAGAGCCTCATTGGGCCAATGACTGTGTGAGAATGATTCTACAACCAGAGATTAGGTAGTTTCCTAGGAAGCGAGAGATGCAAATTTAAATCCCTGCTTCACATCAGGCAGAGGGGAGAACTGATCCTGAGTTACTCACCTCTTGGGTGAGCGCTTTAACCACTGGGTTTACAGGTATAAGGAGGAGCACTTCCATTGTTTTTAAGGACAGTCTTGGCTTAGATGCCTAACTCCAGGAGAGGGTTTGTGTCTGTGAAACCTGAGTGCAAATAGGCACCTTCTTCCCGCTGGAAGTTTGACACCTAGGCCTAGCTCCTCAAAGGTATTTAGGCTTCTAAATTCTAGGAGTTGGGCCCTAAAGCCTTTTGTGGGACATGGTTTAGGCCACGTCGTTCTCAGCATTTCTTACTGGCTAATTTAGACGGCTCTACTCAGAATGCTCGCTTTTGTGAATCCCATTCTTTAGCAACTAACTCTTCACATCCATTCAGTAAAGGAGCCTGGGGGCCTAACTCAGGGCTGTGAATTCTAGGCAGTAGGGTGCCTAAAAGATAGGCGTTGCAGAGAGTTGTAGCACGTAAGTCCCCCTTGTGAATCCCAACTGCAGGGTCATCAAAAGGCCTATGAAGTTGTAAATAAGTATATCACAATTTTAAAAGTCATAGTCTGAGTGTAATTGAAATAAGACAGACAGGGAAAAACCAGCACTGCTGTGTCAGATGCACTGTGTTATACTTCAGATTTCTCAAGCTGTGCTTTTCATGTGTTTATATTTGTATTCAGCTTATGGAAGGCTAGCAGAAGAATCTTAAAGGAAAGCATTCAGCTGTTGCTGTGCTTATGCATAGAACAGAGTATCTTCTTTCCTCAAATGTGATGATTACACATTGATGTTTTGGGAATTAAAAAAAAGATGAATGCCATTCAAGTCTTTTTTGGAGTTCATCAACTGACAGCTTTTATCAGTTGTGCTTCCCAGTCCTCTAGCATACTTCTTGCTGCAGACACATATTAAGGCCAATCCAATGCAGTAAAAATTTTGCCTACTTACCTCAGCATATTCATCAGGGTTTTTTTTTTTTTTATTTTTATTAAAATCACTTGCTGCTATGTTATGGCAGATATTTTGTTTTTTCCTGGATACTGTATCTAACCACAGAAAATTTTCCATAGGGCCTGCATGGATATAGAGTTCATACAGCATGATAGCTCAGCCAGCTTTCTGGAGATGTATATTGCAGTTCTTTTGCATCCAATTCTGATACACTTATACAGAGGTGACATTAATGTTGTCAGTTTGTATTTAGTTTAGGACAGAATGAAATTAAAGATGATCTGAAAGAGGGAGGAGGAAAAGGGCTTGTGTTTTCTTTTGTTTGATGGCTTGTTTTTTGTCTTCTTCTGATAGGTAAAGGCAACCTGAAAGTCTTTATTTAAAAGAAAAATCTACTTGTTTTTCACATACTAGTCTGGAACACTGAAAAAGTAGTGAAATAGTGACAGGGCAAAACCTAAGAGAGTGAAAATAGAGCTATTAAAAGGCAAAGGTTTTTAATTAGATTAACTTTTTCTTTGTATCATTTTAACTTAATTTGGCTAATTAAGATGGGCAAAAAGGACATTGAATAAGTGCAATCATCAAGCCAAGGATGTTCTGTAAGTGTAAACAAGGCGGGTTCACTTCAGAGGAAAAAGGGAATGGCCCGAGGCCTCCAGGTCTAGCTGACAAACAGGTGTGTGGAAACTTGGAGTCAGACCCATGGCTCTTGATGCTGTTCCCACACCATATGAGAGTTGTTTAAATGATCTGTTAAGATATCAAGAGAATTACAATCCTAAGAAAGAATAGATGGCTTGTGCTATATCACACTGTCCACAAGCTTTCAGAGGAGGGGGAAGTAGCAAACAATACTTTCATTGAACTGGTAAATCAAATAAAGAAAAAAAAAACGGAACAGTTCACAAAGCACATTAGTAAAATTGGTGCATTAACACATGAAGTTGCTCCCAAACAGTTAACTACAGCAGGCAAGCAATCCATTCAGCATGCACACATAAGCAACAGACTTTAGAGAAACAAATTCAGGTTTCGCAAGAGCAGGTAACAACCCTGACTCTCCTCTCAGAGCCAGGATAAAAAAACCCAGGGGTACAGGTTCCCCACTGTTTTAACCTGTCCTCCCTTCTCTTGACTTCTATTTCTTTGTTTTAAAAGTTAAAAGTTATAGTTATTACATAAACCTCCATTGCTGAAAAAGTTGATGCAACTGAAAACAAAACAGAACAAAAACAAACAAAGAGTAATCCAGGTAAAAACTTTACTTTAAATAAGTCCAGTAAATTAATTATTTTAACCTTTCAAGAATGCAACAGCTGGAATTATAACTTTCTAACTTTCTTGAAGATATGGCTGCCAAGCAAGAGCCATGACAACTCTGGTTCTAATCCTAATCATTAATATTTAGAACATGGGCTTTCCTTATTTCCATATAGCAAAATTTTCAAGTAAAGTAATATAAAGTAATAAAAATGCTTTATGTTACTACATTAATACAACAAAGTGGGTGAGTAACTTAATATGAATGTTTATCAATTGTTAGTAAAAGTTTTAAATAAAATATCTTGCTTATTTAGATGTTAGTTATTGAAGTAATGCATCTTAAAAAACAAACAAAAGAATTAAGTTCTTAATGCCTTATTGGTATAGTTATAAATATAATTTTGGTGCCATTTATTTTTAATTGTAAGTTTGTCCTGTATGTCATGTATGTTGTCCTGTGTTGTGTGTGTGTTTGTTTTCATTTTGTTGCAACAAAAGTCAATTTTATATATGTATTTTTAGTATAAGTGGTATCACCCTCTTTTATTATTATGGTTGGGGTATAAACATCATAATATCAATTTATTTTGCAAAGCTCAAAAGGCCTCAGTTACAAATATATGTACATATATTTTTGCCTCAACAAATAATATAATTACAAAGAAAATTTTTCTTTTAATTAGGGATAGGCTTTTTTTTTTTTTTTTTTTTAAATAAAACAAAAGTAAGGGAAAACCTCAACATTAATAATGAGAATCCTGTAGCACTTTAAAGACTAGCAAATTTAATTTCTGCAGGCATAAGCTTTCGTGGGCTGCAACCCAACTTCTGTTCCAGCTTGAAAGCTTGTCTTTTTCACCAACAGAATTTGGTCCAGCAAAAGCTATTACCTCACCTACCTTGTCTCTCTAAGATCCTTGGACTATCCATCTACAACAACACTGCAAACATGCTAAAGCATGGCAGTCAGGTTAGAATCAAGGGCAGATGGCCTATGGAATGGGAGGGGATGCAAAGGAAACAACTATTCTGTGTATAAATCTTCAAAAGAACTCTTCCTATGCTGCAGTTTTGTCCCACCAAAGCTAGACCTGGTCAGCCAGTGGTGTATTGCATCAGTGCAAATCCCTAGTGTAGAGGCAAAGCTGCTATAAGCTGCGATTTCCATGAGTTGTAAGTCAGGGCGAGCTGGACTGATGCAAGTTGTGGTGTATAATGGCTTTGCCTGTTTGCACTAGGGATTTGCATCTGTGCAACTACATAGCTGGCCCAAATCCTCAGCATTGGGAAAGCCAACATTGTAAAAGCGGTACAGGATAAGCAAGAACTAAATCTATTACCCCAAGTAGTGATTACAACTGTGAAGGATTTTAAGAAAAAACATTGACCACACATGCCATGTGGGAAAGACCTTATTTTGGGCGGTAGCAGAGTTCACCATGATGTGGTGGGAGTCTGGTACATCAAGCCAGTTGCTCTAAAGAAACCTGAAAAAGTGTAACAGGGAATCAGGGAGGGAGGAGAGAGAGGAGTGCAATAAGACAGCTGTAGCAGAGATGTGCAGCTAACAAAATAAAAAGGTCAGAGAGAGAGACAAAAACAGGCTGAGGGGAAAGGAGACACACTTGAGAAATGTCAGAGGTTTCTTGGTTTCCTCTAATGACCTACAAGATTTGACACATTCTATTTCTTTGTTTTAACATGATGTTATCTCTTCATATTCCAAATAAATCTTACTTTAATTCAGTCTAGGTGCTTTTACACTATTTAAGATTGCCACAATGCCCATCGCAAAGAGATGAATAGCCTTTAGCCACTGAGGGTATGTTTTCACTGCAGAGTTAGCCCAGGCTATAGCCCAGAGTTTCACCTAACACTCATTCCATCCGCACAGAAAAACATTGAACCCGAGGTTAATGGTGCTTTAAACTCAGGCTACTTGGTATGACTGAAGTTATAAGGTTGATCTTGATTTTACTTCAGCCCAGACTGGCAACAAGTGGAATGCTGGCCCTTAGGAACTCATCCTCATCCTTCTCTCCTCCCTTCCATTTTGAAGAGGCAGGAGTATTGGTCTCCCTGAACAGGAAGGATGGATGAGAACACCACTTGCGCTTCAAACTCCTTTATCTCTTTTCCCAGAGCCACATAGTCCGCAGTGATCCGCTCAAGATCATTCTTGGCAGTGTCATTGGTGCCCACATGGAGAAGTAGGAAGGGGTAGCGGTCTGAGGACTTGATAAGTTTTGGCAGTCTCTCTGTCACATCTGTAATCCTAGCTCCAGGCAAGCAGCACACTTCTCTAGTTTCCCGGTCCGGATGGCAGATGGATGACTCCGTCCCCCTTAGGAGGGAGTCCCCGACCACCATCACCCTTCTCTTCCTCTTTGGAATGGTGGTCGTGGAACCCCCGTCCCTAGGAGAATGCATCCCTTGCCTTCTGCTCAAACTGGTCTCCTTATGATCCATTCTCTCTGAAGGGTCCTCCAAATCATTCTCCGCCGTAGTACTTGTGCAGAGAGGATGAAAACGATTCCTTACTTCTATCTGCATGGTGGGCACATGGGTTCTCTTTCTTCGGGTGGGCACATGCTGCCAATTTTCTTCCCCGTTCTTCAGTTTCGCCTGCCCGGCCTTTTCTGAATCTTCCTTACACTCTGCCTGTGCCTGATGGGGAAAGACATCGTTTTCTGTAATGCAACGCAGGGTTGATATTTGGGTATCTAGTCCTTTAACCTTCTCTTCCAATAAGGAAACCAGCCTGCACTTGGTACAGATGAAGTCATCTCTATCCTGTGGGAGGAAGACAAACATAGCACATCCAGTGCAGGTGACAACAACGGATCGCTCCCTCTCCATATCTTTGCTCTGACAGCCTCCTCAGATGCTCTATTTCCTGCTCAGCAACATCTGAAAGGCAAGAACCTGCAGTGGGCTCTCTCCACAGGCGAACTCCCAGGCAAACTCCCTCCTCCTTCTGTTAGCCACCCCTCTGTTCACCGCTCAGCTGGTTCGCAGCTGGCTGCCTTTTATAAGGCTGGGGCAGTTGCCCCGCCCCTGCAATTACCCCTCAAAGCCCCGCCCCCGCAATTAACCCCACCTGGATCCAATCAATCACTCAAACAGACAAACCCCCAACTGCCAAAATGGTCCCTGTAACTGCACCAGTCACAAGCACCCACCCACAGTCAGCTGTAACTTGCACCAGTCACACACCTAGTCTCTCAGAAACTCCCCCCTCTAGCACAGCACACCCAACACTGCTCCCCTCACTTAGCACTTACGTGGGTCCTCTCGGACAGATCCCAGGCAAACTCCCTCCTTCTCCTTCTGTTAGCCGCCCCTCTGTTTGCAGCTGGCTGCCTTTTATCTGTATGTAAGAGAGCACAATGACTGCTCTGAGCTCCAGTATGAAACTGGAAATAAGTCAGTTGAGTGTCTCTGGGTTAAGCTTAGAAGCAAGAACAATAAGCGTGATGTCATGGTGGGTGTCTGTTACAGACCACCAGACAGGAGGATGAGGTAGATGAGGCTTTCTTTACTCAACTAGGGAAAGTTTCCAGTTCACAGGACCTGATTCTCATGGGGGACTTCAAATCACCCTGACATCTGCTGGAAGAGCAATACAGCAGAGCACAAACAATCCAGGAAGTTTTTGGAGAGTGTCGCAGATAATTTCCTGGTGCAAGTGCTGGAGCAACCAACTAGGGGCCGTGCTTCTCTTGACCTGCTGCTCACAAACAGGGAAGATTTGGTAGGGGAAGTAGAAGTGGGTGGCAACCTAGGCAGCAGTGACCATGAGATGGTCGAGTTCAGGATCCTGACAGAGGATGTGGAGAAAGCTGAGGTACTCAATGCTTTTTTGGCCTGTGTCTTCACAGACAAGATCAGCTCCCAGACTGCTGTACTGGGTGGCACAGAATGGGAAGGAGGCGAACATCCCGCAGTGCTGAAGGAACGGGTTCAAGACTATTTAGAAGGATTGGACATACACAAGTCCATGGGGCCAGATGCAATGCACCCGAGGGTGCTGAGGAAGTTGACTGAGGTGATTTCAGAGCCATTGGCTATTATCTTTGAAAGCTCGTGGCAACAGGGGGAGGTCCCTGAGGACTGGAAAAAAGCAAATATAGTGCCCATCTTCAAAAAAGGGAGGAAAGAGGATCCAGGGAACTACAGACCGGTCAGCCTCACCTCAATCCCTGGAAAAATCATGGAGCAGGTCCTTAAGGAATCCATTTTAAGGCACTTGGAAGAGAGGAAGGTGATCAGGAACAGTCAACACGGATTCACCAAAGGAAAGTCATGCCTCACCAACCTGATTGCTTTCTATGATGAGGTGACTGGCTCTGTGGATGTAGGGAAGGCGGTGGATGTGATATACCTTGACTTTAGCAAAGCTTTTGATACTGTCTCACACAGTATTCTTATCAGCAAGTTAAAGAAGTATGGGTTGGATGAATGGACTATAAAATGGATAGAGAACTGGCTAGAGCATAGGGCTCAACGAGTAGTGATCAATGGCTCCATGTCTAGCTGGCAACCGGTCACAAGCGGAGTGCCCCAGGGGTCGGTCCTGGGGCCGGTTTTGTTCAACATCTTTATTAATGATCTGGAGGATGGGGTAGATTGCACCCTCAGCAAGTTTGCGGATGACACTAAGCTGGGGGGAGTGGTAGATACCCTGGAAGGTAGGGATAGGATACAGAGTGACCTAAACAAACTGGAGGATTGGGCCAAAAGAAATCTAATGAGGTACAACAAAGAAAAGTGCAGAGTCCTCCACTTAGGAAAGAAGAATCCCATGCACTGCTATAGACTGGGGACCGACGAGCTGGGCAGCAGCTCTGCAGAAAAGGACCTGGGGGTAACAGTGGATAAAAAGCTGGATATGAGTCAGCAGTGTGCCCTGGTTGTCAAGAAGGCTAATAGCATATTGGGCTGCATTAGGAGGGGCATTGCCAGCAGGTCACGGGAAGTGATTATCCCCCTCTATTCGGCATTGGTGAGGCCGCATTTAGAATATTGTGTCCAGTTTTGGGCCCCCCACTACAAAAAGAATGTGGACACGTTGGAGAGAGTCCAGCGGAGGGCAACAAAAATGATTAGGGGGCTGGAGCACAGGACTTATGAGCAGAGGCTAAGGAAACTGGGCTTGTTTAGTCTGCAAAAGAGAAGAATGAGGGGGGATTTGATAGCGGCCTTTAACTACCTGAAAGGGGGTTCCAGGGAGGATGGGGCTAGGCTGTTCTCGGTGGTGGCAGATGACAGAACAAGGAGCAACGGTCTCAAGTTGCAGTTGGGGAGGTCTAGGTTGGACATTAGGAAAAAGTTTTTCACTAGGAGGGTGGTGAAGCACTGGAATGCGTTACCTAGGGAGGTGGTGGAATCTCCATCCTTAGAGGTTTTTAACTGAGGCTTGACAAAGCCCTGACTGGGATGATATAGCTGAGGTTAGTCCTGCTTTGAGCAGGGGGTTGGACTAGATGACCTCCTGAGGTCCCTTCCAACTCTAATATTCTATGATTCTACGATTCATGGGAAATCATTTAAGAAAAGCTGTGTCAGAATCACCTGAACTACAATGCAAAGCACTCTGCTCTGCTATTCTTGAGACAGGTATTCCCAGGCAGACCCTTTATAGCTTCCCGAACTGTGTGGGGGGCAATTAAGGTCAGTGTTTTATTTTCCTCTTCCTCTTGATGAGAACGAGTACAATGGTAACAGAACAAGACAGGGACAGAATGATCCCTCCCCCCATCCTTTGCTGTTATGTTTCCAGCAAGAAAAATAGACCTTTTGATTTGAGGAGTGGGCACTCTAAGGTCTACCTTACCTAGCAACCTAATATTTCTGTCATCACTATCCATGACAACCACTCTCACAAGGCAGCCAATTTACAAGGACTACACAGTTTGCTTATGTATTGCTGTAAATTGACAGAAGAATTCTAGTTTTAATTAGACATAAAGATGAATCACAGAGTAAATTTAATACCCAAGATTTTTTTGAAGAATTAGAAAACCTTCTACTGGCTTCCTGTTGGCATTTAAAAATCCTTGAATTAAAAACATTTTAATTAGCCTCAGGACAAGGAGACCCAAGAAGTATTATTGAGCAGCTTACTTCAGAATGACTGAGGCATGGTATAAAAGGAAAAAAGGTTTTCCATTGAATTCAGATCGGAAAAAAGAGTGTCCAATTTAAATCTTCTTCTGCTCTTCCATGAGCTGAAAATAAGGTATGTATACACACTTAAACAACTTCCTGTAATTATGACATCAATAGAACAATAAATTTCAGTTTTTGAGGAAATGAGAAAAAAACAATGTATTCTGATTACTGAATACACACATTCGCTCCACATGATTTATAATTAAATAATTGGAAAAGTGGCTTAGTAGCAAGTAATCTAACATATTATAGAAAAATGTTTGAGACTGAAGATTTCACACACTGCAAAATAATTAAAGATTTGGAAAAGCAAAGGAACTTGTAAATTTCAAGTGTCACTGGCATAGAGTGGTGAACTGTTTTTAGCTGTGTGATTTGTTTCATAATCTACAATGCAATTCTGATTATTGTGATATGGGATGTGGTTTTTATTTTATCATTTAATTTCTTAGAGTCTCTGCTTTGTAATTTGATGGTCTGAGTTTTTTATTTAAACTGTTAGACAAGTGCAAAGTTGGAGCATTTTGAATCAAAAAGTATCTTGGCAAAGTGTATTATTAGTCTGATATGTACAAAATGTATGAATAGGATATCAATAAAACCACATTTTAAAAAAAGTTAAAAAATTAATCCTGTAATGATTCTGAAATCTTCATGTCAACATTCAGAAGACTCCAAAAGGCTCTAGGACTTTGAAAATCTCAACACAGAGATCACTAGAGCTCCTGCATATTAGATGTTATATCATACTAGTGAATGAAACTTTATTATTTTTATTTTTGTATTGTTTGCTTTTAAGTTAAAGTAGGCAAGGAAGAAGAGACAGGCTTTAACTGGTTCTACTTTGTCATATTCTGATTACTTTTATTTGATTTTCTTTATGCAGGGTATTACACTGTAGTTTTTTCAGTTCATTCTTTGGCAAATCATGAATTTGTTTTAATAGTCTAACAACACTTGGGGTAGAATTTGTCAAAAATTTTCAAGCAAAATATTTTAAATAAAATTTGACCTTTTCCTCGACTGAATTTTTTTTTTTTGCAAAAAAATCAGAATTTTGCTTTTTTGGGGAGAATTTTTTAAATACAAATTTTATCTAAAACATTATTGAAATGGTTATCAAAATGTTTTGTTTTGTTAAATGAAACATTCCTATAACCAGTTCCAATAGTTACTAAAAGCAGCATTCATGTACTTAGTACTAGAAGAGCAGGTCACTGACAAATGTGTTGTCAGAAGAAAATTTTATTGCCCCAGGATTAGCAGGCATGGAAGTTACTAATCGTTTTTCTCCCTTTTCAAAAGACACATGGGTTCCCGAAAGGAATCCCTATGGTCTGCAGTGAATAAACAGTTTATTTAATGAGTGATTAATGTTCTCTCCAGTGGTACCACCCTGGGAAGAATGTAAATGTGGCTTTCTTTCCTTTAATACCTCATTATATCTTTATTGCTTGTCACTATCCCCTTGTCTGCATCACTGAGCTGTCTCGTGTACCTGCCTGTTTAAGATTTCACGTCATTTTGACTAAAATATAGTAGAATAAACATCAGTCTCAGTTTTTAAAAAATTAAACTGCTCTATTAAATGCTATTCATCAAGCCCTTGTGGTTCACTCTATAGAATGTCTCCATCACAGACTGTAATTGATAAGCTCTTTCTGACTCATTAAGCATATGCAGAGTACGCTTTTTTTATCTGACTTCAGGGCAGAAGACACACTAATATCTCCGTAGTAAATGGCTTCCTTAAAGGTCTCTCATGCAAAATGGAATGAAACAGCTATTTTTTTTTTCTGGTGTATATTTAGACACAAGAGTTATGCTCTTTAATTTTCTCAAAAATAAAGTGTTGCATTGTGGTTTATGGGTTGGCTCACGTGGATCATGATGGGTTGAGTGATTGTGATCAGCAAGGTCCCTAATTTCAGTGTATGGCATATCACCATCTTTGCCATTTTCAACAGAAACAAAACATTCTCATATTCCACAACCAAAATGTTTCATTTCAGTTCAACATTAAACTCTATTTCCTATAGCCTCACATTGTCTCATGGGAGTTCTGCTTCAGGTGCCTCATGACTCCTATGGGCCAGGCTCTCTGGCCAGACTGTATTTCCCATGATGCACCACACAGCTCAATCAGAGGAGAGACCACATTGCATCATGGGAAATTACAAACCAGTTTTAATTTAGACTATCTGCGGGATCTAATGTATGTGATACCTCATAGGTGGATCTTAATTTATGAGCAGAGTTTGGATGAGTAACAGGTCATTCAATACTTGCTGATAGCCAGCCTATCGGTGCTTGTTTCTTAGGAAAAGAGGGAATGAGAAAACAGAAATATGTCAAATGATATATTGGGACCTGCCTAGGAAAAATAGGGAATGCTGTGAGCCCTGGCATCTTCATTCCCAAGTATGTCATCTACAGAGCTCAAGTCTCTCACATGTTGTAGCTGTGGAAAAAAGGCTCTGTGATCTATCTAAAACTAGTTCTGTCACTGTATAAAGGTCTCCTGCCCTAACTGGAAAAAATGTTGCCATTAAAAAAATATTTATTTTGACTACAGTATATTCAGACTGCCAGGGTCATGGAGTGTCAATTAAATTAATGGTACAGCATAAGGAATTGTACAAGGGACAACTTGAATTTTTAAGCAGCTAGGCAACAATACTCAATTGCTACTAAGATGAACACTTACTTCACGGCAAGCTGGGAGGAAGTTTATCCTGTACTACTCTGACAGGCACTAAATGTCCACATGGACCCTGCTGCTGCACACTATAAGTACAATAGTTAGCTTCGATCAACCCTGCTCTGAAACAGGAATCGATTAAAATGCACTAGAGAACTTTTAGTGTAGGGCAGCAGGGTCTACATGATCACATTGTGTGGCAGGGTAGATTTACACCCAAGCTAACTGTTCTTATAGACAAGCCATAAACCACAAAAGCTATAAGCACTTTAAAGCGTAAGTGATGGTGTAAGATCACCCATTATTCTATATCTTCCCCTGGCATTCTCTCTCCCCCCCTCTCCTACCCTCATGGTGTGCCATTCCAAAACTCCCTGCTGTTGTATATTGGTTTGGGAACAAGAGGTGCCTGAAAATACTAAGAACAAATCTGCTAAGCAATTTATAGACTATGAAGCGTTATAATCACTAAATTCTTAGGCTAGGTATGGTATACTCTATAATTATTGTCTTAAAACTATAAGATGCTTTACATCTGCAATAAGAGAGATCCCCAAATCTTAGTATTTAGTGTGATTCAGAATTATTACACCTTTTCCTGAAAAGTAAAAACTGAGACAATTTTACAGATCACTGTGTAATCCCAATATAATTAGATAATTTGGGATTACTTCCTGTTTGGGATAATAATTATAATCAGAGCAAAATATACAAAAGTCAAAACACTGGTTTGTTAGAGCTGAGAGAACACACATAAATTAATCCAAAGTGTCTAGGGATTGATCTTTTAAGCGGTTGAGCTAATGTTTTTGTGATGGGCTGGATGGCAGAAGGCATTTAACAATGGAGTTTCTTGCTTCCAGGTCACAGGTTCTATTCTAGCCTAGATCAGCACAACATGACAGCTGTTACCTTCTGGTGGCTGTTAAATGCTGTATGTAGTGCATTTGGAGATTTCAGTCTAGTTATTAGTAAAGAGGTGTCATGGGCCCAATCCAAATCCCATTGCAGTTAATAGATCCCTTTGATCTCAGAGGGTTTTGGATCAAGCCTCATATCACAAGTGGCATTGTTACCCGCACTTTCAGAGAGGCAAGCAATTGAACTGGCCTATAAATCAAACTACCACTTCATGGAGCCCAGCTCAGGCTTGAGGCACATAACAGAGTACTATGCTGCTGCACAGTGCATGCAGATAGAGACTTGTTCCTAAAACTATACCAATCTGGCACCCTTCATAAGTTTTGTAAAAGGTTTCTTTACTGGCAAACTTGTGCTTATACTTATAACCCTATATTTGTTTGTGTATATTAGAAAAAGTGGCTCCCTGGAAGATCTCACGGAGAGACAAGAAATATAGGACAACTGTTGAGACTGAGATCATCCTGTAAAGGACTGTGAGGAAGAAGTGAGTTTTAAGTGTGGATATGAAAGTAGTATTCAGTAGCAGGTAGTTTTATCACATAGCTATATGGTTTAGAGAAACGGATCAGTTAGGCTGAATTAATAATTGTTTCTCATTACACAAATTCGAGGATGAGACCCTTCTATTTGTTACAAAGGTTACCACCATTTCTTAGAGGACACCATGATTTAGACAAACATTCAAAGTTTATTAATAATGATAAAACAAAGTAGAGACAATAAGACAGTTTTAGTTCTATTTTTGGGTGATTTTCCTTGTGGAGACCTTCCAGTAAACATTGTGTTTTCTAAGAGTGACACCTGTTATGTGCATAGCTGACTCTTCTCTAGGTAAACTGGAACAATAATTATAATGGCGCCTATCTAGTCATAAATAATTTAGAGAGTTTTTGACGGTAAAGTTAGTTTTAAAACAAGCCAGTGAATCCTGATTGGTTTATTGTAGAATATAACTGGTATTAGTCAGTATTGCAGTTTGCACATATGCAATACAAGTTGGAAATTCTGATCAAACTTAGTTCTCAAAGTCCTGGCACAGACTGTTCTAAGAGTATATGAAGTTTCTTCTTAAAAATCTATTTCTATTTCAGAGACTGACTGAATAATATTCAGCTGTACAAAAGATTAAGAATACGTGAGGAGCTCTTTCAAATTAATATAAACTTGAAATTCAATCTTTTTGTGTTTTAGAAAGTTTATATTAAAAGAGTCATAAAATGTGTTATTTAGAAGACTTTCAGGACTTTTGAGTCTTTAAATTCAGCAAGTGAATTTCATAAGCATATCCCTTAAGGTCTCACTGAAATTTAATTTTAAATGCACAACACTTTGGAAAATATTAATCAACCGTATTCATTTTTTGTTCTTATTTGTAGGAATGAACGTCATTGCTTATATGCAAAAGTAGCATGAAAGAATTAAAAATGTCTCATTTCCAAATGCTAAGAAGAAAAGGAATAATTTACAAAACTTAAGAAAGCACAAGTTTGTATAGTTCAAGAAAATTAGGGATAAAGACAAAAGAGAGTTTTTCTTTTATACAAGAGGCATGAGCTGATCATAAAATTCTAAAGGGGAGATTTTTCAAAAACACTCATTTTTTACCTAATTCTGCTTTCACTGAAGTCACTGGAAGTTTTATCATTCATGTATTTTTAGTATTTCCTTTGACCCTGAGTTGTCAAACCCTGTAAAATATTCGGTCCTTATGGATGATGACTATAATCTATAAATTCACCTAGTTTGATAGCTATGTTTAAGCCATTCATTAACAAAGCAATTAAGTAAAAGGGAAAATTAACTCTGTAATTACTAAAACACTTAGCCAAGTAAAAATGCAAGTTGAAAGGGTTTTAATTGGCATTTTAAGTTATTTGCTCTCCTAATGTTTGTGTAGTTTAAATGACACTATTGACATAAAATGGTATTTAATTATATTTTGAGAATAAAGAACATTTAAAAGGCAAGCCTACTTTTCAAAGAGGATTACACCCACAGATCTGAAACTAATATATTCAATTTAATATCGTGCTTGTAGTTTCAGAGTTTCTCAGTATTCAGCTATTTGTCTATAATTTGGAATTCTGATTATAAGAACAGTCCAGAGCACAGTTTTCCTAGATAAGGAGATAAAGATTAGCCATTTTATTGGTGATTTTTGGGAGAAGATCTTGGGTGAAATGTAGGTATCCCATTAGATTGTATTTTCCTAAGCAGAATGGATCACTGGTCTGATCATGTAGATTCCTAGCCTGGTCTAATCTAACACGCCAGTCATAGGAATGTTAGATCAGATCAGATTTGAAACCCAGTTTCTATGATATAAGAAAGACTTATGCTTCAAAGAAGCATGACATAAGAAAGACTTATGACAAAGAACCACATTCAATGTTCCAAAAGATGCTTGTATCATGCACCTTCCCTGACCACCCCGCACTGTCAGTGAAACAGCCCCAATGATCCACCAGCACCTGCAAGACCATGGAGAAGTAGCCCTTTTGGCTGATGTACTCCATCACAAGATGGTCAGGGGCCAAAATTGGAATATGCGTTTCATCTATAACCCTGCCTCATTTAGGGAATCCCATTGCTTCAAAGCATGTTTCCTGCACATTACCGAGAGTCATAGTCCAGGAGATTAATGGCCTTGCACACTTCCATCATGGCAATACCCACGGTGGACTTTCCAAGTCCAAATTGATTTGCAACGGACCGACAGCAGTGGGGAAATGCCAACTTCCACACAGCGATCACCACTCACTTTTCCGCAGTGAGGACAGCTCTCATTCTGGAGTCCTTTTGCCACTGTGCTGAGGTGAGCTCCACACAGTTCCAGGAATGCGGATTTAGGCTCCGAAAGTTCTGCAGCCACTGCTTGTCCTCCCATGCATGCCTCATGATTCAATCCCACCACTCAGTGCTCGTTTCCCAAGCCCAGTACTGATGGTCCACTGTAGCAAGCTGTTCTGTGAATGTCAGCAGCAAGCTTGAATTATTGGTTTCCATGGCAGACACCAATACACTGTCTGTCTCACAGCTCATGAAATGCTTCAGGACCAACCACATTGGGTTTGTAATGCTCATCACCACAATCAGCAGCTGTTCAGGATCCATGCTGTCAGGCAGAGATGGTGGGTGCACACTTTACAAGAGCTGTTGAAAAACAGCACAAAATGAAGTCAGAAGCCCATGGACTAATGGGATGGAAAGAACTGCATAACAGGATAGCAAGCACATCCCCATGATACACCATAATCCGTTCCCAGAGCTCCCAGCGGCAGAGGATGGCAAGTGGCACATTGGCATAGCTACCCACAAAGCATCTCTGTTGATTCAAGAGCAATGACTCTGGACACGCTTTGCCGACAAAAGGAGTGGTGTGCAGATGTGCTCAACCAATGTTTAAACGACTTATGATCGTTGACATAACTTAAGTCGACTTAACTCTGTAGTGTAGACACGTCCTAAGATTGCACCCAGCATTGCTTAATGCAGTTAGGCCAAGGAATACTGTCTACATGTGTAGACACCTGCATCTGCTTGTAGTACTGCAGCATCACTGTATGCCACTGCACTTGAAAGCTGCTTTTCTTTTTCCAACAGGGTTAGATAATGGTGACAAAAACTCCTTTGCTGTTGCTGGTGAGTACAAATTTCCTGATGTGGACAACCCTCAGACACCTGCCTTTATGTCGATGTCACAATTTCTGCTGACTCTTACAATGTCCCTTTGTGACGGGATCCCCAGGGTACAACCTGAAACTGAGGTACTGCTGTGCCCTCTTAACTCTCCAGCCTGGGCCATCTCTCTCAATGCTTTGCTAGTGACAAGCAGCAAACCCCTCCAGGCGCTGTTATCACTCAGCATAACAGCATGTGGAGCCACACACCCAGCTAGATTGCATGAATGCTTCTCCCAGAGCCACTCTGGAATCACACAGAGAAAGGCACCAGCCACTTCTCCCCAGCTCTCAGCTTTGCAGCCCAGGACTGTATCATTTTGCCCTGGTCAGAAGCCTAACTAGTGTAAGTTTATTACCGAGTCCACCCCTCCCTCAACATGGAAAGGACACACACAAACCTTTGTAACTGAGCTGAGATTTCCCAAGCACTTCAGTCAAAACATGCTGTTTTAGGTGAAATATAAAACAGATTTATTAACTACAGAAAGATAGATTTTTAAGTGTTAGGCATAAAAGGTCAGAGATAGCTACCATAGAAAATAAAAGAGAAATGCACATATCTAAATTGTAAACTTCATAACACAAGGCAGTATTTAGATAAAGCAGTTTTCTCATCCCACTGTATGTTACAGTTGTCATACACTATAAGGTCCGAAGAGACCATTATGATCATCTAGTCTGACCTCCTGCACAACACAGGCCACAGAACTTCACCCACACACTCCTGTAATAGACCCCAACCTAAGACTGAGTTACTGAAGTCCTCAAATAATGATTTAAAGACTTCAAGGTACAGAGAATTCACCAGCAAGTGACCTATGCCCCATGCTGCAGAGGAAGGCGAAAAACCCCCAGGGCCTCTGCCAATCTGCCCTGGGGGAAAATTCCTTCCCAACAACAAATATGGCCATCTGTTAAACCCTGAGCATGTAGGCAAGACTCGCCAGACAGACACCCAGAAAAAATTCTCTGTAGTAACTCAGAATGCACCTCATCTAATATCCCTTCACAGGCCATTGGGCATATTTACCGCTAAGTAATCGAAGATCAGTCAGTTGCCAAATTAGGCTGTCATATCATCCCTTCAATAAATTTATCAAACTCAGTCTTGAAGCCAGCTAGGTTTTTCACCCCCACTGCTCCCCTTGGAAGGTCGTTTCAAAACTTCACTCAATATACAGGTTTCTCCCTTAAGCCTGGGTCCAGTCTCTCTGTCTTCCAGCATTCCTGTTGTTTTCAGTGTAGGTGTGGGGAAGAGAAAGGATAAAGCATGATGCCATTGTACCCTATTTTATATCATTGGTCCATGTGCCTGGAAGACACTAGCCCAGACATGTCCTGGTGGGCTTTGCTGAGTCACACAAGATTGAGCAATCCTCCTGCTGTGGTCTTGTGCAACTGAGTCCTAGAGTTGAGCAATTCCCATTGTGTGGTGTTTACACAAAAATAATTAAATTGTAAGTCTCCTGATTACAACTCCCCCGCTGATTAAGAATTGTTGATTACCTCCTTTGTTGCTGGTGAGCTAGCAATAGAAACTTACTAAGCAATATTGTAACAACCATACAGCAAAATCTCAATCTGATGTACACTAATGATACACAGATTTTAACGGAACACAGAGCTTCAACAGACTTTCACCTTCCATATGATATCTTACATGGCATGCTTTGTGTGAAATGTATCATAACTATATATAAATGATGGCTATGGGGTTTACAGGATGCTGCTTTGAGGTACAGTGTGTCACACCCTTATATGTGTATCCTCTCTTATTGAGGGACCCCATCATCTCATTGTTCCATTCTCTTCTCATGTAACCCAGATCATTTCAAAGGCTCTTTTGGAGCCTGCATCAATGTCAGCTAGTGTTCAAACTCTTTTTTAATGCATTTTGTTGAGACTTAGGCCTATTTGCCCTGTGTTGTTCTATTCCCCTGTGGGGGTCTTTACTATGTGGCTCTTAAATATTACAAAGAAGGCAACTACCACTCCAGTCTCAAAATGACCTAATTTCCGTGTAATTCCATAATTTCTCAATATTGCCCATTCAGTCAAGTCCACCATCACACACGTCTTTCAAGAGCTATAGAGACAAAACAGCCTGACCCAGCACTAATTCAAACAGGAAATTACGCTCAGTGCACTCCACCCTTTTCAGAGTAAAATTTGGACAACTCTTTTAGCAATGAAAGACCGTATGAAATGCTGCAGAATGCTAAATAGGAAACTAACATCCCACATGTAATTAACAGAGTGCTTCGAGGCTTGTTTACCGTCCTCAGACCTTCTGAATAGTCCACTTAGGTTACAAACAGCAAGGACTGTGCTGTCAGTCAAGGTAGCCTGAAGCATGCACACACACACACTGAAACGGCAGGCCATGTTGTGACAGTAAAAAGCAGTGAGGCACATATCTGTGCATTACCAACTGTAAAAGCGATGCCTGTTTTCTCCATTCCTATCTCTCAAATGAGATCACTGCAGAATAACGCCTATATATAAGTTGGCTTTTGTCAGAGACCCAAAAACGTAGGTTGATACATGGATAAGCAGAAGAAAGTAAATAAACAAAAAAGTTCCAGGGGTGGGGAAAGCCACTTCCCAGTTTCTCAGAGGTTGATCTTTTGCAATGCTACCATCTTCATGACAACCTCATTTTTCACAGTAACAAACCTCAAGTGATAGAGATGCAGGTTGTGAATCATCCTCTCTCTCAATCCTTAAAGGGACACCATAAATTTTTTAAAACATTAAAAAATAAAATAAATAAATAAATCACAGTTTTCTAAATTTCTCTTTTGCCCACTATTTTATTTTGACAACAATTAAAGGTTACATGATTGGTTTCCCTTCTAGCCTCCCTCAATCTCTCCTTGTGTTTGTTCACACTGTGCATTTGGCAGCACTAGCTTTTGACATATGGGCCCTAATCCTTTACCCGAGTCTACCTACCCTGGCAGATTAATATAAAAGTCAATAGGACTCCACACTGGTGCAGGTATCCACCCATGTGGATCCAGTTGCAGGACGGGGACTTGAGTCGCCTTCTCCTTTTGTTTGTCATGTGAAAACTTGCTCACAACAGGGGAGAGACAACACATTGTAAAGCCACACCAAAAAAATTACATCTAATCCTTTTTTGGATCTTGCTAAGTCCTTGATTTCAATGATATCATTTAATAATAAACTCCACAGAATAATTGTGCAATGTGAAAAAAGTATTTCCTCTTATCAGTTTTAAACAATCACCGTTCAATTTCACTGAACATCTCCTTATCCTTGTACTGCGAGAGAGGGTAAATAGAAGTACCTGATTTACCTTCTCTACAGTATTCGCTGCTGTATATACCTTTTGCTCATCTTGGACAAGATACACAAAAGGATTTAGGCACTTAACTGCTACTTAAGGCACACCAACACCAATTTTTATGAAAAAGAACTGACCTGACTTAGGCATCTAACTACAAGAAAGGGTTCACACCTGTGAATCCCAAGCAGCAGGAGTGACTTCCCATTAGGCACCTAAGCACCATTTCAGGGGCTAGCCATAGGTCCCACCCCTCTCCTTGGCATTTCCTATGGCCTATCTTGACCTCATTGTGCTGGCATTTATAAGTCCCATTCTTAGTGATTTCCCATTCTTAGTGATATAAGGAATCTAGTGCCCTAACTCCAGTCTGTGGATTACCCTAGGCACCCAGGTGTCTAAATTTTAGTTGTTGCAACAATAAGTCTATATCTACACTGCAAAAAAATAAATAAATCCCATGACAGAGAGTCTCAGGGTATGTCTATACTGCCGGCGGCACTGTCGGCACAGCCAGATCGATGCCATGGGATCGATTGTGGAGATCCGCTCAATCAATCCCGGAAGTGCTCTCTGGTAGATACCTTAAATCCAGCCCTGCAAGAAGAGTGACACTACGTTGACCAGAGGGCATTTCCCATCAGCACAGCACAGTGAAGACACCGCAGTAAATAAAAGTTAGGAAGTCAACAGGAAATACGTAATCTACTCTACATAGCTTGCATATCTCCCGCCGACTGCCACTGTCAGTGTAGACCAGGCCGCAGAGACCGGGTCAACAGACTCAGGCTTGCAGGGCTTGTGCTAGAGGGCTATAAACAGCAGAGTAGTCATTGCTGCTCAGGCTGGACCCCAGGCTCTGAAATCCAACATGCACTTTCATTAGTAGTCAGCATTCTGGCTGTCATTCATGGCAGAAACTTCCCTTTTATTTCTTCACTTGCAATGGTCATATTGTGTGCCAAGATCAAATGATCAAAAGATTGGAGACATAGATTTGAGCCTCTCTCTCTCTTCAGAATAGTTTAGCCATGTTCCTGCACCCGGCTGTCCTTTTCTTTAACTGCACATCTCTGCAGCTCTATGTTATGACAACAATATATACAACAATATATACAACTGAAGTCAATGGGAGTCTGCCCTTGGTCCCTCACCCACAAGAGGCAAGTAAATCGTAAAGACAGTGCCTTTGTACACCACACTTAACTGACAATTTCAAATTCAGATCATAATGTGAAAGCTTCCAAAATCCTGCAGTTTGTGAAAATGTACCTGTTTCACCCATTCATCATATTATCTAGGCACTGTAAAACAAAAGAAAAGCCATTTATAAAAGAAATGTAGTCTGTAAAACACCTTTAAAAACTAAGACACTTTGTCCTAAAGAATACTAAGCTGACTTGAAGAGGGGGTTTTCCTCCCCTCATTTTGTCTGGTCAGTCACTTTGGCCAGGTCCAAACAAATTGGGATATCCTGTATATATCAACCAAAGGACTCATTTTTGCTAACAAAGGCAAAAAGAACCTGATTTAAAGACCATTTAAGTCAACGGAACTGACGTCAACCTTTGGCTCAGACTCTCTTTAGCACTTGTCAGGAAGAATGTATCCTTTGAACAAAAAGCTACAGAACACATGGGACATGTCATCACAATACCAAATAAAAAATTCTGTTTACTGCAACTTTCACCAGAATCTCAAGAAATAGCTGTACCAAGTTGAATACAATCTGTTAATTTAGTCCAATGGTGATGTGATCTACTAGTTCTTGAAACTCTGCAGAATGAGGACTATACTGTAAATTTAGGTTAATGGGTCAGATTGGTAGGTTCAGAGCTAATTCTAAAATGCAGTAAATGCCTACTCATTTGTAGTCTTAACCACCAGCTCTGGAGTGAGCAAGGAAAGTTATCTGTTGTGAACAGAGACTTTCAAAGTTTTGAAAAATCAGTTCAGAGCTATGAAAGTATGAGAGCTTTCACACTAGTAGTGATACCAATGAAGCATTATAAAGTAAGGTTGCCAGATCTCCTAGTAGTAAAGATATTCAGAAAGAGAAAACTGCTGCCCTGTCATAAGGTGATTGCCACACACTGCCCTGTCTCCTGTCCAGTCAAAACAATCCATGTGTGCAAAGAGGAGAACAATTTCCCAAGAAAATATAAGACCTAAAAACTGAGGTGTTTTGCCAGCAGTTAGTACAGGGCAGCTAAATAAATGCCTGAGAGACAAGGTGGGCGAGGTAATATTTTTTATTGGGCCAACTTCTGTGGATGAGACAGATAAAGCTCATTTTCAGAAAAAGACCTGAAGAGCTCTGTGTAATCTGGAAAGCTTGTGCTCTCCCCAACAGAAGTTGATCCAGTAAAAGTTAATACCTCATCAACCTTCTCTCTAATATGCAGAGACCAACACAGCTAAAACAACACTGCATGTCACCTTTAGACTGGGTTCCCACACACAAAAGGAAGCAGTAGCTGGCATTTCCATGCTTTGAAGAGAAGTGCTAAGTGGTAGCATCCTCCCGAGTAACACAACCCATTCCTTAGTCCTGTGGGACCAAAGCGATCTACCTGTCATTTCCCACCCTCATCCCCCCCTAGCAAAGATGCATTGCAGCAGGTGTGCTTGATGGGACAGGCACAAGCCCAGCAAGCAGGGGAGTGGGGGAAAAGAGACATGGGCGCTCCCGGGCGCCCCGAACAAGAACGCGAGTGAGGCAGAGGAGCAGATGCAGAGCTCCCCATGCAGGGGGAGATCCAGAGACCCCGGGCAGCAAGCGAGAGGTGGTGGCAGGGGGCTTACTCACCGCCCAGCCAGTTGGAGGAGATGTTCTGGAGCATGGTGAAGGGGATGCAGAAGAAGGCGATGAGCAGGTCGCTGAGCGCCAGGGAGCAGATGAAGATGTTGGTGACGGTCCTCATGGCTTTCTTGCGGGTCACCACGTAGAGGACCAGGCAGTTGCCAAAGAGCGCCTGGGCGAAGATGAGCACGCAGACCAGCACGAAGGCCAGCTTGGTGCGGCCGGGAAGCTCCGGGATGTAGACCAGCGGCTGCAGCCCGTAGAGCGCGATGAACTGCTCGCGGGTCATGTTGTTCTCCCGCAGCAGCCGGGCGAACTGCTCCGGGGTGATGTTCAGCGACCGCATGGCGGGGACTCCGGAGCGCGGCTCTCCGCCCCGGGCGAGGGGTCAGGCGGCAGCCCGAGCTCCACGCCAGCGTCTCAGGGGAACCTCCGGCCCGTGCGCACGGTGAGGAGCTGCTGGCCCCGCCTGCCCCAGGAGAAAGGGGGCGGACGAGCGCTTGGCCTGTTGCACGGCTCCAGCTCTCCCGCAAGCGAGGGAACGGGGCGCTGCCTCTTAGCCACCCAGCCAAGCGGTCGGGGGAGCACCCGTAACCCTTAAAGGCCCAAGAACCACTGAAGATACTTTTTAGGCGACCCAGCTGCTAGGAACGAAAACCACTGTAGGCGAAGGAGCGGAGGGGTAAAACCGACCAGTCAGCAGCTCCCGCTGGCTGCTGGGCATTGCTGTGAACGCAGCCGGGCCCGGGGCTCACCTGGAGCGTCTGGGTTTGAGAGCGGCCCCGGCCACAGCTGATGAGGGGGAAAAAAACCCCTCCCTCGTCTTCCTACTCCGGCTCAGCCTGGGGGGTGTATAAACAGCACCGGCTGGGGGAGCCAATCAGCGCACAAAGGAGCCCTCCGCCTTCTCTGCCCTTCCTACACCCCCTGGCTCCCTAGCAGCTTAATCCAGCCTCCCCTGAGGACGCATCTGCTGCTTTCACTGTAAGGGGGCGAAGTGTGTCTGGCGAACGTAGAATCGGCACGTGGCGCTTGGCTGCGGCCCGTGTGAACTAGCTGAGCGGTTCAAAGCGTGCGGCGTGGGGCGGGCAGCGCTGTGGGGAGCCGGGGGCAAAGGAGGGAGCTGAGCCGCGCAGTCTGACCTTGCCTTAGCCCCGCGGGGTTTCTTGTTTTCAGCCTTTGCCGCGTTGCTGCTGCTGTTGGTTAACAGCGATCGTCAAATCACCATCCATGAGTTTGCGAAGTTTGTGTTATTGTTGCACGTCCCAGGCCAGAAGTTAAACTCTGTAAAACACCGAGCAGTGCATAAGCCGAGAAAAAAACCCAAAACCAGCCATTTAACGGATTCCCTGCCCGGGACTTCACAAACTGCAAAAGTGAACCCTTACGGTGTGACACAGTCACTTGTTTGTGTTGGCTGTATGAACATTAACAATGGTCCTAGAATCAAGATAGTGCAATGCCATATTTTTCAATATCTTCTGAGAATGTCTCTGGGTGATCTTCTCTCCTCTCCTCCCCTTCTCATCTCATTTTTTCTGTTCAGTAGAACATTTAATTTTTTTAAAAAGTGCATCCCTCAAAGTGAAAGCTTCATTTTTTACCACTAGGTCATGGAAATTTATATAACAAGTTGCCTGTCCACATTAAAAAGCTACTTATATGGAGTATCCACTACTTGCATAAACCGCATTACAAATACACAAAACAAGGCTTGAGATTTTCAAATCAGTCTATGACACATCTTCTTTTACAATTAAAGGAATATAAAACAGGATTTAAGTGCTGACAGCCAGACCAGGGGTGAATTTCATCTCAGCAGAATAATACATTTTGCATATTGTTTCCATGTAACCAATGTCTAAAGTTACCTAAACCTTATAATAAATAAATAATACAGGCCTCATCTACGAGGAAATTTCAGCTTCTGCTGCACCAGAATAAAACTTTAATGTTGACACAATTTTAAAGTAAGCTACACTAGTGCATGTTGTGTGGCAGACTGTGTCTGCACTAGAGGTTTGCACTGGCACAGCAATGGAAATCCTAATTTAGACAAGTACCAAGTGTTTGGATATAAAACTGGAGTTCCAGATAGAGATGTGACTGTAAGAATGGCATTGTTGCGTTCCATGTTTATTCTCACTCAGTGAAAGCCATACCAAATTTACTCTGTATCCTAGTCAAAAGATTATTTTTCCAACCTTCAGCCATGCAAACCCAGCCTGTGATCTGAACATCAGATTGTTTTCTGACAAATACATCATATCTAACAGTACCCAGCCTGGTTGTCAGCACTTAAATCCTGTTTTATATTCCATTAATAGTAACAGAAGATGTGTCATAGACTGACTTGCAACCAGAAGTTAGTTGACAATTTTTCTGACAGTGAGCTAGGCATGATAGAATCTAGCACAATCTCCCTTGGCACTGCTGTGCTAATTTTCATAGCAATAACTTTCATTTTCACCATTAACTGTAGTAAAATATCAAACATGAGTGACCTACAAGGAGCAGCTATGTTAAGGGAAAAGATGTTGGTCACTCTGCTGACTACTCTGTCCTAGTTCTAGCACTTTAATAAGGTAACATCATTAAAGATCATGAAGAACAGTCAGCTCTTTGTTTCTGACCCTTCAGAAAGCAGTGATTCTTTAAAACTACTAAAGAAAAACCTTAGCAGAAGCACTCTATTCATTATGTGTTTGACAGCTGTTTTCAAAAGAAAAAAATCTAGAATAAATAGTACTTCCAGGCAGTAAATCTTCTGTTCAAATAAATAAATGTTTTTAGCAATAGTAAACATAATTTGACTCATGTTGTTATGACTGATGTGTGACCTGTAGAGTGAGATTATTTTCTATGTAAGAGTTACCATTACTGTTATTTATGTGTAGTCCAATACCACCTATGGACACTGTCTGTACACATAGGAAGGCACAGGCCCTGTCCCAAAGAATAGTCATGTGGGAGATTAGAAATTCAGAAGCTACCCCTGTAAAATGATTCCCTTTGGGTAGAGGTGTAGGATTTCACCCTGCCATGAAGAAGCGTAGGGTTCAGGCCCCAAAATCAACAGATCTCCTGAGATCCACAGATGCCAGGGCCATCCAGCTGCAGGGAGTTTGCACATCTAAAAATTACTTTAATAACCATGGAGTCAGAGAGAGTGAGAATGTCTCTATAGCCCAGTGTTTAGTGCACTCTTCTGGGAGACCCAGATTCCAGTCCCTGTTCCTATGAATATTATATTTTATACATAGTAGAACATCTTCAGATGAAGAGATTGAGAGAGACCTACTGCACAGTACCATAAAGCTCAGTAGTTCCGGCACTCACCTGGGAGGAGGGAGACCTTTGTTCAACTTTCTGCTCCAAATCAAGCCAAGTGGGCACTATGAGCTCAGGACTCCCCATCCTGAGTGAGTGCTCTAACCAGCGGGTACTGGGTGCACGGATGGCAGCATCTCCTTCTCAGTGGTGTTTTGTGGGGGGTGCTCAATCTGGTAGGCACGTTCTTAGGCAGCCTCTGCAAACACCTACCAGATCGGTCCATGCAGGCGAGACAGGCAGGGGAATGCCTAGTTTGAGCATGCTGCAAGGTGTTAGGTGTGAGCAGCTTGGAAGCATCACGACTCAGGCAGCTTTGCACTTGCCTACTGGCAGAAATTTAGGGGAGTTTACCAGCAGAAGCTTAGACACCTCCAGAGTTAGCGGAAGATGAGCAGAGATCTTGAGGATCTAAATTTTGGATTTAGGCACCTAAAGTGGCAATTAGGCACTTAAATCCCCATGTGGAAGTAGCCCTTTGTTTCCTGGATGTAATGCACTGTGGGCCTGATTCAAAGCCCATTGAAGTCAGTGCAAGTATTTCAACTATTTTGATAGGCCTTGGATCAGTCCCTATAGTCCTGATTCAGCAAAGCACATAAGCACATGCTTAATTTGAAGCATGAGTACTCCCATTGACTTAAATGAGACTACACACATGCTTAAAATGAAGCATGTGTCTAAGTGCTTTGCTGAATAGGGACCTACAAGTTAACAATATTATCATATACGATACACTATTTATAAAAGGTAGATAAAATATTAATAGAAAATTGATGCATGTCAACAGAAATGTTTTTGCTCTGCTCAGTTCTAATACAAATACTTGCAACAGCTCTGCAAGGTCAGAAGCTGAATTCAGGCATCCAAGTGGAAGTGGAAGCTGAGAACAGAAGGAAATGAAGGGTGCGATTAGGTGTAAGGCTCGAATGGGCTAATTGGTATTTATTAGAGACTCTTTAAACCCCTAGCATACTGTCTGCATTTGGAGCAAAGAAAATGTTGTACACTTTCCCCTGCCACTCTCTAATCCTCTTTTCCATTCCTTTCTTCCTTCCCATATGCTTAATAAGAGCAATTGCTTTTTAGATTTAATGTCTCCTGTAAAAGGAAAAAGTTTAAAGTTGTTTCAGACTTGTACTTTTTTATAGTAGAAATTTAAGCCAATCTTCTGTGAATCAGTGTTAAATGTAATGATCAGATGCATGTACATCAAAGAGGGATGTTGTATTCATTTTACTTAATACTACTAATTATTTAGATTGCAATAGCAACCCCTGGGTGCCAGGCACTTTCCAAACACAAATGAAGACAATTCCTGACCCAAAGAATATACAATCTGTTTGAATTGTACAATGGCCATTTCTTTTTTTCTATTATAGTTGTGTGATTACTTGCTGTTGCAAATAATGTAACAGTTCAGTTTAAAATAGTAATAATTGGCAGTACATCTGAAAAGTTATAATCCACATATCCCAAATAATATACTCTGAGTTTGAAGCTGGGGGCCAGATTTTCAGTAGACCATAAAAAATGTGCCATTACATTTGTAGCCATTTGAGCACACAAAGCAAGTAACTGTGAAGGTATATTTATAGATAACATTTGGTTTGTGCATTTACTCATTTGGGGAGTACATATGTGCGGTTTGCATACATTTTCCCTGTCTATGGACATTATAAAATCAATAGGCCAAATTACTAATATTATTGATCAGCATTTTAATATGAATGAAATTACACCAGAGACAAATGTGGTCCAATTACAAAATGAGAATATTGGACCTGATCCAAAACCAATTACTCCTGTGGAATTCTTTGGACTTTGAATCAGGTCTTTTGTATAGTAGATATGCTCAGATGTTGTCTAGCAGTCAGAGGAGGCAACTGGACTTCTGGACCACTGAGGTTTTTTTCCACCTCTCTCATTGATTTGCTGTGTGACTGTGGCAAGTTCATTGATCCTGTTTACTTCTCTGTGAAATGAGTATAATAATGTTAACCTAGGAACAAGTCTCCACTATTCCTCTTTTTTTTTTTTTTTTTAACATTGAATGCTCTTCTTTCATACTGAACATCAACTATCACCTGCCTCTGATGCTGCTTGTAGTTAGATCAAGTCAAAGCAATGTGAAGTTGCCATGGCTCTTGTCAATTATCACAGCTGCCCACATAGCTTTTTAATAGCAGGAGCTAAAGTGCCCATTGTTGTCAATTTCCCTGCTGTACACTGAGAAAGCAGGTTCCAGAAGACAGCACTACATTTGTTCTGATATTATAGGATTCTAATACTGGCCTTTGCAACCAAATGGGCTTTTTTTATTTTTTAGTGACTTTTTTTTTATTTTGTAGAAGTTGGTGGCTTAACTGCTCTCTCACTTGCCAGAGAATGTTATCTACTTCCACTGATGAGTGAGTTTTTCAAGTCCTTGTTAGGATCCTCCATATCTTTTATTATTTAACCTAAAGCCCAACTTTGTTTCCATTGTAATCAATGGAGTTTTCCATTAGGAGCTGGATCAGGATACTAGAGGGGATTTGTGATGTTTAATGAATGAATGTCTGTAAGAATTTCAAGATGCTGAAGAATACTATAGAGTACAAGTCTTATTATTGATTCAGACACAGGGGAAGTGCTGACTGACAGGGCGGCTCACGTTCCTTCCCACACAGGGAACGTTCCATCCCCTTACCCCGCTCCCCATGGACCCACGCACTCTGTCCTTTGCCACAGCCCTGCAAACTATGCTCCTCAAAGGGGCTGCCTGAGCTGGTGCATGCGTGCTGCCATAGGAGCCGCTTCCTCAGGGCCAGGTGACAAGCTGCTACTCCCCCACTGTCCCCCTGACCATGGTAACCGGACTTCCCAGTCAAAAACCAGACACCTGTTAGCCCTACCAGAGCAGCAGCTGGTTGCATGAGCCATGGAACTGGGTCTGAAGTCCCCCAGACTTTGCAGACACAAACTTAGCCCAGATGGAAGAAAGAGTCTGAACTGTACACAGACCTGGCCATGCAGGAGAATAATGACAACGGCAAAGTAAAACTGTTATTTTACCTTACTGGGGAACAAGGCAGAAACAACACTCTAAAGCTTACCACTGCCTCAAGCCTCACAGCAGTCCTAGGAGCTCTGGGGACTGATTACTCCCCAAAACAGAACAAAACTGTGCTAACAACATAGGTGTTGCACTAGAGATAATCTGAAGGAGAAGGGATAGACCCCTATGTTACTGTCTTATGCACACTGGCTGCTACATGCAATTTTGGGGACTTGACTGATTCGGGACAGGATAGTATGCGCTTGTGATCATCCCTGTGGGAGGAGCAGCTCCAGCAAGGCAATCTCACATTAGACTGATGCTTAGCCATGGGACGTGCAGCAGAAGCCTCTAGAGAAGGGATGAAAGCTCTAGGAGACACAACACCCCCAGAAGTACATACGGGGAGACAACATCAGAGGAAACAGGTTCCATACCCATAGTGAGATGCATTCAGGGTGGGAGTCAGCATGAGCAGGTAAAGGAGAAGTGCTCTGCACTAGGACAGTATCGCAAGGAATGTGGCAAGCTGAACCATTTTAGAAGTGTGTGCAGTAATGCAGGGGCAAGAATATAAAACTCAACCCAGAAACAATGCAAACAGCACGAGGTGACATACATTGGACATCTGCTTACAGCAGTGGGACTGAAAGCAGTTCCCAACAAGATCAAGGCAGTCAGAGACATGCCAGCTTCCGAGGATGTGAAAGGGGTACATATCTTCAGATGATAAATGATACATTTTCTGTCCAAGTTCTGTCTGCACCTAATTGCAGTAATGGAACCTAGACATGAGCTCACAAGACAGGATGTTGAGTGGGATTGGGCTGGTTCCCAACAGCAAGCATTTGACACACTCAAACAAATTACAACAGATACCCATGTCCTAAAGTACTACCAGCCAGGAGAGTCATTGACACTCACAAGGATTGGGTGTAGCTCTTTTGCAGGAGCAGCTGGTCACTTAAGCCGACAGAATCCTATTAGAGACCGAACATGGATACACCAAACGGAAAAAAGAGTTTCTGGCTATGGTATTTGGAGTGGAGTGATTCCATCAGTGCAGTGGAAGATTAATACACAGGCCCATGGGGCCTGTGCCCAGGGACCCTGGGCCTAAGGCCTGTTCCTTCTCTGTGGCCCTGCCCCCTGCTCCTCCTCGCCCTCCCAAATCCCCGCCCCCTGGCCAGGCCGGAAGCTGGAGCCAAGCAATAGTAAGAGCCGCCCAGGGAGCCACTGTGGGGAGCCATAGACCCTCTACCAGTCTTGGCTGGGAGATTGGGGTGCCTGTCTCTGCCCCCCCCCCCCCACCCCACCCCGGGATGCACCACCCAGCACAGGTGGATGGTCCGAGCAGCTTTTACCATGGCCCGGCTCCAGCTTCCAGGGGTGGGGCCTTCCAGAGGCCAGAGGCGGGGCCTCAGGAGGGAAGAAAAGGAGCAGGGGCCACTGAGAGGGACAGGGCCCTGTGGCAAGGGGGGGGGGCTAAGGTCCCTCTCAGTGGCCTTGGGGGCTAATCAACTTATCAGCTCCCCTGCCACAAAACACAGCCCCTGCAGGCACCGCTCCATACCTGCCCAAAGCTTGCAGTTTGGGTAGGGCAACACGTCCTCCTGGCCCCCAAACTACACCCATGTTAAAAAGTGGACAGGCATGGATTTTTTATAGGGTGTGGGGGGGCCCCAATGTTCTTTGTGCCCAGGGCCCCAATACATTATAATCCGCCTCTGCATCAGTACACTTATGGACACCCAGTAATAGAGCAATCTGATCATAGACCTCTAGATTCAGTCATGGCAAAGCCTTTTCTTAATGCTCCAAAGAGATTGCAATATGTGTTGATCTGACTCCAGTGCTTCCAGGCAGAAATCCGATATTATCCAGGACAATTAATGGGGTTAGCTGATACCCTGAGCAGGGCATGTATACCCAGCATCAGTGAATTGGGGGAAGAGGATCAAGACACTGAAGCCACTAATACATGGCACTATGTCCCAGTTTCAATTGTAAGCCGAGGTAAATCAGTTAAATTAAAGAGAGGCTGCAACGCTAAAGAAGTTATCATTGTAGTCTGTGGTTCTCTCTCTCTCACCATATGGCAGCTATGAAGAGGGAAAATGTACATACAGGCATTGAATTCTCTTGTACAAATGAAAAAAATATGAACAGAGAATGGGTTCTTATCCTGTATTTATACCTAATCTCCAATGTACAAATTCCAAGATCAATCTTCCCTTCTACATATCACTGCCAACATGCTCCACTACAAACAAAAGAGAGAGATGACCAAGCTAGCAGTAAAAGATCCTTCCCACTCTCTTCTTCCTCCCAGGACACTACGTCAGTGTTCGGAAAATATAATTTTTGTGGAAAATTAAGATTATTTTCTTAGTTTCTCTATATAAACATTTTTCCTAGAATTTTTTTTAAATTAACATAATTAGAGTTATTGAACCCATTATATTGTTCATGTTACTGGGAGATAAATATACTCTAGACAATTGTCACGATTCTTCTAATACTTTGTTTTTCCAATTCCCAAATGTATAATCAGTTTTTCTGTAAATAGAAAGAACAATTTACATTAGTATTAAGAAAACTTTTCAGTACAGCTGATTGGAAAATGTTGGGTTCTTTCTTTCTCCTCCCTCCTTCCTCTCTGGAAAATTTCAACTTTTCATCAAAAAATTAACATTAAAAAAATAATTAGCTTTTGTTAAACAAAAAATGAAAAAAAAAATAGTAAAACGTCATGAAATTTTCAGTAAACATTTTTCAGGTGTTTTTTTTTTAATGAAAAATCAAAAAATGTTCAAAGAAAGCAGAAAATTTCCACATATTATTTTGTTTAATCAAAAACCCAGTTTTCTGTCCAAAAAAGGTTTGACAGAAAATTTTCCAGCAGCCCTGCTTTTCAGTTGCATCTGACAATGCCTCTGCTAGTTGTACCAATTTTATTGTAGAATAAAAATTAAGTCAAGTTACAGGTAGCAATAGAATAGTTCAATATTTGTAAACCACCTATTGTCTTAACAAATAAAAAAAAAGTCAAAGAGTTATCACTAGTACTATTCATTAAATTAAGAAAGAAATCTGGATGGACAGCAGCTTTGCTTGCAAAGTCAGGACATAGAAGTCTGTGTGAAGAGAACACTCAGCTTCTTTCTATAGACAAATCAGCAGCAACCACTGCTGGTGACATAGATGCTTTGTTGACAGTAATGGTACAGTAACCTGCAGGACAGCATGGTGTGGAGTTGGGAATTGTGGTGGTTAGTTCTATTATTGTACTTCTTCCAAAAGTGAGATTTAGGCAGGAGACCAGAAAACAAGGAACCTTTGATTTGTTGTGCAATGAACCAGTGCTACGGGGTTCATTACTCACTTGCCAATGACCAATTCTCACCTGTTTCCTGGCTGTCCATTGCAACATTGCCAATATCCTCAATCCTTATAATGATGATCATAGGAATGCCCTGGAAGAGTGGCAAATACCGTAGAGTTAGCACAAATCCTAATGCCAGCTGACTTGTTGTTTGTAGCAGTAACCTTTGAGGTCAGTAGATACTGTCCACTGTCCTGTGATAGGGCTATTAGCCTTTGTAACCATGTCAGGTGAATACTGCCAAGAAATACAAATTCCATCTGACCAGCCTTGTGTAGCACATTTTTATTGCACTATTCCTAGCGCCATCTTTTTGGCTTTGGGCTACAGGGCTCTTTTTTCTCTCTGTCTTCTGAACTGTATGCCCATACCATCACCTACATTAACTTTATTGAATATCTAACCCTTGAACTGTTCTGAGACAGTGGTCCAGAAGTAGGCAATGACGAGGCTACTACCAAGATGTGGAAACCTCCCATCTGCGAAACTGGACTCTCTTTTTGCATCCCCTGCTTGCCAGACAGCCTGTTTACACTGGGTCCAGGCCCTTAGCCCTTGCCTACTTGCCCTTGTCCTGTTCCACCACTTATCTTTGCACCAACAAGAACCATTCCTTGTGCTTTACTTGGGATTCTAGATATCACTCTGAAAACCCCTTAAATATGGATTATTTCTGTGTGCTAAAATCTGATTATATTAAATAGCTTACCCCATCCTGTCTCGGCTCCTGCTTTCATGCTTTCCCTTGTGCCTGGAAGGGTCTCCATTTTAGTATATAGATCCCAGAGATCCCATAGTCTTCTCCTTCAAGCCCATCTGTACCACAATGTATCATTATCCACCAGTCTGTCTCAGTTGTCTTGGATTGCCTCAGTTTATGCTCCTGGGAAGGCAGCTGTTACAAGTGGGCATAGCTCTCCTGCATTACAGAGCTACATATGCTTGCAGTACTATTTACAGATGACTCCATTTATCCCTGACAGGGACTGAAGATGTGTCAACAATACCTCATGGTCATTGGTAGCAAAGATGGCTGATAGATTTAAAAGAACCAACGTAGAGACTTGATCTTCATCCACCATCAGGATTTGATCAACCAGAACCATCAGTGCAGTTTCTCATCTAAAACTAGATTGAGGACTTCAGATATTGCTAGAGCTTTGTCACTGCTTGCTTCATAATATTTTTCCCCAAAACAGAGGTATGAAGCTGGTACACAGTTGGCATCAACATCAAGATTGTGGTTTCTTGAGCAGAGGCCTCACGAGTCACAAAGGGAAACCAGTACCTCATCTAATAAGCCTATGCACACAAAACCCATCACCATCTATTTGTCATCAGACTTTCTGACAACCCTTCCCTTTGTCCCTATTTTTAATACATTTTTTCAACCCAGCTGTATTGGCTTACTCTCCTCGGGTTTTTGGCTGAGGATGTCAGTTGTCACCCAGGAGTTCATGATGAGACCTTTGTGCAATCACAAATGAGTTCTAGCAAAGGGGAGCCCTCAAAGAGATGGAATTAAAATTATAACTGCTTTCTATTCTTTTCCCCATGTGCTGGCATACAAAGCTCAACTAAAAATAGTCAACAGCTCCTGAATGTTCTTTTAAAAGAATTTTTCAAAATTACTTTTGTTATCCATGTGTTTGGTACAATAACTGGAAAATGAAGTATGTATCATCTAAAACATGCACAATTGCAATTAAAGTTGATTAATGTTAAATGAAATTATGTATATTCTGTGCTTTTTTGAAGCTATTGTTTTCATCTCACTTTGCCTTCCCATCTGTTGTTCTCTTTCCTCTCTTTCAGCACATGCTGCACAATTTTCTTCCTCCCATTCCACTCAAAATTATTGTGCTCACAAACCATTCCCCCTACCTCTCTATAAATCAGTTCTCTTCCTGATCACATTTGCAATCATTTCCCCTTTCTTCCCCTACAATCATCAACCCCCACATATAATCAGTTTTTTCCAGTAGGCAAAGTCAATTCTCCTCACTGCCTCTTTCCAAATCAAGTCTAATTCCCAATACATCTTCATTAGCAATACCCATAAAATCACAAACAAGTAGTTTCTACTTTCCCTCAACAATCAATTCCCCAACAGCTTTTCATAAACCTATTTCCTTCATCCCTAGACAAACAACATGAATTTCCTCTCCATACTCAGGAGACTGTGGGTGTGGCAGCCATGATGGTAAAGATTCTTGCTCCTTCCAGTCTACTTGATTCCTTTAGGGACTCCAAGATTAGCAATGTCCAAAAAAGGAGTGGAAAACCTCATCCCTTTTAAAATTAACCAGTCAAAACACAATTTTTTGACATCACTTTGGTGATTTCAGTTATAAACATTTCCTTCCACTTCTAGAATCTTTCAGCTCATTGCCATGCCAACTCAGGACTTTACCAAAAGCTCTGAAGACACATTATCACAGTTCTTTTAACTTCAGCAACTAGTTTGTACCAAGCTATTTCTCTCCAACTTTTAATGACTTTCACACAGAATTTTATTTAACAGGCTGAGTTGGGCTTCTGTTATGTTGGACAATTTACAGTACATGCCTCTACACAATATGCCCCTGAGGAGCAGGCTTAGTTCTCCAGTTAGTGGATGTCAGGTAAATTTCAAAACCTTGACTCTATAAAAATAAAATATACTGACTCTCTCTAAAATTGACTTTTTGTTTAGTTTTTTTAATTAAAGTCTGGTTTTATTTTTGGCTACTCCAAATCTCCTTTTTCTTCTTTTCTAGTGATAGTAGCACCAATTCTAACCACTCATATAGCATTGTACTGCAACTTTGAAGTACAATATCCTTCATGTAAATAGCCAAATATCATCTTTAAAACATCCTGCAAACTCAATCCATTATAACATGCAAAGTTGAAGTTGTGTTGGTGAAAATCCTGATGGAATTATATTATTTGAAGTTACAGAGATGGACAATTCAAAATGCATTTGTCATGTATGGAGGAATACATGAATTTTCTTTATTCTCTGAAATTTAGTTATGATCTTGATTTTAAGTCAAAACAGCCATAATTTATTATAGTTATTTTGCTTAGTTATATCTCACAAATGTCATGAGGAATGTCAGACAATATCATTACAACCTCTTAACACTTTTATTTTTATTCCCTAATTCTATGTTGTAGAGATTTAACAAACTTGATAGATAATCAATATCTGACTAAATTTCAGGCTAGAATTTTCAAGCATGAAATCAAAGCTCAAAAACATTCTCTAAAAAAATGCAGCTGTACATAATAAAATACTTTGATTAAATGTGCATAGCCAAGTGTTCCACAATTTCTGTGTGCAACAAAATTGTTTGTGAAGCTGAAATCTCTAATGTTAAAAAAGGTACTTCTAAAAGTAAGCGTTTATGATGGTTCAATATACAACTATAATCATGGATATTTTCAGTTCGGTTAAATAAATGATCAAACTTATTTACTTCTAGACAGGATTCATTTATGGGCAAATTTTGGTATGCTGTCAATTTTTACTCTGATTTCACAGTGTAGCAGTTTTATAACGCAGCAAAAGGAGCCAAGTGGAACTAAATCCAGCTCTTTAGATTACCTTGTACTTTATGGGCAAGCATGATAGTTAATCTTCTTAGCTAAAATGCTCCCCCAAGTGGTATCACAGTAACTCTCTTCACTTGAGATCTTCGTCTCAAACAGGGTAAGGAGAATGTTTGTTAAAACTCAAAAAGGATTTGGAAATTCTTTGTGGTTGCTTGTCCTCTCCTTAATGCTCAAGCCTGATTTTTTGCAAGCAACTGTTCTGCCTATTTTAGAATTTCTTTTTCTAGATGGAAACTTACTAATTTGCAGATCTCTTTTTCAAAAACTCTACTGGAAAAATGATCTATTCATTTAGGCTCTTTTATTTATATCAGGTATCCCAAGAGAATTTCTAAAGCCATAAACAACACATTGTTATGTTATACACCAATAAGGGGAAAAACGAAGCTGGCACTCTAACTCATTTGCACTCTGCCAATGTATGTCTACCCTATTCAGTTTGCTGGCTTTGCTCCCACTTTCTCCTTTGTTCCAAACAAGTACCACAACAGATAGGTTGATAATGACTGAAAGTCTTTATCTTTTATGTAGTGTTGTTGTAGCTGTGTTGGTCCCAAAATATTTGAGAGACAAGGTGGGTGAGGTAATATTTGTTGGTGAGAGTGACAAGCTTTCAAGCTAACATCTAGCGATGGTGGAGGCTCCTTGAGCTCAGGCTCCAGCCCAAGCCCAAACATCTACAGAGCGGTATTTAGCCCCACAGCCTGAGCCCCGTGAACCCAAGTCAGCTTATCTGGACTAGCTGTGGCTATGCCCTAGGGCTTTTATTCCTATGTAGACATACCCTAATAGCGCAAACACTAAAGAAAATAAACAGAGAAAACCTCTAAAAAATGTGGACACAAAACCTGGTAATGCAATGAGTCCAATAGTATCACTGGTGAGATATTATGTCAGATATATTATTTAACTCCACCTCCCGCTTCCTTTCCAATGGCACTCATAGAAAATTCTCAGTGGCAAATGATTTAGAATGCATTAGATTTAGAATGAATATCCTGAATGCCAAACTGTTTTCTCAAGTGCAAAATAAGTGCCCCAGCTGAAGCGTCACAAAGACGGCCTAACTGCCTATCTTTTCTGAGGGTATGTCTAGACTGAATCCGTTGTGTCAGGCTACACAGATCAATGCTGCAGGATCGACTGAGCGGCCAGTGGAGACCCACTCAATCGATCCCTGAAGTGCTCTCTGTTCGACACGGCAACTCTACCCCCCAGAAAATAGTAATGCTGCGTCAACTGGAGGGCACAGTGAAGCGAAGATGCCACGGTATGGGAGCATAAGTCGACAGGAGATACACATTCTATAGTATGTAGCTTGTGTATCTCCCATCGACCCGATGCAGCAGTGTAGACCAGGCCTTAGTGAAATTAAAAGGCTGGTTGTTAGAACATCTGTTTTTCCATTAATAGTTTTAGAATGGCACATATGTGAAAACTCACCATGTGAACATACATTTAGGAGCAAATAGAGAAGGGTGTATCTGGATTTAGGGAACCATTTTTCAGAAAACAAATTTCTTAAAGAGTCAAATTAATTCTGGATTAAACAAATTGGGGTAAGCAATTCTGGCAAAGTTTTATTTAAAAGGAACATCAATTCATCATCAATACTTTTTCAAAACAGTATTATTTTTTTTTAAATTACGCTATTGTGATTTTCAGCCCTCCAACTCCCATTGAAGCCAATAAGTTTAGTTTTGTTGACTTCAATGGGAGTTCAATTGACCTCTGAATTTGCTAGTTTTCTATAGGTGCCATGGAAGAAGTGGGACTTCAAGAGGTATTTAAGAGAAAGGAGGGCAGTGGCTTTGTGAACCAGTTCAGGAAGGGATGGGGGAAGAGAAGAGATCAGGAGCAACAAGTGTCAGAACTTTAGGGGAAGCAAGGACCAGCCATGTGACCCACATGCCCCTTTCCGCAGGAACTTGCCTAGAACAAGCTCCTTACATTTCATCCCACAAGGAGGAAAGAAACAGTCAGTAGTTGCAAACACTGAGACACTATGGGTACAGTGACCAGCCATGAGGGCCTCCTGCCCATTATCCAAGGACCAGCCAGGTGCATGTAACCATACAATTTATGATAGAACTTTCATTGTGGATTACAACCTCCATTTGGTACCAGGAACAGACTAAATCTGGGAAGCTGAAGCAGGGCCATCAAGGTGCCATCAAGATTAAATAGTTCTACTCTGGTGAGACAATAGGGGTGCTAGTGGCAGAGCAACTGATTTAATGTCTCTCAGTCTAGTATCAACCAACAATAGGTGGGCTGGAGCTTGGAAATTATTCAGTAGAAGGGGGGAAAAAAAGGTGTCAGAATTTGCTTTTTAAAAGTGACGATCTCTAAGCAAGGGAGCCAGACTATCGTAAGAAACAGAGGACACAGCTAGAGAATTGGAGGCAGGAGAGGCTTCGCCTTTCCCCCCAAGGACACTAATCACACCTGAGGTCTGTTAGGAGTGATGTGGATTTTGAGTGGGGGTTTACACTCAAGTTTAATGTTCCTGTATAGATTGGGAACTGTCTATGATAAAGTGTGTGTATTTAAGAAGTTCCTTTGCAAATCCTATGTTCCTTGCTCTAACTGCCACATATCCCTGAAGAGTTAAACTGTAATCCAGAGCACCCATACAGATGGACTCTGGGAGAACATGCATATACAAATAGGGAGGATTGGGAGATCTCACAGCACTGTTTTCACAACTTCAGGCAGTTGGACTGCAGGGTCCCAAGAAAATTGACCTGACAGGGACTCTTCAACCAGAAGTGTGCCTTGGAGTCCTGAGTTTGAAATGTTATCTGGACTCTGCCCAGACCCATCTGGCTTGGAAGCACATGGGTTCCAAAGACTAGTTCCATTTAACACAGTCTGGAGATCAAACACTAGGCAGACGCAGCAAGGACTGTAACACAGCCATTTATGTTAACTATGTACTAAATGGTCCAGCCTGTCATTTCAAAGTACCTCTTTCTGTTCTTTTTTATCAGAAAAATATTTATTTCTGATTCTCATCTATCAATTTCCTCTCTAATGCATTTGGTCACAATCATCAATTTAATCAATGGGTTGTTTTTTTGTATGGTGAACCCACAAGCATCAATTAAAAGGATTATCAGTTCCAAGAAGCACTTATTCAGGACAGCACACTATTTTTTCCAGAAATCATGATTATCTACCCTCAACAAAGAGGCTTTTTCTACTTTGAGTGTGCAAGGATTTTTTTAAGCATGGTGGCATTCATCTCACTGAGGCAGAGGTGTCAGTAAAGTATGAGTTTGATGCTACTGTTCCTCTTCAAATGATTTAGGCTCCAATTCATCTTCATTCCCTCCCACAGCATAGGCTAAGTCGTATCATAGTCATCATTAGGATATATGCTTTACTGGAAAAGTTAGAATATCATTACATCCATGTGTAAAAAAGAGACAGCGCAGCCAAAAACTGACATTCCAGTAGATGCCACATCTTTGCGGAACAATTGTACTTTACAGCTGACTTTTGGGTTTTGAGACATCTTATGTATTTTGTAATCTGAGATGCTTGAGTTACCAAGTCACATGCCCACATTTAAAAAAAAAATCTTTCTATGTAGTGGTAGAAGATTATCAATGCAAACACAGATTACAATGGACAATCCAGTTACAAAGAAATTATCACAAAATAACTGCCACTATATCTAGTTCTCCAAGCCAGACAAAATATATTGGCTCCCTGCTACTCCCAGAATGGCAGTAGCAAAACAACATTTAAATGGAACGGGAATTATTTACAAAGCTTTTTGGGAAGGCCAGTTAAAAATTTCACTTCATTCTGTGTTGACCATGGCATTGGATTTTCAAAAATCATCTGTGTGATTTAGAAGTACAAAGTCCACTGAAAATCAATAGGACTTATGCTCCTACCTTACTTAATACTTTTGACACTCCTATCCATAGACTGCCCATTCTGATGTGAATATTTGATATTTTGCCCTGGTTTCAGGGCAGAAGAATCAGTCCCCTTAACTTTAAAACTATTAATTTTAGCATGATATATATTTCATCCCCCTTCATATTAGGCTAAAACTATACTGAGAGGCCAAATACATAAAACAATCAAATAAAAATACAGAGTGGCACTAAAGCACCTGCCAGTTCAGCCGAACCCTATAGTTTAACACTATGAACTGGCAAATAAATTTCCCAGTCATATATTGGCATCATCAGGGCAAAGGTGACAGTTCTTCTGATCCACCGCTCAGCCAACACATGCCTCAACGACCTGCAGGTTCCCCCTAAATTCTATACAGGTAGGTTTGCATTCCTTCCTTTCAAGTAATATGTATTCATTTGATCTCTGATACAGTATCTATGGCTTATCATTATTTTACTATGCTTCTAGTCAATTAGTATAATGCGGGTCAAAAAAAATCAGAGGGACTCTAATCCCCATTAATCCAAGAATTTGCATTATTGACAGTTATTGGAAATTAGTGCAATAAAAGCAAGCGGGTAACTAACATGAATGGACAAGAAATGGAGATGGAAAGCTTCTCCCCCAAACTCTGTTTTTTTAATTAACATTACCACAACTACATATGTACAGAACAGGTAGTGTTAATGAAAATAAGGCTTTAGTGTTTGGTTTGATTTGGAATCCTTTAAAAAATATGTATAAATCACAATATATCAGGACCTATCCACACAGTGACTTAGTGCAACAAGCCATGGTTTGAATGTACAGCGCACTAGCTTGCTATGCACTAAGTCACAGTGTGGACCCTGCTACCACACACTAAAAATTCCGTAGTGCACTTTGACCTACTACTATTCAAAGCAGTAGCAGGGCTGACATGAAGATTTAATGTGCAGCAGGTTAGTGTGCTGTAGCTTTAAAACCCCATGCTAAGTTTCTGTGCACCCAGAAGAAAATCCCATTTTGGATCACTGTGACAGCCTAAAGGGGCCTTCAAGAGAAAGCAAACTAAGGGTCCACAGACAAGTGCAAAGGGGATGTAGAGTGAATGAGAATCAGGCCCATGGCTTTTTAGATTATGCACCTTAAAAGTATTGTAAAATGCTTAACTGGTGAGCTCTGCTAAAATGCTACTATAAGACAACTTAATTTAATATGATTCATTTCATTTAAATTTCATATACCCCAATTTTACTGAGATAGATATAAATTCATATAAATCCTTCTACTCTGTTTTTCTTTTCATTAGGATAGTAAATTGCTATTATTTTTTCTCTGCATTGTATGAGAGAGTAACACAATCTTCAAATAGTAAGAGAATCCTGACAACATACATCTATTTATTGTATTAATTTTATCACACACCATACTGTAGAGTTCAAGAGAAACAATAACCATCTGCTTACTTCACTCACATCACTAACTTTGGTTTGATCCTAATGACTTCTCTCAGAGCTCTCTTAAAGCAAACTCTAGAGATGCGATCATTATTCCTTACAGGGAATTTATTTTAGGTTGTTTAACTGAATGTGAGTTGCAAGCATCAGAGGCTGCACAGTTAATAGGCACTTGAAATTTGTGTGGGATTAAGGGTTTTTTTTTAATTATTCCTTTACAGGCAAAGGTAATAAAGATATAAAATTTTAAGTAGTATAATATCACTTGTTTCTCAGACAAATACGTAAGTATAGTCTTTTAATTTGGTTTAAATTAACATATCTGTTTTCAATAAATTATACATCATAAAACAATATATAGCTGTTTTTGATACAGGCTGAGAGTGTAGTAATTGTGGCAGTTCTGCATAGGTACACGCCATTAACCCTTAAACATCTAATTAATCCCCAGGTGGAAACTGCTTAATGACCAGAGGGCTAGGCATTGTGGGGAGAGAGGAGAAAGGATGTCTGGACATTAAATGAGGGGAAACGGTCAACCTGGGAACCAGACACCAGAGCAGGGAGGGCACACAGGTAATGGACAGGTCAGTAACAGTCAACCTGCAAAGCATTGTAGGATAGTCAATGGAAGAATGCAAAAAGTCATGCACAGAAATTGCATCCACATGAACAATAGACCAAATGAATTCAATGTGAAGCAAACCTAGTCCACTTTGAAAGAGGACTCCAGAATTCATGATAAACTGAGTTAGTGTGCAGTGATGAATTACATCATGCGTACACAACCATTTTCAAACAAGACTATTTCAGTTTGATCCAGTTTAAAAGCCCTATGTAGACAAGCCCTAAGAGATAAGGTGGTCAGGTCTCATCTCCTTCAAGCTAGTAAGTGTCCAGGACAGAGGTGCACATCTGCAGCAAAGAAGTTTCTGGCACAAAGACAGTCACTGGCATAGAGAGATTGAGTGTGTCTGACTGCTTGGGGTGGGGCAATACTTCCAGTGCTAACGGGGAAAGGAAACAGGGAGGAAAGGTGACCATGTCTGAGAGAGGATAGGAAAAGGAACATGAATTAGGAAGGTGCCTGAGAGGAGCATGATGAATACTCATTTTTGCGCTTCAGAATACTAAGGATGAGTGTCCTCAGCCTCTATGCCCCTCAGGCCAGGGTGCACTGAGGTGCTTTATTTTATTAATACCTCAAAAGCAGTGTCCAGTTCCAGCAGACAGAAGAATACTCTCAACATATCAAATGACCAAAAGGCATAGCCAACTAGAAAAGAAATACATGGGCTTTTTATTTTAATTTTATTACCAGTGGAGTTAAAGAATTCCAGCCTAATGCTCATCAACAAATAGTAGGTGGCAGACATCAATCTGAAAGATGTTTAGAATAAAGTCTCCGAGGACCAGATTTTTACAGGTAGTTAGGCACCAGCAATGTAGATAGGCACCTAGCAGGATTTTCAAAAGCACCTGAATACGTTGAAATCAATGGGAATTAGGTGCCCAGGTGCTTTTGAAACACTTGCTAGGTACCTATCTGCATCGTTAAGATGCCTAAATAGCTTTAAAAGACTGGCCTGGGAGGCTTGAAAATCAAAACCAATTATTTTTCTTAGCAGCATAATCCAATGCATTTAAATGATCTATGGGCCAATAGGCATATGCTATAGTACTCATTTTTGTGTAATATAAATGTATTCAGTGCCCAGAGAGCACTACTGCTCTTTCTCTTGTATGGGTCTGTGAGAGTGGTTTGGACCCTATAGTGATTCTAAACAGTTCTCCCCAGAAAGAAATAGGAAAAAGAGCAAGTAAAACTGTCTCTGATATCAGGACCACCCAATGCTTCATAGCTGTCACTATGCTGCATACTCTGATCACATTGAACTTTACAGCAATAGAACTCAGATTTTCCTGTTCCAGAAACACAGGCTTCTACCACTTAAAATAAAAGAGCAACTCACTTTAGTAATACAGGGCCAACGACAGCACTCAAGTAGAGGTCAGTGGTGTGCACACGGACGCATACACACAAACCAGTATTTCACAAGCCAGACAGAGGTATTCATAACCAGATCTTGGATTAAAAATTGCAGTTAGAAATATTCAGCCACTGGAGCAATATGATTGGCTGTACATTGCAGAGAACGTCATGATTTTTCAAAGGAACGATTTAAGGATAACTTCATACTCTTTCTTCTTCTGCTTTGCTTGGTAAATAAAATAGCTGGGTGAAAGACAGGTCAAAACTCCTGAGCTCCTAAAGTGTTCAACCTAAATAAAAAAGCTTTGGAACCAAAATATAACATGTGATCCATTTTGAACTCTCTGGTTCAGTGGGCAAGTATAATCCTTTCCCAGGCTGAATTTTTTTTTTTTTTTTTTTGACTGAGTATCTCACACCATTAATTTCCCGCTATGTCTTCTTGGTGTCCTGCAGGAATGCAAACAGAAGCATTTGTATGAGCATTACCATATTGTGACTTCAACAAAATTATCCTTTTATGTACCAAAGCTTTTGCTATGTGAAAGTAAAGAAAGTGCTGTACATTTTGGAAAATCAAGATGAACACTGTAAAGTTCTGAATAACGATTGGCTTGGGGAATTCTACAGCTATCTCCACATCAACAGCAATAGGAGTCAAACTGATTAGCTTTTCAATGAACTAAAACTCTTAAGCATAATACCAGAAGATGTAGAGGACTCTATCACCAAATCCCCCAAATGTTAGAGAGAAAACACCTATGCATTAAGTCACCTCATCCAACGCCTTTCAAGTGCAAAGATTTATCTATAAAATAATCTTCTGCATTTACTTCTACATATTCCACTCTCAATTGCACAAGTGCAATTCTAGAATAACACAACTGGTTTTGATGGAATAATTTCAGAATTATAGAATTTGTCTATATTTTATTCCTTATTTCAGCACTAAAAGTGAAAGGGTATGCCTACACCACAGACTGAAGTCAATTTACTTTAAATTGACTTTCACCTGCCAATTTTTAGAAGTCACAGGAGCGTGATCAAACCACGCTTCTTGCGCCGGGCTCTTGCATCTCCACTTGCCATGCATGGGTCGACATTCAAAGCAGTGCACCATGGGTAGCTATCCTACAGTGCAACTAGCCGCAGAAGCTTTTGGGAAGCTTGTCATCCTCCCATGATGCAACATGCTCCCTCCCCTTCCCTTCTTGTCCCAAACAAACTGCAAGCACTTTCTCGCACCATTTTTCTATGGCTTGGTCTACACTTACCTTGGCAATTCAGCGGCAGTCGACGGGAGTTACGCAAAGTACGCAAAGAACTTGCATAACTCCTGTTGACTTCTGTGCTTCTCTTCTGCACGCTGTATTCCATGTTCCCATCGACGCAGCGCTATGCCATTTGTGGGGGTGGATTTATAGTGACGACTTCTGGATCGACTGAGCTGGTCATCACTGACTGCTCAGTCGATCCAGATAAGTCGATCTGACGGCAGCGACTTTGCTTCACGCATGCCGTTGACAGAGAGACATGGAGCCCGTTCAGCTCTGCACTATCATTGTGAGCATCACGGCTTATCCTGCAGTATTTTCAAAGGTGAGAGAGGAGTTGCAGCACAGAAAGTAGCAATGTTACTGAGGCCGCCCTGCTACAAGCCATAGAGTGGAACAATTCCCGTTTGCTGCAGGCTGTCACGCACCATCTTCAGTCCTTGGAGCGCCAGTTCTGGTCTCAGGAAACAAGCACAGACTGGTGGGATTGCATCGTTATGAAGGTGTGGGATGATAAGCAGTGGCTGCATAACTTTCGTATGAGAAAGGCCACTTTCTTTGAACTTTGCGCAGAGCTGTACCCAGCCCTGAAGCATGTGAATACTCGCTTGAGACCAGCTCTGACAGTGGAGAAGCAAGTGGCCATCGCTCTGTGGAAGCTGGCAACCCCAGACTGCTACCGGTCAGTGGGGAATCAATTCGGAGTCGGTAAATCCACCGTTGGAGCTGCTGTGATGCAAGTGTGCAGGGCCATCAACAGGCTTCTGCTAAGAAGGGTAGTGACTTTGGGAAATGTGCAGGACATAGTGGACGGATTTGCCACAGTGGGGTTCCCAAACTGTGGGGGGCAATAGATGGCATGCATATCCCTATCATAGCACCTGACCACCTTGCCACAGAGTACATAAACTGGAATTCGGAGTCGGTAAATCCACCGTTGGAGCTGCTGTGATGCAAGTGTGCAGGGCCATCAACAGGCTTCTGCTAAGAAGGGTAGTGACTTTGGGAAATATGCAGGACATAGTGGACGGATTTGCCACAGTGGGGTTCCCAAACTGTGGGGGGCAATAGATGGCATGCATATCCCTATCATAGCACCTGACCACCTTGCCACAGAGTGCATAAACTGGAAGGGATACTTCTCAATGGTGTTGCAGGCCCTTGTGGATCACAGGGGACGTTTCACCAACATCAATGTGGGGCAGTCTGGAAAGGTGCATGATGTGCACATCTTTAGAAACTTAGGTCTCTTCAATAAGATGCAGTCAGCCACTTTCTTCCCTGACCAAAACATAAATATTGGGGATGCGGAAATGCCAATAATGATCCTGGAGGATCCTGCCTATCCCTTGATCCCTTGGCTAATGAAGCCCTACACTGGGAACCTGGAGAGTGAGAAGGAGCGTTTCAATAACAGGCTCAGAAATTGCAGAATGGTGGTGGAATTTGCATTTGGCCATTTAAAAGCCAGATGGAGATGTCTGTTTACTAGGCTTGATATCAGCGAAGAGAACATCCCATCAGTTATATCTGTGTGCTGTGCGCTCCATAATTTATGTGAAACGAATGGGGAAAAGTTCCCGCAGGGTGGGCCATGGAGGCTGGCTGCAAATTTTGAGCAGCCAGATTCCAGCACTACGCTCAGAGCCAACTATTTCCCATCCCCCACCCTCGCTCCAGGGGCGCCCTCCCCTTCTTTCCCCACCCTATGAATGAATAAAGACAGATGATTTTTAATGCTACAAAGTTCTATTTGTGACCCATTTTAATGGGGTGAAAAGAAGATAACATTGTAAAGTGTCACTGTGCAAGCAACTGTGTTTGCGTGCAGTTCTTAAAGGGGTCATCTTGTCCTTCTGCTCGCCTCCACCGGTGTGGAGTGTAGCACATACTGCATCCTGCTCAGTCTCCCCCTAGACCACTTGGGGGTGGGGACTGATAACAAAGCGGTAGGTGGCGGAGCATTTTGGAGGGATTGCAGAGGGAGTCTGTCCTGCCACTGCTCTTCATGAAGCTCTACCAGATGCCTCAGCATGTCAAACTGATCCCTCATAATACACAACATCTCCTGTTGCGTATCACACTCCTGCTCCTGTGCAGATCTTCTGTGTTCCATGTCCATGTCTAGTTTTTCAGACAAGGACATCCTCCAGGCTCTGAGCTATGTGTCAGCAGCCATGGAAGCATTCATTAGTTCACTGAACATGTCATCCTGCGGTTTTGTTTTGTTTTCTGCTTCCTAATCTGGAAAAGTCTTTCAGCTAGAGTTTGGCAAAGGGGGCCAAAGGCCAAGGTGTCTAATGTAAGAAAAGCAAAGCACAAAGTTGCCATTGTTAGCTGACTCAAAGTAGTAAAGGAAATGTTACAATGTAAAAAGTACTCCCCTTCATGTTCACAAGGCTAAGCCAGACCGCATTCCATTCTGTACATCTCAGAAGGGTCGGAATGGCATTACAGACATGGTAAGCAAGGGGCCCTGTCTTCTGTTATAAAGAGGCTTCATTAGCACTAAAATCTACAATCCACACTTGAGCAAAGAGAGGGATCACCAGGCTCCCCTGTAACATGCCAAGGATTGGTTTGGGAAAAGGTGGACAGAACAGATTAGAGGACACTGCAGGTGAATTGTAGTGGCAGAAAACATAAGGCAACCAGTGAGCCAACCCATAATGCCCATTGCAACAGTACTAGGACTAGGAATAGTCTTGGGGAGGCACCCAGGGACCCTGTCCACAGCAGAGGAATAAAATGGAGTGACTGTATTGGTCAGGTACTTTAAACTTGCGCTATCTTCCCTAGATGACCATGTGTGATATCAGTCTCCGGAAGGTAATGCAGGAGGAAAGGGAAGATTTGCTGTAAGCATCAGGGTACAGGCCTGGCCCTTATGCTGCTATGCTGTGTTCCGTGATAATGCCTGCTTATTTAATAGCAGAGTGGCGGGGAAAAGTATCCTACCGTGGTGAAAGAAATAAGGCTGCTCTCCCCAGAAACTTTCTGCAAAGGTTAACAGATTACCTACATGAAAGTTTCCTTGAGATATCCACAGAGGATTCTCAGAGCACACCACTGCACATAAATAGTCTGTTCCGGAAGTAACCCTCCACTGAAGTTTGCAACCACCCAGTAAGACCCGTCCCTCAAAAATACAAACTCATTTAAAAAAGCTGGACTGGGGACATAACCCCCCCCAAAAGATTTGCCACACACACTCACCAGATGTGCCTTCCCTTCCATCTCATTCAGTCCCACTGCTTTGTGTGAGGCTGGACTGCTCTGGGGTAACAAACAGGTCCTGGCTCTCAGGGAAAATGGATACTCCGCTCTCCGGCACCCTGCTCTCCTCATCCTCCTCCTCCACAGAGTCCTCCTCATTTGTCCTGGACTGGGATTCTTTGGAGGTATCCATGCTGCGTGGTGGCACATCACTGAGAATTGCATGCAGCTCCTTGTAAAAGTGACATGTTTTGGGCAAGGAGCCAGAATGGCTGTTAGCTTTCCTAGTTTTCTGATAAGCCTGCCTCAGCCCTTTGATCTTAACGCGGCACTGCTGCATGTCCCTGTTGTGCCCCTTCTCCAACACGCCATGAGATATCTTCTCATATATATCTAAATTTCTTCTGCTGGCTCGGAGCTGAGGCAGAACAGACTCTTCACCCCACAGATTGATGAGATCCAAGACCTCTGGTCGACTCCAAGCTGGAGCGCGTTTGGGCCGTGCAGTCACCATGAGCAGTTCAGCTACAAAGCTCTCTCCGTGCTGTGTAACCCGGAAATGGAAATTCAAAATTTCCCGGGGAAATTGAGGGGAGGAGCTATTTCCTGTTTACATGGCCATGTTACAGCATAGCGTGAATGTCCAGAGTGGTCACAATGGGGCATTTTGGGATACCTCCTGGAGGCCAATGGCGTTGATTTACATTGCGCTCTGCCTACACTGATGCAAATTCAACCCATGGAATTCAAATTCAGTGCTACGCCACTTGCAGAGGTGGTTTCATTAGATCAACTTTTACCATGCTTTACATCAACGGAACTTACGTGCCAGTGGAGATGCATACTTTAGGGGGTTGATGTAAGCGGCATTACGTCAACCTCCATTTCCAGTGTAAACCAGGCCAAAGTACTGAAAGTGTTATATGACCACAGGAAAACTCACTGTGACATTGGTTCTTCTCCAAAGAGTTTTATCTACATTCTTACAGAAAAATAAATTAGATCTCTAATCAGTATGTATGAACATACCACAAAACAAGAGCCCATTTGAACATTAATCACACTATGGTATAAACAACGAGAGTCCTGTCGCACCTTAAAGACTAACAAATTTCTGCGGGCATAAGCTTTCGTGGGTTGCAACCCACTTCGTCAGATGCTTGAAATGGAAACCACAGATAGGAGGTATATATACCATTTCAGACCCAGTAGGAGAGCACTTCAATCTCCCAGGACACTCTGTAGCTTACTTGAAAGTTGCCATACTTCAACAAAAAAACTTCAAAAACAGACTTCAGCGAGAAACTGCAGAGCTGGAACTCATATGCAAACTTGACACAATCAGACTGGATCCGAATGGAGACTTGGAATGGTTATCTCATTACAAGAAGTAATTGTCACTGTTCACACATTCTTACCTTCTAATCAACGGTTGTGAATAGGCCTCATCTACCCTAACTGAATTGACTTTGTTAGCACTTGTTCTCCCCATTGTTATGTTTCTCACCCTTGGATGTATATATATACCTCCTATCTGTGGTTTCCACTTCATGCATCTGACAAAGTGGGTTGCAGCCCACAAAAGCTTATGCCTGCAGAAATTTGTTAGTCTTTAAGGTGCTACAGGACTCTCGTTTTTGTTGTATACAGACTAACACAGCTACCTCTCTGGAACTTTTCACTATGGTTTAAGCAGACATAGATGCTAGACAGCTTCTGTCTGAACTTTAGGACCAATCTCCCTTTTCAAAGTGTATTTCAACACATTTTTGCTTTACTGATTGCTATGGAATTGGATAGAAAGCATGTCAAAATATGGGTTAAATTGTACCACCCCTAAGAGAGAGGATTTGAGGGTTCTGATAACCAGTAGCAATGAACATCACAGAATTTCTTTGACATCTTCCCCTCCATTCTGAAAGGTTTTGAGGGCTAAAAAGGAGACACGGGTGCAATCTCTCTAACACCCATATACCCAACATGGATACTACCAGTCCCATAGGTCTTAGTTAAAGCTGTTTGACTAAATGGTTTTTTGGTCCACTGACTGGACCCAAAAATAAAAAATGAAAAATAAATTCATTTTAGGCTGACCTTGTGATCTGTCCATGCCTAGGGTAGCCACCTGAAAATGCCAATATCAGGGCAGGCTGCAGAAGGAGAGCAGATTCTCCCAGCATTGGTGGGTGACACTGAAGTCAGACTTCCCAACCAACCACAAACAGTGCTTCTGATTCCCCATACTGGTTATCAAGAAGACAAAATAAAAATATACACAGTCCCCTTTACTGCATTTCAGTCTCTGGCTCCCAATCAGCCACTAGGTCCAGTAAAGAGACCAGTTATTTAAAACTCTAGGCTCTTTACCAAAAAGGTTCCTCCTGACCCCAAAGGGTCAGCCACAGTACCAGATCAATATAAGTTTGGATCTTACCCAAAATACCAAGCTGCCAGCCAATCCTTTAGTAACAAACTATAAGAAAAGTGTTAAATAATTAAAGCAATCACACACACATAAATGATTGGAAAGTCCATATACATCAGGTTTCCAATAAATTGTGGAGTTTGCAGGCTTGTATAGTCCCTCTGGTGTACATCCAGTACTTGGATGAGTCTCAGTTCTTTGTTTCACACCTTAAGTTCAGTTCAGTTGTAGATGAGTTGATCCAGAGGTAGGTGAAAACTGACTGAAGACAGAAGACAAAATGGATGTCATGCAGCTGCCTTTTATGTCCTTTTGCTTTTGCCATGCTGCTTGTAGAATTTACAGAAATAAGATGAAGTCCAGGGTCACATGAGTGACTGGTGGCTCATCAGGTATATCCCTGGCTTCTTCCCCTGGCCCATTGTACATGTGAGTTTTCTTAATGGGCCATTAAGCAGGCGCTTGTGCTGCAGCCATCCTGTCTGGGGTGTCACCCAAAAACACAGTACAATATGAAATATAGATACAAAAATATCCATAACTTCCATTACACATATAACACATGAACATAAACATTATCATCTTACTTAGCACATTACAAACTTTCTAACAGCATACCTCATACATATGAATTATTATGATTTTGACATACTGATGTTAAAATCCAGCCAGCCAGCTTGACAGCATTAAAAAATCTTAGAACTTTTTGATGAACTGAAGGGGGGGGGGGGGGAATGTTTCATTTCAATTTCAGGATGTTTTATTTTAAACTTTTTAAATTTTTGTTAACAATAATAAGGTGTTTCAAATAAAAAGAATCTAAACATTTTATTTAAAAATGTTGAAACAAAACATTTTGATTTTTTTTAATATATATTTTCCCCAAATAAAACATTTTGGCAAACTTGACCCAAATTCAGAGAATGATTTTGTTGACCAGAACATGCATTTCTCAGCCAAAAAATTTCATCCACCACTAGTCTTGTTCAATTTCACCTTTTTGAACCAAGTCAGTGTGTAAACTGCTGAATGTGGTTCCATGTGTAATTTTGATAGGTCCAGATAATATTGGTGTGCTTTCATTCCAAAGTCTATTGTCTCTCTCAGCTTTGATGCATAGTTCTTTACCCTAGAAAAAATAATAAAATAGCAAGTTTAACCTGAAACAAATGAGAGCCATTTATAGTAACTCTAGAACATAAAGGACTAAATTCCAAAACAGTTTTGTTATTAAACTAGACAAATTAAGCAAGATAACATGGGTCCCAATCCCGCCTCCAAGCTTCCAAGTACTGAACTCTGGCAGAATGGGTTTAGGGCTCAATCCTACATTCATGGAGCATCCTAAACTGCCAGTGGTCCTAATTCTGCTCTGTCACAACACTACAGCACCAGAATAATTCCATTCAGAAGAATTTGTCTAACTTTACACTAATTTAACAAAGAGCAGAATTTGGCTCATTTACTTTAATGGGAGTTTTGTGTCACTAAGAATGCAGAAGTTATCTCTAATTAGCACTAACAATCTTGTTTATTAAAGTCATTACAATTTATATTTTCCTATTGTGCTTTATTTATAGATATTGCACCTTTAAAGTTCTAAACGCCACTGGCAACCAGTTATATTATTTTCATATCTCTTACCCTTTTGCTAAAGTAATTAGGGCATGAAAAAATTAAAACTGCATTTTGAGAAGACACATATAGTGCCTGGATTGATAATGTTATTTAAGAGCAGTCTATTGTACTGGAATATTAAGTGAGTCAGAGAAACAACTTTAATTACTTGAACCATGTAAGAAAGAAGAGATTGTGCTCAGTAAATATCTTCCCTCACCGCTTGCTAATCTCGTAAAATGTCATATCCTGCACATTCATGTTTTCCCATTAATTCCACATTCCAGACTCAGAACACTTCTGCATACAGCCAGCCTTAAAAAGAGTCCCTTAACTAAGAAAAATGCAAGGCTGGGAGATCAACCATGAGTTTTAAAAGATAATAGTGGCTCTAACAGAAAGCTGCATTAACAGATGGCTTCACAGCATGGTTACAAACTTACAATTAATGTTTGGAAAGGCAACCCAGCATTATTATTTCAGATTTATACCACAGAAGTGCCAAGGGGCCTAATCAGGATTGGGATCACACTGTGCAGAACATACAAAGGCAGTCCCTGCCCCCAAAACTGTATGGGCTTGTGCTGTCTCAGTAGTTCTCAAAACAAGCAGATCTGGATTTAAGATTAGAAATTGGCCCAAAACAAGTCTGAGTCCAGCCAGTAATATAGGGCTAATTTGAGCCATTTAGGTGCAGCCCAACATGAGTACTAGAACGCAGTGTAATTCAAGACACCCCTCACAGGCACAGTTTCTCCTAGCACTCCCCTATTGGGCCAGGGTGGAATGACAAGTAATTTGAACACTCCTTTGTAGGATGCAGCATACTGTATTTTACCCTCCCCTCTCATGTCCAGCTACTTCCACTCCACCTACTCCCTATTCACTTGCTGAGCTGGTAAGATCTAATATGGCTATGCAAAAGTAAGGGAAACTCCTTCCAAACCACTACTCTTCTGTCCAACCACAATCTTACTCATGTAATAGGATCTGTTCTCAAAATTCTGATCTAGGCTTGAGTCCAGATTTTGACCTTCACCTCCTTTCACCCAGAGAACAGAGCTGCTCAGATTTGCAATGCTGATCTGGCCCATTGTGGAGATAATCTATATATACATTCATCTCTTCATGAAATTTGGCTCAATATTCAGGTCAAGATGTTTACCTCCTCAAAGACTGCAGATGTGCACATTCAAGTTTCTGGAAACAGGCCTGTCTCCAGTTAATGCATAGGGAACGGGTTGATTATTTTCTTCCCTATGATCTCATCTGATCTGGTTCTCTTTCTTCATTAATCAGCTTCCACACCCACATAACCATTACTCACTATGCCTGGTGATAATATTTCCAATTCAATGTTCTCTCTCTTACTCTCTCTCCAGCAGTCTCAAATTTGTGTAAAAACTAGAAGCAGGACTCAACCTGAACATCACATTCAGACTCCTTCTAACCTTGAAGAAATTCTGATCCGGAGTAATAACTCTCAACATGGCCCAGCTGTAATGAAAACTTGCACATGATTGAGGTGTGCAAGTTAGTACTCTCAAATATTCTGCAGATGCTAATCAAACAAGTCTGAAGAAACTCCGGAGGTTTGCATCACAAATGTTTCAGTAGGAAAAATATAATGGAGGATGTAGCAGAGAGTTTTCCAAGACCTCTTGATATTGTTTAATTCTTTTTCTTGGAACCTTTTTCACCCTGGTGTAAATGTGCTATTAAAAAGGAGTAAAATAATTGAAATGCTAAAGGCTACAGAACCACACTGCCCCAGTGAGGCTACCATAAGCATTCTGCATCACAGAATGCCTCCTTGAGCTCCCTGGGGCATGAGGAAGTGCAAAAACTACTACTCCCCTTTAAGAAGTACAGCATTCTTATCTCTTCCCTGAACTGCTAGTGGAGGGAGGCAAGCCATAAATCTGCCTACACCCTGCCCCCAATAACCCCTTTAGGGCCCATGCCCCCCTTGTGACACATTCAAAGTAGCAGCCATAGGCTGGGGGTATAACTCAGGCCACCTTTTATTTGAGCTGTGCAGGAGAAAATTCCTTACCCCCTCCCACAAACTGCATGGCCACAAAAGGATCCTAAGTAACCTGAAAAGAATACTGAAAAAAGTGACCTTTGCCAGATTTAACTCTATGTAGAGTGAAGAGTTAACAACCTGGACTAGGACATTAGTCAAATATACTATTAGGGAGAACTGCATGCTTCCCAGTATCACTTAGGACCCAGTTGTGTCAATCCTTACTCACTCTGAGCAATACTTAAACACGAGTGGTCCCACTGAGTGAGCTCTATAGAACTAGGCCATCCAAAAGCATTCAGCTCCAAGTATTTGGGATGGCCATCCTCTTCTCTGATCTCTCTGCTTTGGGATACTAAACATTGTACCACTATAGGCTCTAGGACTCCTACACCTTACCTGATATATTCTGCAAAGAAGGGGATTGCCCCAGGCCTACACCACACACTCCCCTCACATTACCTCCCACCTACGATCTCTAGCATCTCCTGGAAAATTTTTAGAGGTGGAATTAATAAGAAAGCAATTCAAACAGGATGTGTGTGTTTTTGCAAGAGGTCATCTTTCAGCAGAAGGGTTGGTAGCAGGTCAATTGTCATTTGGATGCCACCATGGAACCTACCTCAAATTTATATCTGTGACTGAACTTTCTTGATTACTCCAGAGTGTTTCTAGCCCATCTAGGGCATAAGATATTAAACCTTTAAATCTGATTACACAGGACACATTTCACCTTCCTCCTCTTCCCAGTCAAACATGATTTTATTGGCTCCTACATAAAACTGCAAGAGATTCAGAGACAGAATCTTACTGGTGTCCAAGTTCTACTCATAAGAACATAGGAATGGCTATACTCGGTGAGACCAATGGTCCATCTACACCAGTGTCCCATCTTCTGACAGTGGCCAGTGCCAGATGCGTCAGAGGGAATGAACAGAACAAGGCAATTTATTGAATGATCCATACCTTCTCTCATCCAGTCCCAGCTTCTGGCAGTCAGAGGTTTAGTGACAACCAAAGCATGGAACTGTATCCCTGACCACCTTGGCTAAGAGGCATTGATGGACCTGTCCTCCACGAACTCATCTAATTCTTTTTTTAATCCAACTACACTTTAGGCTTTCACAACATTCACAGGCAATGAGTTCCACAGGCTGACCGTGTTGTGTGAAGAAGTACTTCCTTATGTTTGTTTTAAAACTGATATCTAATAATTTCATTGGGTGACCCCTGATTCTTGTGTTATTCAAAGGGGTAATTAACATTTCCTTACTCACTCTCTCCATACCATTTGTGATTTTACAGACCTCAGTCATATCCCCCTCAATCTCTTTCATCTGTTCTCCTATGGAAGCCATCCATACCCCCTAATAATTTTTGTTGCCCTTCTCCGATTCTAATATATCTTTTTTGAGATGTGGAGACCCGAAGTGCACACAGTATACAAGGTGTGGGAGTACCATGGATTTCTATAGTGGCATATGATATTTTCGGTCTTATTACCTATCCTTTTCCTAATATTTCCTAACATTCTGTTAGCTTTTTGGACAGCAACTGCACATTGAGCAGATGTTTTCAGAGAACTATTCACAATGATTCCAAGATCTCTTTTGTGAGTGGTAACAGCTAATCTAGACCCCATCATTTTATATGTATAGTTGGGATTATGTACATTACTTTGCATTTATCTATATTGAAATTCATTTACCATGTTGCTGTCTAGTCACCCAGCTTAGTGAGATCATTTTGTAAACATCTCCAAATTTTGCCATCTTACTGTTCACCCATTTTTCTAGACGATATATTAATATGTTGAACAGCACAGGTCCCAGTACAGATCCTTGTGGGACCCTCCTATTTACCTCTCTCCATTATGAAAACTGACCATTTATTCCTCCCTTTAACCAGTTACTGATCCATGAGAGAACTTTTCCTCTTATCTCATGATTGCTACTTTGCTTACGAGCTTTTGGTGAGAGATCTTGACAAAAGCTTTCTGAAAGTGGAATATCCAGTGGATTACCCTTGTCCATATGTTTGCTGATCCCCTCAAAGAATTCTAATAGATTAGCAAGGCATGATTTTCCTTTTCAAAAGCTGCGTTGACTCTTTCCCAACATATCATGTTCATTCAGGTGTCGGATAATTCTGTTTCTTACTATAGTTTCAACTAATTTGCCTGGTACTGAAGTTAGGCTTATTGGCCTGTAATTGCTGGGATTGCCTTAGCAACCTTTTTAAAAATCGGCATCACATTAGCTATTTTCTAGTCATCTGGTACAGAGGTTGATTTAAACAATAGTTAGTAGTTCTGAAATTTCATATTTGAGTTCCCTTCAGAACTCGGGTGAATATCATCTGGTCCTGGTGACTTACTATTTAATTTATCAATTTGTTCCAAAGTCTCCTCTATTGACACCTCACTCTACGACAGTTCCTCAGATTTATCACCTCAGTTGGGTCCTAAGTGATACTGGGAAGCATGTAGTTCTCCCTAATAGTATATTTGATTAATGTCCTAGTCCAGGTTGTTAACCCTTCACTCTACATACAGTTAAGTCTGGCAAAGGTAACTTTTTTCAGTATTCTTTTCAGGATATTTAGGGTCGAAGTATTACTAAGTGTTACTTGAACGCTAACGAGACCAAAAGGTGATAGTATGGATATTTGAATCCCACCAAACCCCTGAAAAAAGTGTCTTCCACTTTCACTGAGACTATGGAAAGAGAAGAATATAAATTTCTCTGAACTGATACATGCACTCTTATGCTTATATAAGCTGGGTATGTCTACACTGCTAGGGCTGCAAAGATCGATGTAGCAGGATCAATTGAGCGGGCTGTGCAGATCTGCTCAATCAGTCCTGGAAGTACTCTCAGGTCGACACCATTAATCCACGCCCCCACCCCTCCTGAAAGGAATAAGACTGCGTTGACCAGAAGGCGTCTTCTGTAGATGCAGCACAGTGGAGACGCTGTGGTACAGCAATGTAATTAAGTCGATGGGAGATACGCAAGCTACATCAAAGAAGTCACAATTCAGTATCAAGAAGCAGCAGCCTCCCAGCCCAGCACTGCTTCTGCAACATGACGATGTCACTGAGACTTCAGCTTCAGTGACGAGATAGTTTGCACCAAAGCACTACCAAGATATTAGATTTAAATTTTTCTAGTAATATTTTAATGGAATATTGAAATACTATCTATAAATCTATAATTTAAGATATTAACAGCTTCTTTTAGACACCAGATACTTTAGATTACATACACCTGGACAGGAGACATCAGCTAACCTTGGTAAACAGAAATAATGGGACTTAATTTGAGTTTAAGATTCTTAGTATTAATTAAGGTGCCTATCTCAAGATTACTCCTTGAATGGCACATAGATGAGTTTCCTGAAGAAATGCTAATACCAGGAGAAGCGGAAATATTGAGATGATGGTATTGCTTATCATGCCATCTTAGTTTATGCTTCCCTCTCTATCTCTGTGAAACTAGAGATTAGCTGGCCAAAATCTGAGTCTGATGATTTAACTGATCACTGCACAAGATGTAAGTATTCAGAGTCAGACCTAGCTGAATACAGAACCACAGACTACACAAAAATCAATAAAAGGCTCTACTGCCTAAGTTACATTTTGAGAAGCTTTCAAAGTATGAGAGCACAAATATTAGCTATGCAGCTAGCTGTCTTCTCTATCAGCCCAAGTTAGAAGAGAGGATTAAGATTCAAATTCTCCCCTCGTACACCTGTGCAAATACAAACTTTCTGACTTCAGTAGGGTTACACAGATATTCAGTGGAGATAGAATTTGATCTGTAAAAAATGCAAATAAGACAGACAACAAAAACCATTCACCTACAAAATATTTCAGTAAAGTTAGTAAGTGAAGGATGCACTGTCCTGTCCTCAAAAGCTGGATTCTGTGTGAACAGAGCTAAAAGAAATTACACTGGAAGAAAAATTAGAGAATACATGCAGACAGTATGAGAAAAAGATCAAAGAACTATATATTCATCTCAATTATATCAAATACCGCTAACTACCCCAACTCTAATCAAGATAATGCCAGTAAATGAATTGAAAACTTGTAATGGGATATCTACAAATTCAAAAGCTGTAAACTCTAATGAGAACATCCAATCTCTTCATGTCCTTGAATTTATTTCACCTGAAAAGCCATTACATTAACACAGGGAAGGCAAGTAACAGCCTCAGATGGCAGCATTTGCATTTGATCAGATTTTATAAAATTAATTTAATTCATTTATACCTAACCATACATTTGTCACAGCTCACCAGAAAGACGACCCCCTGTCTTGGACTGTGTGTTCACGCTTCCATTTGGTAGCACAATTTTCAGTAGACCTGCAAATATCCACTGTTCTTTGCAAAGTCAAGTCAACTTCTCACAACAGCCTTGATTTGATCATTTGTACCACACACAACTCAGTCTTCTAGTTAATCCATCTGCTAGCTGTCCACATTCATAGCTTTATTATTTGTATTTAATATAAATAGCCTTACCCAGCAACTGTGAAGTAGAGCTGGCAGGAAAATGAGAATTTTTTCCCTACAGGAATTTTTTAGGAGAAAAATCTCCATTTGAAATTTTCCCCTGGGAAAATTTGAAAAATTGAGGACATTTGAAAAAAATTCCTTTTTCCCCACGTTTTACTTTATCCAACTTTTGCCAGTTAAAAAACAGTAATATGTGAAAAGATTTTCTCTCCCCACTCAGTTTCTCACACTTTGACATTTTTCTAGTTGGAGAACAAAGTGCAAAAAATTTTTACTTTTACAAATGAAATTGTCATTTCTCATTTTAACTATTTAAAAATATGTTTATATATTTTATATAAGACAATATATGTATAATGTGTGTCTATATATACAGAGAGAGATACTGTATTTATTCATTTTTCTAAAGGAAAAAATTAAAAACAGAAGATGGGAACACAATATTAAAGTAAAAAGTTTAATGGAAAAAATGAATATTCAGTAATTTTTTGTTTTGAATTTTTTTGAATGTCAAAAATGAGTTGTGATCCATTTTATTTTTGATAAAACCCCATTTTTCAACTAAAATTTTTAGAATAAAAAGTTTTCACCAGCTCTGCTGTGAAGACGTGCCTTTTCCATATGAAATTCTTGCACCAAACAAACAAGTCTTCACATTTTTAATTATTTATTCTATGATTTTACAGTCTCCTCCATACTTCCCCTGGAACATATTGTGCTAAGTCTCTGTTTCCTTTAGGGCTGGACTAGCCACAAGTGACAGTGTGGGGGATTTCACTGTGATTTCTCTTCTCTCCCTCTCTTTCTCCAGTTCTGTGCTATACTTCCTTCCAGAGTGAAAAATTCAGGTGACTTCATTCCATTTTTTGCCAAAGGTTCAGTTAACTTCTGACACTATGTACAAGGAGTGTAATATGCAGGAGTGCTGGTGATAGACTCGACTTTATTTCCTAGCCAAGTCACCTGCATAGGCTAGAGTAGTAAAAGATAAATACCCCTGTCATTTAATTGGCCAGTGGACAGTGTCGAGGACTGCTGTAGCAATGGTTACATATTTCAGTAAACATACAAGTCTCAAAATACACTCATATTATTCTCCCTGGAAAATGCTTACATTTTAGTTTGAAACTTGAGATGAATTCACTTTCAAGTAAATGTATTCATTCCTCTTCACTTCTTTGGGTGAAATACATATTGGTTTCATTCACCTCTGAGACTGTGATGTGCTGCTGTTAACTCAGGTCTTGCAAGGGCAACCTTGATCATGTACTTCTCAAACTTTTAATCACAATGAAGACACAATCTGATTTTGAGTGAGAATTTCACCCCATCTCCCTCTATTTTCTTTTAAAAACAAAAGTTCATTTAAAACAAGAAATGGTTTATTGAGTTGGGAACACTGTGGGTATGTCTTTACATGAGGATAATCTAATAAGCATTTATGGAATTTATCTTCCTCATCTCTGAGCAACTTGCATTTTTGCAATTTTAATTAAGCTATGTTACAGAGAGTTCTGACATTTAAATTATGCAAAATCCAAATTCTGCAGTATACAAAACTATAGCCATCTCAGATGAGACCTCTGTTATTATACTAGAAAGAGTCTACCTCCTTTCAACAGGTGGAAATATGTAACAGTTGGAAAGACACCTGCTAAACTGTGAACCATACAGATACTTTTGGGGGAAGAGGGAGGGAAAGCCAATCACATTGCAAACAAGGAGATTTTACGTTGAGGATTAATCTGGTATTCACTTAAACTATCCCCATACAAATAGATCATCCCAAGATCTTGTAGCTCACAGGGCCAAATTCTGGACCATTAGCCAAAGCCTGAGCAAACAGGCTTTCTGCAGGGGAATCTTTGTGGTCAGAATCTTCTATACAGGGGAGGATGCATCAGGATAGCCATTGTTACAGTCCAGGGGTACTAAAAGAGGCTGCTACCACTGCATTCATTTCCCCTCACATGCTCATCCCACATGCAGAGGGGTTCTGGCTATCAGAATCAAAATGATAGATCCTCTTTCAGTATTTTTGGTCCAACCTGTGAAACTTTTCTTTTCTACCACTCCTTCCTCTGACCCCAAATGTAACCCCAGTTTAGTCTGAGGACTAGAGGGAGGGATAGCCACTGTTGTACTTTTGTAATACATCCCCAAACTTAAATAATGTATTCAACACAAAAAGAGGGGATAGAGGAAGAATCTTTAGGTCTTTGTGATGGGGTGAAACCTATCACAGGTTGGAAAGAGATTCATAGTTAATAATTACAACACAGGTCAATAGATGTACCTAATTAGTTGTTTCCCAGTCTCGGGGTGGGCCTGGGAAGCATCAGGTGATAACTTGATGGACACTTGGGCCCCAGAAGAGCGGTGAGAGTTCACTCTGAAGGGGAAGTCACTGAGAGCAGAGAGTAAGGCTGGCTTCTATGAAGGGATGATGTTCTAGAGACCACTGGAGACTGAAGGCCTCAGGAAGACTTCAGGTGGGTAAGAACGCTTGATAGCAGAGCTGAGGACATGGAGTAGAATCCCGTGAAAGAGCTGAACACTAAGCCCAGAAGCTAAGTTGATTTTCTGGAACTTTCATTGACACTTGGACTTTCATTACTGTGGAAGGGGTTTGAAATCGTAGCTTCCCAGCCAGAGGGCTGCATGCTGTGAAAAGACAGATGGTCTACAGGGGCACTGTGGGCAAAACCCCCTCTGCAACATCACACTCTGCTGCAAGGGAGCACTTTGTTTGTGCGTATGCCCCATAACAGTCCTCCTCACCATAAAGCCCCTGGCTCCAGAAGCAGAGTCCAGCTATTCATTCCTTTCAACCAGAGCAACTGGGTTACATCAATTTATGCTTTCAAGTTTCTCTTCACAAGGAAGAGGGCTAAAGTTTTAGCTTTTTGAAAGGAATGTAACCTGAGAGTCTCTCTAGCTCCCTCCACACAGTGAGATCTGGTGTCGCAAGCTTTGCAAGACCAAAGAGCTAACCCTAATTTCTCTGCATACATTGCAGAAAGGGAAGGACCATGGACACTACTCCACAGTATTCAAGAAGTATGGGGCCCCTCTGAGCAGCTTCTTTCTGGCACCACCTCTTCCCATGCAGCGAAACCCCAGCAGCACTTCGGTACTCAAGGTTCTTCAGGCCCACAGAGAACGATCAGGTGAGATTTGGCGGACAGGAATTTGGCAGTAAAACGTAACATACGCTGTCACGTAACAACACATCTTCTGTGCTGATAACAGAAGAATGTGTGGCAAATATTCTTTCCTTCAACACCAGAATAGATCATTGGCAAGAATCATGACAGTTCTCATCAGGGAGCATCTACAAAGTCTATAGAAGCCACAGGAAAAGCTTTGATATGATGTATATTGTCTTTGTCTGGAGTGACTCTCAGAATCATTACTGCACTTCTAGCTCAGAATATTAAAGCTGGGCTGAGAAACCAAGAGACCACTCCAGATACTTGAACAGATAAAACTTATGTTGCCTTTCATTTTCTCTGCTATATGCTTTTTGTTGTTGATTTGGGTTTTAAGATATATGTATTTTAAAGGCAACAGAAGTAGTCTGCCAGGATGATGATTCATGTGAAACAAGAATCAGATGTTAGACTGATCTATGGGGAAAAAGGAGGTTTTGTCAGATGGTTGAAAACATTCCAACAGGGAAGAAAAAACACAAAACTGCCTCTTTTCATTTCTCTCACGTAAACCTGTGGAGCAATGAAAGATGGCTGGTTTTACAGCATATAGTTGAAGAGGTTTATAAATGGAGAATTATCTCAGTGGGAAGGATAATTAGAGAGACAAAGTTCCAGAGGGGTAGCCGTGTTAGTCTGTCTACAGCAAAAACAACGAGAGTTCTGTAGCACTTTTAAGACTAGAGAGACAAAGTCTTTTATTCGACAAACTTCTGTCGGTGAGACAGACAAGCTTTTGAGCTTCCACAGAGCTCTTCTTCGGGTCTGGGAAATGTACTCACAATCTCACGGCTAAATACCAGGTGGACAGATTGTTTAGGATAAGTAGTTAACATATATTGGAAGGTACTATTCAAGGTGAAGTTGCCAGTCTCTCTAGTATCCTGGGACCAACATGGCTACAACCCCACTACATACATCAAGAGGAAATGACATCATCCCTATGTCTTTAAAGATGAAAACACTTTTAAAAAAATACCTTAAAAGATTAAAGCAAACTCCTAATTTATGGCAGTATTAAAAGTACCAGAAGTAGATTTTTTTTTTAAAGTTGAATATTGGATAAAACATTATCCCTAGTCACAAAACCTCTAACTTTGCAGTTTAAAAGTGCACTCTATTGCACAATGATAATTATTTGAATTAAAAAACTGAATTAGGAGTAATATCAAATATTCCTAGACATATACAGGAACTTTCTGCAGAATTTTACCCTGGTGAGAGCTTGATGTGGTGAGAGGGACTAATCCATGCAATATACAAGTTGCTTTAAAGGTTACAGTGGCTAGTGCCTTAGATTCACCTAATAGTTTTATCACCATCATATGAATGTACTTGTGCCCATCACCATAGTAGCTCTGATGACTGGTGAAGGGGCAGCTCATACAACCCTTACCCACCCAAACTTCTATTGAAATAATTTGATGTTCTGGGTGCACAGTGAATTCAGGGTCAAGAGATGCAGAATTCGGTATAATTAGCGTACTAATTATTTATTATTTTTTATTATTATTATTGTTACTCAGCCTTATATTTGGAAATTCTCTCTCCAAAATGCCTCATATGCATTGAACAACATGGGTGATAATGGTGAGATGAAAATTTGACTGACAGTGTATTTCAAGGCTCCCAGTGATGATGCACAAGTGCCCATCTCCACTCACTGATTACTATCTTCTAGTTATGACTTCAACCACTGGAGGGCAATAGCAGACATAATAACCAACCAGCCCATGACTCACTGAAGCAATAACCCATTGTCAGTCATATCAGGAGCAGCTTAGATTTCTAGCATGGCAAAAATGTCTTGTTGCATGTGACCATAAAGGGCCCATTGACCCCAGTCTAAAACCACAAGGTTTCTCATGATCTTGGCCAATAAAGTCCCAATCCCAATTTAAGGCTAGCCCCAGATTAGAACCTTCCTTTGGATGTCATTGTTAAGATGATCCTGGACTTTTTCCATTACTTTTCTCTTTAAAAGTGCATGTTAGTGAGACAAGGCAGTTAATTATTACTACCATTACTAATAATTTAATAATAGTACCTATAGGCCACAAATGTAATGGTAGCTCCATTGTACTAGGTAAAGTACTTAGTGAGAGAGAGTCCCTGCCCTGAAGATTCTACAGTATAAACAGATCAGATACACAAAGATAGGAAGGGAAAACAGAAGCACAGAAATGAAATGATTGGCAGGCAAGGGTTGACTTTGTGAAAAGATGGTGGAATTCCACATACCTGAGAATGATTTCAATTTGTGACTTTATATGTTTTATATTATGGGAATTTATCTTATTTTATTCAAGATTATCCAAAAGGAAATATATATATACAAAAAGAAAGAGTAGAGAGATCCACTGGGATCTCATGCATTCCAGCAATTTTGTATCTCTTCAGAAAAGTCTACAGAATTTATTGGACCCAATATTTGAAATTATATTCATGAATGAATACTATATGAATATTTTCTGTCATTTGTGAAGCGCCAAGAAGGCCTTGACAAATAGGCCCTAGAAAAATAAAATGTATTATTGCTTTTTGTTTTGCTTTGGGTTTCTTTTAGGGTCATAAATCAGATGTTTGCAAATAATTGCAGATAGTTTGTCTTTTATTTCCAGGCTTCACAGGCCTCACTGTGTATTCCCAGAACAGAAAGGTTGCAAAGGGACACCTGCTTGCTTTCTCTTGAGACACAGTGTAATTGCTACAGTTATCAGGTACCACACAACACTTCCTATGGAAGCCTACTTTATACTTAAGGTAAAAAGCATTACAGAGATAACTGTAAAAACAATACAAGAACCTACATACATGCTAATAAGTTAATCAAAGTTCACCCTAACGTGGATTCCAGTAGGAGCAGTCCTTCAACCCCACATTCCCCCCCAGGGGAGTCCTTGTGGTTACCAGCTCATCACAGCTTCAGCTCAGAACAAGCCCCCAGTCTTAGGAGGCATCAGTAGATCAGTCCATCCAATCCTATCCTAAATATTGGATCCCTCCAGGGACCAGGGGTCCTGTCCATTTGCTAGATCAGGAAGAAGGCCATGAGCCAGTTTAAAACTAGGCTATTTTAGCCAAAAACCCTTTATCTGTTGGTCCCTGGAGTATCCTATTTGAACTAGTATATGCATATGTCCCCAGGGAGGTGGCTTCAAAGGGCTGATAAAGAAGGAAGTGCATTAGCATATCCACCCCCTACTAGAAAAGGTACATACAATGCCACAATAACACGCACACACAATTGCCTTTTAATACAATGTACTCCAAAGATATTAACCGTAAGTCTATAAGGTCTAATAGATTACAGTAAAGTTTACCTTAATTCCATAAGGTTTCTTCAGGATATTATCAGTCTGTCACAGTTAGAACTTAAATACCAAAGTTATTATCAAATTATATCCTCGCAGTTAAACAGCAAAACACATTCTTCAGCCTTTTCTTCACACTCTGTCTCTGTACTGTCCCTCCACAGTGCCCACAGATTCAAGAATGCTGACTTTTTTCAATATAACTGACTCTTGTTTAACTTCATCAATATCCTTTAGAGTTCATTACAAAAAGGAACTACTACAGGATCAATATGCATCTTAGATGCTCTTTCTTACTTGTTACAATATGTTTCTTTACTATAAGAACAACAATATAATCTTTTAGCAGTAACTTTGACTCTATTTTAAAAAGTGATTCATCTAACACATATCCAATACTCACATTTATTATTAATTATAATTTGTATTTGTAGCAGTGCCCAAAGGCTCAGTTCAGAATTAAGGCCCCATTGTGTGAGGCTCTGCATAAGCAGATAGAAAGACAGGTCTGTGTCCTGAATAATGTACAATCTGTGATCAAATCTGTTGTTTACTTAGGAGCCATGCACTCCCCTGTTTTGGCCTGAAATCCTTATTGATGTCAATGGAAGCTGTGCAAGCAGGTGGAGAGAAGGATATTGTTCTTTTTATAATGCAGGTCGTTTTGTAATTAACATGTTTTAGTTTAAAATATGAACATAGCAAATTCACACAGTCGTTTGTATATGACTTTGCATGTAATATTTACATAAAGACAAAAGTTTATGTAAATCCTTTATTGCTTTGAAATGTTTTGTTTATTCATAAGGCAAAAGATTTATACTGTAATAATAAAAAGAAAATAGAAAACTGGAAAGGACACAGAAATATAAGAAAACATAGGGCAAGACAAGGAGAATGAGGGGAGGTAATGTTCCAAACAATTAACTACTTTTTCAGAGTGAGCAGAAACTGGTGGATTTTTTCCAGGGATAGAATGTATCCTGTTAAATGGCTATATAGATTTTGATAGAAGTTATTTAAAGGAAAGAAAATAATCTTTGAGGCAGCATTGTAATTTGTAAAATGGAGCAACAAGTAAGTAATTTGTAAAATGGAAGGCCTTGTGGTTTCGAGCATTGGCCTTGGACTCAGGAGATCTGAGCTCTGTTCTCTACCACAAATTTTCTGTGTTGACCCCCGGCAAGTCACTTTGTTCCTCCATGGGGATAGTGATGCCTCCCTACTTCAAAGGTTTGATCAGAATAAACTCATTCAATATTTTTAAGCCACTGAGCACCTTGTGTTGTGCCTCAACAGACAGAAATTTATGGAACTATTTGTGCTTTGTAATAACCTATGAAGTAGATAGTCAATATTTTCTCATGGTCAGTGCAGCACAATCTGCTTAATCAAGCACCGTGGCGGCAAGACTTCTGTCCTTACTCGGTGAAATTTCCAGCCATGAAAAGATGTAACGGCTTGGACTAGTCAGTCTCATTACTGGAAAAGTTCATGGAGACACTATGCGTACTAACAACGAGAGTCCTGTAGCACTTTAAAGACTAACAACTTTCTACAGGCATAAGCTTTTGTGAGCTGCAACCCACTTCGTCAGCTGAGCCTGCTGCTAGTTCTGTACTACAGACAAGGGTAGCTGAGAAATGTCCAGTGTGGCAGCTCAGTATATATAAATTATTGTAGATGGGACGGAAAATGCCAAAAGCCAGGATCACAAAGCAGGAAGGCAATTCATATATTTTCTGCATATATCACAGCCAAGAAGCAACACTGTTAAATGAGCTGACACACAGATTTACTATCACTTAATCATTTGCAGATGGCCCAATAAATTGGGATTATCTTCCCCATAGAACAGCACTCATTATCATCTGAAGTGTTGTTAAACCTACATCAATTCCCTTGGAGATGTGCCAGTGAAGCAGATGAAAGACTGACACACTAAAATATGCTTCCATATTGTGATAAAGATCCTACCCATTAACACAGTCTACTCTTTTATCATAGAATGGATGTGTTGCCCAGGTTGTTTCCTCTGCAATTATTGAAAGGAAGAAAAACAGAAAGAGAATTAAAATTAATTCCTGCATGAATGGTTTTGTCCCACTGACATTTTACAACAAAACAACTCAAATCAACATCCACCAAGGGAAAAAGCTGCTCTTCTTCTTGTGTGGCATCTCCATTACTGGACATTTGCAACCATGGTAGCCATTCCGTATAGTCCTCTGCTAATCTTTGTGGAACAATAGTCAATTTAATCCACAATGTTCATCAAGATCCTCTCAAGCTACACATAAAGGCTGAAGCCAAAAGAAAAAAATAAAATAAAATAAAGCCTTCTGCAACTGGGAATAACTAGAAGAGAAATCTATATAGAAATAAATGTCCAACTGAAGATGGGAAAATTAAACATATGCTTTCTAAATTAAGTATCTTCCTGAATGCAGTGTTGCTGTAGCTGTGTTGGTCCCGGGATTTTAGAGAGACAAGCCAGATGAGGTAATATCTTTTGTCAGTGCAAGAGACAAGCTTTTGAACTTGCACATAGTGCTCCTTCAGGTCTGCCCAGACCTGATTTAACATTCTTATTACACTAGATAATGTGTTTAGCAGCAAGAGAGCGCCTTTAGGATCAGACAGTGTGCACAATTCATTTATTGTGTGCAGCCCATGAACAAAGTACCTACCTTTTTCATGGTATCATTTGACAAACATTATAGTAAGCTTGTAGTAGTGTGGCTGGAGCAGCGCCACTCTGTGGACCTTCAGGGTGTCTTGTGTCTCCCTGACGGGAGAGAGGAAGTCTCTGGCTGTCTTCACTGACAGCGGCAAATTTGCCACCATCAGATCGACTTTTCTGGATCAACTGAGCAGTCAGTGAAGACCCGTTCAGTCGATCCAGAAATCGACATATTAAGACCACCTCCTCAAGTAGCATAGCACTGCATCGACAGGAACGCGATTCCCGTTGGCGCAGTGCAGTGAAGACGGCGCACAGACCAGAAGCAGAGAAGTTGATGGGAGTTATGCAACTCCAGTCGACTGCCACCGAATCTCAGAGGTAAGTGAAGACAAGCCCTCTGTGTCCAGTGTACACTGAGGTGGGTTCAGGCCACCAGTTTATTGTCCCTTCAGGCTTATCCCCTTCTGGAGATGTTCAGCCCTGAAATGCTCCACAACAAAAAAGCAAAACTAACTCAGTACTGAGCCATTCCCCAGCCTTCCAGTGGAGTGTTCCTGCCTTTTCCTTCGGGTATGGCTCACAGACAATCTCTAACTGATGCACTGCTCATTCCTTGAGGTCTAATTGTTCCTCCCCAAGTGGCTGCCCTCACTAGCAAGTCCATCTCTCCTGAACTCTGTAAGTAAAGCTCCATCCTCTTTCCTGGCCTGTCAGCCCTGAACTGAGCCAGGCTCTCTCTCCTTTTATTCCCCTGCCAGGTTTGGCATTGGCTGTAAGTATATGGTGCTAGCTGGGCCCAAAGGCTCTCCTTAACTCCTTCTCTGCTGGTGTGGGATCTCTCTGCCCTGTCTCTTTGCCAGCCTGAATTTTTTAAGACATTTTTCTGGAGGTTAGAAAAATATCAGTCTAATTCCCTGGCTGAGAACAGCATTCTTACTCACCTATCAGATGTATGTATTATTTCAGAGTATACAAAAAGATCTGCAGGTAACCTGAAATGCTCATTTACTGAGCTGCTTTTTCTCCCATAAAAAGTTTCATCTAATTTGTAATGCCATTTGTCTTTTTAACTTTTCCAATTCCTGCAAGTACCTTTATCGCTATTGATATTCTAACTGTACTTTCTCTGAGTGCATATCAGCAGAAGAGCACACTGGAAATGGCTGATCAAAAGAAATACTCAATGCTGACGAAACCCATAAAATATTGGTTTGATTAATAATAAATAATGTTATGGATGACAGTCCAGAACTCCTAGTGCAATAAACCAAAAGCCATCTTCTGTGTTTCATGGAAGATGAATTTTCAGACTGAGAAGCTGCTTGACTCTTAAACATAATCTCCTGGTGAATAAGTCAGAGAGGGACTGCTCCTCCTTTTTGTGATCGATTTTAAGCATACAATGATATGAAGTTATAGTTTATATTATTTTTTACTGTTGGCAAGAGAATGAGGAAACCAATCAAATCCTTTCCTTATAAAAATCAGACAGAAAATAATAAAGTTTGAGAAACTATATGGAGAATTCAGGCAATTTAAAATATTCTGGATACAGAGCCCTTCGGTGACAAGAGTCACTTCAAGTGAGTTCTGTTGCTAGGAGATCTTTAACACAGAGTGGCAGGAAAGTGTATTTCCATTTTATGTCAGAATGTTGATTAATGAACATACTTAAATAAACAAACCTCTCTGTTATGTCAAAGGACAGTTGAAACACTGACTTTGCATGTTGAGAAAAGAATATGAAAGTCTTTGAGGTAAACCCAACTGAAGTGTCATAATTAAATGACCACAGAAGTGTTTTAACTGCTTGATTAGAAGTACACAGACACAGCTCAGAATTACACACTAGGGATTCTACCACATACTCTCTTCAACTGAGAATGAAGGAATAAACAGCTGCTAAAACAGAAGTTAAAGACTCAAAGCTTTTTTCTCATGCTGGCGTTGAACCAAACAGACTGTTGTTAGAGAACAGATGACTGACATGAGCTTATATGGATGCATAATAAACTGATTCAGTGAGTTTCTGAAAGCTTCAGAGAATGTTGGGGGACTTTGCATCATGACCGGTCAACTGCAGGGTGCACTTTGAAAAGAATAGGCTCTGCATTGTTGGAAGAAGCACAGAGTTATGCAAAGTCAGCCAAGGAAGTTCCCCATTTTGAACAGAGAGGCTGTTGAGACTATTGAGCCTACATAATTTACTCCTATTGTAAGCTCAAATGTAAGAAGTGAGTGAAAGTTGATAAGATGTTATAATAACCAATAATTTTTGCCTATTTGGAAATTAACCATGAAAAATAGGTTGAGTAGTTTTTAAAAATTAATGATTATAAGCAAGTGCAGACAAAGAAGCTGATTTAGTTCAAACAAAGAGGGCCTGCTGTTATGATTCAAGGATTGTTGAAATCATTCTTGGTTAATAACAAGAAGTAAATGGACCAAAATTGGTGTGACGTATATTAGGCCTAACTGGCAGACAAAATAATGAAGGGGATGAACTAAGCTAAGTTTCTTTAAAAAAACCCAAAAACCTCTCTCTCATCTTCCTTCCCACCTTGCATCCAAAAAGAGAGATACTTTAAAGGCTTTGATGGTTTGTTTTGCATAATCATTCAATTTCAGTTTCAGTATAAATGCTTGTTTTAATTTCTTGTTCTTTCTTGATCAATGAACTTTCAACTTTAGAATAAATGCTTCTGGGTGTTTGCCAAGAAATTGACTAAGGTCTCTACAGAAAAAAACCTTGAACCTCTTTGTATCACTGTTTTTATGTTGGACAGTATAAGAGTTTAATATCTCTAACTCTTTCAACCCTTGTATAAATACAACAGGGCCCAAAAGAAGTTTTGCAAAGATACAGTGCTATGCGTGGCCAAGAAAGTGACACTACCCAAAAAAGGGTATTCTGAGAGATAGCTGGTCAACATCCATCCTCCTTGCTTCCAGCTGCTAAATTGCATATAAGACAGCTAAAAAAAGACAGTTACTTACCTTGTAACTGTTGTTCTTCAGGATGAGTTGCTTATATCCATTCCATTCTAGGTGTATGTGTGCCTCTGTGCATGGTTACCGGAACTTTTTTGCCTTTAGCAATACCCATAGGGCTGGCTCCGGCGCCCCCTGGAGTCCCGTACACATACCACGGTATATGATGAGCTGCCAGCCCCACGCTCCCTCAGTTCCTTCTTGCCGCCAACTCCAGTAGCAGGGACTGGGGGTGGGTCATGGAATGGACATGAGCAACACATCTCAAAGAACAACAGTTACAAGGTAAGTAACCGTCTTTTCTTCTTCAAGTGCTTGCTCATATCCATTCCATTGTGGGTGACTCATAAGCAATACCTTGGAGGTGGGCTGGAGTTTAAGTGCCTGCAGCACCACTCTGCTGAAGCTCACGTTGTCCCATGCCTGCTGGACAACTGCATCGTAAGACGTGAAGATGTGTACAGATGACCAGGTAGCAGCCCTGCAGATGTCTTCCACAGGCACCGTCGCTAGGAAGACTGTGGATGAAACTTGAGATCTGGTCAAGTAGGCTATAATTATCAAAGGAAGGGGCACCTTCACCTGCTCACAGAAGAACTTGATGCAAGAAGTTATCCATGATGAGATGCGCTGGGCAAAAACAGGTTAGCCTTTCATCTGATCAGCCACCACGACGAAGAGTTGCATAGATCTCCAGAATGGTTTCATGCACTTGACGTAGAATGCTAATGCCCATCTAACATCTAGCATGTGCCTCCTCCTCCGAACCATGTAATTTGGGAAAAAACAAGGGAAGAAAAAATATCTTGGTTATAATGAAATTGGGAAACCACCATAGGCAGGAAGGCTGGCTGTGGCCGCAATTGAACTTGGTCTTTATAGAACACAATATAAGGAGGCTCCAAGGTCAGCGACCTGATCTAACCTAAACCAGGTTGAGATCCCAGGGAGGCACCGGGTCACGGACTTGTGGATAGAGCCTCTCCACCCCTTTCAGGAACCTAATTGTCACAGGATGGGAGAAAACTGATCTCCCCTCCAAAAGCTGGTGGAATGCCGATATAGCTGCTAGATGGACCTTCAGGGAGGCCATGGCTAGTCCCTGGAGTTTTAATTGCAACAAATACTCCAGGATCGCCTGTATCAGCAATAACTCAGCTGAAATTCCCTGGGACTCTGCCCAACAGGTAAACCACTTCCATTTTGCCCAATACGTGACATGTGTGGAAGGTTTCCTGCTACCCAGCAGGATTTGCTGGACTTGCGCCACACAGGCTCGCTCATCTGCACTCAGCCATGGAGCCTCCATGCCGTGAGGTGTAGGGAGTCCAGGTCCAGGTGTAGTAAGTGACCATAGTTCTGGGACAGGAGATTGTGCCATCTCAGTAGCTCCAGCGGGTGGGCAATTGATTGGTCCAGCAGGATGCTGAATCAGTGCTGGTGCGGCCAGGCCAGTGCAATTAAGATAACATCTGACTTGTCCCTCTTGATTTTCAGCAGGACTTTGTGAAGAAGAGGAATGCGCGGAAATGTATACATGAAGCTCCCCGACCAGTGCAGAAGGAAGGCAGAGAGTGACCCAGACTCCAGACCGTGGAGGGAGAAGAACTGCGGGCATTTCCTGTTCCATGCTGATGCAAAAAGGTCCACCTGGGGAGAGCCCCACTTCTGGAAAATCATAGAGATCACAGCTGGATGAAGCAACCAGTTGTGGTGGGATCAGAATGACCTGCTGAGGCAGTCCACTTCGTCATTCTTCACTCCAGGGAGGTGAGAGGCTATTATGTGAAAATCGTGCCTCACCGCCAGATCCGACAGACAAATTGCTTCTTTGCAGAAGGCTGAAGAACGGACTCCCCCTTGTCTGTTGATGTAATATATGGCTGCTGTATTGTCTGTCAATACCTGCACCACCTTGCTTGCAATAAAGTGGAGGAACACTCCATAGGCTAGGCGAATAGCCTGTAACTCTCTCATGTTGATGTGCATGCACCTCTCCCTCTCGACCAGACTCTTGAGTGCCAAGGTCGGCCCCCCCACCTTAAGTCCGAGGTGTCCGATACCAGAGTGACCGAAGGGACTAGTTCCTCAAACAGCACAGTCCTCAACACTGCCCAGGGGCTCCGCTGCCAGTCTAGTGTGGCCAGGGCCTTGGGGGAGAGGGGAATATAAACTGAGGCTAGCCACGACTGAAGTGGTTTGAGTCTTAGCTGAGCCAGCCTCACCACATAAGTGCAGGTCACCCCATGTGGCCTAACAGCTGCAGACAATGCCTGGCTGTTGTAGTCGGACAGAGGTGCAGGTGAGTGATGATGGTGGACATCGCCTCGAAGTGTGGCTGGGGCAGGAAAACTCTGGCTTGGGAAGCATCCAGGACTGCTCCAATGAACTCTATCCACTGCACCGGAGTTAATGTGGACTTCTGCTTCTTTACTAGCAGGCCCAGTCAGCCACAGGTGGTGCATGTCAGATTTACACTGTTCTGGACCTGGGCCCTGGACGAGACCCTGATTAGCCAATCGTGCAGGTAGGGGAAAATTTGGCCCCCCTTGTGCCTCATGTGCACCACCACTATCGCCAGACATTTCGTAAACACCCTTGGGGCCGAGGAAAGGCCGAAGGCAACACTGCAAACTGGTAGTGGGAGCCAGCCACCATGAAACAGAGGAACCTTCTGTGGCTGGGGAAAATAGAATTATGGAAGTATGCGTCCTTTGGGTCGAGGGCAGCATACTAGTCTCCTGGATCCAGGGATGGAATGATGGCGGCAAGGGAGACTATGCAAAATTTCAGTCTCTTGAGATATTTTTTGAGACGACGCAGGTCTAGTATAGGCCTGAGACCCCCTTTCGCTTTGTGAATGAGGAAGTACCTCAAGTAAAGCCCTTTCCCTCTCATGTCTGGTAGAACCCCTTCTACGGCCCACAGGCTGATCAGGGTCTCTATTTCTTGCATGAGGATTTGCATGTAAGAGGAGTTCCTGAAACGGGATGGGGAGGGAGGGTTGTTGGGAGGGATAGAAGTAAACTGGAGGGCATAGCCTGCCAAAACTATGCCAAGGACCCAGCGGTTCAAAGTGAATTTGGCCCATTCTGACAGGAAGAGATCTAGGCAGCTCAAGAAGGGACAGGAGGGGATCCAGGGAACAGGCCGGAATGCCGTCCTCGGGCGCATCTTCAAAATGACTGCCTTTGATTACTGGATCACCTAGACAACCGTTGCTGGGGGCTGAAGTGGACCCTGGTGTTGGTCGACGTCTCCCTATTTCTGTCCCTTTGTCTGTAGGGACTGAACCGCTATGTCTGGTATCTCTGCTGTTGCTGGCCCTGAGGATGGAACTGGCACCTTGAGACCTGGGGCGTATAAATACCCAAGAAGCGTGGCCCTTGAGTCTTTCAGACCATGCAACTTCGCATCCGTCTGGTCCAAAAACAGGGCCGACCCATCGAAAAGGAGGTCCTAGATGGATTGCTGGACATCCTGGGACAGAACTGAGGATTGCAGCCAAGAGCACCTGTGCATGCAGATGGTGGAGGCCATGGCTCTGCCTGCTGAGTCTGCTGCATCTGAAGACACCTGCAGCGCTGCTCTAGCCACAATAATACCTTCCTCCAGGCACCTGGTCTTGAGGTAAAGCATCTACGAAGTGCTTTAGAGAGTCCCAGAGATTGAAATTGTACCTGCCGAGGAGAGCCTGCTGACTGGCAATTCGAAACTGCAGGCTTGCCATCGAATAAACCTTTCTCCTGAACAAGTGCAATGTCTTGTCTTTATTTTTGAGCGTGGAACGGACTGTCCCTGCCTATCCCACTGGTTGGCAGCATCTACCACCAGGGTACCAGGAGAGGGGTGGATGAAAACGTACTCAGATCCTTTGGCCAGGACATAATATTTCTCTTCGGCCCCCTTAGAAGTCGGGGCTACTGATGAAGAGGTCTTCCACAGAGCCTTCACTATAATACTCTCTCATGCATGAGAAGGACTACCTGGGCTGGAGCGGCCACTACCAGGACATTAAATAAATTGTCTGATGCCTCCTTTAACTCCTCTGCCTCCAACCCCAAGTTGGAAGCTACCCTCTTGAGAAGCTCTTGATGCACCCTGAAATCATCCAGGGGTGCCAATGGTCCCTGGGTGACTGCCTCATCTGGGAAAGAGGAGGAGGACTGGAGGGACGCAGTGGGTGGAGGCATCCCTGCGGTTGGCCCCACTTTCACAGACGGTGCAGAGGAGCGGCCTTGCTGTCCGCATTGCTTTCGCTGCTTTTTCCTCAACAGAGAGATGCCACGCTCTGCACCAATGCCACGGTCAATATTGAGGTAGAACAGGTTGGTTTGGAGGCTGGTCTGAGTGCTGCCTCCATTGGTAAGGCTTTCAAGTGGATCTCTCTGTCTTTTTGGGCTCGAGGTCTGAAAGCCTTACAAATCTTGCATTTGTCCTTACGAGGAGCTTCCCCCAGGCACTTTAGGCAACTATCATGGGGGTCGCTCAGTGGAAAGATCTCCCCACAGGAGGCACAAGGTTTGAAGCCCAGTTACCGGAGCATGCCCCACTCCCAGCAAAGTCCCAGCCGGGACTATCCTAGGTGACTAACTACCACTATTAACAACACCTAAGGACTAATCTACCTAACTAAGACAAACAGCAAATGATTAAGGAGAACAAAAGGGAGTGAGAACACTTGCAATGCAAGTCGTAGCAGTTCCAGCAACCATCACAGGAGGAAAAAGGAACTGAGGAGACGTAGGGCCAGCAGCACCCCATATACTGCGGCATGTGCATAAGCCTCTAGGAGGCGCCGTAGCCAGCCCTACGGATACTGCTAAAGGGAAAAAAGTTCTGGTAACTGTGCACGGAGGCGCACACACACCTACAATGGAATGGACCTGAGCAAGTACTTGAAGAAGAATGGTCATGTAGGAGGTCGGGGCCATCCCTCCCTATCCATCTCAGAGGGAGGCCATGCCCCCTTGCTATGGTACCTCTGTAATTGCAAAGCTCAAAGGGGAATTATTATATATGGCTCTAGCCATCAGACAGGGCAGAGCCATAAATAGTCTAGGGGATCAGGCTCTCAGGCAGGGTGGGGCACCAAACAGTCCAGGGGCTCTGGCCCTCAGGCAAGGCAGAACTAGCAATCCATCTAGGGTCTCTGGCTCTCAGATATGGCAGAGCAGAGTTGTAAGCAGGCCTCCTGGCCTAAGAAAGGGAGGCTGCCACCCCAGGGTTTGGGTTGGCAGCAGGGGGTAGAGGGATCCTGGCTCACCCTACTCCACTGTTCCAGCCCAGGGTCCTAACGGTGGCATATGGTTACACCACGGGGATCCACGCTGACCTGGATTCAGGCAGCAACGCAGCCGGTCTGTAGTCAACTGTCTCTGAGATACTTCCGACCCTCCCTCATGTGGTACCTGGGTTGCGGGCTCATCATCGGTCTCCCAGGTACAGTTAACGGCAGCCCCAGCAGCTCCTCAGCATCCCAACTAGCAGCTCCAGCAGCTCCTATGGGTCCTTGATGCTGTAGCAGTCTCAGTTGGGCTCTATCTCCAGCAGCGGGTGAGAAGTGTCCTTTTCCTCCAGCGGCTCCAGCCCAACTGAGCTTCCTGTCCTGCCCCTCTGCTTCTGGTAGGGCAGGCATGGATGTCCCAGCTCTGCTCACCAGGGAGTGGGCAACGATTCTTCCCTGTCCAAGCAAATGGAGGGTTGGGCCTTTAAGCAACATACTACATGTGCAGTATAAAAAGAACAGCATTTTATGTTCTCATATACAGTACAAAGATTCACAACATTACATAAAATGAACCATTTCAAGAACTATATAACTAGTGGTGTGCTTCTTTAGTTCATCTTGCTCTATGTTTTTGCTACTATATTAGGGTAAACATCCTAGGCCAAACTGTGAAGGTTTTAATCAGGCAGACTTCCACTGGCCTCACAATGTGACCTACCATTATAATGAAACAATCAAATATTTAATAGTTTGAAGCACACCTATATTTACACATCAGCTGCCTTTCCATAATGTTAAAAAAAATTCAAGGGAGAGAGGAAAAAGTAGGAGCAAAAGGAAAAACTGGCACCCATATTGCACTATGCTGTACTATACACCACATAAGGATCAGAAGAGAAAGAATCAAGACAAAAAGGCTGCATATCAGCAGTCTCCAACATGAAGTATGTCATTATGCTGAAAAATGTCAATATTCACCATTTGTGCCCTAAAATGCACTTGAAAAAGATAAACCAATTTTACTTCCTCAACCCCACTCCAGAACAACGTGTCAAAACACAATAGCTATTTTTACTTTGTTTAAATTTTAGTCTTGAATGTTTCCTACATGAGAAATGCAGAACTCTGGGAATCCAAAAGTATAGTTCTACTCTATAAAGTTATCTATATTGGAAGCACCCAAAAAACCCTATCAGAACTGGGACCCAATTGCAAGATGCTGGAGGAAGACATGGTCTCTGTCTAATTTCAAGGCACAACAAACATAACATATAGTATGGTATCAGTCATCCTTGTCCCTGCTTCCTAAGACTGCATGAGTTCACAATGTGCACAGTGTGGGGGCTGTGAATCACATAAGGGTTTTTTGTTGTTGTTGTCAATAGTTTAAGTTCCGTATTAAACTATAATCTTCTAAACTCTCTTACATTTCCAAACCCAGGAAACTGTGACCCTGGGCTCATTACCTATTATTGTATAGTCAGCCAATTTGTTCCTTTTCTGCTGTCATATAGACTATCTCCATTTGCTTCACTGCTTAGCATTATAGTCCCTCAGACAGCTAGTGGGCCACTCCCTTCTCATAAGTCCCCTTTGTCCTAGGGTGCCTGCCCCACATGAAGCTGGGCAGTCAACAGGGTTCTCCTACTTTCGTGGCCACTGATGGGACACAGGTGGGTCCTTGCAGATGTCAGGTGCTGAAAGTCCATTGAGGAGTTATGGAGCATAGCCTGTGATGTCACTGCAGTAACATTGCCCACCTCAACCGCTGAAAAAAAACCCACACCTCGCACCTCAAAAGATCATGAGATCTTGTGTAAGCAAAGGTGGGTTTTTTGTTTGCTTGTTTTAATAATACATGTGGGGACTCTTATTTGTCTTATGGCTTGGAGTCATTAGAATTCACATTTTCAAGCTTTTCTCCATGACCATGAGGGCTAGCAATGTACTTGTTTTTTAATGAAAGCTGAAATTCTCACAGAACCACATGACTCCAGGAGCAGAGTTTTTAAAACAAACACCAAATATCACCAGACTTGTGATAAAATCAAAAAAGGTGGCAACACTGCCAGAACCTACCTATTGCCTAGCCTCCTACTCATTATGTCTCTCCCATTCATTCACCCAGTCAACTTCCAACTCCACAAAACCTCTCACAGAATCCAGAAGAACTGATATCATCAAGGCTCCTATTGCTACTAGGTGGGGAGTGGGTGCTGCCAGGAACATACACCCTCAAAGACCTGGCTCAAACAAGAGAGAGAGCAGTTCAGCTAGGCCCTTGCCCTTTGGTGCTGCTGAACTTCCCGCACCCTTGCTGAGTCTCTTCTTCCTGGAGTATACTTGGGCCTCCTTAAAGTGCTACTTTCCCTTGGAAAAATTCCATGGCAACTCTACAATACACGTAGTTCTCCTAGGACAATGGAGGGACTATAATGGCCAGATCCCTCAAAATCCTGGACCCACTGGGGGTTGGAGGAGCTTATCTAGCCTCCTCTTGGCCCCCATTTTGTTGGCAGCTGATGAAGCTAGGATGTGCTAAGAAGCTAAAAATGTTATCAAAGTATTTCATGTTCCATATTGAATGAGTTCAGTTTATAAGAAGTAACAAAGCAATTTTTGTAACTGACAGCCATGCAAACTGAAGCAGGGCTTATAGATTCAAGCTGGGTTCTTGTGTTCTTCTGCATGATCACTAAGCAACAAAGGTTCTGCAAGCCAATTAGGTCCTCATCTCTGCAAGACAATCCCACTCATTTTCTTCAAGTTTTGCCCTCTCTGATTATACAGTCCAATTCCTTCAGTATGTTCTCACAGATATAACTGTTGGAATGTAGTAAATGATTTTATTGATGCATAAGAAGGATATAAATGTAATTCTGCATGCATCATAAAAAAGACTAAAGCAATTTAAATATATTTGCTGCTCTGATTGGCAGGTATTATTTTGTGAATACACAAGGAATGCCTGGTAAGTAAGAAGTTGCTGTTTTTTACATAGCTACTTTTCAGAGTAAAGATGTATTTAGAATAAATGGCCTTCAGTGATCTGAATACAAATCAGATTTCTGTTAAAAAAATTGTACAGTATATGGGGATATAATACCACTCAAACAGCACCCTTGTGACCAGAACTTGTTAGAGAAATAGATCAGTAAATAGTCATTTGTTCTTTCTGTATATATGTTGATGCATGCTTCTGGGATTCTTTTGACCTGGATAATTTTAGGTAAACAAAGAACATTGCTGGTCTATTTTCGTTTATTGTGTATCACTGGCTTTCATGTAGAATATCAGTTCATGTCCAACCAATAATAAATAAAAGTGCTATGAGTTCGATTAGAGACCATTTCAGTCTCTAATGAATAATAGGATGCATCAGAGAACTGCACAATAATGAATATTCAACTGTTTTTGTTGTTGTTGACTTTGTGCAAAACAATGTGTAAACCATTTGTTTACATTCTGACTTGTTCACAGTGTATCCTTTAACCTAGGCTCTGAGGGCCCATTTCTGGCCCCGGTTCTGACTGCTTTGTGCTGCTCCAGCAATGTAATACAGTTACAATTATTCTAAAGATATAATTATATTCATTTAATTTCAGTAAACAAGAACATTTCTGTGACATCATAATAGGATTTTGGGTGGTATTGCTCTAAAACAACTTGAATCCATTTTCAAACGTGTCATTTATTCTATCTAGTACATTACTAGAGTTTGTGGAGCTGGTTCCTTGCACTATGACATCTCTTCCAACATTGTTAGGAATTTTGCATGTATTTTTTGTTTGGTTTTGTTTGGTTTGTGTTTTAAGGCCAGTATGCAAAAACACCTAATTACTATCTCCCATTGGTTCTCGCTCCATAAAGGGGAATTTGTAATTTGCATAGCAGTTAGTGTTATATCTTTCCAATTAAAACAAATATACTAGCTAGAAATAAGGAACAAAAAATGGAGGTAAGGAGGAGAAACCTTAGAGAGTATTAATTAATATACCAGGATTATTACAATGTGTAGGGGAAGAAGATAAAGAGATAATTCTCCTCTCCTATTAGTTTAACTCCATTGAAATTAATGACTTGCACCAATGTTAGTAGAGACCCAAAAATCCTAAAGATGACCTTTCAAATTTGGATGGGAGGAGAGGGGAGTGAAGGGGGTTGGAGACCAGGCTATGCCCACACTTTATGTCTATGGAAGGCCTGGAAGGTTTTGTTTTTCCCCCTCAAATAAGGGCTTGTCTACACTAGAGAGCATTGTTGACGCAAGTTACAGTGATGATCAAAAAGTGCTATAATTACACTTCTGCCTGTTCACATAGCACTGTTCACTGAAGCGTGTCCATAGTTGAAGCTGTAGCATCAACAGTGAGAGCAGTGCACTGTGGGCAACTATCTTACTGAGCAACTCGCCGCCTTGTGCCACTAAGAATTGTGGGAAGGCGGAGAGGATTGCAGTGCAGCATGGGTGCGAGCTCAATGTCCCATGACACAGTGTTTTCTGATTCGTCATTCCATGGGTTTCCGACCGCATTTCACAGCATTTTTAATGGCCCCTGTTTCCTGTACACCCGCCATCTCTATCTGAAAGGATGGATCCTGCACTACTCTCCACTGTTGTCGTCAGTGTTCTGAACACATCACAGCTGATCATGCAGTATATCTTGAGTAAGGATAAGATTATGTCATGGAGGTCACGGAATCCATGACTACCTGCAACCTCCACGACATTTTCTGCTTCAACTGGGGAAGGAGGGTGCAGGGTAAGAGCTGTCTGCTGGATAGAGCTGGGCGGCTCCCTGCCCCCGTGAGCAGGAGGAAGGGGGAACCCAGAGCTCCGAGCCACAGCAAGCAGCGGGGGACCTCTGCAGCTCCCTGCTGCTGCCCACGGCCCCTGCATCTCCCAAGAACCGCAGGCAGCCAAGGGATCCCCAGAACTACAATCACCCTGAATATTAAACATGATTATTATTTAGATTATATTTTTCAAATTTTACATCACAATGCTAATATTTCAGAAATTTCCCTGTGCCTGCTTACTGAGGGGCCCACGCCTGCTGTTAGGCTGTCTAAGGTGGCTCACAAATGTGGGTGTCAACCTCAGAGCAAACTGTTACAAACCAGGGCACAAACCCCAACTGGTTGTGTGTTCTATAATTAGATTTCACCAAGCATCAAGTGTGAACTACTCAAGAACTAGAACAGCTTTAACATAGCGTCACAGACAGCCCCCTTGAGCACTCCTGTCTATCTTGCCACTCATGCAAGCCTACCATTGTGGTAGATGGTCCCTTACACCAAAAGTCACAATGATAGTCAGGTTACTCCCAGTCCCAAAGGACCAGTCAATTGTATCTCAGCAAGGGTTGACACACATATACTTTATTATTAAATAGTTTGTCAACTCAAAGCTTAGGCCACATTCCTGTAATCATGGTCTGTACAATTAGATAGAATCATATGATGCTTTCTGGAAAGAAAAATGAGTTACTCAAAATCTGGACTATCATAGAATCATAGAATATTAGAGTTGGAAGGGACCTCAGAGGTCATCTAGTCCAACCCCCTGCTCAAAGCAGGACTAACCTCAGCTATATCATCCCAGCCAGGGCTTTGTCAAGCCTCAGCTTAAAAACCTCTAAAGATGGAGATTCCACCACCTCCCTAGATAACCCATTCCAGTGCTTCACCACCCTCCTAGTGAAAAACTTTTTCCTAATGTCCAACCTAGACTTCCCCAACTGCAACTTGAGACCATTGCTCCTTGTTCTGTCATCTGCCACCACCGAGAACAGCCTAGCCCCATCCTCCCTGGAACCCCCTTTCAGGTAGTTAAAGGCTGCTATCAAATCCCCCTCATTCTTCTCTTCTGCAGACTAAACAAGCCCAGTTTCCTTAGCCTCTCCTCATAAGTCCTGTGCTCCAGCCCCCTAATCATTTTTGTTGCCCTCCGCTGGACTCTCTCCAACTTGTCTACATCCTTTTTGTAGTGGGGGGCCCAAAACTGGACACAATACTCTAAATGTGGCCTTACCAATGCCGAATAGAGGGGAATAATCACTTCCCGTGACCTGCTGGCAATGCTCCTCCTAATGCAGCCCAATATGCTATTAGCCTTCTTGACAACCAGGGCACACTGCTGACTCATATCCAGCTTTTTATCCACTGTTACCCCCAGGTCCTTTTCTACAGAACTGCTGCCTAGCTCGTCGGTCCCCAGTCTATAGCTGTGCATGGGATTCTTCTTTCCTAAGTGGAGGACTCTGCTCTTTTCTTTGTTGAACCTCATTAGATTTCTTTTGGCCCAATCCTCCAGTTTGTTTAGGTCCTTCTGTATCCTATCCCTACCTTCCAGGGTATCTACCACTCCCCCCAGCTTAGTGTCATCCGCAAACTTGCTGAGGGTGCAATCTACCCCATCCTCCAGATCATTAATGAAGATGTTGAACAAAACCGGTCCCAGGACCGACCCCTGGGGCACTCCGCTTGTGACCGGTTACCAGCTAGACATGGAGCCATTGATCACTACTCGTTGAGCCCTATGCTCTAGCTGGTTCTCTATTCATTTTATAGTCCATTCATCCAACCCATACTTCTTTAACTTGCTGATAAGAATACTGTGAGAGACAGTATCAAAAGCTTTGCTAAAGTCAAGGTATATCACATCCACCACCTTCCCTACATCCACAGAGCCAGTCACCTCATCATAGAAAGCAATCTGACAGACAGGCCAGTAGAAGGCCAGGCTGCAGCACTTGACATGAATCCTGCCTATATAAACATCCCACAGCTCAGAAACAGTTCACCCAACCATCTCACATCCCTTCTCATCCAGCTCAAACCTCACACTGTTAAGTTTAGTTTATAAAGCATGTTTCTTTATACTTTTATGTAAACCAGAAATTATAAAGGAAGTTGCAAAATAAATCTACTAAATGATTGTTTCCTTTACTTCACAATGACAAATACAAATATGTAGTGCAATGTTAACAACAGACTAAAAAACTGATCAAGCACACACTCTATACATGGTTAATTTGTACAATACGATCTTCCCCCATTATATTTATAAGTTTAATTATAAAAAATGCTATTACCAATTCTAAGCATAAAGTCTATTATATATTTCTTTCACAAAAACAAGATTAATATGAAATATTAATTCAAGTCCTGATATAATTATTTTAGTCAAAGATAAGACATATCAAAAAAGAATTATACAGGAAGAGGAAAGACATAACACATAGCAGAATCTCTAATGCCAGATGACTAAACAACTAAAAAACCTTTTTCAAAAACATTAAAAGTACAGCTGGTACAGAATTGCTTATTCCAGCAACAATTTGTGCAGAATTGATCATATCTGCAAACTGCGCTTTTGAAAATCATTCAAGTTTAATTTTTAATCTGATATTCAAATAAAGTAATTAGCATTTAAATAGGACATAAGAGTTCAGAAAGTACGACTGACATTTAAACTTGGTTTAATAAACCCACACCCTTTTTATATCTAGATAGCGATACTGTGCTCATCCCTGTATCTGGGTATGTTTCAAAGTCTTTTCCCAATAACGTCACACAGTGATCAGAACTGTAACATTAGCCAAATCGACTACAGTGGTTTCTAACCAATAAAGATTAAAGAGGTTCCTTATTTTACTTTTCAACAGCTGGCAGCTCAGACATATCATTGCTAATTAAAAATGAACGTCAAATACAAAGGCCCAATCCTTACATCTGTACTCTTTATTAACATGAAGGATGGCAAGACCAGATCCAGAATGTTTGCACTTCTACAAAGTGAATTTCACTGTGTAATTGAACCAACTCAATATGATGAGCACAATATGTTAGGGAAGAGTCAACACGGCTTTTGTATAGGGAAATCCTGATTCACCAAACTATTAGAATTCTTTGAGGGTGTCAGCATACATATGGACATTAGTGATGTGGAAGGAACAGTTTTATATACTTTATTTTTTGTATTCTACTTTTATATCTAGTTACATATTCTATTTTGTATTAAGCTTTTAAGAGTCCATGTTGTATGCTAAAGATTCCATCTTGGATTTTTAGTAGCTTTCTCAGCCTTGAAACAGGTACATTTTGCAGATGTTGAAGGTTTTTGCAGCTGTCAGTAGATAACGGGACATTGCTAGCTAGCTTCAAAAGATAGTTGTTATGGTAATCAGGGGCCCTGTTCAATTAGCAATATGGAAGAATTTCTTAGTATATCTTAGTGTAGAAAAGGTTGAGCTAATGGAAATGTACTGCAATACGTCATCTTTTTCTTTGTTCTCTTTGTCTGAATATTGTATAAAACTTAGTGATGTGAGGTCTGTACGGCAGAAGTCCTCAGGAGCCTTGGGGTGACCAGCACTTCTCCGAGCTGCTCCTAATAAACTGCCTCAAAGAACTATGCACTCAAGTCTTTATTTAGGAGGGCCCTGAGCTTTCCTACGACAGTGATGCAGTGAATGTTGTGTACATGGACTTTCAGAAAGCCTTTGACAAGGTTCCTCACTAAAGGCTCTTTAGCAAAGTAAGGAGGCAGGGGATAAGAGGAAAAGTCCTCTTATGAATCAGTAACTGGTTAAAAGATAGGAAACAAAGGGTAGGAATAAATGGACAGTTTTCAGAGTAGAGAGGATAAATAGAGAGGCCCCCCCCAAGGGCTGGTACTGGGACCTGTGCTGTTCAACATATTCATAAATGATCTGGAAAAGGAATAAACAGTGAGGTGGCAAAGTTTATAGACAATACGTTAGTCTAGAAAGTTAAGTCAAAAACTGACTGAGAAGAGGTACAAAGGGATCTCATTAAACTGTATGAGTGGACAACAAAATGGTAGATGAACTTCAGTGTTGATAAATGCAAAGTAATGCACATTGTAGAATAAAATCCCAACTACATTTACAAAACAATGAGGTCTAAATTAACTGTTACCACTAAAAAAAAAAGAGAGATTTTGAAATCATTGTGGATAATCTCTCAAAATATCTACTCGGTGTGCAGAGGCAGTCAAAAAAGCTAATGTTAGGAACCATTAGGGAAAGGACAGATAAGATAGAAAATACCATAATTCCACTATAAAAATCCATTGTACACCCACACTTTGAATACTGAGTGCAGTTCTGCTTGCCACACCTCAAAAGAGATATATTAGAATTGGGAAAAGGTACAGAGAAGGGCAACGATAATGAGAACAGCTTCCATATGAGTAGAGATTAAAGAGACTGGGACTGTTCTTCTTAGAAAAGAGATGACTAAAGGGGGATATGATAAAGGTCCGTAAAATGATGTGGAGAAAATAGAGAAGCATTATTTACCCCTTCACATAACACAAGAGCCAGAGGTCACCCAATAACATTAATAGGTAGCAGGTTTTAAACAAACATAAGGAAGTATTTCTCCATACAACTCACAGTCAACCTGTGGAACTCATTGCTAGTGGATGCTGAGAAAGCCAAAAGTATAACTGGGTTTAAAAAAGAGTTAGATACAATCATGGAGGGTAGGTCCATAAATGATTATTAGCCACGATGGTCAGGGATGAAATCCCATGCTATAATTGCCCTGTTCTATTAACTCCCTCTGAAGTATCTAGCACTGGTCACTGTCGGAAGACAGGATACTAAGCAAGAGAGGGACCATTAGACATAGTATGGCTATTCTTATGTAACTCCTCCTGAAGTTACTCATATACACTCTAATCCTTCAAATACCTATGAATAGTACACCAAAAAAGTGCAAATATAATTTAATCTCTGCCTCCACTGTGCTTTCCTCTCCCAGCTATACCTGAAAGGTAATTTGAGATTCATCCTTTTGCTGGTATCAGAAGCTGTTTCAAATTTCTACATTCAAGAAGAAATAGAACTGCCCAATGAAATTAAGTGGAGAATATAGCAGTCCTTGAAGGGCACGATAAGTTTCTTCACGAACCTGCCTGACCACAATAATGGCCACTGTCTCTTATAGGCTCCCTCTTTAGCACCCTACTCCTTCAGCACGATACCCTGGATGATGTTTTAACCAGAACATTCAATAGGCAGCCAGCAGTCACTGTGTGGAGCTCAATAATTGCATAGAGGAGTGGGGGAGCAGAACTTGAGTTCATTAGCTGCTGGGTCTGCTTTATCTTCACCATTAATTTAGAATCAACGTAATATAGGGTTGGAAAAGACCTCAAGGAGTCACCTAGTCTAGCCCCATATGCTGAGTCATATGCTGAGGCAGGAACAAATAGACCTAGCCTATCCCGCATAGATGTTTGTCTAAACTGTTCTTAAAAACCTCCGATAGCAGGGATTCTTCCTCTCCTCTTCCCCTCTGTCTCCTTCCCTCCTTCCCTCCCTCAATGGGGCCAGCCCCACCTCCACCGGAAAGACTAGGGAAGGACAGACTCGCTGCTGCTGCATCAGGGACTGAGCAGGCTCACTGGGCACAGGCTGCACTTGGGACAGACTCTGCCCACTGCTCCATGTTGGGGGCCCACAGAGTAACCTTGGCACTTGCCCCTGGGCTTCAGGGAGTCTCCCTGCTTGTCCTGTTGTTGGGCAGCCAGGCAGCTCAGCACCAAGCTGGCCCTGGCGCTGCTGGAGGTGGGGCTTCACTTGCGGAGCTGGCCTATGTGCATAGGTGGACATATGGCTCAGATTTAGGAGCCAGGGGGGCAGATCTCCCTCTAACTCAATACCTGCTGCCTACGCTGGGATCCCATCCATCCCCATGAGTTCTCAAAGATAATCACTAACAGGTCAAAAGTTGCTTCAGCTAGTTCCTTAAGTACCTAGGATAAATTCCATCAGGCCCTGCCAATGTGAACACAACTAAATATTCTTTAACCTGTTCTTTCCCAAACCTGACTTGTATTTCTTCCCCATTGTTAATATTAATTATGTTAAATATCTGGTCACCATTACCCTTTTTAGTGAAGACTGATGCAAAATAGGTATTAAACACCTGAGCCTTCTTGATGTCATCTGTTAATAGCTCTCTTTCCCTGCCAAGTAGTGGACCTACACTTTCCTTCATCTTTCTCTTGCTTCTAATTTATTTATATACTGTTTTCTTATTGCCTTGTATGTCCCTTGCTAGATGCAACTCATTTTGTAACTTAGCCTTTCTGAATGTATCCCTACACATTTGTGTTATTCTTTTGTACTCCTCCTTAGCAATTTATTCATGTTTCCACATTTTGGTAGGATTCCTTTCTGATTTTCAGGTCATTAAAGTGCTCCTGATGGAACCATATTGGCCTCTTAATATTCTTCCTATCTTTCCTTTGCATCAAGATCATTTTGTTCCAATCGCCATTCTCTTTATTTTTTCCTAAATCCAGTTAATTCCCATCTTCATTTAATGAGGCCACTATAGTTCCCTTTAAGGATAGAAGCAAGAATAGTTATGTCAGCTGACTCTTAGATGGAGCTGATGTCTACAGGTTATATTCATGCACAGAAAATACATAACATGATGCCAAAAGATTACCATCAGCATTGATTTTAGGAACGTCTTACCCTACTCTTAGACAGAAAATACCACTCACTTTTTTTTTTTTTCAAGAAGTGAATTTACCAAATGCTTCATCCCCACTTCTCCATGTGTGTGGTATGGAGAAAGAATTCACAATAAGTGGTGAATTGTTTCAAGAAAATTTTTTCCATTACAAAGAAATCTTGAGTTCTCTTTTTTCTTATATTCCTTAACATTGATAAGGGCTAAATTCTACTATACTGATGGAAATTTCTCTCAGGGTTACTCAATGATGTTCTGAAATGAGTTCATAATAATGACTACAGATTATGTTTAGAAAGCCTTTTCTTCCAAAAGACTCCAGATGGCTTTGCAAACTATATACCATTAATTCATTTATTCTCTTTCTGTGCTTGGGGCAAAAACAGAGGAAGGGGTAAAAGAGGGTTCTGGGGTATGCAGGGGCCTGCCCAGCCTACAGGGTAAGTTCAAGAATCCTAATGACCTCCTATGAGCTTTGGGAAGCAGAGACCATTGCAGCCATTTTAGCCATGCTCCCAATACCAGGGTCTGGTAACAGAGCCGGTGTAGAACCCTTATGCCAGTTTTATAGCACCTAGGGAGGTCACACATAGAGGCGGTATTTTCAAGAGGCCACTTCTGCCCACTTTAAGACTCATTTGCATTGTCAGGACATTGTAAAGGGGCCTCCATGTAATTGAGAATTGGGCCCAATATATATCCACCATTTCATCCATCACTGAAGCTCAGCCATCTCTGATATGGAAAGTGCAGTTGTTTAATAGCATACATCAACACTACACAACAGTTTAGGCCAGGAAATAAAAAACACCCTATCCAATTGAAACCACACAAGAATTCTGAGGTAGGCTAATTATCTTGGCCAGGACATTATGGCTTACACATTTACTCTGGTGAAGCATGCCAAAGTGACAGAAGTTCAATTTTATATCTGAGATACCTCAGCTCAAGCAACAAATGCACATATCAGGGCATTAATTTGGAATCAGCTCAGGCCCTATCTTCCCTATTCACACTAAACTGGTCCATGTTCAACAGAAGCAAGGTATTCAGCAAGGGTCTGAGGACTAAACTGAACTCCTTACCAACAATTCTTCCAAATGACTAAGCAGCAGCATTATCTGGATCTAACTAAAGTCCTATATCAATTTCTCCTTGGCCAGAAGGATGATAGATACAACATGGTACCTTGATTGTGGCCAGAAATGATGAGAGGATAACCATGTTTCCCATAAGGGCATAAAAGTTTCCCATGGAGGAAAAAGTAACTCTCACACATTCACTTGTAGTTAAATGTATGTTGTCAGTCAACTAACAGTGAATACAAATTATTTCAATAAATGTACACTAAAAAAGTGATTAGCTTTATCTCTATGTTGCTTCAACATACATTGTAATCATCTATTTCCTAATGGGCAGATGTCTACATCATGAAACCTCAGCCACATTTGACACCTCTCTCTCTCTTGGCACTAACCGGCACCCATGTTGGCTGTTTTAGCCAAGAGCCCAAGGATTGAATGGGCACGGAGGTTGAGTTACCCTCTCTCACCCTCAGAGCTGGTCACTCTGGAAGACAGATAAAGCACATTACTGGGGCTGTGTGGGGAAGCTTACACTGACTGTATCTATTTTGTGAACAGATGACATCAGTAGGAAGAGCTATCAGTTCAGCATACTTCCCCTGAGATTAAGTTTGCAATATTGAAATCTGGATATTTAAGATTAGGGGTAATATTTTTAAGTGATTTAGGATCTTAAATCCCATTTTCAAAAGTAACAGGTACTTTGGAGCCCAAATATCTTTCAAAGTCAATGGAATTTAGGCACATAAGTAATTTAGGTACTTCTGAAAATTTTACTCTTAAACAAAGCTTTACATTGTATAACTCTAAATGCTAGAAGTCCATCTAGATGACCCTCAATGCTCAAGAGAATAAAATATTTCACATTTGAAAAGCAGTTTTGTTGATTTGGTTTTCTTCCCCACCTGTCTTTCTTTTCACAGAGATCTAATGATTGTCTGCATGACTTGCACACAAAGACTGAATCACCTAAGTCAGAGAAATAGAAATCATGTATTTGTTTTTATTAAGAGTGGCTAATTGATAATATTTAACAGTTCATTTCTCTCTCCTTTATGATGGGACTAGAAATAATATTATTGGTAATGTTATTTCCTATTAAGTTTGTCTTTCTTTTCACATTATGACAACTGTCTCTAAGATTAGATGTTTTGAAACAGTCACGAGCACACAAGTCATTTAGACTTTTCCAATCTCTTTCAATTTTCAGTGCAAGTAGTATACTCAAGGATTTACTCAACAGTACAAAAACACCTAATAAAACAAATTAGCTCTTCTGCATCCCATGCACCAACTTTCACAATCATTATGAAGTGAAGAATTTCTATGAATGCAAAAAAAGACTTTGTGGCAAACTGGTTTTCAAACCAATTCTGCAATCCTTACTCACACTAAAGAATCTCATTGTGTTTTGTTGAACTTCAATGAGACTACTCATGCATCTATGAACTATTGAGTGTCAATGAAGGTTGCAGAATAGGATCTTATATAGAATTTATTTACATCTGTTAGGTTGCCTCCACCAAACAGAGTTGTGCGACAACCATAAACAGAACTGCTTCCTCCTTCCCCAGCATCAGTTCCTCCCTCCTTTCAGTTTTCTCACACCTACCAGACCTGCTCCACTCCAGTCCTCTTAAAGTAACAGTGTCAAAAGTAGAAACAGAACTATATAACCACCAGATTAATTAAAGGCAAGTAAATTTAATGCAACACGGAGGCTGACATATCAAGTACTCAAAAGCCAGGAAATTTCAGAAGCAAAGGTAGAATCTTCATCAGCCTTGTGGCTATTTCATAGGTCTTAAAAATGGTTTCTCTAGTATTTTTCAGACTATATACAAACACCAATTTCTCATAGACCTTTGCATATGTACATTCTGTACTGATCAGTTAATGGTTCAATTAATATTATTTCTCTGGGAAATATCTTGTATTGAGCTAAAACAAACTAAAGAAAAAATATAGCAGGAAAATAATATAATATTATTTTCCAGTCTACCTTTATAAATTAACTATGCACACACACACTCTCAAAGGTCCAAATTCTCTATGTTGAGTTTATCTTGGCACAGCAAACATGGGGAGCAGTCAACAAGTTTTTACAGCTCGCTGGTCAGACCTCCACTGGTCCAAAAACTATGCTAGTTGGTGATGATCTCCAGTAGTCTGGGGCACTGGCCAGCCAGGAATAGCCAGAGCACAAAATAGTCGGGCCACTACCCCACGCTATTCCCAACAAACATCCTGTGCTGCTGGGTATGTAGGATCCACCATGTTAGCTCAACACCCACCGGGGGCTCCCCTATGTCTGGGGAATCCCCAGGCTGCTTTCTTCTTCTTCCTTTGTGCTGTTTTAAGTCTAAAACGGACTATAGATTTAGACAAGCTAACTTGAAAAGGGAATGGACCCTTAGCCAAAAAAAAAATCCAGTAAAAATCCCTTCCATACACATACCTCTCTCTCTCTCTCAGTGGAGGTTTCACATTCTACTGTATTGTATTCAGATGCAAACCAGAACATTCACAATACAATTACCCTGATTTAGAAATTTCTTCTCAATTTTATATTAACATTAAAATTTGTACAAGCCAGGGGAGTGTCTAAATTCCTTGATCCACTTGAGAGCTGGTATTTGGAACTTCATTTTAAAATGAAATTATAAAAACACCTTTAAAAAGCCAGTCTAAATGGATATATATGAAATAGCAATTTTTTTGTACTGATGACAGCTGCTTGAGAGTTATCCCAGATATTAGATCCTCTCCTTATTTTACAGAAATGAGGAACTCAGAATTTTACCTCAATTTTGTGTTCTATCCTTTCTTTGCATGTCACTGGTCATTAATGAAACAGCCCTAAATTACCATCCCTAGTAGGCCGCATGTAGAGATTAAATTAACTATTTTATTCCCCAGCTACACTGTGCAATAGGCACGTTTTAAATCCAAGGTTCTTAGACTCAGACTCGTAGACTTTAAGGTTAGAAGGGATCATCATGATCATCTAGTCTGACCTCCTGCACATTGCAGACCACAGAACCTTACCCACCTCTGAGTCAAGCTGTGTTCTTTCCTTCTAAAGCAGTGGTCCCCAAACTTTTGGGGTCATGCCCCCCCTCTTACCTAGCCCACACCACCTCAGGAGCTGCAATCGGTAGCCATGGTCAGGAGCAGGGCCAAATCCACAGTTGGGAATTGTGACCCAGGGCCCAAGCTGTGGCTGGGGTAGAGGTAAGGGCCAGAGCTGCAGCTGCGGGGCTGGGAGCCAGAGCTGCGGGGCTGCAAATAGGACTGGGAGCCAGGGCCCAGAGCTACGGCACAGGCATGGGGCCCGGGTGCAGGCTGCGGCCAGAAGTGGGGCTCAGGTGGGGGGCCACAGCCAGTAGCTGAGCCTTGGGCTGCAGCCAGGGGGTGGGGCTGGTGCGGAGATGGGGGCAGAGCAGGACTGGGTGGCGCTTCTTCTCTACCCCGTGAAAGCTGGCCCAGACCCCTGTGCATCTCACAAAGGTTCCTCTATGCCCCCTGCTCCACAGTTTGGGAACCTATGTTCAAAAGGTTCTGCAGGCTAACTTATGCCATCTTATTTTCAGACACATTAATCAGTGTAGCTCAAGTTTAAAGTGTGAGTTTGCTGAAAGCTAATCTATAGACAAAGTATATCCTGTATTGAACTAAAACAAAGTAAAGATAAAATATAGCAGGAAAATAAACTCGATGGACTAAAATCAGCCATTTAATATAAGCTTTATTAATGTAGGGTAAAAGGCCTGAAGTCAATAGGATGCCAGCATTGAATTTGCATTATCTTCTCTCTCTTTTCCTGGTTCCTTCATGTTCCCAAATACAATGATTACTTACAAAGTAATTCTGTGCACTCTAGCAAAACAATTGGGTTTGCACAAGCCGCTTGGATCTCAGAAAATGAAACGCATGAGAGAGCCTGAAAAATACCCAGTAAATTCCTGCTGCTTTCAAATAGAGCACATAGTAAATTTAAAGTTGAATTTATTTTACAACCTGTTATAATCTGAACTGTAAATGCAATAGAGGAAGGAGGAGGTAAAATGGGAGCTAATGGAGTGTCCTCTGCAGTTGTAATGAAATAGTGGAGGAGATTAGAAAATTCTCAGATCACTTCCTCAGGTTTGCCTATTTTATTTGCATATTTATAAAATAAACACAAGCTGCAACATCTTATTTTCTGAGCACTGAAAGATAATTATATATTCAGGGATTTCTTATTGGTTGGTATGGTTAACATCATAATCATGATTTCAGTTTAATCTTTACACAATAGGGTCTACAGAATTTAGGGAGAAAAAGCAGTTCTGTTATTTTGGTTCTCATGAAAATCCCAGGTCTCTATCCAAGCATGTTACTATTAGCACCAGAGACTATACAGACACAGATTATACACGTGCCACTGGAATAAATATACCTTATTAAATTTAAATCAATTTTTAAGTTAGCAGTTAATTTGCTAGAAAAGTTTGAGGAAACAGAAAATAAACCAACACCTTGCATTGGTATTAGTTTCTGGTGTGCTACATTTCATGCTGTTCCTTCACACTCCTTTTCTTTCTTGTGAGCAAATGGAGCTTTGAGTTTGACAATATAATTCTCTAAATCAGTGGTTCCCATCCTTTTTGAGTGAAAGCCCCCTAATTAACACACACACACACACACCCCCACGCTCCCTGACCAGTCCCCTCACCAGCCATAAAAACATATAACCCCTATAAATACATATAATGATGATAACAACACTAAATTACTCCAATCTGGCCTGCACGAACCTTGGGGTTGCTGCTCTCTTGGGGGAGCTGCTCCTCAGCTCCAGCAGGCACATAGTTTGTGGTGGGGGAGGGAGCTGCTGTACCCAGCAGGTGTGCAGATCAGGGGGCTGCTTCCCCTCTCCTGCAGGCGCAGCACGCGGCGGGAGGCTGCTGTACCCAGGAGGTACGGGGCTCTGGGGGTGCTCTGACACAAGGAGCTTGGGCTGCTGCTCCCTGAGGACAGCTGCTTCTCTGCTGTAGCTGGGCACCTGGCAGGCATGGGGTTCATGGGGGCTTCTACACCAGGCCAGCTCACAGCTCAGAGCAGCTTGACTGAACCTTAATATTACAGAAGCCTCACAGACCCCCTGTAATCTTTGGTGCCCCCCCCCCCCCAAGGGGGCCACGGACCCCAGGTTGGGAACCACTGCTCTAAATAACACTTTTTTGGAGAAATGCTAAGGGTTTAATAGATATCTGCACCGATTCGATGCTGTAACATTGGGTCAGAAAGGGTTAAGCTACTTTGCAAGGTGCATGGCCCAAATCCGACCTTTAAAGCAGAGGTCCCCCAACTGTGGCCCCATGCCCAGGCCCCACTCCTGGCCATAGCCTACACCCAGGGCCATGCCCATCTGCAGTTTTCAAGGGGGGCACAGCAGGGCTTGGACCACCCACCCTGCTCTGCCCTCATCTCTGTTCCAGCCCTGATCCCCCAGCCCCAGCTCCTGGCCATGACCCCATACCCAGCCCTCAGTCCTTGCCATAGCCTGCATCCAGACCCCATGCCCTGCTCCTGGCTGGCCCTGGATCCCAGCCCCATTCACAGCCCCAGCCTCCACCCCGGCCCCGGCCCCAGCTCGGGCCCCAGCTCATGTCCCATGGTTGCGGCTTTGGTCCTGCTCCCAGCCCTGACCTCTGGTTCCCAATTATGACATCTGGGTGACCGCAGACCAGGTAAGAGGGGGGAGGAGCAACCCAAAAATTTGGGGACCACTGCTTTAAAGATACATTAAAGGAAAGTATAAATGGTAACGAGGACCATTCTTTATAAATAGAGAGCTTTGATATGCAAATATATTGTTGATATTTATTTGATGTTATTTACATATATCTTGTTAGAGATTAACAATGTAGATTAAATTGCTTTCCTGTCTATTAGGATTGTTCTATTGATGAAGAGATCAAAAGGGAATATTAACATCTAGATGAACCTTTGGTGTAATAATATCATTTGCCTGTATTTTGAGGTTTAAGTAAACTGTGTATTAACTGCACTAATGCAGCTAATTACCAAAGTGTGCCTAGGAAATGAAGGTTTTACTTCAAAGGACAATATGTATTACTATTCTCCATTTAAGAAAATATCTGTGAACTATCTTGATAGTTTAAATAGTTATTGCTGACTGTATTGTCTGAAAAAGGACCCATTGAGTAAAGATCAAACGGTCAGCTGACTTTCATCAAAGCCCACCTTATCTGCAAGCACCCATCTTGCTTCAACTATAACAGAAGCTTTTGGCCTGATCCTTTTTATCTCAAATCTGTCCAAACTTCGACAGGGGGAGTTTGGATCCCAAGTTTGAGATCCCAGCTTGTTCTGGTTCAGCCTGCTATTTCCCATGGAACAAATTATACAAACTCTGCACATGGATTATTTGGTCTTCATTTCCTGCTTCACTTCTCTATACTGGATTTCTAAACAAGGAAGCTTTAAACAAGTACTGATGGTCCCCAAGCTGCTTGAGTAATTTCCATAGACTTTGCAAATTAAGAACTTTACAACTCAGTTTATCATCTCTGCTTTGAAACTGACCTAAGAACTTTATTTTCATCTGTGTATGTATAATCATCTTTTCACCGTTACTCTTTCCTTTTTTTAATAAATATTAGGTTAGTTAATAAGCATTGGCTTTAAGCATATATTTGGGTAAGATCTGAACTATTCACTGACCTGCTTGGTAATGAGTCCTGTCCTTTGGGGTTGGTAGAACTTTTTATTACATATGATGGATAAGGATTTTCAGTAATCCCCATATTTGACTTGGCTGTCTGGTTGAGAACCTAAGGCTGGATTGTTTCAAGGGAACTGCGTTTTTGATTTCTAAGTGACCAGTGAAGTGCTGTAGAAACTGTTTTGTTGCTGGCTTGGTATATCTTATGGAAGAAAAACCACCACTATTTAGGGGGCTGCCTGCCCCATTCTTTGCAGTTTTGCCCTGTTTATGTTGTCTTGGTGTGGCTTCCCTAGAGACCAGCAACACACAAATGCCAACTATTATTCAGATACCCTCATTCTGCACCACACACTATTCCATAAGTAGTTCCATTGATTTTAATGAGATCCCTTTTGGAGTAAGTTACTAATCAGTGTAAGTAAAGGTATCAGAATCTAGTCCTCTCCTGCTGTAATTAGTTATTATTTATTGTTTCCAGTAGCATGCAATATGTGCTCAGCAGTGCACAAGCACAAAAGTTGGTTCAGTCTCTTACTTTCTTACTACTCTTGTTTTATGTTGGTGATTTCTCTTGATCTCTAATGCACACCAATATAAACATTTTTTTCTGTTAGTATTTAAGTGGAAGGACTACACAGAACATTGGGCATACACTTTTAAAACTCTCCTTCAATGTAATAGACATTAAACTGTGAGAATAACTGATTTTCTGGTTCTGAAAAATTGAAAAGAAAATTAAATTTGGATCAAACGGACACCAAATTGTTTTAAAAAATTTTGGTAAACTGAAAAAGTTGGAAACATTTGGTTTCAGATCCACAGAAACATTTTGTTTCTGAGTACTTTTAGCCTTTTTTTAAAGCAAGGAGGGAGAAGAAGAGGTAGTGTCTGCCTTATAATCTTTAGCCCATGGGTTAGAGCACTCATTTGGGATGTAAGAAACACAGGTTTGCATCACTACTCTGGAGCAAGGACGGGAACGCAGGTATCCCAGCTCCCAGATGAATGCCCTAATCACCAGTTATAAGGCATTCTGGGTTGTGTGTCTCTCAGTCTCCCCCACTAAAGCTGTTCTATGATTCATTTAGACATGTCTAAAAAAAGTCTTTAGTTTCAGTTGAAACAATTAGCCAAAATCTACATTGATTTATTAAATGTTTTGGTTGACCTAAATATGCATATTTTGGTGAAAAAAATTTCAACTAAAAAATCTCGACCAGCTTTAATGCACACTATATGGAAACGTCTTCAATGGCATGTGTTAGACATGAACACAAATAAAGATATCTATGAATTATTACATACACAGTCTATCAGAAATACCAAGCACTTTCAATATGGAAACAAAGTGACTTTCTGACTAATGACTGGTGACAGGTGGCTTCAATGTGTGTCAAATTGCCATGATCACATGGCTGAGATAAGTTGTTGCTCTAATGATCTGTGGAAATTGACATTTTGCTACTATTATCATCACAGAAACAAAGTGGACAGAAGATAGGCAACTGCATTCTATAGTATGTAATAGGTATGCCCACATGGAAGTGTGGATATCTACTGTGCCAACCTAGAAGTAGAGATAATCATCTAATTGTACTATTATGGATCTGCTGCTGCATCTTGATTGCTTCCGTAGCCATCTTTTTTATTTTATTTTGCTGCCCATAAAAATATTATCTTATTAATAAAGGAAGGCTTTGATAGCATTCTGACTTTCTGCTGCTTGACAAACCTTAACACACTTTATGGCAATTGCAATGTTTTTAGAGTCCCTGTTAGTTTCTCATTTATTGCACATTCTACAAGATCCTGAGATCAGTTCATGTGTTGAGAAGAATTATTAGGTCTGTCTGTGTCCTTCTTTGTGTTTGCAAATATTTTCTTCAAAGCAGGTTAATAACTCCCCAAAACAGTTTGATCAGAGCATTACCTCTCTTAAATCATTAATTGACATACCATATTTAAAGAAATGTATTAGATCAGAGAAAATACGGCACATTATACTATAGGATTAGTCTGCTGTAATTTTCTGTGCTTAAATACTATGGTGATATATATTTCGGAAATGCAAAACAGAGGGACAGAACATTCTAAACATATTTTAGTGATAAGACTCCATCCTATTTCTCTAATGCTGCAACTGTCTAGCCTGCTAACAGGTTTGCTATCAATCTTAGGGTCTGATCCTGCAAATTGCTGAGCATTGCCTGCCCAGTGCTGAGTGCTCTCATTTTACTCTGCACTTTGTGAAAGGTGCCCACATCCTCACAGGCCTGACCTCTTAGTTTTCAGGCAAATATTACTAGATAAGGGCTGTGCAGATTTTAAAGGAAGCAAACCCCATATGCAAACTAAAATAGGGTCACATTTCTAGGTAAAACTATTTTTTCTAAACCATTTGAGACTTGAAATTCTTCCAGCTACAGAAGGCTTGCATAGAAGGCCTGCCATGTCACTTAATCTGGGACTAAAGGGACAAATCCTGTTGTCCTCACTCAGTCAGAACTCTTTTATGGACTGAAAACTTTGAATCTCAGTTCAGCAAAGCACTTTAAGCACATACTTAGGATCCATTGATTTTAATATCCAGAAAGGAAGGATACATATAGTAGAACCAAAGAGTGCTTAGAGTCTGTTCTATGCTAGATTTGACTCTAGTTTTCTGATTATTATCTGATACTTATTTTCTTTCTCTGCCTCCTTATGTAAACTTTTATTCTGGTTAGAGGTCAACTCTACAGAAACTTTCCATTGCTGAATTATTACTTATTAACTGTTGCAAGTTGTGAAACTCTGAGGAGGAAAGAAATTTGGAGTTATACTGTTGCAAATTAAAACATGTTATGTCAGATGACAGGTGTTACTGCTAACATAGTTTATAGCAGTAATTGCGTCTACTTCTGCAGTGATACTATTATTGACTTCTGGGAACAAAAAGAGTGCTGGTTTGCCCGGGAGATAGAAACCATTTAATCATTTACTGATTATACAATATTTCTCTTCATTAACTGATTTTTTAGAAGACAGGAGTAGAAAAATATTCTAGATGGACCCAACCGGAGCCAGTTTTGCAAATTTAGGGCCTGATCCTGACAAATCAGCTGAAATTATATCCCTAGAACGCATTTCAGAATCGGGCCCTTATTTCTTTGGTTAAGCACGAGTATCTGGATTTCATTCCAACCCATGGATGAACTTAAAAAATCATGTAGTGTATTTTAACATTAGTTATAAAAATTAACTAGCTATCAGTAACTGGGACTCACAGCACGCAAAATCAATTGCCATGCACTGCAAAATTTTATTGAGACAGCATTATGGAATCATTTCAACCATTAGAAAATTGTGTGTCTGTTTTCTTATTCAGTACCTAGGGGCAGGATTTTTAAAAGCACTTAGCATGGGAGTTACTCTGATCCCATTAAAGTCAATAGTAGAATCAGGCCAACCCTGAACACCTTTGAAAATTCCACTCTAAATCTTGTCAATTCATCTTTGTTTTTATCATTTCTTCTTCCACTGCTGTCAAAAGCTTAGAAGTACAGTCAGGAGCAGACCCCATTCTTCTCTATATTGAAAAGCTGTGTGATCCTGTAGACAGGAAACTGAACTGAGTTACCACAACTGAGTTCTAATTTCTGGATCTGCCGCTGACCTCCTGTATTCAACTTTAGGAAAGTCACTTCACAGGTAAGTGCCTCTGTTTCCCCTTCCACCCTTTTTCTGTCTGGTCTATTTTGTTTCAACTGTAAGCTCTTTGGGGCAGAGCCAGTCTCTTCCTAAATGTGTGTACAGTGCATAGCATAATAAGGGCCCTGTTCTGGATGAAGACCTCCCAGGCACTTCTGTAACACTTCTGTCATCAATGGGGGAGCTTTCAATGGATTAAGAAATTTTGTGCTATGATTAGAAATTCTTCACTTTTTGCTTCCAAATTTTCAAAAAGTAGAGTGTTACTCTGCACACAAAAAGTCATTAGCCAGTTTTACAACTGATTAGGAAAGTCATGGATAGAGACACATACATATATGCATCAACCAAATGAAGAAGTGATCTATATGCACAATCCCTTTGTGATGGGGTGTGTACCCCACATACAACAAAGGATTAATCTGGGCCTGAAAGGCCAATTAGGCCACCTCACTGCACCTGGGCCAGACTTAACTAAAGATGAGCCCCAAGCTATGGGAGGATGTGTGTGGTTTGTATAAAGAAGGGAAGCACAGATTAGACAAGGCTGCAGTGAGAGGAAAGAACTCTATAGTCGCTATCTGGGACTACAGAGGTTGTGAAGAGAAAGCCTAGGGAAAGAGTTAGCCCTGGGATCCTCTCTGGAATAGGAAAGTGATATAGAGCAGCCACCAGAGTGAAGCAGGGAAGCTCTGACAAAAGCACAAGAAGTGGACTTCCAGAGAGAGAGCATGAAAGGAGCTTAATTGGGAGAGATGTAAGGTCAAGCCCAAGGAGAGTGGAAGTGGGTTTACTTTTATATTTTATGGTTTGGGAGTTTGTTGGGGGCTTCTGGGGAGGGCCCTGAGAGTCCAGGCCCCTAAAAAAAAAAGAAGGATTAACCTAGAGATCTTACAGGAGAGAAGGCCTGAGAAAGGCAGGGTACGAAGAAGTCCAGGGAGGCAGCAGCAAGGAGTTGGATAGAGCTGTCCCTGGCTGCTGATGTATAGGGTCCTTGGGCTAGAACCTAGAGGAGAGGAAAGGCCTGGATTTCCCTACCAGCTACCAAAGTAGGTTGTGTGAAGCCCCTAAGAAGGAAATAAGGACCACTGGAAGTCCTTAGAGAAGGTCCAGAGTTGGGACCAAAGACCTTTTTGTGAGGCCACTGACCATTTCCTGTTACCCCAGAAAAGGTGAAAACAAAGTGTAACCTGGCCGGAGGGCCAAGTTAAAGGGAGAGAGACCACTGCAGGGTTACAGTGACTGTTGGCTGGGTTGCAAGAGAGGAAAGAGCCTGCTATGCTACACCCAATCACAAGGGGGCATGCCAGCAGTAAGTGCGCCTTCACACACACATGAAATATCCCTCCTCTTGGTACGGGTAGTGTACTCAATAGAGTTGTGCACAAGGCTGGCCTCAGGCAGAACAACACACCTAGTACTGCTGTTTTTACATCCCATATGTGCAGAGCTGGCCCTAGATCAAATGGTGCCTGAAGTGAGGAGCATCTTTGGTGCCTCCTTCCCCCTCCATTTGTTAAAGTTTTGGATACCTTATTTTTTTATTACATTTGTAGCCCATTTTATGACTTTGATGCACAATTTGCATGCATGCATGGATGTCATGTAAAAGGATAAATTTGCACACTGTAAATCTGTATTTATTCATGCCATATATAAGCAAATAAAAATATCTGTTTCCTCTAAGCTAATAGAATATTTTAGGAGGTTAGTGAAAGATGAATCCACATACGGAACACCTGAAACATTTGACTTCAAATTTTCTATTTTCCCTTTTGTCGCTAACAACAAAAACAGCACCCCGAGTCCCAGCCCCCCACGCTTGGCACCCCACACGGCCCCTGTATGTGAACAGTGAAATCTGTACTAAGGACACCACCTTTAACATTTAACTCTCTTCATTAATCAACTACTTGATTAACAGAACTATACTAGAAAACTCTTCAGTTAATTTCCAACCTCCACTAGGGATATTGATTTTTGTTAGTCTGTGCTTTAAACAGGTATCACTTTTAATTGAAACACCAGGAAATGGTCAAAAAAGTCATGAAAGATGGTTATAGGAAGTGCAAAACTGGTAGTTTTCTTTTATCACTGCAAATCCTGCAGTCCTTAATCAGGGTGCGGTTTCCACCAACACAATCAGTGGAAAAACGCCTTTGTTTCAGGACCATGTTTTTTAGTGGAAGTATGACTGTTGAGGCTTATATCCCCTTGGGATGAGGGTAGGCATTTCACTTACCTCATACATCATTCTATGAGCGGCAGCAGTCTTGTGGTCTGGTCCTAGAATATGAGGTACAGCCTTCCATCTGATCTGTACCTCTTAGCAAGTCCACCCAAAGCAGTCCAAACAAAAAGAAAATACTCCCATAGCCCTTAAGAGATCAGCCCTCTTCTTCATGCAAAGGACAGAGAAATAGGAAGACCCACAGGCAATCTCAGAATATATAAATATATAAAGAGATTTCATAAGTTTTACCAAAATATAAATACATGTGGAATTAGACCCTGTGTTCATAGCTTCAAACTAATGCATATTAAATGAGTGATCCTGCAAGATGCTCAGCATTTTCCAATCCCATTTAAGTCACTGGGAGATGACGGGGCTGAATACCTCACAGAATTAAGCCCTAAAGCAAACTAGTTCTCATTCTTAATAGAAACATCACCTGGGTGTTGATATATTAAATGCACAGTGTGTGCCTTCTAAGCACAGCATCCTATAATTTACATAAATTGTCAATTCGGTTTCCATAAAGCTCAAAGTTAATCATGTTGGCTGCAAATGGGGATATTATGTTTTCATCCACTTCATATTTCCACTGGCTGGACATTTAAATTACTGTGACCTCCTGTTTACTAAACTACACCAAGGGGCAGAAAGTGAACCATACATAAGCAGAAAGGTGATTGTTGACCAATAACTTGGGATGATTTTGTTTAATGACTATGTGTATCAAAAACATTTTTAAATGAATGTTTTTTGTTTGGCAGCGTTATCCAAAGTGAATGTGTGTGTAAGTGTCTGAATGAATGTGAAATGGAAAAAAACCTGCCTCCCTTAACAGCTGACCATCCACTCATATAGAGAATCTGTACCTCCTACTTCCCTCACCAATTCATATAACTTCATCATGAATTATGCATATTACAATGCTATCACAAGTAACCATGTTCTCCTAGAAGGATCTGTAATGAAGTGGGAATTTTCTATAATATTTTTATGAGGCCAATGTGTGCCTCAGTTTCCCCTATATGCTGTATTGTTACCCAGCAAGTGGACACGGACTGTTTGCTCTCAGGGCAGGTTAAGAAACAAACGTAGGAATATCACCTAGCTGTCTGGGCCTTAGTCCCCATATCAGTGGAGCATCTGAGAAGACAATGGCAAATCCAGTCACCAGGATATTGTCAGCTAGCAACCAACCTCCCAGAGGAATATAGATTTCCCCACCGCTCTTCAGGGATGATGAGCACCAATCTCCATCTTGAAAACAAAGGACTGGAGAGGTGTGAGATGGGGGATAAGAACTGGCTGCTGGAGGAAGTTAAGGCTCTCACCTGAAGTCTGATCAAGGAGGTCAGATTGAAACACACAGAGCTTGAACAAGGAGGTTCACATCAACTTGGCTGGGCTCTGGGCTAACCAGAATAGTCTAAGCTTTAAACTTTATTTCTCTGGGTCTCTCTAAGAACTTCGTATGCTGTGTTCCAGTTGACTAAGGTCTGGTCTACACTACAGAACTATATCAGTATAACTGTGTCGCTCAGGAGTGTGAAAAAACCACAGCCCTTAGCAATAGAGTTATACCAGCCTTATCCCCCATGTAAACAGCGCTATGTCAGTGGTAGAACTTCTCTCACCAACATTGCTACCGCTTCTCGGGGCTGTGGATTAACTACAGTGGTGGGAGAGCTTTCTCCCATTGGCATAGAGCATCTTCACTAAGGCACTACAGCAGCGCCAATGCAGCATTTTAAGTGTAAACATGCCCCAATAACCCCTACTGTTTTGACAAAGCTGTTGGACTATCACTGCAAATGCTTGCTGAGGTGCATTAATCCCTGACGAGTGTACAAGTCTCTGCCAGAAGTTTGTCTCAGCTGGACTCACTGAATGGAGCTCATAGTGTGAAACAGGAGTGTTTAAGGCCAAGAGGTCCAGTCCAAGGAGATGGTGAAGCCACATGGCTTCCCCTGGAGGGAGAGTGAGATCCCTACAGGGTCTGGCATACTGAAGGGGTTCCTCCTACAGACTGTTCCGAAGGTGGGGACATAGCACGGATCCTATGGATCTGTGACAGCATATTACTATGCTCAAAATATTTTCTTATTGAAGAAAGCTTTATTTTCCTATAAGAAAGCAATACATCTAAAGACTATCTGCAATCTACAAGGCATAGATCAGAGATGTGCTAGTAATCTGAAATTGGTTATTGATATTCAGGGAAACCAAAGAGTGAATTTTTAAGACTTTCACAAGTCTCATGACAGCAAGAGTTGTCATAAAAGGATCCAAGACTGTCACGTGAATGCAGGCAAGTAACCAGTTCTCTGAATCAAACAGACGCTACACATCTGGGTAGAGCTTAAATATTTGTATAATACCAAGTAAATATCAGGCATGACCCTCACCTCCAAGGTGCAAACAAACACAACAGATCTTTCCTCAGCAGTTATCCAAAGTAAGGGTGTAAGGAGTGTCTGGCTTCCATGAGACCAAAGAAAGAAAGAAAAAAACCCAAGAGCTACATACTCCTGCCCTGAGTTTATGAACAGTGTCCCTCAAGAAAGCATTTCCCTGCTAGTAATTCGGCTGATCAATATTCCTTGCCAAAATGTCTGCTAATCTACACACCTAAAGTCAAAATATTTTGACATTAGCTAAAAGAAATGTTTCAGCATTATCGAAATGAAATGAGAAAGTTGAAAAGGTCTTTTTAGACTTTTTCCTGTAAAAAATGTATTCAGTTTGAGATATTCCCATGAAAGTTTTGATTTTGACAAAACTGCACTTTCTGATAGAAACATTCCATCTAAACATTTTCAACCAGATAGTCTAAATATGCTTTACTTCAAGACTGGTCAATGACCTGTATAATGAAAAACAAATGTATACATTTGCGTGTTGTTGTAGCCATGTTGGTCCCATCTAAAGAAATAGATATTATAAATTGCAGCTAAAATATCTTAAGAAAACTCCAGTTTTGCCTCTGCTAAAACAAAAGAAAAGGAAACAGAGACTGAAATGTTGCAGATAAAACTAGTAAGAGGTGAGGTGCAAACATAAGATGTCCAGTTAATTATTCTAAACAAATTCCAGGCTCTCTGAAGATGCAATACTTCTGCGTAAACCTCTTTCTTAAGTTCTTAATAATAAAATTGACACAACCTCTTAGAACTAAGAGAGAGAGAGATGTAAATGTGGACTTGATTCTCCATGGCTTTTCACCTTGTATACTGATTTATTGTAAGTGAATGCAAAATGGATGTAAAAACACTAGCAAATCAGGAAACATTTTACATCCGCTTTGCACATATTTAAACCACTTCACAATTCATAGATTCCAAAGCCAGAAGGATCCACTGTGATCATCTAATCTGACCTCATCTAGTCGCCTTTCAGGTGAGGACACAAGGTGACACTAGAGCAAAACTCTCCCCATGTGTCCTGTGAGGATCTGGTTCAATGACAAACACGCACTATTAAAGACCCCTTCTGCCAACTGGCACAGACAAAAGATTTGGCTTGAACCAGCTCCTTAGTGATTAAAAGGACATGAGACAATTTACAGCTGCCTACAAATTGTGGGCCTGATCCTGCAGGGTGCCTATCATCTCCTGACAAGTTATGAGCAACCTCAACTCCCTCAGCATGGAGCTCAGCAGCAACTCACAGAATCAGGCTGGGGTATGCAGTAAACACTATAAATGCACATGCATTGTCTATTCTTATTCCAGAGAGCAACTATTATGTAATTGCACCACCTCAAGTTACATTTTAACTATGGAAGGTATAAAAAATAGGCTATTTTTTGTTATTGAATTGATCTTAACAAAGAAGTTGAGATTTATCTTGGAAGCTGATGAATTTTATTAGAGAAAGGATCAAGACCTGAGCAGATGTTTTGAAATCAATGGAAATCTAACCAACTTTTTCTGCTTTCATAAATATTCATTAAATACTTTGCTTGATTAAAGATACTTTAAGTTGTGCAGCTGGTTTTCTTTCATTTTTTCCCTGAAAGCTCTAAAATGCATCTGTCTCCCACTGTTTTAAGCATCTCAAGCAGATGTATTTCAGTTTGACAGCAAAACTAAATAAGACTAATCTAAATTAATTGCATTTTCCCATCTACTCCAACATATACTTTTCCAACTAAATTGTTGCTGTAATTCACTCTGTGGTATGGAGAACACCCTCTGGAGCATGATTAGGTTTTTGAGGGATTCTAGCTTAAAGAAGCAAACATCTGATCTGTTTTCTTAGGAATGCTGCTTTCTGAAATGAAGACCCTGACCTCTCTTCCTCTTTAATGGTCTCATGACACTTTTTGCAAAAGTAAAGGCTCATCTATATGACAAGTTACTGCATGCCAAGCCAAGGTGTGAAGCTATTGCATACCAGCTTGGCATGCAGTAACATTTAATGTGGGCAATGCAGTGCACTTAGCCAAGCTGTACTTTAGGACTCACACCTTGCCATGCCGCAACTTGTTGTGTAGACAGGCCCTCAGAAATTTAGCCCACTGGGTCATGGGAAAATTCCAGCCTTGGTGATTACATTCTGCCTACCAAAAATCTTACTTTCAGAAGGAAAAGCCATCCTTCTCCTCTCCCAAAGTGGATGTGCAGAGTTGTTAATGCCCAGTGGCTGGAGTATCCAGGCCAAGGGGGGATGTATTTTAGTAATGCAGTAATTTAGTAATGCAGTAATGCATTAACAGTGTACATACAAAGCCAAATCCTGAGAGGTACACAACACTTTCAAACTCCATTGGCTTTAATAGAGATTTCTGGAGCTTTGCATCTCTCAGGATTTGGCCTCTGGTCTGTCTGACATCATCAAAGACACTCTCCCAGCAGAGAAGGCAGGATTTAGCCCAAAGAGGAACTGCTGTGACCGAGTAGCTTCACTCACCAGCCACTGAAGCAGGATTCCAGCATAAGCTGAAGACTGGACTTACCCTTGTTGATTTGTTCTCAGCATACGACACCATCTGAAGACAGGGCCTCCTCCTCAAGATCTCCTGCGTCATTCACTGCCGACGAACGATCCATCTCTTGGTAGCACTGACTGGGGACCGCCGCTTTAAGGTACACCTTAATGGCTCAAGAACTCTTAACTCAGGCATCCCTCAAGGCTCTGTCCTGGCACCGATGGTTTTTAATTTCTACACCACGGATATATCAATGACAGAGTCGAGGAAATTCATGTATGCAGATGACTTTGCTCTGGCTGCTCAGCATACAAGCCTCCAACCTATCAGCTTCATCTTCCCGAGATCTTAATATAATGGTTGATTATTTCCAATGCTGGAAATGTAGGCCTAACCCGAAAGAACCTATGGTGACTGCTTTCCATCTAAACAATAAAATGGCTAACACCAAACTCAATGTGCAGTTTTGCAGGAAGAGTGTCAGCCATGAGACTAACCCAAAGTATCTCTGCATTATACTGGACTGGATTTTGACCTTCTGACAACACCTCAAGAATACCTGCAATAAGGTATTGTGCTCATGTTGTGCTTATTTGGAAACTGGCCAGAACATCATGGAGCTTCATTTCATGGACCCTACAAACCACAACAATTGCCTTGGTACACTCTGTGGCTGAATACTGTGTGCCAGCATGGTCTCACAGTAGTCACACTAAACTCCTTGATACTCAGCTCAGTAACACCATGCGCATAATGTCAAGGACATTCAAATTGACCCCAGTTGATTGACTTCCAGTCCTATCGCACATCTTGCACATCCAGTCCTATCGCACAGATTAGGAGACCTGCCCAGACACGTGGCTTTCTTAACCATGTCAATGCAAACTTGAGGATCCCATTGCACAATAACCTGCAGAATCCACCAAAGACAAGATTAAAATCCCGCAACCCTATGGAACTGCATCAAAACCCTTACACTCACTTTCGATGCTGAGGCTCAATGGAGAGCCAGATGGAGCGTTTAGACCACTCAAAACAAACAGCTCATTGTTGACCCTGACGAGGAACCACCGGGTTTTGATTTATGTGCAGATGGAATCGCATCAGGACATTTCATGGGAGAGGTGGACAAACCCTTTTTAAATTGAAAATGAGGCAAAGACCTGTGGTCATTGCTCACAAAGGATGGCGCACATGTCATCTGCGTGTGCCCTTCATTTTTTCACTAGGGGCCAGAAGGACATTCACCAGCTCACTGCTGCAGCAATGTGCTGGGTATCAAACCGAGATATAAATTTGTAATCATTGCTACCTATCCAAGCTGTACAAAAGAAGAAGTTAAACTATTGACTATTACAACAATGAATTCTTTCTGGGACAAAGACAGTGAAATGGAAGAGCACAAAAAAGGAAAGGGCAACAAAGAAAAAATATCAGGGTTTGTCTTCACTGCCTGGCTCCATGGATGCAAGGTATACATAAGCAACGTAACTGACAAGCAACATAAGCACGTAACTGACATTGACATACTTTGCATCGAGTAGCCATGCTGTCTTCACTACGCTATGTCGACAGGAGACTCCTCTCCCATCAACATAGCTTATTCTTCTCTTTCCAGTGGAGTACCAGAGTCATTTCAGCAATTGACTGAGCGGGTTTGCACCAGACCTACTCAGTTGATTGCCATTGCATCTATTGCTGTGGCGCCAATGAAGCCCGCAGTGTAGACAAGCCCTCAGTTAGATGCATTCCCATTTTCTGACTTGCAATTCAGCACCTTCTTTTTTCTCCTCTCCTCGGGCACCCAGCTTAGCGAGAGTTCCTACAGTTAATTCTTCAAGTCTACAACTGTCCAGTCCTTCCTTCGGCAACAGTGCTAAGTTTTATAAATGACTGATATGTTTTAGTTCATAAAATCTTCCAAGAGTATTAGCTTAAATATAGTCTTTCCAATGAAGTCAGTTACAGACATTCAACAAGGTGTTCCCAATCCATGGTTACTCGAAAACACTGCAAAACTCTCTAGGCCACAAAACCAATATTTGTGTTGAGAGAAAAATATAGCGTCAATCAGGGAGAACAGGAAGAAACTCACAGCTCAAAGCAAAAGAAAGGAAAAGTTTGGTGGTGTTTTGGGACAGTGTATCTATTCCCAACAAATCCAATTGCTTATGTAGTTTAATATTCATTACAAGTGTTGGGCCAGAAGATAACAACCAGCCTCTGTACAATTGCACAGGAATAGAAAAGAGCACAAGGACCCTAACCATTTCCATTCCATGTATAGGCACTGGCCATAATTGCAGCTCTTGTGACTCCTCAAAAGGAGCAAGCAAGGGGGTGGGGAAGGGCTTCTTTCTCTGCACAGCCTAACCTCGGGATACACCATTGACTTTTCCTCTCTGCAATGATCACATACTATTGTTTCTTTTACTATTATTTCCTACCAGAACACTACTAACAGCAGGCTCCAACAACATCACAAGAATGCAGTTATAATTGCCTGTCTTATTACGACAAAAGATAATGCACTTTTAGAGTTTGGATGAGCCTCCAGGGATCACATTTTTACTTCCCTGGAAAGAGATATAGTTCTTGTAGTACCAGTCAGCAACGTGCTCTGACTGCTTAATTCGACTAGCACTTAAACTCACCTTTGTTCCTCAGTTTGCAAGCTGGAATGTCTGGGAGCTCCCAGATAAGTGCATGTCCAGCATCTCAAATAAAAAGGCTCTGTGTTTAGCACAAACAAGTCCCGTCTTCTCTAACAGTTGGGTCACTGTAGCAACATGTGTTGAAATACAGCCTGAGGAAACATACACTATTCACCTGTAAGAAGTTGCCAGTTTTGCTTTAGATAGGTATGGTTACTTCAGTGTTGCCAACTTCAATGATCTTTGTCACAAGTCTTGCAATATTTGATGTTTTTCTTAGTATCTCAGCTCCTGGAGTCATGTGATTATGTCAGATTTCATTAAAAAAAGAGACGTTTCTATCCTTATGGTTGCAAAGAAAACCTTTAAAACATGACCTGAGTGCATCTTAAAGACTCAAAAATTAAAAATCAAATAAAAGAATCCATCATTTATTTTTAAAATCTCACAATTTTTAGGGTAATCTTGTGATTTTGGGGGCCTGAATCATTACTCTTGTACACGTGGGGATGGAAATACTGGGGGGAGATGGTCCTGCCTCAGAGGTATTCCCTATAGGTAAATAATATTACATCAGTATTTACTAATTTATTATCTAATTTATTATCTAAACATTAGCTGCTAATCAGAGTTAAAAGCCGAGTTGCCACATTGTCACTATCAAATGTTTAAGGGTGTAATATAGTTAAGTGGGCTATAGGCCTTTTTATTGTATAGGATAACTAAGTGCAATGAATGTGTAATTAATACTGCATGAGAAGATCTTGAAAGTGGCAGTCATGTCTATTGAACATGCATACTGCTTGCTCAACAACAAGCTATAGGCATTAGAGCTTTAAAATAATGTAAGTAGCTTTACAACAAATACACTCCCTGAATTTTAATGAAATCTGGTGATAGCTCTCTGCAGTTATGAATTGTAATGAAATTGCTAATTAACACAGCAATATTTAACCTCCACTTATAAAGAGGTCCAGCACTCGATGCTGTTAAACTGCTAATGTTTAAGTGTCACCATATATTGAGACTGGAATTTTCAAAGGAATCTGAGGGTATGTCTACACGGCAAAAAAAAAAAAGTGGTGTGTTCTTCACTTGGGTTAGTTAACTCTGGTTAAAATAGCAGTGAAGAGATGGCAACTCAGTTTTTAGTTCAGTTTAACTCAAGTTTAACCCCAGATCCCTATGAGGATGTCTACCCCACAGCTGAGAGTATGCCTCCTCGCCTGGGTAGACAGATACAAACCAGCACACTAAAAATAGCTGCGTGGGGGTTGCAGCATGGACAGAGGTATGGCCTAGCCACTCGAGTACAAGCACACCCAACCTCCTGGGTCTGAGCTCAGCTTATGATGGAATGTCTACGCTGCGGTTTCTAGCACACTAGTTTTAGAGGCGCTAGAGCAGGCCTGTCTATCCGGGCTGAAAGGCACACTCCCAGCTGCAATGTAAACATACCCTTAGGGAGCTGAGGTTAAACATTATCTAAACATTATCTAAAATTAGCTAAACAGAGTTAAAAGCGGAGTTGCCATGTTGTCACTATCACTTGAATCTGAGTTAGCTAACACAGATTAGCTAACCTGAGTTAATAACCAACGTTTTTGCAGTGTAGATTTATCCTAAAAGGAACTAAGCATCCAAACCCTATTAAAATTGAATGGGATATGTGCATTTAATTATTTTTAGGATGCCATAAAAATTCCAGCCTAAAACCAACAAAAGGACAAGAAAAAAGGTAGGTTTTTTCCTATCTGTTTCCTGCTACTAATCCAAACACCATTTTTCCAAAATACATTAAGTCAGCAAGAAAGAAGCAAATCTCCATTCCCATTAGATCTGGATTTAGACTCATTTCTAGTCATTACTTTCTGAGAAAATTCCCTTAATTTTTCAAGGCTATAAATACCAGACTTAAAGAAAACACGATGTAGAAATAGCTTCCAAATTATTCCTCTGTACATTTAAAGGCATAGCAAACAATAAATAAGGGTGGTTGTTTTTTCAGAGCTTTATCTTTAGAGTGTTTTCCTTGCACTTTTCTGCAGTGTTTATCTGTTTGTTTCTCAGTGTTAGATTCAGCTGAGTTTTGTTTCTTCATACACATTCCACACTCACATTGTCACATTCCTCAGTCATTCTGGATGTCAAAGAATGCCACCATTAAGTGGCTTTCCAGCTGCAATTTTCTATAAAAGAATCAGATGTACCACTAGTAAAGCAGCCACAGTTCCTCTGAATCACTGAAATTGCACCTGTTTATACTAGTGGTGAAGTTGGTCCATAGACAGACTTCAGAGATGGAAAAAGCCTATTGAGTGATCTAAATCATGTCCCTAACAATGTAGGACATTTCTACGTTTTTGTCCAGTCTGCTAATAGTTCTCACCACCAGGAAGTTTCTCCTTATATATGCAGCCTAAATTTCATCCTGTTACTCCCATTATGATAAACAATCTTCTCACTCCTTGGTATCTACATCCTTCAGATAGTTTAGAATGACCCAGTTTAGTCATACCTATTGAATCCTTTTATTTCTCCGTATAAAGCAGTCCCTCCAGTCAGGGCCGTTTTAAGACCTTCGTAGGCTCTAGGCACATTTGCCTTCGTAGGCCCCCCAACCGAAATAACTAATTTGATTTTAAGCTATTACTAAATAGTTTTTTAAATAAAAATTATATATCAAAAAAAAATTTGTAGGCCCTGAAAGTTTCGCAGGCCCTAAGCACTGTGCCTATTGTGCCTAACGGATAATATGGCCCTGCCTCCAGTACTATCCAACCATTTTGGTTTTTTGCTCTTAACTCCCACCAATACCTTTCTGCTAATGAGAAGCCCAAATGCATTCCAATGGTGGTTATGCCAGAGGATTATTGAGGGTGAGAGGTATTAGCTCCCTGCCGAGTGTCAAAGTATCCTGTCCAAAATAGCATTGGATTTTTTGCTGCTGTATCCCACTGGTAATTCATGCCTAGTATGCTGTCCACTATTACCCCTAAATTTTCCTACCTCCCAAAGGATCTGTTGATTGGATTATTTTCCCCTAGGTATACTAGCTTGCATTTTCTCAAATTGAATATTGTGTTATTTTCTGCCCACCTTTCTAATCTACGTACATCTTTTTGTATTATTTCTCTGTTCTCTAAGCCTCTGAAAGTGACCTATATCGTTTCTTTCCATAAAATTATTAGCTTTGAAATCTGATATCTCAAGGCCTTTCACAACTAGAAGCAAGTGTTGCAAATCCTATTGGGAAGGATGGATCTCCCCTTTTGATTGTTTACAAAGTTCTCATTTCTGATGTCAAGAAGCAGTATCTCAATGAAGCAGAAAGAGAAGCTGTGCTAAAAAGGGAACCATTTTTATTCAAACACTCCTCCTTAACAATAGCAATAACATTACAGAAAATTACAAGCAAAGTAAATTTCCTCTTGGTATATATCTCTTTTTGCTTCAAATTTGTCCAAGTATGAAATTTCCTATTTCACACCCAAAATTTGATATTGCAATAAGATTAGAAGAATGAACCAGGTACCAGTTTGCTAACAATCTTAATTATTTGCAAATTAAACACATAACTTGGCTTGTATCACTGCAATAAAAAGATTCTGGCTTTTGCGGTGCCATGCCATTGAATTCAAACAATGCCCATGGGGTTATAAATTGTAATTGTTGAAAAACTACTCAAAAACGTGAAATATATGGGTCCACATACCATCCGCTTTCAAGTAAAACTCCCCACTTCGCCGTCAGCAGTGAACTCTGCTCAAAAACTGATGGCCCAATATAGCCCTGTCATTGGCTAATTACAGGTTGTATAATTTAACCCTAACATTCAAGATAATCTTGCATCATGATATCAAAGATTAGAGCTGACAGGGGATTTTCCAACAAACACAGTTTTTCCATTAAAAAATGCTGATTTTTCAAATCCAAAATGTTTCACAGAAATGTCACTGTATTGACAAACTCCTACTGAAACACAGGCAGTATTCTGACTGAACCAGCTTGGTTTTCTGCCATCTTACCTGGCAGGCTGGTGGGGGCCTGTGCTTCAAAGGTTCCCAGCTCTAGAGAAGCCCTGCCATACAGACTGCCTGAGAGTTGGGCATCCTCTGACTCCCAAACTTTACCTAGGTGAGCTACATGTTATTTGCTATGGGGGCAGTGTGCCCCCTCCCGGATCTTGGTTTGTCTTCCCTCTCCTCCAACTTTTCATAGCGCCTTGCTGGCAGCACTACTGTCTCTCTCTTCGGCCTGAAGGTCCCACAGTGGGGCAAGCCAGGGCTCCTAATCTCTGTGTTGTCAATGCCAACACCTTTCTCTCCACCAGCAGGACAAGAAGCAGCAGCAGCGGCGGCCTGGGCCAGAACTGAGCATGGAGCAAGCGAGGCCCCGATCTTGGCCCTGCACCAACCATCAGTTAGACATACCCCCACCCTTCACCACATACACCCTCTTTTCCCCTGGACAGGGCTGGCACTCCACCCACCTCTGAAATGGGACCAGCCCACTAACCCCGCACGAGCAGCCGCAGCTTCATCAAGGAAGCAGAAGTGGAACTCTAATGATCATGGGCTTGCCTCCCTTTGCAGTCCCTGAAAAACTCCATTTAGCACCTCCCTACACCTCAAACCCAGCATTCAATGATCCTGCACACTTGCATGACAACAGCTTCCACAGTGGATTTCCCAACCCCAAAATGATCTCCCACTGACTTGTAGCAATCCAGCATTGCAAGTTTCCACAATGCAATTGCCATTCACTTCACCTCTCAGTGCCCCGTGGCATTAGAGGCCGCAACCCTACCCCAACAACTCCATTCCAGGGGACATTAAGGACAACAACAGTTTCACATGCCTGAGAGCGCCATGGTTGCTGAGTGTGTACCTGAAATGGATATGAATGATCCTTCCCCTCCTTTAAGCTCAGTTCCATACATTTATTAAGGTTTTCATGTATTTGCTTTTAACTTTTACAGAATTTTTGTTGCAGTGTTTTTGTTACTCAGAAAAATTCTATTTTTTGGAAAATAAATCATCTATATTAGTTCCCAACATATGCTGGAGAATGCCTGGCTTACTTTTTACTGTACAGCGTAACAACTCACAGGATCAGTGACACAAACAGTATAATAAGCATAAACGTATAGCAAGCACTACAGAATCAATAGGTGCATTGACCGTGTTATATTCATAGATGTACACCAAGCAGCACACAAATCCGAATAGACCCCAAAAAAGTAGGGCCAGGTAGAGCAAAGTAAACCACAATGCATTATCAGTGAGACACAGTAAAGTGCTCTTTCAAAGCCTCCTTCAGCCATATAGTTCCACATTAAACTCTTCTAATAGCCCATGTGTCTGGCTGTTCAGAATCTGTTACAGCCCCTACACCTTCATCCTGGCAGCAACTCTTCCCCCTTTGCTTCACAGATATTATGCAGGACACAGCAGGCAGCTATAACCATTGGAGTTCTTTTTGACTGAGATCTACTCTTGTGAGTAAACAATGACAGTGCCCCTTCAGTCTATCAGAAACACATTCAAGTGTCAACTCTGTAGTTGAATCTTTCCTTCATGCTGTCAAGGTGGTCCGTGTATGGATTCATGAGCCAGGGGAGCTGGCATTTCAACATTGTCAATGGTAATCCACTGGTCGAGAAAGAAAGTCCCTGCTTGTAGCTTTCTGAACAGTCCTGTGTTCTGAAAAATGCAAGCATCATGCACCTTCCCTGACCAGCCAACCCTGATGTCAGTGAAACATCCCCAGTGATCCACCAATACTTGCCTAACCATAGAAAAATAGCCCTTTCAAGTTGATGCACTCTGTGTCAAGGAAGTCTGGTGCCAAAATAGAGAAATGAGTGCCGTCTATCACACCACCGCAGTTTGAGAATCCCACTGCTACAAATCCATCCACCATGTCCTGCACATTGCCTAGAGTCACAGTCCTGCATAGTAGAAGACAATCAATGACCCTGCACACTGGCATGACAACAGCTCCCACAGTGGATTGCCCAGCTCCAAAATGATTTTCCACTGACTGATAGCAATTCAGCATTGCAAGTTTCCACAGTGCAATTGCCAATCACTTCTTCTTTCAGTGCAGTTCTTGATTTCAAGTCTCTGCATTGGAGGGCTGGGGAGAGCTCAGCACACAGATCCAGGAATGTGTCCTTGTACATCCAAAAAGTTCTGCAGCCACTGCTTGTCAGTCAAAATCTGCACTACGATGCAATCCCACCAATCAGTGCTTGTTTCTTGGGCCCAGAAGTGGCACTCCACCATCTGCAGCTGCTCTGTGAACGCCACCAACAACCTTGAATTGGTTCTCACTATGTCCCACAGCAATCTACCCTCCAAAAAATCATCATGTTCTCCACTGATTCAGTTCTTCTTTCAACTCTGCTAATACCAAAGGATTGTGCATCCCGTGCTTGCAATACTCATGACAATAGTGATGAGCTGAAATCACTAAGAGCTGAAATCATTAGGAGCTAAAATCACTAAGAGCTAAACTTTGCCTGACGACTAACAGAACTGAGTGGGCAACAGGCAACTCTGGTGGGAGGCCAGCCCAGCACAGTCGGTGCCAGCCCAGGGCGGCCGGCGGAGGGGCCGGCACAGTCGGTGCCAGCCCAGGGCGGCCGGCGGAGGGGCCGGCACAGTCGGTGCCAGCCCAGGGTGGCCGGCGGTCGGCGGAGGGGCCGGCACAGTCGGTGCCAGCCCAGGGCGGCCGGCGGAGGGGCCGGCACAGTCGGTACCAGCCCAGGGTGGCCGGCGGTCGGCGGAGGGGCCGGCACAGTCGGTGCCAGCCCAGGGCGGCCGGCGGCCGGCGGAGGGGCCGGCACAGTCGGTGCCAGCCCAGGGCGGCCGGCGGCCGGCGGTCGGCGGAGGGGCCGGCACAGTCGGTGCCAGCCCTGGGCGGCCAGCGGTCGGCGGGAGCCAGGTGCAGTTGGTGCCCGCAGTCGGTGGGAGATCGGCGTGGTCGTTGCCAGCAGTGGGGGACTCAGTGAGGCCCACAGGCGACAGGAGGCAGCAGCAAGGGCCGGGTTCTATATCTAGGGGTCCCTGTAAATGATACAACACCAAACTGGCTCGAGCCCCCACCCAGTCACCTGGGAAATTACACACTATCCCCTGGGCACCCTCCAAAGGGCAATACTTCCCCTCTTGCAAGCACAGAGTCTGAGTGTAGAAAGAAATCTTTTAATAGCAAAACAGAGATAACACCGCACTGGTTTGGGAAACAGTGCAAACAGAGTTCATGAACTCAATGAGTCCAAACCCATCCCAGAGTACAGGGCGTGTCCTGCGCCTCTCCCTTCCTTCTTGCCCCTGTACTGACCGTCATAGTTGCAATATCCACCTCTCAGGTGTGGCTCCGCCCTGTATGCCGCACCAGTCCAACACAGGCCTGTCCAGGCCCCCTCTGCTGCTGTCTCCTATCGCCTGTGGGCCTCACTGAGTCCCCCACTGCTGGCAACGACCACGCCAATCTCCCACCAACTGCGGGCACCAACCGCACCTGGCTCCCGCCGACCGCCGGCCGCCCTGGGCTGGCACCGACTGTGCCGGCCCCTCCGCCGACTGCTGGCCGCCCTGGGCTGGCACCGACTGTGCCGGCCCCTCCGCCGACCGCTGGCCGCCCTGGGCTGGCACCGACTGTGCCGGCCCCTCCGCCGACCGCTGGCCGCCCTGGGCTGGCACCGACTGTGCCGGCCCCTCCGCCGACCGCTGGCCGCCCTGGGCTGGCACCGACTGTGCCGGCCCCTCCGCCGACCGCTGGCCGCCCTGGGCTGGCACCGACTGTGCCGGCCCCTCCGCCGACCGCTGGCCGCCCTGGGCTGGCACCGACTGTGCCGGCCCCTCCGCCGACCGCTGGCCGCCCTGGGCTGGCACCGACTGTGCCGGCCCCTCCGCCGACCGCTGGCCGCCCTGGGCTGGCACCGACTGTGCCGGCCCCTCCGCCGACCGCTGGTCGCCCTGGGCTGGCACCGACTGTGCCGGCCCCTCCGCCGACCGCTGGTCGCCCTGGGCTGGCACCGACTGTGCCGGCCCCTCCGCCGACCGCTGGCCGCCCTGGGCTGGCACCGACTGTGCCGGCCCCTCCGCCGACCGCTGGCTGCCCTGGGCTGGCACCGACTGTGCCGACCCCCCTTGTTGACTGGGCTGGCACCGACTGTGCTAGCCTCTCACCAGAGTTGCCTGTTGCCCACTCAGTTCTGTTAGTCGTCAGGCAAAGTTCAGCTCTTAGTGATTTCAGCTCTTAGTGATTTCAGCTCATAGGTAAACCTTTTGCTGTCATACAGGAAATGTCCCTGCTTTCAAGAGACAAAAAGACTCCAAGGTGAGTCATCAAGTCTACCTTTTAACAATGGGAGGTGAAAGTCACTCCCTGCCTGGGGCAGCCCTTTCGCTTGGCCCCTGCAATCCCAATAGGAGACTCCTCTACCTCCCCCTTTTCCAGGCTGAAACATCAGCCTGCCACCCTTGGGGAGCTCTGCCTAGTTTAGGGTGAAGTGTTCTATCATAACAGACTAAACACAGTTTTGCTGACATCATACAATTGAAGGACAACATTTCATTACCAGCAGTTAACACAAAAGTGGTTTGTAACCCAAACCCAGCCCTGCTAACCATTTCCCATTATGCTCCGCACCTAGGTAAATTATGCTAAGTACTTAATTGTACTCATGCAGATACAAAGCCTATGCAAATAATGTGCCCCCCTTTACTCCGACACTCAGACCTTGCTTACATTTCTATCAGAGATGGTGACAGCAAGGAGCGCCACACAGGTTCATAGGATTTGGAAGAAAGCCATGAAATATTTTGGGATGTATATGACATTATGGGATGGAGAGAGTTGCATGCTGGGAAGTTGACTCCTTGCTCCCAGTCACCCCTGTGTCTCATTTCCACCCCACCATGCATTGCCAAAACTTCACAAAAGTGCATGGGACAGTGGTGAGCTGCACACTGGGATAACTACCAATAGTGCACCACACTATGCATCAACACAAGCACTCCTGGTTAGTATGTGCAGCACTGATGCAAGGAGCCAAGTAAACAGCCACACAAGTGATATACTAACTGCAGTGGCTTAATGGTGACGAACCTTGTGTCAATAAAAATTTGTAGTGTAAACAAGACCTAGGTAAGAAATGGTGGTACAGACTGTACCCACAGTTGCTGTATCTTTATCTGCCAGAGTGCTCAGAACTCAGCCAGAGCTGATGGAACAGCCACTTCCTTCCACTTGGGTTCTGCTTCTGCACAGCAGGAATTTTATCAATCTTTACTATAAAATAGCAATGTAGAAAGTGACAGGAGAACCCCGAGCTAGATGAAGGCATTCCAGGGTTGATTGAGCAGTGGAACTATGCAGATTAGCTCTTCATGTCAAGACTTTGCTGAAGCTATTGCAGAAGAGCAGAAGATTTCTCAGGCTTGGTCTACACTTACCTGGTGATTTGGCAGCAGTCGACGGGAGTTACACAAGCTACGCAGAGTAGCTTGAGTAACTCCCGTCGACTGCTGTTCTTCTGTTCTGCGCAGTATCTTCACTGCACTGCACTGACGGAAACTGTGTTCCTGTTGACGCAATGCTACGCCATTTGAGGAGGTGGTTTTAGTACATCAACTTCCTGATCGATTGAGCAGGTCTACACTGACCGCTCAGTTGATCCAGAAAAGTCGATCTGATGGCAGCGACTTTGCCGCTGTCAGTGTAGACATACCCTTAGTCTCTGACTGCTTTTGCTTAGGATAACACATATTTCCCCAAATAGAACAAAACAGATTCAGATCCTGACTTCCATTGCAGTTTTGTGTCTGGTGTTTCATCTGTAAACAGTGATGACCATAATATCCAAGGGCAGAATTTGTTCTCAAGAGTGTGTGTTGACATTTGACAAGAGGCTTTTTCAACATTTTAAACCAAATGCACCCCACACTTACATTTTCTGCAGCGACAACCCTTTTCTTGCTGCCTCCAATGATGATTTGATGTCCCAGCAAAAGAGCATTCAGACATGGTAGAAACAACCAGTGGCCTCAGAAACACAGCAAGATGAGGGCATATGAGACAAATGCTTGTTCGGTGCTACATGTACAAAGCTGAATTAGTGGTAGACATTGATAGCACTGGTGGACAGGTAGTAGATTCAGCATAAAAGAACACAATCCGGAATTGACCAGCTCCTTAACTTTTCCACAGCTCAGGCAAAGTAAATGCCTCTTTGCCTTTCTTATTAAAACACTATCTTTTTATAACCATGCATGAACAGCTACAAACACAAATAGTTTTTTCACTTATATTCTAGTATTTCTCCATACTGTATTACTTTACTTCTTTGATTGAGTTCATTTCATGCTCTCTAGATGTTATTGGTAGGCGGTTCTCAAACCTGCTTGCACCATTGCTTGAAACAAAATAATTAAGAGAACACTGCTGAATGCTTACAGCTGTGTGTTGTGTGCTATCTTAAGCATGGAACCAATTACTAAATGGGGGTGAGCTCCATTATTGGGTGGAGAGAAGTTATGCTCAGGAGCACACAGGATGGGTTGAATGACAGGAGAGTAATTTGGAACAAGTCCATAAAAAGAAACATCAATGGAAATGAGGAAATGAAATTGGATGGAAACCTTTAAAACGGAAATATTTAAAGTTTCCATTGGGTCCAACATGTCTGTCAATATTTAGGAGAACCAAAAAAAAAGAGGTAACAATGAAAAATGGAGAGAATATTATCTTATTGAAGTGGAAGTTAATAATATTCATTAACTTCTTACCTCTTTGTGGGAAAAGAGGAAGGAAGAAAAAGAAAAGAAAGGAAAAGGATAGTGAAAGAAAGACAGGGAAGGAAGTGAGAGAGGACAGAAGACAGAGCAAAAGAAATACCCGTATGTATGGAATTCTGTAGGCTAGATCAAATAGCTCAGTACATCATGTAACCTAAGTGGACTTCTACAAAGAACTGTCACTCATCAGTCATCACATTCAGTGATGGGTCAGTAATCATGCACCATCTTCTGGTCTCAGTTACACACACTGAGGTCCCAGAGAGGTAACAACTGAAAGCAAGATTTGGCTCATTGCTTGGGGGGAAAAAAAAGTTTAAAAAAAAATTTGAAGTCTACAACATGATGATCTCTTGTAGGAACAATAAATATATTAGCTGTCCAAACATAATATTTTAATGTACCATTCTATCCATACTACAAGAGTAACTGTACTCTAATACTTGCTGGAAGATAATGTCAAAGTGAATTAAAACAGTGGAAAAAGCAATTCTTGCAGTAGTCTAAAAGTCAACATACAGGACTTCTACACTGGGAAATGCAGACATGTCAGCATTTCCACGTTGAAAATCCAGGGGCATTTTACTTCACTTTGAACCTATGGAAGATTAAAGATTTCAGTTCATTTTCATAAATTAATTGATAAGTGACTAATTTACTAAAAATAGGTAATTTCATCAATTATCTGAGGTGATATTACTGCCATTTCACAACTTTAATGCCACCAAAGGGAAGGGAGTAGATTCAGCAAAAAAGAGCGTAATTCAGACCCTGCATTTTTTTTTAATCCATCTATCTATAATTTATTCATGTCTTACCACAATTTATGTGGAAGACGGACAGAATTCTGGATCGATCCATTTTTTTAAACTAAGAAGATACAAGAAATTGTTTGTATCTAAAAGAGTGAGAGAGGGATAGCGCTGCACTGGCTTACACCATCAATAATTTATCAGGTATAACAGACAACGTTCACTAGTAAGGAGCCGAAGCCCAACAGATTAACTCCTGGTTCTTTTCTTTGAAGACCCTGAAGTAAAATATTAGAGAAATCATGTACTTTAAATATGGACTTCACTGATTTAAAAAAACTAAACCCTGGAAATGTAGAGCCTAACTCTAATCTTACTTTGGTGTAAATCAGCATCCACTTCTATTAAGTCAGTCCTGATACACAGATGTAAAACTGGTCTTCGTCAGAAATAAATCAGCCCTTTGCAAGACAGGTGGAAGGGGTTATTAAACTGAGCAGGCTCTAGTCTCCACTGCCTACACCTTGTGCAGTCAATCTGTGCTTCCGCAAACTGGGTGTAAAATGCTACCATTCTCACCTGGTAATGTTCTACACCCTCTTTTGCTCAAGTGAAAGTGATTGCACAAGGCACACGGGCAAATCAGGCCCATTCTTCTCATCCCCTCTTTGTGAACGATGCACAATGCTACTGAGTGTATAGCAAGAGTTCTATGATGCAAACAATTTTTAATCAGGTCTTCATCATCAGAAAAATGGCAAGTGGTGTTGTCAATAGGTAGCTGCATAATATTTTCTAGCCACCTCTAAATTACCTTCCTTCTCCCAACAGTAATTTTAAAAAGACTTGTCTTCAACATCATCATCATGTGGTATTCTACTGTGTTCAGTACATTTGATTCAATAAATGAGATTAAGAAAAACCCACTCTGTTAGCAAGAGCTATCAGAAGTACTAAGTTATCAATAAATTGGGCTGGGTTGGGGGGAATTTTGCAAATCAGTGGTCAAAGGAAAAAGTATGCAGATTTCCAGATTGCATATTTTCAGAGAGACGGCACTATATTCTGTATTTCCTCTCAGACCTTCTCTGTTCTGATCTTTTGATGTGTGTTCTGTTATAGTGTAACCATGTCAGTCTCTAAAGTCCAAAATAAATTACTCTTCAGATATATTGACTGACTACACATGGCCATACAGTCAGTGTTGATTTTATATACAGCATAGAGTAACAGGTTCCTCTACCCTGGAGTGCCATTTAGGGGTACTCAGTCAAACTGAGGGAGGAGGAAAATTAGAAGGGGCTATTACCATCAGAGCACAACAGAACAGGAAACCATATAAAATAATAATAATAAAGGAAAGCACTGGAACACATACTGGGAGCTAAGGGCACTTACCAATTGGAAGAGAGTGAGATACAGCAAACAGCAGCTGGTTGCAAAATGGCTGTTCTTAGGGCTGCAGCTGCTTGACTCTCTCACTTTTAAAGAGTCAGCCCCAGAAATGCATGGGGGGTGGACCTTGCCTTACGGAGTGTTAGTAGAAGCTAGGCAGGTGTACGTGGGGAAGGAACTACTTGTTGCCAACCACATGTATATCGAGGGCAGTGTTTTTAATACTAAACCATTAATAATAAATATAGTATTTTACCTGACTCATTAAATAAAAGTAAATATGTTTATAGGAATTTCTGATTTATGCTATTGCATCTGGGTTGCTAATCATATAATAATTTGTGTATTAATAAAAAATTACAATGAAATACTTACTTAGTTAAATTAAAGTGATAGCAGCATTAATTTTAAAGTTAGTATCTGGGCTAACCCACTATATTGTTTATAATTTATTATGATAGTCCAGATTTTGAGTAACTAATTTTTCTTTCCAGAAAGCATCATATGCTGTATCAACATGAGAGATTATTTGCAAATAATTAATTGATTGATTGATTAAATTCAAAGGGGTAAAAAGAGAGAAATTGTTCTTCATCATTTATACCCTGCTTTGGGTGTGCCCTAAGCAGAGGGTGAGTTCTCCCTGCTCAGTAATAAAGCTTAGTGAAGATGAGCACCTGGTTCTAACTAATCAACCACCTTAACCCAACAGCAAGAACTTCATAATATTTGCATCTCAGATCTTTAATATGCAGGAAGAGAAATGGAAACCCAGCCAGGTCTTTTCTAAGATGTCAAGTGATGTAGTAACAAACTGTTTAAAATGGGAAAAAACAGTAATTTTTGTATTACAGCAATAACATACTCCAAAGGTACACATTATATGGTAATTGTTTTGTGTCTCTCCACACTCCCTATTACTCATGCCCTGTTGTGTGCTATAAAATAGCCACTGCTAAGGAAGCCACAGTTAGTTTTTACACTGAAAACTACAGGCACTGTCCCCTCCCACAAACACACAACCCAAGTGATATTGGTGTGGTGAACTCTAACCAGGAAAAATAGTACTAGTTTGAAGACTTGTGCCTATTCCCACACCATGCAATAAGCAAGTGCTCCCAGCAGAGACAACCCCTCCCCACTTTACACAAACAAACAAAAAAGGGGGTGGAGGAGAGCCACTGGGGCTGAATGTAATGTTCACAGTCAAGAGGAATATAACCATTGTAGAATCAAAATGCATTTCATAATTCATTCAAAGGTCACAATGTTTTTCCCATTCTTTGCCCAGCTCCAGTTATAACAGTTCTTCAGATGATATCCTGAATTAGCTTCACATATTGCAGGGAGGGACTGCAGAAATTCCCTCAAAGAGATGACTTCTCTTCTGTTTCAATTTTTTGTTTTCACATTTGTTCCAGCTCCACCATTCCCTAGCTGGACAAGGTTGGGTGAGGTAATATTTTGTATTGGTCCAACGTCTGTTGGTGAGAGAGGGACAAGCTTTTGAGCTTTTACAGAGCTCTTCTTGAGGTCTGGGTTCCCCTGTACCATTTAGGTGTGAGACAATGTTGTGAAAAGCAGTTCTGCAGACCTGAAGAGCTCCACATAAGCTCAAAAGCTTGTTTCTCTCACCAGCAGAAGTTGAACCAGTACAAGATATTACCTCACCCACCTTGTCTCTCTAGTATCCTGGGACCATCACAGCTACAAAAACACTGCTTACAAGTCCCCAGATGGGCATTTTGGAATTACCACAAGCGATTTCAGTTGAGGATCACAATAGCTTCAGACAGCATTTTTAATTGCCTTCTCTGGGGTCAGTACACTTCACCTTGTGCCTCAGTCTGAGGTCAGCGCCACAATATGTACATATAGGGCCCCAGGACACGAAGCTGAGGCGTGGTGGTTTCATCCAATGACTATGTTTTTCAGTCATCGTTTCCTACTTGCTTGGTTTATTTTTCACATTAAGTCCACTTCTCTGTTTAGCGATGGGTTTCATTGTTTTGTTTTCTACAAGAAAAAAACTGATTTTCACAACATTGTCTCTCCTACATCTACTTTTATGTACTGTATTTTAGCGTTGTTTGCTATTACAAATTGTTTTAAAATCAGCCTACTGAATTTGCCCTCTCTGTCCTCCTGTTTCCCAATTTAGCTTTAATTTGTTTTTCTCCGTAGCTTTCCTCTAAGACTTAGTAATTACCTCTTACCCCTTTCTCTCTCTTCCTCATTGTTTTTCTTTCCTCCTTTTTTCAAGTTTTTAATTTCTTTTCTCCCCTTACACTTCCTCTCTCTCCTTTTCCCCATCTCATTCTATTCTTTCCTTATCACACTCTCTCGCTGCTTTCCTCTATCGCTCTCTCCTCTCCCATTTTCCATGTCATATTGTCTCTTGCCCTCCCTGTGTTTTCCACAATCACATTCTCTCCTCCTGTTTTCTGTCACTCTCTTCCTCTCCCTCCACCCTTCTCCTTGGCTGGGTTTTGTCTCTTTTCATACGTGGAGTGGGATGCAGAGAGAAAAGGGATTAGCACAAAAACAAACCTTATCTGAGAGAAAGATGTTTCTGTCTGGTTCCTCCTTCTGCACAGGACAGGAGCCCAATCCTTTGCCTACACACCGGGGAAAGCTATTCCTCCCCCCACTCCCTGCCTATGGATGGTAGAGGCCTGGTATGTCAACCTAGTGGCTGGGATCCCTAGGCAAGTTGCATTTGTTGTTAGTCCCTCCACAAGCCTGTCTCTATCCCACAGAGAGACAAGATAGATGAGGCAATATCTTTTATTGGACCAACTTCTGCTAATGTAAGGGACGAACTTTTAACCATCACAGAGTTCTTCTTCAGGTCTGGGAAGGTAACCACATCTATCCCACAGGCTCAGTTCAAGCTCTATGGCCTGACTTCTAGGGCTGAGGGATTTCCTAAATATTATACTGCACAGAGGATAAACATTGGCCAAAGGCTCAGGACTTTGATTTTGTGCTGGCTTGCTTTTTGTTGTTTAATCTATATTTTATATTAGCTGTAGTTTTACATAATGTTCTCGAATCAATTACATGATTTGTTGTTAAAACATTGTTTGTTATAAATGGGAAAAGTGATCAACCTATATTCCACAATAACTAGTTCCAATCTTTGCCCTTTTAAAAATGTATTTACTGTGAACCTGCTTTTTTGAGTTATGCAAGGGAAAGAAAGATGATAAAAATGGTCTTGTAATACATAAGCCTGGGCATAAGAAGAAATTATCTTTAGTGTTTGTACTAGCACAGGTGTCCTGTGTGACCCTAGATAAGTTACTCAACTGTGCTTCCATTTCCCTGTCTGTAAATGGGGGATTCTGACTGGATCTGAAGGATGTCCCATGCATAGTTCAGTCTCCCTGAAAGCTGCAACATGCATCCTTGAGCAGAGGGTGGAGTATTTGAAAGGGGACACATGCACAAAACCACAGCAAATTTACTCCTTGTGTATGGTTCTACAGGCTAGGTTATGCAACCCTTTCTCACACAAGCAGTTCCACAGAAGTCAGTGAGACTATTCATGTAAGTGCTCACAAGGTGAGTAAGGGCCACAATTAAATGGTAAACATTTCAGTTGACAATTATATATTAGAGAGTAAGTCACACACTAGAAAATACACATACAGCAAATTCTTTATATGGCTGAGTCCCAACATCTTGCTAGAATCATGGTCTATTATATACTGACCTAATCCAAGGAACCTTTGCTGCATTTGAATTTCTAATCTATTTTAAATTACCCTTGAAATATTAAGTGTGACATTCTAAAGGCATTTTTGTTTCCTGAAAAAGAAACCCTCGTCTCTTTGATTCTAATCAAACACCCACAGAAGTCAGTGGAAAGTCTTCCGATGACTTCAGTGTGCTTTGGATCAGGCCCTGAATGACACTCCCCTGTCTTAATGACTTTAAATATCTGTGTTAGCTAAAACATAAAACAAGGTGAGTAAAGGAACTGCAGACTGAGTGGAAGAGCTGGCCTTAGGAATTTTGTGCAGGCATCTAGAATTCTCTCCCCTCTTCTTTTGCCCAAATATAAACCAATTCTTGCCCAGGCAAAACCAGCCTAAGGATTCTGATTACGGTTTAGTAGGTGGATTCTTTGGGATACACTCCTACCCTAACTGACTCACTTTACATCAAAAGGGGATCTGCATGAAGGAGATATTTAGGTTCCCCTCCCTGCCTTGTGCTGCAGAGGTGGATCCCAGCAGCTTGTTCCTTTCATTTCTAACTGGTTTCTAGTTATTACATTTGACCTTATCAGAAAAGGGGCTAGAACCTTAGATGCTAGTGGGAGGGAGTTTTGCTCAGACCAAGCTGAGGAGAGCAGATGCAGAAAAGAATGTCAATCTCAATGAAGGAAACTGCAACTGGGAGCAAAGGTGAGACAAAGTAATTCCATTTGAAATGAGAACATAATTCACAGCCTCCCCTACCAGAGGCACAGCTACGGGTTTGAACTACCCGCACAACTGAAGCTTTCTGGGCCAGTGGCTTCCTGAACTTCCTGCTTCCATTTACATGGTCAGAAGCAGGAAGTTCAGGAAGCGACTGGCCAAGAATCACTAAACTGCCCCGACTGCATCCAGTAACTTGACCAGAAGCAAGATGTTCGGCTTTTTCGGCCAGCCCACCCCTGTTAGCCAGAGGCCCTGCCAGAAGATCACATCTGGCTATGCCCCTGTCCCCCACCTCTGTGTAGGGAGCAGCCACAGCTGAGCCATGCTGAACAATGGTGGCAGGGGAAGCCAAGTCTGCCCCTGCCAGCCAGGAAGCTCTGGAACTATGAGCCTCCCAGCCACACCACACTTTATGTGAGGGAAGGGAGCTGGAGCCCTACCACTAACCTATAAGTATGTCCTCAGACCCCTTCCCTCCCCAAACTCTTATAACTGGGCATGAATCCATGCAGGGTGCAAGAGGTCACACTGGAGAAGCAATGGCCCAGCAGGTTGGCTAGGACACCTGGCCCAAGGGTCAGAGGGAAGGGTGGACAGGAGGTTGGTGTTGGAGGAGTACAAAATAAAATAATAATGAGCTAAGAGGAGAATTATTTAACATTACCCAGAACATTTTCCATTTGTGCTGTCAAGCTCTGCAGTGCAGGGGCTGGACCTTTCTGTGCATCTGTCTAGTGAGTAGGACGTTTGAGGTGCTATCACAGTATAAATAATAAAACTTCAGAGAATGGTTGGCTTAACTCAGTAAAAAATATCAGCGCTAAATCACCCTAAAAACAATCTAGACCTCCCATTTAAAGTGGCAATAGTGCAGTGCAACAAAGGAATTACTATTCAGCAGAACAGTTACTTAGTTATTGCTTGGAGAGTTACACTAACACAAATTGACAATCAGGTGAATGTGAAAATGGGTACTGATTTCTTATGAGGTCTATATTCCAGAAGAAAACAGCATTTCAAGCAAAGCAGCATCACAGAGACCATTCTAAAAATCTCCAGGGATTGTACTGATTAGATTTTCAGTAAGAGGCACAAATAGGGACCCTCAGTCCAAGTAATTGAAAGGGGAACTGAAAAGCAGATCCCAGGCTGTGCTCCTATTAGGGAGGGAAATGAAACAGGAGAACAATGGTGTTTACTGTGCTGGCCCTTGGCCCTTGTTCAGTCAGAACTTTAAAGTGTTCCTGATGCTGCATTATACATCTAACATCTTTCTAAATAGCTAACAAAATACCAAATCCCAGGAGATCAAGCGTCCCCAGTGTGCCTGTAGGAGGCCTTTACCCAGTTTGAAAAGCAACTTTCTGTGGGCTTGTTGAAACTATTAGTGCCTGGCAGGCTAACGCACTGTAGATTTACACCCCAGCTTGCTGCTCACTAATTGTCCACGTAGACCTTGCTGCCATGCACTAAAATGTACCTAGTGCACTTTGATCTCGCCTGCTGTAAAATGGGAATAGGTCACCGTGCACTAGAGAACTTTCAGTGCATTGCAGCAGGCTCCACAGGGACAGGTAATGTGTGGCACATTAATGCAAGGTAGATTTACTCCCCGCTTGCTGCTCACTAACTGATCATCTAAACAAGCCTTTAGAGAAAAAGGAAGATTTTCTTGTGAAATAGATTTCTATATCTCATTATTATTAATAAAGCCCCAAAATCTGGCTGGTATTTTACAAAGATTATACAATCTAAGGTCTCAGTTGTGTAAAGGCTTACACACATGAGCAACATTACTTTCATGAGTAGACCCATTGATATCAATGGGAGTCCACACTCAGTTCCCTGCTGCAGGTGCAACAATGTTAGTGTGTCAAGAGCTGCAGATCCTTTCAGAGCAAAATGTTCTAGTTTAGATTTGCCTTAAAGAGTCTTTATGCAGGGAAGTTGTGTAGAGGGACAGAACTCTCCCCAGTGCTGCTGTAGGCTCCATGTTATGTTCACGACATACCCACAAAGAAGGTAATAAAAACATAAACACTCTTGCTGGAAGGGAATTAATTAGGAAAGTGGACGGGAACTCCTGAAGAACTCAAGGATCTGAATGTGAAGGAGGCTTGGGAATGACTAAGTCAAAGTTGCAGAAGCTATCTGAAGCCTGCATCCCCAGCAAAGGGAAAAGAAATCATAGGGAAGAGTTTGCAGACCAAGATGGCTAAGCAAGCATCTCCAGCAAGTGATTAAGAGACAGCAGAAAGCCTACAAGGAATGGAAAATGGGATGGATCAGCAAAGAAAGCTACCTCTTGGAGGTCAAAAAATGTAGGGATAAAATGAGAACTGCCAAAAGCCAGGCAGAGTTGGACCTTGCGAAAGAAATTCAAGCCAACAGTAAAAGGTTCTATTGCCATATTAAAAAAAAAGAAGAAAGAAAGAAAGAAAAGAAAACAAGGAAAGAAGAAGTGGGACCACTAATCACTGAGGAGGGGGTGGAGATTAAGGATAATCTGGGCATGGCCCAACACCTAAACAAATACTTTGCCTCAGTTTTTAATAAGGCTAATGAAAAGATTACCTGCCCTGCTCACAAACCCATCTCTATACTGCGGGACTCCCTTGGAGTTCAGAGCCATGGCATGCAGAGAGGACTGTCTTTCCCTGATCCAGCGTCAAACGTCCTGCCTAGAAACCCTTATAATTGTTGTCTATGTCCTATGGCTCTGATCATGATCAGCTCCAGATGGATCCCAAAGAAACATCAATACAGACACAGCCTGTACTTTTTCAGACATGCAAACTTTCCCCCCAAATCCAGTTCATTCCTTCACTTAAGAATTTGAAGAAACAGTATCCACATTGTTTTACAAACTCAAAATGAGCCTGGGGTTTTGACTCTGGTTACATCCCATCCACAATGTTCATTCTCTTTTCTCCCTTCAATTCTGCTCTTTCCCAGTACACACATCCTGGTGGTGCTTCTCAAACTCTCCTTTGGTTGTGCGGCAGTCAGAACGTGATTAGAGCGTGGTTACCCAGTACTACCAGAGTTCTGGTTAACATAATCTGAAGGTCAGGGATTGACAAGGCAGCACTTGGGCACTTTCTTATGCTCTTAGGGTATGCAATTTGTTTTTGCTTCATGGGAGCAGGTGAGACTCCATTTTGTAAGTGTTAAACCACTTCAGTAAATTGGTGTTCTTCTGAATAAGTGACAATTGAGAGAGAGCCTTCCTCTCACCTCTACCCAGTGAGTTCCTATACCACACATTCTGAATGAATACAAATTGCTTGCTGGAAAAGTAGTGTCACTGGTGGATCATTCAGTGCAACAAACCACCATCTTGCAGGTCAGCAGTGTTTTTCTCCAATGCCTTTTTTTTTTTTTTTTTTTTTTTTTTTTGGAGGATCAGAGAAAGCAATAGTTATAACAACACACACTGATTTTACAGCGCCAGGAAATCCCTCTCTAGGCATCACCTCAATCCTATGGGACCTGCCCACAACACAACTTTTAGCAAAATGTATAACTGTTTACTGGCATGGTTAAGTCTAAACACAACTATCTTCCTGTAGCCAATTCAGCACACTGCTTGTTCCAGTCAAGTTTATGGAACCGGATTGGCCTGTCCTCCTTCCTCCCAGCATCAAGACACCCCCGACCACACTAGCTAGCATGCTGCTGCTCAGTCTGCCATTCTCTACTGAAGCAGTATGGGATAGCTGTCCAGATTTTCCCAGAAAAAACAAACACATTGAAGTGGCTGTGCCAGGCAGTCGTAGGCGCGCAAATATGTGTGGGGGTAAAAAAACTGCCATATGGACACAAACTGAACTAAGTTACTTTTAAGCGATTAAGGTAATGATGCTTCTAGCCAGTTCCAAAACTGTGGCTAAAAATATGTTGTGTGGACAAATAAGTGAGGAGGATGTGGCAATCACTCACTCTCCAAAGTATTCCCCCACATACACACACAGCCTGCTACTCTGATGAAGTTATCTGCCTTCTTGTGTAATCTGACCTCCAGCCCTGCTTCCATGTCTCTCCTGAGGGCCTGTATGAAGCTGAGCAAACCATATGTGCTCTGTTACATGAAGATTGGAAAAGACGGGTTACCTACCTTGTAACTGTTGTTCTTCAAGATGTGTTGCTCATGTCGATTCCTTTGTAGGTGTGTGAGCACCTCGGTTCATGGTTGCCAGGACTTTTTTCCCTTTAGCAGTACCCATAGGACCAGCTCTGGTGCCCCCTGGAGCCCCCCACACATGCCACGGTATATGAGGCGCTGCCAGCCCTACGCCCCCTCAGTTCCTTCTTGCGGTCAACTGCGGCAGCAAGGATGGGGGTGGGTCATGGAATGGACATGAGCAACATATCTTGAGAACAACAGTTACAAGATAAGTAACTGTCTTCTCTTCTTCGAATGCTTGCTCACATTCATTCCATTGTGCCTTTCCTCCCTCAACCAGACCCCTTGTGTGCCAAGGTTGGTGCTGATATGGGCCCCCCACCCTAAGTCCAAGGTGTCTGATACCAGAGTGACTGAGGGGACTAGCTTCACGAACAGCACACCCCTCAACATTGCCTGGGGCTTCCACCAGCAGTCTAGTGCGGCACGATCAGGGGGCGGGGGGGGACACTGTGACCACCTGGTCCAAGGAATGTCTGCTCAGGACATAAACCGAGGCCAGCCACGAATGAAGTGGTCTGAGTCTTAGCCAAGGCCAGCCTTACCACGTAAGTGCAGGCCGCCATGTAGCCTAACAGCTGCAGACAGTGCCTGGCTGTTGTAGTCAGGCAGAGGTGCAGGTGAGAGATGATGGTGGACATTGCCTTGAAGCGTGGCTGGGGCAGTAAAGCTCTGGCTTGGGAAGAGTCCAGGTCCACCCCGATGAACTCTATCTGCTGCACCGGAGTTAATGTGGACTTCTGCTCATTTATTAGCAGGCCCAGCCAGCAGCAGATGGTGCATGTCAAATTTACATTGTTCTGGACCTGGGCCCTGGACCTGCCCCTGATTAGCCAATCATCCAGGTAGGGTAAAACTTGGACCCCCTTGTGCCTCAGGAGCGCCGCCACTACCACCATACATTTTGTAAACATGCTTGGAGCCGAGGAAAGGCCAAAGGGCAATGCTGAAAACTGGTAGGGGGAGCCAGCCACCACAAAACAGAGGAAACGTCTGTGGCTGGGGAAAATAAAAATATGGAAGTATGCATGTTTTAGGTCAAGGGTGGCATACCAGTCTCCTGGATCCAGGGAGGGAATGATGGAGGCAAGGGAGATGATGCGATATTTCAGTCTCTTGAGATATTTGTTGAAACAACGCAGGTCTAAGTATAGGCCTTAGACCCCTTTTCACTTTGGGGATGAAGAAGTACCTCGAGTAAAAAGCCTTTTCCCCTCGTGTCCAGTGGAACCCCTTCTATGGCCCCCAGGCTGAGAAAGATATCTACCTCTTGCACGAGGAGTTGCTTGTGAGAGTGGTCCCAGAAGAGGGACAGGGAGGGAGGGTTGTTGGGAGGAATAGAAGCAAACTGTAGGGCATAGCCTGCCGAAACTATGCCAAGGACCCAGCGGTCTGGAGTAACCTTGGCCCATTCAGACAGGAAGGGAGCTAGGTGGTTCAAGAAGGGGCGAGGGGGGTCCAGAGAACAGGCCTGGGGCGTATAAAGACCCAAGTAGCAGAGCGTGGCCCTCGAGTCTTTCAGACCTGAGGATTGCAGCCACGAGCACCTGCGCATGCAGATGGCAGAAGCCATGGCTCTGCCCACAAAGTCTGCTGCATCCGAAGACGCCTGCAGCGCTGCTCTGGCCACTGTAATTCCCTCCTCCAGGATGGTGCTAACATCCAGTGCCTGCGGAAAACATCCACAAAATGCTTTAGAGAGCCCCAGAGATTCAAATTGTACCTGCCCAGGAGAGCCTGCTGATTAGCAATTCGAAACTGCAGGCTTGCCATTGAATAAACCTTTCTCCCGAATGGTCCAATTTCTTGTTGTCTTTATTTTTGGGTGTGGGACTGAGGTGTCCCCGTCTATCCTGCTGGTTGGCAGCACCTACCACCAGGCTACCAGGAGAGAGGGGGGTAAAAAGGTACTCAAATCCTTTTGCCGTGACATAATAGTTCTTTTTGGCCCCCTTAGAGGTTGGGGCCACCGATGAAGGGGTCTGCCACAGGGCCTTCACTATCTTTAATACCCTATCATGCACAGGTAGGGCATCATGGGCTAAAGCGGCTGCTACCAGGACATTAAAGAGATATTCTGACGTCTCGTTCAGCTCCTCCACCTCCAACCTCAAGTTGGAAGCCACCCTCTTGAGAAGCTCTTGATGCACCCTGAAATCATCCAGGGGTGCCTATGGTCCCGGGTGACCACCTCATCTGGGGAAGATGAGGAGGACTGGAGGGGCATAGTGGGTGCTGACAAGAAGTCCCTTCTTGGGAGTCCAAATCGTCATTGGAGACAGAATGATGGCCCTTCTCCAGTGCCGGTGGTGCAGATAGCACCCCAGATGACCTGAAAAACTGTGGACCTGGCCCCACCAGAAACCCCCAAGGTCCCAAATATGGCCATTGGGGTGGCCACTGGCCCTGAGGCCATTCTTGGTCTGCCTGAGCACAGCGGTGTTCTGGCATCTTTTGCTGGAAGCGACGATTCTCCCAGTGGCCATTTTCTTGAGAGGATGCCAACTCACTGTTGGATGACCACAGTGAAGCTGCATTGGAGGCTCCTGCTGTATGGTGCCAAGTGGAGGAGGAGCGATGACCTGATCTGTGGGTGCTCTGGCACTCTGGAGAATGACCTCTTGGCAGCATTGATTGTGAGGACGACAAGGTGCAGTGCCGGTGCTGACATGGGTAATCATGCTCCTACCGTGAACTGGAATGCCCAGAGCAGCACCTGGGCACTGGTGACTTACGGCGCCGCTTCCCCCTTGGTGCTGAGTCTGCCTCCGGCTACCGGGTTCTATGCTGCACCGGTGCAGGCGAACTCCTTGGTGCTGAGAAGCAGTGTCAGCTTCCTTCTGGGAAGTGACCTCTTGAAGACAACCCAGACAGGCACCGCCTCCTGGAATGAGCATCACACAGTGCTGGGGACCTCAACCGGTGCCCAGAGGACAACCTTGCTCCGTGCCCCGCCAATGCAGGGTGCACCGGCGACCGTGACCTGGAGTGACGCCTTGGGGAGCAATGCCATGTTGACCCTTCCACTCAGGGTGACCAGACTGTTGGAGATCGTCCGCCAGGCTCCAGGGATCGCCTAAGCCAACCACGGGATCCCAACATGGGCTTCCCCTGTGACACCGGCATCTTCTCTCTGGACAGAGGCCAGGGCGGGGAATGGAATGGGCAAGGCCAACAAGGTCCATGCTGCATGAAATGCCTCTGGCGTCGAAGGCGCCAGCAGGTGCAGACACGCCCTCCCACTCCAAGGAGCTGGGGGTGGCTCTCTGGTTGGAGATATAGACTCTGGTGGTGGTGAGCGAGTCTCCACTGTCTGACCTCAGTGTGGCCCCGTGCTTGACCCCGCTTTCTTGTATGGTGCATGCAAGCATCACCGCTCTGTGTGCTGCTTTCGCTGCTTCTTCCTTGACAGAGAGGAAAAAGTCCGCCAGACGGGGCCATTGCCAACGACGCACTCTGCACTGATACCATACTTGGTACCGAGGTAGAACGGGTTGGTTCGGAGGCCGGTCTGAGTGCTGCCCCCATTAGTAAGGCTTTCAAGTGGATCTCTCTGTCTTTTGGGGTTCAAGGTCTGAAAGCCTTACAAATCTTGCATTTGTCGTTATGATGAACTTCCCTCAGGCACTTTAGGCAACTATCATGGGGGGTCACTCAGTGTAAAGGCCTTCCCACAGGAGGCACAAGGTTTGAAGCCTGGTGACCAGGGCATGCCCTGCTCTGAGCCAAGTCCCAGTCGGGACTATCCTAAGCGACTAACTACCACTATTAACAACACTTAAGGACTAGTCGACCTAAGTAAGACAAACAACAAATGATTAGGGAGAACAAAAGGGATTGAGAGCACTTGTGATGCAAGTCGGAGCAGTTCCAGCAACTGTCACAGGCGGAAAGAAGGAACTGAGGGCCAGCAGCACCTCATGTACCTCAGCATGTATGTGGAGTTCCAGGGAGCGCCAGAGCTGGCCCTACGGATATTGCTAAAGGGAAAAAACTTCTGGTAACCACGCATCAAGGCGCTCACACACCTACAATGGAATGGACATGAGCAAGCACTCAAAGAAGAAGAAATACTTCTATATGTGAGGCCTTCATTGGGTTGCGGGGGGAGGGGAGGAAGGGGGCAGACAGCGAATTTAGCTGCTATGTATATGATGGAAAATATTATCTACTGTGATCATATCCAGAAATTTGTACCACTGTAAATTCTTACATCTGGTCAGCTAAAACCAAAGAAACAAAACTAAAAATCACTCTGTGATAAATATTTGCCTCAAACTCTTTAAGGGAATAGCAGGATCCAAGTTTTAAGGAGCTAAGCACAGACAATGAAGCAATTGACTTATGTGGGAATTGTGTGCACATGTTTGAGGGCAAAATTTGTTCCTGAATTAATAGGTTTGTAATAGGAAGACAATTTACTAATAGTGTCCTAAGATTTTGAAGCAGAGTATATTATGAGGTTCCTAAACTTCATATATTGGCACTGAAATTATTGGCATACTATATACATAAAGCAGGTTGTGCCTATAGATTCTAGTTTATTTATCAACAAGCATTTGCAAATATTCCCAACGTGCTGATTAACCAGGAAGAATAAATGCAACAAGTAAAATGTGCAATGAATCCCTTAAAAGATTTCACTCAGTTGTACAACCAAAGATTTTATTTTTTCAGGGCCAGATTGCGATGTGGGCTATATGTCCATCCAAGAAAATAAGGAGAAATAAAAGTCACTCCCCCGACACATGCACCCTTTACACTCATATATAGGCTACCTTGATGGTGGATCTTCATGCATGGATATAAAAAAGTACTGCATGACCACTTACTTCCCCCACACCTGAAGAAGGTAGTCTGGGTTGGGCAGAGCCTTGGCTCCAGCCCTGACCTGCTGCCCAGCACAGCCTGTGCAGAAGGCTAATTACTATCACTCTCCTCAGCACAGAGGAAGCAGGGGAGGAGTTGGTACTTAGTGGTGTCTCTGAATCACAGTGTTTCCCAGAGCTGCTCCAGGGGTGGTGTAGTTGCTCAGAGCAACTCCTGAAGTCACAATCTAGTCATTATTATTTTTATTATTTATGATTGTATAGAATCTACTGGCTGTAATATCTATTCTTTAGATTGTTCCTGCATATTTACCCTAACAGATTTAGCATTAGTAGTTCGTGTTAATTACTATTTTTCACTCCAAACCTGCATTCCTTTTGCCCCAAAGAACTCCCATTGCCTCCTGTGGAATTTTAGATGCATTTAAAGAAGTTTAAAGCTGGCCCTGTTATCAGCAGTAAGTAATTTTCATATTGTATAAAGGCTTAAGTGAATTTTGCAAAATCAGAAAAAGAACAAAATCATCAAAAAATTGAACTTCTAGTGCCTCCATGAACACCTGAAAATAGTCAAGTAACAAGGTACATATCAAAATGTTTGCCCTTGTCATTGTGTATAATAATCAGAAAGCCAAATATAATTGTACTTCAGGGAGTGTGGTTTGTGATTTATTCTGATTAAACTATTATTTGCTTGTGCTCTTTTGTAAAAACAAGAGACACCCAACATTTTTTTAAAAGGATAATATAACTCTTATTGACCTGGCTGTGTTCCCCTAGTGGATGGTCACCAGTCCATTGTAATGGACCCAATCTTTGGATCCCACATATTTCCACACCAGCAGTCTGGGCAGAATTCAGCCACTGTTTCTAGCTCTGGGCCTCTAATATATAACCCTGGGTGCAAACCCTCAGTCTGGCGCCTTGGGAAATGGGATTCCACAGTCAATTGTCCTATGCCCCAAGATCATTGCTGACTCCCTCTAAGCCTCCCCAGTTGCTTATGCAGAGTTCACTTCTTCAGCTGCTCCGCTTTAAAGTTCATCTCCATAGGGACAACATGCCAGGGAGAATAAGGAACATGGGTTTTGCCCAGGAATTTCTAAAGCCACGATAACTCTTGCTCTCAGCGCATACCAGAGCTGTACATCTATAGGGAAAACAAGAGTCCCTGAGCTACTGCTCAGCCTTTTTTGAGAGTTTTTAGCCCCAGTCCATACATTAGGTGGGTGTGTTTCCTACTGTCCTTTTGTTGTCAGGTAGCGGTTGAAAGAGGGAGTTCCTGACCTTAAAAAGGTTTGCCCCGTCTGTCATGTGACCAACTGATCAGCTGTAGAACCCCGGTTAGCTGGGAGATCCCAGCCCCCCTAGAGTCCCAACTGCAAAAAACAGTTTCCTGCAACCTGGTCACTCCCTATAGCAAAACCATTGTCCTAGGGGGATGAACCCCTTTGATTGGAAGACAACTACAGTTGATTTCTCTTATGTTAGCCCTCATAGAGGGGTCAGAGCTTTGAGATCTACTGATGAAAAGTGCTATGTGAAAATGAGGTGTTATTACAATAAAATGCCCATTGCCTGTCCTTATCTCTAGGCTGTTAGTGACATAGTCAAAACGTAGGATACATGCTTCAAAATGGTGGCTATAATGTCAATTAAAGGCCACAATTTGATACTGGCAGGTACAGACATTTTTACCAATTCATCCCAGTAATATTTTAGGTGTTTTCTGTCAGTGTTCGACATATTTGCAGAGGCGTGGAGGAAACCCTTATACTAACATGCAGTGGGAGGATGTATCCTTTCGCATTAAATGTTCTTTGAAAACACTAGAGGCAAATATAGAGCTGCTCAAGAATATCTGTATGAGCCAGGAAACAAAAGTCATAGGGGCAGGGATGGGTTAGTTGTGTCCAGGAAGGGGGATGAAAGAAGAGAAGAACCCCTGACTATATCCCCTCTTCAGTTCAAACACAGCTCTGAAAATTCTTGTAGTGAGACAATTACAGAATTCGGGAATCGTGTTTTATCAAGAATAGTGAAAATGTGACGTACATTCATTGTTATGAGTGGCATTGAGATGGGGGAGAGAACGCACAGGAGGGGTTAATAGCCACTGCAGATGTAGTTTGTTCAGTTACAAACTCAAGCTTAAAGGTGCTTAAGTGATACTTTGGGGGACAATTGAGCGCTTGCATTTAAGAAGGTGGGACATTTTTGGGGTGGGGGGGTTCCCTTCATGCTGCAGAACAGCTGGACAAAGGGAAGCTTATCCAGCCCTCAAGACAACATGGCCAGAGCATACATAGAATTAAGAGCAAAACAGCCTAGTTTGGCAGGGGCAGGAGACGGGTAGGAAGGAGTTGTCCATAAATTACATAATGCATTAGGGTGTGGCTGGGTCCTTAATTTTGATTGTTTGTTTAATGTTACAAAGGGTGGGTGGTCTTGAAAAATCACCAAAAAATGTGTTACATGATTTATGGACAGCCACAAATTGGGTTAAGGAAAGGAAGAAACAGAGTATCCCATCAGAGGGAGAGGAAAAATGGGGATTGTAATGGTGGTGGAATAGTTCGAGACCCTCAGAACAGAGAGAGTGGAGGGTTGTCCCCAGTGAAAGGAGAAAGACACAGGGACCCCCTAAGGAAGGGAAAAGAAAGGGAGTGGTCCTGAATAACGAGGGAATGATGGGGTCCTGTACTTGGTGACTCCTCTTCCTTACTGAGAACCCCCTCTCTCCTCTTCTTCCTTTCTTCCAGGGCTGAACTGAAGCATCAGCGGGTTGCTCCAATACAGAGAGAAATTAAATTTAATAGAGAGATGGTGAATCATCTCCCTCTCCTCTAAGTGACTACACAGACCCACCTCCCTTTCCCACCAGGGATGGAATAACACTCGGTAATAACTATTGCGCTTGACTGCATGGAGAAATAGTATTAGGGGAGCATTTAATGTTCTTTTAGTTTTCTAAATGTGATTACGCAGTTGGAATCAAGGAAAAGAGGAGAAACCAACACCAGGTGGCTACTCAGCATTCTAGGGAGCATACAGGCCACAGTGGGGGGAACCAATGATATATAGGATTCCATTGGGATACAGGACCTGGTCCAAGAGGCTCATGAGCTGAGGACAAAACCATTGTAACAGGAGTATAATGTTCCATTAGTGAAGGTAAACTGAACCACTTTGGGGTACCTCATAAAAGACCCCATAGGAACAATTAACACACAGCATCTGTGGCCCCTCCTAGTCTACTGAGGAAAATTCAGCCAAAGATAAACATACTGTGCATATATATAGCTGGTAATATAACAGCCTCAGGCAAGGTGATATGGAAAGTTGTGAGTACAAGCAGAACATCATGTAAATAGGTTAAATAATTGAGCATTTTTTTTGTTGGTTTGCTCATAATTTCTTCTAGGCACACATCCTCAGTACTTTTACTCTAAACTTCATTGAGAATGACAATTAATGCTAGCAAGTGATAGTTCTTGCAAAGTGGTAAAGCTATTAGATATTTCATATAGAAGCTGTATTCGAGATAGAAAAGGGAGCCAACAGAAGAGTCACTGCAGGCATACCTAGGCTTGGAAAGATTAGGTATTTATTGCTAAATGTCAGTAAACACTGACGGCAGACAGACAGGCAGAGTAAGAAAAATGCTGCTTGGGAACGTATTAGTTTGCTTTGAGGATATTTACTTTGTATATTTTAATATTTGATCTTGACAATTTGTGTTTTAATGGTTTTGAATCTCAGCATCTACTGTCATTAAGTAATTATTGTCTGACACTCCCATAATTTCCCACATCTGTGAATTTAAATTGATAAAAATCATAATTTAAAACGCAATCTTGCACAACTGTGAAAATAATTTTTTTAATTATTCAAATAAAAATTATTAAAAATAAACAGATATTGTCCATCAACATTATTTAAAAAATAAGACTTGAGTTCTGCCAAGCCTAAATATACCTCATTCAGCAATGAGATGGGTTAGTTGGGTAAAGACATGAGATGCTTGAAAACTTGTTGAGCTGATCACCCCACACTCAAGTCCTTTGGCAACATTTTCTAACACTAGTGCCTAAAGTTATGTATCTAAATCCATGTTTAGACACTTAAAATATAAAGTGGCCTGATATTCAGAGGTGCTGAACACTCACAGATCCCATTACTCTACTGGATCTGGGGTTGCTCACCACCTCTGGAAAAAATCAGCCCAAGGACATGTCTCTCATGCAGGCAAACTGAATCCTTAAATAATTCATCTCCCCACAATTTAACACCTCTTAAAGACAAATACAAAGGAGTTTAAACAATCTGAATAAATATATCTCTCCCCATCTCCATTAATCAGGTTACATTTCCTTTTTACTTGTGGTATCACACATTTACTATTTATCCAGTTGCCCACAAAGTTTTCCAAGGGAGTGCTCAAAAGTGGAGAGGAGGAGAGAGAGAGAGGATTGAAATTCTAATATAAAGAGCAAGCAGAAAGTAATGTTTAAAAATCATACCAATGTATAGCAAAAAAGGGCAGAAGCACTAGTTTTCTCTTTGCAAGTTACCTTTGATACTTTTGTATAATGTCAAAAGGAAACTTAGCATGTGGCTGGGGAAGTTTAACAGTGGCGGAAGTGGCTGAAAGAGAGAATTAAAAAGCCTTTGTCTTACTTTGTTTTGGTTTTTTTAATGTGCAAGTCTGAAATATAAACTAGGCAATGTTATTTGGGGGAAGGGATTTAAACATCTAAAAGAGATTAAATTCCCACATTTGTTTACTGAACAAGTTGAATAGCAATAGCACCATTTTCTAATTATGAAACCACCACTAATCTGAAGCAGCCACCCCGAGTCTTCCAGTCACTCAGAAAATGAACACACCGCTTTTTCCACATTAATGTTCATTTTGCGAACCTAGTACTAATCAAGATCTGTAAAATCTGACTAATCCACCATCTGTCTTCATCAACAAAGGATTGCTCCTCTGAAAGTATATATAAAATGCCAAAAAGGTAAGATTTGCAGTGAAAACAGATAATGCCTAAAGTATATGTAATGAAGCCTAACAAATATCATTAGACTAAGTCTACTGATTTAATATTTTACATCTAGACACAAACAAGTCTAAAAGCACATTCAGCTGGATCATATCTCCTGTGTTATTGTATTGCTGCCTATGGAAACACAAGCATAGAAGCAGCTGAAAAGTTAAATCATTGAACCATTACTCTGAGGTCAGTATATTAGGACAACAAATCAGTAGCAAAACCTAAGAGTCTTTATATGCAGTGGAACATAACAGCACAACATTTAATCCCTTGAGTATGTGGTGTCTATTTGAAAAGTACAGCAAAACATGAGGCCATTTAGTTTACTATACCATCCACAAGGCCACAGAGATGCAGTTCTTCTATGAGCTGTAATTATTCACCTTCTCCATAAACTAAAATGTTATGATAAGTTTTAAGTAGGGGGTGGTGCTGACGGGACAAAATTAGGTGTGTAATTCCTCTGACAATAAAAAACACAGTGAGAGTCATAGTGTCATCATAGTGAACACGATTACACTTTGCATCTGTGTCATCCTTCCACTTTTCCATCCTCACTTCTTATCTCTGTGACCCGAAGAATCCCTCAATGTCGACTGGCAAAGGGTTCACTCTTCTGTAACAGTAACTCCTGACAAACTCACTTCACTCCACGCATTGCTGTATAGTATTTATCCAAAGAGGGTCAGATGAGATTTCTAATAAAAGCTTATGCCCTACTGATCCTCATAATCCAGGAGAGATGAAGGTACAGATGATATTTAAGGAGTTGTGTGTATATACCAGAAACTATGTTTTACGTCTGTACCAAGCAGGGTTGACAACCAAGTTTTGACCACACAACGAAGGTGTATTCACTGGTGTGCCTTGGTTCACATGTAAAATAACCATTGTAAGACATGGAATGGAAGTTAATTTGCATATGATGTGAACGCAACATGGAGCCAACCTGCTAAGAGGGTCATCCTGGCTCTGAGGACCAAACAATGAATGTTGGGGATATAAGCAGAAGACAAAAGGACACCTTCATTCTTCACTGAGGAAGCAAAAAATACAGTGCTTTTTGCATTAATGAAAGAGGGATCCCAGACATATTGCCTGGAGACACTGGGAGATTGCTTTAGCTGAGACACTACTTTAGACGAGGGTTTAGCCTGTGTGGCGGGGTACGCCTGCTCCGCTCGGTGGATCCTGCGCTTCACCGGCTACGCCAGTGGTGCGGCTGGGAGGGGAGTGCAGGGGGGGGGGACCCGGTCCCACCCTCTGCCCCGGGCCCCCGACCCAGGGACCCTGTGAGGAGTGGTCTCACCCTGCTCAGTCCCTGAGACCGACTACCTTCCCTGGGTCGCCTGTCCGTGGCCCCCCGGCCTGTAGCCTTCTCCGCCTCAGTGTGGTAGCCGCAGCGGATGATAGCTCCGAGCCCCGCGGCTGTCGCTGCAGCAGGGCAGGGCAGGGCAGCTCTTCTCCGCTCTGCTTTACTTCGCTTCGCTTTGCTCTGCCTCCTCTCCTCTAGCTGTTAACTCCCTTCAGCCTTCCTGGCCTGCCTGAAGTGGAGGCTTTTATCTGCTGGGGCAGCTTCTTTGATGGGCCCCAGGTGGCCTAATTGGCCCAACTGTCTTAAATTAGCCCCAGCTGGGTTACCCAGGGAAGAGGGCTTTATGGAGCCTGGGGCTAATATACATGCCCTCCAGCACTCTTTCATAGCCATGCGGTCTGGCCCTGTCACACATCCTCCCCCTGCTCAAGCCCCCAGGTTTGGGCAACTTGGGACGTCAGACAGTGAACCCGGGACAGGCCATCAGCATTCCCATGGCGACGTCCCGCCCTGTGCTGTATGGTGAACCGGAAGGGTTGGAGGGACAAGAACCACCGGGTCACCCGCGCGTTTTTCTCCCTGTTTCGCTGCATCCACTGGAGGGGAGCGTGGTCGGTCACCAGCGTAAAGTGGCGCCCCAGCAGGTAGTATCGGAGTGCCTCCATAGCCCACTTGACAGCGAGGCACCCCTCTCCACTACAGCATACCTCTGCTCCCTCGGGAGGAGCTTCCTGCTGAGGTACATAATGGGATGTTCCTCGTCACCCACCATCTGCGACAGGACCGCCCCCAGCCCCACCTCCGAGGCGTCGGTCTGCAAAATAAACTCCTTTGTAAAGTCAGGAGCGAGGAGTATGGGGTTACTGCAGAGGGCCGTCCGTAAGTCTGTGAAGGCTTCCTCTGCCCCTGCGGTCCATCGTACCATGTCCGGGCCCCGGGCCTTGATCAGGTCGGTTAGGGGGCTGGCTCTGGAAGCGAAATGGGGGATGAACCGTCGGTAGTACCCTACCACCCCTAAAAATGCTCGGATCTGCTTCTTTCGGTTGGGCCGGGGCCAATTCTGGATAGCTTCCAGCTTGTTGAGCTGGGGTCTTACTGTGCCCCGCCCTACAATGTAGCCGAGGTATCTAGCCTCGGCTAGACCAATGGCACACTTGGCGGGATTTGCAGTGAGGCCAGCCCGCCTCAAAGTGTGCAGTACCCCTTCCACCTTCCTCAGATGTGTCTCCCAATCTAGGGTATGGATGACTATGTCGTCCAGATACGCAGCGGCATAGTCAGCATGGGGGCGTAACAGCTTGTCCATTAGGCGCTGGAAGGTGGCTGGGGCCCCATGTAGTCCGAAGGGGAGGACCGTGTACTGGAACAATCCATCTGGTGTTGAAAACGCCGTCTTTTCCTTTGCCTCTGTAGCTAGTGGGATTTGCCAGTATCCCTTGGTCAAATCTAGGGTAGTCAGGAATCGGGCCTTGCCCACTCGGTCCACAAGCTCATCTATACGGGGCATTGGGTATGCGTCAAACTGAGATACCTCGTTTAGCCGGCGGAAGTCGTTGCAGAACCTCGTAGTGCCGTCTGGCTTTGGTACTAGCACAATTGGGCTACACCACTGACTATGGGACTCCTCTATGACCCCCATCTCCAACATCCTTTTGACCTCAGCCTTAATCTCCTTTCTCTTGGCCTCGGGTACTCGATAGGGTCTCATCGTGACCCTTGCCCCAGGGCTGGTGATGATATGGTGAACGACCTCCGTTGTTCGGCCTGGGCTAGTCGTGAAGACATCTTGGTTCCGGGCTACCATCTCCACTGCCTCGGCCTTTTGGTTTGGCGTTAGATCGGGGGATATCTTCACTTGTTCTGGTGCTATCACCTCCTGGGTGAAGGTCATACATGCTTCTCGGGCCCTCCATGGTTTTAACAAGTTGATGTGGTAGATCTGCTCTTGCTTCCGGCGCCCTGGTTGCCGTACTTTATAGTTGGTCTCTCCCACGGGCTCGACCACTTCATAGGGCCCCTGCCATTGGGCCAACAGTTTGCTCTCGGCGGTAGGTACGAGAATCATCACCTGGTCTCCTGGCTGGAATCGTCGAACCATGGCGTGGCGATTATAGTGGACCTGCTGGGCCCTCTGGGCTTTCTCTAAGTGTTCCCGCACAATGGGGGTCACTCGGGCTATCCGATCCCTCATCTGGAGTACATGATCGATAACGTTCCTTCCCGGGGTGGGCTCCTCCTCCCAGGTTTCTCTGGCTATGTCCAAGATGCCCCGGGGGTGACGCCCGTACAGTAGTTCAAAGGGGGAGAACCCCGTGGAGGCCTGGGGAACCTCGCGAATGGCGAACATAAGGTACGGCAACAGGGTATCCCAGTCCTTGCCATCTCGGCTCACCACCTTCTTGATCATGGCCTTGAGGGTCCTATTAAACCTCTCCACCAGGCCGTCCGTCTGGGGGTGATAGACGGAGGTCCGTAGGGCCCGCACCCGTAGGAGAGCACACAAGTCCTTCATGAGTTTCGACATGAACGGGGTCCCTTGATCCGTTAGTATTTCCTTGGGCAGCCCCACCCGGGCGAAAATCTTCACTAACTCTGTTGCGATCGCTTTGGAAGTGGTATTCCGCAGGGGAACGGCTTCTGGATACCGGGTAGCATAATCGAGGACAACGAGTATGTGTTGGTGCCCCCTGGCTGTTTTCTCCAAGGGCCCCACGAGGTCCATCGCAATACGCTCGAAGGGGACCTCAATGATGGGCAGGGGCACTAAAGGGGCCCGCAAGTGAGGCTGGGGGCTGTGTAGTTGGCATTCGGGGCAGGTGGCGCAATAGCGCCGAACTTCCTCGTGTATACCTGGCCAAAAGAACCTCCTCAGGATCCGGGCCAGGGTCTTTTCTACGCCCAAGTGCCCCCCAAAGAGGTGGCTGTGGGCTAAGCTCAGCACGGCGTTTTGGTGCTTCCTCGGCACCAGGAGCTGCAACACCCGCTCCCCGCTCATCTCCGTGGCCCGATACAGCAGGTCCCCCTTTACCAGAAAGTACGGCCCCGGGCCTCGAGCTCTTCCTTCCACTGGGACTCCATCGATCTCGGCCACTTCTGTCCTGGCGTTGACATATCTTGGGTCATCGGCCTGGTCTCGACCGAAGTTCTCTCGCCCTGTTTCTAGTTGTCCGAGCTCCAAGGGCCCGGTCTCTACCCCGGCTTCCGGTTCGGTACGACTCAGCTCGGCGTCTGCTTCAGGGCCTTCTTCGCTCCGGGCCGGTTCTCTAGCTGCCGCCCGGGTCTGTCGGCCTACCATGGCTGGCTTCAGCCCCTGGGCCAGGATTCTCGTGCCCAAAGCCTTAGCCGCCCTCCTTTCGGCCCGGGTTTTCCGGCCCGTCCCTGGGGCTGGGAATAGATCCTGGGTGATCTCAGAGAACATCAGGGGATGGTCTTCACGGGGAAGGGCCCGCCTGGTGGTTTCAAGTTCCTCCTCTCCCCCTGGCCCCTCTGGGGGAAGGAGGGTCCCAAAGCCCGGAAAGTCTCTCCCTATAAGAACTGGATATGGGAGCCTAGGAACCACTCCTGCGGTCACTCTGGTGACACCTTCCTGCACTTCGATGTCCACTGGGATGGTGGGGTAGTAGCTTACGGACCCGTGGACACATGTCACCCCCGTGCGTTTAGCTTGTGCTAATTGGCTGTGCTTCACCAATTTTCCCGAGACGAGCATAATGGCGCTCCCAGAATCCACCAGTGCCAGGGTCTTGACCCCGTTCAGCTTCACAGGCCTCGTGTATCTGTGGGGGGTTAGGGCGACCCCTACGAGGTGGATTAGGCTGCAGGGGTCCGGCCAAGTTCCCAGGTTGCACTGCATGGGTTCGTCGGTGTTGGGACATTGGGCAGCTATGTGTCCCCACTCCCCACATGCATAGCAGCGGTAGAGGGTCCTAGGCACCCCTTTGTTCTTTGGGCTAGGGGGTCTAGCTCTATCCTCCCTGCCCATGTCATCCCGTCCCTTGGTGGCCTCCAGTGGGCCCTCAGTCTCCTTTGTCCTCCACCTAGTCCTCGCTGGGTTCTGGGGTGTCCGGCCTCTTGGAACTGGGGTGGGTCGTCTGACCCGGGGCAGGTCCTCTCTGACCGGCCGGGCGAGACCCCTGGCCGTTACCTGCCTCTCTACTAGCGCAACTAAGTCATCATAAGACGAGGGGTCATTCTGCCCTACCCAAGCGCGGAGGTCGGCCGGCAGCCCCCTCATATACCGGTCGATAACCAGGATCTCCAGGACCTTCTCCGGCCGGTGGACCTCTGGTTGCAGCCACTTCTGGGCGAGGTGGACGAGGTCAAATAGCTGCGACCGCGGAGCCTTGCCCTCCTGGAATCTCCAGTCGTGGTACCTCTGGGCCCGCACGGCTGTCGTTACCCCCGACCGAGCCAGGATTTCTGCCTTCAACTGGGCATAGTCTGCCGCCGCCACCGCGGGTAGGTCATAATAGGCCTTCTGGGCTTCCCCGCTCAGGAAGGGGGCGAGAATACCAGCCCACTGAGCCTGGGGCCAAGCCTCCCGTGCGGCGACCCGCTCAAAAGTAAGGAGGTATGCCTCCAAATCGTCCTCCCCAGTCATCTTCTGTAGATAGCCGGTGGCACGTAGTGTTCGCGCCCCATCCGGCCCTGGGGTTTGAGAAGCCAAGGCCCTCAGCTGGGCCGCCACCTCTCGCAAAAGGGCCCGGTCCTGGTTGATCAACAACTGATTAGTCTCTTGTTGAAGCCTCAGTGATTCCTGCTGAGTGGCCATCTGGGCCCGGGTGGCCTCTTGCTGGGCCGCCGTGGCCTGTATGAGTGCCTTTACTACGTCGTCCATTGCGGTGGGGAGGAGGAGAAAGGGAAAGTCCCGCACCCTCTTGGGGTTTTTTTCTCCTTTTTTTTTTTTTTTTCCTCTCTCTCTCTCTTTCTCTCTAGCCGCTGCGCACGCTGAATCCCACTTCTGGTACCAGTGTGGCGGGGTACGCCTGCTCCGCTCGGTGGATCCTGCGCTTCACCGGCTACGCCAGTGGTGCGGCTGGGAGGGGAGTGCAGGGGGGGGACCCGGTCCCACCCTCTGCCCCGGGCCCCCGACCCAGGGACCCTGTGAGGAGTGGTCTCACCCTGCTCAGTCCCTGAGACCGACTACCTTCCCTGGGTCGCCTGTCCGTGGCCCCCCGGCCTGTAGCCTTCTCCGCCTCAGTGTGGTAGCCGCAGCGGATGATAGCTCCGAGCCCCGCGGCTGTCGCTGCAGCAGGGCAGGGCAGGGCAGCTCTTCTCCGCTCTGCTTTACTTCGCTTCGCTTTGCTCTGCCTCCTCTCCTCTAGCTGTTAACTCCCTTCAGCCTTCCTGGCCTGCCTGAAGTGGAGGCTTTTATCTGCTGGGGCAGCTTCTTTGATGGGCCCCAGGTGGCCTAATTGGCCCAACTGTCTTAAATTAGCCCCAGCTGGGTTACCCAGGGAAGAGGGCTTTATGGAGCCTGGGGCTAATATACATGCCCTCCAGCACTCTTTCATAGCCATGCGGTCTGGCCCTGTCACACCTGTTAAAGTTAAGTTTACACTCTAGGAAACATGGTTATACTTTTAGTTCTATATGTAACCATTTCTGTTTTCGCTGTCTGTTTCTCTTATCCATACTCACTATCCCTTAAATCTTAGTCTTTGATAATACATTTATGACTGTTTTCACCATAAATATATGTCATTGCTGTGAAGTCATATTGGAGTTGATCCTCGGCTCAATCAAACAAGCTGGTGCGTGTACCGTTCCTTTGGGGACAAGCTACCTGGTAATTTCTGGGAGAGTCCAGGAGTTAAGGGCTGAACATTGCAGGGAATGCTTCAAGGGTACTTAGGGACTGTGGTGCAACTATTGTTAACCTGCAAGGCAAAGTAAGGGCTGGCAGAGCCCTGAGGAGATTGTCTGGGTAACTTACAGACTGGTGTTGTCAGGGAGCTAATACCCAGTTATGTAAATCTTCTCGCTGGAGGCAGGGAGGTAACAATGTGACTCACAGTATCCTAGGCACCCTGCAAAAGTGTCTCAATCTCTTAGTATGAACATCTCTCAACCATTTGAAAGTCAGAAATTCATCTGCTCATTCATTACCCCCACCCCACCCATAGCAGCAGGCTCTTTCCCACTGAATTGATGTGTCTTTCTCAAATAATCTAATGCCAAAAGCCTTTTAGATTCCCATACACAGCAACATAAGTTTGCACTGATATATGAAAGATATAAAACAACATTTATTATGTCAAAGATTTATAAAACCGCTAGTAGTTTGGCAAAGGGAAGCTGGAAGAGACAACTGTACACAATAATCCAGGCATCAAAACATATTCCATTGAATCCAAAGAATTTAATTACAAGATTAACAAAAACTTATCTGAGCATGATGGTTGAGCAGGGGAGAGGTAGGCACAGCTCATAGACTCATAGACCTAAGGTCAGAAGGGACCAATATGATCATCTAGTCTTACCTTCTGCACAATGTAGGCCACAGAACCCCATGCACTCCTGTAATAAACCTCTAACCTATGACTGAATTAAAGTCCTCAAATCATGGTTTAAAGATTTTAAGGTACAGAGAATCTACCAGCAAATGAGCTGTGCCCCATGCTACAGAGGAAGGCGAAAACCCCCCAGAGCCTTTGCCAATCTGCCATAGGGGGAAATTCCTTACCGACCCCAAATATGGTGATCAGCTGTGTACATAGGTTCAGAAATTCCAGAATAAATGTTCAATAGGCGTGCAGGATTTTAGGGGCATAGCTCCCATTTATGTCAATGTGTATTGTACATCTCAATACCCACACATTAATCTCTTATTTTACAGTGAAAAAGAATGAAATATATGATTTTAGATCAACAAGAAAGGACCTGAATGGCCCATCTGGCCCAGATTCTAAGTTGAGGATGCTCTATAACAGAAAAAAAGCATACTAATGTGATGACCAAAGTCATTATAGTAAACAGAAATAACCCAAAGACAGAAAATAGTAAAAACATTAAACCAGTGACTAACTACTAGCTAAAAAAGAATATGTAAAACAATAGCACCATCCACTGGCCACAATGGAAATTATGCAAGTGCTGGATTTGTGTGAAATATTTTAAATTCCTTTCTAGAAAATTTAAATATAATCTACCTCAGACATAAGAAGCTCTGCATTAATATTGCAGGCATTAAAAAGACTAGCAGCAAGTCTTTAAAATAATACTTTTTTCTGTTAATTTTGCAGAAGGAAAGAATGACCAAAATATGTAACAAAAATTTTAAAGGGAAGTAAGTTTGGGTCTCACAAAAGAGATTTCTCAGTGGCTAGAGGCAGAAGACTGGAGGCTGCCCCACTAACCTGTCCGTCCTGGTGCTCCCCGAAGCAAAGGCTGTGAACGCTGCCCAGCTGTGCAGTGATTTCTTGACACTCATATACCTAGTAGAGATGAAGATGCAAACATCACATTTATTAGCACTTGTGACCCAATCAGGATTTGAACCCAGATTTCTCAAAAATGAAATAATAGTGCAATAGCTGTTCCATATCCCTTAGAAAATATTACTTAAAAAAGGTAGAGTGTGTGAAGGATATTTGAGAAAAAATATTTACTGCGTCATTAACAGTTAAAATATTCCACAGAGAAAAGAATCAAGTTCATACGCTAGCTCTGAACTAGTGGTGTTATTATAAATCCCTAAAAGCAGAGACTATGACAAAGAATATGACAAGATGAATAAACTTCAGAGGATTCAGAATCATAATCCTCATCTTCATATACATCTCTCTCACTTTCATTTCAATACATGTTAATCTTATTTAAAGGATTGGACTAGAAAGTTCAGAGCATTGGAACAGCATATAGCCCCCAACACAGAGTATCCCATTGATTCAATAAGACGTAAGACTTGATTCAGCAAAGCACTCGAGCATGTGCTTTGCTGAATCAAGTCCACAGAGCCTTTTGCTCTTGAGGCACTAATTCAAATACAGTAGTGACCAACTCTAGTTATCTCATAGCTGTTGGATAGCCTATATGTAATGAGTTTTTAGGTATGTACTTACATTTTTATGTAAATGTACTTATCCCAAGTGCTGGACACTCTACAACAATAAGCATTTTGTAGTGACTTTTTATGATCTTACACACAAACTAATTCCAGAGCAGGAAGCCAATATCTCTGGTAACAACAATCCAAAGGCACCCACATATCACACCCAATAACTCACTCATCCCTCAACTCCAAAAAAGAAAAAGGAGGGGAAAAAAAAAAAAAAAAGAGGTTTTGAATACTATCAAATCTTAGTTCTGACAACACAAAAACCACCATTCTTATTAATCTCAGCAGGGAAACCACAACTGAATTAGTTTGAAGACTGACCTAACATCTTGCATTTGTAGACTGTACCCCTCCAACAAAGACAGAACTAAGGAAAACTGGTGAAGTCTCAAAGAGAAATTTGTACCACTAACCCACTTCCCTTCATATTTGTTCTGTGAATAGAAAACACCAATGCTACCAAACCACGTTTTTCAGGACCTCCAAATTCACTTAAAAGACATCTACACAGAACACAAATGTTACAAAATATATTCTTCAACCACCACCACCACCCATCCATCAAATTCTCTCTGGAACATTCCCACGCCAGCATGAACTTCTGGACACCACAATCAACCTCAACAATGGAATCCTACAGACAACTATTTACAAGAAATCCATGGATCACCACACCTATCTTCACAGCTCCAGTAACCCCCCAAACACACCAAGAAATCTCATCTGCAGCCAGGCACTCAGATGCCAAAGGATATTCTCTGAGGAGAAAGTCCAGGATACACATGTTAGCACACTTAAAACTGCCTTCTTCAAAACAAGGTCACTCCACTAGAGAAGTAGATCACATAATGGAACAGGCCACTCAAATACCCTGAAAGAACCTGCTTCAACAGAAGGGAAAAAAACCCGTTGAATCGCACATTACTCCTTGTCACCTACCACCCCTCGCTGGAACATATCCAGTTACAACTCATACTCAATGGACACGTCATCCTGAAATAAATATTACCCTTACTCCCTCTTTTGGACTCCAAACAACCCCTCCCCCCCCCCCCCCCCCATCTCTCCAAGCTCATCAGAAGCAAGAGCCCCACAGACCAGGACACACCAACTCAAAGCAACACTAGCCCCTGCCATAACAATAAATACAAAGCCTGCAGCCATCTATCCACTGCTATGATGATCAATATCCAGCCGCAAAACACACCTTTCAAGATACAGGGGTCCTACACCTGCCTATCACAACATGCAGTGTATCTCATCTAGTGCAGTAAATGCCCCAACAACCACCATATGGGTGAAACGAGACAATCACTATGTCCTTGAATGAACTCACACTGAAAGTGGTAAAAGACAAATGCACCATATCACCTGTGCATGAATGCTCTTCTCAAAATAGTCACTCCATATCTCATCTCAGTCCTTGTCCTCAGAGAATCCTGCACAACACCTTCAAAAGAGAAGTCTAGGAGCTTAAATTCATAAACTTTGTTAGACACTAAAAATCAAGACATTAGATTTATGGCTCACTACAACAATCTATAACCCTCTAACCCTCCTTTGTCTGCAGAGGTGTTAACTGCCCACTTCACCTAGAATGGTCTCTTACAACATGTTATCTCCTTATGCTAAACAATCCGTTTCACCTTGGGTATGTCTACGTGAAGTCGATTTATTTTAAATTGACTTTCACCCACCGCAGTTTAGAAGTTGCAGGAGCATAATCACACCACGCTCATTGCGTCAGGAGATTGCATTTCCACTAGCCGTGCTTGGGTCAACAATCAAAGCAGTGCACTGCGGGTAGCTATCCCACAGTGCAAATAGCCACAGAGGCTTTTGGGAAGGTTGTCATCCTTCCATGATGCAATGTACTCCCTCCCCCCATCCCTTCTTGTCCCAGTCCAAACAAACAGACGATCACCATTTTTTCAAGCCCTTCACTCTCTGCCACGCACACACCACTGCCTGAGGGAATGGAGCCCGCTCAGCTCTGAACTATTATTGTGAGCATCACAAACACCTCAACTTATTCTGCAGTATTTTCAGGGGAAAGATAGGAGCCACAGTGCTGAAAATTGCGATGTGACAGAGGCCACCTTGCTACAAGCCGTAGAACTAAACAAGTCCCGTTTGCTGCAGGCTGTCATGCACCATCTGCAGTTGGTGGAATGCCACTTCTGGCCCTGGGAAACATGCAGTGACTGGTGGGATCACATCGTTATGAAGGTGTGGGATGATGAGCTGTGGCTGCAGAACTTTTGTATACGAAAGGCCATTTTCTTTGAACTTTGCCAAGAGCTCTCCGCAGCCCTGAAACGCATGAATACTCACTTGAAACTAGCTCTAATAGTAGAGAAGAGAGTGGGCATCACTCTGTGGAAGCTAGCAACGCCAGACTACTACAAGTCAGTTGGGAATCAATTCGGAGTCGGTAAATCCACCATAAGAGCAGCTGTGATATGTGTGCAGGGTCATTAACAGACTTCTGCTAAGGAGAGTAGTGACTTAGGAAACATGGAGGACATAGTGGAAGGCTTTTTCGCAATGGGGTTCCCAAACTGTGTGTGTGTGGGGGGCATAGATGGCACACACATCCCTATCTTAACCCCATATATACATAAATCAAAAGGGATACTTCTCAATGGTGTAGCAGGCCCTTGTGGCTCACAGGGACGCTTCATGGACATCAACATGGGGTGGTCTGGAAAGGTGCATGACACTCATATTTTTAGGAACTCAGATCTGTTAAAAAATATATGGGAGAGCACTTTCTTCCCTGATCAAAAAATAAATATTGGCATGTTGAAATGTTAATAGTGATCTTGGGGCATCCTGCCTACCCTTTGCTCCCCTGGCTAATGAAGCCCTACACCGGGGACCCAGAGAGCGACCAGGAGCTTTTTAATAATAGGCTCAGCAAGTGCAGAATGGTGGTGAAATGTGTATTTGGACATTTAAAGGTGCGCTGGCACAGTCTGCTCATTAGGTTAGACCTCAGTGAAAAAAAACCCAATACTTATCCCTGCCTGCTGTGTGCTCCATGTCTTTGAGACAAAGGGGGAGAAGTTCCCATTGGGTTGAGCTGTGGAGGCAGATAGGCTGGCTGCAAATTCTGAGCAGCTAGATGCCACTGCAATGCTAAGAGCCAATCGTGAGGTGCTGCACCTCAGGGAAGCATTAAAAAAACGCTTTTGCAACGAGACAACAAAAATGTGCATTGCTTATCTATGCTGTGCTTTCACTTCGCATACCCTACCCATCCCCCACCATTCAGTTCCCCCTACCTTCCCCGTCCCTTTATTCCTTTCTTATCAATAAATACATAGTAATGAATTGTGAAGCAGTATGTTTTCCCCCCCAACCTTCTCACTCTCCCACCGATCCTTCCCCCCCTCCCCCAAATTCCCCTTCCCTTATTCCTTTGTTATGCATAGATGAAAGCTAATGAATTGTAAAGCAGTACTTTTTTATTGGTGATCCTTCGCAGAAGGGGGGAAAAGGAAGATAATTGAATGTTCCACATTCATTGTGGGGAGCCTGAGAGGTGATACAGAGCCCATTTTGGCCGTGCACACATGAAAGAATCACACATTCTCACTCCTTAAAGGGGCCATTGCCTCCTTCTGCTCCCCTCAACCGGCGAGGAGTGCAGCACGTACTGCACCCTGCTTAATCTCCTCCTAGATCACTTGGAGGTGGGGACTAGGAAAGAGTGCATTAGCTCAGAGTTTTGCAGGGGCTGCAGAGGGAGTCTCTCTTGCCGCTGAGCTTCCTGAAGCTCAACCAGATGCCTCAACATGTCTGACTGATCACGCATTATATGCAGCATCTCATCTTGTGTTGAACGCTCAACTCCTGTGCTGCCTTTCTGTTGTCCATGTCTATATTCAGCCCGTCAGATAATGAAATCCTTCATGCTCTTCGCTCTGTGTCAGCTACGGTGGAGGCATTCATTATCTCATTAAACACGTCATCCTGAATCGTGTTTTTTTCACCTTCTTATCTGCGACAGGCACTCTGCAGGAGTATGAGACGGTGTGTTGAAGGCCACATTGTCCACTGTAAAGGAAGCAAAGCACAAGGTACCCATTGTTAACTTGTCCCATGGACAAAAAGCAATGTTACAATTTATAAATAACAACCCTTAGTCTTCCCAAGGGAAGGCTAGAACTGCATACCATAGCCTAACTATTGCAGGGGTCGGAGCACCGTTCCAATGATGGTAAGTAAGAGGCTAGTGCATCTATGTTAGGGAAATCCCTGGGGCCCATGCTGCACAAGTCCATGCTCCCTAGAGCAGCATGGATGTCAGGCTCCCATTGATCAGGCATTTAACAGGTGGTGGGGTGGGTACGGGTTAACTGTCTCTGGAGGAAAAGAATGGGAACCCGTTTGCGGATGCCAAAGGCTCATAGCAACAGCGATCTGCTTAGGGACTTGCAGTGTGCTGAACCAAGAAACGATCCCTGGCTGTGGAATAACACACACGCTTCAAAAAGCTTTCTTGGGCGGGTACTGTAAACGTGCACCATCTTCCCTAGGTAACCATGAGTGATATCAGCCTGCTGAGGGTCACACAGGAGGAAAGGGAGGATTTGCTGCAAGCATCTGGCTACAGGCCTGGCCCTCGCGCTGCTATGCTGTGTTCCGCAATGATGCCTGCATAATTCACAAATCAATGGAGAAGATGGCTGAATAAAGTAGGTAAATCCCAAGGATTATTTCACACATGCTGTAAGCAAATCAGCACTAAGAGTAAACCTCATTATGAAAATAAGTTATGAAGTGTCTTATTTCTGTTGACGAATATGTACATTTGTAAGAGAAGCCCTAAAGCGCAGACTGGAAAGCTTAGACTTAAGTTTGCTTTAAAATAAATTGTCTCTTGACAATTTAGGGACCTGATTCCACCACCTTTACAGCACGTAGTCCCTTATTGTGAGAATAGAGCAACTGATTCCAGTCAGACTACTTGAATCACAAGATACTTTTCAGGGTAAGTTAGAATTGTGAAATTCATAACACTACAAAATGATACATTTGCAGGAAACAAAGAAGAAAAGTGGGGAAGGAGAACAACATTCCAGTGACTCAGAAAATAATTTGAAAAAACGAGAGTCCTGTAGCACTTTAAAGACTAACAAATTTCTGCAGGCATAAGCTTTTGTGGGCTGCAACCCACTTCGTCCGATGCAGTGGTTTTAAAGTGCTACAGCACTCATTGTTTTTGTTGTATACAGATGAACACGGCTACCCTTCTAGAAAATAATTTGTTACCCAGTTTTTTTAATATATTTTAGTCATAAACAGAATGTAGTTTAAAAGTTCTTAGCCGTGTACAGTCATTAGGAATTCCCAGTAGTTCCATCCTTAGTACTTTAAAAAAAAAAAAAAAAAAAACTTAGTGCTCATCCATAAACCAAATAGCACAACACTTCAATTAAATAACCCTCCTCCTTCCAGTTTTATTTCCTATTCACAAAGAATGGGCAGGAGATCAGACTTTATTCTCTGCATGTTTTGTGTTTGTTTGTTTTTTTAAAAACATGGAATTTAAAGTGCCTTCCTTGCTCCACACTTTCTTCAAATGCCTATTTTGTTTTTAAAAAAGATTCTTCGGTGACAGACATTGCAAATGAGGCCCAACAAGAGCCTGTTATACCAGCACCATTATCTGCTGTGGCTTTTAAGTTATTTCCTTCTTCATAAATCCTAGCAGTAACTAAGACTACCTGGTTTAAGTCTGCAAGAATCAGGTTTGTTATGACCTCCATATCTTGCTGGCACAGCTTCACATGCCACGTGGTCACCAACACCCTTCCACAGTCAGAGATAAATGGGTAGTACAATGCAGGCTGCTGCTAAAATGGGTCTTTCAAATGGAGACCTGGGGGAAAAAAAAAAATCAACCAAGCTTCTGTATTATCTCAGTTAATGCTACTAATGCCACATCACTTGGAGTTTGTCTCCAGTATCCCACTAATAACTTTAGATTTGAAAAGCTGTTACTCTGTGATTTGCAATTTCATCTGATCAGTTTTCTGTCCTGTGATTTTAGTCATGAGTGCTCTCCAAGGACCAACTACTTTTCTGGAACAAACAGTGGCAATTCACCAACATCAATAGATGCCATCCTCAGGAAAGGCAAAGAGGGTCTTCATCCCACGTGACAAGTTGGGAAGAGCAATAGGTTTGTGTTCAGGAGAATTTAAGCTACATAATCCTTGCATTCAACATTGCATATCAAAAAATTCTCCATTACAGAACTCCGGTCTAATTGGTACCCCAAAGGGGGAAATATTGTCACTGTTGCTAGCACTCCCACAATTAAGGTTGTGTAGGCATTTCCATTCTAACCCCATTCTGAATTATTCAGAACCTCCCAAAATTTTCTAGACCCTAACCTTTGTTCACAAGAGCTTTTTTTGTTTTATTTTTAAAGTCAGGCAAAATTATAGAGCAGTTTGAAAACCAAGTGAAAAACAACCATATTCCTCCCACTTTTCATTGTGACCTTTTATAAAAACAAAAGACAGCTCTAGTACTGAAGCAGCTGGAGTAGATGGCTGAAGTTTGGCAGAGAATAGGCCTCATTATGAAGTGCCTTTGAGTGTTCCAGTAAAATTTTATTTTGATCGGACAAATTTTTTTTTTTTTTTTTTTTTTTTAAAGAAAAGCCAAACTTTGCATAAGTACAGCACATTTTTAAACAGTGATCGTGCTAAGCTTGTAAACTGCAGCTAAGGAAGACTGAGCTACTCAGGGATGGCTAACTTAGCAACATGCTAACCATTTTCAACCGTATCTTCCTCCACTACTAGTACACCTTCTAAGAGCCCATTTCATACACTGCCCAGCCTGTGTATAAATTAATTTCAAGTGCTGTTTCTAGCATATGCATAGTACACAAAACTGCCATATACCCACAGGTGTAGAAAAAAAAAAGTATAGAATTACTCTTCCTTTCTTTTGTGAAACACAGCGCTACAGCTTATAAGCATTAAGTAAGTAGTAGGTATTATACTACTATATTACTTGAGAAATATTTACTCATGTTCTCAAAGATTACTGTAATGCTTACAAACACACAAGCATAATTTAGGTATATCCTGACTGAAAGTGTTTTAACCATGCAACCTTAATGTTTTCCATGTAGATTTGATGGCATATTTAGTTTCTCCATTGCCCAGATTCTGACCCACGTTGATACCAGTCTGCATCACCATCTGGTGAAGGGGTGGGGAGTTATAGTTAAGGCACTTTATTAGGGTTTGTGATACATGGATTCAATAACCAAGCTCTACCACTGTCTTCCTGTGTAACTTTTATGAAGTCACTTAATATGTGTCTCAGTTCCCTGTCTGTAAACTGTAGATAATAATCCTTCCCTATCCTCACTTTTGGACCATACAAGTGCCTAACTAGGGATAGTAAATCAAACTACTTTCATAGTTATTACATAGTACAACTATTTCTGTTGGTCATCCATCAGGATTAACACACAATATTTTCTTAAAATTGGGTAGAGGCAGGAAAGAAAGATAAATAGAGAAATATTGGGGAAAAATTAAGAATCTTGAAAAAAAAGCTGTCAGTGGATTAGACATCAGTTCACATTTACTTTAAAATAATGTTTGAGTTTTATGGTTATGATTATAATCCTTCATTAGAAAGTTGTATTTTAATACTGAATATATTTTGGTTTTAAAGAGCTGAACTACTCTGCTGAGAGTCCATTCCAATAGCACTTTTTTTAAAAAATTGCAGTTTCTTCAGTTATGACTGACTTATGAGCTAAGTTTTGAGCAGCTGTGTATAAACATCTTTTGGATGCTTAAAAAAAAAATCTGTTTCTCTGTAAAACTGTTTATGCTCCATCACACGCATACATTAATTTCATTTACAGGGATGCTCATAAGTGCTAAACTAATGGCATTGAATTTAAAGATACGATATTAAATGAGAAATGTATAAATTTCTTCCCCTCAAAAAATAGGGGAATAAAAGGAATAGGAAAGATCTGGAACCCTATCAATCTTAGGTGTGGAGCCTTTTTGACACGTACGCAGGTTGATAAGTACTTTTTTGATAAATACTCAAGGAAAGAAATATCTCTGCACATTTTGCTTTATGTGAGAACTGTATGGGAAAATATTTGAAGGGGATGGACAGAAGAAAAATGAAAATTCAAAACTGAAGACTCTTGGCACAATCACAGTCAGAGAGATTTATGTGCTCTTGGCATGTGTCCTACTTGGGGAATGGACAAGTAGCACTGTGACACCTCCATTGCAAAGAAAAAGAAGGACAAAAGACATAAGAAACTGTACTTCCCTGGGATTTCACATGCCTGTACCTTATTTAACTTTACTTAGTGTACTTACCTCCAACAATGTTGGTATCTTGAGTCTGGTTTACAGGACCGAACACACAACTTAAAAAACCAAAAAGGGTGTCTAGAGGTCCTAGAGATAGGAAACCACCTATCACATTATTACTTACAATTTCCAAAGAACTGTGAAAATATAAAATGCCATGTGACTGGTAGAAGGATCACTTAGCCAATCTGGAGAAAGAATGGATTTTTGTTGGTCAAAACAGATACAACTGTGTTGGGGAAGGAACAGTTTATTGGTACTTTACATTTCCATTGATAACAGATTCATTCTAATAACACCAAATATATTCTTATACATGAAGGATAATTTCCCTTGGATCACAACTTTAAAGCTACCTTAATATTTTAATGGAAATATAATGAGTTACCATTAACCTTTTTTTTAAAATGTCCTTTAAGACTACATTTTCTTTCAATTCATTTTAGAATCTAAAAAATAATTAGATTCTTGGCTTAGTGCCGATCTCCTATGAAGAGGACACTTGCATAGCCATAAGAGGCACTTCATAAATTCCTGGAGATTGGGATGGACAGACTTCTCCTTGCATGCCAATAGGAAGACAGACTGTATCACTTCAATAACAAGATGCTCATCTGGTACTTTTAACCATTTGGATGCTCATGTGAATGTAAGCGGCTATTAAGCACTAACATGCAAAACATAGCTAGACATGCTAACTGAGGCGCGGCAAGGCGGGAGCAGGTCTGAATCCTTCATGTCACTGACCGCGTTATTCATCCTCTCCACCGCAGAGGAGCAAGAGTGCTTTCCTATAGTCCCCAGATGTATCTTTCTGTGAACGAAATATAGGATTAGGGCTACTCTACACGACAGAGTTTGGTCGACAAAAGTCAGCTTTTGGTGACAAAATGGTGGTGTGCACACTGCAGTGCTCCCCCTGCTGACAAAACTCCCCTGCTTTGGCGACAAAACCGCCTCGACGAGAGGCATAGAGCTTTTTGCAGCAAAATTAGAGCGACAAAACATCAGTGTAGCCCCTGCAATGCATAACTGGGCTTCAGGAGCTATCCCACAATGCCCACGCCCTGCTCTCTGTTTTGAACTCTGCTGCACTGCCTTGCATTCCAGCTACACAGGCATGCATCCCTCCCATTTCAAAGCCCCAGGAAATTTTGAAATTGTTCTGCGTGGAAGGCTCACACAGCTACTGCCCAACTGAGCATGCCAGCTATTGGCAGCAAAACGCACTCTGTAATGCACTACACTGACCCAAAGAGCATTGGGAGGACATGCAACAGTGGTTTAATTACAGCAGTGGCTGTACGCTGGTATAACTTGTGTCGACAAACCTCTGTAATGTAGATGAGGCCTTAGTCACTGAGTCACAACCATAAAAAAAGTTAAAATAAATAAATAAATAAGTCAAACCCAGGAAATACTCCAACAAATGAGAGAGTTTCCACCACAGGAAATCCAACTGTATGACTATCTGCTCAGGAATGACACAAGGAGTTTCTCAGTGATTAATACGTTATTTTTAACATCCAGACTTCTCGTTTAAAGAATAAAAATTCCTGAAAGACTTTAAATGGCAATACTGGAGCTGGGCCATTTACTGCAAGTTACAAACTCATTTCTTCCATGTGTAAACCAACCAACCAAGGGAAAACCATCCCAACCCAAAGCAGTACAGATTAAAACCTTTTTCATATTAGAGGTCACCTCCAATATCTTAGCAGGGGTCCAGTCCTACTCCCATGGCAGTCAAATGGGAAGTACTGCCACTGACTCCAAGGAACAGAGCCTGGCCCCACATGGTAACTTCAAAAGCAATTTGACAGAGCAAAACTGAAGGATTACAGTGTATAAACAGAACTGAATAAGGAATGAAAATAGAGACAATACTATATGAAGAATATTTCTTCAAATATGTGCTATGGAAAAGAGTTATGGCTCATATTAAACAGCTTTTAATGAAAAAAAAAACCCATGGAAATCCTGCAATATCTGATTTTCCTACCAACTCCCTTCCCTCCCACTTAAATTATTATGTCTCTGCCTTTGTCTCTGCAATGAAATTTTCCCTTTGATAATGGTGTAAAGCAGCGATTCTCAACCTTTTTTTTCCCCCCGAGTACCACTCGGGTCAGGTACAGTCAGGTCAAGTACCACTCGACCTGACTGTACCTGACCCAAGTACCACTCGGGGAAAAAAAGGGGCGGGGGGGACTTTCGGCGGCAGCAGGGTTTCGTGGCGGCAGCAGCGGTGGGAGGGGGACATACACGACTTACAGCAGCGGCAGGGTTTCGCGGCGTGGGGGAGGGACTTTCAGCGGTGGTGGGTTAAATCAGGGGAAACAATGCCCTCCGGCGAAACCCTTCCGCCGTTTGCCCCTTTTCGGGGGCAGAGTTTCGCGAGGGTGGGTGGGAGGGCACTTCCGGCAGCGGCGCCGTATGGCTCGCGTACCACCCAGCCTTCTTCGGCGTACCACCGGTTGAGAACCGCTGGTGTAAAGGAAGACTAGATTGTAATTGCAGTCCAGTTCCATTGCACAAAACTGCTTGCACAATAGGGGGAAAAAATGGAGCAGAATCGCATGCAGGATTACAATCCCAGTCCATTTCCTTCTGCAGCAGACAGCACCTCTAAGACACAGAAAATGAAAAGAAAGGAGCCCAGACCAGAAAGGGAAGTGTAAAAAGGCAGGAAAGGAAAATGATCAAGTCTACCCCACTACCATACATTTGAAAGGAAATCTGAAGTTCTCTCTTTTAGGAAATATCGCCCTTTCAAGCTACTCTGGTATTTAAGCCCTTCACAAAAATTCATCCATCACTGTTTTCAAATTTTACCTACACTACATAGGCCCTAAAGAAAAAGTCTTCCATCAGCCATAAATACTATTTTCACCCAAATATTTCTTTATTAGTGAACTGGATTTAAGAGATTGTACCTGAATCATATGATGCAAAGATTTTGCAAAATTCTTTCTGAATTCATGTCTAATGTCCAGCAGATCAATTTCACTCCTCGAAACGATGATTCTGATCAAAGTATCATCATCAGTGCCAGCTCCCTAGTTTAAAAGATATTTAATTATTATTTTAAAGCATCTTTTTATGCTGAGCAGGTATCTTGATCTAGAAAAAGTTGGAGAGCCTTGTATAGTGTGGTTATAACCGGTAAATACATTCAATATACGGTGAGAATATATATGGAGCCTCAAAGAACCACTGCATTGTATTTCTACCTTATTAGCACAAAATGTTTTGTACTTGATCATAAAATATTCAAATTGCAATGTGAAGTAAAGGACTGATGTTATGAAGAGCTCTGTGCCCTGAACATCTGTGAAGTTGAGGATGCTCAGAACCTCTCAGTTCACGCTCACTATCTTGTAGCTTCAGGCCATAAGTACCCAAACCAATGGAGATGATCCAGCTCCAAAAATCAAACAGTATGGTATTTGTATGCTATGCGCATGAGCAGCATCACATTGACTGTTTCACTGACAGCTGGTGCACAAAGCACAGCGGTGACTAATCAAGGCATGTGACTTGCTGTATAAGTCTGAGTCACTGGTAGAAATAACCATTTTGAAAATTATCTGACTGCTCCTATGAATGGAGATTGTGGAAAATTTAGTGCAACTCTGCATGTACTCTGTTCAGACGGGCATTTGTTGCTTTGAAAGAAAGCGTTGAGATATGTCTACATAGCCAAATCTGTGCAAGGCAAGCCTACCCAAGCTAGCTTGACTCCAGCTAGCATTCATAACAAGAACAACGAAGACAGCATAGGCTTCACAGCAGACTAGTGAGCTGAGCACGTACCTAGGGCCCATGCCAGGTTTGTATTACCAGCGCTGAAGCATGCACTGCTCTGTCTTCACTGCTACTGCTACTGAGCTAGCTGGATTCAGGCTAGCTTAAACAGGCTAGTTCATGCATAGATTTTGCTGTGCAGACATACCCTTAGTGAGTTTTAGCACTGGTGACTGGTGCCAGATTGATAGCCTTGAAGTCCCTAACCCCCTACTGATCAACGAGTCAGGTTCACCACAGGCAGTGGCAATGCAAGGTTCTACACATGGTTCCACCACTATCCCTCAACAAGCTCCCAGGTGAGCCCCTACCCTTATCTCTAGTCCCTATTCTCCATATCTAGTCAATCCTTAAACTTTTGGTTGTGATGAGTGTTTTCCATGGTACAGATTTGAATGCTTTAGATGGATGACCGAAGGCCACTCTCAAATTATGCCAGGAACCAAAAAAACCCACTTTTTTTTTTTAAAACCACAATCAAAAAATTTTATGCTGAAGTTATGAGAAAGTGTTCGCCTTATGGCTAGGGTCTACAGATTTTAATATAAAATTAAAAAAAACTTTCTATATGGTTCAATACACCGATAGAAAGGTTTTCTCTTAAATTCTATGGATTTTTAGAGTATTTCTTCAGAGTTTTATTACATTTTTATGCAACCCTATATTTTCATCGCATTTACATTTTATAGGGCTTTTTTATAAGGGCAATAGAACAACTCTTCTTTAAAAAGCTAGATATCACTTCATGATTTCCTCCAAGTAATTACTCATGCTGACATTTTATTAATATATTTTGCTTCTTGATAAACCCATTTTAGACTAAGACCTTGTCTTCACTAAGGAAAAAACCTATGGAGGAGCCTAGACGTTAACCTGCTAACTCACATGAAAACTACCAATAGCCCATTGTCTTCACTAGGATTTTAACTCATGTTAACTAACTCACAATACAAATACACCTCCTAGAAAAAGAAGCCTAAAGGGGAGTATGCATGTGTCGCTAAGAGGGAAGGGTGGGGGGAAGTGGAGAAATGAAGGACTCAGTAAAGTCAGATTGGTGTTTGAGTCTTTTTGGCAACTCCTCTTTTCTTCTCTAAAATGGAATGGGATTTCAATAAACAGTTTAATGAGGAACTAGAATTTTACCTTATAAAGTTGGGACTTGTGTCTATAAATAGTTATCTTAAAAAAGAGGTAGCCAGATTGAGGTCTGCAGATTTCAGAACATAGCCTTTGGTCATTCTCCTTTTCAAAATTTATCGGTCACCTGCAGAAATTACAGCATCCAGCAGAAGGTGCTCCATTTTCAGGCCAGCAGAAGGCTCCTGAGAGTAAGATGGAGCATTGCATACTGGGATATATATGTAGCCTCTCCAGGTAGTGTTTCCATATTGAAGATTCTAGTGCCTGTAATATTGTCGATTTTATACAAACTAGTCACAGCCTGGCAAAATTTGGGTGAATTTAAGATGGTGTCTCTCTTTTTTTAAGAGTACAAAGAGTGAAAGGGGAAGGGAAGAGAGAGAGGGGGGTGTTACGTGGAGGGAAAAAAGGTCATGTGGACAATAAGTACTTACCTTCATGGCATAAAAGAGAGATTCAGCAAAATAACCAGGTACACTTCGGACACATTTCACTGAGAAAATGAATTATTAATAATCAGTTTATATGGAACATATGTTAACAACTTGAGGGGAGGTAAAATATTTTGACTTTCAAATTACACAGTGAATACAAGTTTAAGCTCTGGGGTAGAACTTTCTCAAGTGTGTCCACTCTCTTTCCAACATCTCTCTGTTTCATTTGTGTGGGTTTGTGTGTGCGCTCACTGACTCACAAACAAAAATGATCAGTTTACACCTAAATATTTTTCTGCTAGTCCTTCTTGGGATCTGAAAGGTAGAATGTGTATTTCATCAGCAGTATCGATCCTGCAAGCCAAATTCCACCCTCAGTTACAAATGTGCCAACACATTATCTTCAATACGCTAGCACAAGCAAATGAAGGCAGAATTTGATCCCACAATTAGATATTAGTTAACAGTGCTTTTGATGATGCATGTGGCTGAACATTCTCCCATAGCTGATAACTAGAGGAAAAGCATATTTACCGACATGCAAAATAAGATTCCAAATGAGTTACTTATTTTGTAAGTGGGTTTGCATTTTTACAGTCACTTTTCGACCAAAGCCACGCTTTACAATCAACAATCAGAATAACCTTTCTTAACCTGGGACAGACTAAATGAGACCATTTCTCGAATTCCTGCATCCTAGACAATTTAAATAACTTTACTAAATTCCAGTTCAGCTGGATTTACACTAAGTCAGGATGGCAACAATAAATAAATAAAGTAACTTCGTCCCTTGTGCTACTGGAGATTTTAGAATTTAGGTCATGGATTAGAGAATACAGGTGTCAACTTCACTCAAGCTGTTGATCAGGTTACTCAGCACTCTTTCAATTCCTTTTAAGGAAATGCCATGTCATCTTTGCAGAGCTCATGTTAAAGCTTCTACAAATGGTATATCTGTCGTACAGTTGTTAATTACCAATTGCCAGAAGCAGCTTCTCCAGATCCCCAGAGGTTTCACGGTCAATGGTTTCTTCGATTTGAAAGCCAGAGATAGTCATGTATTTGTCAAATACTGGAAAACAAGGACAAGTACATACTAATGACATGTATGTAAACATTACTTCTCCCACTATCCCCCGCTTACTGCATGCCATTTTCATCCAAGCACTGAATATTATCCACTGCTCATGCCCCATTCTCCAGACACTCTTCCCCCTTCCTTATTTTAAATATCTTTTTCCTTGCAAACTGTAACTGTAGAATACAATTTTTCAGGGAGGAGAATGGGAGAATAATGATGACATCATCTTAGAGAGACCAACTACCTCACCTCCCTAACAAAATTAATCTATACTGGATTATGTGGAACATTCTGTATTTAAACTCAACCAATCAGGCTGCCTGCACCACCAAATCTGACAACTTTCCACAGATGTGAGACAGCCCCTCCATCCAACTACCCAATAGTGCACCTTCTGCTAGGCTGAGCTGGAAGCTAGAAATTCAGGAGTTCTGGTCTCATCTCTACTGACCGCTGTTTATATTTCAGAATACGTCACAGCCCATATCATCGGCCAAGGCCTCATATGCCAGTGCCTTGAAAGCAGTCAAGCCACCACTACCTTACAAACAAACTAACAATGAGATTGCACAAGTTCAGAAGTTATCATAGAGCTGGGAATAGAACGCAGATCTCTAATATGGCAGACAAATTGTATTCACCCTGCCACTCTGCCTTTCAGATTGAATGTGTCAAATATGTGCAGGCTGGTGCATTTGGTTATTATCCTGACTCCCACCTCAAAGCCAGGGATAGAACAGAAGATCCCTGATCTACTGCTGCCTTGCAAATAGTGTAAACCAATGGCAAAGTTCTCCTTCAGTGGCTGGTCCACATAGATCCTTTTTAATCCCCACACCTAGCACAGGCTTCCTGTTAGCTAGAAAGAGTCAAAGGTTGTTTTGCTTTCTAGATGTGACTCATCCCTAAGGAGAGAAAGAGTAAGAAAAAGTTAAAGACAACAGAAGTGAAAACAGGCTAGGGAGTAAGAAACAATAAGTAGCAAAGTGGTAGCCAGGCAAGGCTGTAAATGAAGAACATTTCATTTTGTATTTCCCTCTGAAATTGTCTGTATTCTGCCTATTACACATGTGTTTAACTCCAAGCATACGAGAAGTACCACTGGAGCACCATTCAAATTAAACATTTCTAAAGTGCTTATTACAATTTGGGATGCTATATAAACAACAAAAACCGGTCTTAATTTAGAAGGGGTTCACAAAATTCCATTAGTTTGGCAAATTCTGTGAACACAGAAGAATGATCAAACAAAACCTTCCATTCAAAAGTGCTTCGCCATCTTAATTTGCACATCCTTCTGCATCAGAGTTTGGTAACACAGACATAATATACCCAGAAGGCTGGACAGGGGGGGAAGAGGAAACTACAGTGGAGGGAGGGAAGCAAATACATTAAATTGCCCTTTATCCCACAGAACAGCTTATCTCATTTACAGCTGGATCCAGTCACATAATGACTCATTAGGGAAAATGGGCAACACACATTGTACTATGCTCATTTTCAAGCAAAACTAATAGCACATACACAGACACACTCCAGCTGTCCCCTCAGATCTACACACCCCTCCTCGAACTGGAGCTTTTCGCTGCTACTTTCTAAAGGAAACTATTTAGAGGACACAAAAAGAAGTCCCTTAAGGCAGAGGTAGGAGTGGTGTAAAGGGAAAGGCCCCCACATGGGGGGGAAAAGGGTACACTTTACCAGGGCCCCGAGGCCCTGGGTGACCCAGCCCAGACTGCAACCTCCATGGGTATGTGTATGGGAGGGGGCCCGTGTTACAAGTTTGTACTGGACCTAAAAAAATTATGCTTGGGCCCTGGTAAAGGATAGTGGGTCACAGAAGCATAAAACCATCCACAAGATCAGGGAGCCAGAAACAGTTCCTTCACGGCTCCTCCCCTATGGGCTGCAGTCATCACATATTGGGCACAGCTGAGATTCTGGGTTTTCAGTTCTACTCGCACCACTTTACCTACCCTTCCTTAGATGAGAAACACTTCGAGTCCCCAAGATGGTGATGAACTTTTCTTCATCTGTTCCCCATTTCAGCTCCCCAGCCTTAAACAAGACCTGTTATAAATTTCAAGAAACCAAAACAAAAAGTTAGTTATTTCTTCACACACTCATTTGAAGAACTCTATGCTCCATGACAATTGCAGTTGGAGGGGAGGAAATGTGAGTGATATGTGCCCCTCCCCCCAAAAAAGGAAAAATTGGACAAGCCATATCAAAATGCATTCCAAGGCTCCATCATCGCTACAGCTATTTCTTGCCATCATCCTCCATTGCCCCCTCCTCTCTCTTTTTTAGTTTTAGTTTTGCCATCTGAGTGATGTTCCATCCTCATTAACTTGTTTATGCTCTGAGATGCCCGGCACATGTTTATATGAAGCAGGACTATTACTGTACAGGAGGTACACTCCCAGCACATGTTTTAGAAACATTTCCCCAAAAGATATATTTAAAAGACCCACGTTCAGCCTTCAGCCCTTATGCAATAAAGGTCTCCTTTTGACTGACCCAATTTCCACACGGCACCATATTCAGTAAACTTTACAAAATAGCAATTCATTGAAGGTGTTAACAAGGGTAAGATGCATATAGTAGCAGAAGGCTAGACTGCTGCTCTGGCTAGGAAGCTAGCATTTAACAAAACTTAAAATGCAGCACTTCACTGAGCACCCTCAAAATATACACATACCACAGCCACACATGCCAGACCCACGTGTTTGCATGTTTTTCCTCAACTTTCCAATGCAAATCTAAAGCACACACAAGCAGGTTCCTTGGTGTAAATTTAGCAAGCGCCCATATTTTTCCTCTGCCTGTGTTACATTCTTGACCTAATTTATGATCTAGACCCATCTCTCCAGAGCAGAGTCCAGTGCATCAAACCACAGCTCCTAATCCCTGGCTCCTAGCCCACAATTTGTATTGTGGTAGCACCTCAGACCCCCAGTCATGGACTAGGTCCCCGTTGTGCTCGGCACTATGCGTACAGAAAACATTACACTTAGTTTAGTTTTAGATTTACTTAAAACTGTAGTTTTGGGTGTCTAGAAAAGTCTGCATAGCTGCTGGCCTAGCCTCAGTTAGTGAGACCAACAGAATTCTGTGTACTGAGGCTAGAAGTTTTCTACTTGCCTTGGCTAAATTAATCCATTTAGAGACAAACCCTGACAACAAGTTTCTGTAGATAGGGACGCAGTTACTTGTATCATTAACTAGACTAACTGCCAATCTCTGATTTCCGCAGGGCTGATTTTGAAGCTCAGTATATGGAGATGAAAGCTTTCTGGATTTCTACAGCTCCACATCAGAGGTAGCAACAGAATGGAAGCACATATATTACAAGTATATTTTGCCAATGCCTCTATTAATCTTGTACCAGACCTCTAGCAAGAAAATGTATTTTATTGATCTTGTACTTTACTTTCCCTTCTTGTCTCCTTTTCTGAATAATCTTTATTTTCATTCATCTAGGCCCAAAACCTGGATGAGAAAGTTTTCAGCCCAAAGCTATTTGAAACAGCCAAGATGCAACATGCATTAAATGAACTCTGCAATCAAACAGCTGCAATTTGACCATTATTATGATTAACAACGCCAGTCTGAGCTCCTAAGAGATGCCATTTCAATTATCTTTTTGCTCCTACTCCTCCTTTTCCGGTTTGAAGTGCAGTTCTAAGAGTTGGAGGCAGAGCTATGGAAAATGTAACAGTAGCAGCATTTGATTCCCTGGAAAATTCTTCAGACAGTCATATCTGTGATGGCAGCTGTGGAACTCCCATGTGGTTACAATAAAACAACATATTTGGGTCACTTTCTCTTTTAAGAACTCCACCTTCTTTTGAGTCATCCCTAAACATGAGTAATATGAACGTTTCATTATGTAGTCTATATTACAGGTCCTACACAAGTCTTTCGTATAGAAGTGGGCCTTAGTCAGACCATCAGATTTTAATGAATTAACCTGAATGCCCCCAAACTGTCATCTGCATACACCTGAACATCCAAGTGTTGGAAATCTCCATCTCTCTCAGGCATTTATAATGCTCTCATTGCCATACTATTAAGCATCTCATTTATTAACAGGTAAAACTAAGGGGGGAGGGGATGGGAGAAACAGAGGGGAAGAGAGTCCTAAGACTTGTGTGTGCTTGAAATCTGAATCTCAGTGTTGCAGCTTGCACTACCTCTGTTTTCATATCACTTACAAAAGAAAGGAAGCAACAATCATTTCCATAACCAAGTATTTCCCACATCTGGGTCCCACTTGTGCACCCATTTTGTTTTTATATTAACTAGTATAAAGATGAGCCGAAACACACTAAGAAAAAAAAATCACTTACCTGAGCATCTTGCTCAATCTGACTCTCATCAATTCTCCCTTCAGGGTCTCGATTAGCCTAAAAATAATCCGTTAAAAAAAAAAAAATAAATAATAATAAAAAAAAAAAATAGAGTGTTACACTGACAGGTTTAGTCCAAAACAATGTGGGTCAATATACTTAGCATGAAATTAAACGCCAAATAATCAGCAATTTATGTTTTTCCACAGTCTTATTTCCCTAACCCTCGGCAATAAAATGCTAGCACACAGCATGGTGAATTACATACTCTGCCCAATTAAAAGCAAAAATTTATGTAGCAAGCTCTCTGTTATCTAACAGCTTCTCAATTATACCATTACAAACTGGGAGTTACACCTGTCACTGGGTGTATTAGAGCAGAACTGGATCCTAAAACTGAACCATGATAACTTCCAATCCACTCGGAAGAATCAGACCTGCACCCTGCTACAGCCCCTCCACACAGCTCTAATGTACACCAACTCCCAGGGTGGAGTAACCAATCAACAAATATTGTACCCATCTCCTAGATTTATGTCCAGAAGCACACGAAAATAATTCAAACAGTAGCCTCTTTGTAAAACAGATATAGATTTTGAGTTATCCTTAATCGGTAGTGAAATAAGCTAACACTGTCCTGAATTCTGCAGTCTAATACCCCAATCCCACAGACGCTCATGCACATACAAAAATGACGACTTACCTGAACAAGGACTACTAGCATCCTCTGATAGAAACCTGATGTATCCCCTGTGATATGATCTTCTAAATTGGATTCATATTCTGCAAGAGAACACCACCTTACACAATTTCTCAGCTCTTTCTAATGGAAAGAAGTGATGCTCTCACTAGTCTCCAACAGGCAGAGGAGGCTGAAGGCTCACCTAGTCTGATTATCATCATTTGTCTGATCAGCCTCAAGCAGCCTTATAGGCTCAGGGCCATTTTCTGCCTTCATTTATATCTGCATAACCCAATGGCATGGCAAAGAGGAGGCAAAAGGTAGAATCTGGCCTTATATCAGCATGAGATCACTAAACAAAGTATAACCCAAAGTCAGACCCAGGCTCTGTTCCCATTACTAAAGTCAAGGCAGGCTCCGCGAGCAAACAGTAGTGAAGAATTTTGCACTAAGTACAATCAAGGATCCTGAGGTCTTGTTCAAATGTGAAAAGTTCCCTCTAGCGCAGGAGCCTGTATGCATACATAATTAATTTAGCTAGTTGCCTTTGTTTTTAGGAAGTCCCTGTAACCATGGAGGGAAAGGTTTAGTCCCTGTGAACCAAAGGAAGAGCCATTTGGAGATGGGAAAAGACCCATCACTCTTATTGGGGCTGCTATACTCTAGGCAGCCCATCCCACCCCTAGAAACATATACCCAGCACGGAGGAAGAGTCGCATTGGCTTTAGCATGAGTAGCCTTGGATTGCTCAAAAGAAAAGAGAATCCTGAATGGTGCTCAGGGAAGAAGCAAAAGTCTTAATAATCAACAGTTGATGTTAGATAACAGTTTCAGTTTGATATATGATGCCAATTTCCTCCTTCCCCCATTATTAGAACCACCCCTTTAGAGTGAATAAAATCAACAGAAAAGTGCCAAATTTAAGTGAAATCCAATAATATAAGGAAAAATACTAAACACTACTTCCCAACTACGATTGGGCTAAGAAAGGTTAGACTTTACAGCTGCATCTCAGCATTAGCCTCAGGCATTGCAGAAGTCCCCAACCCAGCAGAATAAAATTCTAATTGTCAGTCTTCATTTTGCACCCTTCGCCCAATCCTCAGTTTTTCCCTCAGCTCTCAAGTACACAGTGTTTAACACAAACATTAAAAATATTAGGAGGGATAAAGAGAGGACACGTTTTCAACTTTGACTCAACTTTACCTTCCAGATAAACTTGTTTTACATTCCGCAGCTCTGTAAGTGTTCTGGAGGCAAGAATTTCAGTCAGCACTTTCTCGTTGGTCCCTGCTCCCTGCATTAAGAGCACAAATACAGAGCAATCGATACAGTGAGAGAAAGATCATTATTTTTTTCAATAAACTCAACAACAGTGTTCCATCTTACAGACTTTGGGGTGGGGGGGCCATACTGTTTTCTACTATCGGTTGCGTACGTTTCTATTTGAAAAAAAAAGTTCAGTTTTCAAGGTCTGATAACATGGGGCCTGATTCAAAGCTCAATGAAAACACCGGAAAGGCTTCTATGACTTCAGTGAGCTTAGAATAAGGCCCAGCAGGCATTTACAACTCCTTTGAAATGAGACAATCCAATTCATAAAATTACTTATAAATATATCCAGAAACAAAAGTCCATCGGGTTATGCACCATCAGTTTCCAAACACATACAGGTAGGTTGACAAAGGAATCTAGGCGTGGCAACACTGAGTATCACCATGCCTAACTTTTAGCCACCTACAAAGATCACTGTGATTTGCAAAACCTGATTTAGGTGCCTTAGCTCCCTGTACAATGAATGGGCAAGGAGGCGCCCCAGACTGGAATGCACAAAAGCCAGCAGCTCCCTGCCTAAGCAACCAAGGCACCTTAGCCCAAGGCAAGGAGATGCCAAGATGAGAATTGGGTCCTAATCCCCACCTCACTCTGGGTTCTACACCTAAGTCTGGGCTACAGGGAAGCACCTCTCTCTGCATGGCAGTCTTACCTGCAAACCCTCTCTTGGCATTAGACACCTACACTGTTTTCGCAAGGAGGAGTTTCCTTATAATCTCTAGCCCTGTGGTAAGGATTTACCTGGGATGTGAGAGACCTCCGGTTCAAGTCCCTCCACCACCTGAGGGGCAGAAGGGATCTGAACAGGGATCTGCCACCTCTCAGGTGAGTGCCCTCACCAGTGAGCTATGGGATATTCTGCTGTTGGGCTCCCTCAGTCTCTCCTGTTGAAGTGTGCTGCTGTGAATAAATAAAAACATTCATTGGAGCAGGGGTACTGGATCCTCAATCTCCCACCTCCCACATGGATGCCCTATGCACCAGGCTACAGAGTCATTTTCAGGACTGTACATTCTCCCTTCCCACCCACCCCCTCATCATCTTTATTTACTTATCCATAGCTTCAACAGACGAGACTGAGGGTCCTCCATCAGAATAATCTACAGGCCAGTGGTTAGGGTTCTCACCTGAGACTTCAAATCCTTTTCTCCTCATTAGGCAGATAGGGGACTTGACTCAGGGTCTCCCACATCTCAGGTAAGTGTTCTAACCACTGGGCTAAAGGTTATAAAGGAAAGTCCTCCCCTTCCTCCTCCCCCTCACTCCTCTGGCCATTTTGTGAGCTCACTTCTGAGGGCCTAATCCCATAGGTGAGCTCTGAGCATGCTTACCAGATCAGGCCCTGCAGCCAAGGAAAGCGAAGGGGTACCTATCTTCCCCCAGCTTTTGCACAGCACTGGAGCTTAGGCTCCAGATGCCTACCGTGAGGCAGCAGTGGGTACGCTCACAAGTAGAAATATAGGTGCTGAGGGAACTTTTACTGCAAAAATGTAGATGCTGAACAAGCTTAGGTGCCCACAGGTCTTGGCAGCATCCGAGTGGGCCTTTTGTGAATCCCAGTGAGGCCTGATTCTGGGATTTAGGCACCTAAAATGGAAGTTAGGCAACTAAATCCTTTTGTGAATCTAGCCCATTTTCTTTCTTTCTTTTTTTTTTTTTTTTAAAAGAGAAAAGAATGTTAAGAGTCTCACCAGCTTTGTTCAATATTATTTATTCTATTTTAATGTTGAGTGTTAGAGGGAAAAGAAAAATAAATCTTGCTTCGCTATTCATCCCTGCTCTCCTACAACTCTCAGGTCTGCCAATTTTTCTTTGCTTTTTATTTTTGAACCAACTGAAGAGGAGGAGTGCACAGGGTTTTTTTGCATCTTCTCAGCTAGGCATCTTCTTGTTTCTATGTTCAATGTCATTTCTCCTTCCCTCTCCAAATATTATTTTAGAGAAGTTAAAAAGAATCCCAGACTCCAAAGTCAATATTTGGTTAAAAGTTCCAGAGGGGTAGCCATGTTCGTCTGTATACCGCAAAACAACGAGAGTCCTATGGCACCTTAAAGACTAACAAATTTCTGCGGGCATAAACTTTCGTGGGCTGCAACCCACTTCATCAGATGCATGAAGTGGAAATCACAGATAAGAGGTGTGTGTGTATGTGTACACATACATCTTCCCCCCCTCCCCCCCAAGGGTAAGAAACCTAACAATGGGGAGGGCAAGTGCTAACAAAGTTAAATGAGACCTATTCACAACCGTTGATTAGAAGGTGAGAATGTGTGAACAGTGACAATTTATCTCATTACAAGAAGTACCATTCCAAGTCCCTAATCAGACCCAGTCTGATTGTGTCAAGTTTGCATATCAGTTCCAGTTCTGCAGTTTCTCTCTGAAGTCTGTTTTTGAAGTTTTTTTTTGCTGAAGAATGGCAACTTTCAAGTCAGCTACAGAGTGTCCTGGGAGATTGAAGTGCTCTCCTACTGGTTTATGGATATTCAATTTTTTATGTCTGATTTCTGTCCATTTATTCTTTTGCATAGTGACAGTCCGGTTTAGCCAATGTACATGGCAGAGGGGCATTGCTGGCACATGATGGCATATATTACAATAATAGGTGTGCAGGTGAATGAGCTCCTGATGGTGTGGCTGATGCGGTTAGGACCTGTGATGGTGTCACCAGAGTCAATGTGCGGGCAGAGCTGGCAACGGGGTTTGTTGCAGGGATAGGTTCCTGGGTTAGTGTTGTTGTATGGTGTACGGTTGCTGGTGAGTATTTGCTTCAGGTTGGAGGTCTGTCTGTAAGCAAGGATAGGCCTGCCTCCCACGGCTTTAGCGAGTGAGGAATCATCTTCTAGGATAGGTTGTAGATCCTTAATGATGTGTTGGAGAGATTTTAGCTGGGGGCTGTAGGTGATGGCCAGTGGTGTTCTGTTGTTTTCTTTGTTGGGTCTGTCTTGTAGCAGGTGACTTCTGAGTACCCGTCTGGCTCTGTCAATTTTGGATAGGATACTATGCTCTGCAGGAAGGTCCTTGGAAAAACAGTTTACATAACTAACCTATTAACAAGTATGTTGACAGAGGTCTTGGGAGTTTACACATCCAGGTCACTTGGCCAAGCACTAGATAGTACCATGTCAAGTTCAATGTTCTCTGGTTTAACAAGTAAGTTCTACAAACAATTCAGAGACATCGATTTTTTATCCTCTGGCCTTCAAGATTGATAATGTCAGGGACAAATAGCCACACTGCCTCAGAAAAGAAGTCACACCGAATATCATGTTTAAACTCTAGTACTAGATAGGTAAAATAGAAAACCAGTACTATCTGCTTGTTTTTTCCCTAAAAAGGGAGTAATGCATTTAGCCAAAAAGAGAATGGTTACAAACTTACAGGAGTTTAATTCTTCTTATGTATTAATAGTAAATTTTTAGACCTGATTCAAAAAGTATAAATATCTGCCCATACATTTTAACTTAGAGCACCAATTTACAAGAGCACATCACTGACTAACCCAATTCTGCTCAAGGTACAGCTTCATCACTCTCTCTGGTGTAAATTTACCCATTGTTAAACTTTTGGAAAATATTAAAAATGGAGGGGGTGATATGGAGGTGAACATGATCAAACTAGAGTGGCCTGGAGAGATTAGTGCAGACCTATACAGGGAAAAGTAAGTAAGTAACAAAGATACCCAATGAAGGGATAAAACCAAATATCAACCACAACTGACAGCATATTTGTGCACAAGAGGATATCTATCTTCAAGAGGGGTCAACAACAGACATTTGGAAACCATTGCACTAACCTTTATCAACAACCATGGACAATCTGTGAACCTTACATTTCCTATTATAATATGAGTAAACTGTCTTTTCTGTAAAAATAACGAGAGTTCTGTGGCACTTTAAAGACTAACAAATTTAATTTTTGTAGGCATAAGCTTTCGTGAGACTCTGCTCACTTCGTCAGATGCAGAGGTAGAATGATACAGTTAATAGGAAAAATAGATATACAAGTGCATAGAGAACAATGGGGGAGGTGGATGAAAGCCGGGTACTTGAGGGCTAATGACAGTCATTGATTAGGAGGTGAGACTGGGTGAGCAAAGCAATTACCTCTTGTAATGGGAGAGCCATTCCAGATCTCTGTTTAAACCCAGTTTGAATGTGTCAAGTTTGTAGATCATTTCTAACTCAGCAGTTTCTCTTTGAAGTCTGTTTTTGGAGTTTTTTTGGAGAAGTACGGCGACTTTCAGGTCAGTGACAGTGTGTTCTGGGAGATTAAAGTGTTCTCCCACTGGTTTATGGATGTTATTTTTTATGTCTGATTTGTGTCCATTTATCCTTTTGCGTAGTGATAGTCCAGTGTGGCCAATGTACATGGCAGAGGAATGGCTCTCTCATTAAAAGAGGTAATTGCTTTGCTCACCCAGTCTCACCGCCTAATCAATGACTGTCATTAGCCCTCAAGTACCCGGCTTTCATCCACCTCCCCCATTGTTCTCTATGCACTTGTATATCTATTTTTCCTATTAACTGTATCATTCTACCTCTGCATCTGACAAAGTGAGCTGAGTTTCACAAAAGCTTATGCCTACAAAAATTAAATTTGTTAGTCTTTAAAGTGCCACAGAACTCTGGTTGTTTTTGCTGTATACAGACTAACACGGCTACCCCTCTGGAACTGTCTTTTCTGTGTGATGCACAATAATTTTATATTGAATGATGCAGCAGAGTAGTTTTTTTAAACAAAAAACCCCACTACACTGATATTAAGTGCTACTAAGTGAGACAAGTCTCAAGGTACATACTTCTTAATGCCCAACTCCACAGACACTGTTCTTTTAACAGAAAATAAGCTTTTCTTTGAAAACACTGAAATTTCTGTAATTCTTGATTTCTAACCTACTGCTATTATTCAGGTGAATAAGAAGAAATTAAGTCAAGTCCTGAAAATCAAAGTTAGAAACATGAATGTAATCAGTATAGCATGTGTTATTAACATTAATATGAAATCTCTAACTTAAAGAAAGGAAGCAGAATAATTTTTAAAGCAACAAGATTGAAGCAAGAAATATTCCATTCAATATTTTCATTTTCTCCCACTCATTTTACCTTAAGGGCATGCTTCAGTTCATAGGCATCAAAAAGTCGTGCTGGTCTCATCAAAGCCACCATCAGGGTTTCAAATTTGCCAGTCAGTTCTGATTTCAAGTCATCTACAAGATCCTAACTCACAGAATAAACAGTGCTACAATTAGTAAGGAAGCCATTTCAAATGGTATGCAAACTAGCATATTGCTGAGCCATTGCTATGTTTTTTGAAACAGGGAAAATCCAGTGGGGAAAGTGTAGCTAAAAATCTAAAGTGAGGTAGACAATGCATAGGCATTTTGTAATACAGTCACACATTTTGGTCTGTGGGTTAAAGAAAATACTTTGGTGAAGCTCATTTGAGGAGTAAAATTATTAGTTTAAAGCAAAACCAGAATACTAACAGGATAAAAGGAAGGAACTAATACAACTTCAGCAAATGGAGGAGATTTTTACATATTAAAAAATACTGGTTTTAACAGTTAAATGTCCACACACACACCCCTTCAACTATCTTACTCATATTGAAGATAAGAAAAAAGGCTGAGATTTTCAACGCTGAGTCTAAATCCCCTAGATAGTTTTGAAAATATCCCTCTAGATTTGGAGAACCTCCACCCTACTCCCCAAAAGGGCCAGATTTTCTGTATCAAGCACCCATAACTTCAACTGAAGTCAAAGGGAATCACAGTGCTCAGCACCTTTGAAAATTAGCCCCACAATCCCTTCTACTGAATCACCACCAGTTCTGTTTGTTTCATTACTTGTGTACAGGTTTTTCCTAGTACAAGCTTTTGATTTTTAGAATGCTTGAACATTTATTTATCCTTGTTACCCATAATGCACACTTGTATTCTTAATTTCTTTAGCATCTTACCTGCTAACTATTCTAATTATTTGGGAAGAAATAGAGTTTAGTATGACTCGTAGCAATCATAGTGCTTTTTTTATTTTGTTTAGCTACAAGTGGCGGGGAGCGAGTTAAAAAACAAAACAAAACTGTATTCTCTGACTGCACTTGCTATTTGAAATAAAGGTCGGACAGACAGAAGATTTAAGGAGAGGTGCACTTTATCCAACAGTGATAGGATAAGGAAATTAGTTGTTCGTGTTTCTCTTATATACACTTCTATCCATCCACCAACAAACGAGGGTTTACTCTCTCTTTTTGATAGTTACAAAATGTGACAGAAATAAAGGCACTAGAAAATTCTGTCATCACATTATCACTTTTCCCACTAGTTCAAGAATCACCTGTGGCATCGAAATACTTGTATAGTCTCTGCATATCAGGAATGAGGATCAGTCCTTGAAGCGTACAAAGAGTGACAGGAAAGTGAAAAAAGCTCTTTGGACTAGAGAATGTAACGTCTGTGTGATAATCTAAATGGAATCATTGGTGATTAAGAATTTTTTACAAAGAAGAAGTCAGGCAAACAACAGAACCACAGCTCCTCGTTAAATGAACATTCTACAAGAGAGTGATGGACAGTGGAGTGTGCCTCACAATTTTAGTGTTCCACTCAGCTGATTTTAAAAGTACTTTCTTCCTCTTCTTACCCTGCCAAATAAGGTTTTAAAAGCAGCTGCAATTTGCTGGCGTTGAGCGTTGCTTCTGGCTGTAAGGATCTTCATGATGGCCTCTTCATCGGTACCTGACGTTTTTTGAAGAGGGGGGGAAAGAACATGAACAATTATAAAAATTTTTCTAAAGAACGAATGGTGTGAACTTTGAAAGGGCTCAAACGTTAAGAAGAGTCATCAAGTCAAAGATAAAAAGCAGACAGCCGTTTAGTTAAATAGCCACACTGATGAAAATTTCAGTACACCTCAAGCCATGCATTAGATTCAGACGCACTGCTATGACAATAAAATGGATGGACTTCTAACATGCTGCTCTCAGGCAGGAAACCACTGCAGGCACAGCTCCCAATATGAAAGGCAGCAGCTATGGAAATTAATCATACTTTGTACAGTACTTCTATAAAACCTCTCATCGGTGACTCTCAAAGTGATTTACTTCAGGCTAAACATACCCCTGGAGTTAACACCAAGGATGCCTCTAGCCCATTAACCCTGATAGGGTACAGATATCCTGTTCTTACTTTATGTGCACCAGATTGCAAAGCCCTTATTCACACTGAGCAGTTACTATTCCCATTTAAATTAATGATGCAGCATGAGAAGGGGCAACACGGTGTGGTCCTACATGGATCAACTCAGGTACAGAGAGCATACCCACGCCTACCCAAGCTCAGAGAGGGCTAGATTCATATAGTCCTACCAGCCCTTTGTTCTAGTTATACTGATGCAAAGGGACCATAGGACTGGGCTAAGTATCCCCAAACAATAGCACCAGGAAAGGCGCCTCTCCATAATACCCAGAGCTGGTTATTCCAGCTCCACGTTACCCTCACAAAAACTCCTGATGTAGAGGTCCGGCCAGAGGAGGAAAAGGGTGGATTATAGTGGCAGAAGTGTAACAAGAGCACTCCCTACACCTCCCGATTCCCTCCTGCTGCTGGCCTCACAGAGACCAAGGGAGTAGGGGATGCAAACTAGGGCAGCAGCTTTGAATAAGGGAAGTGGCTTGCACCTCCCATATCTCCCTGGGCCAGGCCAGGGGTGTATTCTCTTGAGTGGCAGAACCAGAACAGGAACAAACCTTGACTCTTGTGATGGGATTATAACACTATGAGCACATGTAAAAAATAAAAATCTCTTTTCTTTGTTTGCTTTAGCCAGCGTAAAACTTCAGATATAGCCATTGCACTGTGTCAGAAAATGACAATGAAGAGCTTCCCTAGCTGATGGGAACAACTCCCTCTGAGCTGTCATATACATAATTCTTACCCAATCCTTTCATTGCCTTACGGAGAGTCTCAGCATCAGCTCTGGCATCAAAACCAGCAAAGTCCTTCACCGTGCCGCTTGAGAACTAAAAAAGAAAAATGCCATGAAGCAGCAGGTATCAGCTTATTTAAATAGTCCACTGCATGTCTGCTTTTAGGATCCAAGCTGTGAGTTGGGACGGAGATCTGAATATTAGCACTTTTCTAGCAAAAAATTTGTTTAAACCAGTTCCTGCTATCATGTCTAAATACAATACTTACTAGAAAGGTGCTAACGTGTATTCAGTTCAGTGTATACAGGAGCTACCAGGGGCATGGGTCCATTTGCATAAAGGTAGCTTGCAAGACCAGGGCCTTAAACATTAGAAGCTTAAAGCAACACAGCAGCATGGCACCTATAACAAACCATACCATTTGGGGCTTTACATTTACATACAGGACATGTCCTAGGAAGAGTTGTACACAGATCCCTAGGGACTCTTGGGCAGCTTTAAAAGAATAGACTCCAGACATAGAACACAAGAGGTACATCACTTATTTAGAGAAAAGGATGTTATGGATCTGTCACACCGCACCACATTTTAAGAAGTTTGATGTTACTCTTCTGAAAAAAAAAGTGTGACACTTTAAACTCTACAATGGTTTTCAACTTTACTTCCTTAGACATGAACCCCTTTTAATTATTGAATGGCCCAGCTAAATTTGGTCAGAAGTAGGTCACAATTAATAGGAAACATAGGTGACAACATAATAATGAAGGGGTCAGCACATGAGCACACACGCGCACACACACACGATTACACCCTGTTTCCATTGTACATCACCTTCAGAAGGCCTTTTTTAGAAAAAAATACATGAGAATTAGCCACCCTTATGGAAAAGTCCCATAGAGCTTAATGGGAGTTATTATGCAGTAGTTATATCTCTGATTGGCCCCTCTAAACACTGCAGAGCAAGGCCCCATCATGCTAGGTAGATAAAATTCCTGCTCCCAAAATCTTACAATTTTAAGACAAGTGATATACTAAGGATGGGAGAGAGGGAAGCACCAGAGCAAATGCAATCTACATATACTTTTTTCTTTTTCCCCCCAAGTCTAGTCATCATTCACGGGTGAGATTTCTTGTAGGTATCACAGCAGAAAGGCAGCAATCAGCACAACAATGATGTTCCATGTATAAGGCATAGAGTGGAAGAATGCACAAAGATATTTGTTGGAGAAGTGGACGGTCGAGAGTGGTATTGTTGGCAGAGCAGAGGTGGTGGATAGATGTAAGAAACAGGAATTAGTAAGTAGAGAAGGGTAGAGCTATAAAGGGCCCTGAAAGTGGATAAAACCAAAAGGAATCTCTAGAATTTCCTCTGAAAACCAATTTAATAGAAAGAGAGAGACTTTCTATGCCTGTTTTTTAAATCTGCCAGAACAATTATCTTCTAGGTTTCCATAGTAGGGATATAATCCTCTATTAACCGCCATAAGATGCTTTAAAAAACACGTATAAAAATACTGTACATTTTCAATTAAATTTTATAAGACTTTTACTATCAGGGCAAGAATTTAGGTTGCCCTTATTCTAGATTTTCATTTCAAATAACCTGCAGCAGTGTATTGAATAATCCCAGGGCCTTCTCAAAGACATGGCTTCTTATACCAAATCCTATGCCTCCTATTTTAGCTAAGTCTGTTGTCAAGAAGCTTTCTGTATATCAGCTGAATATTCTTCCCCCCAAAAAATGTCAAACAACATTCAGGTACAGTTCAAAATACCAACAAGGACACAAAATTACTGGAGAAACACAGAAAATAATTTATTTATTTCTCATCAAACATATTTTTACAAGATATGAAGCCGTCTGGCCTCCAAGAGGAAGTCCTGTCCTCAGCTCAGCAATTTCAATTACACAGTGCTATTGTTACAAGTTGGTGGAAATGATTTTGCACTGGAGGGAGAGAGAGAAATCAGCTAGAATGGAAAGGAGAAAGCGTAGAACTGGCAGGTGAGCTGAGTAACCAGCATCAATGCACACTGGAAGTAATTAAGTTTCTCAAGCCAAATTTGCATCATGCCCCAGTGGGAGCATTGCCATGTGTCTCAAGTTGATTTCATCTCATACTTTGAGAAGCACTAGGGTAAACAGATATAACCAGTATCATATCAGCATTTAAACATACACAGTATCACTTTGTTTAATAGCAGCAATATAACGTTTCTTCAGTTCACTGCATACTTGAGGGATGAGATACTTCCCTTACACATTTTATTTTTTCATTTCAAACAAGCTTTTTCAGTGTAGTCCATTAGGCCTCACATTTAGAAAGTGGTGTCCTATTTCTAGCCTGATGTATAATTAGATGAGCAAAAGAAAACCTAAAGGGAGTCACCCTGAACAATTCCTCAACCTCCTTTCAATGATCCTAAGTTCCTTTGTCATCTTTTAGCTGAGTTACACATAACGATACTAAATATCTTTGATCAAAAGTCACTCTCTCCATCACCACTTTTCAGTTGTGTTAACTAAAGCAAATCTTTCATAATTCTCACTTGCAAACCATATCGTAGAAAGCCTCTATGTTTACTGAGTTCCAGAGGGGTAGCTGTGTTAGTCTGTTTTTAGCAAAACAGCGAGAGTCCTGTGGCACCTTAAAGACTAACACATTTATTTGGGCATAAGCTTTCGTAGGCAGAAACCCATGACACATGCATGATGCATCCAGCGAAGTGGGTTTCTGCCCACGAAAGCTTATGCCCAAATAAATGTGTTAGTCTTTAAGGTGCCACAGGACTCTCGCTGTTATGTTTACTGAGGTTGCGCAAAGATTCCTGACATTTTTTGGCACAGATGTGAGCTAAAAAACCATTCTGGGTATTAGGGTTCATTTTCATACTAGACTTTCCACTGTGAAGCAAAGTGGCTACAGCCTAAACTGCCACAGTATGTATGTATTGGACTTATAAAATGAACCCTTCCACATAACTCCTTTTAGACAGGAGCAGGTTTACCCTTCCACGTAGCTTACTTATACTAGTCTTAGAAGTTGCATCTGCAGTAGGAAGTTTTGTACCTATTTTCCAGCACTGGTGCAAGCACTAATGCAGAACAGAACTCATGTGTTTTCAGCCCTGTGTTACACAACATTGCTCATTCACCTTTTTAGAACTCTTCAGTATGACCCAGCAATCTGACTATGGTGTGACAGGCTCACGTGAGCATGCTAGACTTAAAAAAATCCATATTAAAATCTTCCACACACAGCCTTTTCTGCAGTCTATTCGTAATTTGGATTTTCAGTCCAGGTTTCTCACTCCTGAGGCCAGCAGGCAAGGGCTGAGAACTCTATGGTGGCAGTGGACTCAAGCCAGGGGCTGGAGGAAGTGCTTTGCATTTCTCTAAAGTGATTCCCTTTGGCTAGTGAAGGAGGGGCACTGGAGATGTGCCAAATGGAAACAGTCAGTCTTCCCCTCACTGAGAAAGATGGTGGCCACAGACATGGAACACTGAAGACTGAGGGGCAGACCCTCAGCTGGTGTGAACTGTCATAGCTTCATTGAAGTCAATTATCTATACAACTGGACTTCAGTGGAACTAGGACAATTGACAAGCTGCGGATCTGCCCCGAGGGCATAAGGTTAGGGAAATCAGGAGCTTCTCTGAGCTCTGAACATGGATGCTCAAGATTTCTTCAAACAAAAAACTACAGCCCTATGCAAACCTAATATGGATTGCTAGAGTTTCGAACAAATGAAGTTCTGATGCTATATTATCAAAAGACAATTTAAAGTTTTTGCATTTAGTAAAGCTTAAAATTTATAAAGAAGCAGTTGAGACACTTCCAAATACAGCCCTCCATAGCAACATAAACACAGAGAGAGGGAAAAAACAGCAACATGAACATGTAAAAACTAGAGGTCCAGTCTAGTATTGTTGATGCCCATGGAATGATGTCCAAGATGCCCTTTGACTTCAATAAGAGCTGGATCAGGCCTTAGAGACCTAGGAGCAGATCTTCAGCTGATATAAATGGTCAGAGCTCCACTACTTCAAACAGAGCTATGATAATTTACGTCAACCAAGGACCTGCCCAACGGTCATATCTCAGGGCTAGATTTACAAAGCTACTACACCGACGTTTTCAAAACCACCACTCAGCAGTCACTAACCTGGTAGGTAGCTCAAATTCCCTATATGCCTAAATCTCCCTGCAAGACATGTGCAAAGCCACCTAAATCCTGACTCCTCCCCACAGTTAATGAACAGCTCTGAGCCCTAGCTTATGCCAAAGCCCTGATGAGATTTTCAGCTTAGGGGTTTCCCTACCTTATCTCCCCAGCCACGTTTGACCCAGTACTTGTTCCCAGAGTACACATACCCTATTCACATGCCCCATGCAGAAATGTAAATGTCTCTACAGTTAGGTGGCACCTGAGTAGAGGTTTTGCAAATATCAGTGGTGTCTAAATGCTGGACTTAGGTACCTAAAGAGGCAGATAAGCACCTAAGTCTCTCTGTTAATCAGTCTGAAAGACTGAAATAGTACATAGTATTTTCACATGTGGAACTACTATTTATTAGAGCATTGCAGAATAAAGTCTACTTCAAATGGAAGCTAAATTAAAAAAACTGAATTGCCTCTCATGGCTTTTTAAACAGGGGAAAGAAGAAAATGTGGTCCCAAGGCTAAAGGCGGTTCTGTACAGAGTCAGTGAGGTTCCATACAGGTGCTAGTGATGTTTTTAAGTCCAGGGTATACAACCCCAAGCCTACAAACGTTTACACATGTGCTTAACTATACTACCATTAGCTTTGGAACCATTCCAAACTCCTAGGAAAATGAAAGCCAAAGCAATCCAATCCCCTTGGTTTAAAAAAGGTAAAGTTTAGGGAATTAGTGTTTAAATCAGTAATGATTTCAATTAAATATAATTTACCTAAATACTAAGGGTTGTTAAATAGGTACATTGAGGCTAAAAGCTATTGCTAGAAGTTTCATTAATGTAAGAATGCATAATTAAATACTTCTAGAAACATTTTTGTACTAATTAGAGTGCACACTTTGAATGTGCTCATACATTTGATAACTCATGTAAACAGTCTAAAGTTATGAACCAGCAGTTTTAAATTTGTTTTTTGGCTTTTCAGACATTGTGGAATATTTAGGTTTGATGTGATTGTGTAAGGTTATTGTTTTGTTTGTTTTTCAACTATAACTGTTTAGCCTAAAACGTTATACAGACAACTAATCACTGAAAATGAGTGACCAATAACAAAGTAAAACACAAGATACTGGAAGAGGCATAAAAAACATTTTGAGGGGAAAAAATGGCTGAAAAAGCTGTAGAACATATTAACAGCCTAAAGAGTTTAGCATAACAAAAGTCTGTGTTGAAGAGCAGTTTCACCACACAGACTAAATGGCAGGAAAGAGTAAAAAAGTAGCCTTAACTCCAGCGGAAAAAGGCTACACCCACTCAAAACAGAAATATGTAGCACAGAAAACTTGGCTAAATTAAACGAAACTGGGAGGAAAAAGTTAGTCTGATGTTTGTCTCACATGACTATGATGAGTTGTCCTAGTTCTTGTTTCAGCATCTTTGGGGTGGGTTTATTAGAGATAGACCAAAAGGTTTTTAAAGAAGAAGAAAACCCGACAGTTTAAGAAAGAAAGTTCCTTAGCCTTTGGAGAAGTTTGAAGAGAGCCCACGTCATTCACTCCTGCACTTTTAACATATTTCCACTACACCGAAGTGGAGCTGTGGTTAAAAACAGCAGCAGCAACAGAAAGCCTGGGCTGTGAGGAATAATGAAGGCAGCACCAGCCAGAAAAGGGAAGCCAGAATGGATTTAAAGCAACGGGATAAATCATCAGAGTAGGTCAAATGCCCCTCCAGCGTGGGTTTGCCACGCACAATCAGTCACCACGGCAATGCAGAAGCTTTTGACTTTAGAAAGCACAACGTAAATGTGACTCACCTTTGCCATGGCTCCTGAGGATCAGCGGGCAGGAAAGCGAGTGTGCAAAGCCTGGAACGGACGAGAGACGGTGCGCGCCCTGCGTTCACCCTGGTGGAGGAAAGAGAAGTTAGCTGGAGCCCGGGGCTAAGAGGACAGCAGCTGGGAGGGCCCGGCTCTGTTCCCAATCCGGAGCCGCTCGGCCAGCCACAAACACGTGACTTTGGGAGGCTGGAGTTTCTTCTACTGGGGAAAACGAAGTAAGGAAGCCAGGGCCAACGCCCCGCTCCCGCAGAAGGGCCGCCCCGTTAGCACCTCTCGGACACAGCCTCCCTCCCGCAGCCCGCTGCAACGCAGCCTACAGCTGCTCCTCGCCCCACGGTAATCACCGCTCCCGTTACTCACCGCCGCTGGCAAGCGGATGTCCCCAGCCTTGGCTCCCGGGTGTAGACGCGAACCTGGAGCGCTGTGGCTGCTGAACAAAAGAAGAGCCGCACCCGCCCCGTGCAAACCAGCTCTGCCCCCCTCCAACGTTAGCCACGCCCGCTGCTCACATCCCCCCTCCGGGAGTCCGGAACCGAGCTCGCAGCCAACACCCTGGGCGCGCTGGCTGCTGCTGCTAGCCCAGTTTCTCTGTGCATCATCCCATCCCCTTGCCTGAAAGAGACTCAGCCAGGCTGGGCTCCAGGCAGAGAGCGGGGCCTCGAGAGTATTCCCCCCCCAAACTGACTAGCCACACACGCCTGTCTGGGTTAGCGAAAGGAGGAGGCACACGGGCAAGAACTGAGTTTAGGCAGGCTGCTGGCCTGAGCAGCTGAGAGCATGTGAGGGGAGATGGGGTGGGAGGATTAAAAAAAAATCTAAGGACTATCAAGCCTTCACTGGTTTTTATCAACTCTTCACTGGTTTTGCTCCTGAATGATGTTGGGAAAGCCACGGACTGGCTGGAGAGGGGTTTTTTTTCAGCCATTGACGCAAAGGAGATGGTGGCAAGTTAACAAAGCAAAATGTTCTCCCCACAGTTTGCCTGGTGTTGTTTAACATCTGTGTATTGACGAGCAAAACTAAGTTTTAAAGAGGCTGACTAAAAACCTTTTCCCTCCCCTGCACGGGTCTTGTGGCCTTGATACTTGTCCAGAAAACACAGAGTAGTCCACACCTACATTTCTAAGGGGGCAAAAAAGGGCAGAAATGAAAAAAAAATATTTTGGGTCTTCTTTATACATCACAAGGGCACTCACTGGTGATTGCCTTTAAAGGACAGCCTTCCCCCCCCCCCTGCCATGCTCCAAGAGGTTGCAGTTAGGGGTGTTTTCCAGCAAATGAAGAGTTCTTTAAAAAGAGAACAAATAAATTTCTGTGGAAAGCTCAGCCTTCAAAATAAGGACCTCAGGTCAGATCCTGCTCCCACTGAAGTCAATGCCAAAAATCCCATTAATTTCAGCAGAGGTGGGGTCTGAGCCTATCATTACAAACAAGAACTAACAAGCCTGCACTGATTTCTTTTTTTAATTCCTTTTTATTAGTATGACTTTGCCAGAGATTAACTTTCTTTACTCCACATATTGTCTCGTCTGCCTGTGCAATGAAATTGTAAATTCTTTGAACAATGGGCTATTAAAAGGATGCCTAGTTTCACTGTAGTTTATGTACTCCTGAGCTGAAAACACCTTAGCAGCAATATAGAATTCTCTAATTTTCTTTCCCCTCTTTCTCTCTAGCAGTGGAAGAACACCCAGACTATTGTCTGCATGGGATGAGCTAAAGCCACCTCTCTCCTCAGTCTTTTATATCTCCTCCAGCTAATTTAGTTAATGCCCTGACCCAGATCCTGCAAGCTGCTTCATTCAGGGAGACCCCCCTCATTCAAATCAGTAGGGCTCTGTATTGGCACATGGCTCGATTAGAATGGAATAAATGTAAGAATGGTTTTGTTTCAAAGAATTGGTTAAGGCCATCTAATTTGATAAACTAATTTATCCAAGAGTTGGAGCAGGATATCTAGGAATAACAGTACTTTTCTATGCAGCTTTTTCCAGTCTGGAATGATCTAAACAAGAGTAAGAACAGTACAGTAAGCCACGTACAGAGGAGGGAACTCAGAGAAGATACTCATACAGACTATATGCCATATTGTACAATGTCTTCCCCACCAGGAGCTGAAATCCTGTTTCCTCAGTCACATGGGAGTCTAAATCTGTTCTGTATGAGCTGCAAGAACAAGCAGAAATTACAACATAGGGAGGAGTTGGCATCCTGCCCTTTGCCAAGACAATGTATGAATGTGATGTCTCTAAATGAGTGTGGTTCTTTTTTACTGTAGCTGCTTAAGCCCAGTTGAAATGTGTAGAATTATTTATTGGTGTAAACATGGACAGAGCAGCAGAAGGGGGCGGGAGAGTCACTTGTTTAACCTGTTTCTTCATTTTGCCCAGACACTACATTAACTGTCAAATGACATAGGATAAAGGAATAAAATCAGAATCTAATGTGTTGCAATATATTTTAATATTTTGGGGAGAGGAATTTATTGTAAAGGGTGTTTTCTTACAAACAGTATGTGGAAGGGACTTTAAAACCTATGGCCCTGACACTGAAGAGAGATGGTCAGGTGGACCTCGGCACTTCCAGAGCCCCATTTACTTCCACACAGGTTCAAGGAGTCTCTTTGCAGGACTGAGGCCTAAAATTAGAATGTTTGCTAATTAGCGTATGTACATGTTAGGCCCTGATCCTGCAATCTAATCCCTCTGAGTGGATTTTGCATATATGCACAGTCTCATTGCTCTATATGGGCAAAGGAGTGCATCCACATAGATCAGGGCCACAAATGGCAAAGTTTTATAGCTTGTGAAATTGCTGTTTCCAAAAACATTTCCAAGAGTTCAAGCTGTTTGCTTTTAGGCCTAAAGCATGCAAGTCTCACACTTGCAAAAGTGAAAGACAGTTTTTTCTTTACATAGGAGATAAGAGAATTTTGGAGCCAGAGAATCCAAACTTGCAAAGTTAACAGAGTTTTAAACTGCACCAAGACAGAATAAGGCATGTAGATACCTATGTGACTGCATACACAAAGAAGGCACCAGGCAGAGAGAGAACCAAAACTGATGAAGCATCGCAAAGTGAAACTCGATCAGATCGTATTCATTATTTAGACCCATACAGTAGAATCCTTGTAAAGGGGGAGGAGAATTAATAGGACAAGTAACAATTGGACTCAATAGTATCCTAAAGTCAGCAATTAGCAAATTGTGTAGAAATCCACTAGTAAAGTCATAATCCCACTTTGCCTTGACATATGCTATAGCAGTAGTCTTCCACAAAGTTATTACAGTCAGCTTTGCTGATGCAAAAAGTGATTTATAAAGCTAGTCAAGTATGAGAAAATATTAATTGAATTGTAGACAAATTTTCTAATAAATTTGTCTAATAAATTATTCAGTGAACATTGTCTGACCAGCTCTAATGCAATTACACTTCTTTGGAAAGACAAAAACCCAGTACCAAGCCAATTAGGAGCCAATTCTCTTCCAGACCTTCTGACTCCAGAGATCATCCTCTGCCCCTAGAATTGTAGTGAAAGCTTTGAATGGTTTGGCCCTCAGTTTTTGGTTTACTGGAAAGAAACATCGTTTAAACCAGGTAATCCTGAGTTACAGAATTAATCTGACTAGATGACTGACATCTCACTTATGGTCATGTATTTTAGATCACCATCTTAATGAGATCTCTTTCGAATCACATCAGAGAAACTTGTCTTCTCCCCAGCTTTCCTGTTTGATTAATGGGTTATACACCTTTTAATTTTATGGAATTATCATGGATGACAAAGTTTTGCTCCACTGACTTAATGTCTCTTGTGCTATATTTAATATGCAAAACTATTTCTTTGTACCCACTTTAGAAATTGGAAAGAAGCATGGGAGGTAGTAAGAAGAGCAACTGATTTAACTTCAGACTTGAGAGTGTTAACCTACATAAGATAAACGAGAAATTCCTCAAGTTACTAAAACTGTGGCAACAGCCACTAAGGGGCTGTGAGAATGGAAAAGATGCCAACAAGTAGGCTGAAGTCAGGAAAAAAATGCTTCCCCCCGCAAAAAAAAAAAAAAAAAAAAAAAAGGATTAAAGACAGCCTCCACCAAGGAGATATATCCTGCTCTGAAAGGGGTCTGAATGGCATAATGTATTATTATTCATTTGTTAGTATTAGCATAGTTCCTAAGAGCCCCAATCATGGACCAGGACCCCATTGTGTTAGATGCTATACAAACAGAATAAAAAGAGCTATCAGTCTAAGGAATATAGTTTAGCTTTTCTATTGCTAACAGCGATGATGTTCAACTGGGTAGTACAGGCCAATTTATTTGCCAAGCACAGGGCTCATCAGGGATGGGGAGTGCAAGATATTTTTTAGTAGCAGCTGCAGTACCAGCTAAAGTGTAATCAATGTTTATAGGAGCAAGCAAATATTTGTATAACTTTGTGGAGATATGAGGCTTTCCAAGGAACTCAGGATGTTTCGACTATGATTGTGCAACAGATTGGTTCATTCATTTAGTGATTACAGATTCAATAGCTTCTCTCTTGTAGCTTCTCACAGTCATAGGCCACGTGCTGATGTGAGTGCAAGAACTGTGTGAGATAAATTGTACTAATATAACCTAACCAAAATGGGCAGCAATAGAGTGGACTCATGACCACAGGGGGAAATACACATTGTATCATCATAGGAACTGTCTTCACTAGAAAATTGTAATGCTAAAACATAGCCTTGGAAAGTTGTGTTAACCACCACAACATTAAACATGACTTAGCAGCCAATGTGCACAGGTTGTATCTACCATCATGTTAGCTGGTTGTGGTTAAACCTAACGTTCCAGTAAGGTTCACCCATGAAAAACAGCTGACACATTGGTTAATGTCTACACTGCTCAGTCATGTTTAACACAACTCCTCAAGGTTGTTTTCTAACATCATCTCATTTCATAGTGAAGAAAGCCCAGAACGGTGGAAGCAACTCTCCCAGTGCACCAAAGAACCCTATCAGCTTTGTGCCTCACTGAAACATGATGCCTCCAGGAGCAGTTGTTGGGACAGTGCAGTTCTGCACCTCCCCTGGTACCAAGCTCTGTGCATAAAATACAATCCAGCCCAAAGAGAAACTGAACAGGCACACGTGATAATTATTTAATTATGGCAACATCCAGAGGGTTCAAATCAGGATTGGGGATGTGTTATGATAAACTCCAAATGCACAGGAAGGCGTGGACCTAGTCCATACAAAATAAAAGTTGGGGGTTAGTCTCAAAATCATTCTCTGAAAGATTAAATTAATCCCACAATATCTAATAGAATTTGAAGCCATAAGAACAGCCACTTTATCAGACAAAGTAATGTAAAGGTTGGCAGTTCATTAGCCAAATTAACCTCAGAAATACAGATTATATTAGAAACCTCACAGCAGACAAAGGTCCCCTTCACAGGGTAAAGCTTCAAAAGGCCTTCAGTTCTTGGAAAACTAGCAGGGGTACATTCGATACTCCTCCCCTTATAGATTTCCTGGGAAACCCACCGAACTTTGGTTGCTCCATAAGTTTATCTGTGCCTTGCACACTCTTTCAGATAGCCCTTTGAACATAAGAACATCCATATTGGGTCAGACCAGTGGTCCATCTAGCCAAGTATCCTGTCTTCCGACAGTGGCCAATGCCAGGTATTTCAGAGGGAATGAACAGAACAGGTAGTCATCAAGTGATCTATCCCCTGTCACTCTTTCCCAGTTTCTGGCAAACAGACGCTAGACACACTGCAGAGCATGGTTTTGCATCAATGCCCAGCCTTTTGTTCATTTTAAACCTGCTGCTATTAATTTCATTTGGTGACCCCTAGTTCTTCTGTTATGAGAAGGAGTAAATAACACTTTCTTATTTACTTTCTCCACACCAGTCATGATTTATCATATTCCCCCTTAGTCATATCCTTTTCAAGCTGAAAAGTCCCAGTCTTATTAATCTTTCCTCATATGGAAGTTGTTCCAAACCCCTAATCATTTTTGTTGCCATTTTCTATACCTTTTCCAATTCTACTATATCTTTTTTGAGATGGGGAGACCAGATCTGTATGCAGTATTCAAGATGTGGGCATATCATGGATTTATATAGAGGCAATATGATATTTTCTGTCTTATTATCTATCTCTTTCCTAATGACTCCCAACATTCTGTTAGCTTTTTTGACTCCCGCTGCACATTGAATGGATATTTTCAGAGAACCATCCACAATGACTCCAAGATCTCTTTCTTAAGTGATAATAGCTAATTTAGATCCAATCATTTTATATGTATAGTTGGGATTATGTTTTCCAATGTGCATTACACTTTGCATTTATCACCATTGATTTCATCTGCCATTGTATTGTCCAGTCACTCCGTTTTGGGAGATCCCTTTGTAACTCTTCGTAGTTAACTATCTTGAGTAGTTTTGTATCATCTGCAAATTTTGCCACCTCAATTTTACCCCTTTTTCCAGAATATTCATGAATGTGTTGAACAGTACTGTTCCCAGTACTGACCCCGGGGGACACCACTCTTTACTTCTCTCCATTCTGAAAACTGACCATTTATTCCTACCCTTTGTTTCCTATCTTTTAACCATTTTCTGATCCAGGAGAAGACCTTCACGCTTATCCCATGACCTCTTACTTTACTTAAGAGCGTTTGATGAGGAGCCTTGCCAAAGGCTTTCTGAAAATCTAAGTACACTGTATCCACTGCATCACCCTTGTCCACATGCTTGTTGACCCCCTCAAATAATTCTAGTAGATTGGTGAGGCATGATTTCCTTTACAAAAACCATGTTGACTGTTCCCCAACAAATCATCTTCATCTGTGTCTGATAATTCTGTTTTTTACTATAGTTTCAACCAATTTGCCTGGTACTGAAGTTAGACTTACCAGCCTGTAATTGCCAGGATCACCGCTGGAGCCTTAAAAATTGGCATCACATTAGCTATCATCCAGTCTTCTGGTACAGAAGCTCATAACATTTCCCAAGGTTAATACTGATCCCATCTCCCCCTCTAAAAGTTACATACAATTCCACAACAAATGATAAACTTTGCATTTGTAATATAATGCTACTTAAACTTATCGATTTTTCAAGAATATTGCAGAAAATATCTATATCTGTCAGAATATGTTGGAATTTCCATGTGTGAATTAACCAACAGGCTGTAGCATAGTGGCATCATTTGAGCAGCAAGATCTCTTCTTATAAATTGAGAGGGAAATAATTGGTTGTGTTCTACTTCCTTAACAACAATTCTGGCCTAAATTAGCTTTTAGGCTTTTGAAATGTAAAGTTTTCAAATAGCATTTAAAAAAAACAACCCAAGCTATCCCTGTGCATTATACCTTGCATGTGTCGTGTTTGTGTGCCTGGGCCAGGACCTGTAGGCAAATCTGTGAATATTCGATATTCTAAGTAATTCAAGCAAATAATTCCAAAACAGAGCAAATTTTGTAAAGACTAAGGGCCAGATCTGGAAAACACTTGCAGCTGAGCATAATACTGCCTATATATTAGTCCCATTGGCTGACTATACAATGGCAGCATTCAGACTCTGTTTTCCACCAGTGCAGTGGCACCTATGGTAATAAAAGAGGTTGCAGTGCTGACAAGGCACAAACATTTTTACCATCCAGTCTGATCCCAGTCAGAGTGGGATGAAAATGCTAGAGCCCTATTTCTATAATAGTTCCCTTGGTAGCAAACTATAATGGAGAAATATGCATCCAATTTTTCCTAATGTAGACAAGACCAGTCACTTCAGTGGAATTACAGCCATAAGCATTTGTGGGATTGGGCCCTAATGTGATTCCATGCAGGAGAATTTGTTGGCTATATGTTGGCATGAATATGTTTTGGCCCTGAATTGTCATACATCTTATGCACAGACTTGCTGCACTTGCTCGTATGCTGAACAATTTGTTATTCACATGGGGAATTCTGTGTGCACATAAGAGCTGTTAGCTTGAAAGCCAAGGACTCTCTAGTGAGGCACATCTTACATTAATTTAAATGAATGGGAGTTTTGCTTGAGCGAAGACTCCAGAATAAAGCCCACCTCCCCATAATCACAAAACAGATTGGTTGCAGTGTCTTCAGCTATAAAGGGGGTGGGGGGCAATAACATAGTAGACAGTGAGCATGCGTTTGAAATAAATGCCTTGATACAGTGTTTCCACTAAACATGTACAATGATTTCAGAGATTGTTACACGAGGCCTTACAAAAGGAAACTCAGAATGCCGAGATCTGTATAGGAGAGAGACAAGGTGGGTGAAATAATATCTTTTGCTGGAACTTTTATTGATGGAGAGGACAAGCTTTCGAACTTCACAGACCATCATCTGAGGAAGAGCTCAGTGAAGCTCAAAAGCTTATCCTTTCTGCCTACAGAAGTTGGTCCAATATAAATATCACCTCACCCTCCTTCTCTCTCATAACCTGAGACCAACACGGCTACAACAACAATGGAAGAGATCTGTATACACACTTTTCATCTACAGTGAAAAAGCATTAGCCTTTCGTTCCCTAAAGAACCAACTGCAGCTGTTATCAAAGTGGGGCTTCTGCAGTACAAAAAATGTTAGATGTTTTGACAATGCTAGTTCTTCTAGAGTCTTTGAGGGAAGAACACCAGTTTGATACCAACACTACTGGAGAAGTATTCTATAACAGTCACAACTTTTGAGCAATTAGCTGCTTCAACCCTTGTATCATTATAAAAAAACTAAGACATATTAAAGGAAGCCTTGCTGCAACTACTACATCTCAAAATGGTGCTGAAAATGGAAAGGGCTTTTTAGCTCATTTCATGGAGTCGCTACCTAATGATTCCATTATACAGTCTTTCCTACACTGTACAGAACAGCCAAGAATAGACAAGATTTCCTAGTTTACAGCACATTATAGTCCTTCAAAAATTTCTGCTGCAATATATTGAGAGAGATACACATTGCAAGTCTTGCTGTAAAGGCTGCAAAGTGCAATAGATTGGACTGAAAGTCTGTCTAGGTAGCAGTGAAATATCATGGGGAAAATATTTCCTAAGGGACTATAGGGATATGATGCAGATTATATGAGAAACCAGTACTCAGCGGGGGGGAAAAGGCACTTTTCAAGTTTTGGTTAATATTAGCAATGGGAACTCTGGAGATCTGGGTTCTATTTCCACTTATATCAAAGATTTCCTGTATGACAATGGAGATCTCACTTAATTTTTCAGTGCATCAGTTTCCCCATCTATAAAAGTTTACCTCACATAGTAGCTGTTAGTCTAATTAAATAAAGGCTTGCAAAGTGCTTTGAGAGCCTCAGATGGAAGGCACTATGCAAGTGCAAAGAAATTATCTCAGTAGTATATAGAAAAGGTTAGAAAAACCACTGTATTACTGGCAGGATCCAAAAGGCTCAGTTTAGCATAATGGACACACAGCTGATGCAATTATTTCTGTGCTGCATGTATTAGCACTGAAAGTCTAATGAAGTCTAGGTTAAGTATGTCAATGGGAAAGGGTTTTGTTGTTTTTTTACTTCTAAGACTTGGAAGTAAGAGATGTTGGTTTTGGGTCCCAGCAGTGACTGCTTCCCATAAGTGATTCATAACTTTTAAACCACAGTCAATTACAGAGGGATGTTACTGTTATATACTTGCTCTCACTTGGGACTCCAGTATTGTAAGAGAACATTAAGGGAAACAAAGAGTGTGATTCATGCCAACATTAGAGCACTTGATATTGGATTTAGGGCAGGTCTACACTACAAACACTGAATTGGCTCCCCCATCAGCTTAGTTACTCCACCTCTCTGAGAGGCAGTAGCTATGTTGGTGGGAGAAGCTCTATCAGTGACATAGCACTGTCTACACAGGGGGTAAATTATGTCAGTATAACTATGTCACTCAGGAGTGTGGATTTTTCTCACGCCTGAGCGACATAGTTATACCGAAGTAGGTATGTAGTGTAGACCTGACCTCAGTCTCACTGGGAAAATATTAATGTTTGTCACCAGAGGAGATGCAAGTATCACTTTAGCATGCTGTAGCTTTTCATTATGGGCTTATTCACATACAGAATGAAATGTTACATTACGGGGACATTGTGAGCTTAATTTTCTGAATCCAGTTTAAGCTTTCTACCCAAACAGTTAAGAATTTGGGCCAATCTGGCCCTTGCTGATTTCAAATCTAGATCTTTAGCTGTAGTCTATGGAGCAGAAAAGACAGATGAAAAGGTATTTTTAATACTATGGAAAGAGTTTCCTCTTGATAGTGTAGCTGTTTAACACAAGTATGTGATTATTAATTAGGTGAAGAGCCATTTAAGAACTATCAGTCAGCAGCTCAAAGTGGGTTATTAGTTTGGAAATAAATATAGCTTAAAATATGCTAAATATGTATATGATAGAAGATATTAAAAAGGATACCTGAGGAGGCCAGGATTTGATTTCCGGACACAGCTTAATGCACCCTAAGGAAAACGGGTTACCTCCCTCAAGGCTAGTGAGGCAGCATGATCCATTGTACAGAATGAGGAGTCAGGAAATTGGGTTCTATTCCTGGCTGTGTTCTGGACTCACCTTTTGTCCTTGGAAAGTCACACTTTCCTCTGTGCTTCAGTTTCCCTATCTGTAAAAATGAGGACCAGGATACCTTTGTAAAGTGCTTTGAAATATAAAGGTATTAAATGCACCATTATTTTATTAGGGAAGCAGTACGGCATGCTCCAAGCCAAATGGGGAGGGTCCGTGACTTATTTCACTCAAAAGCAGCCACTCTGGACAACTAAGGAATTCTAAGAGTTTTCAGAGGACATATACACATGATATTTACACCATGAGTGTACATTGAGTGTCTTACAAAACATTGAGTGTTTTATAAGACGTAGAAGATGAATGGCAACTCCAAAAGCTCACAACACAATTTAAACACCGTTTTTACTTAGCTTTATGAATCTACAAGGTAGACAAAATACAAGGGAATTAAACTATTTGGTTACCTTCTTCCTGAAGCTATCTATAGAGTCATAACTCCTTCCAGGACACACAGACAGCCTCTAAATACTGACTGGTTATTGAAGTGGCAGAGTACAGATTTGCAAACTAACCACACAAGACAAAGCAGGTACCAATCATCCATTGTTGTATCCAGAGACAACATTAAAATTAATGAGCCCAGACTTTCTCCACTGGCAGTCATCCCCTCGCACTGCGTTAGCTCAGACAGACACCTATAGAGCAGATGTCAGTGCGAATGAGCAACACATCAATAATAATTATAACCGTTTAATTTATCAAATGTTTCCTCCATGTCCAGGTGCTAACAGCACTCTTTAAACTATTTAAGAGCAATCCCAGGCCTGGTCTATGCTAGAAAATTAGCCTGGTTTACTACGTCAGTCAGGGGTGTAAAAAATCCACACCCCTGAGCTGCGTAGTTAAGCCAACCTAAGTCTCTGTGTAGACAGCACTAGACCAACAGAAGAATTCTTCTGACAACCTAGCTACCGCCTTTCATGGAGATGGATTCCCAACACCGATGGGAGAATCCCTTCTGTCAGCATAGTTGGTGTCGACAGTCAAGCATTACAGCGGCACAGCTTTTTACAGAGCTCCGTCAATATATCTTGATCCTAATTTACAATGCTTCTTTATTTCAGTGCTAGTCTGTGTGTGGATGTTTATTCTGTTACAAGTGCCCTATTTCAATTTAGTTTAAATTAGCAAAAATTAAATTAGAATTGTAAACAGATGTCTCTTTTGTGTCTTTATCCCCAGTCTCATGCAGCACTCTTTATGTTTTCTGCTTCTCTATACACCATTGCATGAGCCTGCCACATTCTACATCCCAAAATCAAAAGAGAATTTTTTTTAAAAGGTGTGTCTTAGTGATCCCAACACACTCCTGCTCCCAGCTCTGTTATTACCAGGTACAAATGCTTACTCCTCCTGCAATGTTCTGTCAGTATTGCCAGCCCAAAGTGTTCAAAAATCATGCTAAGTCAGGATTTCCCCCCCCCCCCACCCCGCCCAAAAAAAAGCCTACTAAATTTCCTTAAAGAGCATGAGATTTTAAATACATTCTAGTTTCATTTTGTCTTCTAATTTCTGAGTCTTTAAGGTGCATTTGATTCACATTTAAGCTTTTCTCCACAACTCCACAACCTGCTAGAAAAAATAATTTTTAAATGACAGCTAAGATTTCCAAATAATAAGATGACTCCAGGAGCTGGAGTTTTAAGAAGACCACCAAATATCATGAGATCCATGATAAAATCTCAAGAGTTGGCAACAATGCTACCAGGACAGTTCTCAGTCTGTCACTATCCTGAGTCCAAATTTTAAAAAATAAACTGAATCAGGATGTTTATATTCCTTCTGAGCTGGATGTTTAACTAAAGAGTAAAAGCACTGACACATAGAAATGACTAAAGCAAGATTCCTCAGAGTCCTTACAATATTAAAAGACTTTCCAGTTTTCTCAATTGCGTGAAACTCCTGATTTCAAAGGTAAAATGGCATATTAGCAGCTCTCAATGGCAATCATGGCAGCAAAAGTTCCTGGAAAATGGGAGGAGAGAAAAGGAGCTCAAAAACATCAGAGCAAGATCTCTGCTGGTGTAAATAGTTGCAGCTCCATTTACTTCAATGGAGCTTCTTCTACTTGCACCAGAAGAGAATTTGGTCCATTGTGCAGGTAAAATAATGACACACTGGATTTGCTATATGAGATCAAGTCCATTGTATTTACTGCCCTGTGTAGTCCTAGTTTTTTTCAGTGTGGCAGAGTGGACTGGGAGTCAGAAGATGTACGTTCACACTGAGCTGCTGTATGTGACCTTGAGTAAATCGCTTTACCTCTGTACATCTGTTTCCCCAACTGTGAAATGGTGATAACAATACTTATTCTCCTTTGCAAAGCACTTCAAGAGCTACAATGAAAAGCACTACACAAAAGCTATATATTTGGGGCCAGATCCTGAGCTGTATATTGGCATAGCTCTGACAATTTGTCGGTTGCTACTGCAATGTAACCTGTTATGCTTTGTTTCACTGTTCAATGTTTTGGCATCTAATTGTCAACAGGTGGGATCAAGAGCACAGAGGCATGTGGTACCCAAAAGAGATGGCACCTCTAAAGAATGTTATTTGCTGTAAAATAGGCCAGTTTCCTCATCTTGAATCCATCATTCCCTTGCACCTATCTCCAAAGGTACTGATTTGACCAACTTCTCAGTTGGTACCATGCAATGTAGACAGCTGGACTGCGTTACAGGCAACCAAAAAGCCTATGAACAAAACACTTAGATATAGGAACAGAGCAGCAAATATCCCAATGGCTCTGTCTCCTGTGTTTGTGTGGAGCTCAGCGGGAGGGAGGATGCCTCATCATTGATTTAGCACAGACCTGAATTATTTTTTCCAGAATAAAGACAGCCTCAGTATCTCCATATCCTTCCACCTATATGTATCCTGCCACATTTGTATTAACAGAATGGTGCAAGTGTGGACAGAGGAGATTTAGCACAAATGTCTCCAAAGGATGTTTTAACAAACAAGTCAAATCTAGCTTCTGCCTTCTTATATGACTTCCATATTTAGAGGTTATCAGGGGCTGGAAATTCTAGGCCAGATCCTGCCCTTACTCATCCTGGTAAGCTATAGCACTTACTCATGGAAACAGTCCCATTGATGTAGTAAGGATCTGCAGGTTCAGGTGCTCTATTTGTAGACTTCCAGGCACATAAAGGGATATTACAACACTCTGAGTATGACCAGCATTCAAATAAGCTCTCCATACCCTTGAGCCCAGCCATTACCATGATGTTAACTGTCATCATACCTTAGTTCACCCATTCATTTATAATTTTGCAAATCTTTGTTCAAAACAGTAAGCAGAGGTGAAATATGCATTTCAGGGGCGGCTGCTGTGAGGCAGCCATTTTCTGTCTCACGTGTGCTTAATACTCCAGGGAAAGAACAGACACACATCTCTGCAGACCAAGTGTGGAAATGAGCTGTGACCGTCTATCCCTCTTCCTTTCCCTTATTAATTCCCCCCGTTCCTGACCTTACCTTTACTCCCAGTGCAAAAGAGAGCCAACAACAACAAAGCATGTAATCATTAAAGCTGTGCCAATGCTGTATTCGTTTTCTCACGTTACAGCCCCATTGACTACCCTTTGGGTCTGGGTGTCTTTTAGACTGTAAGCCCTCTGGAGCAAGGATTGGCTCTTTTCTCTGTTTATATGGGGCCCAGTCCTAGTAGGGCTTTTGTACACTACCATAACATAAGTGTTTATTATAATGATAAATACAGCTGGTGTGAATAACCAGGTTCTCAAACTCTACACAGGTCTTTCAGAAAGCTACTGCTGTACCACAAGCACAAGGTAGGAAGCAAGAAATGAATTTAGGTTTACTTTAGCACACTATTTGTGACAATTAGATGTTCTTAATCAACTGATAAATCTAATTAAATATGAGAAGTAGCTGTTGTAAGTAGAAAGGACTCTCTCTATTTGTTCTGTAAAGTATCTCCCACCTTTTAGGCACTGCTGAAATAAATACACAGGATTAGAGTCTGTCACTGTTTCATAGGTCATGCCTGCCCTGTAGCACCCCCTGCTGGCTAAGCATAGAATTATAGGCACTCCCTGCCTCAATTTCCTTCCTTCAGCATCCCCAGTAACTCCACACATTGGTCAGTTCTGGTTATATGGCTTAGCCCTCCAGCCAAGTCACAAACAATTTTAACTCCTTCTACGGCAGGAAAAGCCTTACTAAGAAGTCTCAATAAAAAAGGTTCTTCCACTCTTTAGGAGTTTCTCTTCAGCCCACCCTCTAATCCCTGTTCCCCTCCCCTTTTTGGGCTACCTTTGAGAGTCTTTTTGGCTCTAGGATAGAGCATTCAGGCAACCCCCCAGCTGGTTCCACTGGAGTACATTCTCAACCCCTGCTGAACTCTGTTCCCTGCATCCTTCCATGTGCTGGTATAGAGGGACGGGTTCCTCTACAGTACTCAGCCACCCATGAACCCTGACTCAGGGCCTTCTTCAGGCACCTGACCACATTCTGTGATTCCACCCCCCCAGAGTGAGGGCTGGCAGACCTTTTTATGAGCCCCCAGGTTCCATTAAGTTGTCACCTGACCCTCTTAGCCCCACCCCCTTCAGGTTGGGAAGCAGCTAATTAATTATGGCACAGTTGGAGCTAGCTTCATCTCCCCTTAAAGGGGCCAGTCACCTTGTTACACACTGAGCAATATCTTATTCCACAAATAGTCTCTTTGAATTCAGTGGGACTGCTTGAGAAGTAAGGGATGACTGCCATCATTAGGGTGGCAGAATCTGGCCTGTAATGAAGATGACTCCAGCAAAGATATCATAAAAACAAACTGAAGGCACCATCCTTCAAGTTGCAGAATGTCACTGAAGACAATGAAAACAGAGGGCACTCAGCACTGGGCCCCAGAGAGCACCCTGTATTGCTAGAGTTGTATACCAGATACTACCATCATCCAACATGGTTGTGGAGATTAAATTAAACTGATTAAATTAAACTATATTTTATCTAGCGAGACCTTACTGTATCTAGGTTTAGAAAGTTCACACTGCAGACTGCGGAAAAAAAATAGGTTCACATCTGTTTGATGGCAAATCACCAGCAGCTTTGGACGTTACATCACAACCACAAGGAAATGACTGCAAGTTCATTCCATTTTTAGAAATGCCTAGCTTACTAACTCCTTGGTTTTAAGTTACTCATAAAAGACCATGTTAAATTTGAACTATTCTTTCACTTAGGCTACAAAAGCACCCAAATCTCAGTATAAACTTGTTATATCACATGTAAATATTCACACCACTGAACCACTACATTAAAAAGAAAAACTAGAAATGCTGAGCACTTCAATGAGTTTAGAGAGGCAGTAGGTTCCTGGAGCTTGGTGACAGCTAATTTGCATCTGACCACAGGAAGAAGTAAAAAACCCCAGGAACTCACAGAGATCTTAGAGGTACATCATTCTCCATCTGCATCAAGCAAGATTCTGCACAACCATTTGGAATAGGAAATACTCTTTCCTGCCTCAGACAGAATACATCCCACACATTGCCCTCAGCAGAACTTATTAGCCCTGTGTGGGGTGATGATGTGTTTATAACAACCATACAGAGAGCCTCTGTAATCATGGAGGGTTTCTGTACCAGTCAGGTTAGTGCAAATGGATTCCAGTGAGGGTGGACAAAAGAGGCTTATTTGGATCCAGAGGCCCAGAATCCTTCATGTGCACATGATGTTCTAGAATCCCAATCAACCCCTGCTTAATCCATGTCCAGTTTCTCCAAGCCTGTTTTCATAGGCTTTATGCAAAGCGTAGTGAAGTTCATCCTATCCAAATATTCATCAGTTGCATCTCATCACATGATTCAAACACATAGGCACTAAGGCACACACAGAGTATATAAATGAGTCATCCAATGCCATTTGTGCATTGCCTTACCACAAAACTTTAAAGAGATTTGCATAGGGAGAATTTGTGCTGAATCCCTGCTACTGTCAATGCTGCAGGATTGGTAGTTTCCTTTTAGTTTGAACTCCACAGAAATTTATAACCTTGGCTAGTGATGTTGTGATACAATGTAATTTGTGAGATGACAAAACAATTTTCCTACAGCCTAGCAAGACTGGCAAAACCACAAAGTTAAAACATTGAGCACACACTCCTTACCCAGCCTCTGCAAAGAAACTTTAGATGCTCCAGTCTGATACAGAAAAACAATTTAGTATAAATAGGTCTATTATGACAGGGACCTGTTAAAGGTTCAGGCAGACAAGTATAGCTAGGCTGGTAAAGGGTTCAGGGATGTGGAGGGGAAAAGGGAAGTGAAAAGAAGAAAGTATTTAATCAGTGACATGTTGAAACCCATTCTTTGGTTCAAATATAAATTATATTTGAATTTTTATGAAGTGGCACCAATTAAGTTTATTTTTGAAAAAGGAGACATCTAGTGACAGGTTGTGGGTGTTGGACCTGCAAACCTGTTTATGGAAATGGATGTTGCCTTTTTTAAAATGTATTTTTAAATTGCAGATCTTAAGATTGTTATTTATCATTGCCAAAGGGAGAGAATAATACATATTGGTACAATTAAACGTAAGTATGAGCACAGTATGAATACAGGCAGACTTTAATTGCTAGGAACACAAAAGATTTGCATGCTTGTCTTTTCTAAATAGTTTATGAAACACAGTAATGTGATCAAGCAGGTCTTCTAGGAATACCCTATAATTATTTATCTTTCTTTTATTAACACATTCCACACACACACCATTTTTTGTCCCAAGTCAGAACACTTAGATTATGTGATCCAGCATACTTACATTGTGGACTGGCACTAATAAATATCACGTCAGTGCTTTCGATATTCTTTGTGGGGAATTATGATTAATAGTTCTACAGCTGGAAAAAGGAGGATTTGTTTGGTTATTATATCTATTCAGTGTTTCAATATTTGATTCCAAGACGTTTTTATTTTGGGGCATTCCCACCACCGCTATGAAATTCATCTGTAGCACAGTATCGTCTCTAGTACACAGTCCATGGGCAGATTCTCCACTTTATTCAGTTTGGTCAGCCAGTAGAATTGCTCACATTCATAGAGATAAGCATGTGCTTAAGTGTTTTGCCTTTATGACATGGAAGCTAGCTTCTGAGTAGGATGTGGGCCTGATAAAAGTTCAAGATCTTGGTGATTATCTTCAAGGACTCCATGGCTTGAGGCCAGGATATCTAAAGATGCCAAAGGCTCCAGGATGAAGACTGTGACTGACAACTATGCATCTCTGGAACAATGGAACTACTCACAATAAGGATAAAGCTCATCTGCAAAGAAGGGAGAAATTTCTCAGGGGCTGGTTTGAGACTGTGGAACGAACTCCTCCAGAAACTAAGGAACATCACAAACCTCACCACCTTCCACTCCAAGTGCAAGCATATTTCTTTGACCTTGACTTCTTTAACATAAATACCAAGCAACAGGTATATTTATAAATACATATTTTAAAAACTCCCATAACTAAACAAAAACACTCCACTGCGCACACTTCTCTCCTTGAGGAGAGGATGGGAGAACACACACATGACATGTGTCAATCATGTTGCTTAATCCACTTCTGGAAGACACTAGGGGTATGTCTACAGTGCAAAAAAAAAAAAAAAAAAAAAAAACCCAAAAAACTCCATGGCAACGAGTTTCAGAGCCCAGGTCAACTGAGTCTGGGGCTAAAAATAGCAGCATAGAGGTTCCCACTTGGCCTGGAGCCTGGGCTCTGAGACCTTCCCTCCTCGCCAGATTTCAGAGGGGAATATCTACATGTGACCCCCATTAGCCTCAGTCAGTTGACCCAGATACTGAGAATTCCTGCCATGGTCAATTTTTTGCAGTGTAGATATCCCCTCCAATGTTATGGTGATGAGCACGGTACAAGAATCTCTGTAGAGCAGAAGAAAATAGAAAAGCACTGAAGTAAATGGAAAGACTCCCATTGACTCCAGTTCTCTTTGGATCAGGCCGTTAGTCAAACATACATATCTGAGAACTTGCATGTAAACTTGGGTTATATTTTACAGACTGACAAACATAATGTCAGAAAAATCAAATCTTGACTAATCCTGCACCAAAAAGATGAAGAATGATCATAGTCTCAGAAGAAGGAAAATAGAAAAGTCTAGTTACTTTAGTGCAGAACGCAAGTAAAATCATCTTCGTTTATGAAAGCATAGGGTTTCTTCCACTTCACTGGAAATAAATAGCATTGTAGTGTTTTCTACTATTCACATATTTGTTTCATTTGCATTTTCACAACAGTGAACTGTTTATAATATTAGCTCAGACATGTGTCATACATGTAAATCCTTTTGAATTGGACAATCCTATTAACTAACTGAAAAGCAGCTTTCAGATAGCTAATGATACAATAGGATATACATAGGGTGACCACCAGATAGCAAGTGTGAAAAATCGGGACAGGCCATGGGAATAATAGGCGCCTATATAAGAAAAAGCTCCAAATATCAGGACTGTACCTATAAAATTGGGACATCTGGTCACCCTAGATACACACTGTACTATACCCAAACTAAAACCACTTGAACTGAAATAAACTGAATACCTCAAATAAAAATGAATCTATTTAAAATATCTCTCTCTTAAATCAACATGGTTCAATTGCAAAATTATACATTTTTAATGTTAAAAGTTAGTGTAAGCATTTTCTATAACAGCTCACAGTCAATACTTCATTTATTGGCAGTGTGTGCCTAGAAAGATACACAGATCAGATCAGTCAGTCAGTATTTTGTCTTCTCACACTGAGTGGCCCTGACCTTCAATCCTGAACATTTTACATGCCCTTCATGTTCTAAAACTTTGTTGTTTCAGAGATTTCCACAGAAAATGTCTTCACCTAAGAGGGTTGGACGTTCTAGATCATTCAGGGGATTAGTAATGTGCTTTTGCACTTTCTACATCTACCGTACAGGTTCAAATCCAACACAGCCTGAAACTGAGTACAAATCTTTTCCATTTGATGACTATTAAATGGCCTCTGTGAAATGAGTTTGTTGTGCTCCATGCATCTTCTAGGAGTCATGTGTCCACGTCACCAAAAAAATAAATAAAAATTGGCTGTCACAATTGGCTGTTTCCCCAGTACTGTCAGTTTGTGTGGATCTTTCACATGGCAACAGGAGAGAAACAAACAATGGTTACCTATATTCATTGGACAACAGAACTGAGGGTCAAATGGTAAAAAAGAAAATCATACACCCTTGCTAGGTCTGCATTCTCAAGCACTCCTTGCCAGGCTTGAAGGTTTAAATTGTAATATCTGTAAAGTGTCTAAGTAAAAAGATAGTTAAAGTGCATATGTATATGGACCAGAGCGACCAAGGATTAAGATTAGGACATGCCAAAGAGAACATCTTGCAAAATGCTAAGAATCCTACCTTATCATTTTTGCCTCAAATGCCAAAGAAGTCTAGAGTCTTGATCATACTTGCCTTGGTTCTGACTGGTTTAGGAAACAGTATAGTTGAGTGGATAGAGCACTGGACTAGGACTCAGGAAGCCTATATTGCATTCCTGGCTCTCCCATTAACCTTCTGTATGATTTAGAAATGCCCTGTGCCTCAGATTCCCCTTGATAAAACTGGATGACAGTGCTTATTGCGCTTTACAAAGCCCTTTGAGATCTGTGGATGAAAGGCACTGTATAACTGCTAAGGATAGGGGGCCTGACTCGCCATTGCTTCACTCCAGTTTTTGTCTAGTGTAATTCCATTGGAGTTACGCTAGTGTAAAAGTGGTATAGAGCAATGATGAATGAGGTTCTGTGAACGGAACCATCTCTCAGTTAAGCTTGTTCTTGGTTTACACAATAATATACTGCAGAACTCTATTTCCCCTGCTAAATATCCATAACTTTCTGACTCTATATTGAAGTGTACAAAGTTTATATATGTTTAAATTAAGGCAATGTACATCAGACAGTTCAGTTAATCATTTGAGCAAACTTTGCAGAAGCAGTATTGGAAATTCCAGTATCTTTATTTTAACCAGACAGAATGCACACTTTTATAGAGATATAGTTTATAACACTTGGTCGACTGGTCAATTACTAATAAATAAGAAAACAAATCACTCTTATTTCATTTAGAACCTGGGGCAAAAGTCACAGATGTGAATGGAAAGGCTCCTACTGATTTCACTGGGCTTTGGATCTGGACCTTATTGACTCTACCTCCAATGCAGGTTTGCAAAAATAAAACACTCCCCTTTAAGGATAAGTAATGGTATGGCAAGCATGCATCTGCAGCCCATGTGATTCGGTTATCCTTTTCATACTCAGAAAGCAATATCATTATTTTATTTATATTACAGTAACACCCAGAGACCCTACTCAGATTCAGGGCCCCATTATGCTAAACACAATGCAAGCACGTAAAGACACAGTCCCTGCTCCAAAGAACTCAGAAACTAAGACTAGAGTAAAATTTGGTTTATGGAGAGAGATTTTTCACTCTGAAGGTATCACAGAGTACTTTTGCCACAGTGAGTAAGACACTCTGGTACCACAGCGATTGTGTAGGTGCATGACCAGCAGCTATTAAGCACACAGCAATATTTACTGTTGTTATTATTTATATTACAGTAGTTCCCATTGTGCTAGCTGTTAGGCAAACACATAGAGAGAAGTGCCCTGCTCTGGAAAGCTACAATTTAAAATATTAAAAATAGAGCTGTGGGAAATATTCATCGCCAAATTCAATTAAATTCATCACTCATTTATCTCTTCTTCATGGAGCATGTGCAAAAACTTTGTATTTTGTGTCACATTTTCCCCTTTATTATTTGGATGTCAGCAAAGATTCTGGCACTGCTTTTTTCAAGTTTTGAGAGGGGACGTTTGGGTTTCATCCCAAGGTTGAATACATGATATTCTACCATTGTGTAAGAAAGTCTGGTTTGAGTGTATTAAAGAATTAATCATCCAAACAAAAAAGAAACCAGAGGACCAACAATCCCTACATTCCAGCAACAAAAATAGTAAATCCTGTCTAAGCAGCCACTGGCCAGCAAAAGTTGGTCTGCTAATAAGAGGTGATCGTTAGTAACTACAGAGTGAATAAAACTATTAGACACTGCATGGAGATGCTTAAGATGGAGGGTTGCCTATTACTATCTTCTTTAGTGCTGTGTTGATTCTAGTAAACCATACACCAACAGCTAGCTATGCTAGCGTTAGCCCTGCTAGGTGTTTTAGAGCAATGGTTCCCAACCTGGGAGTCAGGACCCCCTTGGGGGTGGGGGTGCCAAAGATTACAGGGGGTCCATGAGGATTCAGTAATATTGAGGTCATTTAGCCCCCTGAGCTCTGCGCCGGGTGCAGCAGCCTTGAGCTCCCCATCAGATGGAGTGGAGGAGCAGCCCCCTGAGCTCCATGCCAGCTGAGATGCAACCCCACCCCTGAGCTCTGTGCCAGCGGGAGCAGAGGAGCAGCCCCATGCCAGTGGGGGTCTGGAGCAGCCCTGGCCAACCCACCAGAGCCCACCTCCATTACCCTCAGTCCATGAGGAACGGGAAGAGGTGGGGACATGTGCGGCGTGCAGTGGCAGCTGCGGCAGGGAAAGCTTAGCTTCTTACTCAGGTAAGAGTAATTCATTATCATTATTATGTAATTCAGTGTTGTTATTATTACATGTGTTTATAGGGGTTTTGTGTGTTTATGGCCAGTGAGAGGGCGGGGCGGGAGATGGGGGGGAAGGGGGCACATGTTTTACCTAGTGTTAACTAGTGGGGTTTTCACTCAAAAAGGTTGGGAATCACTGTTTTAGAGGAACAGCTCCTTAAGGTTCCTTTGCAAGTGGTCTCAGTATTGGGGGAAGAGAGAAACAGCTACATACATGTGTCCAAAGCCCCTCCCAATGATCTATGTCTTTCTTAAGGGCTTCAGTTTACTTCTGCCATGTACTTTACAACAAGAATCAGCTGCTTCTCATCATCAGCCTATATATCACATAAACAATCAGTTTGTCCCCTGGAACTATTAGTCACCTGTGTACCCCAATTCTGAGGATCTTTTGAATGGTATACTTGGCTGTTCTAATTAAATCAAAGGCAGGGGACCAATTTCTCTCTTTACTTTCATGTTTATTTTACTGTACAGTAGAGCCTTCTTAAATCATACAAACAAGTGGAAGCAGAAACATATCCAGTAAGTGATCACCCAATTAGAGAAGCTCAGGGACATACATTGTACTGGGAGATATTTCATTAATTGCTTTTAAAAAATAAGCATGGGACAAACCATCAAACTCATGACATATATACTGAGATAAATATTAGCTGATTTTAGCTGCCATAATAGATATGGGAAGCAACATTTAGAGTACACCTTAAAGAACTGCACAGCAGGAAATTTATCTAGCAAACCTAATTCACATTTGCTAAATACTGTGAATGGGCTCAGAGATCACACAAGGCTTTCAGTTTATCCAGTGTTTGAAATGCATTCTGCCAAATCTCTTCAGTTACGTAAGAGTGTCATTTATTAAGGTGCCGATTAAATGGATCCTTCTTAATGCAGATGAGAGTAAAATGTAATTCAGTTTCCTTCATTGTCTGTCATCTTCAATGAAGAAGGGACACAGTCCTTTAACCCTGTTATAAGCATTGTTTCAGAACATTTTTCCCAGCAAGACAAGTACACAATAGTCACAAAAACAGAGCACAGAGTTCATTTGTAAACAAAAATCCATGAAAATATAAATAACAAATCAGGCAGATCATTGATGTGTGCTTTATTCTGCAGAAACAAAACAGAAAACTAGTAGAAGGCATACCCACTCTCTTGTCATTGTCACTGGTGCAGTCTCAACTGGAGAAGTTATATATGGGCTAACAGGCTTTCTGAGTTGGAAAACAAAGTATATGAATGTTGAGAGATAAATTATCATTTATTTTCTTCACTTAAAACACATGCTGTAGTCCTTCACTTAAAACCATGCTGTAATCATAATGATGTCTGGATTTCTATGACATTTAGTTACTCTGATATTTGATCAGTCCCCTGACAGAGCTATCATGTCACTTTGTTCTGTTCTAAATGGCATAGTCCCGTTTTCTAAAACTCTCAGCCACGATTTCCAGGGAGCTAGATTGTCCATCTGAAGAAAAAAAAGGTACATCTCTGAACATCCATCAACACCACATCCTCTCTAAATATATGATTAGCTGAGAGTAAACAAGATGGTCAATCAAAGACAACTTCATGCATATGAAGTAATTTCTAGTTATTTAAAAAGGAGAGCAAATGTTTTCTCTCATCCACTGTAGCAAAATATAACTAGAGAACTGTGAACCCAGACTGATTCCCCCATCTGTCTTCCCAAACTGAGTAAAACTGCCTGAAGAGTTACAACACTGAGTATTGTGGACACAACTGTGTAAACTAAAAATGCAGACCAGGCTCTGAAAGGAAACTTTCATTAAGTAAACTTGCACCAGAAAAAAAATGTGAAATGCAAATACAATGTTTTCAGCTGAATTCCTCTATGAGCAATATTGCCAACCCCAAGCCAGGCCCCAAAAAAGTCATTAAATAGGCTTAAAAATCATGAGATTTTAAAAAATAGTAAATGTTGGGTTGTTTTTAATTGCTTCCTAGAATTGGAGCCTATAGGGGCCATATTTTCAAGTTTTTCTCTGCTATCACAGGAGCTAGACAATTCTTTTTTAAATTAAAACTGAGATTATCACATAACTGTGAATCCAGGAGCTGGGGCTCAAAGAAACCCCCAGATAATCATGAGATTGACAATAAAATCACAAGTACTGGAAAAAGAGGCCAAGCACACGTTCCGCTTCACTAACGTCCCATTTAAGACTTATTGTGAGGGCCTTAAATGGCATGTAGTTCTGGTGCTGGCCTCTGCATAGAGGTAAACTGTCCCTAAGTACTGAATTTCATACTCAAGGAGAGTAAAGGCATATTGGGGGAAAGAGGGAGTAGGGAAGCAACGGTTCACTGGAACTCCTGCAAATATATTGAGTGAGACTTGCATAGCTCTGACTGTGGATAATGTGTTACTGGTCATTAGAAAGTTCTCCACATTTCTGAGACAGAAATAGATAATTGCATTTATTTTAGATTATTACCATGTCTGGTACAATTCCTCTGGCTTCACCAGAAATTAATTTGATAAATTATTTCTTAGTTTCCCTGAGCATAGAGCTAGAAAAAGAACTGTTTGGACATGTAGGGCTTGTTCACACTTACCCGGAAATTTGGCAGCAGTCGACGGGAGTTACGCAAACTATGCAGAGTCAACTGCTTCTGCGGGAAAAGCGTTCCTGTCGGCTCAGCGCTACGCTAGTTGAGGAGGTGGACTTATTAAGTCTACTCCCTCATCGATTGAGCGGGTTTCACTGACCGCTCAATCGATCATGAAAGATCGATCTGGCAGCGGTGATTTTGCCGCTGCCAGTGTAAACATAGCCTTAGTGTCTTTTCTTGCCAGCGCAGGATTATTCCCTATCGTACATTGTCTGGTTTTAAACATGCCAAGCTTTGGGCTTTCAATCTTGGGCGATTATTCTATAATTTAATACTGTATGGACATTTTTCCTGCTATCCATTTTAATATTCCCATTCTTAATTCCATCTCATTTCTCTTAGTATAAAATTCTTTAGCTAGGCTAAATAATTCCTCATCTTCCTTGGTGTTTACATCCTTCATGTGTTTGTAGACTGTTACCATGTTCCCCTTAGTTGTCAGCTAGCAAAGATATACCTATTTAACTCTTTTAATCTCTCCTCATAAATCCCTTAATCATTTTTCTTGCTCTTATCTAAAGTCCCTCCAGTTGTCAATATTCTTCTAGTAATTAGGTGCACAGACAGAACACAGTATTCTCCGTTTAGTCACACCAGAACTGAATAGAAAGGGATTCTTACCTCCCCACCCAGTGATGTGATGTCCACGTGTATGCAGCCCAACAGTGCACTGGCCATTTTTGTTGCAATATTGTTTTGCAAACTCATGCTTAATTTGCTATCTGTCCCTAAAATTCTTTCAGTACTTCAGGTATTCCCCCACCCCACCCCACCCAGGTATATTGGATGGAATTTTTCCAAGATTAGTCCTGTGTTGTTTTCTGCCCAAATTACTAATCTCTTAAATCCTTTGTCTTATTTCAGTTTTGACTGGTTAAACAAAACAAGGCATGTCCCTCATTTTGAAGGCAAAAAATGACCATACGGACTGAACCAAGAAACTTCACACAAACAGCCCTGGAACTAGGATGTTGCAACATCCATGTCTCCTGTTATCTGTCCATTTTCCTCACTAAGTAAGCATATCAGGACCAATGAGTGGTATTCTTTTTAATTCTAAAAAATCAGATATGACATTGGCATAAGAAAGCTTGATCTCTGCCTGACTCTTTTGTCCTGTTGCAGTGCACCAGATGGCAACAGTGCTGCCTCCCTCCACAGCTGTGCCCTAAAATTCATATCCAGAAATGGAAATCTATTTGGATGGTGCAGATGTCTGATGTCATGTGTGTGATGTCAGATAATATCACCGATTGTCCTTCCAAGCTGCATTGCAAATGATTGCAGTGAAATTTGGATATTATTGTCAAATAAAACGTGGCTACTCACAATAGAAGTTAGGGACATGTACTTCTATATTGCAGAAATTTGCAAAATCAGGACATTTGAGATACGCTTTTAACAGCACAACAGAATAGAGACCTGATTCGCCTCTCACTTAACTGGTGCAAATCAGGAGTAACTCCAATGAGGCCACAGGTGTAAAACTTGTATGAATGAGAGGAGGCTCAGCTCCTTGTTCCCAATTTTCTAAGAAATGTAATTCAGCTTATTCCTTGCCTGTCAATAGCAATCTTTGTATTTACTTATTATCATTATTTTTTTATTATTATTTTTTCTGGAGGCTGGGCCTTGTTTATACCTTGACCAAGAAATTGGGACCTTGACAAAAAATAATTGACTAAGCCACGCACTAGAAGATAAACAGTCTAGTCCTCCCGCCATCTCAAAAATTAAAAGTGGCCAGAAGCCACTGAGAGTTTAGGATGGAAATGTTTAACCAAGCATGTGATTCCTCTTTCCAAACACCGATCCTGCTCCTCTCCGCATACCAGACACATCCAGGATCCCCCATCACTGAAGCCCTCAGACACTGCATTGTCCTGCCTGGTTCTAAAGGTTGCCCAGAGCGACAGCAAGGTGGCGTCTGTACCGACATCGCTCTCGGCCCAATCCCCTCCCCATGTGTCCCATTAGAGCTGCACGCTGCAGTGAGACTCATGCGCAGCTCCCCTGCTCGGCTGGGGCTCCTCCTGGGCCACCTCGGAACTCAAACTTGCCCTGCCCAAACTTGAGCGCTCGCCCTTAAATGCGGCGAGCTGCGAAACCCCCAAGGGAGCGAGCAAAGCCAGGGGCGGCGGTGACAACACAGCCTGCGGTGGGGGCGGGGGGCTCCTCTGTGAGCGGAGAGACGTGCCCCGTACATTCCTGTGGCTGGATCTGCCTCGCTACGCTCAGTCTTTGCTGGAAAGGGGACTCCAGTCTGTGCTCTCACCTTCCCGGGCCTCCCGCTGCGAGCACCTGGCCCCTCTTTCCCCTGCCGCCGGGCCGCAGAGCCCCGGAGTTTGTTTTTCAGCTGCTTGATCAACAGGAGGGCGAGGAGGAGGCGCAGAGGGAAAAGAGAGTCAGGTAGAGCAGCAAGCTGAACTCCCACTCCATGCTGCTGCGGCCAGGGGAGGGGACCTGGCGTTAAGCATTGCATGACTTTTTCACTATCCGAGAAGTAGTTCTCTGCTTTTAAAAGTTTGAGAGCATTGCTCTCTTTTGAACTGAAAGTTATAGACTATTGCCATTGGGATTGAAAGTCACATAGATTGTACAGTCTCGGCTGTGCTACAAAGTTAGGTCAGTGTAAGTGAACTTGTGTTGACCTTGTTATGCATTTGGCTCCACTAAAATGTGTACCCTACCCTATTTCAGCAACGTAATAATCCCACTTCCTCGAGCGACAAACAGCCATGGTCAACCTACTTAGTAGATACTGCATTAGTTGTGTCAATCCTAACAGTCCTTCAGCCCTGGTCCCACAATGCCCCAACCCCACAACGATGGGTCGGGCCACAATTTTGAATTCCACTCCCCAGGAGTCACAGAGATCAGAAGCCTGCCCCTCCCGTTGAAGATCCTGCCCCCACGTGTCTTTGAAATGTCTTTTCCTGATTGCCTACCTTGGTGAGCACATCTAGCAGCTCACTTTATTGTATGCATCCTAGCACATGAGCTTCACATACACAAGGAGCTACTAGATACACCCCTGCTAGGAGCAGAGAAGTCATGGATCCGCTCGCCCTATGGGGAGAAGAGACTGTGAAAGAACAGCTATGGAACAGACACAGAAATACCAACATCTACATGCAGATTGTCTAGAGGATGCTGCAGTAGGGTCATGACAGGGATGAACAGCAGTTGCATATGAAAGCAAAAGAACTTTACCAGGCATATTACAAGGTGAGGGCAACAAGAAATCTGGTGATGCCCCACAGACCTACTATTTTTATGATAAACTGTACGGCAGACTTGGCAGTGATCCCATCAGTATCCCGCAGATGACCATGGACACTTCATAGGAACCCAGCATGGAGACCCCTGCCATGAACAGCAAGGAGGAGAAAGAGGAGGAGATGTGTCAGGGGAGTCAAACAATGTCACGAGCCAGGAGTCAAACCACTCCTGCCAGACAACTGCAAATGAGCCTGCTGGTGAAGGGGAAAGCTGCTCAGATAAACGTGTACATTCATTATTTCTTAAAGTTCTTTTTGTTTTGTTCTTTTGCTTTTATTTTCCCTGAACCATCATTTCTTTCCCTTACTCCCTCTCCCCTCTCCCCATTCAAAAAAGGCACCCATCCCATTCACAACTTTGGAGAAGAAAGGTTCTCTACCCATAGGAACCGTAACCCTAGCTCCAAGTCCCCTAGCAATAGGAACCCTAACCCTAGTTCGGGGACCCCTACACATATGAACCCTAAACCTGGCCCCAAGTCCCCTACCCATAGGAACGCTAACCCTAGGGCGGGGATCTGTAACCATGGGAACCCTAACCCTAGGGTGGGGACCCCCACCCATAAGAACCGTAACCCTAGGGCGGGGACCACTACCCATAAGAACTGTAACCCTAGTTCCAAGTCCCGTATCATAGGAAGCCTGACCCTAGGACAGGTACTCCTATCCATTGGAACTCCAAGCCTACTTCCAAGCCCCCTACCCATAGGAATCTTAACCCTAGCGCAGGGACCAATACCAGTAGGAACCCAAACCCTAGGTCCAACTCACCTACTCATAGGAACGCTGACCCTAGGGCGGGAACCCCTACCCACAGGAATCCTAACCCTAGCTCCAAGTCCCCTACCCAAACAAACCCTAACCCCGGGAGGGGGGGGGGGGGGGAGGGGGACACACACGACTGCTATCCATAGGAACCCTAACCCAAGCTCCAACTCATCTACCCACAGGAACCCTAACCCTAGGGCAGGGACCCCTACACATAGGAACCCTTTCCCTATCCCCAAGTTCCCTACCCATAGGAACCTTAACACTAGGTCAGGGACCCCTACCCATAGGAATCCTAACCCTAGGGCGGGGACCCCTATCCACAGGAACCGTAACCCAAGGGCAGGGACGCCTACCCATAGGAACCCTAACCTTAGCTCCAAGTTCCCTACCAATAGGAACCCTAACCCTAGCTCTAACTCACCTACCCATGGGTACCCTAACCCTAGAGTGGTGTCCCCTACACATAGCAACCCTTATCCTATCCCCATGAACCCTACACATAGGAACCCTATCCCCAAACTGCCTACCCATAGGAACCCTAACCATAGTTCGAGGACCCCTACCCATAGGACCCCTAACCCCAGCTCGAGGTCCTCTACCAATAGGAATCCTAACCCTGGGGCAAGGAACCCTACCCATAGGAACTCTAACCCTACGGTGGGGACTCCTACCCATAGGAACCCTAAGCCTGGCCCCAAGTCTCCTACCCATAGGAACGCTATCCCTAGGGCAGAGACCCCTACCCATAGGAACTCTAACCCTAGGTCCGCGACCCCTACCCACAGGAACCCTGACCCTAGCCACAATTCACCTTCCCATAGTAACCCTAACCCTATCCTCAAGTCATTTACCCATAGGAGCCCTAACTCTAGAGCGGGGACTTCTACCCATATGAACCCTTAACATAGCCCCAAGTCCCCTATGCATAGTAACCCATAGTAATCCTACCTATAGGAACCCTAACCCTAGGAAGGGGACTCCTACCCATTCGAACCCTAAGCCTGGCCCCAAGTCTCCTACCCATAAGAACACTAACCTTAGCCCCAAGTCCCCTAATCATAGGAACCCTAATCCTAGCCCCAAGTCCCATACTCATAGGAACTTTAACCCTAGGTCGGAGCCCCTGCCCATAGGAGCCATAACCTTAGCTCCAAGTACCCTACTCTAACCCTAGGGCAGGGACCTCTACCTACAGGAACCCTGACCCTAGCCCCTAGTCCTCTACGCATAGGGACCTTAATCCTACGGCTGGGACCCCTACCCATAGGAACCCTCACCCTAAAATTAGAAGAAATGCATGTCTTTTGGAAAGCATCTGGATTTAAAAGTAAAATATGCCAAATCTGAAATGCTAGCTATAAATTTACCAGACTCTGAAAAAAATTGGTACAGAAAAGATTGGCAAACTATAAAATACCTGGGAATTCACAACTCAAACAACAGAGAAGTGCTCCATAATTTTAACTTCAATCCACTACTTCAGCAATTGTAAAGAAATCTGGAGTGCTGGAGAAAGTATACCATTTCTTGATTGGGAAGAACAGTCAGAGTCAAAAAGAACATTTTGCCAAGGATATCTTTCTCATTTCAAAATCCTTCTGTGATCATCCCAGATAAAACCCTAGCAGAAATACAGAGGATGTTAGAATTTATATGGAACAACAAGAATGTGTTCCTAGAGTGCGTACAGCTACAATACTTTGTACAGACCCAATAGACAGGGTAGACTAGCTGTTTCAAATATTCTGTGGTATAATCAAACCAATCATCCCAAAGTAGTAGTGGATTAGGGCACTCTTAACTAGCCAAACACTAAATCTTTATTGAATAAGAAAAGCATGGCAGTGTCAACATTGCTAGGCTACCCTGGATTAAGAAGAAAAATAAAATATAAAGACAGAATTATACACACATCCTTTTGCAAAGGCCACTCTATGGGTTTGGGACAGAACTAGAAATGAATTATTTTGCCTTGTCATGACACCCATAGCAAATAATCCAGATTTTAAGATAAATCATGAACCATAAAACTTTAAAGAAAACTGTGTAATACATATGGTTGGCTAGCTATTAAGTAAAGAAACCTCACTAACTTATGTACAGATGAAAACTAACTTTAACTGGCTCATTAAAAGTACCAGCACTTTTAAATTATGCACTATGTTATGTTCCTCTGTTTTTAGAAAACTGTTTTATACAGAAAGCTAATTTTAATAAAAGGGATGGTGCCTGGTCATTAGGAAACACAATATTATAACTGATTTATATCAGTTTTTGCAGATAACTTTCCTAACAAAAGAATGTCCATATTCAACATGCTGGGACAAGGGAACAGTCAAATAAATTACCCCAGAGGAACGGGATCTGAAAAAGAAGACTAGCAGCCTAAGCCTGTAGCACAATAAAGAAAAATTTCTTTAAGATACTGTTTCAATGGTACCTCACACCAGTCAGGTTAAAAATATATGAATACTTTGAATGGGGATAAATGTTGCAGAAATTGTGGTGAAAGGAGATTTTATAGATATATGGTGGAAACGTCCAGTCATTAGAGTATTGGGATGCAATCCATAACCAAATATCACAAATTGTTGGATATTTATTACCAGATGATTCTTTGATAATTCTCCTGGAGCTTCCTACCAGAAATGGTCACACAAAAGGAAATAAAAATTAAATCTCTCAGCTCCTTCTAGCTGCTTGGCTCCAGCTAGCCTACCATTGAACAAAAAAGAAAAAGCAGTCCAACTCTAGAGGAATGGCTCAAAAACCATGGTGGATTGTTGTTGTGGAAAAATTCACACACCAAATGCATACCCAGAAAAATAGACAGAGGACAAATAGCTATATATTTTGTTACTTTAATTCAACACTCAAAGTACATTCATCTTCAAAAATACCCAGCACACCTATCAAGTTTTTGTATATTGACATTTGACAGACATACGTGGTTTGATTGTATAATGTGTACTCAGAGACATCACTTCACTTAATCAAATCCCTGGATTTTGTCCCAGCAGAAATCTGATGTGTGCCATTCTGTTTATTAATTCACTGTTGCATCAGGGCCCAATCCAACTGCCAGGCCAGTACCCTAAAGATGCTCCCCTCTAACCTGCACCCTACTTCCAGAAATTCAGGATAATCTCCCCCCCCACACACACACACATAAAGGGATGGGTGATGCAAACATCACCACTCTGGATAAAACAAAGGGTGACTGTAACAACTACAGGGTATCTCGCTACTAAGTGTAGTGGAAAAAGCTTTCCCAGAAGTTATCTTAGTGCACCTACAACAGCTGGAAGAATCGTGTGGATTCAGGGCTGGAGGATCAACTATAGACATGATATTTTCTCTGGGTAAACTTCAAGAAAAGTGCAGAGAACAAAATCAACCATTTTACATTGCCTTTGTGGACATAACCACAGTTACCAGAGCAGGTCTATTTGTAATGCTATAAAAGATAAGATGTCTATCAACCTTGTTAAGTCTTATATGTTCATTTCATGACAACATGAGAGCAAATGTCCAGTTTGACGGGACAACTACGGACAGCCTTGTGATAAAAAAATGGAGTGAAGCAAGGATGTGTTCTTGTCCCTACAATCTTTGGAATCTTCTCGGTACTCCTGAAGTGTGCGTTTAAAGATGTGAAAGATGGAGTGGATCTCCACACAAGATTGGATGGGAAACTTCAATCTCTCACGACTTAAGACAAAGACTAACATAAAAAAAGTGCTAATCAGGGAACTTCTATTCACTGATGATGCTGCCCTTATAGCCCACGATGAAGATCTACTACAAGAACTTATGGACCGCTTTGTCAGGCATCTGCTCTCACCATCAGCATTAAGAAAATGGTTGTATTAGGACAAGGGGTTCCACAAGATCCTTTAATCACCTTAAATGCAAATCAGCTAGAAGTAGTCCAAAAGTTTAACTCTTTAGGTTCTACAGTGACTACCAACCTCTCAGTGGATGAAGAACTAAATGTTCGCATTGAAAAGGCTACCACCACTTAGTTAGACTAACTAAAAGAGCATGGAACAACTCAAAGCTTATTATCAAGTCCAAAATGCTAGCGTATCAAGCTTGTGTCCGTAACACTGCCATGTACGGTGGGGAAACAAAGACAATTTACGCTATGAAAAGAAAAAGGTTAAATTTTCCACTTATGCCAAATACTCAACATCCAATGGTGAGATAAAGTTACCAATGCAGAGGTTCTTCAAAGGACAAATGTACCAATGTATTCCTGTTCAAGCAAAGACAACTATGCTGGCTAGGCTATCTGAGCAGGTTGGAATGGTGAGGATGCATACCTGAGGACAGTGTATGGGGAGCTATCAGAGGGAACAAGAACAACATCCCAAACTTTGCCATAAAGACATATGCAAGCGAGATATGAAGGAACTTGGAATTGATCCTGACTGACAGGAAACCTTGACAAGTGATTGTAACAAGTGGTGCCATCATCTCCATCAGGGCATCAGAGTCCATGACAGCTTGAAGAGAAAAGACTTCGTAGAAAGCAAGCAGCTCCCAGATAAAACACACGTTTGCAATAACTACCAGAGATTATGCAAATCTCAGATTAGACTATTTAATCACACGAGACATTGCAAATCATCTACATCATAGGCTGCAAGTTCCACATCTCTCCTAGACGAAAGGATGCCAATCAATCAGATGGGACATGTCCTTGGTGCTTTGCGGGCCAGCGGGTGACCCGTGGCAAAGTAGAGCTACGGTGACCAGGACTGCTCGCAGCGGAGCGAGTACCCCTAGTTCAACCTCGGCCCCTTCTGCCGGGCAGAACCCCCCCTGCCACGCGCACCGGCGGGGTGAGGACGACTGTGAATGTACCTGGCACAGGCACCGGCCGCTAGCTCGGGAACGAGGCTGCTGCCCCCAAACACCGGCTCTGTGGGCGTGGAGGACAGTGCCCGGCTACCCGCCCCGGCCTCAGCAGCCCAGCGCGCCGCACTCGCCACCCTTCACGCCGAGCTCAAGCTGCCTCCTTCACACAGTGTGGTGGCGACTGCGAGAACACACACACAAGCGGACACCGCGGCAAAGAAAGTGCGTGGCCCGCCCCCTCCCCACGCCTGCGCACTGGCAATGTCGTGCTGCAACACAGGCGGCGCATCTTGATGACGTTTTAGAGAGACGCGCGAACGGAGACAAGGAGGGTCCGAGAGCGCGAGGCGCCGCCGCCGCCACCAGCATGAAGGAAACGCCGCTGTCCAACTGCGAGCGGCGGTTCCTGCTGCGCGCCATCGAGGAGAGGAAGGTACGGGGCCGAGAGCCTGTTTTCTTCCTCCACCAACTCGACAGTGCCGTCACCGGCCGGGCCCCCTCCCCGGAGCGCGGGTGGGGCGGGCCCCAAGACTGAGGACCGAGCGGTTCCCCCTACGCCCACCTCCCTCACCGAGCCGCCAGGCTCTGTCTCCGGGTCGGTCCCGCGCGGGTGGTGACGTTGCTCTCGGTTTTGCAGCGCCTGGACGGGCGGCAGAGCTACGACTACAGGAACGTGCGGATCTCCTTCGGCGCCGACTACGGCTGCTGCATCGTGGAGCTGGGGAGGACCAGGTACCGCGGGGAGCCACCCCCGCCCCCCAGTCAGCGCGTGGCTCGTGCCGGGGGGCGGGACCCGTATTGATGGCCGGGTCAACGCACGCGCGGCCTGTCTCCCCCAACAGCTGCCGCCGCGTCCTGGTCGGGCTGAGCCGGACCAGCGCACGCGCTACTCACGCGCCCCCCCCCCCGCGCCTTGCCGGACGGAACTGCTGCCCCGATTGCGCTCGGCACGTGCGCACGTGGGGGGCAGCCGTGCTGGACTGTAGCAGCTTGCAGGGGGCGGTAGCGATGAGTGAGAAGGTGTGGGGGGCGGGGCCGCTGAGGAAAACAAATAGCGGTTGGTCTGCCTTGAGGTGTTTATAGGTACAGCGTGGAAAGTTACAGCGGGTCTGTATGTTCTACCCCTGGATGTTGGCAATTCGTTAATTCCCCCATCCAAGGATCTACAATTAAGCTTTGCCAACACCTTTGTGAAGTAGATGGAATCTCTGGCTGGGAGAACTGCTGTAAATTGTTTGAGTAAAGTTGGGAATAAACCCTGGAAATTTGAACATCTAGCCTGTGCTCTAGCATCCACATCTTGCTTGTTCCCTGTTAGTGACTGGTATTTTATCTGTATGACCAAGTCTTATATAAGAAGCTGTAACAAATTGGAGGTGTGCAGTAAAATTCAGATGCAGGTTGCTTTAATGTTAAAGTTGTTTTTGTCATCTATACTGATGTCGGGGGGGGGGGGGGGTTGCTTATTTTACAGAGTTCTTGGACAAGTTTCATGTGAACTTGTTTCCCCAAAGCTAAATCGAGCTACAGAGGGTGTACTTTTCTTTAATCTTGAGCTCTCCCAAATGGCTGCACCAGCTTTTGAGCCTGGCAGGTATGTGACTTTTCTTCAGTGACTACAGGCAAGGATGGCATTATGAAAGCTATTCAGTATCATAGTTCTCAGACATATTAATAACTCACAATTGAAATGTACCCAATCTCTTGTTTTTTCCAGGCAATCTGAGCTCTTGGTGAAACTGAATCGACTATTAGAAAGATGCCTAAGAAACTCAAAATGTATAGACACTGAATCTCTTTGTGTTGTTGCTGGTGTAAAGGTGTGCAAAATGCTATGAAATCAAAAGGTCTTTAATACCAGGGGATTAATATGTTTCATTTAGAGATCAGTCTTTTTGAGGACCAATAATCCTGGTTTTATTTTAAAAAACAAAGGTCCCAGCTGTGCAAACATAAGCATGTGTTTAACTTTAAGATTGTGGATAGTCCCTTTAAAGTAAATGGGACCACATACATGCTAAAGCTAATCATGTACAAAAATGTTTGCAGGATTGGGGCCTAAATCATACATCAGTGTTTTTTCTTTATCAGAAATTAATCAGTGTTGAAAATAGATATTGTTTCTCTTTGGATTTGGTCAGTTTTCATCATTATAATTTTTGATGATCAAGAATAGTAAAAACTTATTTTGAAAAGATGTTAGTAACGTGTATGGATTTTCCCACTCATGCTACAGTTTAGCAAATTGTCATGTTTTGGGTTCTTTTTCCCTCAGGTGTGGCAAATTCGTGTGGACCTGCATTTGTTGAATCATGATGGAAACATTATTGATGCTGCAAGTATAGCAGCAATAGTAGCTTTGTGTCACTTCCGTAGACCAGATGTATCTGTGCAAGGAGAGGAAGTAACTTTGGTGAGTAGGATGAGGTGAAAGTGGTGGGGTTATTGAAATTAAAATTTCATTGATGATTGCTGCTGTATATAAAATGGATCTTTGTCAATAGAGACAGATTAAGTCTTAGAGGTAGAGCTACTTAAAATATCAAGGGATAAGAATAGATAAAAAAAGTTATCAATATGTTTAGTATTTAGTTATTGATTTTTTTATTTGAGAGACAGTAAACATTAAATAAGGATGACATTTTATAGCACTTTTTTGTACTTCTCAACCCAACTGGAAGGGCTCAAATGGCACAAGGATGGATGCAGTATAGCTACCTAGATAGATAATATTAGTAGGAAATAACATTTAAAAAAGAGAGAGAATCAAGTCTTTGTTGAATTTTTAGAAAGCTAAGCTTTTCCTTTTATCTTTCTGAAATACCTCATTTGTTTAGTACTTTCTTTTAAATTAAATATGCAATTGGGTAAGTAACAAATTGCCACCTTGGCTATTTTTTTAGTATACTCCTGAGGAACGTGATCCTGTCCCTTTGAGTATCCATCACATGCCTATCTGTGTCAGTTTTGCCTTCTTTCAGCAAGGGTAAGTTTCTGTTATGGCACTGACTTAAATTATCAACCAGTATCTGCAGAACTGGAATAAATACATAAAAGTTTCCATAAATAGGTGGGTCAATAAAATGTGCTAATGAACTAGAGCTTTATTTGAAATGAGAAGGTGTGAAGAAGAGTTGCTCCTCTTCATGCAGCAGTGTGTAACACAACCATATATTTTCATAGACTTTTCATAGAAATGTACACTTCTGAAACCAGTCCTCTTAGATATGCTCGTCCCAAAAAGCATGAAATTTGTTTGTGTAATTCATCTCCTGCCCTTAAGGGTAACCTGCCTGTTTGAAACTTTTAACTATTGTGTCCTATTCAACAATGGTTTCAGGACCTATTTGTTGGTGGATCCCAGTGAACGTGAGGAACGTGTAATGGATGGCCTCCTAGTGATCGCCATGAATAAACATCGTGAGATTTGTACTATCCAGTCCAGTGGCGGGATTATGCTGTTAAAAGATCAGGTAAATGTCATTTTCTTTGACTAGTCATTCTCTCTGATATAAATTGATTGATGTATTGTATTATTTACATTGAATCATGTGCTGTTTTGGTGTGGTGAACAATGCATCTCTGTCTGATTCCATAGAAAACTGGATAGGAAACTTAAACATGATAGGATTTTGGGGGGATGGTTTAAACTCTAAATGTTTCATGTCATACTCTTTTTACTACTTGAATGGAGCTTAAGGTATTTGGAAGAGCGATCATTTTAACATTTTTAAGTGTGTTTTATAAGTCTTTCTAAAAGTACGGTAACCTTAATTCTTGACTATAACAAATAACTTAATGCTGCCAGACTCCCATGCTCTGCAGCTGGTATTTGTGTAGCAGCTAGTTTTGAAATATTTTTCACTTTAAACTGAAACAAAATGAAACTTTTTTTTAAGCCTGTAATAATATTGGATTATTAATTTTGCATTCTTAAGGTGCTACAGAGCTCCATTTCTAATTATTAATAAATTTGGTACTTTCAGTATAGATCTGTGTATACCATACATAGCACGCTGACAGATTGTGCTCAGGCTAAACACAGTACTAACTAGGCATAAGGCATTATTCCTCTAATATAACAAACAAGTTTTAAGCTAAAGGCCTGTGGAAAAACATCCATTTGAACTTCCTGATTGAGACCTCATTCATTGGGCATTAGCATTTAGCAGTCTTTAAAAAAGTACATGTTTTCACTTAATTTAAGTTTTTATTATCGTGCAATGAAAATATATTATTATTCACTACAAACAGGTTCTGAGATGCAGTAAAATAACTGGTGTTAAAGTAGCAGAGATCACAGAGCTAATTCAAAAGGCCTTGGAGAATGACCGGAAAGTTAGGTGAGATTGTTAAAATGCAATGTATTGGAAGTTTAATACTAACCTTTATTTGTGGGGTCAGATTAATCTTACCCTGTTTTCCTGTGAGAGGGGTCTCTGAAAGAGAAGCTGTACAATTGATGGTCTTCAATAAGTGGTGTTATAATCAGACTCAACTAATAGTTTTGTTTTCTGTGAAGAGATGATTGTATTGACTCCTTCAAGCCAATAGTATTCTCTGCATAATGCAAAACACTATCTTTAGAAGTGGGAATACTTTGGGGAGGAGGGAAGAAAACACAGTTGGGGGGAGGGGAAAGCTTGCCATCTTCTTTAGACAGCTATGATACTAATAAAACAGCCACATTTGAAAAAGGAATGCTGTTCTCAGGTAACTGAGATGGCAGTTAGGGAAATCCTGGCCTTCCCAGTTTAGAGCTTCCATGCTTGAGTGCATGATCTCCTAAAACAGAAAAAAAATTGCTATAATTGTTTCACTTAACAGTTTAAACCGCTAACCTGTTTTTAGTGTAGCTGTTCTAAATCACTTCTCTGTATATAGCTGAACTCTTTTTAACTTGCCTTTTTAAAATGTGAAATGTCTTGAAATATATAATTTTTGTATTTATTTAATAAATAGGAAAGAAGGTGGAAAGTTTGGCTTTGCAGAGTCTATACCAAATCAAAAGATCTCTGCCTTTAAAATGGAAAGAGCTCCTGTTGATACGAATGATGTGGAAGAGCAAGCTGAAGAAATCATCACAAAGGCTGACCCTCCTTCAGAAGTGTATCTTTTCTACTGTATCTCTCTAGTGAGAAGACAATGACAGCTCACTGTTAAAGCTTCCTGAATTACACAACACATCCTGAGTTTCTCATTTTCTTTGAAGGCTATAAGGCTACATTATGATCATCTATAGCTCATTTTATTTATAGAAAGTGTAATTCATAGACAAGCACGCTGATCAGCAGTGTGACGGTTGTCCACCAGAATCTTTCTCTGCCTCCCTTTTCCATTACTCCCCTAGTGCCTCTGAATCCTTCTGCATTGAACCCTCGTTAGCTCCTTCATATTCTATGGATCTACTCCAACAGCAAAGAGGGGAATCACTCAACAGCAATGGGAGGCCCTTCTAGGGGAAATTGCTTCTGCAGCACAGGGCAGAAAAAGATGAACCCAACTATCAGCTGCATGGCAACACTGTGTTGAGATGATCAGCTGTCTCATCCATTATGCATACATTAGGCATTTTTACTTTGTCAGCCATTCAGAGTACAATGACTTGCCATTCTGCTCAAATGAATTTTTCCACCTCACATGCTCAGTTCTACCCTTAGCATTTGCCACAGGTTATTTATATATGTTGGTACTTAAACTTGTCAATTAACTAATACAGTCCTATGTGACGTACACTGAGAGTACAAATAAGAATTCTGGTAATTCCTGGATTTTTCTTAATTAGCTCAGTTTTGCCAAACCAATAGTGCGGACACCTGGAACGGCCCAAATTGGGGAGGGGATGGAGAACTCCTGGGGAGATCTTGAAGAATCTGAGAGAGAGGAGGAAGAGGAAGATAACAGTGATGATGCTATCACCTCAAGTGGTCAGAAAATGGAAACGGAAGAGATAAATGTTGTGAGCAAAACTAAGAAGGGTTAGTATCTGCTTTAATTGTAATGTTACTGAAACCACTTTTCATGGTTTAATTATGTTGTGTTTGAGGCTGTGCCATAAGAAAGGGAAAACCACAGGGATTTGCCAGCTGGAAGATGCAGCCGCCAACTGCAAAATGGCCACTTTAGAGCTGTTACTGCATAAATCTGCCAAATTTAACTCTGGAGAGTTAGTAGGGACCAGAAGGTAACAAAGAAAGGTGCTGTTGGAGGGAAGGGCCTGCTTTGTTTTGGCCTGTTGCCAGTGTCTAATCAAAGCGAAATAACAGACAAACCAATGTGAATGGTTTTGGTACTCTGTCCTACACCTACAGTTGAGAGAAGTGGCAGAGGCAGCAAGATACTAAACCAAACTCAAACACTTTTATAAGTGTTCGTTTATTTTAGCTGTTTTAAACTCATCAGTTGTTGTGTCCTAAGGATGATTGTGGCCTTTGAGAAAGCTACACAGAAGAGCAGTGGTTCTCAATCAAAGGGCTATGCAGAGGTTTTCCAGGGTGTACATCAACTCTAGATATTTGCCTAGTTTTACGCTAGGCTACATAAAAAGAACTGGAAAAGTCAGTACAAACTAAAATTTCATACAAGCAATGACTTGTTTACACTGTTCTATATACCGTATATTGAAATTTAAGCACAATATATTCCAATTTATTTATTTTATAATTTATATGGTAAAAATGAAAGTAAGCAATTTTTCAGTAATAGTGTGCTCTGCCGCTTGTATTTTTGTCTGATTTTGTAAGCATGTAGTTTAAGTGGAACTTGGGGTACACAAGACAAATCAGACTCCTAAAAGGGGTACAGTAGTCTGGAAAGGTTGAGAACCACTTTACTAGAGTTACAAAAACATGTCCCCCTGATTTTAAGATTTCTATGGGCATACAGTAATGTCCTCAAAGAAATGTCATCTACAAAGCAGCACTCAGATGCTACAAATAAATAACAGCTTTCTCTTGTTTGTTTATTAGAGGATGACACAATTATACTGTCTGACAGTGAAGAGGAGGAAGTGGTCATTCTAGAACCAGAGGAGCCAAGGAAGAAGACACGGTAACCATAAATGTGTAGTTATGGGTGGGAGAGAGGAAATCTTTAAAACAGCATACCATATTGTTGACAAGAAATAGTTTAAATAAATACAGTATACTTCCTTGTCCCTATGCTTCTCAAGGAAACATTCCTTATAGCAAGCACTCAGATAACAGGGCCAGATTCCCAGTCTGTTCTGGGTTCTTTGCACTCTTTAAAGGAGCAGCCAAGGACTCTTCTAATGTTGGGAATCCAAGGTAGTGTATTCATTTGTATCACGTAGTGCCTATGAGCCCTTGTCATAAACCAGGATCCCATTGTTCTAGCTCCTGTACAAACTGAATAAAAAGACCAGTCTCTGTTCTGAATCAGCAGGTTCAACTCTATACCTCCCTTGCCCCCTTCTCCATAGGAGGTGAGGCTAAAGCATCCAGTGTTCTGGCTGATCAACACCTGATGATGAAGCGGTGCTCTATGGAACTGCTCTAGCGGGTGCAATTTAGAGCAGATATGTGGATGTTCTGAGTTATCCCACAGTAGCAAAAAGGTAGATTAGACTAGAGCCACCTACCCTACTTCTCAAGTGTGCTGCAGTGGATTCTGCCCAGTAAATAGGATAGAGACCATATTTCCCGACTCTGCCTACTAATGCAACAGGATATTGTATTCTTAACACATTAGGTTCATTCTCTTCTTTATAAGAACCATGAAACTCAATGTTAATAGAAGTTATGGTATGTAGAAAGGTACCTTGCTATGACTTGTCTGTTAAATGTAGATTTATATGGCTGAGGTATGTTTGCAGTGTGGACAGGGGTTTCCTTTAGTTTTCTTTAAACCCTGTTTCAAGTAAAACATGACTGGGTTGTGGTAGTTTGGTCAGGTACTGAGATCTTGAAAAGCTTTGAGTTAGGATTTGATTTACATGGAACATCAGCTTTGCCCCTTAAAGTCATTTATTATGTAACCTCATTTTAGGTTCAAATATTGTTTGTTTACAGAACTCTCACCAATGCCAAACAGGAAAATTCATCAAGTAAGAAAACGTTTAACAAAAAGAGAAAAAAGAAGAGAGCTACTCATTAGTCATGTTCCCTTTAAAATAATTGTATAAATTAATACTGAAATGACACTGTATATTAAATTACTGAATGTATTTTTGTAGATCAGTTTTCCCTTTCTCTCCCTCATTGCTCAAGTGTGGTAAACGTCTGTGTATTTTTTTATATAATACTGTACATTGTCATGCAAGGAATGAAACATTCAACTGTCAGCATTTAAATAAAATGTATAACAGGATGGTAACTAAATAGACAAGTAAACAGTTGAAGCTCTATTGAATTGTAATAAAAACATCTGTAAATATAAACACTTCCCTCTAATAAAGAGCACATTCTCCACCCCTTTTAACTTCATTTAAGGTAGTGCAAATCTACATTTAAGTGTGAAGGTTCTGGACTGGTATGATTTGATTTCTGTTCAATTTAATGTAGGCTTCATCCACCACCTCTATAAATCAATGGATTTACTCCTACTGGAATTATGGGGAGTGGATCAGGCCTCATCCCTGCAAGTGGTGAGTGTTGTGGACAAAGCACTGCCTTTGTCTTCCTTACTAAGAACATAATTGATGTGTCTGAAATTCCTCCCCTATAAATTGTAACAAATTGAGACAGTCCTTAGTCTTTGCTAATGTTTATTTTTAAAACAAATATCAGTTTAACCATGTTTCATGAAAATTAAGGCATACTTAAACTGCAAGTCTGAAAAGAACTATCCTCTAACACTAGGACTTAGACAAAATAGGAGGAAAAAGGATCGGTACACTAGCAACAGCCAAGTTAATCTCAACTGCTTAGAAGATGAAATAGACAAACATGAAAATACATACAGGAGCGTATAAATAACTTGCATATGGACTCTTACTGCATGTGCTCATAAGTTACATTATAGTAAAAGTAACAGAATTTTTCTAATTTTAAGTTTTGGCCCAGTACTTTAATATTTGGCAAAAAGTGCTTCTTGCCACAGCTCTTTATCTGTCTCTGTGAACCATGTTCTCCCTAAAAAGAAACTCCAATTTGATTATTGGCAGTGTCCACACTACCTTATAGTTGCTGTAGGTGAAGTTTTCACTTAAGTCATTGTAGTGTACTATTGTAATGGTTCATACCCCCTCTTTCCTTTGGGTAAAGTTTACTTCTTCTTTACAGTTAGTTACAGTTCTCCTGGCAGGAATCCTGTCCCATGACTGAGTCTAGAGCAGCCTATACTCTACATACTGCCTTGATTTTTTTCCTCATGAAAAACCTGCACCTGGAGCTGAGAGGTTGTAAAAAGCTACTGTTTGCTGTACAGTACAATCTGCTTGTGCCTCAGGGAAAGGTTTGGCCTACTAGTGCAGCCTTGGGTACAATAAAGCTGAGCTAAGGAACAGAAGAAACTGGGAAATCTTAGGACATTGAAGGAAAAGGGCAAGGAGTAACAGATGAGATACCATGAACAGAGCTGTGCACTAATAATAGAGTTCCCTCACTCCTGGAGTTCCACAGGAGGCTTCACATGAGCAGGTATTTGTCAATAGCTTGTACAGGTGTACAAGTGGTGGTACTGTAGTTTTGCTGCTATCAAAAGCAATGTAATAAGCAGACCTCTTAATCATTACTGAATCTTCTTAAAACAAGACAAGAATGTTAAATGAAGCTGTTGGTGTAGATTTAAGTGGCTCTTAGATTTAAGATATAAAGGGGCCCTGCCAGAAAAGTGAAGAGCATATGTGCCTACATCAAATGTAGCAGCTTTCACTACGTATACCACCTGTTATTTCCGTTAAAACAAGATAACCTTTTTTCTCTCTATCAAAGGGGAACATTTAGAAAAATGAAACTCTTGTCAGCTTAAGTCAGGCCAGATGTCTGAATCACTCAGTGCAGAACCAAAGCCACTACTAAACAAGGGGTAGTTGGAGGATGCATGTTTGACCTTGATGTATAAATACACCTCCCTTGGTTTTAGAGGGACTTCTACATCTGGTAGATAGACTTTAGCCTGCTATTTTTGGAGGGTCATTTCTATGATTCTCGCTGTAGTTTAGACTAGAGTCTCCCCCTTTCCATAGGTGCAAGTGAAGGCATAGTCAAGGATGCACAGGGATTCTAGTAGCAGGAAATTCATGGCAGCCAAGCTGTCCTCTACTCCTATTTTACTTGCCTAGCCTACTCTTCTCCCTCCCCTGCTCCTTTCATCAGGTGATTGAGGGAAGTATAGCAGTAGGCTTCCTAGCTGTCTTTCAAAGACTAAGCTGCATCTCATAACCACACCTGCTGAATCAGACTGACTGGGAACTTAAGCATGGAAACAGTTGTTGGTTTTGCTTGGTAGAGGAAGCTGACTGTTCTGTATTTAGGTAAAATAGAAGTATGAGGTAGTGAATATGATTATTGTCAAGATCAAAAGTGAGGCAGTTGTGGAATAAATACTAGAGTTGAGCTATAGTTTAATGAGATGAAATGCCAACCTCTAGGTGCAGAAAGGAATTTGCTTTCACTATTTGTCATGTTGGGCAGGAAAATTTATTCCTTGTGCCAAGTTCAGAAACAGTCAGATCCTGCTATATGGAAAGTCAGTCCCCCTTTAGCATTAGAGTTAGTGATACCTAGAATATCAAACACGAGCTTGCTAATCAGCTACATTGATCAACTGAGGTTAAGATAAGTAAGACCCCTGACCTCAGCTTCAATACAGGATGTTTATTTGGCAACTTGCAGATAGTTTCTTTTTAAACTCAGTTACTGCTTTACATACTTTCAGCGCAGCAGTGTTAAAATACACATTCAGAGGGGGAAAAAGGTCAGTTTAACTTACCTGTAAGAGTTTCCACCCACCCCACTGTTAGGAAAGTGCTACCACTAAAACCTGATGCTGACTTCATAAGATTTCTACTACATGGTATGTAAAAGTCCTCCCCAAGTGTGCTGTTTTGAAGCTAGCGTCACTCTTGCTATAAACCATCCATACCCATATCTGGGTCAGGTTGTGCTGCATTATTCTCTGCTTGTGTGGAGAGTTATAGTGCCACTGCCTACTTTTCCTCTTTTTATTTGCTTTCAGGGCAGGATTGGGGAAGGAGGGAGGTAGAGGTGTAGTCATGGAGGTGGTTTAACTGTAGGCTGACAGAGAAACTAGGGTTTTAATAAGTATGCTGCATACATTTTTACTAGTATCAGTTGTACTGTGATGAGAAAAGCTGCAAGCTGGAGGCCATTTCTGTTGACACACAAGACATTTCAGCAATTAATTCTAACTACCTGGTGGGCTGCTTTAAAGACCACCACTTAACACGATAGTTTGAGCACTAAATTGAAAAGCCTGGTTTTGAAGCAAGTTGCCCATAAATCCTGCCCACTATTATGTCAGCTGAATTTTTTCAAAATGGCTACAGATGTAGTTCTAATACTACAGCTGTTAAAGCCAAACATGTGATCTAAACTCAGGTAAAACTAAATCTTAGTAGCATCTTGTGTTGACACAGTACAGTTGTAAAGTATGTAATCAATTCAACACAACTGGAGCTATAACCTTGCCTTTCAGTCACGCCAAGTTAAAAATCCCCATTTCAATGCACTGCTCCTTTGTTAATCTGACAAATGATAATTTTAGAACAAACATTAACAGTTTGCCTGCCTGGTTAATTCTATATTTGAACAGAACAAGTTTAGAGACGAGCTCCAGCTAAATATTTAGAACAAGATTCCATGTACAAAAAGATTTATATTAAAACCATATAAAACTAACAAATTCCATAATTTCAAGTTATACCATACCTCGTGGTATAGTCTGAAATGATTGCAAGAAGTCTAAAATATTGAACCAAGTTAAAACTGTACATCATTTGCTTGCAAGTGTAATATACATCTTTTTAAAAGAGTCTCTTGATTAAACGTATTGTTACAGTGTCTCTGGTGGCTCCAAAAGCGATACTCCATGGTACCTGAAATAGAAAAAGGGTGTCAGATGCAGTCATGTTAGAATGATCTCTGCTAAAAAGCAAATAATTTGAAGATGGAATACAGTATTAACAGTTGCAAACTAGCATCTGTCTGTGACAGGGTAGAACCAGCAAGTTAAGTATTTGGTGTAACAGGTTTAAAAAACCTAAGGATATGTACTATATGTACAATATGTACTAAGGATATTTTAGGATTCATCGACTTTTTTAGGGCCAAAAAGGACATAATGGTCACTTCTTATAACAGGCCACAGAACTTCAAATAATTCCTGCACTCAGTCTCAATTTCTGGAATGAAAGCTATATCTTGAGTTGCAAATCAAGACACCACATCCAGAGTATTATAGTTCATGTTATGTGAGCAGACAGTGGCCAAGCCAGTGGCAGGAGTCATGCCTGGATCAAAGAAAGCAAGGAGGAGCCTTCCAGTACTGAGACTGGTAACAACCCTCAGCTATGTACTCTTACAGTAGGATCACTAGCCTGGTTAGCTTAAGTTAGAGGTATGTAGTGGAGTTATGCACTTTTGTGGGTACTTACTTTGTACTCTTGTATTTCTCTCTTATAGACTGCTGAGTGTGTTGTGCTGCTCCGAGGTAGGTCTTGTGGAGGTCTGAGAGACAAGGCTTAAGGCTTTCAAGGGTGTATCCTGTCATTTGGGACAGAGATTCAGGCTGAGGAAAGGGAAAACAAATTGGTCAGATTACTATGCCATATTTTCATCAGTTATAGCTGCTGCAGGATCTTCCCTATACTTTGACTACTCAAGACAAAAAGCTACACTTATTGCTATTCTAAACAGTGGGTATTTTATATCTCCACTTACAGGTAGGGGAGGAATCATGCATTCTGCTAGTATCCTGGCAGAGTACTGAGTAGCTGTTAGTGTTATGTCAATGCACTTTACAAGAGTAAGAGTATCAAACAAACTGCCAGAGAATCTTTAGCTGCATTTATGTAATCTTCCAGTGTATCCCCTCACCTGAGACACTAGATCAGAGGTTCCCAAAACTGGGGGGTGGGCTCCTCCAGGGGGCACAGAGTGTACTTGGAGGGGAGGGGGACATGAGATGCTTTAGGAAAATACTGCACACATTTTACCCCGTGCCATGAATAACTAGCCAAGCTGATCCCTCCAGACAGATCAGGTCCTTGGCAGGCGATGTGCACTTGGACAGATTTCAGTTAAGCTTGCATGGTATTATACAAAGTTTGTCATCTGTATTTTAATCCATTTGCTATGACATGGGGTGCACATTTAATTGCAAGCATCAATCACCAGGGCAGTTTTGTTTTTGCTCTTATTACACTGGATCTTGGGCTCTGTTTCAATCTATGCCTTGCTGCTTGTCATTTAGTGAGATTTGTATGTTGGGTTTTCTTTATCGGTATATGTAATTGTGTGGCAGGGAGGGGGCGTAAACTACTCCAGACAAAAGAAGGGGGCATGATCAAAGTTTGATGTAGTGCAATGCTTCTCAAGTAGCTAAACAGCCTATTGTTCATTATAACTGTGCCGGGCGCTAAGACATGGCAGTTTGTTCTTTCCGTAGTGGTCCTTTCCTCTGTGTGCTTCCAAATAGTTTAGGCAAAGGAAATTCCTTTAGCTACTTTTTTTTTTTTTTTTTAAAGTGAAAAGAAAAAAAAAAAAAAAAGTCAAGGGCCCCTGTAAGAGGCAGCTTTTAGGGCAAGGCTAAGGGGGTTTTGGACATACCATTAAGATGACTCTTAAAGGTTCATTTTTCTAAGGGACTTAGTTTTGTCATCACCTCTAGGGAGTCACCCACTTGTAGAAGCTTGCTGTCTTTGGAATCTAGCCAATTACTTGAGTCCCCTAACTAAAGTATTAAGATATTCAATGTTCTGCATGAGCTTTTTTGATAGAAATTATGTATTACTAGCCAGAAATAGCACACCTTCAACCCCATATAGCAAACCTCTCAACTACAAGCTGCATGTTTGACATACCCAGGTTTGTCCAGTGACTGTGTGGATTGCCAAGTGAAATGCTGCAGCAGCAATAAGTGATGGCAAATATTTCAGGTATGGGTCAGCATCAATGAGGGTCAGCTCTCCCAGATACTGAAGGAAAAAAAAAAAAAAAAGTCATTGCTGAATGATTAGAAGCAATACAAGATGGTTACAGTCTGCAGCTCTTACTAGTTTAAGTGTGCTCTCAACAGCATTTGTTAGCTAGCATTCCATACGGTGTTGGTAACTCCATAAATCTTGTCTTGGAAACATGGTTCTTAGATATCAAGACAAGCATCTGGTCTTCACAGCAATATAGATATAGCTCCTAATAGGAAAAGAGAATCTCAGTCGAAGGAGGGTTTCGTTCTGTAATCTGGTGCTCATGTTATTCCACTTCATATGTCAAAGAATTTTGACTGGCTACTTGTCTAGCTGCTGCCTGGGTCTCAAGGGAGAGTATCTTTACATCAGAACTGTGTAAGGACTCAAACACCCTACTTTTAATCCCACCTCAACCAGGAGGTGGTCAGATTAATCTAGAATGAGCTTGAGGGAACTAGTGCTGTAGAGACCACCACATGTTCAAAGTAGAATATAGTAAGTCTTCCTGAGACCACCTAGTAAGCTTTACATTTTAGTTTGCAGTAGTTCATCCATTGAATTTTAGTATCCACTTAGCTATGGCTAAAACAGTATTTGAACCATCATCTATGGCAGCTGTAGAAGACCATTTTATGGCCAGCTCTCACTCCAGCGAGCACTGGAGTGCTGCAGGCTCCTCACTAGAATAGTAGCAGCAGCTGCAACCTCTAGAAGCCTGGCAGTTCTAAAATTCAGTTCAGAAGCTTATTACAATTGACATCCCTTCTCTTCTCCAGTGGGGAAGACAGGAAGTCTGCAAGCTTCATAAGCACTGAGCCTGATAACAGACCTTTCTGGTTGCATAATTTGAAATTCATGCTTACCATTGATAAATTCTCCACTTTAGCATTTGTCTGCTTGCGTAGAAAGTACTGAGTGAGGAACTGGTTTATTGTTGGAGCTGCTAAGTCAAATGCCAAGACTTTCAAAACTAAGTGCTCCATCCTTAGAACTTGTTTCTTGGTGTAGGTATCATCTGTGATGTAAACAAACTCAGCTACTTCAGGAGGGTAAATTTCTTCAAACTTCCTGCAGTTTGAAAGAGACAGCAAACTGGTAGATACAGGTAGAGAGCAAGTTTATCATGTTTGCCAAATCTGACTGCCGTTTGAGAGATGTCAGAGAACTAGACTTCCCTAGAAAGTCTGCTGGTTACTACATTAAGTCACTTCATATTGCTTAGAGGTCTAGATGTTTTAGTAAAAGCTTTAGGTCATTCTTTCCAGTATAATATTGGCAATGTGACTTTAGTACCAAAACTGGTACTCCTAGTTAGTATAGTTCCAGGAATCTCAGACATACTTGTGTCTCAGAGCATATATGCACAATGAGAACATTGAAAGATGCTTTTTAAAAAGCTTTTGAGTGTTAGTTTTACAGTGCTAGCTACACAAACTCCACAGATGACAGAAGCCACATTACATGTTTGTAAATTTCAGGGGTTTGTTTACGGAGGATGCCAGATGTGAACATAGGCCCCCCGAGTCTTCTGGGGAAAAGGAAGAGTTCATGAAGTTGTGCCACCATCCCCAGCTCTTTTCTACAAGAGAGGCAAAGAAAATATAGCCTCAAGACCAGTCTTCCTTTCCTCTAGGCACTTAAAAATGTTATCAAGTTCTAGAAGTTTAGAAGCAATGGATGCCTGTTTAACTTACGATGCTAGCAACATAGCTGCAGTCCCCACAAGCTGAAGCTTCCCCCTCAGCACAGACATTGAAGAAAGAAATCTATCAAGGTAGTTCACAGTTAAGTGCAGAGTTTCATTCTGTAATTTATATTCTTCTCCAACTTCCACCAGCCAGTCCACAAGAATAGCTCGCATATTGTTTGTTATGTCAGGCTGCTTCTTCATGTAACCCACTTTAGGCTTGCATTTCACCTGTTAATATAGTTATGATAGTGTACATAAGAGATGCGATTAGCATTTGAATTTTGCAAAGAAGCTGCTATTCTGACTAACCAAAATCCACCACAGGTGAGGATCCAGGAGTTTGTTGTTCAATGCATGTACTACAGCTAAAGTACAATCTAATTTAATATTAGATAAGGTCTTAGGTCACCAGTGGAGGTGTTCTTTTGTGATCAGTGGATTATCTAGCCAGTTTTAGCATAATTTGATTCATCAATCAAGTGTCATGCAGTAACCTGAGGTCTGGTATCCAAACTAGCAACATAGGCTGGAAAAAAAAAATGAAATCATACTAGCTTTAATGCTCTATAAGAATTACTACATTCTAGTTTTAAGTGGTCTTTAAAAATAGACTTGGCAGATTTATGGCTTCTTACCTCCATTTCCCTAAGATACGTATAGATATCATCAATGTAGTCTGGCGCCTGGTTAACATGTATTTTTTCTTCCACTTCTTGGGTTAGTGATATATCCATAATACTGGGAGAATCTACAAAATGCAAGATAGCCACATTAATTTAAGTTTATGCAGAGTTGTCAGTCCACACATTTGCAAGACAGTCTAGTAATTGACACCCCATGTTAGTTTTTAGTTTATTATGTATTTGAGCCACCAAGGCTGCAGCAGTCTAGTGAGAACGGACTCAGGTTGCAGTGGCATCACACTTCCCAGTGGCTGGAATGAAACTAGACATTTGTTTTTTTAGTAATTCTTTATCAACTGTTCCAAGGAAAAGGGAGCTCAATTACAAGTATGAAGTGCAAAGGGGGTCTCTGGCCAGACAATCAGAAGTCAACTTTGCAAGTTGACCCCCTCTAGATCCAATACTTGCGACCCAGGGGAGGGGAGGGGTTAAGGAATTACATTGGGGATTACAGTTCTGGAAATTGCTGTCTAAAAAGTGTAATCCAATGTAAAAAGTGAACTATAAAATGAATATCAGTCCTACTGGAAGGTGTTTGAATTCAGTCAAGTTATACTTTTATACATGGCATGTTGCAATGTACCTGTGCATACACAAAAGGAATCCATACAGAATGGAGAAAGCTGCTGCTGTGTTGCAATCTATTTGTGTTGCCTCACACTTTCCTTTGCAGTAAGCCCTGACTTCCACATCCCTCTGTAGTAGAGGCCACCTCCCACCCAGTGAATTCAAGCATTTAGAAGCACTTATTTTCAGATTGAGTTTGGAGCTCACAGCACTTATAGCTACATCTTGGAGAAAGCAGGAGCTAGAGGCACTATCCTATCAGTACCCTCTGAGCAAAGAGCATCCCAATCTCTGCAGAGATCCTGCCTGGAGTTAAATACTTCTCTTCCCTTCAGCCTCCCAGGCTCTAGCCCAGGGGCAAAGCTCTAGAGCTGTTTGTGCCTCCCTGCAATCCACATTCTCCTCCACTGTGTTACAAGGTGGTAGGGTTCAAACATGTCAGTTGCTCATGAGCCATAGAGGGGCTAAGAAGGGTAAGGGAGCATAAAAATATGGCAATTAGTGATCAAGGCAGAGCTGTTAACTGAAAAGAACTTCGGTAACGCACAGGGAGGAGGCATCAGGAAGAAAGAGCAGTTTCAAGGATTAGACAGTGTACCTCCATTTAGCAACTCAATCTATGTCCTCTCCAATAGCCATTGGATTGGGGGAGAGGGGTCTTCTAAGCAAGCCTAAATCAGTCAAACTGGACTTTTATAGGCAGATATTAGGATTCCATTACTTATAGAAAGGTACAGCAAAGATGGACACTTCCCTGTGGGTACTGCTTTGACCTGAGATCTAGAATGATATTGTCTTCCACAATCAATGAATTACTCCTGATGATAATCCAATTGAGGTTAAGATTGAAAGAGTGGTTTAAAGATACCTGGCACCTAGTTCCTGCTGGGAGAGAAGCAAAATCGGATTTGCAAACCTAGTTAGTTTCATTGCCTGTGGTACCAGGTCAGTCATTCAATACAGGAGCATATTGGGAAGAGTGTTCAGAAAAAACAACAAGTTAATGCATTCTCACTCAACTACAGAGTAATGCATATATGGAGCAGTGGGCACTGTCTAGGGTTCTTTACTCAGTGTCCCTTTCTGGATCACCTGCTTTTGAATCTGTGACCCTCACAACCATCCCTGTTTTTTCCCCATTTGTTGTTCCATCTGTAGTCTGACACCTTACGCTCCTCTCCTTAAGATGGGGAGGTGACTTTAGATATGGGTGCACTTGTGCCCCCCCTCCCGATCCTCAATAGGTATTGACAAGTGAATTAGGATTTTGAAGCAATTTCAGTCTTGTATTCTTCATACACTTCCTGTGTTTATTTGATTGGACTACAGACTTGTAAAAAATGTGAGAGGCAGTACTGAATTGGGCATGCCAATTTCAAAGCCAGAATCTATGCTTCACACACATTTTCTGTTAGTAACCAACACATACTTACCAAAACTAAGATCCATTGGATTGTCTATGGGAGCCAAGGGTTTTCTGTCTCCTAGTGATGCTACAGCTGCATTTAAGCCTAGGACTTCTTCCTGGGACACAGCCTTTTTAGGAACCACTTGCCTCTTTCGTTGCTCCCCATCAGGCTCATCCATATGGATGGCAAAAGCAGGCTGTTTGCTACCAGCTTTTCCAGCTGGAACCTTGCCACAGTTCTCATCATTAGTGCTCCAGGGTGCTTGAGCAGGAGCAGCCTACAATAAGAGGTTGCCATTAGTGGTTGCATGGAGCCCTCCTTCCGTGGCGCAGGGCTCAGGAGGCCAAGGCAGCACTGTAGCCCACCGAGCCGAAGCCACATTTCCATTGCACCCTAACGCCGGGCGCTTTACACCTCGACTTCGGGCTGTCGATGGAGATCCCGGGCACTCCGGCGCGATCCTGAACTCGCGCGAAGCCAGACGCCCTTTCCTGCTAGCGAAAAGCCGCCACCACGTGCCTCGCCAGCGCGCGCCGCGCAGTCTGTCCCTACTCCTTCCCGGGGGGGTGGCGGGAGGGCAATGGGAGCGCGGCCGCCGGGCCCCCGGGCGCGCGCTGAGACTAGGCAGCAGGCGCGGAGGCAGCGCCGCTGGCCTGGCCAGCTCTCGGCGGTGCGCGGGCTTTGCTGTCGGGGCCTCCCTGCGCCGCCCCAGCCCTGCAGGAGCCAGCTTCCCCCCGGGCTGGCGGGTGACAGTCGCTACCCCCGACCCCGCTCATTGTTCCGCGGGGCGCCGCGGAAGGAAGAGCAGCCCCAAGATGGCGGGCGCCCGGCCGCTGTTGACACTGCGGGGCCCCCCGACGCAGGAGCCGGCCCGGAGGTAGACGCTCCCCGCACCCCCCTACACCCAGCCCGGTGCGGGCTGTAGTCCCGGCCCGTGCCTGCCCCACCCGGCAGCCCCAGCCACGCTGCAGCGCCCCGCCTTGCCTGCTGCTGGCTCGGGGGTCGCTGGTTGCCCTGCAGCAGCGCCAGCACCGGGCGGCCCCCGGGAGCGGCGGGCGGCCGCGCTTTGCCGCCGGGGGGCACATTCTCCTGGTCCAGGGCAGCCGCGTCCGCCAGCATCGTCCCAGCGCCTGGGAGGCTCCTGTGGGGCTCGGAAGCCGCGTGCACCTGGCGGGATCGGAGCTCGGCGGGCCCCCAGCCGCTCCTAGTAGGGACGGAGGAGACGCGCCGCTGGGGTGCCCGGGACAAAGTGGGGGAGCTCGCGCGCTGCGGTCCCGACAGCTCCTCCAACCCGCTCCGCTCCCAGCGTTCAAGTAGCCCGCGACTATTGAATCCGCCAATGGGAACTCGGGGCCTGCACGTCACACCGCCTACGGCGCCCCGCGGGGCCCAAATGCCCGCGCGCCGCGATTAGTTGGCGTGGGCGCGGCTGCGGGGAGGGGCTGGGCGCGTGGTGCGCTGCCTCGGTCGAGCGCAGGGCAGGCAAGCTGACGGCGATCCGAGCCCTGCGGCCCCGCTCCTGCAAACCTTTGGGCACGCGTGCGCAGGCGAAAAAGGGGTGTCAGGTTCGGGGCCGCTCCGCAGCGAGGCTGTCGGGCGGGTTGGTGTCGGGGCGCGCACCCCACCTGTGTGCAACTACGGCTTCATCAGTGCAGAGCTGACACAGGACAGAGCTCCCAAACAAACGAGACAACCCCACAAAGGTCTCGGCGGGGGAGGTTCAATGTCATCAGCATCAAAGTTCTCTGTGGCCTCAATCTTGTGTTTCGGCATTTGCGAGCTAAGCCATTGACACTGATGAACGGAGAAGTAACGCAAACAAGCGTTGTGGAAGAGCTGGGTGAATTTGAGCCTGGAGGCTGCAGCCCTAAAGCGTTTTTCTTTTTTTCACTTTTTTAAGGAAAACTAAATTTAATTAGGGCTTGTCTACATTTACCCCAATTTCCAATTAACTGCCTGTGTGGAGGCTCTAATTCCAGAGCATTAGTTCTTTGTTCCTGTTTAGTTTAACCTACTCTGGCAGTGGATTAAACTAATTTGGAATTTCAAAACAATCTTACTCCAGAATAAGAACTCCACTCGGGGGAGTTAGGAATAGCAGTTATACTTTATATTCACACTGTACCTTGATCCAAATTAACTTCTCAGGGTAGACAAACTCTTACAGTGTATATTTGTGCAGGTGAGAAGACAATGATCATTGTTGAATAAAATCTCCCTTTCTAGAGAAGAATCTATTTCTTATGAAAAATTAGAAACCCACCTCAGGGTATTTTCATATATGTCAGAGTATACATATTTCCAAAACAGTCAGAATTAGAAAACAATTTTATTTCATTTAGATAGTGTTTTGCACGGCAGGTCAAATACATTAATTAAATCCTATTACACGAAGGAGCAGCAGCGCTGCAGAATATAAGAGCTGCTCTTGGATTTTAACACCAAATCTAAAACAGAAAATTCACAGCTAAAGGTATGGAATAACACCTCGATTCTTGCCACACTCCTCTAATAGACCCAACCATAGAAGAGGCATATTCACTCACAGTTTTGTTCAGATTATCCTTTTAACTCTCCTGCCTAAGATCGGGCCTGATCCAAGACCCACCGAAGTCCATGAAAAGACTCCCACTTGACTTCAATGGTCTTTGGATCATCTAAACTCCCAGATCCAGGGGATAATTTTAAATATAAAAATCACGCTAGCTAGACTCTGCCCCACAAGTGTGAACCAACTACCCATTCATTGTCTATCTGCTTTTTATGTCTGTAACTTAGAATTGTTTACCTCCTCTTTTTTTTTACCAAGAACCCAGTGGCTGGTTTTCCTGACTGGGCATTGGCCCTTTTGTATACGTAGAACTTCTGTTTTGCACTTCTATGGGTAGTGATTTTTTATTTCAAGTTACTCATTTAAAAATTATTAATCACATTTTGTTATCATGTGTATATAGGGTTCCCCCATGTTATTAAATGCCACAAAATTTGTAGATAGGTGAAAGTCACAGTAAACATTTATTTTAAGTATTATAGCATATAATAAATAAATACTAATAAACCTTGTGAAAGCTCACAGAATTATAAAACTTCCTACACATACAAGCCTTTATTTACAAAGTGAATTTTAAAATGTGGTAAATATTATTCATGAAATTTGTAGTGGCATTTAAAACCACTGATATTTGGGGGGTTGGGGAGTGGGGTTAAGATTTGAGACACTTTCTGGGCTGTTATATTTTGAAATGCATATGATGTAAATAAACATTAATAATACACCAGTCTTTACATTACTACTCTGCTGAGATACACAAGAACCAAACATGTTCTAGCACCAGAAATGCTGAATATAATAATTTAAAATTCATTTTATTTTGTTCTATTTTATTTGCATTTGTAAATAAGACAGTTACTTACCTTGTAACTGTTGTTCTTCAAGATTTGTTGTAGGTGTGTGCATGCCTCTGTGCACGGTTATCGGAACTTTTTTCTCTTTAGCAGTACCCGTAAGGCCGGCCCCAGCACCCCCTGGAGCCTCATGCTCATGCCACGGTATATGAGGCGCTGCCAGCCCTATGCTCCCTCAGTTCCTTCTTGCCGCCAACTCCAGCAGCGGGGACAGAGGATGCGTAATGGAATGGACATGAACAACACACCTTGAAGAACAACAGTTACAAGGTAAGTAACTGTCTTTTCTTCTCCGAGTGCTTGCTCACATCCATTCCACTGTACGTGACTCACAAGCAATACCTTGGAGATGGGCCGGAGTTATGGATGAGCAGCCTGCAGGACCTCTCTGGCAAAGTCTGTGTCGTCCTGTCCCTGCTGGACGATGGCATAGTGGGACATGAAGGTGTGTACAGATGACCAGGTGGCAGCCCTGCAGATGTCCTGCACAGGTTCTCTTGCTAAGAAGGCTGTGGATGAAGCTTGAACTCTGGTTGAGGGGGCTGTAATTATCCCCGCAATGGGCACCTTCACCTGTTCATAGCAGAATTTGATGCAGGAAGTTATCCATGACGAGATGTACTGGGCGGAAACAAGTAAGCCTTTCATCCGATCAGCCACCACGACGAAGAGTTGCATAGATCTCCAAAATGATCTCGTGTGCTCAATATAAAATGCTAATGCTCGTCTAACATCTAGCGTGTGCCTCCTCCTCCGATCCATGTGGTTTGGGAAAAAACATAGGAAGAAAAATATCTTGATTATAATGAAATTGGGAAACCACCTTAGGCAGGAAGGCCAGGTGTGGACACAACTGAACTTTGTCATTATAGAACACAGTATAAGGAGGCTCCAAGGTCAGCACCCTAATCTCAGAGACCAAGATAATAGTCACCAGGAAGGCATCGTCCATGACAGCAGTAGTAAAGGGCATGTAGCCATGAGCTCGAAGGGGGGCCCCATGGGCCGCGAGAGGACCAGGTTGAGATCCCAGGGAGGCAATGGGTCACAGACCTGTGAATAGAGCCTCTCCACCCCTTTCAGGAACCTAATTGTCATAGGGCGAGGGAAAACTGATCTCCCCTCCAAAGGCTGGTGGAATGCCGATATAGCTGCTAGGTGGACCTTCAGGGAGGCGACGGCTAGTCCCTGGAGTTTTAATTGCAACAAATACTCCAGAATCGCCTGTATCGATGACAACCCAGGTGAAATTCCCAGGGACTCTGCCGAACAGGTAAACCACTTCTATTTTGCCCGATACGTGACCTATGTAGAAGGTTTCCTGCTACCAAGCAGGATTTACTGGAATTGTGCTGATCAGGCTCGCTCATCTGCACTCAGCCACGGAGCCTCCATGCCGTGAAGTGTGGGGAGTCAAGGTCCAGGTATAGCAAGTGACTGTAGTTCTGGGACAGGAGATCATGCCGTCTCGGTAGCTTGGGGGAGGGGCAGCGATCGATAGGTCCAGCAGCACGCTGAACCAGAGCTGGCATGGCCAGGCTGGTGCAATTAAGATAACGTCCACCTTGTCTCTTGATTTTCAACATGACTTTGTGTAGAAGAAGAATGGGCAGAAACGCATACATGAAGCTCCCCGACCCTTGCAGAAGGAAGGCATCGGAGAGCGATATGACCTCCAGACTGTGGAGGAAGCAGAACTACGGACATTTTCTGTTCTATGCTGATACAAACAGGTCCACCTAGGGAGAGCCCCACTTTTGGAAAATCATAGAGATCACATCTGGATGAAGCGACCAGTTGTGGCGGGGTAAGAATGACCTGCTGAGGCACTCCACCTCATCGTTCCTCACTCCAGATAGGTGAGAGGCTATTATAGAATTATAGAGAAACATAGAATCATAGAGTTGGAAGGGACCTCAGGAGGTCATCTAGTCTAACCCCCCACTCAAAGCAGGACTAACTTCAGCTAAATAATCCCAGCGAGGGTTTTGTCAAGCCACAGCTTAAAAAACTCTAAAGATGGAGATTCCACCACCTCCCTAGGTAACCCATTCCAGTGCTTCACCACCCTCCTAGTGAAAAACTTTTTCCTAATGTCCAACCTAGACCTCCCCCACTGCAACTTGAGACTGTTGCTCCTTGTTCTGTCATCTGCCACCACTGAGAACAGCCTAGCTACATCCTCCTGGAACCCCCTTTCATGTAGTTAAAGGCTGCTATCAAATCTCCCCTCATTCTTCTCTTCTGCAGACTAAACAAGCCCAGTTCCCTCAGCCTCGCCTCATACGTCTTGTGCTCCAGCCCCCTAATCATTTTTGTTGCCCTCCGCAGGACTCTCTCCAACTTCTCCACATCCTTTTTGTAGTGGGGGGCCCAAAACTGGACACAATACTCCAAATGCAACCTCACCAATGCTGAATAGAGGGGAATAATCACTTCCCGCAATCTGCTGGCAATGCTCCTCCTAATGCAGCCCAATATGCTATTAGCCTTCTTGGCAACCAGGGCACACTGCTGACTCATATCCAGCTTCTTATCCACTGTAACCCCCAGGTCCTTTTCTGCAGAACTGCTGCCTAGCCCATCGGTCCCCAGTCTGTAGCTGTGCATGGGATTCTTCCGTCCAAAGTGCAGGACTCTGCACTTGTCCTTGTTGAACCTCATCAGATTTCTTTTGGCCCAATCCTCCAGTTTGTTTAGGTCCTTCTGTATCCTATCCCTACCTTCCAGGGTATCTACCACTCCCCCTACCTTAGTGTCATCCGCAAACTTCCTGAGGGTGCAATCTACCCCATCCTCCAGATCATTAATGAAGATGTTGAACAAAACCGGCTCTAGCACTGACCCCTGGGGCACTCCGCTTGTGACCGGCTGCCAGCTAGACATTGAGCCATTGATCACTACTCATTGAGCCCTATGCTCTAACCCAGTGTTTCTCAGTTGGTGTTCCGCGGGAACCCTGTTAGGGTTCCGCGAGCAGCTGTTTTCCGCGCCGCCGAGAGCAGCTGTTCTCCGCGCCGCCAATCAGCTGTTCTCTGCCGTGGAGAGCAGCTGTTCTCCACGCCGCCGAAAAAGGGAAGATGTCCCGGATTTTTCAGCGGAGGGTATCGAGTGTAAGTGTAATGTAAGTGTAATTTAATTGAGAAATGCTGATGTTTGCTTATTTCGACATTTTAAGATTGTTAAGAGTTTGGGGGGTTCCGCAATTATTTATGGAGTTCAAAGGGGTTCCATGGCCAAATTTAATTGAGAAACACTGCTCTAGCCAGTTTTTTATCCATTTTATAGTCCATTCATCCAACCCATACTTCTTTAACTTGCTGATAAGAATACTGTGAGAGACCGTATCAAAAGCTTTGCTAAAGTCAAGGTATATCAAGTCCACCGCTTTCCCCACATCCACATAGCCAGTCACCTCTTCATAGAAAGCAATCAGGTTGGTCAGGCATGACTTTCCCTTGGTGAATCCGTGTTGACTGTTCCTGATCACCTTCCTCTCTTCCAAGTGGCTTAAAATAGATTCCTTAAGGACCTGCTCCATGATTTTTCCAGGGATTGAGGTGAGGTTGACCAGTCTGTAGTTCCCTGGATCCTCTTTCCTCCCTTTCTTGAAGATTATATGAAAATTGTGCCTCACCACCAGGTCTCACAGACAAATTGCTTATTTGCAGATGGCTGAGGAACGGGCTTCCCCTTGTCTGTTGATGTAATACATGGCCACTGTACAGTTTGTCAGTACCTGCACCACTTTGCCCGCAATAAAGTGGAGGAACACTCCACAGACTAGGCGACTAGTCCATAACTTTCTCATGTTGATGTGCATGTGCATCTCCTCCCTCAACCAAACCCCTTGTGTGCTGAGGTTGGCATTGATATGGGCCCCCCACCCTAAGTCCGAGGCATCCAATACCAGGGTAACCGAGGAGACTAGCTCCTTGAATGGCACACCCCTCAATTCTGCCTGGGGGCTCTGCCACCAGTCTAGTGCAGCCAGGATCTGTCGGGGGGGCGGGGACTGTGACCTCCCAGTCCAGGGAATTTCTGCTCAGAGCATAAACTGAAGCCAGCCATGACTGACGTGGTCTGAGTCTTAGCTGACAGCCTCATGATGTAAGTACAGACCACCATGTGGCCTAACAGCTGCAGACTGTTGTAGTCAGGCAGAGGTGCAGGCAAGCAATGATGGTGGACATCATCTTGAAGTGTGGCTGGGGAAGGAAAGCTCTGGTTTGGGAAGTGTCCAAGACCGCCCCGATGAACTCTATCTGCTGCACTGGAGTTAATGTGGACGTCTGCTTGTTTATTAGCAGGCCCAGCCAGTGGCAGGTGGCGCATGTCAGATTTACACTGTTCTAGACCTGGGCCCTGGACATGCCCCTGATTAGCCAATCATCCAGATAGAGGAAAATTTGGACCCCCCTGTGCCTCAGGTGCACCACCACTACCACCATACCTTTCGTAAACACCCTTGGGGCCGAGGAAAGGCCAAAGGGCAATGCTGCAAACTGGTAGTTGGAGCCATCCACCATGAAATGGAGGAAACATCTGTGGCTCGGAAAAATAGAAATATGGAAATATGCATCCTTTAGGTCAAGGGCGGCATACCAGTCTCCTGGATCCAGGGAGGGAATGACAGAGGCAAGGGAGATGATGCGATATTTCAGGCTCTTGAGATATTTGTTGAGATGACACAGGTCTAGTATAGGCCTGAAATCCTCTTTTGCTTAGGGGATGAGGAAGTACCTTGAGTAAAACCCTTTTCCCTTCATGTCCAGTGGAACCCCTTCTATAGCCCCCAGGCTGAGAAAGATATCTACCTTTTGCATGAGGAGTTGCTCATGAGAGTGGTCCCAGAAGAGGGACAGGGAGGGAGGTTTCTTGGGAGGGATAGAAGCAAAATGGAGGGCATAGCCTGCCAAAAGTATGTCAAGGACCCAGTGGTCCGAAGTGAATTTGGCCCATTCAGACAGGAAAGGAGCTAGGTGGTTCAAGAAGGGACGGGGGGGTCCAGGGAAGAGGCTGGAATGCCATCCTCGGGCACATCTTCAAAATGACTGCCTTTGATTACTGGATCACCTAGATGACCCTTGCTGAGGAGGACCCTGGAGTTGGTCAACATCTCCTAGACCCCCTATTTCTGTCCCTTTGTCTGTATGGACTGAACCGCTGTGGCCGATATCCCTGCTGTTGCTGGCCCTGAGGATGGAACTGGGGCCTTGAGGCCTGGGGTGTATAAAGACCCAAAGAGTGGAGCATGGCCCTTGAGTCTTTCAGACCATGCAACTTTGCATCCATCTGGTCCAAAAACAAGGCCGACCCATCAAAGGAGAGGTCCTGGATGGACTGTTGGAGCCCCTGGGACAGACCCAAGGATTGCAGCCACGAGCACCTATGCATACAGATGGTGGAGACCATGGCCCACCGAGTCTACTGTGTCCCAAGATGCCTGCAGCACTGCTCTGGCCACCGTAATGCCCTCCTCCAGGATGGTCCCAACATCCAGCGCCTGGTGCTGGGCAAAGCATCTGCAAAGTGCTTTAGAGTCCCAGAGATTGAAATTGTACCTGCCCAGGACAGCCTGTTGATTGGCAATTCTAAACTGCAGGCTTTCCATCGAATAAACTTTTCTCTTGAACAAGTCCAATTTCTTCTTGTCTTTATTCTTGGGCGTGGAACCTGGCTGTCCCTGCCTATCCTGCTGGTTGTCAGCATCTACCACCAGGGTACCGGAAGAAGGGTAGGTGATAAGGTACTCAGATCCTTTGGCTGGGACATAATATTTCTTTTCGGCCCTCTTAGAGATTGGGGCCACTGATGAAGAGGTCTGCCACAGGGCCTTCACTATCTTTAATACCCCTTCATGCACAGGGAGGGCAACCTGGGCTGAAGCAGCCGCTGCCAGGACATTAAAAAGACTGGCTGATGCCTCCTTTAGCTCCTCCGCCTCCAACCCCAAATTGGAAGCCATTCTTGAGCTCTTGATGCACCCTGAAATCATCCAGGGGTGCCAATGGTCCCTGTGTGACCGCCTAATCTGGGGAAGAGGAGGACTAGAGGGGTGTGGTGGGTGGTGGCATCCCTTCCCGTTGATGAGGGGCCCCAACAGAGGTCCCTTCCTGGGGGTTTGAATCATCATCGGAGGCTGAATGATGGATGGCCCTTCTCCAGCGCCAGTGGTGTGGACTGCACCACAGAAAACCTGAATAACAGTGGACCTGGCCCCACCGGAAATCCCAAAGGTCCCCAATACAACCATTGGGGTGGCCACTGCCCTTGAGGCCATCCCAGGAAGGTCTGAGCAGGGGGGTGCTCCAGCATCTTTTGCTGGCAACAGCGACGACTTGCCCAGTGGCCGTCCTCTTGAGAGGATGCCAACTCACTATCAGATGACCACGGTGGGACTGCATCAGAGACTCCTGCTGTATCGTGGCATGTAAAGAGGAAGTGATGACCCAATCTGTAGGTGCTCCAGCACTCTGGAGAATGACTTCTTGGCATCATTCATCATTACGATGACGAGCCCCAGTTCTGGTCCCATGACGGGTGCCGACACGGGGAATCATGCTCTGACTGTGAACTGGAATGCCTGGAGCAGAGCCTGGGTACCAATGGCTTATGGTGCCGCTTCCCCCTCAGTGCCGAGTCTGCCTCCAGTGACCAGGTTCTGCGCTGCACCTTTGCGGGCAAACTCCTCAGTGCTGGGAAGCAGGAGCGGTGCTGGTTTCATTCTGGGAATGGCCTCTTGCAGGCAAATCAGAGGGGAGAGCAAGAAGTCTGGTGCCGAGACAGGGCTGGTACTAACGGTGCACTCTGCACCAATGCCACTCTCGGTACCAAGATAGGACAGGTTGGTTTGGAGGCCAGTCTGAGTGCTGCCTCCATTAGTAAGGCTTTCAAGCGGATCGCTCTGTCTTTTTGGGTTCGAGGTCTGAAAGCCTTATAAATCTTGCATTTGTGCTTACGATGAGCTTCCCCCAGGCACTTTAGGCAACTGTCATGGGGGCTGCTCAGTGGAAAAGCCTTCCCACAGGAAGCACAAGGTTTGAAGCCTGGTGACCAGGGCATGCCCCGCTCCCGGCAAAGTCCCAGCTGGGACTATCCTAAGTGACTAACTACCACTATTAATAACACTTAAGAACTAATCTACCTAACTAAGACAAACAACAAATGTTTAAGGAGAAAAGGGATTGAGCATTTGCAATGCAAGTCATAGCAGTTCCAGCAACCATCACAGGTGGAAAGAAGGAACTGAGGGGGCACAGAGCCAGCAGCGCCTCATACACCACGGCATGTGCTCAGTGCTCCAGGGGGCACCAGAGCTAGACCTACAGGTACTGCTAAAGGGAAAAAAGTTTTGCTAACCGTGCATGGAGGCACGCACACACCTACAATGGAATGGACATAAGCAAGCACTTGAAAAATGTAAATATGGGAGGCAGCATGGTCTAGTGAACAGGGCACTGGCCAGGAACTCAGGAAACCTAGATTCTGTCCCCAGGTCTGCTAGTGACCAGATTTTTGATCTTGGGTAAGTCGCCTCCCAACATACACTGTAAGCTCTCTGAACTGTCTCTCAGGTGTTTGTACAGGGCCAAGCACAACGGGGCACTGATCTCAGATGAGACTGCTAACCACTGCTGTAATAAAAATAAATAATTTTAACACCACATGCAATTCATCTTTAGATAAACTGGGAAGTCAGCATGAGAATGAGGGCCAGATTGAACTGAGTAGAGTCAACAGTCCCCACAGTGCATGCTACTTCTGAAACAAGGGGGTTAACAATAATGTCTCTATGGCACTACCAACATCTACCCCCACCAGTGGACCTGCCAAAGGGATTAAAATGTAAACAGGCTGGGTGAAAGCACACTGTGGATGGATGTTTAGATTGTTTCCTTTGGGAGCAGCATTGCAAGGAAAGTAAGCACTTTCCAAGCTTCTATTGCAGCTGCACTGCCAGGGAGCCAGCAAAAAGCCACAGAGCGCCTCTCTGAATTGGTGCAAGTCCTTGGCATGGAAGGCCAACCCTGAATTGAACACCTTGTGCCCCCAATGAATGTTGGAAAATGTTCATATTTTTATGCACTGGACTTCCTGCTTCTTCCACATGGGAGGTGGGACTAATGAGAGAGCGGAGGCACAAATGACTTCCACTCTCCAAGATGCACAAATTTGGGGTAAATGAAACAAGAGGGAAGAGAATGTTTGGACTGGATCAAAGACCTCAGCATCTGGTCCATTGTTTACAAATTGACATACAAACATTTCACAAGGGTATAACACTTGACCTTCTGAATTTTGGTCATTGGTCTAATGTCTAATATTAGGTAATAAAAATAATAATAATTCAGTACTTTGGTATACCATCCAGATCAAACAGCCATCAAATGTTAGATGAATTTGTTAATTCCAAGCTGACTGTTGTCTGGCAACCAACTACACCCATCAGAGAAACCCATCTGCATGTTGTCGGCTTGGATGGATTCCATCTGAATAAAAGCATTTCAGCCAACTATATATACATCTTAGTCTCTTTGCATCTTGATCGTGTTGAATGATGGACCCAAAATAGGTTCTTGATCTTCCTTGTAATTGTCGTTTATCCTTACTAACTAGAAAGAATCATCATTTTAAAATGTTTTCAGATGGTCTTTCCATTTCCATTTAATTTTATAGCAGGCAATTCTTCATCTATACTTCTAATGTTCTGGAATAATTGTAATTACTCAATTTATTTGATTTTTTTAACCTCTGGATCTCTACAGGGTTTACTCAAAAAACAAATCCACATGCAAAGGATTTTCTTTTATATTTTGCCAGTGGAGGGACAGAGCCTCCATTCTGCTAGTCCTTTCGCTCTGCTCCCCCACAGCAAAAGGGGCAGAAACTTGACAGCTCTTCTAATACTCTGTTATGCTACACTCTGAATATGGGGTATTGAGATCCTTGCACCAAGGACTCCTCAGCCCATTCTGAGAATGGGGGCCACAATTTAACAGTTACAGAAGAGGGAGGGAAACATTTAGAATTTAAGTGTTACTGGTGTGATCTGTGTTTTAAAGCCACCATGTGTTCTCTTACTATTTCCTTATTCCCCTTTCCAATGACATATTCCTTTTTTTTTTTTTAAGTAATAAACAAAATTTCCAGTCTTTCTAAAACAGTTAACAAATAGTAATAGAACACATGAAAAAAAATGTAGAAGCATGCTAGCTGACATAATACTGTGTCTTTGTAGGACCAGCATCAGACCATTCTTGGTTAGCATATTATGGTGATGAGGTTGGTATAAGAACCTGAACAGAACAAAACAGAATAGAATAGAACTTGCTCTGTTTTTCAGTTCACCAGTACCAAAGTCTGGAAGGCTTTAGGCCAGCTGTAAGGCATACTTAGGTCCAACCCCAAAAACACACACATTTGCTGAGATTGTGAGTGCTTTGAGACAAGGCCTGTTTTGTTCCCTGTTCGTGCAATGCTTAGCACAACTGAGTCCTAATCCATGTCTGGGCTCCTAGGCAGTAGTGCAATACAAATATTTTATAATAATGCTTAACTATAATACTACTCAAAGTAGAGCTGGTGAAACACTGAAACACCTGAGCCTTGCCTACTTTATAGCATCCCATGTTGCTAAAAGAGGTGGAGTTGCATCAGTGGTGAGTTATGGGTCCTAGTTTTCCTGATGTAGGCTAGGCTTAATAGTTCTTGAAGGTTAAAGGGGAAGAGGTGAAACTATTTTGTAGTTAAATTATTTTATGCTACATGACATAATCCATACAGTTTCTAGTTATCGTCCAGTACTTGCTTATTAGACCACAGTCATATATGGCAAATTATGATTCTCTTAGACCTAAGTAGTGTCAAGATGAGTTAATATTTGAAGTGAGACATAGGGAAAAATTCAGGTGCAGCAAGAAACTGTCGGAAATTTAGATAGTAGTGTTTCCTCTAAGGCACCAATCCTAAAATGGCTTCTGTCCCCGGTGCCCATGCAGGGCTCATTTCAGAATCAGGGACCCACACCACTATTGAATCCCCAGCACTGTAGGTGGCACTCTGCTGTCTAGCAGATGGGGTGTCCTGACTACCTATTTTTAAATAATCTAGAACATAAGAACAGCCATACTGGCTCAGACCAACAGTCCATCTAGCCCAGTGTCCTGTTTTCCAACAGTGACCAATGCCAGGTGCTTCAGAGGGAATGAACCAAACAGGTAATCATCAAGTGATCCATCCCCAGTTTCTGGCAGAGGATAGGGGCACTTTAGAGCATGGTTTTTTCACTGCTGCCTATTCAGGCTAATAGCCATTGATGGACCTATCCTCCATGAATATATCTCATTCTTTTTTTAACTGTGTTATAGTTTTGGCCTTCACAACCCTTGTGGTAGAGTTCTACAGGTTGACTGTGCACTGTGTGAAGAAATACTTTCTTTTGTTCATTTTAAACCTGCCACCTATTAATTTCATTTCATTTAGTGACCCTCTGTTCTTGTGTTATGAGAAGAACATCTGCTATGGGGAAAGTTTTGTGCGTGGGCATATGTACTTCTGTCACTTGATCTAGTCACCTCAGGGATGTTTCATCCTTACACAATGCTGCAGCACCTCTAAAGAAAATTAATCTGCCTTTATTATTCATAGGCATGAGATTTAGATTACTAAAACTTTTTTTTTTAAAGTAATAAAAGGGAGATTTATTTTTATTTCTGTCATTCTGAAGCTATAAAAAAAAGGACATGGACTAGCAAAACAGGGTCAAAACCAGTGCACAGTTGCTTTTGGAATTGGTCTTCTTACCTCCAACATAGCAATGGGGTTAATAGGAATCTGAGGAAGAAAAGGAAGCCTGATCCAAGAGTCTTGATAGTAGCCTTCATATTTAAAGAGATGTTATCAACTTAAAAAAGTCCACACTACTATCTGAAAATTGTTAACCTACTGTTGTTTAAAAACATCCTAAACATTAACAGTAAATTAATGAGAAGAGAAAAAACTATTTTCTCATTACTTTGTGTAACTGACAGTGCTTTATGTAATTATTTTCACAGCTATGCTGGTATAGTCAGTCAATTTTGACTTTGTTCCTCAGCCCTCTACTCTTGTACAATGGGATTCTAACCTATGCAGGGATTACAGTGTTGTCAGATCCCAATGCAGGATCAAGGCCTGGCTTCTGTTTGAGTGGGTCTTTCACACAACAGCAGGGAATAGGAAAAAAAAATGTAAAAAGAAATGGGATTATAAAAATGAAAAAAAAAATAGCAAGGAGACTTAGGCAGGTGTAGAAGATGAAGCTACCTTGTAACTATTTTTTGGGAGGGGACTACATTTCATGTTAAGGCCAAACCTTTAATGCGTTTTTTTAACGCAAGTGTCAACTTTTAACTATTTCACTGCTAAATCGCAGCCTGTAAGGAAGGAAAGGTATGACCATAATATGAAGATCTGCACAATTTTGGTGCCTTACGTGAAGAGCACAAGAGACTACCAGAACTTTATTCTTCCTCTTCACCTGGTTCATAACAGCAATAGGTCAGAGCAAAGGAGTGGAGCCAAGAGAGGTGTTTAATTCCCACAAAGGAGAAAGCTTTTCTTGGCAACCATGACCTGGGCTAGAAACATAACTGTGTTTGTTAAATGAAAATTTATATTCTGACATCACCATATGATGTTATGAGGAAGGCTCCTAGGCATCACCACATGATTCTAGGAGGCTCAGTTCACCATCATTGCCTCTGGATCATCTGGTATGCTTCACTGGCTATTTAAGCAAGTGTAAATAATTAAATGCAACATCACGCATTGAAAATAGATTTATTTTTTGTTAGGCATAGACCGCATCGTTGATGCTTTACAAGACAAAAGTGGATACTGTTCCTATCCTAATAAGCTTACAAGCTAAATCCAGAGGACAGAGAAATGTTCTCTCAAAAATGCTTTGAGAGAGATAGAGAGCCACTTTGAGAGAGATAGAGATTACTAAAAGATGTTGGAGATTGTGGACTTTAATATAGAATTTTGGGGAGAGGTTTGAAGGGGAAAAAAAACCAGAGGGTAAGCACTGTGAAAGTGAGAATTTCAGACATAGGGGGCAGTATGGAGGCAAACTCACTCAATCCAATCTAAGGGGCCTATATATAAAAATTTATATGTATCCTTAAGAATTTACTTACTAGATGGCTTATGCAATAGAATGCAACTATACACCTGATTACCCTTTAAAGCAACTGAGTACCTCTTTCCCTTCCTATGTATACAATTGTCTTGAATATCTATAATATATACACAACATAAGTAATTTACAGTATTGTACCATTTTCTGTAAACTGAGTATTTTAAAGAGGTTGATATAGCTATGCATTTAAATGGTTACTTTCTTAATTTTCCCTAGTTTCTCTAGAACTTACAACTATAGAATCTTCATCCATGTCCTGTTAATTAGATTAATAAAAGTTATTATGTTCAAAAGAACTTTAAATATTTGCAACTGATCCTATCACAATTTTCTCCAGCTATTATCAGCATTCAAGTAAACATACTTTATATGCAATATGCTTTAGTTATAATCTTTAGCTCAAATTCTCAACATATTGTAATAAATACAAGTATGCGACCACATTATAGAACTGTCAACACAGCAAAACATTAGATATATAAAAAGCAAATCAAGATAAAGTAAAAGCACTTAAAAATATTCAATATCAGATTGTCCTGGTTCACATCAGTAAGAAAAAACTGTTCCATTATATCATTTCTTCCAGTTTATGAAGCAGCATCGAAGAATGCAATCAGTGCATTTTGGTCATAACTGTCCAGAATTTCCAGAAGAAGAGGAACTTTCGTTTTCACATTTGTGCCTTTAAATTTAAATTTATCAATGAAGAGATCTGTAATCATGCCTGCAAAAAATTTTGATTGACAAGATTTAGTCTTTGCTTTATTTTTACTTTAAAAAACCCCCAAAACACTACTGATAATGCAATTTGAGTCAAATTATGGTTAGTTTTCTTTTAGGTGATAGAAGTAAAATTATTTAGTTTAAAACTGTACGTTGTTTCAACTGTAAATGGTTTTTTGAAGTAACAGAAGTCCTGGGATCCTAAAGAACTTTGTGTTTCAGCTACATTCCAAACAACATTTCTGCCTTTGAATTATCTGCATCTCAAGTGAAAGGTACTCTCAGGACAGAAAGAAAACTGTTTAACACACAAAAAAAGATTTAAAATATGTTATTCAACTCACAGCCTGTGTATGTAGGATTATTGAAGCCTAGATACTGTCACACCTGCAGATTCTATGGGCTGAGGGTAGGCTCAATAGTTACTTTACAGATTTCAAGATCTAGATATGCAAAGATTCTGTTAAACACTGGATCATTAAGATATACAGAGTCTCAAGGCTTTTGGTGCATTATGAATTGGTCAGTTCTTGACTTTTTCTTTGAACATACTGATATTTCTAACAAGTTCTGATCCAGTAAGTTCATCACTGTTCTACGCTTTAGTAGATTTCAATTTTATATATATGATTTGTATTTGTATTTCCCACTACGTCTTTCATTTTTGACTTTCGTTATAAATACACTAACTTGGGCCCTGATTCAGGAGACAACTTAAGGACATGCTTAAATCCATCTCTGTTCAAGACAGCATTTAGCCATATTACTTCAATGGGCCTTAAACACATGTCCAAAGTTAAGCATATGTTTAAGAACTGTCCTGAATAAGGATAAATTCCTGAATTGGAGTTAAAACAAACTGAATCATCCCTGTGTTTTAGCATTCCACTAAATAAATCAAGTGGATTAATCTCTTCAGAATAATCCAACTCCTGAATTTTCAGCGCTGCCTTTGATCTGATTCAGTTTCTGAGGGTATGTCTACACTGCTGCGGCAGAGTCAGCGCTCCCGGATCCATGCCGTGGGATCGATTGAGTGGGCAGTGGAGACCCGCTCAATGGATCCCGGAAGTGCTCTCCGGTCGATGCTGTAAATCCACCCCCCGTGAGACGCATAAGGCTGCCAACTGGAAGGTATCTCCCATCGGCTCAGCCCAGTGGGGACGCCGCAGTAAATCAAAGTTAGTAAGTCGACAGAAGATATGCAAACTATGCTATATAGCTTGCATATCTTCCATCAACTGCCGCCGGCAGTATAGTCCAGGCCTAAGGTTCCCCTATAAATCATTCTTGAGTTTCTGAAGAGTTAACAGTATCATATAGAATCATAGGATTGGAAGGGGACCTCAAGAGGTCTTCTAATCCAGTCCCCTGCACTCAAGGCAGGATTAAGTATTATCTAGACCATCCCAGGCAGGTGTTTGTCTAACTTGCTCTTAAAAATCTCCAATGACAGAGATTCCACAATCTCCCTAAGCAATTTGTTCCAGTGCTTAATTACCCAGTTAGGAAGTTTTTCCTAATGTCCAACCTAAACCACCCTTGCTTCAATTTAAGTCTCTTGCTTCTTGTCCTATCCTAACAATATCTATTTTTTTCTCCCGCCTTCTCATAACAACCTTATGTGCTTGAAAACGGTTATGTTCCCCTTCAGTCTTCTCTTCTCCAAATTAAACAAATCCAATTTTTTCAATCTTTCCTCATAGGTCATATTTTCTAGACCTTTATTCATTTTTGTTGTTCTTCTCTGGACTTTCTCCAATTTGTCCACATCTTCCCTGAAATGTGGCTCCCAGAACTGGACACAATACTCCAGGTGAGGCTTAATTAGTGCGGAGAAGAGCAGAAGAATTACTTCTTGTGGCTTGCTTACAACACTCCTGCTAATACATCCCAGATTAATGTTTGCTTTTTCTGCAACAGTGTGACACTGTTAACTCATAGTGATCCACTATGACCCTCAGATCCCTTTCTGCTGTACTCCTTCCTAGGCACTCATTTCCCATTTTGTACATGTGACTGATTGTTCCTTCCTAAGTGGAGTATTTTACATTTGTCTTATATGTATGTCAATAATACAGAGTAAGTACATAGCTTGACTCTTACCTTTATTTTTCAGTTTTATTTCATAATATCAAAATCTGCTGTAATACTTAAATTCTTAAATTTACCCAGAAGAGCTTTACAAGCATATTCTCTGTGATCCACTAGTCTTCCTGGTACCACTAGATTGTACCTACCTGCCAAATTATTCTGGTGCTATTACTGGAAAACTTAGAACTATATTTTTAACCTCTCCATTGCTCTGTTTCTCTGGCTATTATTTTTCTTTACACTAAAAATAGTAAGCTAAAAGAAGAGAAAAGGTATATTAATGAACAAACCATAAAGTCTCTCAAGATGTGCAGGTTGTTTCTTGTACTCCTCAAGAAGGTGGTCTGCCTCTTCTAAAATGGAGCGGTATTCTGGTATCAAGAAATCCATGTTTCCCTCATGAACCTGCAACTCCTTAAAATAGATTTTAAAATGTTGCAAAAGAATTAAAGGAGGGCAACTCTAAAAACTTAAGAGAAATGGAAATGGAGTTTAGATCTGACAGGAGGCAGTGCACAGACAGGTGAAACAGTCCTTCAAAACTGCTCTTGCTATTTTGGAAGTGTCATTTTCTCCCTCACCTCACTAAATTCCAAATGGCATTGCTCACTTTTAACATTGGATTCTCAAACCCCTGTATTACAGCTTCCATTTCTAAACACTAGAAGAATATGACTCCCCTTCACGGTTCATCAATGCTTTTCTTCATTGGCTGGAAGTTTGGAACTGAACAGTAGTCTTATACTGATTTTTTAAATCTGATTTTTGGTGTCTTTCTGAGACAGCAAAGCAATATCACCAGATGAAAATGGATCCTACTCAGAATTTGCTGTTCCTTTTAAATACTAAATACTAGTTTGGTCTCCTTGTTTAGAAATAGTAGTCTGTGGACTGATGAAGGAATCATCAAGTGAACAAACATTTGGAGTCCCTTCAACAGGCCATTTCTATGCTACAAAATCAGTTTGGGTTTTGTAGCTTTTTGAGGTTAGTAAAAAACTACAAATCTCAATATCCCACTTTAGAGAATACCACCGTAAGCCTGGAACTGATTCTGATAGAATTCAACAAAGACAAACTACTGACTGTCAAAAACAGGAGTGGTAGCTCATCCTGTCCTGGCTAATTCAAAGAGAATGAATCAGGGCACCTGAAATCTTAGAGTTTTCCCAATTTTCATTGTCTGGCTCCGGAATTTGACTCCATAAGAAGTAACTGTAGGACGACTGTAAGAAGTCCTGTAACTATTTTTTTTAAACTAAACATATAATTTTAACATGTATTACAGTTTTTATCTTACAGTGTCATTCTACTGTGGAAACAGATCATTAAAAGTGGCATTGTGTGTTTATTTTTCATTGACTTTTGCATCTTACAGGTCTGGCTTACAACTAAAAAGATGTTTTCTCCAGCTGACAGCCTAGAAACTCTGCGATCTGAGAATCAAGCTAGGTTCTTTTTTCTCTTGAACATCACCACTTTTAAGTAAGGATTTAGAGGACAAATTAGGCCCAGGTTACATGGGTGTTCAGAGACATAAACGATTATATAGACAATTCTGTTGCTTCACAAGAAGGAACAGAAAACTGCTCAGTTTAATTGAACCTTGCTGATTCTTCAGGACTGCAAAGGGAAAAAAGCAATACAACTCCCAAAATGTATTTTGGTTACCAACATCAGAAAATAGGACACCCAGAGAGCCAGTCTGCTGAGTAAGAAAGTGTCACTTTTAGTCACTTTTTAAAGATATTTAAAAGACCTCAGCTAAAATTATCCTCTGTTCTTTCAGACTATGTTAAAACTATGAGCAATACTCCCTCCTCTTCCCCCAATATGTTATCATTTCTAGACTAAAGGCAGACATTATTTTGTGGCCGCAGGAGTGGGACTCTCCCCCTGGATATAAAGTGAGTACTGCTGTATAGAAAGATTATTTCAAAGAGGTTTTTTTTGGCTGCCACACGTATTAAATATCAAAATTTAAACAATCCAGTAGCCAAGAGGTATAATCACCACGCTAGAAAAGTTAAAAGGAGCTCCAATTTCAAAAACAAACAAAAAAAACCCAGTTTGTCTAAAAATCTGAGATACCTATTGTTACAAATTAAAACAGCAAATTCTCTTATTTTTTCAGTTTATCTACAGTGTAGCAGTGTCAGCACTTTAGGTCTGATCCCATTCCCATTACAGTAAATTAAAGTCTTTCCACTGACTACAATGGGATTATAATTGGACACACAGTATATAGTTAGTGTCATTTTTCAAAGTCAATAGTCACTTTCCCCTTGCTGTTTGGTTGTTCACACAGAAACAGGGTAAAACATTTAAAAGGAGAAAAGGTAGGGAAGTTAGATTGCAAAAGTCACAAAAGTTGCCAGGAGGTCTTCTAAGAATCTAGGGCAAGTAGAGTACCTGAAACTACTTATAATCAATGTTTAAAAATCAACTTCATTTCAAATCATGGTGTTTTTTTAAAAAACAAAATAAAACAAAAAACGCACCATAAAATAAGGAAAGAACAGTTGCCTAAACTCTTCTCGACACCTGAAAGGCTAAATTATTACTAGCATTTTATATCACCACTTCTCTGGTGGCTTCATCTATTTCCTCTAAACCTAACCTTTCATTAACAAAAACATCTGTTTGAAGGTTGAAGAGACAACCTTCTCAACATGATCTAATGCAGTGCTGCCTGAATCTCCAAACAGACAGAAACAATAGTGCTGAGAGGTGTGAGCTTTCTCCATTTATCTCAATGGGATGTTAGAATGAGGTTGTCCTCAGAAAAATGTCTATGTAAAATTGCACTTAACAGAGCAGCTTCTCATATTTTATTCCAAATCATACCTGCTGCTTAGTGACAAACCTTTATTATATTTTTCTTCTGTTAGCGCTACAGAACCGAACACAGAAATGAAAGAGAGATTCATGTTCCTTTTTCTGGCTCATACTATCAACAGAATTGTTAATAAAGTTCCAGTCAAAAAACCTTTATGATAGGATATTAACAAGCCAAAAAGAACCCGGATTCAGATTCCAGGCTGAGTTTGAAGCATTTGACAGTTAAGAAGGAGGTTAAAAAAAACAAACAGGGTTACTTACCAGTAACTGTTGTTCTTCGAGATGTGTGCTCATATCCATTCCCATTTAGGTGTGTGTGCGCTCCGTGCACAGTTTCCCGGAACTTTTTTGCCCTTAGCAGTCCTGGTAGGGTCGACTCAGGCACCCCCTGGAGTCCTGCGTGCATGTCACGGTACATAGGGCACTGCTGACCCCACCGGCCCCCAGTCCCTTCTTTCTGCCGACTCTGACAGTGGGGACGGAGGGTGGGTGCGGAATGGATATGAGCAACACATCTCGAAGAACAACAGTTACTGGTAAGTAACCCTGTTTTCTCTCTTCGAGTGATTGCTCATATCCATTCCCATTTAGGTGACTAGATAGCCATACCTGGAGGTGGGTAGGAGTTAGCGTTGCACCGCCCTGGCCAGGACGGCTCTGCCAAACCCCGCGTCCTCTCTCGCCTGTTGCACGATGGCGTAGTGGGACATAAAGGTATGCACCATCGACCAGGTCGCTGCTCTGCAGATGTCCTGCAGGGGTACTCTTCCCAGGAAGGCCGCAGATGAGGCCTGGGCCCTGGTCGAGTGTGCCGTTACAGCCCCTGGAAGAGGTACCTTTGCCTGCTCATAACAGGTCCTGATGCAGGCGGTGATCCAAGTGGAGATGCGGTGGGTGGAGACAGGTGAGCCTTTCATCCGGTCCGCCACTGCCACGAACAGCTGCATCGAGTTCTGGAAGGGCTTGGTCCTCTCGAGGTAAAAGGCCAAGGCTTGTCTGACATCCAGGGAGTGCCATCTCCGCTCCTCCTCTGAAGCGTGTGGTTTGGGAAAAAACACAGGGAAGAAGATATCCTGGTTATAATGAAACTGGGACACCACCTTCGGCAGGAAGGCCGGGTGGGGTCTCAGTCAGATCTTATCTTTGTAGAAGACCGTATAGGGAGGTTCTGAGGTTAAGGCCCTTATCTCAGAGACCCTTCTGGCCGATGTAACGGCCACTAGGAAGGACACCTTCCATGAGAGGACGAGCAGCGGGCATGTAGCCAAGGGCTCGAAGGGGGTTCCTGCCAACATAGCGAGGACCAGGTTCAAATCCCAGGGAGGCACCAGGTCGCGGACCTGGGGATATAGCCTCTCCACACCTTTGAGGAACCTAGATGACATGGGGTGTGAGAACCGGGATCTGCCCTCCATTGGCTGGTGGAAGGCCGAGATGGCCGCCAGGTGTACCCTGAGAGAGGCCAGGGCTAAGCCCTGTAATTTCAGGTGAAGGAGGTACTCTAAAATCGCCTGAATTGGCGAGGAGCTCGGTAAGATGCCCCGGGACTGAGCCCAAACTGTAAAACGCTTCCACTTGGCCCTGTATACCAACTGTGTGGAAGGTTTCCTGCTGTTAAGTAAAACCTGCTGCACTTGTATGGAGCAGGATCTTTCTCCCTCTGTCAGCCACAGAGTCTCCACGCTGTCAGGTGGAGGGAGTCCAGGTCAGGGTGGAGCAGGCGACCCTGGTCCTGGGAGAGTAGGTCGTGCCGCCTCGGGAGCGGTAAGGGCGTGGCTATGGACAGGTCCAGCAATATGCTGAACCAGTGCTGTCTCGGCCAGGCTGGGGCGATCAGTATGATGTCTGCCCTGTCTCTCTTCATTTTCAAGAGGACTCTGGATAGCAAGGGGATGGGGGGAAAGGCATACATGAGGGTCCCCGTCCATTCTATCAGGAACGCATCGGAAATGGAGCCTGGTTTGCGCCCTCAGAGCGAGCAGAACCTTGGGCATTTCCTGTTCCAGGCCGATGCGAAGAGGTCCAGATGGGGAACCCCCCACCTGTGGAAGATAGAATCCACCACCTCATGGTGTAACGACCAATCGTGCCGGGGAAGAAACGACCTGCTGAGGCGGTCCGCCTCGTTGTTCCTGACCCCCGGGAGGTGAGAGGCAGCTATGTGGAAGTCGTGTCTTACCGCCAATTCCCAGAGCAACTCGGCTTCCTGGCACAGGGCTGAGGGGTGTGCTCCCCCCCTGCCTGTTCATATAGAACATGGCTGCCATGTTGTCCGTTAGGACCTGTACTACCCTGCCCCGGAGGAACCGGAGAAAGACCTTGCAAGCAAGGCGGACTGCCCTGAGTTCCCTGACGTTGATGTGCAGGGAAATCTCGCTTGGTGACCAGCGCCCTTGGGTACTGAGGTTGCCCGTGATGTGCGCTCCCCACCCCACATCGGAGGCATCGGTGATTAAGGTTACCGACGGCATCATCTCCCTGAAGGGAACTCCCTTCAACACTTCCCTCAGGTCCTTCCACCAGAGTAGGGAAGTCAGTAGTGGGGTGGGTAAGGTGACTATCCTGTTGAGAGGATGTCTGATTGGGGCATACACAGAGGCTAACCACCTTTGAAGGGGTCTGAGTCTGAGGCGAGCTAACCGCACCACATATGTGCAGGCTGCCATGTGTCCCAACAGCTGCAGGCACCGCCTGGCTGTCGTCGTGGGGGACCTGTGAAGGTCGTCTATCAAGGCCGCCATCGCCTTGAAGCGAGGTCTCGGAAGGAAGGCTCTGGACTGGGTGGCGTCTAGCGTGGCCCCAATGAACTCTATGCGTTGCACCGGGGTAAGAATGGATTTCTGCTCGTTGATGAGCAGACCCAGGTCGGTGCAAGCTGTGCACGTGAGTTCCAGGCTGTTCCTGACATGGGCCCTGGACTTGCCCCGGATCAGCCAGTCGTCCAGGTAGGGGAATATCTGGACCCCTCTGCGGCGCAGGTGCGCCGCCACCACTGCCATACATTTCGTAAAAACTCTGGGGGCAGACGAAAGACCAAATGGCAGGGCTTTAAATTGGTAGTGGGCACCTGCTACCATAAATCTTAGGAACCTTCTGTGTCCTGGGAGGATAGAAATGTGAAAATATGCGTCCTTGAGATCGAGGGCCGCATACCAGTCCCCTGGTCTAGGGTAGGAATGACAGAGGCCAGGGAGACCATCCGGAATTTTAGGCGTCTGATAAACTTGTTCAGACGGCGGAGGTCCAGAATGGGCCTCAGGCCCCCTTTGGCCTTGGGGATCAAGAAGTATCGGGAGTAAAACCCTTGTCCCCTTTCCCCTGGTGGGACCTCCTCCACCGCCCCCAGCTGGAGGAGGGAGCAGACTTCCTGAGTGAGGAGTTGCTTGTGCAGTGGGTCCCTGAAGGGAGATTGGACCGGAGGGGAGTCCGGGGGGAAGGCCATGAGCTGCAGTGCATAGCCCCTGCAGACTATACCAAGGACCCATTGGTCCGACGTGACACTTTGCCAGTGGGCGTAGTACGGCCGTAATCTGTGGGCAAAGGGTCGGTCGAGAGGCAGGGGGTAAGTAAGAGTACCACCCCCTTGCGCACCATCAAAAGGACTTTTTATTATTCTGGCCCTTATTCGAGCCACGGGTCCCCGCCGAAGACCCCGAACGATTACGGCGGTTAGGGCCTCTAAACCATCCCGACCCCTTCTGGGTTGGGCGGGTCTAGGGGGCTGCCTCGGTGGTTGTTGAGGCTGCTGCTGGCCCTGAGGGCGATTTTGACGCCTTGCAGCCTGAGGGGTGTAAATCCCCAGGGAGCGTAGCGTGGCCCTCGAGTCTTTGAGGGCGTGTAACTTGTCATCAGTGCTGTCCACAAAAAGTCCAGCTCCATCGAAAGGAAGATCCTGGATGGTGCGCTGGGCTTCCTGGGACAGACCCGACGACTGAAGCCACGAGGCCCTCCTCATGGCGATGGCCGATGCTATGGCCCGACTAGCGGCATCAGCCGTGTCGCTGGAAGAGTTCAGGGCTGCTCCTGCCACTGCAGCCCCTTCCTCTATTACCGCCATGAAGTCTGCAGTCTTGTCCTGGGGCAGGACCTGTGGAAGGACCTCAGCAAGCCTCTGCAGCGAGGACCATAGGTTGAGGTTGTACCTCCCTAGGAGCGCCTGATGGTTGGCGATCCTCAGCTGCAGAGACGCTGTTGTATAGGCCTTGCGGCCAAAGAGGTCCAGTTTCTTAGCATCCTTATTTTTTGGGGTGTTGGCTTGACCCCCTTGTCTCTCTCTCTGGTTGACAGCATCAACAACCAGAGAGCATGGTGCCGGATGGGTGTATAAGTACTCCACCCCCTCCACAGGGACGGAGTACTTCTTCTCGGCTCCCTTGGCAGTGGGAGGAACCGAGGCTGGAGTCTGCCAAAGGGACTTGGCCACCTTGAGCACCCTCTCGTGAATCAGGAGGGCTACCCTAGATGGACCTACCATCCCTGAGGCTCCAAATAGGGGGTCCTCCTCCTCGGAGAGCTCTTTGAGATCTAGTCATCTAGACCAGGGCCCACTGGAGCAGCACTTGCTCCTGGTCTTGGGGGAGCGGCTCTGGGAACTAGAGGACGACAGCGAATGTCGGTGCCGTCGTGAGTGGTGCCGGCGGGAGGAAGAGCTGCTCGAGCCCGAGCGTCTCCTTCCTCTTGAGGATTTCCGACGGCGTTTGCCCCCTTTAGGTGACCGGGAGCGGTGCCATCGGTGTCGGCGAGAAGATCGGGACCGGGATCTGGATCGGTGCCGAACTGCAGAACGGGACCGAGCGTGGGATGGACTGCGCGTCGGTGCCCGGCGAGTCGGTGCCAAGGGCGCCGGTGCCAGAGGCAGCGGTGCCGATGACGCCAGTGCCGCGAGTAGCGGTGCCGATGACTCCAGTGCCGCGAGTAGCGGTGCCGTGGTCAGCGACGGTACAGCTGGCTTTGCCGCAGACGGCGATGATGGGGTCTGCAGCGGCGGCAATGCCGGTGACTCAGGCTGTGCCATGGAAGGCACCGGGATCCGCACCGGACTGGGTGCCGGGGATCTGGACCGGTGCCGGGCGTTGCGGTGCCGAGCCGGGCTGTCGAGGGCTCTGCCCCACTCCGGGGAGTTGGGGAGGGCTCCTCGCATGGAGATGCCGGTGCCGGAGAAGCCTCGACGGCACATGGCTGGGGCATCTCCGGACTCCCCCGGTGCCGGGTCGGCAGTGCGGAGGAGTCCCGGCGCGCTGTCTCCTTGCGGCGCTTTGGTGCCGGCCCCTTGGATGATGATGTCGGTGCCGGCGGAGCGCTCTGCACCGAGGAGATGCTCGGTGCCGCAGATGACCGCGCTGGCTTGGGGTCCGGACGTACAGCGGACTCCATCAATATTGCCTTCAGCCGTGCCTCTCTCTCCTTCTGGGTCCGCGGCTTGAAGGCCCTGCAGATTTTACATCTGTCCCTGCAGTGCTGCTCCCCGAGGCATCAGAGGCAGCGTGAGTGAGGGTGCAAGGCTTGAAACCTGTTGAGCCAGGCATGGCCCAACGCAGAGAGAACGCCTGAGGGTTTTCCAGACTATCTAACTAACTGAAAACGATTTGTAGAACAAAGAGCTAAGGGTTTGCGACTTGCAAGCAAAAGGCAAAGTTCCAACAACCGTCAACGGGCGGAAAGAAGGAACTGGGGGCCGGTGGGGTCGGCAGTGCCCTATGTACCGCGACATGCGCGCGGGACTCCAGGGGGTGCCTGAGCTGACCCTACCAGGACTGCTAAGGGCAAAAAAGTTCCGGGAAACTGTGCACGGAGCGCACACACACCTAAATGGGAATGGATATGAGCAATCACTCGAAGATAGAATCCATTTGCCAGCTAACCCCAGGGGGACAATTCACCATTTTCTACAGAATTTAAAATTTTCCATTAAAAAGTTTCTAGTGAGCATGATTGTAAAGGAAATGTTTGAAATGTGAATCAATGCAGTGCTGTCTTTTTTATTCTACAGGAACACCTGTAAAGCAGCAAAGTGAATTAAATTAATTAGATTAGCAGCCATGAAACTGATCAAACCAGAGCCCTCTACACAGCAATGAAACAAACAAGAATCATGTCAACTGTACTCTGCTGCCACTTGAGAAATTTATGAACAGTAACACAGGAAGACAGTGGAGATTTTATTGTAAGGGCAAAAGGAGGCTTGAGGAGGAACAAATAGAGATTTTCTCATCATAGGAGCCAGGACTGAAGGACAGGCAAAAATCAACATTTTAACTATTAATTGTGGATTATTTCAGGAGAAGCAGCCAGCTGTCGTGGTACTGTGAACAGCATTTAGATACCACAACCACCCTTACCCATCTGACCACTGCTTTTCTTACTACCCTAGAGCTTCTATCTTTGGGTTTCACACTACCACCCATCAGGTATTACCTAATCACCCTATTACCTCAGCCAGGGACTCTTTGGAATTCCTCACCTTTATTTTATTTTAGGTCTTCCCCTATCCAGGATTACTTTTGATTTCTTTTTTCTATTTGTGTGTGTGCACGCATGCATACATGCACACCTGCCCCTCTTGTTCAAGTCCTCTCTTCTTGAGTTTGTCTCTCTCCACCTTCTTCCTTCCCACATCTTTCCTTTAGAGCAAGGGTGCCAAACTCATTCTGTTCAGAGGGCTGAGTTACAGCTTTAATTACAGTATGTGGCCGCGGTTAGTTATGGACTGTACTACAGTGGATCCATAGGAGGTTTTCTACTGCTGAAATAAGATGTTTACACAAAGGCCACGTATACACTATGAGTGCTACAGCAGCAGAGCTATTGTGCTGCAGTTATGCCACTATAGTGCTCTAGTGCAGCTGGTTCCCTCAATGACTGAAGAGATTTTCAGTTTTCGTAGGTAATCCACCTCTCCGAATGGCAGTAGCTAGGTCAGTGGAAGACTTCTTCTGTTGACCTAGCTGCCTCTACAGCAGGGGTTAGGTTGGCATAGCTATAGGGCTCAGGGGCATGAATTTTTAACATCCCTGTGTGCGGCAGTTACATCAACCTAATTTTTAAGTGTAGAGCAGGCCATAGTCCGAAGCTTGAAGTGGGCCTTTATACAACAGCTGAACTTTAGTTAGTAATTACTATAGTGTACAGTAACCATCAGTGTAGAAACTGACTTAGGCACTTTTAGGACCAGTGCTATTGTTGTCCTTTATTTGGCTATTTACACATGCAATCCCCTGATCTGCACACGCAATTGCAGTAATCGTTTAGGCACACACACGAACACCTACATGTTTTGAAAATCTGGCTCTTAAAAGGTAATCCTTGGATTTCAGAGTTAACACTTGAGACAACTGGGGTAGTTCACACCTCTTAGAGACTTTTAAAGCTGTCTATGCTTGTTTAACACCTGGAAACTTAAGTTTTGTAACCATATGGGTTAGAAATTTATTTAAAGCTTACATTTTGCAGGATCTGCATTTGTAATGGAGGCTGGATAAATATATCCAGTGTGACAGACTGCTGACGTCACTGTACTGGAGAATACACCACCATTTCTTATAGCTCTTATACCTCAGAAGGATGCCTATTCAGTTTAACACTCTACATAGACTCGATTTTGTCTATTTTTCACTGTGGAGCAACAGAAAAAGTACAATTCTCCCTTCAAGACTATCCTTGAGGGGAGTTTTTAAAAATGCAGATGAGGACTAGTAAATGTAGTCTATCCATCATTTGTCCAATTTAGACTCCTCCCACCTCTAAAAGATTACTGAGGTGGTTATAGGTTCAAAGAGTAACTTCTGAATAATCACCACATGCTTCCCGCTGATACGTGGGGCAGAACCTCCCAAAAAGTCTTAGTTTATCTTTCGTAGCAGGCAATTATCTTCTGGTTTACAGACCAGTTCTATTTTAATTTCTCTGGCACCAAGGAAGAGGAGGAGGGAGCTGGAGAATCAGAGTTAGAGTTAGACAGGGTGGCAAGAGGTAACCATATTTTAAAAAGCTGTCAGATAACTGATCAATCATTAAAACAGATTACTCACTAGTCATGCTAGAATACAAGTAGTGTATTGGAGTTCTTCTTTTTAACAAAATCTTTTAGATAGCCAACACCATGAACACCAGTCCTAGTAACAGAAATACTACAAACCCAGTGATGCCATGTGTCTCACAAGTCATGTATAGCTTGGTAGCTACCATCCTAAAACAAAACAATCCCTCCTTTCCACAGCAGAAGTTATGTTCAGATACCTACTTTTAAAGCATCTATTAACTGGACTTTCTTGGCCAACAGCAGCTGGTATTCTAGTTTTGGGTGGATTAGTTTTAAAGTGTGGTTCACAGATACTTCATTGATATCTAATAGGAACCAAAAAAGAATGAGCAATTAGATCAATACTTTTAAAGTATTTCATGCATAAGATAAAATGAAGTAGAGGAGGTAAAAACAAACAAACAAACAAACACTTACCATATGATATACTGAGATTGATTTTCCTTTTAGTGGCTTCTTTAGAGAGCACATCTTTTAAAATGGATATGGTGGAAATGTTGTCAGATTTGAAAAATCCCTCACCTTTTCTGTAAAAGTCAAAAAAATTTAAGTAGTAGAGTTAGGGCAAACCAGTGCATTTGGTCTCCATTTTCAAGTGCTAATCAGGGCTTTTCTCCTCTAATCAGGAGGTGAAGCACAACCTCCTTAGAGGCTATCACTAAAGCTATTCCATGGACTAGCTGTCAGAATACTGCATACACTGATTTCATCACCCTTGCTCTCCAGAGCTCAATCTGGTCAATCTGACTATACCACAGAACACCATTCTCTCACACAACCAGAAAGCATAGGCTGTTCTTATAAATTTCTTATGCCACAGAGGAAGCACTTTTTCTTTTTGTGTATTTGGAACACAGTATAAGATTCCTGACATCTATTTATCTACCTAAGTTATTACAGTGTGCCATGCCTGTCACCATAATATGAGGGCAGGTCTACACTACAAACCTAACTCGACCTATGTTAGGTCAACTTACAATGATGGCTGAAGTCTACAGCCTCTTTCTGTCATGGTGCGTGTCCTCACCAGGAGCACTTCCACCAATAGAAAAAGGACAGTGGGAGCGGGGTGGGAGAGGGGAGCTGCCCACCCCCGGGCTCTCGCCATGAAATTGACATGATAGCTAACAGCCAATGTAAGGGATGCAGTGTCTACACAGCCACTACGTTGTTCTGACTATACCGACATAACTCCACCTCCACGAAAGGCGTAAGGCTTATTATGTCGGTGTAGTAGGCCATTTACTGTGTACACTACAGCCTTCCTCCTGCCAATGTAATATAATTAAGTCAACATAAGCTGCCTTATGTTGATTTAACTACGTAGTGTAGACCAGCACTGAGAGCCTAATATCATGCCCCAATATCAGTCTGACTTTACATAAAAAAAGTGAAAGTCAAAACACTTTAAACATCAATATATAAGCATTTCTTATTGTAATACCGCATCAAATTGGAATCTATACAATTAGAGTAACAATAATTAATGTTTCCAGCTTCTAAACTCCGTTACAAAGCAAAATGATATCTGCTAGCTGAAACAGCACACTGGTTCATTTACCGAGAACAGAGAATATTATTCCTAACACTGAAAACAGACATTTCTCTAATGGGTGTTGCAGAAAAGGGGTTTTGTTTTGTTTTTTAGATGCCCATTAAAACCATAATGATTACAGCATATTTTACTTGTAACAGAGTGGGAGAGAGGAACTGCCTCAGGATTTAGCTTTCTTTACTGAAAAGAAAAAAGAAGTTACAAACCAGTGTTTGCTCAAAGATAGTTTTGCTACACTAGTTAGGCAGACACTTACATTTGCAAAAATGGAACACTGAATGTGTGTGTCTCACAGCAAACAATATGCTAAAGACAAGTTACACAGCAGAATACATCAAGGCTTCCCTGTTTACTAATGCTCAATTAATTTCAATTATCTCACCCATAAAAAAATACTACATTTTGAAGGATCATGTAATTACTGTATAAAAGACCAAATCTGACAGCCCTTATGTAGCCAAAGTTCTCATTGACTTGAAAGGGAGTTTGCCCGAATAAGCACTGTAGAATTTGATTGAGGCTGGTACTCAGAATGGAGACATCTGAGATGAAGACATTGAAAAGAGAAGGATCTGCTCCATTGCAGGATACTTCCATGATCCTGGACATATGGAACTATTTACCCTTCCCTCCCCATGGGGGCCTCACAAGAACTGGGTGACCCACAAGAACTGGGTGACAGACATAGCAAAAATGACTGTCTGTTGTAATACATCTTAATAGGAAACAAGCTATGTCTTCAAGGAGACATTGGCACGGTACACTGCTTCTAAACAAATGGCTCTGGTGTCTGGTAACACTCTTAAAATTCTCAGGTTTTAGGAGCTGAACTCTTCTCTTGTTTCACGGGTGGAGGAACGCAAACTCTGTTTCCCCAGCCCTAAAAGAAATGACCAGATGAAAATTCTGAGTGCAGTCCCCCTCCATAAAAAAAGCTTATTTAGGGGACAATTTATCTCTATTTCTAAATTTATTTTTAACCAAAACAGCATAGTCACAACATACTTCAGCAACTATATTTATTTTACCTGTAAGTACTTTCAAGCTGTGTATCCAGGAAGGTGTTCTGAAAGTAGAAAGTAACACTATCTCCTACTGGAGTTTTTTCAGGAACTTCAGGTAAGCAAAACACAACCCAGGAGTGAATTTCAGCAAAACTGAATTGGCCTTTGAGCATCAGTGTGTTCATGGGTCTACAGTATTTTGAATGCAGAAAGAAAATGGGAATTAGTTACTGATGAGCAGTACTGTTGCTGCAGTAGCGCTGCAATTGAAGAAAGGTTTATTTTTGTAAGGTATGTCTTCCTCTCTTTAAGTGTCAAACATGAGTTTTCATTGACACCTAGCAAAGTCTTAACTAATTCAGGCTTCCTGCACACTAAAATATATTCTGAAAACTGCAGCCAGCATTCTGATGAATTCAACACAAAACCGTGTGAGTGTGAGAGTGAAAGACTCTCTATTTGAATATTCTCAATCCCAATGAGTCACAACTCTGCAAGAACACCATAAAATGGCAAACTGTTTTGCCAGCTTACTTGTTTTGCATTTTAAAAACCAAAGGAGGCTGTGGGTGGGATCATCAACTGACAGTTTAAAATATTTGAGTATTAGCAACACTCTCAACAGTCTCCTGTTCTCTAAACCAGAGATATCCAGGCACTTTGGAGAGGTAACACACGTGAAATAGGCATAATGGAAGGCACAAGACACCTTTTCCATTCACTTCTCAAGCAAGTAAATCAAGGAGAAATAAATGCATTTTATCTAATTCACTGGGATTCCATTTTCCTATCGTCCTTTTTAAAAGTAAGCAATGGCAGTGATGCAAGAAACTGGGTGATTAAGTGTAACTGGATACAATGGTAGCCTCAGAACAGAGGGATAAAGGGCAAACAAGAAATCTGGATCACTTTTTGGGCTGAGGTAGATTTGGCTAGGGACTATCCATTTTTTAAAAACCTAGAAGAGACTTGTAATGCAAATATTACAACCAACTGCTAAAATGATTACTGCAGGTTACACAGTCAACTGTCAGTTGGACTGAGCCAATTTTTGAAGAAGTATTGCTCTCTTTGTAAATACCTGTCATGATCAATAAAGTGAGTTCTTTGATGAAGTGAAAGTGGTTTAATCTGATATTGACGAAGTTGGCAGGTTTTTGGTTGAATTCTTGGTGTTACGTATGCTTGCAGTGTCCCATACTGGCCTTCAATTGATCGAATCTACATCAACAGACAGAACGAAGAGAAAGGAGGGAAATGAATGTATCAGAATTTAAATTTAAACAAAACAAAAACAACCTCCTCCCCTCCGCCCCCCAAAAAAGAAACAACCTTACAAGAATTTTTAAAATCTACAATACTAAGTGATCCAATCAAACAGCAATGTAGTATTCCTATAAAAAGGGCAAATCTAACTTTTTGAAACTAGATGAAATAGAGTCCAACAAGGAACTGCCAGAATTGGCACAGATTTATTATAGAGGAAAAGGAAATCCATTTTCTTTAATTCTGACTGCCCAAAGAACAAAGGCTTTGTCCAGCCACTCTTAATCCTTTATTTTTACTGTAAGGTTTTTACACGATGTAAGATAATGACACAAGATGTATCACTTAAAACTCAATTAAAACCATTCCAAACTACACCCTCCATAGCATCCTCCTCTTCACAACAACAAGCAAAATCCTTCAACCCCAACACAAGACTTCTAAAAAAGAAATGGATCCAGATCCTCAGCTGCAGTTGAGGAACACTAAGAAAAGTGAGGTGTGCAAAAGATGTTTTGAGCCAGTTTTGCACCCACTCCACATCCTGGAACCCCACTCTACACCAACACAGTTCTGTATGCTTTAATTTGTTTGTCCAGATTGCTCTAACTTGTACCAGCTGTCAACAGCTCCAACGGAATTACCAAGGCTTAGGGATATCCTACCCACCATCCCTACTCGGTCCACAGGGGGGAGGAAGGCGTATGTGCTACTAAGATGTGTGGAAGGCTTTCTACCATCTGAATGAAGAATGGCATAGTGTCTGGAACATCAGACTAGCTTCCAGGAAACGCCAAGCTCCACAGACTTCCTGTAACCTTGTGCCAGTCATTTAGTTTACCCTGTACCTTAGTACTCTCTCTCTAACATGGATGTTGTGAGGATAAAGGGGCCAATCCAAAATCCATTGAAGTCAACTGACTTCAATGGGAACTGGGTCAAGCCCCAAAATCCTCAGGCACAATCAACTTTTCTGCTCTAAGAGTAAAACTCATCTTTTCAAGAGACAGAGCTTTCTCGGGGGCCAATCCAAGACTGTGGAATGAACTCATACAGGAACCAAGCACCATCATAAACCTCACCACCTTCCACTCCAAGTGCAAGGTGCTTAGAATGTGCCTTCTCTAACAAACACATTTAAACAAACAAAAGACTATACTACACAAACAATCTTCCTATGGCAGCAATAGAGCTCTATAAATTTTCCAGATCATTAAACAGATAAGCAGGTCAACAGTCCCATTGGTGAGGCTACTTGCCTTCAAGTTAAGCATGTTATCTTTTTCTTGCTTTTAGTGAGGTTTTTGAGACTGTTCCACATGACATTCTCATAAGCAAACTAGGGAAATGTGGTCCAGATGAAACTACTATAAAGTGAGTGCACAACTGGTTGAAAAAAATATACCCAGAGCAGTTATCTGTGATTTGCTATCAAACTGGTGAGATGTATCTAGTGGGGTTACTGGAGGAGAAAGGGAGTCTGTAACTATTCAGTCTTTTCATTAATGGCTTAGATAATGAAATGCATAGTATGCTTATAAAATCTGCACATGACACCACATGAGGAGGGGTTGCAAGCACTCTGGATGAAAGGATTATAATTCAAAATCACCTTGATAAATTGAAAATTGGTCTGAATGCCACAAAATGAAATTCAATAAAGGTCAGTGCAAAGTACTTCACTTAAGAAAGAAAAATCAAATACAGAAACACAAAATGGGGAATAACTGACTAGGTGGAGGTACTGCTGAAAAGAAACTGGAGGTTTTAGTGGATCACAAATTGAATACGAGTCAAGAATGTGATGCACTTGCGAAAAAAGCTAATATTCTGGAGTGTATTAACAGGAGTGCCTTACGCCCGACAGAGGAAGTAATTGTCCCACTTTGCTTGGTATTGGTGAGGCTGCAGCTGAAGTTCTGTGTCCAATTTTGAACACCATACTTTAGGAAACATGTGGACAAACTAGAGAGTGTCCCAAAGGAGAGCAACAAAAAATGATAAAAGAAAACCTTACCTGTGAGGATAGATTGAAAAACACAGGGCAAGTTTAGTCTTGAAAAAAGAAAACTAGAGGGGGCACCTGCTAAAAGAGTCTTGAAATATGTTAAAGCTGTTACAAAGAGGACAATGATCAACTGGTTTCCACATCCACCAAGGGTAGTACAAGAAGTAATTGGCTTAGTCTGCAGCAAGGGAGATTTTGGTTAGATATTAGGAAAATAATTTGAACTATAAGGGTAACTAAGGCTACGGCTACACTGACAGCGGCAAAGTCGCTGCCGTCAGATCGATTTCTCGGGATCGACTGAGTGGTCAGTGAAGACCCGCTCAGTCGATCCAGAAATCGACGTACTAAGGCCACCTTCATAAGTGGTGTAGCGCTACGTCGACGGGAACGCCGTTCCCGTTGGCACAGTGCAGTGAAGACGGCGCGCAGAAGAGAAGCAGAGAAGTTGACGGGAGTTATGCAAGTTTTTGCGTAGCTTGCGTAACTCCCATCGACTGCCGCCAAATCTCGGAGGTAAGTGTAGATAGGGTCTAAGATCTGGAGTACTGAAGGAGTTTGTGGAAACCCCATCATTGGAGATTTTTGAAGAATTGATTAGATGAACACCTGTCAGGGATGGTCCAGGTTTTCTTCCCAACCTGTTTCTGACTTTTGTTTCCTGGCATTTCTCTCCCTGCTTCATCCTTTTTGAAGTTTCTCTGAGAAAGTCTCTGATTCTAGACTAACTGGTGTTTTTTTGGCTTCTCCTCTCTCTCTTTTTTTTTTTTTTTTTTTTTTTTTTACAGTCAGAAATCCTAAAGAAAGGATGCTAGGCTTGCTCTCCCCCACCGTCCTGCTTCTCTACAGTGGCTTCTAGAGGCATCCAAAGTGACTATTTGTACAAGCAGCAATAAAGCAGGAGTTCTCATTAGCACCATGCAAGAGACCAGAAATTTCTCAATGAACAACCAGTGGCCTGAAGATTACAATATGGGAAACACTGGACTACTCATTTGTTCAAATTAACACTTTCAACCCACTCATTCAATCTGTGTACACTTAAGCATGGCACAAAATACAAATTTACATTTCCTGGAAAAAGGCATTTTTGAAAAGCACAAGAAAATATTTTGTGGCATCTTTACCTTAAGCTCCAGTCTCGTAGTATTTGCCTGGCATCGGTAAGTGGCAAGAAGAAAGTTGCTGTTTGGCTATGAACAAATCAAAATGAAAAACCAAATAATTCAGAAAAAATGTCTGGATTCATGAATGTTTTATCATCAAAACTTTAACAGCATAGTGACAGTTTTTGCTATCTATGCCAAACTTTACATGAAAAGTAAAAATGAATGAAATCCTGGAAGTCTTTGGCAAAACTGTCATTGACTTCACTGGGGCCAGAATTTCACCCCATATTGCATTAGTCAGTACCAACTCTCGCTATAAAGATAAAGAATAGGAAATCAATTGAACTCTTTGTTAAAACTGTAAAGAAAATACATTTGAAAACTCCATTCTGCAAAATTAAAAGATACAATTATCTACCAGTTTCCCTGATATTAACTCAACCTGGGATCTGACAAGCTAAATTATCCGAATTAGACAAAGAAAAATTATTCAGAAAACACACTGCAGGCTAAACCAACATTAGCCAAAGTAATGATCACACAGAATGAATAAAAAACTCAAAGCAGGCAGTGAAATTTCTGTAATCTTAAGGATAAACATTTGATGTCCCAAATTAGTCACGAACAAACCCAAAATATTTAGAAGACAGCTGTGAAAAACACACAGACTTCAAATTTAATTTCTGGAATTTTTTTTTAGAAAACAGTTTCTATAAAAATAATGTATTTAGTCAAACATGAGAATGTTTGAATTACAGTGTTTTCATGATGCCAATTTGACATTTTAAAGACATACAGTAAATATAAATATAGTGCTCTTTGCCTCATAACTTTCAGTAAAGAAATAGTCAACTTTCTGCACAGTATTCTATCATGCTACCAGCAAAACTGGATTCTCCCAAACTTCATCCCTCCCAACATTTTATTCAGTTTCTGTCATTACAATAATTTATTTAACTCCTAGGACTTTAAAGTACAAATCTGTGTAAATACAAATTCTGTTAATACATAGTAGTTGACTTCCAATCAACAGTCTCTATAAAAGTATAACAATTAACTAATCAATTTACCTTTTTGTGTTACTTACCTCAGAATCACAGCCACTAAAACTAACAACAGCTGAATTTTTATCCACATCCAATAGGTCTATTGGGACATCGCTCTGTGTAGAATATTTAAGAGAGGGAAGAGAAAAAAGCATGAAATTCTGAATAGTTTAATGCATTTATACTCTTTAATTCTAATCAATTATGTTAGTGAGGAAGATACAATATAACTGTTTGATAATATTAATTTGAGAAGGGTAAAAGATTAAACAGATGTTTAGCATATTTGTTAAATTTAAATCCCAGGACAATTAGGAGATCTTTATCTTCTAAGTCTTTACCTCTAAATCTTTTATTTGTGATGTCTTAAACTTCATCTTGTAACTGGAGATGTGTTCTAATATTAGCTAATGTAAGATGTATACGTTTGAAAAGAAATAAAATAGCAAATGCATTCATTTTCTGATTGGGGTGCTTCTCTCTTAAATGCACAGCCTATTAAATCTCTTTAGGAAACAAAGTATTACATTAGAGCTGCATTAATTACCATTAATTTAAAATTAATAATTTTAAAATGTTTTGGATACAATTAATTTTCTTTGCTCTAGATTTGTTTCACCTGCTTTTAAATGAGAACTGCCAATATTCTGTTAACAAGATGAATAGGCTCTATTATAGTTTCTTTCAATTACTTGACCTCCTCTGACTGAAATGCTATTTTTATAGCTTCATATAAAATTCAGTGAGCCACAATAAATATCCCAATGCTTCCAAAGGAAAAATAGCATTGCTATACTTTGTCCAGTGTATACTGTTACTTTAGAACTCTAGATCTGATTTACGCTTAAAATTTAGGTTAACATTGCTATGTCAATCAGTGAAAGATCCATATCCCAACCAACATAGCTATGCCTACCTAGCAGAAGAAGCAGATAGGGTGATAGAAGAGTGCTTCATGGCTGGTCTACAATGAAACCTTACATCAGCATAGCTACGTTTCTCAGGGGTGTGAAAAATCTACACCCAAAGAGATGTAAACCCAAAGAGATGCCAACCTAGCCCCAGCGCAGACAGTACTAGATCAACAGAAAAATTCTTCTGTCAATCCAGCTACCATCTTAGGGAAGTGGAGTAACTACAGTGATGGGAGAATCCCTCCAATTGCTGTAGAGAATGTCTACACTGAAGTGCTACAGTGATATTGCAGTTCCACAGCAGCTATACCATTGTAGCATTTTAAGTGTAGACACAGCCTTTCAGTGCAAGCTGCATCTACACTTTGGGGTTATGCCAATATAGCTATGCCAGTATAGTCCCCATAATGTAGACATGCACTAAACTCCACATTAAATTCACGCCTAAATCAATTAAGTTTAGCATTTAGCCATGATGTAACTGAGACCTGTGAGAAGACTGAAAAAATTGGGTTTGTTTAGTCTGGAGAAAAAGCCTATGGGAGGACATGATAATAGTTTTCAAGTATATAAAAGGTTGTTACAAGAAAGAGTGGGAAAGATAGTTCTTGTTAATCTCAGAGGACAGGACAAGAAGCAATGGGCTTACACTGCAGCAAGGGCAGTGTAGGTTGGACATTAGGAAAAACTTCCTAACCGTCAGGGTAGTTAAGCACTGGAATAAAATTGCCTAGGGAGGTTGTGGGATCTCCGTCACTGGAGATTTTTAAGAGCAGGTTGGACAGAAACCTGTCAGGAAGTGTCTAATGCCTGGTTGTGCCTTGAGTGCAGGAGACTGGACTAGAAGACCTCTCAAGGTGTCTTCCAGTCCTATGATTCTGTGAGGCTGTTTACACTAAAAACACTATAGCAGCACAGCTGCAGCTATGCCACTGTAGTGTTTCGGTGTAGATACTACCTAAACCAATGGGAAGGTATTCACATTGGCATAGGTAATCCACCTCCCTGAGACGCAACAGATAGGTTGACAGAAGAATTTTTCTGTTGTCCTAGCACTGTCTACACCAGAGGTTAGGTCAGCATAGCTACGTCTCTCAGGAGTGTGGATTTTTCACACCCCTGAGACACGTAGCTATGGCAGTGTAAGTTTACAGTGTAGACTGGCACTGATACAGAAGTGACATTCAAATGCAGACAACATTTAGCAATTTAGGCTCCATTTCATAATTCAAACTACCATCGAAAGAGATGTTTCCACCATGTCACTGTGTGTGTGTTTTTTTTTTAAAACCTGGACAGCTTACCTATATTGAATTTCCTCTTGACAAAACTCTTTTTAAAATTTTTCTCCCTCAAAGATGCCTCAAAGATAGTTATCTTGGTACCAACCCTTTCTTTGACTATTAAAGATAACTCACTACAGTTAACGTGACAGAAGAAATAACTCATTTAAGATGGCTGTAGATGGCAAAAATATTTAGTGTAGTAGAAAGTGAGAGCCTGAGACATGAGGCCAGGGATAACAGGCTGGATATGAGGCCTGAAGCTGGAGCCAATGTAACGGTCAAGTCTGTTATAAATGCAAAGTTAGCAGAAGTCATGCTGTGAATGCTGGCAGGCTCACATTAACTGGCAAGAACAGAGCTGATACACACATTCCTAAACAAGAACTAGACACAGAACACTCTCCCAAGCACATCCCAGAAAAGTACCAGAACATCCCAATACACCAAAGATAATGAGGGAATACTGACCCCTCAGAAAGATAATATGATGGATAAAGATGTCTTGGTCAGATTATCTGGTACAAGGTGAAAGATGGTATCTTACCATGTCAGAGGTACAACACAAAACTTGTTTGTATCAGTGTATAAAAGGAGGGTCTCAAAGGGAGTGTCTTCATCTGGCCAAGTGAGGAACAGAAAGTCCCGCCATTTACTGAGCTGATCCATTGTCAGGGGCATACATGTATTAAGCGTACTTGTAGCATGTATGGGATGCTTTTTACTGTGTTCATTTAATAATAAACCTGTCTAGTCCCTTTGTTGCTAAAAGAATCTGTGGTCTTATTGGATACTCCAATCATGGTTTGGTGTCTTGGTTATCTGTGCAAAGCTGGGACAGCATACACACTGGGAGAGCACATACACAGCCAACAACTGACAACACTTAGTAAGAGCTATGTACAAATCAGATTTTCTTCTACTTGATTACATCCTACCATCCTCAGGAACAGCAGAAGTATTACAAGGGAATCTCATCTCAAGAAGTGATTAAAGGTGTATTTTAATAAGAAAATTCTAAAACAAATTAAATTTTTAAATTTAGATGACTCATTTCCACTTAGCACTCAGCAAAAGCAGAGCCAGGTTTAAGGTGCAACCCCTCCCTACTGACTTCAGTGGGAGTTTTGCTATAGACTTCAATAAGGCCAGGATTTCACCCAGGGAGTATTCCAAGAGCAACAGACGATTCCTCTTTCGTGAAGTTCCTGAGAAAAAGAGCGAGGACAAGAAAACAAACAAACCTTATTTTCACTTTCCTTTGACATACTTCTGCTTCCTTTTGGAAGGGAGTCTAGCCTCAGTTTAAATAACTCTGTTTTAGAAAGTCCATCACCACAGTCATACTTCAAATTGCTATCTTTACAAACTAGGATCCCATCCTGTGATCTAATTCAGGTAGGTGGACCTTTACAATACTGCCAAATCCCAGGGGACCAACCCAGGCAGATCATATTGTAGGATCGTAACCTACAATGTTCTAATGCAACTTGATCACTACAGAGGACACTAAAGTGGCCTACAGAACACAAGCATATTACAATTAAGTATAAATATCACATTCAAGATTCTGAACTATATTCTTATTCTATTTGGTACACTTTTATTAAAAAAAAAAAGAAAGTGAAGCCCAAGAGTAAAACCAGAAATTCCACATCAGCCTGCTGATAATTGTATGTCATACGTCCAGGTCTGTATTTCAATTCAATTCTGTATTTCAATGTCAGTATTAAAACAAACTGAAAGAAGCCGTTAGCATTAATGAAGTCTTTTAATACTGAGCTTGTCAAATTAATTAATTCAGTAAGCAACAACCAGTTAGCAGTGTTCTGGACCAAAAATAAAAGTTACAGTTTTCTTCATTGTTTAGTTTTAAAGCCTTACATTTTTGTAAGATTTTAGGTCTTAAAAGATCACTCACCTGTACCAAGACATTATCTATAGCTGTCTGCACCTCTAAGATAAGACTGTAGCTGGCATCATCCTTATTTAATGTAAACTTGTCATTCACACTAAATGTAGGTACTGCTGATATAGCAGTACTGGACCGAGAAGATTGCTGGTATTTTTCACGTTCTTGCAATACCTTTATCTGTAAATGTTCCAACTCATTCCTAGGAAAGAGAAACTGTCAGACGTAAATATAAAATCCTGAAGGTAACTTTTTCCACAAAGGTGTCCCAGAAACTCAATCTACTGTTTCTGATAAAGTAATTGTCTTCCTTATTTTTTCTAGTTAGGATAAAGAGGAATAAAGTCATCAATCACCCCTTCCACAGACATCCTATGGTACAGTATTTTTTTCCCCAAATGTAATCTAAAATTATAAAATAAGAAAATGTACATGTTACAATATCTTTTTAGAGTGGAGAGATTTCAAGAGGATCTAGGACCGAGGACAAAGTTTACTCCAACAATATATTCCTGAAGTGAAATCTCAATGACCAACACATATCAATATTCAGTACCCTCCTTAGAGAACATGTGAAATTTTGTTACTTCTTTTTGACCTAAGCAGCCAGTCAAAGTTTGGGGCCCTGGAGATGTCCCAGTTGGGGGTAGAAATTGACAGTGGAGTCTGGCGATTTCTTATTTATTTAAAAGGAATGTACAAAATCCTGCTTCTCTGCACGAAGGAGGGAGCAAAATCAAAAGAAGCAGTTTTGTAGTTTACAGGCCCAAGCTTTGTTCAGCCAGCACCTCTGACCCGAACCTCTCCCCAAGATTCTTCAGGGTTAGAATCATAGAATATTAGAGTTGGAAGGGACCTCAGAGGTCATCTAGTCCAACCTCCTGCTCAGAGCAGGACTAACCTCAGCTAAATAATCCCAGCGAGGGTTTTGTCAAGCCGCAGCTTAAAAACCTCTAAAGATGGAGATTCCACGACCTCCCTAGGTAACCCATTCCAGTGCTTCATCACGCTCCTAGTGAAAAACTTTTTCCTAATGTCCAACCTAGACCTCCCCCCCTGCAACTTGAGACTGTTGCTCCTTGTTCTGTTATCTGCCACCACCGAGAACAGCCTAGCCCCATCTCCCTGGAACCCCCTTTTAGGTAGTTAAAGGCTGCTATCAAATCCCCCCTCATTCTTCTCTTTTGCAGACTAAACAAGCCCAGTTTCCTTAGCCTCTCCTCATACATCTTGTGCTCCAGCCCCCTAATCATTTTTGTTGCCCTCCGCTGGACTCTCTCCAACTTGTCCTCATCCTTTTTGTAGTGGGGGGCCCAAAACTGGACACAATACTCCAAATGCGGCCTCACCAATGCCGAATAGAGGGGAATAATCACTTCCCACGACCTGCTGGCAATGCCCCTCCTAATGCAGCCCAATATGCTATTAGCCTTCTTGGCAACCAGGGCACACTGCTGACTCATATCCAGCTTCTTATCCACTGTTACCCCCAGGTCCTTTTCTGCAGAACTGCTGCCTAGCTCATCGGTCCCCAATCTATAGCTGTGCATGGGATTCTTCCTTCCTAAGTGGAGGACTCTGCACTTGTCCTTGTTGAACCTCATCAGATTTGTTTTGGCCCAATCCTCCAGTTTGTTTAGGTCCTTCTGTATCCTATCCCTACCTTCCAGGGTATCTACCACTCCCCCCAGCTTAGTGTCGTCCGCAAACTTGCTGAGGGTGCAATCTACCCCATCCTCCAGATCATTAATGAAGATGTTGAACAAAACCGGCCCCAGGACCGACCCCTGGGGCACTCCGCTTGTGACTGGTTGCCAGCTAGACATGGAGCCACTGATCACTACTCGTTGAGCCCTATGCTCTAGCCAGTTCTCTATCCATTTTATAGTCCATTCATCCAACCCATACTTCTTTAACTTGCTGATAAGAATACTGTGAGAGACAGTATCAAAAGCTTTGCTAAAGTCAAGGTATATCACATCTACTGCCTTCCCTACATCCACATGCTTACAGGCTGCTGCTTGGCTTTCTTACTCTGGCCCTACACACATGCACACATGCATCCCTTGCTCCCCCCTTACCCAGGCAATATTCAGAAAAGTCTCTTTGCCCAGTCAGTCCAAAACTCCTGGATAGTTTCACAGACCCTTTTGTCATACATGTAGAACTGTGATTAACTTATCCTGACAGCAAAGTTAATTGAAGGGCATGATGTGATCGACTGCATCCCTATGTTCATCCTTTTTATAAAACTATGATAAATTTTGTACAAAGTATACCTTGTGAGGTATTCGTTGAAAACTCAAACTGCTGAACATCATTGTCCTGTATGTATGTAAAGTTATAAGATTTTACTGTATAATATTGCTGTGACATGTTCCAAAGTCAAAAAAGCAGGCCCAAATCAGTTCTTCAGAGATAAAAGACACACTTACACCCCAGCCAGGTATCAGCATAATCAAATGGATTATCATGAACTATCTTCTGGGTAAGCGGCCATTCTTTGGCAGGAAGAAGGATGTGAGTGAGAATGTTACATATTGGCAATGTAACAGCTGGGGGTTTTCCATTCAAATAAACTGGCTGTCACCTGAATGTCAGCTGGAGATAATCTCAAAGAGGGGAGAATGGTGTAAGAATAGAGAACACACACAACACAAATTACCACTCTCCTCCACTCCTCTCTGCTCACTGAATGGGGGGAGAGGTCCTAGCCTGGAAGCTTCCAGACAGTAAAGACTGTAGAGCATGTGGTGAGAAAAACTTTTGCTTTGAATACATTTAGCTTGCTAAATTAGCATTAGTTTGTGTTTTATCCTTTTATTTTCTTTGCAACCAATTCTGATTTTCATGCCTCATTACTTGTAATAACTTAAAATCTATCTTTCTGTAGTTAATAAACTTGTTTTATCTAAATCAGTATGTTTGGACTGAAGTGTTTGGGAATCTCCATCTGACATAACAAGGTTTGTGCATATCATTTTCCAGTGATGAAATGACAGACTTATATTAGCTTGCACTGTCCAGTAGAGAGTGGGGCAGTACAAAATGCATATTTCTGGGGGAAGGTCAGGGAGACTGGGAGGTTGCTGGTATCATTCTGTATATAATTCACGAGTGGCTGGCCAGAGCATTCATGTGATTCAGCTGAGTGTGATTTTGTATGCTAGAGGTTGTGTGTGAACTGGCCAGGAGTGGTTGTTCTCACAGAAAAGCAGTGTAAAAAGGCACCCCAGACTGTAAATTGAGGAGACAAAGTTGTTCAACAGTCCAGGTTGTATCCTAGGGAACATCACACATGTTCACACCCAATCTCAAAGAGGTTTGTGATCCATGTAGTCATATGCACTGCTCAATATAAAAAATATAAACTCAGTGGAAAAAAGGCCTGAGAGACCTTGGTGTCACTGAGGAGAGAAAGAAGGGATCAAGACTGCATCATTTGAAAATGAGACAGAAGGGAACATCTTTGATGAGTCTCCAATTGATTTCCCATCCAAGGCAACCTGATTCCACTTCAGACAGAACTGCTGGTATTAGGAAGTCTACTGCAAGAGGTTGAGTTATCCCTCCTGGGAGACTTTGCCTTTTTTGGAAGGAGGAGATTCATAAGGGATCAAAGCACTTCTATTGCTCCTCAAAGAGGCCATTGATGCAGAATGTGGAGGATCACAGAACCAGAAGATCTAAAGTGGCTTGGGAGGCAGCACTGTCCACTGGATCGAGCACTAGACGGGGAGTCAGAAAACATTCTATTCCTGGCTCTGTCACTGACTCACTGTGTGACACTGGGCAACTCATTTCACCTGTCTTTGCCTTAATTTTTTCTCCCATCTACTGTCTATTTAGATTGTAAACTCTTCAGGAAGGGACTGTTTCTCAATATGTGTTTGTAAATTGTCTAGTATAATGGGACCCCTGTCTCAGTTGGGCCTCTAGGCATTAATGTAATGCACATAACATGTACAGTACCCATACAGGATAAATTCTAGAAGACGTGAACACTGGAGCTGTCCAAGGGAACATCCGCTAAGACATATCTGTCCCCAAATGAGGCTCATGCTAAAGTAGAACTGCAGCAAAGGGAATGGAATGAAACTCCCTTTTCTTAGAACAGAAAACACCATACCACAGAGCTTGGATCTTGCAAGAACCAGGGACCTCATGGATCTAATGACAACCACAGCAGCCTATTTCAGAATCAAGGTTCCCATGAGCCCAGGAGAAAATGGTTCCAAAGAGAAATGCAAAGAAATTGATTAAACGGATCCTACAGGTGAATAATCAGAGCTCAACACTGTTGGCAGCTCAAACGCCTCCATCGGAGGATGTCTCATGGGAGTTTGCCAGACATCTCAGCAGTAGCTCAATACAGATGACTGATCTGACCAGCCCAGAAACAATGGACCTCTCGGGAAGCCAATCACACTGTGGTTTGGCCAAATCCAACAGCAAGCTCTCTGTCAGACCCCTTTTCTGCATTGAGCAACCTCTTGGAACTGCTGGAACCATAGAAGTTGCCTTCCTACTTTCATCTGAGGGACTCAGATGCTCAGCCTTAGGACGTTGTTTTGACAGCTCCTTATGAAACCACCCCTTTCAGCTTGTGATCTTGTAAAAGACTAAACGCACCAAGTGATGCTTAACACACACATTGGTCAGCCTGGAGAGGAAAAGATATTCCAGATTAAAACTACCAGAGTGTCTTGAAGGAGAAAGTTTTGGAGGCAAGTCTTTCTGTCACTCTGTGTCCTCTGAGAAAGAATTAGTCATCACAGTCTTTGGCTGAGTGTTCCTCTCTCAAGCATAAAGTCAGCTATGCCTATCTGCAAAAGGGAACACAGCAGGATAAGAAAAATGCTTCTTAAATCCAACTTTTTAGATGGATCTGACACCTTGGATTAGCCCCAAAAGAGGGGGGGAAAAGTAAAAATGTTTTAACAAAAACAACTAAACCTCCATCCCTCAATTAAAACAAAGATTTATTAATCTAAAAATGTACTACACTAATGAGTTGTGTGTTAACTAACATAATGGAGAAAAGGTGAGATTGATTTCATGACTACTTTGGAAGACAAAACAAGAGAAGTGGAGAGTTCCATTAGCAGGGGAAAGGCATTTATTCCCATTGTCTGTGGAACACTGGGCTCAAAGGGAACAGCACATAACTCCTACTTGCAAACAACTATTCAAGATAGTTACACAAGCTAGGAACACAAGCCCTATAGTAGGGCAATGTGAAAGCAAATCAAAGAAGACTGAAATTGATCATCCAGTGTGGTATGCAGCGTTGTTGTTTGAAAGCCAGAAAAGGGGGTTCTCTCCCACAACCCTTCCAACCTCATCATCAGATGCAAGCTCCTCAGAGACAGGACACATCAACTGAAAGTGGCACCTGACCCTGCCAAAACAACAGGTGCAAAGCCTGCAGTCATATCTCCACTGCTGCAATGACTAAAACTCCACATACCACATCTTTCAAGATCCCTGGGTCCTACACAAGCCTATCACATCATGTGGTGTACCTCATCCAGTGCACTAAATGACCCAACAACAAATATGTTGGTGAAACCAGACAATCACTATGCTCTCAAATGAACTCACACAGGAAAATGATAAAAGACAAAAACACCATATCACCTCTGGGTGAATACTTTTCACAAAATGATCACTCTATCTGACCCACATCCTGAGAGGAAATCTGCGTAACACTTTCAAAAGATGAGCCTGGATGCTTAAATTCATAACTTTGTTAGACATAAAGAATCGGGGTCTTAATAAAGATACCAGATTTATGGTTTATTACAATCTGTAACCCAGCCAACCCCCCTTTGTGTCCTGTAACTACAGGGATGTTAAACAGGCCACTTCACCTTGAATGGTCCCTTAGTTTAGCATAAGTATAAATTGTTAGCACATATTCTATCTGTTCCATCTTATATTTAGCTGTAACACTCTCAGTGCCTTTCCCAGACCTGAAGAACTCTGTGTAGCTCTAAAGCTTGTCTATCTCACCCACAGAAGTTGGTCCAATAAAAGTTATCACCTCATTCACCATATCTCTCTATACGTGATGTCAGATGCAAAAAATAAACGCTGAAAAAATACACATATTTTCCCTTCTACAAAGTTCTAGCAGTTTCAATAATTTCAGGGAATATGCAAAAATATGCTTCACAAGTGGCTAGCATCACTTTCATTTCCAGAGGATGATTCCTCCAGATCACCACAGTTTTAAAAACCTAAGTCACATTTTGTATTTAGCCTTCTTTATGATTTCCTTTATTTAAGCTACCTTAAGGATGAAATCTTGTTCTGCATCTCTTGACTTATCTTTAGTTCTTCACCAGGTCCACCTTCCCTATGGACAGGCTCTGTAGTCAGTCCTGTCACCCAGCCTGAAAGAAACATATAAAAGAACTATGAAATATTCCTTATAAATTATCAACAAAAAAGCATTTTAAAAAGTCATAAGTCAGCCACACTGCCTTAAGATTGTAGAACATAAGAGGTAGTGTCGTCCAGCAGACAGAGAATCAAGGTGTGGACTCTATTCCTGGTTCTTCCACTGACTCAAAACAATGGTTTAAGGCATGGATTTTCAGAGTTGAGCAATTTCCCAATCTGTAATATGAGGACATGGTATCTACCTTTCTTTAAAAGGCACTTGGAGATTCTCAGATGAAAAGAGCTAATTGTTGTATTACTTAGAGAATCAATGTTAACAGAGGTTCCTAGAACACCATGGATAGTGTGTTTTTAAGCATAATAATGCAGTAAAAATGTTATAGAACATACTTATGCTGTGCCACATACTTGACACATGTACTTTTGTTTCTATAATTCTTTTAAAACAGTGCTGTTTTGCTTCATTTCACCATTTCACTGTGGCATCCAGATGGAAACAGACAGCACTTGATTTGATTTGGTCTTGACACCCCAACTATGTTTTTGTAGATTAATGGGTGTCTAGACCTTTTCAATTATTTCAATCCCTTTAAAGGGGGAATAGTGACACAACACTGTTACAAAATGCACCACAAAACCTAATGTACATGTCCAGTATCTACCTTTCAAACCTCTCAACCACTTTTCAAACATAAAAGCCTCATTAGTCAAGGACTAGTCATTTAAAGAAAAAAAAATTAATAAATACATAAAGTAAAAAAATGCTATAGTGCCAAATTCAAATCTATTTTTTGCTGCTCTAACCATTATTTTTCTGATCTACCAAATCTAATGTATTTTGCACTCCTATTGGAGCCCACACTGGATATTTTCCTTCCTCCACCTCTTTCAGAGCTTGGTCAGAAAATCCTCTTATGGCGTCTGTGATCTTAACAATAACATTACCACAGAGAGTGAGGAACCCAGAAACTTGGGAGCAGATCCTCAGCTGGTATAAATTGTCATAGCTCATAACTATCAAGGCAATGGAGCTGACGATTTACACCAGCTGACAATCTGCCCTACAGCCTGTTAGCCGTCTGCGGACTGCATTGAACACACAAAGTAAACATTTGCCATTGACTCCGTCTAAAACCTACCATGAAGGTTAACACAATTAAAACTTGGATTTCAGCAAATCAGGTTTTAACCCCCAACTATAATGTTAAAGAGAGACCTTTTACTGATTTAAACTTTCAAGCAATACTAATACAATAATACTTTTCTCATTTGATGTCCCTCACGGACAGACCAGTGCTACTGGGGGCCTACTGAAGTCTTCAAGTCTACATAAGCCTCCATACAAAAAGTAAGTTTGTTCTCTAATTTCTCAAAAGTGGTTGCTTTGAGAGATCCAAAACCTTGAGCACTGGTGAGAAGGCAAAAGAAGCAAAGCAAAACAAAACTGTTAGACATCTAGTAAGATGCATATACATGACTAAGAGGAACATGGAGAAAACAGACAAGGAGCCCAAAAAAAAAAAAAAAAAAAAAAGAATCAGTTACAAAATTATGAAACTCTAAACAATTCCATGATGTATAAAATCTAAACATTTCTAATGTACTTCATTACTGTGCTATACAGCTGCCTATACCTTACAATAACTAACTGCTGTAGTACAGTGTAGCATGATATAAAGCAAAAAATTATAGGGTTTTAATGAAATTTAGAATATATATAAGAAAATGTTTCCCACACTTAGAAGTATTTTAAAAATAGTATTTTGTGCCAGAATACTATTTTTCTGTAACCAGAACAAATTAATAAGATTCCAGCTCTATTAACAGCACCATTTTCTTAACCATTATAATACGGATAGCCAAAATTCTTTAAGTATTTAATATACAACTTACCTGAATATGTGGATGCTAAGATTTCATCATACCCATCCTTTCCTACACAGCCACCCTGGATAGATGTGATGCTCTCTGACAAGGCCTAAAAATAAAAGCAGACAAGCACGCAGGAGATACATGACTTTATTCATTTTATGTGAGTGCTGTTTAAAGAAAAAACACTTCCCCCTTTAATTTGTAGTGCAGAAAATCTATTCAGATGCACACCACCACAAAAGTATAAGAAATACTTAATTACCTGTTATTGTGTTTCAGCACACACATTTTTTATTCTATTGTGCGTATACCTTGAAAGACATATTAGGAACTGGTTTATAAAGTAAAACCTTGATGCACAGTCTAATTTTCAAACAGTAACTACCAGAACGTGTTGGAAGGAAAGAAGAGTGACTATGAATTAAATCCACTATTTTAAACAATTAGTAACAAATACATCCATGCCAGAAAATATACACTTTAAAGGGTCATTCTTTTATTTAAAGAAAAAACCCAACATATTTTAAAGTTTTGGGGGTGATTTTTGTCTGGTTGGCTGTTTTGTTTTGGTTGTTTTACTAACCTAGTTAGTAATACCATCTTAAATTATAAAAGAGAGAGAATTTTCAAAATGTAGTTTTTTTACCATTTGTGCTGTTTAATTTTAGCATTTTATTCAAATTGACTGGTCTGTTTCACGATCTGGTCCTCACATACTAGCAAACTGCTGTTGTGTTGTGGTTTCTACCATTACACCGAAGCATCACATTTTAAAATACAAGTGACATTTTTGCATTCATTTCAATTTTGGTAAGCCCTTTGCCTTTTTACAGTGTGCCTATAAATAAAATGAAGTATAGGACTGAACAAACTACCTTTTAACAGCATACAAGAATACAGCTATACCATGCAGACAGAATAGCTGAAGACCGTTTGAATAAATAAGTTTAGTCATTATTATAAATTTATTTATAGACAGTGAAAATACATATCTATAGCATACCATTGGTTTAGCCAATAAAATTAATATATTTCTTTTCTAATTTAAAGCAAAGAAGTTTAAAATATGCCCCATGAGAAGGGCATTTCCTGCGATGAGCTTACGTGATCATATCGAAGGATGGGCTCATTTGTGCTGTCGAAGCTATATATTTCTAGCATACCATCGTCTCGGCCAATAAGTAATTCTTTAACTCCATCACCCAGAATGTCAAAGTTATCAATACACAAGATACCTAAAAATAAAGATAAACTCTCTTACAAACAAACTGACTCCTCATTTAATCTTTTGACTCAATGAATGATTTGCAAAGTAGTCCATGAAAAACCATAGGTATTTTAGTGCATTAGAAATCAGTCATCTCTTGGAAAAACAAATTGAAAGAGCATTCTTGGTAATAAACAGAGGGATGAAGTCATTCATTTAAGAGAAACAATGTACTGGACTATGTATGTAAAAAACAAAACTATATTCCAATGAAAGCACAAAAATAAAGAGATTTACTAGAAATCAATTATAAAGAACCCAAAACCAAATCTATGATTCAGGCCCTTTAAAGTATCTCATGTTGGTCACCCAAAATCAAAATCACTACTCATATTTGAAAAATGAGGTCACAGTAAGAAGTTTACTAAAAATATTTTTGAGACAAAAGAATGAACATAAACAGCAGCATGCTCTACAGGCAAATACTATAAGTGGGTTCTGCTTATGGTACTTCCTTTTTCAGAGGAACACCACCTGAGATTGCTGCAAAGGCAGCATACTAAGCATAAAAAGAAACCAATGTCCTGCAATACGCAACAATAATTTTTGGCCAATTAAAAAACAGCGAAACTTCAAAGAGAGCCCTGTCCAATCCTTAAACTGAAAGCAGATGCAAGATGACAAAAAAAAAAAAAAAAGTTACAGTGACAGTGATAATCTCTGCTGGGGGAAGAAATCAAGATACTATAGGTTCTGAAAAAATATGATATTCATGTTTTGATTTATAAGTACAAACACCATTATAGCAGATTATCACATTTTATATATCAAATAATTTAAAATTTATTTTAAAAAAGTCACCTTAAAATAGGAAACAAAAGCATAGTAAATGAGAACTGAAAATAAGCTTCTTTTTTTCTCCTTCATGAAAGACAAAAAACATAATTATACTTCTTTATCAGCAAAAGGTCAGGAGCAAGGAAGTGGAGTACTCAAGCTCCTGTAATATACAGGCAAAATTGTGATGCATCTTCAAAATATTTACTGCAGCAAAAAATGCCCACAAATATAATGAGATTTACTAGTTACACTTTATTTCATTCATCCTCATGTATAATGGAATGCCAACAACCAGGAGAAGTTACCAAGATACATACCTCCTCTCTTCTTCTCATTTCTGATTTCCCACTTATGTACCGGAGATGTACTTGAAACCTGAATGAGGCCAAGTTTCCCATCAGATGTTCCAAACAGAAGTTCTTCCCCGGAATCACCTAAACATATAAGTAATTATATTGGTTCTACTTTTTACATCTATGTATTATGTTTTAAACTACTCAACTATTTTAAGAACTTAAGTCTTAAATTTAACATTTTCCTTCAAAATGTTATGTATGAATCACAAAATATTCAAATTCATGCTCTGCAGTAGAGAGTTACCAGATTTTTTCAAAACACAGTTGGTAGAAACAAGGCTAGAATTTCAGGAGAACATTCAAACACTGAGAACTATGGGTATTTTCATAAATTGTTCATTCCTGCTATTCATACATGCATGCATCTCTCACGGAGCTCAATAACTGTTAATGGGGGGTGGGGGGAAAGGAGGACATCAAATACTTAATACATTAAAGTAAGGATATTCTTCACAGCTTCTGAAAAGACTAGCAAGAGAAGCACTTCCCTCCCACTGCTCCCTCCCCCGCCCCCCCCCCCCCCCCATTAGATTGATTCATATTATATGGTTTATGGAGAGGTCCTGAAAAAGACAAGGGCAACAAAGAAACAAAACCACCTCACTCATTCACCTCCCTGGATAAAGGATGCAGAATCCTGCTCCTGCTATTACTTTCCCTCTCAAACCAGCTCCTGCCATTACAATGCTACTTTCAAATGGCCCGACTGAAAGAACATGGATTAGGATCTGGATTAGAGCCATTTGTTAATTTTTTTGACCTATGGTGCTAAACTCAGGTGAAAGAAGATTTCAAAAGGGCTGGCTAGACAATTTTAAAAACTTTAAAGGTCGTGTACACACTACAGAGACTATGTCAACACAGCTATTGCTGGCATAACCCCATAGTGTAGATGCAGCCTACACCACCAGAAGGGGTTTGTCCATTGTGGTAGAACACAACCTCCCTGAACAATGTCGACATAAGCACTATTCTGTGGACATAGCTGCATCTACTCTGGAGGTTAGGTTGGCATAATTATGTTGGCCAGGGCTGTTCCAATTCATGCCACTGAGTCTGTGCTTAAAACCACTGCACCATGTCAGTGTAGACACAACCTACGCTGAGAGGATGGCTTCTCGCATTTGCATAGGGAATCCACCTCTCCGAGAGATGGTAGCTAGTGTGACAGCAGAATTTTTCCGTCAACCTAGTGCTGATTTACACCAGGTGTTAAGTCACTATAGATGTGTCTCTCCAGGGTGTGAATTTTTCACACCTGCAAGAAACGTAGCATTTTTAACTTCCAAACAAGATTAATTAAAGTTCTACAGCAGTGGTTCTCAACCTGTAGCCTGCTTGTGGGCCAATTAACACACAGTTGCAGCCCATCTGACATCCTCAGGGCCATACAGGTAGAATATATATTATGTGGATGCAACCCACGTAGCACAAGAAAGCTGCATATGCAGCCCACAATGGTAAATAGGTTGAGAACCATTGTTCTACAAAATTTGTAAAGAAGACCTTCAGATTTTGATATATTTAAAATACATTTCAGTGAAATACTGATATATTTAAGAGCTAATTACCACCATTTCCATTATTTAAAGTGAGAACAGTAGGTGGTCCAGGAACTTCCACTTCATACAGTAAATCAGACCCCTAAAGAAGAAGAAAGAAAAGTTTTTAAAATGATCAAAAAAAAACCCTCCATAAAAATCACTTAAAATTGCATAGTTATGCGTAGTTTGTGTTATACATATGAATAAACTTCAGTTATCAAAATACCATATGTTTGTGTTGGTAGTATTTCAAAACTACAGAACAGTGAAGTTTGTATAAATGGAGTGCAGGACTGGCTTCTTAAAAAGAGATGTTCAAAATATATTTCTAGTGTTTTTAAACTCAGTTTTTATGGCAACATAACCTGAAAATTAATGTACCACTGGTGTATAAATGATGTAATAACTCTATAAATCACTAAAATAATTCATAAAACTTAGTTCTGATTAAGTGATTTATTCAAAATGAAAATGTATATATTATGACAGATTTAAGCGCTCATCCTACAAACACACATGTTTAAATTTTATTCATGTGAGTAGTGCCACTAAAAGCAATAGGACTTCTCACCTAAATTACAAGGGACTATAGCTTATTATATTATATTAAATTATAAGGGACTGTAGCTTAAGTTAATTATACATGTGAGTAAAATACAGGATCAGAATCTAAACAAGTACCCCACCCTTTTAGCAGAATTTCACTAATCCTTACCTCATTAGCCTACAAATGTTAATTCTTATAACAGTTCTTGCTTCTCAGCAAGTTTAACAGTAGTAGTCTTCTTCAATAGAAGATGTGCTGTAGAATATTTATAGTATATTATGAAATGCCATACTAAGCCAATAAACAAAGCATATTTCATGTGTTATATTTTATACTTTCAAATTGTGTTTGCTAGTTTACTCAACATGTCACCAAATTCAATAATTCACAGTGAGTCTTTTAGTTACTAGTGTGAATTAGTGAAATTCTATGGTACCAGTAAAAGAAGTAACAAAAAGCAAATATTTTTAACCTGTAAAACTCTAAGGACTCTATCCTGACATGCCAATATTGGTGTAATGCAAGACAGTTTCTCTACTGGAAGACAAAGAACATCATTGATTTTATCTCCTGACAGGTAGTAGTGCTGGTCCTTGCAGTCACAGTAATGGTTATAGATATAGCTTGCACAAAGAAAGAGATCGGCTCCCGATATATGCCTGAGAAAAAGAAAAAGCATTTAATTTTGTCAGCATTTAAAGTTATAGTGATATTCTCTTCAGCCCCTATACACATGTGGATAAAGTTACACAAGTGTATAACTGTTTGCAGATTCAGGTCCTTAGTGAGCAAAATAAGTAATTAATCTGTTTAAATAGATTAAACCTGTTATTTCCTACAAACTATAAAAATCACAGTTTATATTTCTTTATTTTTTTCTATAGTTTATTTTCATCTGTGCATAAGGGTATGCAGACAACAAATGCTAAAGAGACGTAACTAATACATTTCATAATATAATTTTAAAGAGAAACAAAAACTATTAAAAAAAGAAATGCCCTTCTTAATTAAAGCACATTCAGGCATTCCTCTGAGCCTTTTAGAATAGGAGGGGGAGAACAAAAAAAATAAGTGTGTCTCCAGAGAAGTAGTTAAGGCTTTTTAAAATAAAATTTTAAAAGCACAATATAAGCAGGGTGCATGTGGGGGTGTTGTTTTGGCTTATGTTTTTCTGGCAAGTACATTAGACTAAATTTTGGTGAAAGGTGAGCAAGAGAAAGGGGCTCCGTATAAAAAAAAAAAAAAAAAAAAAAAATGAATGAATGAATGGGAGTAGAAAATTAAAACAAGATGGAGCAGTAACCCTTTTGGACTTTAGACAAACACTACAAAAAACTAATTAAACACTGAAGATAAAACAAAAACAACAGAGTTAATACAGATTCTGAACTAAAATGACTCACCATAACTAAAATGTTGCAATAGAGGAGTGGTATTCAGCACACAAATAAGTTTTAATTAAGGCCCTGAGTAAATTTTTTGATGTGTCCCAGTTACTTTAGAAGCCTAAATTCTAAATATAATGTGACTGTGGCACTAATCCCTTGTCTATGCAGAGTTTTTAGCCACCAGTGAAGCCACACTGACATAGTTTATAATGGTGGAAAGCTCCAGTGTGGACTGTTTACAACAGTATATTGTGTGTACAATGGGGTTTGCATCATTATAACTACATCAATCAAAAAACTAAACAAGTCCTGTTTAAAGTTCCCCCTGTTCCCCCTCAATATTTGTTAATTTACTGGTTCGTTGAAAGTATTCCACAATGCAGCATTTTGTGACACCCAAATATCAGGAGTCTCATTGAAATCCATCGTATGTGATGTTACATTCTGGATATCTTCAGTCAATACAGAAAGTTAACATTTTCAGTCCACCAGTGTGGTCACTTTTGGAATCATGTTTTGCCTCACTTACCAGGTAAGTGGCAATGAAGTGATTAAATACACTTCAAAATATTTGCAACTTTGTGACTCAGCTGAAGAAAAATAATATTGTACTAAATGAAGCTTTAAGAATAAAGTTAAAATTTCAATATTTATGTTCCTAGGTCACTTACAAGAGCTATTTAAAATAGTTATACTTAATACTAATTCAGAACAAATATAAAAAAGAAAATTATACAGATCTGTTTTGGGGGGCCCCATTTCAAAAAGCATGTCTGCATTAATAAATGTGGCAATTCAATGCCTGAAGACTTGGTGAATTCCATTTGTTTCACTGTATAATACAGAACTGTCTATCATACCAGTATTAAAGTTATTCATTTCCTCTCTTACTGCCACCTTGCGGCTCTCATACAAGGCACAATCCAACTCTCATCAGCAGAAAGACTTCTGCTGATTTTAATAGGAGTTGAAGGAGACCCCAACTTCCCTTCCTACTCACTCCTTGTACTGCCACCTCCCTCCTTACAAGAACTTTACAAAGCTGTAATCCTTCCAATCTTATGACTTAATTACATTTAAATATCAGTTTGAGAGATGGTTAGAGGGAGGAAGAAGATTTACAGTAGAGGTGGCCAAATTATTAATCTAAACTAGGTTCTAGTTCATTTTACAGGGTTCTGACAGTATAATATTTTTCTTTACTATATACCTTTAAAAAAAAAGACCCATATATATGTATGACAGACAGGCAAATGAAGAGATTTAGTTATTATCCAAATATGTGTTGAGACAGATACACACAGGCATGAATACTTCAGAGAGTTTTTGACTGCTTTAACTCCTGTTTTTTCTCCCCAACAATCCACTCCATCTTATAGCCTGGAAAAAAGATTTTTACAACGTTGTTTTTAATTTGTATTGGCATACTGTCCCTGCAAACGTTTATTATGCATATCCTGCTACACTAGTCACTCTGCCATGTGCTACATGTAGTAGTCAAGTCAGCCCAGCACCCCAAATGGGGGGTGTTCATTTAACATAAAAAAGCAGCAGTAAGACTGTAAAGAGAACGTTTATGACAACAAAAATCTTACTCCATTCCACAGGCCATATCAATGGAAGTGGAGTGAGACTGATCAAGACTCTGGAGGGAGCCATTATGGGTATAGGAAGGATTGGGTAGAGCAGGTGGTAACGAAAGCTGACTTAGAGAATCAAATTATGTCTCTCAGCAGAGCACCTTCAGTCACTGCTGTATGAACTCTGCATTCATGTTGATATAAGATGTAAATATAGCAATTAAGTTAATATTTACATGAATATGGAATTGAGTGCTAGTTTTGACACATACTTTTAGAGAGAAGTCTGAACTTCTTGATATTATTTCAGTTTCGTCTTCAGCTAGAAAAAGCATGTTGTACATTGGTTTATAGGTTCAAGACTTTCTCCTCAACCTGAACAGCTAAAAGCTTTTGACTAGTTGGACATAGTTTATAGAAATGAAACTAATTTGCAAATGATCAGCATCCACCCTCTGAAGGCATGTCTATATTGTGCAGCCACATGCCCTACAGGGGTGTGATTTCTAAAGTGCACTGACTGGTCCATGTAGACCATGGGTGGGGAACCTCCGGCCCACGGGCCGGATCCGGCCCGCGAAAGAATTTGATCCGGCCCGCGGGCGGGAAGTGCGCGCCGCCGAAACCCTGCCGCCGAAACCCTGCCGCCGTCTGCCCATTTTCGGCGGCGGCGGGAGCTCGGAGACGGTTACTGGCCCACGACACCCCGCGGACACTGTAAAACCGCGCCGCCAAAAAGGCGGAAACGGCGGCGGCATTTCAGCGGCGAGGGGGTGGAGTCGGCGGCGGCGCGGTTCCGGGGGGGCGGCGGCGCGGTGCGGTTCGGTTCCTGCCGCCGAAACCCTGCCGCCGTTTGCCCCTTTTCGGCGGCGATGGGGGGAATTCGGCGGCGGAATCGGCGACATGGCCCGCGAATGAAGGTAGGAATATCAAAATGGCCCTTGGCAGGGAAAAGGTTCCCCACCCCTGATGTAGACGCTGCTCATGAGCGCTAAAAGTTCTGTAGTGCACTTGAATGTAGTGCTGTTCACGCATTCAAGCGCACTAGGAAACTTTTAATGCACACCAACAGGGTCTACATGGACAAGTTAATATGTAACATGTTAATGAACTTTAGAAATCACATCCCCATAGCATGCACTATTCACTGTGTGGATAAGCCCTGAAGTTTTAATCCAAAATATGTAATTTACATTTTACTAACATTATTCACTTGTAAAAATCTAAATATTGTAAATACAGGCAGTGATTATTTAATCACATTTTGATACAAAATAAACCCAGCAGGCCTTCTAGCATATTGCAATATTTTGATGAGCGAGCCACAATTTTTAAACTACTTCCTTTGAAATGTGCCACATACACATACAGCAAAATGCAAAAAACTTATCAACTGCAAACATTTATTAGTAAAATGACAGTCAATTATGAAAACACAGTAATGAGCCAGTGCCTGAATCTATGCAGATACCTGTACTCTGATGTATTTTTAACCCATATACTGCATTATCAATAAGGGACATTAAATACTTAAGGCCCAATACAAATTAAAAAATTTGTTATGCACCACAAAAGAGAGATGTGTTTCCTTCCACCTCATCACTGTATTAAACAGGCCCAATAGTGGTTCATTTCCAAGATAAAGGACATTCAAACTGGTATTGTTGTGGATGTTGTCCTTCCACCTGCAAATGACCATTAACAAGGAATTTGGGGTCACTCAAATTCAAATGCTTTACCTAGAAGATTCTCGCTCCTGGTTCTCAGCACCCTAGCCTTGAACAGGCATAACTCCCAAGTTCTTAAGGTTTTTAGCCCCTAAAGGCAAAAGTAGCAGGTAAGAATGCATACCACACATCCATCGGCAATCATGTACCAACTCTGAACATAACCACTGTTCTCAGAATCTTCCATTCAGTTCCTGATTTTAGCAGGAAGTAAAATCTCCCCCCCCAAAAAAGCTAGCTAATCACAAAACTCACCCTTCTGTATCTCCTGCATCAAAGACCATTAGCATCTGATGCCAGGCCAGATCCTTGCACCAGACATTAACTTTTTACTATCCAGGTACTTATTTTTAGGAAGGGTCTTAACAAGAGCATAGGCTTTTTCCAAAACTTAACTTGCCCTTTTGCCAAAAAGACCTGTTAGTTCATATCACTAAGTATTCAAATTAGCCCTTGTATCAAAGCTCAGGGTTCTGGAGTGCAATAATATATGTTTAGCCAGTTTTCCTCTAGCTATGGCAGCCAAGTTCCCATAGGGGAGAGGAGGAGAATATAGTCAACAGAATACACACTTTTCTCAACTGTCATTAAGTGAGGAGCTATGGAGCAAAGGGTTTGCCACACGTTTTTCATGAGTTATTCCAAACCTGTTTGCAAGGGCATTAGCCATTAAAAGCAGCAGTGAGTGGCCATCTCCATTCCTTCAATGCAGAAATTCCTGGAGCCTTAAGCAGTGATGTGTTAGGAAGACAACTGGCTCTCTGGGTATCTCTTGTTGATGATTCCTATGTAGAGGTGATGCTTCATCAAATGTGTCTGAACACAATAGCAACATCTACAAGTATTAAGACCTGGAAGGGGACTCTCAGCTTGAGAGAGTTCAAGGTGGTGAAATAACACTACTGAGC